>NC_140996.1:39556020-40756020 GCF_052327205.1 Somniosus microcephalus
CAGTCGCTCTCTCTCTTCCCCCCCAGTCGCTCTCTCTCTTCCCCCCAGTCGCTCTCTCTCTCCCCCCAGTCGCTCTCTCGCTTCCCCCCCCAGTCGTTCTTTCGCTTCCCCCCCCAGTCGTTCTCTCTCTTCCCCCCCCAGTCGCTCCCTCTCTCTCTTCCAACAACAACATGCCCTCAAAAAAGCCTCTGCACCGCCCCCCCCCCACTCGCTCTCTCTCTCTCTCTCTTCCCCCCCCCACTCGCTCTCTCTCTTCCAACAACATGCCCTCGAAAAAGTCTCTCTCCCCCGTCTCTCTCTCTCTCTTTCTCTCCCCATCTCTCTCTCTCCCCCAGTCTCCTCTCTCTGTCCCTCAGTCGCTCTGTCTCTCCCCCTCAGTCTCTCTCTCCCCCTCAGTCTCTCTATCTCCCCAGTCTCTCCCTCTCTCTCCACATCTCTCTCTCACCCATCAGTCGCTCTCTCTCTCCCCCTCAGTCGCTCTCTCTCTCTATCTCCCCATTCTCTCTCTCCCCAGTCTCTCTCTCTCACACTCCCAATCTCTCTCTCTTACACTCCCAGTCTCTCTCTCTCACACTCCCAATCTCTCTCTCTCACACTCCCAATCTCTCCCTCTCACTCCCAATCTCTCTCTCTATCTCCCCATTCTCTCTCTCTCTCCCCAGCTCTCTCTCTCACACTCCCAATCTCTCTCTCTCTCTCTATCTCCCCATTCTCTCTCTCTCTCACTCCCAATCTCTCTCTCTCTCTCTCTATCTCCCCATTCTCTCTCTCTCCCCAGTCTCTCTCTCTCACACTCCCAATCTCTCTCTCACACTCCCAATCTCTCTCTCTCTCTCACACTCCCAATCTCTCTCTCTCACACTCCCAATCTCTCTCTCTCACACTCCCAATCTCTCTCTCTCTCACACTCCCAATCTCTCTCTCTCACACATTCCCAATCTCTCTCTCTCACACTCCCAGTCTCTCTCTCACTCCCAATCTCTCTCTCACTCCCAACCTCTCTCTCTCTCACTCCCAATCTCTCTCTCACACTCCCAATCTCTCTCTCTCTCACACTCCCAATCTCCCTCTCTCACACTCCCAATCTCTCTCTCTCTCACACACCCAATCTCTCTCTCTCACACGCCCAGTCTCTCTCTCTCACACTCCCAATCTCGCTCTCTCTCTCACACTCCCAATCTCTCTCTCACTCCCAATCTCTCTCTCTCTCACTCCCAATCTCTCTCACACTCCCAATCTCTCTCTCTCACTCCCAATCTCTCTCACACTCCCAATCTCTCTCTCTCTCACACTCCCAATCTCTCTCTCCTTCCCTCTCTCTCTCTCTCTCCTTCCCTCTCTCTCTCTGTCTCTCTCTCTCTCCTTCCCTCTCTTTCTCCTTCCCTCTCTCTCCTTCCGTCTCTCTCTCCTTCCATCTCTCTCTCTCTTTCCTTCCATCTCTCTCTCCTTCCCCCTCTCTCTCTCTCTCTCCTTCCCCCCCTCTCTCTCTCTCTCTCTCTCCTTCCCTCTCTCTCTCCTTCCCTCTCTCTCATTCCCTCTCTCTCTCTCTCCTTCCCCCTCTTTCTCCTTCCCTCTCTCTCCTTCCGTCTCTCTCTCCTTCCATCTCTCTCTCTCTTTCCTTCCATCTCTCTCTCTCTCCTTCCCCCTCTCTCTCTCTCTCTCCTTCCCCCCCTCTCTCTCTCTCTCTCCTTCCCTCTCTCTCTCTCCTTCCCTCTCTCTCTCCTTCCCTCTCTCTCATTCCCTCTCTCTCTCCTTCCCTCTCTCTCTTCCCCCCAGTCGCTCCCTCTCTCTCTTCCAACAACAACATGCCCTCAAGAAAGCCTCGGCACCGCCGGGCTCCCCCAGCTAGGGGCAGGAAACCTTTTTTTACAATTATATTATGATATAAAGAGAGTAGTCAGGAGCAATGTTGACCCCTTAAAAACTGAAATCGGTGATATTGTCAATAATAATAAGGAAATGGCGGACATGTTGAATAATTACTTTGCGTCAGTATTTACAGTAGAGGAAGAGGAAAGCATGCCAGAAACCCCAAGGAAACTTATATTGAATCAGAGACAGGGACTCAATAAAATAAACCTAAGTAAAGTAACAGTAATGAAGAAAATAATGACACTAAAGGGTGACAAATCATGAGGGCCAGATGGTTTCCATCCCAGGGTTTTACAGGAATTAGGTGAGCACATTGCAGATGCTCTAATTATAATCTTCCAAGGTACTCTCCATTCAGGAACCGTTCCTTTAGATTGGAAAATCGCACATGTCACTTTGCTCTTTAAGAATGGCGAGAGAGAGAAACCAGGGAATTATAGACCAGTTAGCCTAACATCTCTTGTTGGGAAATTATTGAGTCTATAATTAAGGATAGGGTGACTGAATACCTCAAATTTTTCAGTTGATGAGAGAGAGCCAGCATGGATTTCAGAAAGTTAGGCCATGCCTGACAGACCTGATTGAATTTCTGGAGGAGGTGACTAAAGTAGTGGACAGGGGAATGTCTATGGATGTTATTTATATGGACTTCCAGAAGGCATTTGATAAAGTCCCACATAAGAGACTGTTAGTTCAGGTAAACGCCCATGGAATTGAAGACAAAGTACTGACCTGGTTAGGAAATTAGCTGAGCAGCAGGAGACAGAGAGTAGGGATAATGGGTAGGTACTCTAATTGGCAGGATGTAATTAGTGGTGTCCCACAGGGATCTGTGTTGGGGCCTCAGCTATTCACAGTATTTAGTAACGACTTAGATGATGGCATAGAAAGTCAGATATCCAAATTTGCCAATGACACAAAGATAAGTGGCATTGTAGGCAGTGTAGATGGAAGCATAAAATGACAAAGGGATATCGATAGATTAAGTGAATGGGCAAAACTGTGGCAAATGGATTTCAATGTAGGCAAAGTTGAGGTCATCCACTTTGGACTTAAAAATAATAGAACAGAGTACTTTCTAAATGGTGAAAAGCTAAAAACAGTGGAAGTCCAAAGAGACTTGGGGGTACATAGATCATTAAAATGTCATGAACAGGTACAGAAATTAATCAAAAAGGCTAATTGAATGCTGGCCTTTATATCTAGAGGATTAGAATACAAGGGGTTAGAAGTTATGCTGCAGCTATACAAAGCTGTTCGAGCACACCTGGAGTACTGTGAGCAGTTCTGGGCACCACACCTTAAGAAGGATAAATTGACCTTGGAGGGAGTGCCGCATAGGTTTACCAGAATGATACCCGACTCAAAGGGGTAAATTACGAGCAGAGATTACACAAATTAGGGTTGTATTCCTTAGAATTTAGAAGGTGATCTGATCAAATTATTCAAGATTCAATGATGGTGGAGCCCAGCACATGAGTGCAAAAGACAAGGCTGAAGCATTTGCAACCATCTTCAGTCAGAAGTGCCAAGTGGATGATCCATATTGGCTTACTCCTGAGGTCCCCACCATCACAGAAGCCAGTCTTCAGCCAATTCGATTCACTCCATGTGATATCAAGAAATGGCTGAGCGCACAGCATACAGCTAATGCTATGTGCCTCAACAACATCCCGGCTATCGTGCTGAAGACTTGTGCTCCAGAACTAGCTGTGCCTCTAGGCAAGCTATTCCAGTACAGCTACAACACTAGTATCTATCCGACAATGTGGAAAACTGCTCAGGTATGTCCTGTCCACAAAAAGCAGGATAAATCCAATCCGGCCCATTAACAACTTCATTACAGCCTTGGTCCAAACATGGACAAAGGAGGCTAATTCAAGAGGTGAGTGGGAGTGACTGCCCTTGACATCAAGGCAGTATTTGACTGAGTGTGGCATCAAGGAGCCCCAGTAAAACTAAATTCAATGGGAATCGGGGAAAAACTCTCCACTGGCTGGAGTCATACCTAGCTCAAAGGAAGATGGTTGTGGTGGTTGAAGGTCAATCATCACAGCCCCAGGACATTGCTGCAGGAGTTCCTCAGGGCAGTGTCCTAGTCCCAAACACCTTCAACTGCTTCATCAATGAACTTCCCTCCAACATAAGATCAGAAATGGGGATGTTCACTGATGACTGCACAGTGTTCAGTGACATTCACAACTCCTCAGATAATGAAGCAGTCCATGCCCGCATGCAACAAGACCTGGACAACGTTCATGCTTGGGCTGATAAGTGACATGTAACATTCGTGCCACAGAAGTGCCAGGCAATGGCTATCTCCAACAAGTAACAGACAACCACTGCCCCTTGACATTCAACAGCATTACCATCACCAAATCCCCCACCACCAACATCCTGGGGGTCATCATTGACCAGAAACTTAACTGGACCAGCCACTTAAATACTGTGGCAACAAGGGCAGGTCAGAGGCTGGGTATTCTGTAGTGAGTGTCTCGCTTCCTGACTCCTCAAAGCCTTTCCACCATCTACAAGTCACAAGTAAGGAGTGTGATGGAACACTCTCCACTTACCTGGATGAGTGCAGCTCCAACAACACTCAAGAAGCTCGACACCATCCAGGATAAGGCAGCCCACTTGATTGGCAACCCACCCACCACCTTAAACATTCACTCGCTCCACCACCAGCATACCGTGGATTCAATGTGTACCATCTATAAGATGCACAGCAGCAACTCACCAAGGCTTTGTCGGCAGCACCTCCCAAACCTGCAAACGCTTCCACCTAGAAGGGCAAGGGCAGCAGGTGCATGGGAACACCACCACCTCCAATTTCCCCTCCAAGTCGCACACCATCCTGACTTAGAAGCATATCGCTGATCCTTCATCATCGCTAGATCAAAATCCTGGAACTCCCTCCCTAACAGCACTATGGGAGTATCTTCACTACACGGACTGCAGTGGTTCAAGAAGGCGGCTCATCACCACCTTCTCAAGGGCAACTAGTGATGGGCAATAAATGTTGGCCTTGCCAGTGATGCCCACATCCCATAAACGAATAAAAAAACGGTACTAAGGGAACAGATAGGCTAGAGAAACTATTTCTGCTGGTTAGTGAGCCTAGGACTGGGGGCATAGTCTAAAAATTAGAGCCAGGTCTTCAGTAGTGAAATTAGGAAACACTTTGACACAAAAAGGGTAATAGAAGTTTGGAACTCTCTTCTGCAAATGGCAATTTGATGCTAGATCAATTGTTAATTTTAAATCTGAGATTGATAGATTTTTGTTAAACAAACATATTAGGGGATATGGGGCAAAGGCGGGTATATGAAGTTAGGTCGCAGATCAGCCATGTTCTCATTGAATGGCTGTACAGGCTCATGGGGCTCAATGGCCTGCTCCTGTTCCTATGTTCTATAATAACATTCTTTGGGATGCAGGTTTCACTAGCAAGGCTGGCATTTCTTGCCCATTTTTACTTGTCCTTGAGAAGTTGGTGGTGAGCCTCCTTGAACTGCTCCATCTGTCAAAGGTACTCCCACAAAGCTGTTAGTTACGGAGGTCCAGGATTTTGGTCCAGCGACAATGAAGGAATAGTGATATTTGTCCAAGTCAGAATGGTGTGTGACTTGGAGGGGAACTTGGGGATGGCACCTGCTGCCTTTAGCCTTCTATGTGGTGGGGGCGTTGCTGAAGAAGTCGTGGCGACTTGTTGCACTGCATCCTGTGGATAGTATACACTGCAGCCATGGCACATCACTGGTGGAGGGAGTGAATATTTAAGATGGTGGATGGGACACTGATCAAGTGGACGGCTTTGTCGTGGATGGTATCAAGCTTTTTTAGTGTTGTTGCAGCTGCAACCATTCAGGCAGGTGGAGGGCATTCCATTCCTGATACTTGGTTTCTAGATGGTGGAGTGACTTTGGGGAGACTGCCTTGGTGGCCATATGGATGCCATAATTTACTCCTTGTACTTTGGGAACTCCATCAATGTGGCGAAATAGAGCAGTGGCGCCCTTTCCAGCTATTATTCAAGGAGATTAAAGTGCTGGCCCTGCTCAGCAATGCATCAGTTACCTTTAATACATCTGCAGCAAGCAAGTTGGCTGCAGATGATCTTTAAGCTAATGAAGATACGAAAGCATAATCATTGAAGGATGAAATAATCTTGAATTCCACTCGCCTTTTTGTCTGTTGCAGCAGATGGCATAGCTCAAAAATTGACTCTCTGCGGACCTGAGCCTGCAAAGCAAGTTCCCTCCATCGGCAGGTGGAACAACACCTGCAGCAATGGTTGGTGGCATACTGGTGCATACAAGCAGCCTGTTCTGGTGCTATAAGATCTTCTTGTATTCCTTCTTTGAACTTCCTTCTCCTTCAGCATGAAATCCTGTGATGGGATACACTGAAAGCAATTCCCACCAAATTGAGCTAACGACCAAAATAGTAGAGGACACTAAAAATATCCCAACACTGGACAAACAGGGGGCAATGGGGGGGAGGAGCTAAACATGATTACAATCACTAAGGAGATGGTACTCAGTAAAATAATGGGACTTAAGGTGGATAAATCCCCCGGACCTGATGGCCTACATCCTAGGGTCTTGAGAGAAGTGGCGGTAGGGATTGTGGATGCATTGGTGATTATTTTCCAGAACTCCCTGGACTCAGGAAAGGTCCCGGCAGATTGGAAAACTGCTAATGTAACACCCTTATTTAAGAAGGGAAGTAGACAAAAAGCTGGAAACTATAGACCAGTTAGCCTAACATCTGTGGTTGGCAAAATGTTGGAGTCCATTATTAAGGAAACAGTAACAGAGCATTTGGATAAACATAATTTAATAGGACAGAGTCAGCATGGTTTTATGAAGGGGAAGTCATGTTTGACAAATTTGCTCGAATTCTTTGAGGATGTAACATAAAGGGGAACCAGTGGATGTAGTGTATTTGGACTTCCAAAAGGCATTTGACAAGCTTCCACACAAAAGATTACTGATCAAGATAAGAAATCACAGGATTGGGGGTAATATACTGGCATGGGTGGAAGATTGGCTATGTAACAGAAAACAAAGAGTTGGGATAAATGGTTCATTCTCGGGCTGGCAATCAGTAACTAGTGGTGTTCCGCAGGGGTCAGTGCTGGGACCCCAGCTCTTTACAATCTATATTAACGATTTGGAGGAAGGGACCGAGTGCAACATATCCAAGTTTGCCGACGATACAAAGATGGGAGGGAAAGCAATGAGTGAGGAGGACATAAAAAACCTGCAAAAGGACATAGACAGGCTAAGTGAGTGGGCAGAGATTTGGCAGATGCAATATAATGTTGAAAAGTGTGAGGTTATGCACTTTGGCAGAAAAAATCAAAGAGCACGTTATTATCTAAATGGAGAGAAACTGCAAAGTGCTACATTACAAAGGGATCGTGGGGTCCTGGTGCATGAAACACAAAAAGTTAGTATGCAGGTGCAGCAGGTGATCAGGAAGGCCAATGGAATCTTGGCTTTTATTGCAAGGGGGATGGAGTATAAAAACAGGGAAGTCTTGCTGCAGTTATACAGGGTATTGGTGAGGCCACACCTGGAATACTGCATGCAGTTTTGGTTTCCATATTTAAGAAAAGATATACTTGCTCTCGAGGCGGTTCAGAGAAGGTTCACTCGGTTGATTCCGGAGATGAGGGGGTTGACGTATGAGGAAAGGTTGAGTAGGTTGGGACTCTACTCATTGGAGTTCAGAAGAATGAGAGGCGATCTTATCGAAACATATAAGTTTGTGAGGGGGCTTGATCGGGTGGATGCGGTGAGGATGTTTCCACTGATGGGTGAGACTAGAACTAGGGGGCATAATCTAAGTATAAGGGGCTGCCCTTTCAAAACTGAGATGAGGAGAAACTTCTTCACTCAGAGGGTAGTAAATCTATGGAATTTGCTACCCCAGAGAGCTGCGGAAGCTGCAACATTAAATAAATTTAAAATGGAGATAGACAGTTTCCTAGCAGATAAGGGAATTAGGGGTTACAGGGAGAGGGCAGGGAAGTGGATGTGAGTCTAGATTTGGATCAGCCATGATCCTATTGAATGGCGGAGCAGGCCCGAGGGGTCGTAAGGCCTACTCCTGCTCCTACTTCTTATGTTCTTATGTTCTTATGTAAAATATTGCTCCATGGTCCTAGTAAAATCTCAAAAGAAAACAATTGTAGTGCGATGAAGCTTGATAGGTTTAGGGACTAACACAGGCATAATTTTCCATTATGAGGGCCGGGCCTCATTAACATATGGTCTAGTGGGCTGTGAGCAGAAAATGAGTGCTCTGGGGCAGGCTACCGCAACAACAGGCCCGGTAACAAAAAGGTAGCTTCAGAAGGGAGGGGTGCAACAGCACTCCAGGTTGTTTTTGTAAAGCTTGGATGAGCACTACCGCTCCTCCAGGCCTCACAAAAATAAATAAAAACTACCTTTTTGGCTCCTCTCTAGTTGGACTGCCGCTCCGCTCAGTTGAGTCCTAAAATGGCTGTTGAGGTCATGATTTGCATATTAAAAGTGCCTACTGCTTTACTCAGGTGGGCACTCTGGCTGCCCAGTTATAGGTCCTTGCGAAGACAGTATTGGCTATACCGTCAGTGGGAATAGGGCAATAAGCCATATCCCACCATTCCGCTGTGTGGAATGTCTCAAAACCTCCCCCAGTTTTATGATAAGTGCTAAAATGCAACTGCAGGCTAAATGATTCAAGTCTGGGTAACTCAGATCTTGCACTTTGTAATTTTTCATATTTTAGCTGGTGCGATCAAAATATGTGTATGTGCTGGTTTCAAGAATGGTATTTAATCACTTTTGAAAGAACATGCTATAAAGGAATGGAAAAATAGAAGGGAGGTTGAAATGTAAACAGAACATAGCATTTCACAATAATGACTGTTAAAATCATATTTCATGTGTTTGAATGGTAAAATCTAATACTTGACAACGTAAGGGGTTTTTTCTTCCTAGGTCTCTCTCTCTGGTGAGACCTCTCTCTCTTTTGCACAGAAATTTACTGAGAGGTTCGACCCACTCACCCTTTAGGTTCTGCATACTGGACTTTGAGGCAGGAACTACAATGCAGAGAATACTCTGTAGACCAAGTTTAATGAAACAAAGTGAAATTTTATTGCATAAAGGAAAAATTGAATGCAAGCCAATAAGGTACATGGTAGGGAAAAACAAATCATAATACAATACTAACCAATATATCCACAGGCATTTTATACTTTACAAGGTTCACCATGAAATAGGGAAACACACAGAACATCGAGGAACAACAACTCATTGTTAATTATCCCCTAAAATGCCCACCCCCTAAACCTAGCTAGATTAGATTATGAGGGGCCAGAAACATGCTCACCAGTCCCAGTTAGAAAATAGAGGTTTTGGAGTCTGCATTTTGGTCCTCTCAGGCATCCTGTCTCCACGTGGTCAGCAGAACGCAGCGGGCTGCGACACACTCTTTTCTCCCTCGAGGTAATGGACATGGGCAGGCTGGATGTAAGCAGGCCTGGACGTCGGCGAACTGTTTGACCATTTTCAGATAGGTTTCCTCTTGGAGGGTCGCCGTCTTTTCGTCTCGTCAAATGGCCCGGGGTTTGTCGATGATCTCCCGATAGCTACCCCGGGTCTGGCCGCTGACTCGATCTTCCCTCTCAAACCTCTCTCTCGAACCTCCCTCTCGAACATCTGAACTCGATAGCTACCCCAGGTCTCCAGTTATACTTTTCATGGAGGCGCTTATCTCCCGCCATATCAAGGTTATCTTTGTTTAAATTTTGGCAGGCTTGTAGCACAGAGGGGTAGTCATTGTGTTTAAAGTACTTTCGGGATGGCTGGTAACTGCCACCTCTGGTCTGGAATGACCTTGTATTGTCTTTAATGGGTCTTGATGTCCCCCTTTGAATTTGAAGCTCTCTCCCTTTGTCTGGGTAAACATTTTGATGGCCTTTATCTACAGGCCGATCTGATTGGATCTGCATCCAATCCATATGTATGGGGTTCTGTCTGGTTTCGCATTCTCCGAAATTGCATTCCAGAACTTACTGTGGGCTGAATCCACAAAAGCTGTCTGTGGACTGCAGGAACCATTTTAAAATGTCCCAAAAAGCTGGTCACGGGGTCTGGCGGCCATTTTGTGTGCCCCTTTTTCTGCGCTTCTTTTAAAACAGTCTTTAAAATTAAGGCCTTTTCTGCCAATAGACCCTTATAGGACAATGTTCAATTTTACGAATCCTACAGTCCTCCCTGATGATACTATAACTTGCTTGAAGTATCATAATTCTGGGTGAGCAAAATTTTCTGACTCTCCATAATCAAACCATCCCCTGTATTTACCTATCTATGACCCCACGACACATGCATTTCCCATTTCAGAAAACCCACAGTGTACATTAAGCATCTATAGATGGCAATACATTGGAGTTTAAATCTGACACACATAATAAACTTCAATAAAAATAATAGAGAAAGAAAATACACACAAAATCACACGTGAATACTACCAAAAATAGAGGACGGAGGGAAGCTCTAACACTATACATAGCAGCAAAATTTAAATGGGTGTCTCCTCATCTACCCGCTCATAATGCTCCCTCCATTCTCCTCTGTTCTCATACTTCTGGAAACGTTTGTCCCTCTTACAATGTACAAAGAGTAAATAAATCACAATAAAAATCTGACATACTACAAGGATGTGGGAGGCTAACCTAAGCCATGAAGGGACTTCTATATTAGTGAACAGGTCCCACCACTGTGGGGTCACTATATCTAATATGTCTGCCCCTATTTCTAATGTCTTCTGCTCCAGCGTGTAAAAATGTTTCTGTGAAACGGCAACGGCTTTTAGTATCTTGGTGAGGTGTTCAGGGAGAGGGGGAATGACGTAGCCAAAATGTGCAATGAATCGTTGCAGATCGGTGAAATTTTCTTTGACAGTGAGGTGAACAGTCGAAGGTTCAGGAATAGGGACAATTCACCGTTGGGCCACTTGAACTTCTGCCTTGGGTTTGAAGCAGAAACTGCTGTCACTGACCGGACACCAGCCGTGCTGTCCATGTTGGTAGTGGGGCGCTGCAGTGGTGACACAGTATGTCCCACCTCCTATATATGCCACCTGCGGGGGCACGTGGCCTTGTGCCATTGCCTCCATGGTGCAATTTATAGGCTTCGCGCCAGCAGCTCTGAACCCGCACTATGGTTTCGAATAGGCATTCAAGTGCTGGGGACACAGGATGATGTGTGCTCCCCGGCTCCGGCACCCCGAGACGTCGGTACCCGTCATTGCATGCTCCCATCGAATGACGTAAGGTAGGACTGCTGTGTAGCGAATGTGTGCATCCCTTTGAATGACTCCAATGTTCTCCACCCTGTATACCGGGGCGGGTTTAGCTGTCTTTCCCATAACCGGCATTCTTACCACTATACCCATAATGGTGTGATTAGACCGCCCACAGTCCACTGGGAATGGGTAGGCCTCTGAAGCTAGTCTGAGCTGGCACGGACTTAATGCGTTCTCACAAGGGTGGAGGGCTGCGAGGTGCTTATTGCTGATCCAGGAGGGGACCAAACCTTGTTTTAAATCCTCCAGATTAATGCGGCCCTCGCCCAGTAACCACGCCCCATACAGCACGCATGCCTCGTTCTGCGCAGCCTGATCTGATGCATTCCGATCCTCTCTGATAAGAGCATTTACCGTTTTAGCGCTTTTAAAACATTGATCTGGGTCTGCAGCTCCACGTCATCCCGAGTGTTGATGACGGAAGTCCCTGCGTTAAAGGCGGTAAAAATGTCATTGACTGTACTCCTTCTTTGTCTCCATACCCTGTCCAAGACCTCATGTGGTGTGTACAATCCATCTCTTTCGACATCGGCAAAGTCGAACTCATAAAATTGTCTGAACATATTTGTTAACAGGACCTGGTACAATTGCTCCGTTTCCTTGGGGCACCACTCTGGCAATCGCACCTCGGTGAGGTTTAAAATCACCGAGGCTACCGCGTAGTGCACCCCTTGGTACAGCACCTGACCTGTGGGTACCAATACCAATCCGTTCCTGGGTCCCTTGGTAGTGGCGGGGCACCCTTCCTTGCGGGCTTTGGCTACCGGAATCGTGGGCAGGGGCTTGCGGGGGGCGGGTGATGAGCTCAGTGGCATTCACCAGGATCAGAGAGTATGGGACTCCTCATGCCCGCGTGCTGATATCCCACCTCATCCCTTTCCCAGCATCCTACCACTGTCTCTGGAAAAAGATGGAGACCCCTGTTGGGCAGATGTGTTCTGAACCCCACATGCAGATGTAAATCCCCTCATCTGGTTCCCACCACTTGTCCCAACAGACACTCAATCCCCCATGAGTCCCCGTAATAGTGCGATGGGTATTGTTACCCAGTCGCTCCCACTCGACCGTGGAGTTATTCATGGTCTTACTCAGCTTCCGAAGCCACCACCATCTGTCCAAAGGAACATGTCCGTTGCATACTAAACAAATGTTTCTCCCGACGGTTACGCTGACTCTGGGTGCGATGATCCTCACTCTGGGACACATCAGAGAAGTCTCTCCGTATGCAAACCCGGACTGGCTGGAGTATTCCGTAGAGTTCGACCCCAGCCATCCTGGTCACCTCCCTTTGTGGAAGTAGGTGGCTGTTTCCTCAACGTCCCGTTCACCTGTCCCATCAGTCGCGATGGGGGCTGTGTCCCCGGAGCATCCATACATGATGGAGTCCTTGGTGTAGCCCCGATAGGCCAAGCTACACCCGATCACCGTGAACGCGATGGGAATCCTCTCCATGGTACCGTTTCCTGCAACAGATTAAATGATACAGCCAGGCTCCCGAGAAATTCTGGCCTAGGTGAAGGCATGATCGGGTCTTTCGACCTCGATCCAAAACAAACACACATGCTGGGCAGATTCCAAAACTATTTCTTGAACACCCATCACCTTAAAAATGTACACACCTTATGCTTAACCAAACTTAAACTTAACTAAACTATGTACAGCGCCGCCAGTTCCCAGGCGGCCTCCTTAATCCCTGTTCAGACTGCAGCTCACCGCTCCCTGTGGCGGGGCCGCACTGAACTATAGCTTGAGTCCCCCGCAACCTTTTGCTGCCAATTGGGGACTGCGTCTTTCTAGGGATTTCCCAAGTCGGTGTCTGCTGAAGTAGGGGGAATCGGGCCAGAGCTTTATTGGCTGAGGCGTCCGAGATGACCTGCGAGCGGGTACTTCGGGCGAGGCTGCCTTTGCGAGTGGACCTTTGGTTGGGACTTTAGCCCTCACAGCCCGTGGCTTCGCCACAACTGTTGGCTTCGGCTCCCTTCCCTCAGTCTCCGCCCCTTTGGGATTTGGGTCTGTGGCAGATGACTCCTCCCTACCTGTCCTACAAGTGGAGAATCTCCGCCCCCAAGTGCTACCTCCCGTAAGCTTGAGCCGAGGGTGGGACCTCCGTCCTCCGACTCCACCTCCTCCAGAATCATGTCAGGGGCGGTGCCTAGCTGTTTGGGCTCCCCCCTAACTGCCCTAACTGTGCTCGGGTCAGGGGGAGGGCCTTGGTCTTCAGGCTCCTCCCCGTCCGAGTCACAGGCCAATGGGGAAACCTCCCAGGTGGGTGGGATAGCTCCTCCCCTCAAGCAGGCTGCGGTGCCAGCCTGTGTGGTCTGTGACTTATTGCACGCCTCAGGCTGAGGATTTTTACCCTCAGACCTGGCTTCGGTTGTTGGCTCTTTTGCACCCGGCTTAAATAGTTTGCACTGGTTTACGTGAAACCACTTAGTGCGCCGGGGCTGTAGTGATCAATAACATGTCATTCTATAGTGGACACTAGGTGGAGCCGTAGAGCTGCGTAGAGCTGTATGTATAAGTCTACACTACCCAGCTGTATATATATTAAGACTACATTACCCATGAGGCACTAGGCTACCCACAAGGCAACAGTCGAGATGGCAGCCTGCACACAGGAGCACACATGCTGCATCTCTACAGATACTGTACCTGGAGAACGTGTACTGAATAAATGACTATCTAGAAGCTAGCTGTGTTCATAATAAGAATGTCTATTTATTAATGAACATAACATGGTACCAGGGTGGTGAAGATCTGCTGAAAATTGTGTAAAGCGACATGGAGAATTTGAAGCCACCAGAGCGTTTGAATCTCAAGGGAAATATCGACTACAATTGGTGGATTTTTAAACAACAATTCAAACTCTACATTGCAGCCATCGGATTCGGTACGAAGCCAGACGCAAGGAAAATAGCGTTGCTGCTTATGGTTGCAAGCCCACAGGTGATAGAGGTATTTAATACATTTGTATTTAATCCAGTGGAGAACAGAGAAAAATTAGAAGATGTGCTAAAAAAATTTGATGCACATTGCTCTCCCAAAAAGAATGAGACGCATGAAAGATACATCTTCTGTTCTCGGACACAGCAGCAAAATGAGACTTTTTATAGCTTTATAACTGATCTGAAACTGAAAGCACAGACATGTAATTTCTCTGAGCTCAAAGCATCCATGATTCGTGACCAGATTGTGTTTGGTATTCATGATAAAAAAGTCAGGGAATGTCTGTTGAGAGAAACCGAACTAAATTTGGAAAATGTGGTGAAAATATGCCAAGCCAGCGAGCTAGCTCGAAAGCACGCGAAGACTTTCAGTGAAATCAATAATGATGCGATTGTAATGAGTGATAATGCTGCTGTCGGTGCTGTGTCCTACAAGGGGAAGAAACGTGGGCAGAACAGAAATGAAAAGCAATCGGAGGATGACATTTTTAATTGTAAACGCTATGGTTACAAACATCAGTTAAGACAATGCCCAGCGTTTGGAAAAATGTGCACAAAGTGTAATGGAAAGAATCACTTTGCCAAACAATGCTTTTCAAAAGTAAAAACTAAGAAAGGGCAACGAGTTAATGTAATTGAGGACTATGCTGTATGATGGGATCCAGCTGCCAGCAGTTTTTCGAGAGTGCATTGATTACATTGAGAGTTATGGCATGAAGAGTGAAGGAAACACTGAAACCCTCTCCAAGCAAAGATCGCAAGGAGACCTCGATCTATACAAGAGCAGATTGATGACAATGCCGCAACTGCATCTTGTCATTCACTGCCAGAACAATCTCATGAAGACACATCAGACTTACCTGTGTTGAGAAGATCCACACGTGAAGTAAAAAAGCCTGATAGACTTAATCTTTGAGTACAATGTAAAGCTTTGAAAATGTGTTGACTGTTTTGAAAATGTTTATGTTTATAGAGCATTAACAAAAGTGTTACTGATATTATCTTTATTGTTTGCTTGAAAGTTGATTGATATTGATTTTGTTAAACCTCAAAGAAAGGGGGATGTAGTGATCAATAACATGTCATTCTATAGTGGACACTAGGTGGAGCCGTAGAGCTGTATATAGCTGTATGTATAAGACTACACTACCCAGCTGTATATATATTAAGACTACATTACCCATGAGGCACTAGGCTACCCACAAGGCAACAGTCAAGATGGCAGCCTGCACACAGGAGCAAACATGCTGCATCTCTACAGATACTGTACCTAGAGAACGTGTACTGAATAAATGACTAGCTAGAAGCTAGCTGTGTTCATAATAAGAATGTCTATTTATTAATGAACATAACAGGGGCAACTTCACTGCGTATACTATGGGGTTGGCTTTATCTACAATACTGTAGGGCCCCATGTACAGTGGTTCTAAACTCCCCACTCGGGCATAGTTTCTCACCATGACCTGATCTCCTACTTCCCACTCCTGTGTCTTACGGGGTTCGAGCAGCAGTCGGTTGCCCTGATGCTCCTTTCCCATGTTCCCAGCCGCTTGCCCATAAATCTGTTGCAGGTGCTCCAAAAGGGTCCGGCCAAACTTGTCCCGATTTACCTCTCGGAGCTGACCCTCAGTGAGCACCGGGGCTAGTACATGGGTACGGTTCGCATGACTCTCCCAGTCATTAATTCATGCGGGGAGTACCCCGTACTTTTAGACTGGCTAGCCCGGATCCCCATGAGGACTAAAGGCAGGACCTCCGCCCATTTCTGGGGCGTTCATCGTCTCTTTCCTCAGTTTTTCTTTGAGGGTGCGGTTCATGCGTTCCACAATCCTGGATGACTGAGGATTATGGGCCACGTGCCACTTCCCTTCGATGCCTAAGAGCATGAGGGTGTTCTGCATCACTTGGCCAGTGAAATGACTCCCTTGGTCAGACTTCACAAATCGTGGTAATCCCCACCGTGAGAACACTTCCCGGACCAAGATCCTGGCAGTACTAAGTGCCGTGGCTGTTTTGTATGGGAAGGCTTCTACCCATTTGGTGAACACATCCACCAGGACAAGGCAATATTATAGCCTCCCTGGGCGGTGGGCAGGGGCCCGATGTAGTCAACCTGTATCGACTGCCATGGTCCCTCTACTCTCCTGATGTGTCCCATGGGCAACTTCCTTTTCTGGGGGTCTGGGTTGTTTGCAGCGCACACAAGACAATTAGCACAGAACTCGCGGACATCGTCCCGAAGTCCTGGCCAACATCACGCCTGTTCTACCCATTGCCAGGTGACCTCAGGCCCGGGGTGTCCCGCTCCTGGACCCTCATGGGCCAGTTGAAGGAATCCCCTCCAGTGCTGCTGCGGCACAACCCACTGTTCCCCTCGGAACAGCATGCCTTCCTTGATGGAGAGGGCTGCTGTACCGTACGGACCCTCTACTTCCTTGCCCTCAGTGATGGCGTTGATGACTGTTTTTAGGGCGGGATCTAGGGTTTGGACGGTCTTGAGGTCTGGGGGCAGTGTTACCCCTGTTGTCCCCTGAGTCCCATCCCTGCCTTGGATTACTGCCACAGGTTTGGACCCATAGGGATCCCAGAAAGTGCCGGTGCGGGCACCCTCCCTGGCTAGCGTATCCATTCGCTGGTTACCCTGGTTGCGGTGTTCCTTGGAGGAATGGGCCTTCACCTTGTGGGTAAAGACTTCCCCTTCCTCCCCCACTGCGGCCAGGATCTTTTCTAGTAGGGGCTTTACGGTCAAGGGTCGCCCGTCCGCAGAGGTATATCCGCGGCGAGACCAGCTGGCCAGGTACTCCGTACACGAGTTGCATGAGATCATGCTGTCCGAGCAAATCGTGTATGGGGTGGGGAAGATCTCGGGGTGGGTAACCATGTATGGCACTGCGCAGAGTTCAGCCTGCTGGGCGCTCATAGTGCTGGGGAGCTTAATCGCCAGGGCAATGTTTGCCGTGGGGTCATAAACTCCACACCCTGTGAGTCGATCGCCAGCGGATACCGTGCTGGAACCGTCTACGTAGATCTCGCGGCCCATGGGATGTATCCCGGTCCGTAAACCTACGTTCACTTCCCATACCCCTTCTACGGAACACCGATGGGCTGTTCCGGGATATACCATGTTGGCCGCGAACTTGGGCTCGCAGAGACCCTTCACCTTCAGATCCATCTGGGAAAGGAGGAGGGTCTAGCGCGCAATGCAGGCACTGCTTACTGTCCCATCCTTAATCCTTCCATCCAGAAGCATCCGAGTGGGTGTGTGATGGGTGAGGAGAGTGCTGGGAGAGGTGCCTGTGAAGATCAAAGACCTTTTCACAGCCCAATGTGTGGCCAAAAGATGCTGTTCACAATTGGAAAAGCTCCTTCCCACATCTGTGAGCACCCTGGAGGAGTAAACCACCGGCCTTAGCCTGCCGTGTCGCTCTTGGAGCAGTACAGCGATCAGGCTATCCCCGCTAGCCGCTACCTCCAGGAAAAACTCTTTCCCCCCATCATAATCATCATCATAATCATAATCAACTTTATTGTCATTGTTAGTGCACAAGTGTAGTACAACGAAATGTAGGCTTGCGGCTCCCGAGAGTGTACATTTAGATTAAGACATTTAAACATTCAACATACATTTGGCTTGTAATACATTAACATAAACATAACCATAATAAAGTGCATTGGCAGATGTGCAGGCTTTAGAGTTTATTTGTGGAGTTCAGTAGGATGACAGCCCTGGGAAAGAAGCTGTTCCTAAATCTGGTCGTACGGGTGCGAATGCATCTGCAGCGTCTCCCAGATGGCAGGAGGGTGAACAGACTGACGCTGGGGTGGGTAGGGTCTTTGATGATGGACCGTGACCTCCGTAAACAGTGTTTCTGGTATATGTGCTCTATGGTCGGTAGCTGGGTGCCGGTAATGCGTTGGGCAGTTTTGACTAACCGCTGCAGGGCTTTCCGGTCATAGTAGCTACAGCTGCCATACCATACTGTGATACAGTTTGTCAGGATGCTCTCTATTGTGCAGCGGTAAAAGTTAGAGAGGATCAGGGGTGACAGGTTACATCTCTTCAGCCTCCTTAGGAAATATAGGCGCTGCTGGGCCTTCTTCACCAGAGAGGAGGTATTGAGGGACCAGGAGATGTCTTCCGTGATGTGGACTCCGAGGAACTTAAAGCTGTCCACCCTTTCCACCACAGCCCCATTGATGTGGATGGGGGTGTGACTTCCACCTTTAGACTTCCTGAAGTCCACAATGATTTCTTTGGTTTTCTTGATGTTAAGGGCCAGGTTGTTATCGGCGCACCACTTCACGAGATGCTGGACCTCCTCCCTGTAGGCTGACTCATCGTTGTTGGTGATCTGGCCTACTACCGTGGTATCATCCGCAAACTTGATAATGGTGTTGGAACCATGAACAGCCACACAGTCGTGGGTGAAGAGGGAGTAGAGGAGGGGGCTCAGCACACATCCTTGTGGGGCCCCCGTGCTCAGGGTGAGGGAGGAGGAGGTGTGGTTACCTAATTTGACAGACTGGGGTCTGTTTGTTAGGAAGTCCAGGGTCCAGTTGCAGAGGGAAGTGTTCAGGCCAAGAGTGTGGAGTTTGGTGGCCGGCTTGTTGGGGCCCCCAGAGCTGGCGCGGTCTGCAAGTCCCCCTTGAGTTTTTCAAATGCTGCCTGGCAACCCTCATCCCAGGACCACTCCACTCCTTTGTGTAGGAGTCAGAGCAGCAGGGCTGCTGTGGCTGCATAGTCCTCAATGAAGTCTCTGCAGTACCTGGTCAGTCCCAGAAAGGACCTCACACCTGATACGGTGGTGGGGATCGGTAGATCTTGCACCGATTCCCTAGATCTGCACCGATTCCCATCTAGCCTTGTCTATGGCTCTCTCTCCAGCGCGGATGGTCAGACCCAGGAATTTTACTTCCTGCTGGCCGATCTGTGCCTTCTTTGGGTTTAACTTGGAACCCTTTCTGCCTTTCTTACCCGTACTCGCTCCACAGAGACAGTGATTTCTAAGATCCATGAGGATCCCGTGTTCTACTAAGAAATCGGACCCAAGGATCCCTTTTCCACCCTCCACCTCCCACTTCATCAGTACACACTTCCACGTGGTGCGGAGTGGTCCTAAATGAATGGAGAGGTGGATGGAGAATGCGCTAGCCTGTTCTTTGCCCGTGAAGCCCAACAGAATATATGGAACCCCGGTGGACAGAGGTGAGGTGGTAGGGTTAGCCATGTGGATCACGGTGCACGATGCCCCCGTATCCAACAGATAGGTCTCTTTTACCTTCTCTACCTCCATCTCCACGAAGGGTCACCTCCATAAATCTTATCGCAACGAACACAGGTAAATGGGCTGTGCGGGCTCCAGCCATTGGGGTGAACCGGTCGGGGCTGCGGGAACGACAAGACCATTGGTAACTGCTATCTTCCCCTGTGAGATCATAAGAGACCGCATTGTCTCTAAAATTGATTCTATCGCAGCGGGATCTATAGCTGCACCGGCTCCTTCTCCTGGGACAGGGGCTGCAGCTTGGACCTAGACTCATGCTGGGGCGGTGGTCTGGGCTTGGGCTTGGGCTGCGGGAGATTTTCCCTTATTATCCTTCCACGGATTTTTACAGTCCCTGCGCCAATGTCCATCCTTCCCACACCCGTAGCAATTGAGCTTGGCCTGGGGAGGGCGATTCCCCTCCTGATGCCACTGCTTTTTACTTGGGGCTGCGGGTTTTGCCTCATGCACTTTTTCCTTAGAGGGAGGTGCCTCCTGACCCCTGCAATTCTTATACGCAATGGTGAGCTTTCGGAGCACTGTCTCCTCTGTGGTACCGGGACCTTGGGGGTCAAACCAAGATTTGGCTTGGGCCTGTATCTGCGGTAAGCTGTTGGCAACCAGGCAGCGGAGCCACTGAACCCGCTGGACATCGTTCATTGCGGCCCGTTCAGGCATGCCCGGACAGCTGCCCCCTCTTACTCCCATCTGAGAGGCACTGAAGGATAGTGCTATCCAGGGAGAATAGCAACATCTTAGCCTGTTCTGGACCATTGCAGTCATTGATGGCGGCTGTCTGCTCTATCTCGCTGAATTGGACTGAGGGATCTCCCTTCTCGGAGAGTTTTGGGAGGTGGGTCACCATTGCTCTGAGTTGTTGGGCACTGTGGGGCAGTATGAGATGGTTCTGGAGGGGTCCGTCATCGCCATTTGTGGCGGCGGGACCGTACCTCTGGTGCCGAGCAGGACACATTGGTGCCGGCTCCAGCTTCACTACAGAGGGTTGTTCTTCCTCCTGTTCTACCTCGGCTTCCTCCTCTTCTGCCACCCCTTCTTCGGGCCAAACCTCGTTATAGCTCGGTGGTGCTGAGGGTTCAGTGGCTGGTGCCACAACTACTTCACGTGGAATCGGTTTTTTGGATTCCTTCAGGAAGTCTATGTGACTTGCCTTTGGGCTTATGCGGCATACCATGCCTTTTGCCTTAGCCAGGGCCATTCTTAGGCCTTCTACAGCCTTCTGGCAAGGGCCGTGGTCTGCGCTTTCAAACCCCTGCTCGGTGGCCACCTTGTAAGCTGACTTAACCTCCACTACTTTCTCCTCCTGCGCTCTTAGCTGTTGTGCGAGGCGGGCGCTTTTCTCCTGTACTCTCGCTTCATGAATCTTTGCCTCAGTAACCTGGCATTCCAGGTACTCTACTTTAGCTTGATGTTGGCTGGCTACAGTTTGGCGTTCCTGATTCAGCGCGTGAAGCGCTGCGATCAGCTTTTCCCCACCCATGGCCTTTTCCTCTATTTCTGATGCCTGGGTTTTGATCTTGGCTGCCTGCGCTGCAACGAATCTGTCCAAAATCTGGACTTGTCTTTTGTAGCACATCAGCCACACTGCCTTCTCTAGTGACTTTTTATGTTCTTTACTCTCTGTCCACCTGACGGCTGTGTCTACCGGACGCCCATCCAGTAAGAGATCGGAAATCCACTGCATAGTGAGATTTACCTTAACAAAAACATAATCCGCTATCCTCTCATCCATAACATTTCGTCCATTTAAACCTGGGTCTAATACATTGCAATACTGCTGCCAGTGTCCTGCCACAGTCGCCATTTTCTGTAAGGGGTTTTCTCTTGCTCGGTCTCTCTCTCTGGTGAGACCTCTCTCTCTTTTGCACAGTAATTTACCGAGTGGTTCGACCCACTCACCCCTTAGGTTCTGTACACTGGACTTTGAGGCAGGAACTACAATGCAGAGAATACTCTGTAGACCAAGTTTAATGAAACAAAGTGAAATTTTATTGCATAAAAGAAAAATTGAATGTAAGCCTATAAGGTACATGGGAGGGAAAAACAAAACATAATACAGTACTAACCAATATAGCCACAGGCATTTTATACTTTACAAGGTTCACCATGAAATAGGGAAACACACGGAACATCGAGGGACAACAACTCATTGTTAATTATCCCCTAAAATGCCCACCCCCTAAACCTAGCTAGATTAGATTATGAGGGGCCAGAAACATGCTCACCAGTCCCAGTTAGAAAATAGAGGTTTTGAAGTCTGCGTTTTGGTCCTCTCGGGCGTCCTGTCTCCACGTGGTCAGCGGAATGCAGCGGGCTGCGACACACTCTTTTCTCCCTCGAGGTAATGGACACGGGCAGGCTGGATGTTAGCAGACCTGGACGTCGGCGTGGAGAGAGACCAACTCTTTGACCATTTTCAGATAGGTTTCCTCTTGGAGGGTCGCCGTCTTTTTGTCTCATCAAATGGCCCGGGGTTTGTCGATGATCTCCCGATAGCTACCCCGGGTCTGGGCTCTGACTCGATCTTCCCTCTCGAACCTCTCTCTCGAACCTCCCTCTCGAACATCTGAACTCGATAGCTACCCCGGGTCTCCAGTTATACTTTTCATGGAGGCCCTTATCTCCCGCCATATCAAGGTTAGTCTTTGTTTAAATTTTGGCAGGCTTGTAGCACAGAGAGGTATTCATTGTGTTTAAAGTACTTTCGGGATGGCCGGTAACCGCCATCTCTGGTCTGGAATGACCTTGTATTGTCTTTAATGGGTCTTGATGTCCCCCTTTGAATTTGAAGCTGTTTCCTTTTGTCTGGGTAAATATTTTGATGGCCTATATCTACAGGCCGATCTGATTGGATCTGCATCCAATCCATATGTATGGGGTTCTGTCTGGTTTCGCACTCTCCGAAATTGCATTCCAGAACTTACTGTGGGCTGAATCCACAAAAGCTGTCTGTGGACTGCAGGAACCATTTTAAAATGTCCCAAAAGCTGGTCACGGGGTCTGGTGGCCATTTTGTGTGCCCCTTTTTCTGGGCTTCTTTTAAAACAGTCTTTAAAATTAAGGCCTTTTCTGCCAATAGACCCTTATAGGACAATGTTCAATTTTGCGAATCCTACAACAATCACTGGCAATCCTGTGCCCATGTTTGACTCTAAAATTGTAAGATTAACACTGGGGCCACTACCCCACCTTGCAGTGGCATAAGGATATTCAATACTGCAGTCACTGAAAATGAATTTCCGCAGAGGTTCTCCTGCTTGCCCACCATAACCTCAGCGGATTAGCTGCAGGGACCTCGAAAAATGGCATAAATGGTCTTTATGTCACTCTTCTGCTGACTTTATGCAGACGGTCAGAAACTCATCTGCCAATTTGTCTGCCCTATGAAAATTCACTCCCAATGTGATATGCATTCTTGTCTGAAAACATCCTTTCATTTCTCACATGGATTGAGAAGGACAACAAATATGGCAACCAGATGAGTGAAGAATCAAAAGCAATTTAAAAGAATTCATCATTCTGCCTAATGACATCTGGAAGTCATTTCTACTCTTAGAAGGTTACATTGAAATGACAACTAAAATTATTTGCAGACTCAAAAAGGTGATCTACAAGATTTTTCCACCTTGTACCTAACCCCTTGTTGATTATTTTTTCTCTTTCCCTGAGCCCCAGCCATAACTCCCTTCAACTAGAACAGCCCTTATTCCTTACAGCAGTACTAATAGCACAGACACTTGGACACGATTGCAAAATTCATACTTGGAAAAAGGTTTTGTCTGCTTCAACATGATCAAAATGTCTAGAACATTTTTTTCTGATCATCATTTCTAGTGAAACTGTAAACTAATTATTTTAGAATGCTTTTATGGGTTGGCTATAGTGAACAGTGGAAATAATCCCACTCTGTTCACAATGTCAAAACATAGTAGGGGTCATTTTCATCCCGCTAGTGCCCTGATTTTCAGTGTGAATTAGGCAGCAATGGGACAATTCATTGTTTTTTAAAGTTCATGCTGAAATCGTGCCATCATGCCTGATGCAATCATTGAGGGGGTCTTGATATAGGCAGCCAGCATTCCTGCCCAAAACCGGTGGTAGCTTAATATCAATATGAATTGGCGCCCTGCACTGTTTTAAGAACCGAAACACCATTTGGGTTAGCATCAGTGTTACTATCGATAGTTCTACAACAAGCCCGCAAACCATGGGCAGTACAAGTCAAGAGGGTACCAGTGGGCAAACTGCTTATTGGTAGCGTGAATGATACTGGCAGTTTTCCTTGAAAATTAAAATGAGGCTTGACCACAAAAAATGCTATTGGGTGGAGACAGTGGTCACCTGCACCCCTTCGCCTCTTGCCTGCTTGATATACACACAGTATAACAATTGGCCCCATAGTGACCTGAGCAAACCTCTCATTAAAATGTCTGTCACAAGTTAACAGATGTCACATTCCTACAATATAACCTAAGCTCAAGATCTTTGACACTTCCTACCACAGGAATCCACAGCAATTTACAAATAATTGCACCATATTCCACTGCCAGAAATGATGTGCTGGAATCTATTTATTTCGATGTGGATTGAGACTGATCTTGCAGCAGGCAGGTTTTTGTTTGTACTTCTGTGAACAATGTGCTTAGCATTGTTCAGTTTTAAAAAGGTACGCCATCATTATATAAGTACCAAAAGCAGCACATTAATCCATCACCCATGCAGAATAACAATGGCCTGTACTGATATGTATATATAAATAAAACAGATGCTAAAAGATAAAAGTTCAATTCCTAATTCATTATTGGCTATGTAAAACAGAGTATAAAAGATGTATGAATAGATCAGTTTTGCAAATTGATGTTACCAGTGAGCGAGGCTTCCTGCCACTAGCATGCTTCTGCAAAATCAGCCCTTTAGAATTTAGGGGCTGACATTCTTAATTTTGCCAATTTAATGAAAAAGTGATGGCATTTCCATAGAAAGCATTAAGCGATTGAAGTCAATGTGAAGGAAATTTGGGCAGAGTGTATAATGTCCAATTTAATGCAGCCCGTTTTGAGGTTGAATTTTATTCCCTACTTGTCCATGTTTACTGCTCTGAGAATGTCTATCCCTACAAAGATGAATGAAAGAAAATTGCTGAAAAGTGAGACAAAGCCAATTATTGTGTGTTAAGAGCCTTGTTATTGTCATCAACAAGGAACTTGTATTATTTTCTCAGCACAGTTAAATTGTAAAGTGAGCATTTTACTTCAGATCAGACCAGATGTTAGAGAGCTAAATAAGCTGAAGTATCACCACAGCAGTGACAGAAGTAAATTTTTGATCAGAGGAACTGGCTGTAGTGGCAATTGTCACGTATATGTGGAAGAGAAGGAGGAGGAGAGGATGATTTGAGAGCATAAAGTGAGTAGGAGGCACATGACTCATTGAGAGTACAAAAGCAGATAGTGGGACTACCACAACATAGTCAGATACCTGCACGTGATAAGGGATCAGTGCATGAACAGGTACAGCCTCAGCAGTGAACCTTGCTTGATGGGAATGAACTGGGTGCAGAGGTCAGCACTATTCATTTTACAAGGCTCTGAATTTTCTGGTCAGTTATAGTGAGACACCATACCAGGATCAGAGTTTTGATTCATTTACCTCTTTAGCCCCATATAATTCCAGTGGGACACACAGCCAAACCTCCAGCCTGAATTTGCTGCTTAGCAGTTATTATCCTATGTCCCCTTGTCCTAGAGTCATGATTTAACTTGAAATAATGCTCAGGATTAACCATTCTTATTTCACTTGGGGGATGGGAGAATTTTCTCGGAGCTTCTCCTGCTACGTCGCCTTAACTTCATGGAAGTTACAGCGAAGGAGCGGAGTGGAGAAAGCTCCAAGGAAATGCCCCCCACCCCTTAGTTTCTTATATACATCTGTAAGGTCCCCTCTCACTCGCCTCCTTTCAAAGCTGAAGACTACACGTTTTTCTAACGTTTCCTCATAACTCACTTCTCTGACACAAACTCATGGCTCTCCTCTGTACCACTTTTAGCACTTGTATATTTCACTTGCTCCTCGGTGACCAGAACTGAATGTAGTATTCAAGGTGCAGACTGGCCAGCGAACTATACAGCTTCAATATGATGGACACAGATGTAAATTCTACAGATTTGTCAGCATAACTCATCGTCCTTTTTGGTATATTATGAATAAGAAAACATGCTTTCTTCTGTTATCCACGTGAGTGCAATCACTGGGTAAGAACACACTGGCCCCGAAGATCTATGGGCCATGATCCTGTGTAACCACCGGGATCGTACTTGTTGGTGCCATCCAGTGTTGGCCCCACCAAATTCTGAATTGTCAGCAGAAAGGGACCTCATTTACACAGGGCTATAAGATGCCTGCACCATTATTACTTGCCATTTGAGATTGCCAGTCATAGCTGCAAACTTTTGGGATGTCCATTTTCACACCTTCAGGCTAAAAATAAGCATGTCTCCTGCAGAGCCACTTTAGCTGAGAACACAAAACTCGGACTGCTGTCCCTATAGTCACACTGTAGGGCAACCTGACAATAAATGTGAAAAAAAATGATCACAGAAGCAGCATAAACATATGAGAATGAATTTAAAAATCAAGAGGGAAAAATTGGGTTGCAACCCCGGGGAGCACTAATGGGGCGCAAAGCCCCTAACTCCTGGGTGTGGCACTGCTAATGCCTTCCGCAAAATTCAGCGGAAGGTTAGCAGCAGCGGTAGCCGGTAGCACCCTGCGGCACTGCGCCTCCTGTGATGATGTCATTGCCATGCACAGCGCCCCGCTCGTGCCCCGGCCGCAAACTTGACTCGCGCCCCCTGACCTACCACTGGAGAATATGTCTGACAGGGTCAGGGTGGTGTTTTTGCAGCTGCGGCAGCGCTAATTAAAGGGCAGGTGCTGGGCGGCCATTTTTTTGTGCCATCTGTCAGCACCTGCCCCCTTCTGTTTCCTCATATGGGGTGCCAACCATAATCGGTCAACCCAACACTCCTCCTGCTGTTTTCCCGGCATCCAGCTCCCCGGTGGTCCAGCAGGGCCTCGGTGCGTGCTGTGTGAGGCCCCTCCCCTTTAATCAGGGGAGGGAGGCCTGTAATACCGCGGCACTAGGTGCCGATGCGCACGGCATTGTTGAGCGTAGCACCGGTATATTGAATGGTAGCGCCCCAGGAGGGAGGGGGAGCGCTTCCAGTAATGCCCCGCCTCCTGCTTGGGGCACTACCACTCAATTTACAGCGCAGGGGTGCTAACTTTTTTGGGGTGCTAAAAGTAGTGCCCCGGCGAAGTTAGGGCCCCAAAGGGGGCGCAACTGAATTTTTCCCCCAAGATTTTTGCTGTTATTCATCTTTATACAAAATAAAACAATTATCAAACTGTTAAGCATACAGGGGTTATTTTGGCCAAAGGGTGAAAACAGCCGCTAAGTGGGTACAGTGCTAATAACACAATCCTGTTTGAAAGTCTGGATTTAGCACACAATTTTGGTCCTACTTGCTGATGGCCATAATTTGAACTTGCCTGGAGGTGCTAAAACAGACACCTGCAGGTTTAGCACTCAAGTGCTGAATAGACATAATTTTCGTGGAGCAGTATATGTGGGCTCCTCACACCAACTCCCACTGAATGTGTGGAATGCGCTGGTTGGCACACAGCGGCACGTTGCAGGATGGCTCAGGGATCGAGGGAGAGGGTGCACTGGTTCTTTGATGCGACACTGGAGGTCCTGGTGGAGGAGGTCCAGAGGACCAGGTACATCCTGTATCTTCAGGTGGGAAGGATTCCACCTCACCCTCATTGCCCTCCTGTCCCTCTCTTCTTGCAGTAGCTGGTACTGCTCTGCCTGGCCTCATGTCCTCCACCCATTCCACATCCAGACGAAGGGGACCCCTGGCAAGATGCCCATGACCAAGCACTCCCTTTCTCCTGGTGACTCTTATAAGGCGTCCAATAAGGTGGAGTAGCACAGCACTCACTCTTTTTAGTTGAGGTCCTCAGAAAATTTCCAGAATAAATCATGCTCAAGTGTTGGTGAAAGCTTGACAAAGTGTCCCAAAAAGTCTCCTGATGTGTTTTAGTGGTCCTCTTCGCAGCTCCAGCAGCAATGAACATGAAATGGTAAGTATCCCTTTAAGCAGCACATGAAATTGACATCAACGCCCTGTTTACTCCCAAACAGTTGATCGCTTTTAGTTGATGCACCAAAATGCCGTGCAGCCCCTTTAATAAGCACTAGCAGGAATTTTAAGTAGCAATCAGCTGTTTAACGAGCCTCTGTACAATCGTTCCTAGCATAGGCTTCAACTCCTTTTCCAAGATGGCTTCTTGCGCTAAGTGCGGGCTAAACCAATGTTGCAGCTTAAGATCTCATCTTTAGCACTTAAAGTCTTCAGTAAAAATCATCCCCACAATGTCCTCTACATATCAATTTATGAGGTAACCAATTGGTTACCATTGCTGGACTAAGAAGGTTTCAGGAAATAGGTTTTGGCACATAGTCAGAACAAATTATTGTACAAAGCAGATGACCTAAAATATACCTTTGATATAATTTTTCTTTGTATGTTTAAGAGCAAAAAGCGCTTGATGCCAATAATTACATAATGCATACATTTCCTTTTACATCTGGTAACTGTCATCTTAATATAATTTCTTTAATCGATGCTGCACGCAATGTCTTTAAAGCTGAATATTTCTTATGCTCAAAGGAACTTGTATTGGAAGCTCTAGCACTCTGCCTACCTCATTAATACCCACTTTTTCAAAAAGCACCTCAACTCTGCCACTCTCTCCAACTATCGCTTTATCTGCAAACCCCTTTCTCTCCAAAATCAGTGAAAGTGTTGTTCTTTTGCAGCTATTACTCTCACCTCTCCCACTGCTGTCTTTTTGATACCTTTTAACTTAACTTACAACCTACCTACAGCACGAAGATTACCTAGGTCAAGTTACAAGCCACATCCTGTGTGACTTTAACTGTGGCCCTCTGGGTTCCTTATCCTTCTCGATCTCTCCACTGTCAAACTCTCTGTCCTCTCCAATATCTCTCTTTTACAGTCCACCTTCATTGAAATGTATTCTTGTAGTTCCAGTCCCACCTACTGCTATCAAGACACTACAGTTACTTTAACAGTTTCTTATCCTATGTCCATATGGTTACCCCAGTACTCTATCCTTGGCCCACTCTTCTCTATCATTAAAAATTTGACCCTCAGCAACATCATTTGAAAGTATGGAGTCAGCTTTTATGTATACGCAGATGGCATCTAACTTTACTTCATCAATTCCATTTTCAGTTCCCCCAGTTTTGCTACCATCTCCAACTGCCTGTCGGACATTAAGCTCTGGGTGAGTTGTAACTTCCTCCAGCTAATATCAGTAAAACTCAAACCCCCTCTTTGGCTCCTGGCAGTACCTCCATGCCACTACCCTGGATTCCCTCAACCTCTTCAGCTGTTCTCCTAGCTTAACCCAGAAAAGTGAGGCCTTGATGTCCTGGTTAACTCTGACCTGAGATTCCTACACCATGTCCCGTCTGTCACTGCTGTTTTCTACCTCTGAAATATTGCCCACCTCAGCCTTTACCAAGACTGTAATCTACCCCTTCATCACCACAAGGCTCGACTTATTGGATGCTCTCCTTGCCTGCCTTCTTGCATCCACTCTCCATAAACTACAAATTGCTCAGAATTCTATGACGTGGGTCCTCTCTTGAACAAAATCCACAGCATAATCACATCTGTTCTCGCCAAACTCCGTTGGCTTCCTGTACTCTAACAGATCTACAATAGCATCCTTGTACTCATGTAGAAATCCCTCCATGGTCTCACCATCCCACCTCTGTAATCGCCTCCAGTTGTATGTGCCTGCATTCACCCTCTGCTGGTCAAACACCAGCCTACTGCTCATTCCCTATTCCCTCCACTCTACTATTGGTAACTGTTTTTCCAGCCACTATCACTCATCCTCTGAAAACTCCCTCCCAAAATCCCACTGCCCCCTCTAACAAAAATGTGCTTGCATAATTCCATCACTGCACTTACTAAGACTTGTAGATCCTTGTCACTAGATTGACCTTTTTGATGCTGCCATTGAGACATTTACACCAGAAATTGCATACTTCACTATTTGAATGTTGATTTTTTTGTTGTTGAAATTTTCAAATATCAAGTGGCTTATTAGCTCCTTAAAAGCCTGAAAAGATCCTTGTTGCAGCAATGCTGTCATATGCTGACATTTTCATTATCAGTGGTGAATTAGCATTTTTCAGTTTGTTAACAAAAGCATATTTTCTCTCTTTTTACTAAAATAGGAATAGTCAGCTGACCAACTGTCTGATTATGTTTCATAATTCCATCTAATCGCAATCGGAAGGTTGGTCCAGAAACTAATATTGGTATTAACACTAGTAGCGCAGCTAAGACTGTATATCTAGTAATAGCTCACATAGGGAGAAAAAAACCGACAAACTATTATCATTTGTGTCAGCTTAACCGGTCAATGAAGAAATTCTATTTCAGATTCAATGGAGTAGTACTTGCTTAAAAGTAATGCTCAGTGTTATATATTATGAGCAAGTTGTGAGTCAACATTGACCAGAAGCTTAACTGGACCAGCCATATCAATGCCATGGTTACAAGAGCAGGGCAGGAGCTCGTTACTCTGCGATAAGTATCTCACCTCCTGACTCCTCAAAGTCTCTCCACCATCTACAAGGCTCAAATCAGAAGTATGATGGAATAGGCACCACCCACCTGGGTGAGGCTGCACAAAACTCCAGAAACTTGAAACCAATCACAACAAAGCAGTTCAGTTGATTGGCATCTTTGCAACTGGATTTAATAGTCACTCCCTCCACCACTGGCACACTGGCTGCAGTATGAGCTATCTATAGGATGCACTGCAGCAAATCTAAAGCTTCCTTCAGCAGCACCACTCAGCACTGTGACCTCCACCACTAAGAAAGACTCGAGCAACAAGATCATGGGAACACACCATCTATAAGCTCCCCTCCAAGTCACATACCATCCTGACTTGGACATATATTGCCGTTCCTTATCATCACTATGCAAAAATCCTGGAATTTCCTGCCTAACACTATAATGGAGGCACCATCACCACAAGCACTGCAGTGGTTCCAAAAAGCAGGCCACCATCACTTTCTCAAGACAATGAAAAACGGGCAATAAATCTTGAATCGACTAATATGGCTACATATATATTGTTAATCTTTGATCAGGTTTCTGCATTATTGCTGCCTCCACCAGACTTACTGACAGTAGATCTTCCTTGATTAGTAGTGAAGGAACTTAGTCTAAGATTTAAGATGAGGGTTAGGTTTGGCCTAAGGAATAGGATTTGGTGGAGAACATAAGAACATAAGAAATAAGAGCCCTTTGAGCCTGCTCTGCCATTCAATAAGATCATGGCTGATCATCTACCTCAACTCCACCTTCCCGCACCATCCCCATATCGCTTGATTCCCGTAATATCCAAAAATCTATTGGCCTCTGTCCTGAATATAATCAATGACTGAGCAGCCACAGCCCTCTGGGGTAGAGAATTCCAAAGATTCACAACCCTCTGAGTGAAGAAATTTCTCCGCATCTGTCCTAAATGGCCGACCCCTTATTCTGAGACTGTGATCCCTCGTTCTAGGCTCCCCAGCCAGGGGAAACACCCTCCCAGCATCTATCCTGTCAAGGCCTGTAAGAATTTGATGGCCTAGAAATTCAATTTGGCTGGAAAATAGCCGTGCCACTGCAGGCCGAGGTTAACGGCCACTCGCAAAGCGTGCAGGCAGCACTGGTATTTTGATGCTGCCTGCTGATTTACATGAGCAGAGCACAGAATCTCTTGTGCAATGTGTTCTTTCCGGTGGTAACCTCAGCAGGAGGCCAAAGGCTGCGTCTAAGGGATCTGTGCGGCGTTCTCTGGCAATGTGCTGCTTTGGATCATTTGGTGACAGCTGATGGGGTTTGCTGAGTCAGGAGGTATCGAATCCACTGATGGCCCTTGTTGAAGGGATAATTACTAGTCCTAGCCCTTTTCAGGTTACCCCAGATCAGGCGTATTCCGCAGACGTTAACCTTCCACTAAAGTTAGAGTTAGCCGAATTCTATAAGACGCTTAATTGGGTCTAAAGGTTCAGACTATCTCTCCCTAAAGGAAAGGAACAACCTGAAGATATTACCATCCTCCAGATAGCAGTTTAATAAGTTTAACTAGACTGTAACCTTCCAGATATTATGAGGGTCTGGAATACTCCCCCAGAATTCTGCAACTCCTCACAAGAGTGTGCAGAAATTGAGTTTGTGAGTTTGATACAGAAATACTAATTGAGACAATTCTAAAAATATATAGATTTATTTAAGAGCCGACATACAGTTAACAGCTGTTGAGTCATTCGCAACTTTAACAGTTCAAAATAGAAATAGCTTACATTTCTTATTCTCAGAGATCCTTATTCTCAAATATTAAATTCGTATATTTTTACATTTCTATTATTCTTAATCCAGAATATCCACCAAAATCAAATAAGAGTACCTTTTTGATCCTTGAGCCTTAAAGAATTAAAAACTTACAGAGCCTGTCTCTGAAGTTGAGAATCGCTTGCCCTTCCCAGTGACTTCTGACTTTCCATCTGAAAAGCTCTATTTTTATACCTTTTTTTTAGTGGTTTACCCTTTGAAATTTTCTGTTGACATAAGCTAATTATCTCTAGTCATCTTCTGTTGAATTCTTTTCTATTCTTACTGTCAATTTAGCTGTTGATTCTCAGAATCCTGTCTGCTGTATAGGTGTTTCAAAACTTAGCAAAAAAAACAATATGACAGTAGTATTTATTTGATGTCAATCTTATCGAAGGTCTTCCATTCAATTTCTAAATCACCTCTGCTGTTTGAAAGCAGACATCATGACTCCTATGTGTTCCAAGTTCAAAACAAACACAATTTGATTGCTTGGTGTATCTATTGAAGTCATATATTCAAAGTTTTCTCTTTGTACCTTTTACAACATGTAAATCAAAAACACAAACACTTCATCTAGGGTGTTCTTTGCATTTCTTAGCTACTTCAATTGGTTGCATATATAATCGTGTTTCCTGTTTCTCATTTGATGTTACTTTTACGAAGGCACATGGTTTTTTAATATTCTATGATCCTGTTCGAAGTGGTATTTTTAACACTTTACTTGGGCATTGCTATTGTGTTGGTTCCATACTGCAGACATTCTGGAAGCAAGCCTTTGTTTTTTCAATAGGGCCTTTGCCTCAGTATTAACAATCAATTCCCATTTCAAAAGCTTGTGTGGTGTTTACAACTTTTGTGTTAACACTTCATTTTATCTCAGAAGCCTGTATTGACAGCCTGTGTTGCCGAGGCTTTCCAAACTTTTAAACCCAGTATGTTATGTATTAATAATATCAGAAATCTATTCATAGGATGGTGTATCTCTTGGAATATGGCTATTTCCTTTACATTTTAGGGTTGGAGCATTATCCGTTGTGACACATTGGAGGCATTTGTTTGTCCACGGTTCCCCTCTTACTTTCTTGGGCATTTGTCTGGGTCTTGTGTGGGATCCACAACTGGGTACCAGACTGCCTGGCACTCCCACCTTTGTTGGCTGCCATAGATCCACAGATGTTTCACTCAGATGGTTGCTGTGTGGAGGTTTGTGCTCCACCATGGTGCTGGAGGAGGAGGGGGAGGGGGAGGGGGATGGGGTTGCACCATCTTGCAGCTAGCAGTGATGGTGCTCTAGCCTGCAGATCACATAGAGATTCACTCCCTGGCGAGTGGCTCTTAAAGCATAGGCTCAGATCAGGAGGGACTGTGACTGGGAACACCACAAAAAGAATGTGACATAAATGTTGTTAAACCATTGCATGAGAAAGCAATTGAAATAAATTTTAAAAAGGGGAACATCAACCTCTTGGTTAGGAGTTTACTGGCACCTTGGGACTTTTTACTATGTTAAAGACGCTATATAAATACAAGTTGCTGTTGTTGTGGTGGTGTAAAATATGCAGAAGAGAGTTCAATTAAAAAATTTTCAACAGCAGTCTTTTGAAGAACTCTTGGTGAGAATATGGTGTTCAGTCTTATAAAAGCAGACTTCCAAACTTTACATATTATTTAATCAGTTCCTAAACTAGAAACCCCATTGTATAAAATTTAAGGACATGCAGCTTTGATTTTCTCCTGAGATTAATACAACTGTAGTAGAGTATAGTTTATTTCAAAAGTATTTACCTCCTGTAATGCTTGACTGCCAGGTGGGAGATTTGATGCATCTCATTGGAAGCACTTTTCACTCCAATTACATAATCTGAGCTCTCCGTAGTTACAAGTTATCCCAGCAGCTGTTTACTGTACAGGTTATAGCTCACCGCTGCTTTCTCCCGGCTCTACGCACTGTCAATGGCTGCACGCATGGGTGTGCTTTGACGAGGGCGGTAAGAGGACCGGCGAGCTCCAAATGGATGAGTGTACATCAATTCGACGTTGCACGCCAATTGATATCACGCTCTCGGTAATTAAAATATTGCAGCCCGTGCAGACAACAGCAGCGCTGCTGACCTGCCCAATATGACTGCGTTCCACACCGGAAATAAGCGGAAGCGAGGTGGCCGCCATTTTATCCACAAAATAGCATTGAATTTCTAGGCCTATATGTTTCAATGAGATCACCTCTCATTCTTCTAAATTCTAGTGAATATAGGAACATAGGAACAGGAGTTGGCCATTTAGCCCCTCGAGCCTGTTCCGCCATTCAATGAGATCATGGCTGATCTGCAACCTAACTCCATATACTCGCCTTTGGCCCATAACCCTTAATACCTTTGGTTAACAAAAATCTATCAATCTCAGAATTAAAATTAACAATTGATCTAGTATCAATTGCCATTTGCAGAAGAGAGCTCCAAATGTCTGCCACCCTTTATGTGTAGAAGTGTTTCCTAATTTCAGTCCAGAAAAGTCTGGCTCCAATTTTTAGACTGCCCCCTAGTCCTAGACTCACCAACCAGTGGAAATAGTTTCTCTCTATCTACCCTATCTGTTCCCCTTAATATCTTGAAAACTTCGATCAGATCATCCCTTAATCTTCTAAATTCCAGGGAATACAACCCTAATTTGTGTAATCTCGCCTTGTAATTTAACCCTTGGAGTCCAGGTATCATTCTGGTAAACCTACACTGCACTCCCTCCAAGGCCAATATATCCTTCCGAAGGGGTGGCGCCCAGAACTGCTCACAGTACTCCAGGTATGGTCTAACCAGGACTTTGTATCGCTGAAGCATAACTTCTACCCCCTTGTATTCTACTCCTCTAGCTATAAAGGCCAGCATCCCATTAGCCTTTTTGATTATTTTCTGTGCCTGTGCATGACAGTTTAATGATCTATGCACCTGAATCCCCAAGTCTCATTGGTCCTCCACTGTTTTTAGCTTTTCACCATTTAGAAAGTACCCTCTTCTATCCTTTTTAGGTCCAAAGTGGATGACCTCACATTTGCCTACATTGAAATCCATTTGCCACAGTTTTGCCCATTTGCTTAATCTATCAATATCTCTTTGTAATTTTATGCTTCCATCTACACTGCCTACAATGCCACCTATCTTTGTGTCATTGGCAAATTTGAATATGCGGCTGTTTATCCCATCATCTAATTTGTTAATAAATACTGTGAATAGGTGAGGCCCCAACGCATATCCTTGAGGGACACCTTGATGGGATAAACAGCCACCTCAATCATATCCTGCTAATTAGAGTACCTACCCATTATCCCTATTTAATTAGGTTTGTCAGGCATGTCCTACCCTTTACAAATGCATGCTAGTTCTCTCTGATCAGCTGAAAATCTTCGAGGTGTTCAGTCACCCGAGCCATAATTATAGACTCTAGTAATTTCCTGACATCAGATGTTAGGCTAACTGGTCTATAATTCCCTGGTTTCCCTCTTTCGCCATTCTTAAATGGCGGAGTGACGTGCGCAATTTTCCAATCTAAAGGACCGTTTCCTGAGTCAAAAGAACTTTGGAAGATTATAGTTAGGGCATCTGCAATTTTCTCACCTAGTTCCTTTAAAACCTGGGGATGGAAACTGTTGTGTATGTACCTTTAAGAGAATAACTGGTCTCAGACTGCAGTACCGGCAGTGACCACCCCTGTATAAAAGGCGCTAGAGAGCCTCTGTTGTTTAGTTTCGTTTATGCCTTTCACCAGTAAAGATCTGTTTGTTTTCTCTCCTGCTAGTCCGTGTTTCAATCATTCACGGACTTAACACTGGCGACGAGTTAGAAACGAACTTACCTGCAACTCAGCAGCAGCTCCGATGACGTTGTTGAAGGTCGGAGCCAGAAGAAAGAAGAAAAAAAAAATAGGCCATTGAAACTCGAGAAACGGGCGTCGACCGTCAATCATCGATTTCAAAACTTGCAGGAGAGACTGTCCAGAGCCAGGCTGGGTTCCTCGGTCCGTGGTTTCCCAGCTAATCGGGCTGGTGGCAGGTAGTGCTCTGATCCTTCCTGGGCTGCGGCGGGCTGAAGCTCGATCGGGTGGCTTTTCAACGGGGCCGGGCAGCGAGTCGGGAAGCAAGGAGAGAGAGAGAGGGTGGAGCATACAGGGCGCGGCAGGTGTTTCGAAGCTGGGCAGCGTTCGGACCTCAGAAGAGGGAGGGAAGTGTCCCAGAGGGTCCGCTCCATGACAGGAAAATAATAAAAGAAAAAGAATACGCGCAAGAAACCATGGAAAGCAGCGCTAACAACAGCGGGGAAGAAGGAAAAGCGTGGGAGGCGCCATTTTGTTAAATCGGAGAAGAAGGCAAAGCGCGGGAGGCGCCATTTTAGATTTGCAAGATGCTGAAGACTGGCTGTATCACTGCTTTTGATAATACATTAGAGGACTGGACCACGTATGTGGAAAGAGTCGAGGTATATTTCGAGGCAAACGATATAGCGGAGGGGAAAAAGGCATCGATATTGTTAAACTTAATGGGCGCTAGAACGTACGGCCTATTGCGGGACCTGATTACTCCAGCCAAACCGAAGGCGAAGAGTTTTAACGAAATTGTTGCTGTTCTACAGGAGCACTTAAACCCTGCACCGCTGTTGATAGCAGAAAGATTTAAATTTTACAGGAGAACTCAGCACAAAGATGAGAGCAATGCTGAGTATCTTACGGAACTACGCAAGCTATCAAAGCACTGCCAGTTCGGAGCAGGACTGGCAGATACCCTACGGGACAAATTTGTCTGTGGACACCTGAGTGAAGGAACACAGAAGAAGTTACTCGCAGAAAAAGAGCTGACGCTAGATAAGGCTTTCAGCGTGGCAGTATCGTATGAAGCAGCAGCCAGGGGAGCTGCAGAAATTCAACAAAAACCACAGGAATACGGCACCCACGAAATGACACGGGGATTTGCAAAATGTTATCGCTGCGGCAGAACTAACCATGACCAGAAGGACTGCTGGTCCAAAGACAAAATATGCAGACAATGCGGGAAGATTGGACACATTGCACGAGTTTGTAGGTCTGGGAAGAAGACCAGCGACAACAAAAAGGCTACTAAGGAACAGTACAAGAAAGTACAAAAGATGACGGACAGTAGTTCCGAAGACCAGATGAGCGATAGTGAATCCGGAAACAGGAGATTAAGCTGTCTCAAACTTCACAATGTAATCGCATTGTCACCGAACCATTTGGGTCACTCTCACGATAGCAGGGTCCCAAGTTAAAATGGAATTGGATACAGGATCAGTGCTAACCGTCATGAATCGACGAGACTACGAGCGGCTATTTTCACACATACCCTTGAGAGAGACATCCATCGTCTTGACGATGTATACGGGGCAAAAAGTATACCCCAGAGGAAAAATAAGGGTGCCTGTCGAATACAATGGCAAGAAAATACGGAAATTGTATCTCTACATACTGCCAAATGGTGGACCACCGTTATTGGGACGGGAATGGATCAGGAAGATAAACTTAGATTGGCATTCCATTCATGCAATGACGGTGGACGGTTAAAAAGATGAAGACGTCACTCCTGGACGATTGTCAACAATCTTAGCTAACGCCAAAGAGGTATTTCAACAAGAACTGGGCACGCTTAAAGGCGTAACCGCCTCGATAAAAATAGAAGAGAATGCAGTTCCCAAGTTTTTCAAAGCGAGACCAGTACCATATGCAATTCGCCCAGCCGTCGAGGCAGAGCTGGAGAATCTGGAGAAGGCGGGCGTGTTGTCTAAGGTCGACTGGAGCGAGTGGGCGACACCCTTCGTTCCTGTCATGAAGGAAACGTTAACCAATAAGTCCGGAGAGCCAAGGAAGATTCGCATCTGTGGGGATTTCAAGGTGACGGTGAACCCTGTCCTTCGCACAGTACAATATCCTCTTCCAAGGATAGAAGAAATCTTTGCCTCGCTGTCTGGAGGGAAGCGTTTTACAAAAATTGACCTAGCACAAGCATATTTGCAGATGGAGGTTGAAGAGTCCTCTAGGGAGTATCTCATGATAAACACTCACAAAGGTCTTTACCAGTATCATCGATTGGTATTCGGAGTAGCATCGGCTCCGACGATATGGCAAAGAGCGATGGAACAAGTCCTGCAAGGGATTCCGGGGACTCAGTGTTGCTTGGACGACATCCTTGTAACAGGTGAAGATGACAGTGAACACCTTAACAACCTAGAACAGGTGCTCACTAGACTACGGGAACATGGGCTGCGCGCCAACCGCCCCAAGTGCGAATTTTGTAAGAAACAGATATCGTATTGTGGCCACGTGATTGATGAAGAGGGGTTACATAAGTCCCCTGACAAAATTGAAGCGGTTGTTAAGGCCCCGAACGGGGGTAGCATGGAAATGGAGCGATGATTGTAAACGTGCTTTTCAGAAGAGTAAGAACTTAATCACTTCGAAGGAAGTATTGGCTCACTACAACCCAGCACTGCCAATCAGGCTGGCGTGTGATGCGTCTCCCTACGGCATTGGGGTGGTACTGTCACATAAATTCCTTGATGGTTTGGAGAGGCCGATAGCTTTTGCGTCATGCTCGTTAACTTCTGCCGAGCGTAACTACTCCCAGATTGACAGAGAGGCCCTCAGCCTAGTGTGGGGGGTGAAGAAGTTCAATCACTATCTGCACGGTCAAAAATTTACTCTACTAACCGATCATCAACCTCTTGTCTCCATTTTCAACCCTCAGAAGGGCGTACTGATAATGACAGCACAACGGCTGCAGAGGTGGTCCCTTTTCCTAGGGGCACACCAATATGACATCGAGTACAAAGGAACTAAACAGCATGGAATTGCTGATGGATTGTCACGTCTACCATTGCCGACGGTGGAAGAAGAAGACCTTGCAGTGGATCCAATGGAGTTATTCCACTCGACCATAGTCGAATGTCTCCCTGTGACGAATGCAAACATAGAAAAGGAAACAAGGAATGACCCGACACTATCACGGGTCTATGATTTAACGGTGAAGGGATGGCCAGCACATGGCGAACCACTGCTGCCTGCATTCTCGCCGAGAAGAGAACAGCTGTCAGTGTGCAGAGGAACCTTGATGTGTGGATCCAGGGTAGTAATTCCACCTAAGTTGACGGATAGAGTGCTCAATGAGCTTCATGAGGGTCATCTGGGCGGGGTAAAAATGAAGAGCTTAGCCAGAGCGTTTGTGTGGTGGCCGGGAATCGATAGAGAAATCGAAGAGATGACCAAGAGCTGTGCAGGATGCCAGAAGATCCAAAACGCCCCACCACAAGCTCCTCTGCATCCATGGGAGTGGCCCTCATCTCCATGGCAAAGGGTGCACATTGATTTTGCTGGTCCCTTCATGGACTCGATGTTTTTAAGGAATGGGCTGCCTGAACAGATTTGCTCTGACAATCGCGGTGGCATAGTGGTTAGCACTGTTGCCTCACAGTGCCAGAGACCCGGGTTCGAATCCGGCCTTGGCTGACTGTCTGTGTGGAGTTTGCACATTCTCCCCGTCTTTGCGTGGGTTTCCTGTGGGTGATATGGTTTCCTCCCACAGTCCAAAGATGTGCGGGTTAGGTTGATTGGCTATGATAAATTGACCCTTAGTGTTAGGGGGATTAAATACGTGGGGTTACGGGGATAGGGTGGGATATGTGTTGGTGCAGGGGTTACGGGGATCGGGTGGGATATGTGTCGGTGCAGGCTCGATGGGCCGAAATGGCCTCTATCTGCATTGTGGGGTTTCTGTGATTCTGTTTCTGTGAATGGACCACAGTTTGTGTCTGAAGAGTTCCGGAGGTTCTTAAAGAACAATGGTGTTAAGCATTACACATCTGCCCCATATCATCCAGCCACTAATGGATTGGCCGAGAGGTTTGTCCAAACATTCAAGAAGGCTATCAAGGCAATGTGTAATGAAGATATACCCCTACAACACAAGGTGGACAACTTCTTGTTTGCCTACCGGAATGCGACACATGCGGTTACCAACCAAACTCCAGCCATGATGTTCTTCAATCGAAGACTACGATGCCGCTTGGATTTGGTTAAGCCAAACGTCCGAAGAGATGTGGAGCACAGGCAGTTTCAGAATATGAATGAAAGGCCGACCAGGAGTTTTAAGATAGGTCAACCAGTTTTGGCCCGGGACTACCGCACTGAGAAATGGCAGCCAGGAACGATTTGTACACAACAAGGACCTCTCATGTATACCATGGACGTTGGGGAGAGCATTGTAAGACGCCATGCTGACCAGATTCTAGAGTCACTGGAAAACGTCAACTCCACACTACGATCTGATACACCTGGTAATGAAATCGACGTTCCAATTGCAGCTACAGCAGAACCGGTAATATTGGAAGCAGATGAACCAAACAACGACATTGATTCCGACTCAACATTGCCAGAAGAACCTGATACCCCAAAGAAGCGTTATCCAGACAGAATCAGGAAGCCTCCTCAAAGGCTGAACTTATAATTGCTTAAACTTAACCAATGTATCTCGCAACAGTAATTGTGATTGTAATTCGTTATCATTAGTTGTTAAATGAATGTTATGTACTGTTTATCTAAAAGGGGAGGAATTGTTGTGTATTTACCTTTAAGAGAATAACTGGTCTCAGACTGCAGTACCGGCAGTGACCACCCCTGTATAAAAGGCGCTAGAGAGCCCCTGTTGTTTAGTTTCGTTTATGCCTTTCACCAGTAAAGATCTGTTTGTTTTCTCTCCTGCTAGTCCGTGTCTCAATCATTCACGGACTTAACAGAAACCATCTGCTCCTGGGGATTTGTCACTCTTTAGTGCCATTATTTTCTTCATTACTGTTATTTTGCTTAGGTTAATTTTGTTGAGTCCCTGTCCCTGATTCAATAGTAGTTTCCTTGAAACTTCATATATGCTATCCTATTCCTCTACTGTAAATACTGATGCAAAGTAATTGTCCGCCATCTCCTTATTTTCATTGACAATTTCACCACTTTCAGTTTTTAAGGGACCAACATTGCTCCGACCACCCTCTTTTTCTTGATGTAATTGATGTGTTGATTTTGTTATCCCTTGCAAGTTTCTTTTCATACTCCCTTTTTGTAGCTCTTACTATCTGCTTTGTCAGCCTTTGCTGATCTTTGTATCTTTACCATTCGCTAGAATCTATGCTATTTTTTGCAGTTTTGTATGCTTTTTCCTTTAGTTTTATATTGTCTCTTGCCTCTTTAGTCATCCACGGCTGTTTTTTTAGTGCTCTTGCCCCTTAGGGTTACAAACTGATTCTGTATCATGTTAAATTCTTTATTGAACACTTCCCACAGATGTTTTATTGCTTTAACCATTAACAGATTTGCCCAGTTTACAGTGGACAGTCTCTGTCTCATCTCATTGAAGTCAGCCTTACCTAAATCTAAACTCTTAGTCGCTGTTTTGCGTTTCTCCCTTTCAAACAGTATTTTGAACTCGATCATGTTATGAACGCCATTAGATAAATGTTCACGCACCATTAGGCAGTTAACTAAATCTGACTCATTCCTCATTAATAAACCTAATATGGCATGCCCTCTTGTTGGTTCTAGGACATATTGTTGCAGAAAACCATCCCGGACACACTGAAGCAATTCACTAAAGTTCTGACATGTGCTAGTCTGCTTATCCCAATCTATAGCAAAGTTAAAATCCCCCATTCAATAACTCTGCCTTTACAACATGCTTGTCTAATCTCTGCATTTATACAATCTACCACTTCACAGCTGCTACCAGGGGCCTACACACAACTCTTACTGCAGTCTTAAAACCTTTTCTATTTCTTAATTCTACCCATAAAGTCTCCATTGCCTTCTTACCACTCGTTATATTCTCTCTTATCATTGAAGTGATTTCATCCTTAATCACTAAGGCTACTCCTCCCGCTCTACCATTTTCCCTATCTTTCCATTTGCCCTTATAACCTGGTATATGTAGTTCGCAGTCCTGATCGTCTTGCAGCATGTCTGAGTAATGGCTACCAGGTCATATCTTTCAAGTTGAATTTGCATAAGAACATAAGAAATAAGAGCAGGAGTAGGCCATTCGGCCCTTCGAGCCTGCTCTGCCATTCATTGAGATCATGGCTGATCTTCCGCCTCAACAACATTCACCGGCCCTATTGCCATATCCGTTGTTGCCTTTACTAGTCAGAAATCTAGTGACTTCTGTTTTGAATATACCCAATGACCGAGCCTCCACAGCCATCTGGGGTAGAGAATTCCAAAGATTCACCACCCTCTGTGTGAAGAAATTTCTTCTCATCTCAGTCCTGAATGGCCTACCCTTTAACCTGAGGCTGTGGCCCCTGGTTCTAGACTCCCCAGCCAAGGAAAACATTCTCCCAGCATCCACCCTATCAAGCCCTGTAATAATTTTGTGTGCTTAAATGAGATCCACTCTCGTTCTTCTGAATTCAAGAGAATACAGGCCTAGTTTACTCAATCTCTTCTCATACGACAGTCCCGCCATCCCAGGAATCAATCTCGTGAACCTTTGTTGCACTCCCTCTATGGCAAGTTTATCCTTCCTTAGGTAAGGAGACCAAAATTGTACACTGTACTCCAGTTGTGGTCTCACCAAGGCCCTGTATAATTGGAGTAAGACTTCTTTACTTCTGCACACAAATCCTCTTGTAATGAAGGCCAACATACCATTTGCCTTCCTAAAGGCTTGCTGCACCTGCACATTCACTTTCAGTGACTCATGTACAAGTACACCCAGGTCCCTTTGAGCATCTGCATTCCCCAATCTTTCACCATTTAGGAAATACTCTGCCTTTCTGTTTTTTCTACCAATGTGGATAACTTCACATTTATCCACATTATATTCCATCTGCCATGTTCTCGCCCACTCACTGAACCTGTCGAGATCCCCTTGAAGCCTCTTCACATCCTCTTCACAACTGACAATGCCACCTAGCTTTGTATCATCAGCAAATTTAGAAATGTTACATTTAGTCCCCTCATCCAAATCATTGATATAGATTGTGAATAGCTGGGGCCCAAGCACTGATCCTTGCGGTACTCCACTAGACACAGAGTGCCATCCTGAAAAAGACCCGTTTATCTCTACTCGTTGTTTTCTGTCTGTTAACCAATTCTCAATCCATGCTAGTATATTACCCCCAAATCCATGTGCCCTAATTATGTTCACCAACCACTTGTGTGGGACCTTATCGAAGGCCTTCTGAAAATCCAGATACACCACATCTACCGGTTCCCCTTTGTCTACTCCAGTAGTTACATCCTCAAAGAACTCCAATAGGTTTGCCAAACAGGAGTTCCCTTTCATAAATCCATGTTGACTCTGCCCAATCTTACTATTAGTTTCTAAGTGCCCAGTTATTGCATCCTTTATAATAGATTCCAGCATTTTCCCAACTATGATGTGAGGCTAACAGGTCTGTAGTTCCCCGTTTTCTCTCTCCCTGCTTTCTTAAATAGCGGGGTTCCAATCTGCAGGAACCGTTCCAGAATCTATAGAATTTTGGAAGATGACAACCAATGCGTCCACTATCCCAATGGCCACCTCTTTCAAAACCCTAGGATGTATGTCATCCGGTCCTTGGGATTTATTGACTTTTAGTCCTATTAATTTTGCTAGTACTGTTTTTTTAATAATATTAATTTCTTTAAGTTCCTCATTCTCACCACACCCTTGGTTTTCTCGTATTTCTGGGAGGTTTGCAGTTCATTCAATTTTTTCCTTATACTCAGTGTGCTTGTATAAAGAACATTTATTTGGGCCACACACCCTAACCTGCCCTTAAGCGCTAATGTTTTACATGTTTCTTCTTTCTCTCTCCTGGTTTAATCACTTTAAATCTTTTAGTATTCCCTTTACCTGTCGTGCCAAAAGCACAATTTCTGACTGTTACTCTACTCTCTTCCCTTTCATTTGCTTTTGAACTATTATTTATACTACATTTTCCACTTGGGCCCTCCCCCCACCCCACACCCCCACCACACCCCTACCCCCACACACCCATTTACTAGTTTAAAGTCCTTGTGACAGCCCTATTTGTCCTTTCCATTAGTACCCTGGTCCCAGACCGGTTCAGATAAAGTTCCTTCCTGTTCCAATGCTGGTGCCAGTGTCCCATGAAATGGAACCCTTCTTTTCCACTCCACTCCTTCAGCCACATGTTACATACATACGAACATGTGAATTAGGAGCAGGTGTAGGCCACTCGGCCCCTCGAGCCTGCTCCGCCATTCAATAAGATCTGATTACTCCACATTCCTGCCTACCCCTGATAACCTTTCACCCCCTTGCTTATCAAGAACTATCTACCTCTGCCTTAAAAATATTCAAAGACTCTGCTTCCACCACCCTCTGAGGAAGAGAGTTCCAAAGACTCACGACCCTCTGTGAGAAAATGGTTCTCCTCATCACTGTCTTAAATGGGCGACCCCTTATTTTTAAACAGTGACCCCTAATTCTAGATTCTCCCACAAGAGGAAACATCCTCTCCACATCCACCCTGTCCAGATCCCTCAGGTTCTTATGGGGGAAAAATTTGGTTGCTTTGCGCCTCCCGGGCGCAGCACCGGCAAGGCCTCAGCAGGAGGTTAGCGGTGGCAGTAACCGTTAGCACCCCAAGGCGTTACGCCACTGGTGATGACATCATCGCCGTGCGCAGCGCCCCGCTCACGCCCCAGCAGCAATCTTCGGGAGTGCCCCCTGACTTACAGCCGGATGCTATGTCCGATGCAATCAGGGGGGCCTACCTGTGGCCGGGGCAGCGCTATTTAAAGGTGAGGTGCCGGGCGGCCATTTTTGTTGCTGGCTGCCTGCCAGCACCTGCCTCTGCTGCCGTCCCTGGCCTCCTGAGCACTCCCCCCCGCCGCGGAGTGCCAGCTGCGCTCCATGAGCCCGGCACTTCTCTTGAGTGCTGGGCTCCTTTGCCGGCACGCCGATCCCGGTGGCCCAGCTGGGCCCCGGGTCACGCTGCACAAGGCCTCACCCCTTTCAGAAGGGGAGGAAGGCCTGCAATATCATGCCGCGATATTCCCCCGCAGTGCCCCAAGAGGGAGGCTGGGTGCTTCCAGTAGAGCCCTGCTACCACTCAATTTTGGCTGCGGGGTCACTAATTCTTTCGAGATGCTATTATTAGTGCCCCGGTGAAGTTAGCGCCCCAAAGGGGGCGCGACTCCATTTTTCCCCCTATATGTTTCAATCAAGTCACCTCTTACTCTTCTAAACTCCAGCAGATACAAGCCTAGCCTGTCCAACCTTTCCTCATAAGGCAACCTGCCCATTCCAGGTATTAGTCTAGTAAACCTTCTCTAAACTGCTTCCAATGCATTTACATCCTTCCTTAAATAAGGAGACCAATACTGTACACAGTACTCCAGATGTGGTCTCAGCAATGCCCTGTATAACTGAAGCATAACCTCCCTACTTTTCTATTCAATTCCCTTCGCAATAAACGATAACATTCTATTAGATTTCCTAATTATTTTCTGTACCTGCATACTAACCTTTTGTGATTCATGCACTAGGACACCCAGATCCCTCTGCATCTCAGAGCTCTGCAATCTCTCACCATTTAGATAATATGCTTCTTTTTTATTCTTCCTGCCAAAATGGACAACTTCACATTTCCCCACATTATACTCAATTTGCCACTCACTTAACCTATCTATATCCCTTTGTAGCCTCCTCAGGTCCTCTTCACAATTTACTTTCCTACCTATCTTGTGTCTTCAGCAAATTTAACAACCCTTCATCCAAGTCATTTATATAAATTGTACAAATTTGAGGCCCCAGCACTGATCCCTGTGGCACACCACTCGTTGCATCTTGTCAACCAGAAAATGACCCATTTATGCCTACTCTCTGGGGGTGATTTTAACTCAGGTGCGGGATGGTGTCGTGTTATCTGAATTTCGCGTTTCCCACACAAATCTAAATGGATGTGGGAGATTGATGCAATTTTAACTCAATTAGCCAATTGATTTCCAATGTGTGGGAAGCCTTTGCAAATGGCTTTTTCATGACTGAAAGTCCCCTCCGATGACGCCATCAATGCTGCTGCATTTAAAGTCCACAGCAAGCCTTGCTTCTTCTGCAGACTGCCAAGCTTCTTGACTGTGCAGTGTGAGCGAGCTGCAGCAAATATGACAAGCAGGAGGGCCAGATCAGCTCCTCGCTTTGACGAGGTGGCACTGCAGGCATTAGTGGATGGGGCTAGGGCCAACAGGGAGGTGCTGTTCTCTTCATCAGGGAGGAAGAGGCCTCCCACTCAGAACAAGGCAATGTGAATGCAGGTGGCTGAGGAAGTCAACACCTTGGGAGTCACCTGCAGAACCTGGATACAGTGTAGGAAAAGATTTCATGACCTTCAGCGCTCTGGAAAAGTGAGTATGAATTTCCCATCACCCTCAATCTGATCCCCATTGCCTTTCCTCACCAGCACTCAGCTTTAGCAATCTCTTCCCCCACATCCCACTTGACACTGAGATCCATGCACCCTTACCCATTCCCTCTCTCTCTATGCTCACATTCACATAACTATTCGACCATGCAGCCCTCACAGTCCCTATCACTCTGATGCTTTGAACACAAATGACAACACACAGGGAGGACACTTGGTCTTGCAACCTCACTCCATCTTTATCTCCTTCAAAGTATCTATGCTATGCAATCTCTACACTCACTCCTTCAATCTCACTCAACCTCCACTTGTCTCCCTCATTGCAGGAAAAGAGAGCTCACAACAAAAGAGAGCGAGCCAGGACAGGAGGAGGGACAGCCTCAATAGCCCACCTGACCCCCTGGGAGGAGGCCATCCTGGAAATTATGGGAATAGAGGATGATTCGTGCATGGGGACAGACAGACGGGTGTAACACAGCAAGCTGGTGACAGAAAAGTTTCCCATCTCTCTCTTTGACATTACATGAGTCGCTAATAATGATTGTGAAGCTATAACAGATGGACTTATAAGCATCTGCAAAAAGCTACATGCATGCAGCCTTTGGACCACATCTCTGACTCTTTCCTTTACTCCCCCACAGGACCATCACAAGCATCCGTCACCCCTAGTCAGGAAGAAGAAGCTGAGCAGCCAGACTCCTCAGAGGAAGCTGCAACCTCTGAGGGCGCAGCATCAGCAGAATTCAGCGCACCCAGCACCAGCACAGACACTCACACCTCGGTGGGACTTTCGGGACATAGAGTAGTGTTGTCACCTGGTGTATCACAGCTCACAAGTGAGCATCAGCAGATTGTGGAGACAGGGACAGCAGTGGAGAGTCCTAGTCGGAGGGCACAGGACTCTGCCAGCTCGGCTCAGCAGCATGTCGACTCTTTGCCTCTGGGTCCATCCATAAGGTCAGAGGTGATGAAACTCCAGGCACAGATGCAGGAGTCACTGGCAGGTTTTGTTTCTAAGGCCGCTGCGAGTGTGGAGTGAATGGAGGAGTCCATAGCGAACATGAGCAAAGCCTTTGTAGAGTCATTGGCGCATGAACACATCACCACGGAAAGGATGGCTACCTCCGTGGTAAGGCTGGCTACCGTAGAGGAGAAGATGGCTATGGCCATGGAGGAGCTTAGTCGCCAGGGTATGGAAAACATGTTCATTGTTCAGAATAGAATGACATCTCTTGAGGAGCGATGGGCATCTATTAAACAGAGAAACCAGACCTTCATGGAAGTCCTTCTGAGTAGGACTTCCATTGCAGATATGGGTCCCCATGGCCCCCCTGATGTGCAGCAAGGTGCTCTCCAGCCACTTCCAGGTGCTGGCCCCTTCTGGCCTGTGCAGCTTCTGGTGGGTGAGCAGCAGCCTGGCGCTCCTGCTGATGCTGCTGTTGCTGGTGCTGCTGTTGTTCCTGGTTCTGCTGCTGCCACGGCTGGTGCTCGAGCTCCTCTAATGCCCAGATGGGAAGAAAATAAATGGCTCCCATGCTTCTGGTATATGCCCCGTTTAGGAAGCGCTGAGTGAGGGTGGTGAGAGGGGTTTCCCAGGAGGTCTCACTGGAGATGGTTGTGAGACTCCAACCTTCCACAGGTGTGGTTAAGCCTTCTAAATGTTGCCCCAGACCTGAGACCACTAAGTCCTGCCACCTGCAAATGATGGCTGATCAAATCTCCTCTTTAATGGTTGACCTGCAGTTGATAGCCAGCAATCCAATAGTGCTCCCGCCAGGTTTCACATTCGTGTTTCCCACCAGGCATGTTTCATGTGGGAAAAGGGTTAAATTCGCAAGGGCCTTTCAAAATAGGATTATAGAGGCCATTTAGTGGTTGTTAAGGGCCTTAACGACCAGTCCCGCTTGTTGGATGCGGGACGGAGTCGGGACCATCAGACACGACTGAGTTAAAATTGCTTGGAGTCTGGAACCAGGCGAGGGAGCCCCGCCCACCAGTTTTTGCGATTTTAATCCCCCCGTATGCCACCGTAGGGGGGCACGGTGGCATAGTGGTTAGCACTGTTGCCTCACAGCGCCAGGGACCCGGGTTCAAATCTGGCCTCGGGCGACTGTCTGTGTGGAGTTTGCACATTCTCCCTGTGCCTGCGTGGGTTTCCTCCGGGTGCTCCGGTTTCCTCCCACAGTCCAAAGATGTGCAGGTTAGGTTGATTTGGCTATGATAAATTGACCCTTAGTGTTAGGGGATTAAATACGTGGGGTTACAGGGATAGGCCAGATTTGAACCCGGGTCCCTGGCGCTGTGAGGCAACAGTGCTAACCACTATGCCACCGTGCCCCCCCTTAGTCTTAATGTTGCTCTGTTGACTTCAGTATTGTTGCTCTAACTCACCACGGGCCTTTGTTACTTGGGGTCGAAGGTTGTACGGCAGGGTCAAAAGTACATAAGCAATGATGTGGGCAATGGGTACTTCTTAAAAAATTCCACTTCAACCATGGCCTGCAATGATTTTACGGCATTTTCAATACCCTTGGATAGCTATTGCATTTAAGTAACTCTAACTATACCTTAAGAATTGCTTATGACAAGAGTGTGCCTGAAAGGCCACAGATCTCCATCTTACTATCCATTTTAAATAGTTCATTACAATTAATGTGAACATTCCTTTTATATCTATTGATTTCTTTTTGAACGTTGCTTGTTTTTGATTAAATGAATGTTGATGCGATCATTTGAGAACTGCCTCAGTACAGTTACTGATGCTGATATTGTAATAAAGTTGAATTCAAGCACACAAGGACGGTATCACAGTGGTAATGTTACAGAGCTAGTAATACAGGGGCCGGGACTAATGATCCAGTGAGTTCAAATCCCACCACGGCAGCTGCGGAATTTAAATTCAGTTAATTAAATAAATCTGGAATAAAAAGCTAGTAATGGTAACCATGAAACTATCAGATTGTCGTAAAAACCCATCTGGTTCACTAATGTCCTTTAGGGAAAGAAATCTGACGTCCTTACCTGGTCTGGCCTATATATGACTCCAGACCCACAGCAATGTGGTCGACTCTTAATTGCCCTCTGAAATGGCCTAGCAAGCCACTGAGTTGTACCAAACTGCTACGAAACACAATAATAAGAATAATACTGGACAGACCACCTGGCACCAGCTATGGACATGAGAACAGCACGCCCAGCCCAGTCGAACCTGCAAAGTCCTCCTCTGGGGTCTTGAGCCTGTAGGGGGTTTCTCTTGCTTGCTCTGGTCTCCTGCCAGGCTTCTTGCAATAATTACCCTTGAGTGGTTCGACCCACTCTTCCCTACGGTTCTAGACCTTGGACTTAGGTGCAGGGGACTGTAGTGCAGAGAAAAACTCAATAGACCAGGTTGAATAGCACGAAATGGATGCTTTTATTAAACAGTTTGCAGCATTATAAAATACATGTCATAAGCACAGATTAAAGTTACTACAAGCATGCACACATCTATGAACTTAACTCTTTGGAAATGGGGAACACACGGCACATCGTAAAAGGGGTAACACATTACAACTACCCTTAACCCCCTCCCCTAGACCTAACTAAGTTTCGACTTGAGGAACTCGGGATCATGCTCACCACTTTCAGAATTGCGAAAAGGGGTTCGCAGCCTTTTTGGCACAGCTTTCCGTCGTCACGTGGATTTGGAAACTTCTGGCACAGCTTGTTTTCCTCTTGGTTCTCCCGCGATGAGGCAGTCGATACAGCCTTGGTGAGCGCTCGCCACGGATGAATCCGTTACCGACGTGACTTTAAGAACTGGATGCACATGGGTGAATCCATTACCGATGTGATGTTGAGACACTGGAGTGCTGGGCCCTGAGTGTTTTCTTCTCCGGCCTGGGTCGTCGATCTCCCGATGGTCTTCCTCGGGGCGGGACGCTGGTCCCAAAAAGCTTTCTTTATGCAGTCATAATGTCCTTCTGAGGGTGTCTTCTTCTTCGGCCTGTGTCGTCGATGATCTCCAGACAAAAGTACCCGGGCCACCCTCGTCGTCTTCCCGTCGTGGCTGAGCCTTGCCTGGCCGAACACCGACCACTTTCCGAAGCCGAAGTGCTGTCTTAACCGAAGAGTCGTAGAAGTTCCGAAGCTACTCCCAAGCGTTCAGCGTACTGATGGACTTTTTCAATCCACAGTTATACCTTTTTGGAACATTCTTATCTCCCGCCAGATCATAGTCCTGTCTTTGTAATATTTTTGGCGGGCAGAACTCTCTGCAGGGGTTGTAGTGTATGTAACGTTCCACCTTTAAGAGAACTATTTTAAGGGTTGCACTACTTTATCTTGGCTACTGTATACTGTAATACCGGTGGTGACCACACCGGTATATAAGTGCTGTGTAAGGATTTATTGGGCAGATTCGCCCTGACCTTCGAATAGTAAAGTCCTGTTAAAGTTACTCTTGTAGTCTGTGTATTAATTCACCATATAACCCACAGACTTTACAGTGGCGACGAGTTCCATCTTACCCTGCGGCAGCGATACATCCGAAGCAGTTAACGAGCGTCGAGAGGAGGCACCCGCCCTCGTCATTCTGCTGAGAGAAGACTCGAGTCTGCAGAGCAAGGAAGAAGGAAGAATTCAGACACGACACCTTCCATCAGCAACAGGCAGTGATCGTCCCTTCTGCCACGGTGGTGAGTGAGCCGATCAGCCACGAGAAGCAAGTCGGCCACGTTGACTGTGAGTAGGGGGAAAATAAATTAAAAAAAGGAACGGAGGAAGGGCGGTGAACTCGACCACGGTCGGGGGGGAAAGGAGCCGGACAGAAGTCGGGCCCAGAGGCGCTGAGACTGGGGCAGCGTGGGGCACGGAAGCCGCGGTGCAAGCAGGAACGCAGCCGGTGTGAGAGACCGGGCTACCAGCAGGAACGCAGCCGGTGTGAGAGACCGGGCTACAAGCGGGCTGGGAGATGCAACAGCGTCGTGAGACAGCTCGACCGCGACCGGCGATAGGCCGGGCAGCTACCGAGGCCGCGAGGCACTGCGACCGGGATCGTAAGGCGCGGGAAGAAATAAAAATAAGAAACCACGGAGAACTCAGCCGCAGCCGGGGGAGGAAAGGACCGGACTGCGAGAGGGCTGGGAGGCGCGATTGGAAGCCGCTGAGGGAGAGACAGAGCCCGAGCGAGCGGGAGAGACAGAGCCGAGCGAGGGAGACCGAGGAGATTCAGCCAGCGGCTGGAACTGTTCGCCGTCAACGGGTTGTCCCCAGCGCCGGTTGCCCTGCCGAGAAAAGGGAACAAAGAACGCACGAAAGCCGGCGCGCAGGCTGCGAACCCCGAAAGCCAGCGGTCGTCGCCCGAGGGAAAAGCTTACCCCTCCTGCCAGTAGGCGGAGAAGAAGACAGGAGCGGGAAACCGCCATTTTGAAAGTGGGCGGGGAAGAAGACAAGCGCGGGAAACCGCCATTTTTGGAAAAGAAAAAGTTAAAGAAAAATTTCGTTGTTGTTTCTCAGGAAGATTGTGAAGATGCCTAAGCGTGGCAACATCAACGAATTCGATTCTGATGTGGAAGATTGGACCACGTATGTAGAACGCATCGAGATATATTGTAAGGTCAATAAGATAGCAAATTATGATAAAGCTCTAACCTTACTAAACTCAATGGGTGCGAAGACATACGGGTTATTGAAGCATCTTCTATCACCAGCTAAACCGACGGATCAGTCTTTCGCTAATATTGTTGCTGTCCTGAAGGATCATGTGAACCCCACACCGCTGATGTTAGCGGAACGAGCTACATTTTACGGGAGAACGCAACTAAAGGAGGAAAGCAACGCGGAGTACCTGGTTGAACTGCGTAGGCTAGCAAAATACTGCCAGTTTGGGGTAAATCTGACAGAGGCACTGAGAGACAAGTTCGTGTGTGGGATGTCGAAGGAAGGAACACAAAAGCGACTGCTCGAAGAGAACGATCTTACACTTGATAAGGCTATCCTTATTGCAGCATCGCACAAAGCCGCCGCGAGAGGCACGGCGGAAATGCAGCTGAAGACAGCGGTACTCAGTGTGGATCAAATGACTTTGGGTACAACGAAATGTTACCGTTGTGGGAAGACAACACACGACCAGAACCAATGCTGGTTTAAAAACCAGGAATGTAGAAAATGTGGCAAACTGGGTCACATAGCTAAAGTATGCCGGTCAGGAAAGAAGACCAGCAACAATAAGTCACCGCAGAAGAAGTACAGAAAGGTACATAAGGTGACTGTGAAGAGTCCAGATGAACTGAATTCGGATTCAGACCCCAACAGCAAGGAACTGGGTAGTCTGAGGATTCACAATGTGAGTAAAGAAGCTGACCGACAAACTATCTGGGTCACACTGCAGATTGCAAAAGTCCAAGTGAAGATGGAAGTGGACACTGGATCGGCGTTGACGGTCATGAATAAACAAGATTACAAAAAGTTATTCAAACATATTCCCCTACGGGATACGGAGATAGTATTGCAGACATACACGGGGCATAAAGTATACCCCATCGGAAAGATAATAGTCAAGGTGAGACACAAGGGCAAAGTTCACCAAGGAATGGACTTATATGTACTACCCAAGGGAGGTCCACCACTTCTGGGACGGGAGTGGATCAGGAAAATAAAGATAGACTGGCACTCACTAAACACAATGACGGTAGATTTCGGAAAGAAAGATGTCAAACCTGAACGGTTGTCCAGAATATTGGACGAGGCTAAAGAGGTATTCCAGCAGGGACTGGGAACACTGAGAGGAATTAAGGCAAAAATCAAGATTGCAGAACATGCAAGCCCAAAATTTTTCAAAGCCAGATCGGTACCTTACGCGATACGACCTGCTGTGGAGGCAGAACTGGAAGAGCTTGAACGTGCAGGGGTACTGTCGAAGGTGGACTGGAGTGAGTGGGCCACGCCCATTGTTCCCGTCATGAAGTCTTCATCAAGTAACAAGCCAGGGGGACCGGGGAAGGTCCGCATCTGCGGAGACTTCAAGATCACAGTTAATCCGGTGCTTCACACGGTACAATACCCGCTTCCGCGGATTGAGGATACCTTTGCTTCATTGTCTGGCGGGAAACAATTCACCAAGATAGACCTGGCACAAGCATATTTACAGATGGAGGTCGAGGAAGAGTCACGCCAGTATCTCACAGTCAACACGCACAGAGGCTTGTATCGATATAATAGACTGGTTTTTGGAGTAGCTTCGGCTCCAGCAATTTGGCAGAGGGCCATGGAGCAGGTCTTACAGGGTATTCCAAGCACTCAGTGTTACTTGGACGATATCCTGATTACGGGAGAAGACGAGGAGGAACACCTCACAAATTTGAAACTGGTGCTCGCCAGGTTGAAGGAATATGGCCTTCGAGTTAATCGCCAGAAGTGTGAGTTCTTCCAGAAACGGATCTCGTACTGCGGTCATGTCATTGACCAAGAGGGGCTGCACAAGTCACCTGACAAGATCGAAGCGGTCGTGAAGGCCCCCGCTCCGGAAAATGTATCACAGTTGAGGTCGTTTCTGGGGTTGATTAATTATTACCATAAGTTTCTGCCAAATCTATCCACGGTGCTGCATCCGCTGAATGCTCTGTTGCGGAAAGAAGTACCATGGAAGTGGAGCGAGGACTGTAAGAAGGCCTTTCGCAGAAGCAAGGCGTTGATTACCTCTGAGGAAGTGTTGGCTCACTTCAACCCAACGCTACCTCTTCGTCTAGCTTGTGATGCTTCCCCTTATGGTATTGGAGCTGTACTCTCACACAAGTTACCAAATGGCTCGGAAAGGCCAGTCGCATTTGCGTCCCGATCATTGACCTCCGCTGAGCGAAATTATGCTCAGATAGATAGGGAGGCTCTCAGCCTTGTGTGGGGGGTAAAGAAATTCAATCATTACCTGTAGGGCAAGAAGTTTACATTGCTGACAGACCACCAGCCGTTGGTGTCCATATTCAACCCTAACAAGGCCGTTTCCACTATGACAGCACAAAGGCTACAGAGGTGGTCCGTTCTACTAGGGGCACACCAATATGACATCGAATACAAAAGGTCCAAACAGCATGGAAATGCTGATGGGTTATCGCGCCTACTGTTGCCAGTGGAAGAAGAGGCGACTACAGTGGACCCAGTGGAGATGTTCCACTCAACCATAATGGAATGTCTACCAGTAACAAATTCCATGATCGAAAAGGAAACAAGAAATGACCCGACTCTCTCACGAGTCTACGATTTAACGGTGGAGGGATGGCCAGTACATGGCGAACCAATGCTGCCAGCATTTTCGCACAGAAGAGAACAGCTGTCAGTGTGCCAAGGAACCTTGATGTGTGGATCTAGAGTGGTGAATCCACCCAAACTCCAGCAGAAAGTACTAAAGGAGATTCACGAGGGGCATCTGGGTGGAGTGAAAATGAAGAACCTAGCCAGAGCGTTTGTGTGGTGGCCAGGTATTGATGGAGACATCGAAGAAATAACCAAGAGCTGTCTAGGATGCCAGAAGGTCCAAAACGCGCCACCACAAGCTCCTCTGCATCCATGGGAGTGGCCCTCATCTCCATGGCAAAGGGTACATATCGACTTTGCTGGTCCATTTATGGACTCAATGTTTTTAATCGCGGTGGATGCACACTCCAAGTGGCCGGAGGTAATAAAAATGCCCTCCACCACCACGGAAAAAACCATCACAGTATTAAGGACCATATTTGCCAGGAATGGGCTGCCGGAACAGTTCTGTTCTGATAATGGACCGCAATTTGTGTCCGAAGAATTCAGGAAGTTCTTAAAAAGCAATGGGGTCAAGCACTATACATCCGCCCCATGCCATCCCGCCACCAATGGATTAGCTGAAAGGTTTGTCCAGACCTTCAAGAAGGCCATAAAGGCCATGGGTAATGAAGACATAAATCTACAACATAAGGTAGATAACTTCTTGTTGGCGTACAGGAATGCGACACATGCTGTCACAAACCAAATTCCCGCCATGATGTTTTTCAATAGAAGAATAAGATGCCGGCTGGATTTGATTAAGCCAAACGTCAGACGGGACGTAGAGAACCGGCAATTTCAAGGCATGAATGAAAGGCCAACTAGATCCTTTCAGATAGGTCAACAAGTTTTGGCCCGGGACTACCGTACCGAGAAATGGCAGTCGGGAACTATTGGAAAAAGGCTAGGACCGTTGATGTATACCGTGGACATTGGTGAAAGCATAATAAGGTGCCATGTTGACCAGATCATAGAATCATCCACAAAGGCCCAACCTACTCCACAACTCTATACGTCTAATGTTGAAGCAGAGAGACCCAGAGCATCTACCTCCGATCCGGTAATACTGGAATCCGATGAACCTGAAACGGTCCTTCAAGCCGAATCGACCTTGCCAGAAGAACCCAATACACCACCGAAAACGACTACACCACCGAGGTGTTATCCGGACAGAGTCCGGAAGCCTCCAGAGAGACTGAATCTGTGAACTGTTTCACATAAAGTTGTATATATGTTAAGATGTTATATTAATGGGAATATGTATATATTGTTAACCTAAAAAGGGAGGATTGTAGTGTATGTAACGTTCTACCTTTAAGAGAACTATTTTAAGGGTTGCACTACTTTATCTTGGCTACTGTATACTGTAATACCGGTGGTGACCACACCGGTATATAAGTGCTGTGTTAGGATTTATTGGGCAGATTCGCCCTGACCTTCGAATAGTAAAGTCCTGTTAAAGTTACTCTTGTAGTCTGTGTATTAATTCACCATATAACCCACAGACTTTACAGGGGTGTTTTGTCTTCATAACGGGAGTTGGTGATGGCTGAACTGGCCTTCCTGGGCCGATAATGTCTTTGCTTTGTCACCGTAACTCGGTTTGTATATTGATCGGTCTGGAGATTGCCCTTGATGGCTGTTAAACGGCTTTTCTTTGTACAGTAAATGGGTTTAAGTGTCCGTTCAATTGTCCGCCCATTTCTTGATGGGCCTCATCCTGCTACCCAAAACTGTCCTGTACTTATAAACTAATTAATATGTATGCTCAGTTCCCTGAGTTTCGGTTTCCTGAAACTGGTTTTCGCGGGCTTAATGTCCTCAATCCACAAGCCTGTCTGACTTGCAGTAACAGAAATTCAAATGGTCCCAGAAACTGGTCACGAGGTCCGGCGGCCATTTTGTGTGCCCTTTTATCAAAGGTTTCTCTGTACAAGCATCTTTTGGTCAATAAAACTGTCTTATTAACCCTAATTTACTGCGTGGTTATTAATGAAAGTTTTGAATCTTACAGCCATAGACTACTCAAGCAACAATAGTCATACTCACAGAATCAGGTCTTTCAGCCAATGTCCCAAACACTCTGGTATGTCCAGGGGTGGTGGCACAGTGGTATACAGTCAGGGAGTCCTTAACATTGACTGCATGTCTCGTGGATGTCAACTGTGGCTCAGTTGGTAGCACACTTGCTTCTGAGTCAGAAGGTTGTGGGTTCAAGCCACACTCCAGGGACTTGAGCACATAAAGCTAGGCTGACACTCCAGTGCAGTGCTGAGGGAGTGCTGCACTGTCAGAGATGCCGTCTTTCACATCAGACGTTAAACCGAGGCCCCGTCTGCTCTCTCAGGTGGACGTAAAACTCCCATGGCACTATTTCGATGAAGAGCAGGGGAGTTATCCCCGGTGTCCTGACCAATATTTCTCTCTCAGCCAACAAAACAAAAACAGATTATTTGGTCATTATCACATTGCTGTTTGTGTGACCTTGCTGTGCGCAAATTGGCTGCCATGTTTCCCACATTACAACAGTGACTCCGCTTCAAAAAGTAATTCATTGGTTGTAAAGCACTTTGAGATGTCCGGTGGTCGTGAAAGGCGCTATATAAATTCAAGTCGTTCCTTCTTTCTATGGCTTCAGGTCAAGCATGGGCAAGGAAACCTCCTGCTGATTACCACCTACCGCCCTCAGCTGATGAATCAGTACTCCTCCATTTTGAACACCCCTTGGAAGAAGTACTGAGAGGAGCAATGGCACAGAATGTACTCTGGGTGGGGTACTTCAATGTCCAATCACCAGGAGTGGCTCGGTAGCACCACTGCCAAGTCCTGAAGGACATAGCTGCCAGTCTGGGCCTGAGACAGGTGGTGAGATAACCTACATGAGGGAACAAACTACTTGACCTCGTCCTCACCTGTTGCAGATGCATCTGTCCATTACAATATTGGTAGCAGTGATCACCGCGCAGTCATTTTGGAGACAAAGTCCTGTCTTCACACTGAGGACACCCTCCATTGTGTGGCACTACCACCGTGAAAATGGGATAGATTCAGAACAGATTTATCAGCTCAAAACTGGGCAACCATGAGGCGCTGTGGGCCATCAGCAGCAGCAGAACTGTATTTCACCACAATCTGTAACCACATAGCCCATTATATCTCTCACTCTACCATTACCATCAAGTCAGGGGACCAATGCTGGTTCAGTAAGGAGTGTAGAAGAACATGCCAGGAGCAGCACCAGGCATACCTAAGAAAGAGGCCCCAACAATGTGGGGTTCTCAAAATTCCCACATTCCCCAAAAGTTAAGGTAAAGGGACCCTGTATGGACAAGTTATTAAAAAGGGTACCCAAAATGGCTTCTGAAACCTCGTGACCAAAACGTACAGGATTTTAAAAGCAAGGCCCTGCAAAAGGCAGCCCCTTTCAAAACCTGAAACGAAACCGAACATGCATGGATCTGTGAAAGACTTTGTGAAGCCAGACAGCTAGGTAAACACAGACTATGCATTCTTCATCTTGGAACAGATCAAGTCAGGATGGACCTAATCTTGAGGCCATTAACTTTTTGCATAAATAATCGGTAACAGCTTAATGCGGCCACCAAGCCAGGAAAAGACAATTAAACTTCATTAATAACAAACAGCCAGGATATTGAAGCCATTAAACCAGGAGACAACTGTCCCAAAAGCCGTTAAAGTGGATGACTGTAATCACTTTAGACGAGCCCGCCAAAATTTAGACAAAGAACTGACCTGATTTGGCGCGCAGATAAGGGGTGAAGAACCAGGTATAATTGTAGGCCCACCGGTAGCCAAGCTCTCTCTCTTGCCTCTCGCTCTTGCCTCATGCCTCATCGCGGGCTCTCTTCTCCCTCCCCGCGCTGCTCGACACCGAGGACGCCCATTACTACACCGGGGGCCAAACGCGGGAGGAGAAAGGGACCCGAATCAAATGCACACAGGACACACGGGGCCACAAACGGGCAGACGAGACGAGACAAATGCAAAACTGATAAAGCAGAGAAGGGCAGACGAGACGAGATGAGCGGTAAAACTGATAAGGCAGAAAAGGGCAGCAAAAAAGAAGCATTGGGGATGAGCGGGTACACACCCTAGCCTAGTTATAAGCTGGCGTTTGAAGCATGGGTAGAAAAATCAAAGTGACAATATAAACCACCAACTGAGCCCCAACCGCAACAAAACCGTCGGCGACCAAACCACCACCAGAAGAACAACCATTCCTGCAAGGTGAAGTACCCAACGAAAGACTTTACTCCCTATTCTCTAACGGAGGAAAAGGAGGGTATTTTGCACAGATCACTCCATGCCGCACCCTGTGACCATTGTAAGATTCGAAATTTTCAGTAATTAATCACGCAAGAAAATAGGGTTAATAAGACAGTTTATTGACCAAAAGAGGCTTGTACAGAAAAACCTTTGATAAAAGGGCATACAAAATGGCCGCCGGACCTCGTGATCAGTTTCTGGGACCATTTGATTTCTGTTACTGCAAGCCAGACAGGCTTGTGGATTGAGGACAGTAAGCCCGCGAAAGCCAGTATCGGGAAAACGAAACTCAGGGAACTGAGCATACATATTAATTGGATTCTAAGTACAGGACAGTCTTGGGTTACAGGATGAGGCCCATCAAGAAATGGGCAGACAATTGAATGAACACTTAAACCCATATTCTGTACAAAGGAAAACCGTTTAACAGCCATCAAGGGCAATCTCCAGACCGATCAATATACGAACCGAGTTACGGTGACAAAGTAAAAGACATTATTGGCCCAGGAAGGCCAGTTAAGCTATCACTGGCTCCCGTTACAAGGCAAAGCACCCCTGCAGAGATTTCTGCCCGCCAAAAATATTACAAAGACAGGACTATGATCTGGCGGGAGATAAGACTGTCCCAAAAGGGTATAACTATGGATTTGAAAGGTCCATCAGGACGCTACGCTTCACCTCGACGGCTACGCTTCACTTGTAGGATGATTCACTTCTTCGGTACAATTCGTAACTTCGGTGAGGAACGGAAGATGACGAGAAGACTTCGGCTTGGAAGCCAGCTCGGCCAGGCAAGGCCCGGCCATGACGGGAAGACGACGAGGGTGGCCCGGGTACTTTTGTCGGGAGATCATCGACGACCCAGGCCGAAGGAGAAGACACCCTCCAGCTCTGTTTCGAAGGATAACAATGACTGCATAAAGAAAGCAATTCGGTATCAGCGTCCCGTCCCGGGGAAGACCATCAGGAGATCAACGACCCCGGCCGGAGATGAAAGGACACTCCGGGCCTAGCACTCCAGTGCCTCAACATCCCATTCGGTAAAGGTGCATCCAATTCTTCAGCAGCTTTTCAGTAAAGGTAACACAGGTTTAACGGATTCATCCATGACGAGCGCTCATCAAGGCTGTATCTGCTGCTCCATCGCGTAAGAAAAACAAACTGCGCCAGAAGTTTCCAAATCCACGTGACGACGGAAAGCTGTGCCAAAAAGGCTGCGAACCCCCTTTTCGCGAATCTGAAAGTGGTGAGCATGATCCCGAGTTCCTCAAGTCGAAACTTAGTTTAGGTCTAGGGGAGGGGGTTAAGGGTAATCGTAATGTGTTTCCCCTTTTACGATGTGCCGTGTGTTCCCCATTTCCATAGAGTTAAGTTTATAGATATGTGCATACTTGTAGTTACTTTAATCTGTGCTTATGACATGTATTTTATAATGCTGCAAACTGTTTAATAATAAAAACATCCATTTCGTGCTATTCAACCTGGTCTATTGAGTTTTTCTCTGCACTACAGTTCCCTGCACCTAAGTCCAAGGTCTAGAACCGTAGGGAAGAGTGGGTCGAACCACTCAAGGGTAATTATTGCACAAAGCCTGGTAGGAGACCAGAACGAGCAAGAGAAACCCCCTACACCATGTGACTATGGCAGGCCCCAAAGGACAACAAGAGCGAACTCCAAGACCACAACCGGCTCGATCAACAGGTTTTGAATTGCCAAGGAAACCCCATTGGTGAGCATAAATCCCTGGCCCCTCATAGCTTAATCTAGTTAGGTATTGGGGGTGGGATAAGGGTAGGGGTATTTTTAATGTGTTTGTTCCCTCGATGTGCCATGTGTTCCCCATTCCCAAATAAGTGTAATTTTATATGCCTGTAATTATCCTAGTAATTCTCAGTGTTGTGATTTTATTGTGCCTTTAATAAAAATTACGGTTTTCTTGTACCAAAGCAGTTGTCTACTCTTTTTTTCTGTATCGCCGCCTGTACCTAAGTCCGGTGTCTAGAACCCAGGGGTGTGGGAGCAATTCGAACCGCTCAGATAAAGTCAGGGGCAGAGCTGACTGGGCACACGCCACCCCCTACAGAAATGGCGACCGTGGCAGGACACCGGCAACAGGGGTGCGATGCAGTAGACAATGGTTCGGAATTAAATGTTAGTCTTAGTAATGGCAACCATGATACCATTGTCGATTGTTGCAAAACCCCATCTGGTTCACTAATGTCCTTTAGGGAAGGAAATCTGCCGTCCTTACCTGGTCTGGCCTACATGTGACTCCAGACCCACAGCAATGTGGTTGACTCTTAATGCCCTCTGAAATGGCCTTGCAAGCCACTCAGTTGTAAACAACCGCTATGAAAAACAATAAGAATAAAACCGGACAGACCACCCGGCATCAACCTCGGCACTGGAAACGACAACGACAATGGCAAACCCAGCCCCGTCGACCCTGCAAAGTCCTCCTTACCAACATCTGGGGGCTTGTGCCAAAATTGGGAGAGCTGTCCCACAGACTAGTCAAGCAACAGCCTGACATAGTCATAATTACCGAATCATACCTTACAACCAATGTCCCAGACACCACCATCACCATCCCTGGGTATGTCCTGTCCCACCGGCAGGACAGACCCACCAGAGGTGGTGGCACCATGGTATACAGTCGGGAGGGAGTAGCCCTGGGAGTCCTCAACATTGACTCAGGGCCCCATGAGGTCTCATGTCATCAAGTCAAACATGGGCAAGGAAACCTCCTGCTAATTATCACCTACCGCCCTCCCTCAGCTGATGAATCAGTACTCCTTCATGTTGAACACCAACTGGAAGAAGCACTGAGAGTAGCAAGGGCACAAAATGTCCTCTGGGTGGGGGACTTCAATGTCCATCACCAAGAGTGGCTCGGTAGCACCACAACTGACCGAGCTGGCCGAGTCCTAAAGGACATAGCTGCCAGACTGGGTCTGCAACAGGTGGTGAGGGAACCAACAAGAGGGAAGAACCTACTTGATCTCGTCCTCACCAATCTACCTGTTGCAGATGCATCTGTCCATGACAGCATTGGTGGAAGTGACCACCGCACAGTCCTTGTGGAGACAAAGTCCCACCTTCATGTTGAGGATACCCTTCACCATGTTGTGTGGCACTACCACCGTGCTAAATGGGACAGATTTCGAACAGATCTGGCAACTCAAAACTGGGCATCCATGAGGCGCTGTGGGCCATCAGCAGCAGCAGAATTGTATTCAACCACAATCTGTAACCTCATGGCCCGGCATATCCCTCACTCTACCATTACCATCAACCCTGGTTTAACAAAGAATGCAGAAGAGCATGCCGGGAACAGCACCAGGCATACCGAAAAATGAGGTGTCAACCTGGTGAGGCTACAACACAGGACTACTTGCAGGCCAAACAACGGAAGCAACATGCAATAGACAGAGCTAAGCGATCTCACAACCATCGGATCAAATCAAAGCTCTGCAGTCCTGCCACATCCAGTCGTGAGTGGTGGTGGACAAGTAAACAGTTAACAGGAGGAGGAGGCTCCAAAAATATCCCCATCCTCAATGATGGTGGAGCCCAGCACGTGAGTGCAAAAGACAAGGCTGAAGCATTTGCAACTATCTTCAGCCAGAAGTGCCGAGTGGATGATCCATCTCGGCCTCCTCCTGAGGTCCCCAGCATCACAGATGCCAGTCTTCAGCCCATTCAATTCACTCCACGTGATGTCAAGAAACGGCTGAAGACACTGGATACTGCAAAGGCTATGGGCCTGACAACATTCCGGCAATAGTACTGAAGACTTGTGCTCCAGAACTAGCTGCGCCCCGAGCCAAGCTGTTCCAGTACAGCTACAACACTGGCATCTACCCGGCAATGTGGAAAATTGCCCAAGTATGTCCTGTCTACAAAAAGCAGGACAAATCCGACCCAGCCAATTACCGTCCCATCAGTCTACTCTCAATCATCAGCAAAGTGATGGAAGGTGTCATCGACAGTGCTATCAAGCGGCACTTACTCAGCAATAACCTGCTAACTGACGCCCAGTTTGGGTTCCGCCAGGGCCACTCAGCTCCTGACCTCATTACAGCCTTGGTCCAAACATGGACAAAAGAGCTGAACTCAAGAGGTGAGGTGAGAGTGACTGCCCTTGATATCAAGGCAGCATTTGATCGAGTGTGGCATCAAGGAGCCCTAGCAAAACTGAAGTCAATGGGAATCAAGGGGAAAACTCTCCATTGGTTGGAATCATACCTAGCACAAAGGAAGTTGGCTGTGGTTGTTGGAGGTCATTCATCTCAATCACATGACATCACTGCAGGAGTTCCTCAGGGCAGTGTCCTAGGCCCAACCATCTTCAGCTGTTTCATCAATGACCTTCCCTCCATCATAAGGTCAGAAGTGGGGATGTTCGCTGATGATTGCACACTGTTCAGCACCATTTGGGACTCGTCAGATACTGACGCAGTCTGTGTCCATAGGCAGCAAGACCTGGACAGCATTCAGACTTGGGCTGACAAGTGGCAAGTAACATTCGCACCACACAAGTGCCAGGCAATGACCATCTCCAACAAGCGAGACTCTAACCATCTCCCCATGACATTCAATGGCATTACCATCGCTGAATCCCCCACTATCAACATCCTGGGGGTTACCATTGATCAGAAACTGAACTGGACCAGCCATATAAATACTGTGGCTACAAGAGCAGGCCAGAGGTTGGGAATTCTGCGGCGAGTGTCTCACCTCCTGACTCCCCAAAGCCTTTCCACCATCTACAAGGCACAAGTCAGGAGTGTGATGGAATACTTTCCACTTGCCTGGATGAGTGCAGTTCCAACAACACTCAAGAAGCTCGACACCATTCAGGATAAAGCAGCCCGCTTGATTGGCACTCCATCCACCACCTTCAACATTCACTCCCTCCACCACTGGCACACTGTGGCTGCAGTGTGTACCATCTACAAGATGCACTGCAGCAACTCGCCAAAGCTCCTTTAACAGCACTTTCCAAACCCGCGACCTCTACCACTTAGAAGGTCAAGGGCAGCAGATGCATGGTAACATCACCACCTACAAGTTCCCCTCCAAGCCACACACCATCCTGACTTGGACCTGTATCGCCGTTCCTTCACTGTCGCTGGGCCAAAATCCTGGAACTCCCTTCCTAACAGCATTGTGAGTGTACCTACACCATATGGACTGCAGCGGTTCAAGAAGGTGGCTCACCGCCATCTTCTCAAGGGCAATTAGGGTTGGGCACTAAATGCAGGCCTAGCCAGCCAGCGACACCCACAACCCATCAATGAATTAAAAAAAAAAGAGCAAACCATGATGGAGGAAAGGATTTCTGATTATGTGTTTAGTAAGGTGAATATCACAAAGAATTGGATCACCAACCTGATAAAGGCTGGGCGTTCGGTAGATGCCGCAGCTAAGTAGACAGAAGGAATGTAGCACAAGAAATCCCTATAGAAGGCACTCTGGCTGATGTGCTTCAAAAAGCAGGTCCAGCTTTTGGACAGGCTCGTTGCAGCACAGGCAGCCGAGATAAGGGAGTCAGCCCTGGAGTTCCAGGACAAGGCTCTAGCAGGGGAGAAGTTACTGGTAGCATTGCAGGCCCTGAACCAGGAAAGGGTACAGTTAATGGGAGAATATAAGGCCAGGTTGGAAGACCTACATTGCCAAGTCACCAAAGCCAAGGGTAATGAGTTGAGGTTGCGGGAAAAGAACGCCCGCCTAGCGAGACAAGTAAGAGAGCAGGAGGAGAAAGTAAAAGAATTAAAGGCAGCCTATAAGTTGGCAAGCGAACAGGGGTTTGAAGATGCGGATCATGGCCCCTGCAAGGAACAAATAGAAAATCTGAGCCTGGCCGTAAGGAAGGCAAAGGGCATGGTGTGCCTCATAAGCCCGAAGGCAGGCCAGGCGGATTTTACAGGGAACGAGGGGAGAATGGTTCAGACACCACAGGTAGTGCCAAGGGGCGACCCGATTGAGGAACAGGAGGTCCCGCGACCACCACCCGTAGCACCAGGTTTTAGCGAGGTCTGGCAGCAAGGGGGGTGAGGTCAGGGGTAGAAGTGGAGGTGGAACAACCCCCGCAAGAGAGGCTGGAACCAGGACCGATGTGCCCAGCCCGTCATCCGAAGTTCGGCCCACCCGTTAATGGTGAAGAAGAGGGACACCACCAAAACCAGTTCGTATTACACTATAGCACCCAACAGCTTAGGGCTATGGTGAGCCATATCCCGACGCTCACCGAAAAAGAGGACCCCTCGGTCCACTTCAGGGAAGTGGAACAGGCGGCCAGCATCAACGAATGCAATGGTGCTGAGCAAACTAAAATGCTGCTGTTCTCTTTGGAGAGTAAGCTCCTCCAATCCCTCTCTGATGAGTATAAAGGGGGGCAGGGCGGGTATGAGGAGCTCAGTGATGTAGTTCTGGAGGCCATGGGGATGAATGAGGGAAGTCCTTTCTCCCATGGGGGGAAGACAGTGCAGCTCGCAGGGGAAACCCCGCAGGCTGTCGCGGACAAGTTATGGCCGGTGTATAGGAATGCCTGTAGAGGGGCTGTAAGGGGGGGGCTTCTTTTAACTTGTTTAAGGTAATTCACCTGGTCTGCAGCCTTTGCCTGCACTCTGACCAATTCCAAATAAACCAATTTTAAAACAGTGGTTTCGAATCGCTACCCCACCTTCCAGCTCTGACTGCAGGACTTATAATTAATGATATTAGAACGGACATGTGGTTTGGATGAGAGAAAAATCAAGTTTTATTAACTACAAGAAACTATAATCAAATATCAAACTATACCACACGAACACAGTAATTACAGTAAAATTGCTTAAATGGGGGAATGCAGATGGTAAAAACGAGGGGTAAGTGACTACAATGTTAATTAAACAATCTTAGCAATATCCCCTTAATTACCATCCCCCAGCTCCTTACTAGGTTGCTTTGCTGAGGAGTCAGAAACTCTGCTCACATGTGGTCCAGCGAAGTGAGAGAGAGAGAGAGAGAGAGAGAGAGGCTCACCTGTGGTCCAGGGAAGTGAGAGAGAGCGATAGCTTCTCAGGAGCTATCATATATACCTGGTAAGCGCCCCCCCCCCTGCTGTTTGCCTGTCTGGAAGTTTTGCGCCCAAAAAGTTCCAATTCACAAGAGAAAAGCTGTGATTAGCTAACTCAAAGTGGTTGGACTGGGTTAGTGTGTCTGCACTGTGGGGCCTAAATGTTCCCGCCCACATCCGGAGCCCACTTGGGCTAAAACAAAAGGGAAATTCAACTGCTCTATTGTCCAGAATGATGGGTGATTTAAACCCATTCAGTTCTTAAATGGTTCCCATTCAAAAGTCCATTTCAGGGTTTCAATCTCTCATTGTCTGTGAGGGAGCTCTGAATGGCTGTGTAAACAGAAGCAGTTTCAAATCGATTGTCCTGCGGTCAATTCTCAAGTGGGCAATTGCTTAAGTCAATAAACAACTTCAAGTGCTTTGAAGGGAACCTCCCTTTGATTGGCAGGTCTGACTCACAGCCCCTGTATCCTCCCACTTATACACACAGGCAACTCGAGCTGCTTGCTGCTCCTTTTGCCATGCTTTCTGTGGCCATTTAAAAACCTTTTGGATTGCCCAAACTCCAGGGAACGATTATTAATAAAAGCACTGTCTTCAGGTGTGTGAATATTTTCTGCAGAATTCCTCAACTCCCGTGTTGTCCACGTTCTGTCCATCTCAGAGCAGTCTTTTGCAGTTCTCGGCACATTTTAAAACACTGTAGAACAGTCACATCACCCAATTCTTCGTCCACGATGTGGACCAATATTTTCAATCTTCAGGGAAATAGGGGATTTTGCGAAACCCCTACAGGGCACCTAACCGGGCGTTCCTGGACCGGGATCACCTGGCCCACTGGCTCCGCTGCCTGGTGGCAAACAGCTTGCCACAGGTCCGGGCCAAGGCGGAAGTCTGGTTCGACCCTAGGAATCCCCTGACCACCGAACTTACGATGATCAGACAGTTGACCCTAGCCTATAAGTACGGTAGTGGAACCAATGCACACCCACCTAAGGGGAAGGTGCATGAGGTAAAACCCAGACAGGGTAGGAAGGAGTGGCATCAGGAAGGGAATAACCCTTTGAGCACAAAGCTCAATTGCTACAGGAGTGGGAAGGATGGACATTGGAGGAAGGAGTGCAAAAACCCTTGGAAAGATAACAAGGGAAAGAGTTCCACAGCCCCAGCCCAAAAGATAGAGGCAGGGATCCCTCCCGCTGCAGTCAAGTCATTTTTGGACACAATGAGGTCCCTATTGACTGGCCAAGGCAGAGTAGCAGCCGATACCGGTGCTCTGACCCCATCCGCCCCATCCAACCCACAGCCCTGACTAGAACCAGCGCAGCCTGTCGACCTGTGTCCCCTTGAAAACAACGAGATGCAGGTGGAGACGGTGCAGGGGAGATATTCGCTGGAAACTGGAGCATCCAGCACAGTGGTCCATTCGGAAGAACCGACCAATCCACCCAGGTCTAACAAGGTCCCATTTAGCCTAATGGGATTTACAGGGAACGAGCAGGCTGCGGGAATGGCCAAACCTTGGGCCATAGATTTAGGATCCCTCCCTACCACGTGGGAGGGTAACCAAAGGGCCAACGAGGTGGCCAAGCAGAGGGCTAGGGAAGGGGAGTCTTGGGACCCCTATTGGACAGGTTCGGTAGCCACAATCCAGGACAAGGGAGGAACAAAGGTGGTAGCTTTTGCCCCGGAACTAAGGCCGTCCCGGAAAGGAGAAAGAATGGGGAGTCCATAGAATACCCATTCAGGGCAGCGGACGAGACTTTAAGGCAGGCTGCTAGTTATATTAATCAGTGTAAACTGTTAAGCCTGAGAGGAGGGAACAGCCAGTTGGGGCAAGGTCTGAGGATAGAGATCCTCATCCTGCCAGCCGGAGCAAGTTCACAGACAGGCGCTGTGGCTTGCTTAAGGGGAGGGACCATCCCGCCCACCGATTGGGATACTCCCCCACTCTTCTGGGATTCAGATGAGGTGGGAACCGAGGTGGAGACCCCGCCCCTGAACCAGGTTTAGAAGAGGAGGGACCCAAGGGCGGAGACCCCGCCCGACCCAGGTTTAGGGGAGGTGGGACCCGAGGGCGGAGACCCTGCCCCTGACCCAGGTTTAGGGGAGGTGGGACCCAAGGGTGGAGACCTCGCCCCTGACCCAGTTTTAGGTGAGGTGGGACCCGAAGGCGGGGACCCTCAGCCTGCAGCACCAGGCTGCGAAAAGTTACCTGCCCCTAGCCCAGGTTCAGGAGAGTTAAAGCCTGAGGATGAAGATCCCCAGCCAGTGGTAGTGGTAAGTCCACAGACTGCACCGTAGGGGGCAGTGGCTCAGGTTAAAGAACCACTAGCCAGGAAAACCCCACCCGCCAAAGTCCCCAGAAGGTCCTCACGAACGCCCCAGCCAAGGAAACGGTGGTCACCGGCTCCCCATTTTAAAAGGGCAGCCTCTTGAGTGAGGGATCAGTCTGAGGGCAGAGGTCCCCAGCTAACAGCTGTGAGGGACTGAAAGTACAGGACGGTGCGGTCACACCGAAGGGAGCGGTGTGCCGCAGCACGAACATGAATTAGGCTGGCTGCCCGGAGATGGGCGGCGGATGTACATAGTTTACGTAATTTTAAGTTTGGGTATTGTTAAGTTTGGGTGTTTGGTTTAAGTTTAAATGAGGTGATGGGTAGTTTAAACAGTAGTAGTTTTTTTTAAAGAGTGTTTAAATTGAGTCGAGGTTGCTTCACCCAAGCCAGAGAACCTCCTCGGGACCTGGCTATAAGTTCTTGTATCTCTTTGTAGAGAGGATTTCAAGATGAAGGGGGGCGTACTCCTACTCGCCCTGATAGGAATGAGCATTGGAAAACGAGATGACATGGCGGGCTTCCACATCTATGGGTGCTCAGGCGAGAGAGCACCGATATTTACAGATGGAAGTGGCGAACGGGATGTGGAGGAGCTCGCCGTCTACTTCCACAAGGGAAGGTGGCCAGGGTGGCTGGGGTCCAATTCGACTCAGTACTCCAGCCAGACCGGGTTCACATACGGGGAGGCCTCCCTCCTGTGCCCCAGGGTACAGGTCATCGCCACAAGGGTCAGCGTCACCGTGGGGAAACGTGTATGTTTAACATGCAAGGGACAGATTCCTTTGGATAGGTGGTGGTGGCTCAGAAAACTGAGCAAAACTATGGGAAACCCCGCAGTCGAGTGGGAACGATTGGGGAACAATACCCATCGGACGATTACAGGGACTCACCGGGGACTGAGTGTGTGCTGGGACAAGTGGTGGGAACCGGATCAGGGGATTTATGTCTGTATGTGGGGGGTCAGAGAAGGTCTGCCCCACAGGCATATCCATCATTTTCCATCGGCAGTGGCAAGACGCCGGGGAGGGGGGTGAAGTGGGATTCCAGCCTGAAGGCATGCGCAGTCACATACTCCCCGATCCCAGTGAACGCCACTGAACTTGTAACTCGCCCCCGAAAACCCCTGCCCATGACCCAGGCAGCAAGGACACACAGAGAGGGGTGCCCTGCCACCACCAAGGGACCAGGGAATTGGCTGGTACTAATGCCTACGGAACAGGTGCTATACCAGGGGGTATACTACGTGGTAGCCTCCGTGATTTTAAGCCGCACCGAGGTACACTTACCGGAGTGGTGCCCCAAAGAGACAGAACAGCTATACCAGGCCCTGTTAAAAGAGATGTTTAGGAAATTCTACGAATTCGACTTTGCCAATGTAGACAAAACGGAACTGTACACCACACACAATGAGTTTTTTGGTAATATGGGGAGACAAAGAAGGGGAGCCTGGAATGATGTTTTTACTGCATTTAACACAGAGTCCTCTGTCATCAACAGCTTGGATGACACAGAATTGCAGACACAGATAAATGGTTTAAAAACACAATTGAGGAAAATCTTGATGGATGAAAACAAGGTAGTATGCTCAGAGTTAAATGAGGACCAGGCCATGATGGTCCATTTAAAAGAAATTATAGCTGAGCTGGAGAAGCATAAAAAGACTGTAAATGCCCTTGTAAGAGAGGACAGAAATGCTTCAGACCAGGCTGCACAGAATGAGGTGTGCGTACTATACGGGGCATGGTTGCTGGGCAAGGGCCGCAATAATCTGGAGGATATAAAACAGGGTTTAGTCCCCTCCTGGATCAGCAGCAAGCACCTCGCAGCCTTCCATCCATTTGAGAATGCATTAAGCCCATGTAAACTCTGGCTAGCTTCTGAGGCCTACCCAGTCCCAGTAGATTGTGGACGTTCAAATCATACTATCATGGGTATAGTAGTAAGGATGCCGGTCATGGGTGGGACAGCCTTTCCTGCGCCGGTATACAGGGTAGAGAACATTGGAGTCATTCAAGGGGGTGCACACATCCGTTTCACAGCGGTCCCACCTTACGTCATAAAGTGGGAGCACGCTATGGCAGGTACCTCTCGGGGTGCCGGAGCTGGGGAGCACACATAATCCTGTCTCCCCAGCTCTTGAACGCCTATTCAAAACCACAGTGTGGGTTTAGAGCTGCTGGCGCCAAACCTATAAACTGAACCATGGATGTAATGGCACAAGACCATGTTCCCCCACAGGTAGCATATATAGGAGGTGGGACATATTGTGTCACCACAGGTGCACCCCACTACCAGCATGGACAGCATAGCTACCAGCATAAGTGACAACAGTTTCTGCTTTAATCCCGAGGCAGAAGTCCAAGTGGCCCAGGAACTGTAAAAGAAAATTTCACCAATCTGAAAAAGTATGTAGCGCATTTTGGCTACGAAATCCCCCCTCTTCCAGAACATCTTACCAAAATACTCAAAGCAGTAATAGTCTCACAGAAACATTTCTATACTCTGGAGCAGAAAATGGTAGAGATAGGGGCCAAGATACTGGACATTGTAGTTCCAACATGGTGGGACATTTTTGAAAACATAGAGGTCCCTTCGTGGTTTAGACTGGCTTCCCACATCGTCGTGGTTTGCCAGCTGGGAATAGTATTGTACCTAGTGTGCACTCAGTGCAAGGGAAAAGGCTAAATACTAGAATTCCAAAACCAAAGGACCTGGAAGGAACATAACGTTAAGGTGGAGGGAGATACACCTGTTTGAATTTTTTGTGTGTTTCTGAATAAAGATGGTTTTTTTCTTTTGCTTTTGTTATTTTTAATAAAGAATTTTCGATTTGTTATTTTTAATAAAGATGTATGTGTACCAAGTGGTGCAGGGGTGTTGGACCCCCTCCATGCTTGGATGTGTGTAAACGCCTGTATTCTGTCTATGTATGCTTATGTACACTACATTTTTACAGAATGGGAAATGCATGTGTCGTGGGATCATAGATAGGTAATCACAGGGGAAGATTGACTATGGAGGGTCGGGAATTTTGCTCACCTTGCAAGGATGATACTTAAAGCGAGTTTAGTATCAACAGGGGGGAGTGTAGGGTTCGCAAAATTCCCACATTCCCCAAAAGTTCTGGATAAAGGGACCCTGTATGGACAAGTTATTAGAAAGGGTACCCAAAATGGCTTCTGAAACCTCGTGACCAAAATGTACAGGATTTTAAAAGCAAGGCCCTGCAAAAGGCAGGCCCTTTCAAAACCTGAAACAAAACCTAACATGCATGGATCTGTGAAAGACTTTGTGAAGCCAGACAGCTAGGTAAACACAGAATATGCATTCTTCATCTTGGAACAGATCAAGTCTGGATGGAGCTAATCATGAGGCCATTAACTTTTTGCATAAATAATTGGTAACAGCTCAACGCGGCCACCAAGCCAGGAAAAGACAATTAAATTTCATAAATAACAAACAGCCAGGATATTGAAGCCATTAAACCAGGAGACAACCGCCCCAAAAGCCGTTAAAGTGGATGACTGTAATCACTTTAGACGAGCCCGCCAAAATTTAGACAAAGAACTGACCTGATTTGGCGCGCAGATAAGGGGTGAAGAACCGGGTACAATTGTAGGCCCACCGGTAGTCAAACTCTCTCTCTTGCCTCTCGCTCTTACCTCATGCCTCGTCACAGGCTCTCTTCTCCCTCCCCGCTCTGCTCGACACTGAGGACGCCCATTACTACACCGGGGTCCAAATGCGGGAGGAGAAAGGACCCGAATCGAATGCACACAGGACACACGGAGCCACAAACGGGCTGACGAGACGAGACGAACGGCAAAACTGATAAAGCAGAGAAGGGCAGACGAGACGAGACGAACGGTAAAACCGCTAAGGCCGAGAAGGGCAGCGAAAAAGAAGCATTGGGGACGAGCGGGTCCACACCCCGGCCTAGTTATAAGCTGGCGTTTGAAGCATGGGTAGAAAAATCAAAGTGACAATATAAACCGCCAACCGAGCCCCAACCGCAACAAAACCATCAGCGACCAAACCACCACCAGAAGAACAACCATTCCTGCAAGGTGAAGTACCCAACGAAAGACTTTACTCCCTATTCTCTAACGGAGGAAAAGATGGGTATTTTGCACAGACGACTCTATCGCCATGCCCTGTGACCATGGGACGACGGCAGGCCCCAAAGGACAACAAGAGCGAACCCCAAGACCACAACCGGCTCGATCAACAGGTTTTGAATTGTCAAGGAAACCCCATTGGTGAGCATAAATCCCTGGTCCCTCACAGCTTAATCTAGTTAGGTATTGGGGGTGGGACAAGGGTAGGGGGATTTTTAATGTGTTTGTTCCTTTGATGTGCCATGTGTTCCCCATTCCCAAATAAGTGTAATTTAATATGCCTGTATTTAAGCTAGTAATTCTCAGTGTTGTGATTTTATTGTGCCTTTAACAAAAATTACGGTTTTCTTGTACCAAACCAGTTGTCGACTCTTTTTTTCTGTATCGCCGCCAGTACCTAAGTCCGGTGTCTAGAACCCAGGGGTGTGGGAGCGATTCGAACCGCTCAGAGACAGTCTGGGGCAGAGCTGACTGGGCACACGCCACCCCCTACAACAAGGGGAAGCTGCAACACAGGACGACATGCATGCTAAAATGTGGTAGCAGCATGCTATAGACAGGGCTATGCGATCCCACAATCAACAGATCAGATTGAAGCTCTGCAGTACTGCCATATCCAATCATGACTGGTTGTTGACCATTAAACAAATAACGGTAGGAGGAGGCTCCCTGAATATCCCCTTCCTCAATGATGGTGGAGCCCAGCACGTAAGTGCAAAAGACAAGGCTGAAGCGTTTGCAACCATCTTCAACCAGAAGTGCCGAGTGGATAATACATATCGGCCTCCTCCTGAGGTCCCCACCATCACAGAAACCAGTCTTCAGCCAATTCGATTCACTCCACGTGATATCAAGAAACGGCTGAGTTTCGCTGGATACAGCTAAGGCTATGGGCCCCGACAACATCCTGGCTGTCGGCTGAAGATTTATGCTCCAGAACTAGCCGCGCCTCTAGCCAAGCTGTTCCAGTACAGCTACAACACTGGCATCTCTCCGACAATGTTGAAAACTGCCCAGGTATGTCCTGTCCACAAAAAACAGGACAAATCCAATCTGGCCATTTACTGCCCCATCAATCTATTCTCAATCATCAGCAAAGTGATGGAAGGTGTCAACGACAGTGCTATCAAGTGATACTTACTCACCAATAACCTGCTCACTGATGCCCAGTTTGGGTTCTGCCAAGACCACTCAGCTCCCGACCTCATTACAGCCTTGGTCTAAAAATGGACAAAGGAGTTAAATTCCAGAGGTGAAGTGAGAGTGACTGCCCTTGACATGAAGACAGCATTTCATCAAGTGTGGTATTAAGGAGCCCTAGTAAAATTGAAATCAATGGGAATCGGGGGGAAAACTCTCCACTGGCTGGAGTCATACCTAGCACAAAGGAAGAAGGTTGTGATGGTTGGAGGTCAATCATCTCAGCCCCAGGACATCACTGCAGGAGTTCCTCAGGGCAGTATTCCTGGGCCTAACCATCTTCAGCTGCTTCATCAACCAACCTTCCCTCCAACATAAGGACAGAAATGGAGATGCTCACTGATGACTGCACAGTGTTCAGTGCCATTCACAACTCCTCAGGCCATGAAGTAGTCCATGCCCGCATGCAACAAGACCTGGACGACGTTCAGGCTTGGGCTGATAAGTGGCAGGTAACATTCATGCCACACAAGTGCCAGTCAATGACTATCTCTTACACGCAAGTGTCTAACCACCGCCCCTTGACATTCAATGGCCTTACCATCGCCAAACCCACCACCATCAACATCCTGGGGGTCACCATTGACCAGAAACTTAACTGGGCCAGCCACATAAATACTGTGGCAACAAGAGCAGTTCAGAGGCTACGTATTCAGCTGTGAGTGTCTCACCTCCTGGCTCCCCAAAGCCTTTCCACCATCTACAAGGCACAAGTAAGGAGTGCGATGGAATACTCTCCACTTGCCTGGATGAGTGCAGCTCCAGCAACACTCAAGAAGCTCGACACCATCCAGGACAAAGCAGCCTGCTTGATTGGCACTCCATCTACCACCATAAACATTCCCTCCCTCCACCACCATGGCTGCAGTGTGTACCATCTACAAGATGCCCTGCAGCAACTCGCCAAGGTTTCTTCGGCAGCAAATCCCAAACCTGCAACCTCTTCCACCTAGAAGGACAAGGGCAGCAGATGCATGGGAACACCACCAACTGCAACTTCCCCTACAAGTCACACAACATCCTGACTTGGAAGTATATCGCCATTTTTTTATCGTTGCTGGGTCAAAATTGTGGAACTCCCTCCCTAACAGCACTGTGGGAGTACCTTCACTACAGGGACTGCAGTGGTTAAAGAAGGTGACTCACCACCACCTTCTCAAGGGCAATTAGGTATGGGCAATAAATGCTGACCTTGCCAGTGATGCCCACATCCCATGAACGAATAAAAAAAAGTGAACAATGACATCCAATCCATTTGGCTAATATCTATGGGCAGATAGAGTATTAGCAGTTTTGCCATTTAATTATTATCAGATCAAATAATGTATGAGGCGTTAACAGGGCTAGACAGACTAGATGCAGGAAGGATGTTCCCGATGGCGGGTGAGTCCAGAACCAGGGGTCACAGTCTAAGGATAAGGGGTATGCCATTTAGGACTGAGATGAGGAGGAATTTCTTCACCCAGAGAGTGGTGAACCTGTGGAATTCTCTACCACAGAAGGCAATTGAGGCCAATTCATTAAATATATTCAGGAAGGAGTTGGATATATTTCTTAAGGCTAAAGGGATCAAGGGATATGGGGAGAAAGCAGGGACAAGGTACTGAATTTGGATGATCAGCAATGATCTCATTAAATGGCAGAACAGGCTCGAGGGGCCAAATGGCCTACTCCTGCTCCTATCTTCTATGTTTCTATGTTAGTGGCATCTTGAGTGGTATTAATTTTAATTTGTACTTTAGAGAAAAGTTTAATGCAATCAGTGACTATTTCTGTGCACTCAAAATACCTAATTAGCCAATTATTATGGGGTGGAACCAATTATCTGACATAACTTTCAAAATTCTGACATCACCTTTGCAATGAGTCACTGTTAGACCAAGCTTTATTAATGCTAACAGACTTAAGCAGAAAGTGGATGGCATGCTAATGAGGCGTGGGCCTCAAAATGGCTCAGGCACCACATTGGCACAAACTGGTGACCGTGGCAGTCACTCCAGTTTGCAACCATTTTGTGCCCTAGTTGCAACTTTCTGCAACTCCAGCAGCTTTATTAACTTCTTTCAAGGTTCTAAAGTAACGGAGTGTTGTTGCAAGTGCAAAACACCTTCATTGTTATTTAAAGGCTTTTGCTCACTACACTTGCTCACAGTCATGGGGGCTGTACTGGCTGTTCTGCCCTCGCTTGGCTACCTTCGGGAGAGGGAGCAGAGGCAGCGAAGAAGAGGAGAAGGTGCGCGCAGAGGGCGCAGGGCCAGGAGGGCTCTCAACAGGAGGCCTTACCAACCTAGGGTCTTCCGAAAGCAGATCTGTTTTATCCACTTAAGTGAGGAGCAGTGTATTAGGTGGCTCTGTTTCACCAGGGAGATGGTCACAGAACTCTGCCAGCTCCTGCAACCAGACCTGCAGCCTCAAAACAGGGCAACAACACCTCTCCCAGTGGCAGTCAAGTTCACCGTGGCCCTCAATTTCTTCACCAGTGGATCCTTCCAGTCTGCAGCAGGAGACATAGCTAACATCTCACAGTTCGCCGTCCATCGATGCACCCAGGAGGCCACTGAGGCTCTCTACACCAGGAGAAGGGACTACATTGCCTTCTCTCTGAGCAGAAAGAAGCAGGACGAGCGCTAGGATAGTGGGCCATGAAAAATCAATTAACACATATTTACATTAACAATATGAACTAACCGCCCTTGTGCAATCCCTTAGTGCCTGTCGTTCGGGTGCCCTTTCCTGTCCTAGTGCTCCTACGAAGTGCTCCCCCAGTGGCTGCAGTACGGCTGGCAGAAGGCTGCTGTGTTTCCATTGTTATTTAAAGACTTCAGATGGCCTTGCAGGACGCCCTCGAAGAGCTCTGGCCCCAGAAGGCCCGGCTGCAGACTGCACCACCTCGGCATGAGTGGCAGTAGTCCGGGCTGACTGGCTGACAGACGGCGGCATGGGTAGTGGTTGAGTGGCAGTGATGGGAACAGAAATGTTATCATCTTGAGGACAGCATGGTCCTGCTCCACTGATTCACTGCCACTCCCCCGGGGCGGCGGCTCAGCATTCCTAGCTATCTGTTGGAGCACATATTGCTGGGCTGCTGCGACCCCCTGGAAGCCCCAGTCGACAGTGGTAAATGCAGCCACGATGGCAGCAGTCTGAGCTTCGGTGGCAGCAAGCTGAGACTGCATGATAGCGGTTTGAGCATCGGTGGTATCAAGCTGAGACTGATGAGAGCAGTCGCCGCTTCAATTGTATTACTAAGACGGTGCAGAAATTAGCTGCTGTGTTTGCCTACATAACAGCAATGACAACACTTCAAAAGTTGTGGTCTGCTTTGGCAAGCCCTTAGGACAGGAAAGGTGCTATCTGAATTCATAGCCAAATTCATGAAACTCCTCACTTTTTATTACCAGGTTTACCATTTTGGGTGCGGCAATATCAGTTAACAATTTTTTTCTGGCTTACTCACAAATTTAGGGTTCTGATATATTAGAACTGTGGCTCTTCATTCAAAGTCCTTCACTGAGGATGTTCAATTCAGGGAAATGTCAAGCTTTATTTATTAAATTTGTGGCATATTTTCAGAAGAGGCAGAAAGAAATGTTCCCATTATTAATTATAACAGGTCAATTATTATTTAAAATATTGCCAGTACAATATTCCAAGTTGCAAATGAGTTACAATGGCTTTCGGTTCACAATTAATGTGATAGTTCCCCCGCCTTCTGTAATCAGGGTGATCAGTCAGAGAGTATGAATTTTTGAAATGTATTAAGTGAATGAAAAAAATCACAGTTAATCAAGCGATTTAGCTTCCCAGCGGGAGATGAAAGAGTAGCTTATAACACAATTTTAGTGCATTAACTATAATGTGTGAAGCTGGGGAATTCATTATTGTGCAAAAAATATATTTAGAAACTGCTTTGTCGTAACTTTTATTCCACACAGAATAGATAAGCTGTTGTAAAAGGGGACTCATGTCCACTGGTTTCGATTAAAACACAGGATATTTTAGAAAAAAAGGATATGTTGTAACAAATAACTTTGAGACATTAATACTTAAACTAAGTTATTTAATACTTTTTGTCAAGTTTAGATTTCTATGTGCAGTGTATTCATACCTTCATGCCTCTCTTCACATAGAAAAGTGAGATGACTGCACAGAGGACTGCTCTGCAGATGTGTTTTATGTTGATCCATATAACCTGACAGATAATGACAACAGTGAGTTGCTGCCCCTTGACTATATATTTCCATCTCTCTCTCTCTCTCTCTCTATGTTCGCACACTACCAAAAGATGCTTCATTTACTGGTCTGCAGAAAATTGTCAAAAATGACCTTCTGGAGACAGCCACATTTAGATGTCAGTCATGGGTGAAAATGAAAGCTACATCCATCTCACGAGGATTTTACACTTTACTCCTGGAGACACCTGAGTTGTCCCTTTGTATTTTCATGCTTTTAAATCTCTTTCTTTGAAATAATTGTCACAATAGTCTCACCTTCTGACAGATGATTTTTCTTCCCTATGGGGAGAACAGAAAATGGCCATGCTAAAACTTAGAAAATTGCAATGTGACAAAAATATCAAATGTCTGGGGTTCTTGGACCCTCTGTAGTATACATTAAGCAAGTTAACCTTACTTAAAAGCCCTTGAAGTGCTGAGGAATCTGATGTTCATATTCATGACACTTCAGAAACAAAACAATCTGTTTATACTGGGAGAAGAATTCTCTCCTGTTTCCCAAAGTTATTTGAGTGACACTTTAAGTTTGGTGCAATATCTCCTTCGCTATAACACCAAGTGCACTAAAAAACAACCAAATATAATTTTTTTAATCTTTTTATTTCTATATTATGCTTCTTCAACAATGAAGTTGTTTCACTGGAAGAGGTGCTAGTTTTTTATAGCAACATTGAATGCTAGTCTCTTTCCTCATTCTAGGGTTTACAAACAATAATTAACTGATGGCATGGTTAGATTTCATAGAAAAATAATGGGGCAGAATTTTATCTCGCTACCATCCAGTTTAAGTCTAGAAACAGGGTGAGAGCAGGACCAAAACTGCATAAGAAACAGAACTGTTCTATTTTCATTGCGCAACTGCCTTTGCTATTGGGCTGCGAATCAGCACTCCCACCGATTTGCAAGAGAGCAGATTGCAGGAGATTGCGATCTGACTGAAGCACCTGTTCTCCCAGGCTGTCTAAACCGGAGGAGATGGTGGAGCCTGCATAGCCCCGGTATGAGCCTCCCTGAGAAGATGCTACTACTGCTGCCACGAGCTCCTGCAAGACGGGCCCCAGCTGCAGCAAAACATGGGGAGAAACATGGGCGACTGCAATGTGTCAATGCCTTTCACCAGAATCTCACACAAGTTGGTAATGTGCTCCTCTACATTCTCTGACGTGATGTGGAAGCACCCTGGCAGTCCAATCCATTCAGCAATTGCTGGTGCAGAGACAGCATTTTTCGTTTAAAGGCTGGGCTCCTAATGTCTGCATATCTGTCTTCAGCGACAGAGCTACGACATGAGCTTGCCCTTCAGTGAGCTGTGTCCCACATTGTCCTTTCCATCTGCTCCTGTGCATTTGTGCAGATGCCTCTAACTCATTATTCATGGTGTGCTGATATCTGTGCTTGTGCTTGGAGGGATGAAAGTGAGTGACGATGCATGTTCTGTGCCATGTTAAAAAAATTTTTAAACGATATGGGGATAATTTTAACACCCCCCCGCCCCGCTCCCCCACCACCCCCTTCCCCCCCCACCCCCCACCACCACCAGAATGGGCAGGACAGTGTTGGGGGGAAGGGGCTAAATTGTAAAAATGGGAAACCTGACCCCCCAACCCGCCGCAAACACACCTACTTCCGGTTTAACCTAGGCGAATTTGGGGGTCGGGCGAGCAACCTGCTCTCGAGAGGTGGGTCAGCAATTATAATATTTAAATGAGGCTCTGTGCCTCAGATTTTATCAGCAATTTGGATTTAGTGGCTGCGGGCTGGGTTTCCCCGAGCTAAAGGGAGACGAGGACTGCCAGATCCAGCAGGTAAATGCTTTTCCAGCACTGCTTGTGGGCCAGGAGGAGCAGACTGAATCCCCCCACTGGCACCCAAGCAAACCTGCCGCGATCTGCCTTCCCCCGCGCTCGGGCCGACCTGTCCCTGATCTCCGGAACCCCCCCACCCGCGATCTCTTTCCCCCAACATCCAATCTCACTCCCACGCAATCTGCAAACACCCATGCCATGTCTCCCTGCCTTCACCCTCTCCGCCATGCTCTGAGCACTGACCCTCGAAGTCCTTCATTGCATGGGCCGTCTCCAGTGGTTTCCCAGCAGCTGCCTTCAATCTGGCTGGTTGCCGAGTGAGAAACAGAGTAAAAAGATTTTTAATAAGGTCCTGCCATTATATTTGGCAGCACCTCGGTGTTCCCCAGCATTTCTAGGATTCGCAGTCACTGACAGGCACCCTCACACCCTCCCCACCACCCTGTAAATATCAAGGCCTATTAACCAGCTTAGTGTAGCATGCAGGGTGAGAGGAAGAAGCAGCAAGTGTGGCCAAGAGACAGTCATAGGCCTAGAAATTCAGTGGGCTGCGCCACCCGTTAGCGCCTTAAGAGGGCGCTAAGTGGGTCGGAAGCCACTGGCCACGCCTCCCGCTAAATTTAGCGGGACGCTAATGGCGGCGCTAGCCATTAGCGCTGCGCGGCTACCGATGACGTCATCGGTATGTGCAGCGCCCCATTAATGCCCCGATCGCGATATTTAGATGCGCCCCCGCTTTAACGCTGGACACTATTTGCGACCAGCTCAGGGGGGCCTACTTGCGGCAGTAGAGGCGCTAATTAAAGGAGAAGTGCGGGGCGGCCATTTTCTTTGCTGGCCGCCTGCCAGCATCTCTCCATGCTGCCATCCCCGGCCTCCTGAGCCCCCCCCCACCAACCCGCGGAGTGCTGACTGCGTTCCAAGAGCCCGGCACTTCTCCTTGATGCCGAGCTCTTTTGCCAGCACTCGCGATCCTCGATCTCGCTGCACAAGGCCCCTCCCCTTTAAGTAGGGGAGGAAGGCCTGCAGTACCGCAGTGCGCCGTGCCGCAGCGTGTGGCGTTGCGGCACGTTGCACAGCGATATTCAGCTGCAGCGCCCCAAGAGGGATGCGGGGCGCGTCCAGTAGCTCCGCGCTTCCCTCTGGGGTGCGCAAACTGAATTTCCGGCGGGCAGCCGCGACTGCTTCCCGGGCGCTACTTTTAGCATCCTGGCGAGGCTGGCGCCCCAAACGGGGCTATAGTGAATTTCAGATTCAGATTCAGATTCAGATTAGATTTATTTGCCATATGTAACAAGTACAATGGAATGCTTGTTCCCCGTAAGGACGCATCAGCTATACATACAGCGCCGCGTTCAGAGTCAATACAATGGCTTCCCATGGCAGTGGGAGCACGATGTCCCTCAGCCGCTCCGTCCTCCTCTTCACCGCGGCCTCCTCCTCGCTGTTGCCAGCTTCACGTGTGGTGGCCTGCTTCTCCCGCTCTGGCCACCATGCCCGGCTCCCCTCCTCCCATCCGGACTGCGAGTCACCCGAAATGGAGCTGCCGGCCGACGTGCTGCAGTGTGTTGTGAGTCTGCTGCTGCTGCTCGTTGTGCTGCGCTCCTCTGCCCGACTTGCCGAACACATCGTCGGGATGTGAATGCTCCAATGCGGCCTCCTCTTCACCGTCGCCGGCTCCACGCTCCACGGCCCGGGGCCTACTTCTCTCTCTTCACGGGTCGGCCTCTGGCCGCCATGCTCGGCTCCCCTCCTCCCAGTCGGAATTCCTTCCTACCGAGGAGCTGCCGGCCGATGTGCTGCAGCGGGTCAGCTTGGCTGATGCTGCTGCTCACCGCGCTGCGCTGCCTCTGCCCGACTCGCCGAGCACCTCGCTCCAGTTGCGGGAGCAAGCGGCGAGAGCTGGCCGCCCGAAACAGGGAGAGCGATCTCAGCACCGGACCGTCACGGCCGCCACATTTCTAGGCCGTAGAGTTATACAGCACAGAAAGAGGCCCTTCGGCCCATTGTGTCCACGCCAGCCATCAAGCCCTGATTATTTGAATCCCATTTTCCACACTTGGTCCGTAGCCTTGTATGCTATGGCGTTTCAAGTGCTCATCTAAATGCTTCTTGAATGTTGTGAGGGTTCCTGCCTCTACCACCCTATCAGACAGTGAGTTCCAGATTCCAATCACCCTCTGGATGAAAAAGTTTTTCCTCAAATCCCCTCTAAACCTCCTGACCCTTACCATGAAACTATGCCCCCTGGTTATTGACCCCTCTACAAAGGGGAAAAATTCCTTTCTATCTCCCCTATCTATGCCCCTCATAATTTTGTACACCTCAATCAGGTCCCCCCCTCAGCCTTCTCTGCTCTAAGGTAAACAACCCCAACCTGTCCAGTCTCTCTTCATAGTTGAAACACTCCAGCCCAGGTGACATCCTTGTGAATCTCATCTGGACCCTCTCTAATGCAATCACATCCTTCCTATAGTGTGGCAACCAGAACTGCAGAGAGTATTCCAGCTGTGGCCTAACTAGTGTTTTGTACAGCTCCATCATAACCTCCCTGCTCTTATATTCTATGCCTCGGCTAATGAAGGCAGGTATCCCATATGCCTTTTTAACCACCTTATCTACCTGTCCTGCTGCCTTCAGGGATCTATGTACATGCACACAAAGGTCCCTCTGATCCTCTGTCCTTCCTGTCGTGTATTGATTGCGAGTTTGGCACCAGTCAATACGGTAATGTAATGTGCATTGCATTATGGGAATTACCCGGGAAAACAGCAGTCGGCCATTTTAGGCAATAAAGTGAACATCGCAGTTATAAGCCTGTCTGCCTGACTCTGATTTAATTCGACGTATCTACATGCTTGATTGAACGCATTAAAGCATAGATACAACATTGGCGACGAGGATAACGAACGGAATCATTTTAAATAGGTAGTTGCCCAAGTTTTAGTTAGCTAGGATGGAGAAGATCGGCATTCAAAATTTTGCATGCTTCGCCGAGCCAGCCACGTTGGGTCCAAGATGGACAAGGTGGTCAACGTCTTTTGAGCTTTATGCCGATGGCAAAGGACTCATTACCGACGATACCTCTACAGTTGCCACAAAGCAGAGGAGAAGAGCTCTACTTCTACACCTAGCAGGACCAGATGTCAAGGATATCTTTTCGACTCTACCAGACACAGGAGAGCCAGCAGACTACACATCAGCGGTTAGTGCTTTGAATCACTACTTCGTGCCCCAGATCAACGCAGCATTTGCTAGACAGACTTTTCATAAGTTGTCCCAGAAGACAGGTGAGACTGTGCAACAATTTGCTACTCGCTTGCGGCAGGCTGCTAAAGACTGTGCTTTTGGGGGGGTGCGGATAATCAAATAAGAGACGCTATCCTGAGTAGGTGCATGTCAGCCTATGTGCGGAGGAAATTGCTAGAGGAAGGGCAAGGTCTAACGCTCGCCTGCACGTTACAATTGGCCTCACAATGTGAAAACGTCGAGGAGCAGATGTCAGCCATGTCATGTACAGAGAAGGCGGAGACAGATACTCTTCGTCGTGTTACACAGAAAAGAGGGTATTATTCGAAAAGCTCGACAGAGAATCCAAAGGGAAATGACGATAGGAACAAAAGGAAATGTTACAAATGTGCACACACAGACCACATGAGCAGAGATTCGAAATGCCCAGCACGCGGACAAATGTGTCATAAGTGCAAGGGAAAGGATAATTTCTCCAAAGTATGCCGCAAAAAGGGTACAAAGAAACACAGTGTGAACAATGTAGAGGAACAAAATGACTTTGCATTTGCTGTTACTGGAAATAACGTGACAGAGAGACTTACCTTTTTTGTGGGGGGAGTAAACCTGAGAATGTTAATTGATTCAGGTGCAACTAATAATGTGATAGATGAGAATACATGGGAAGGATTAAAGTCAGAACACATTAAGTGTCAGTCACATGTCCCTAAGACAGAGAGAAAGTTATTAACTTATGCTTCTAGCCGACCACTGTCAGTTAAAGGTGTATTCACATGTGGGATTACAATAGGTAAGAGAACTGAGCAGGCGGAGTTCATTGTGGTTAAAGGCCATGCTAGGAAGGGAGACAGCCATGAAACTGGGAGTTTTAAAAATAGGCGCAGATGTCTCAGCTGTGGTAGATGTAAGACAGCTACAAGAAGAGCGGTATCCAAAGGTGTTCCAGGGAGTAGGAAGGCTGAACACAAAACAGATCAGTTTGTATATCGACCCACAAGTAAAGCCTGTGGCCCAGCCACTCAGGCATATACCATTCAACATAAGCGGGGCAGTAGAGGCCAAAATAAAACAATTGAGGGACATGGACATTATCGAACCTGTAACTGGCCCCACCCCATGGGTAAATCCTGTGGTTATTGTACCAAAAGCGGATAAGGATGTAAGGTTATGCCTAGACATGAGATGAGCAAACCAGGCAATAGTGAGGGAATGATATCCAATCCCTACCATTGATGAGATACTCCAAGGTATGAACGGCTCGACGGTGTTTAGTAAGCTAGACCTGAAATGGGGTTATCACCAGCTAGAACTGACCCCTGAGTCACGAGAAATCACAACGTTTGCAGTACAAACTCCCCAAGCCTTTCCACCATCTACAAGGCACAAGTCAGGAATGTGATGGAATACTCTCCACTTGCCTGAATGAGTGCAGCTCCAACAACACTCAAGAAGCTCGACACCATTCAGGATAAAGCAGCCTGCTTGATTGGCACTCCATCCACCACCTTCAACATTCGCTCCCTCCACCACCGGCGCACTGTGGCTGCAGTGTGTACCATCTACAAGATGCACTGGAGCAACTCGCCAAAGCTCCTTCAACAGCACCTTCCAAACCCGCAACCTCTACCACTTAGAAGGACAAGGGCAACAGACGCATGGGAACATCACCACCTACAAGTTCGCCTCCAAGTCACACACCATCCTGACTTGGACCTGTATCGCCGTTCCTTCACTGTCGCTGGGCCAAAATCCTGGAACTCCCTTCCTAACAGCATTGTGGGTGCACCTACACCATATGGACTGCAGCAGTTCAAGAAGGCGGCTCACCACCATCTTCTCAAGGGCAATTAGGGATGGGCACTAAATGCAGGCCTAGCCAGGCTGCGACGCCCACATCCCATCAATGAATTAAAAAAATGAATAAAAAAATAACAGAGTATACAGGTACAAGAGGCTGATATTCGGTGTATCTTCAGCTAGTGAGCAATATCAGCATGAGATAGCTAATGCCTTAGCTGGAATAGTGGGTGTTGAAAAAATCTCAGACGAAATTATCGTGCATGCACACGACCAGGAATCGCATGACAGACGCCTGCACGCTGTCATGACCAGACTAATGGAAAGTGGACTGACACTAAACTCAGAGAAGTGCCAATTCAACATGGACCGATTGATTTTCATGGGAATCCTGTTGTCTGAAAAGGGCATCGGACCAACAGCAGAGAGAGTGCGAGCAGTGGCAGAAGCTCGGGAAGCAGAGAATGCTACAGAGGTGAGGAGTTTCTTGGGACTCGTTGGGTACAGTAGCAGCTTCATCCCGCAGTTTGCAACACTATCAGAGCCACTGCGACGCCTGATGAGAAAAGACACACCATTTAAATTTGGATCACAACAGAGACAGTCATTCAGTGCACTCATGGAAGAGTTGGCCAGAGCCGGCACTTTAGCATATTTTGATAAGGACGCACCAACCAAGGTGATAGCAGATGCCCGTCCTGTAGGTTTAGGCGCAGTACTAGTTCAGGACCAACAGGGACAAGAGGTGCCAATATGCTATGTAAGTCGGAGTTTAACAGCCTGTGAGAGGAAATACTCTCAAACAGAGAGAGAGGCCTTAGCTCTTGTATGGGCTTGTGAGAAGCTGCATCCATATGTGTATGGCCGAAAATTTAACTTGGTAACTGACCATAAGCCATTACAAGTAATATACGGCCCACACTCTAAACCCTGTGCCCATATAGAGAGATGGGTACTTAGATTTTAGCCGTATGATTTTAAGGTGATACACATTCCAGGCAAGCAAAACATTGCAGACCGACTGTCACGATTGCTGGGGGTGACAGCAAAACAGGAGAGACATTCTCACGGCTCAGATGAATACGTGAGAATTGTAGCTGTGAGTGCGACACCAAAAGCACTCACTGCTAGGGAGGTGGAGGAAGCCTCTGCTACCGACCCAGAGCTGATTGAGGTACGGAAGACAATCACAAACGGACATTTTGACAACTGTAAAGCTTATGCAGCAATTGCAAACGAGCTGTGCGTAGTGTGGTACCTAGTTCTTCGGGGAACACACATCGTGCTACCCACAGTGTTAAATGCACGAGCCCTGGTGTTAGCACATGAAGGACACTTGGGAATAGTTGGAACAAAGCAACATCTCAGAACCGAGGTTTGGTGGCCTGGCATGGACAAGGCAGCTGAAAAACACTGTAAAGCGTGCCACGGCTGTCAGATAGTAGCCAGACCCGACCCACCTGAACCATTGAGACCAACACCATTATCAGAGGGCCCCTGGCAGGATGTAGCTATAGACTTACTGGGACCCTTGCCATCCAACCACTCCATTCTTGTGGTAGTTGATTATTATAGTCGCTACTATGAATATGACATGATGACCTCCACAACAACAGAGAAGGTTATTGATAGTTTAGAGTCAATCTTCAGCCGTCATGGTTTGCCAATCACCTACAAATCTGATAATGGTCCCCAATTCAGATCTGAATTATTCAAAGAATACTGTGAAAACAACTGGATCAAACACCTGAAAACGACAGCAAAATGGGCTCAGGCTAAAGGAGAAGTCGAGCGCCAGAATTCATCGCTGATGAAGAGAATCAGAATTGCTCAATCAGAAGGACTAGTTTGGAAATGTGAACTTAGAAAATATGTGACTGTGTACAGGAGCATTGACCATGCCACAACAGGAAAGAGCCCGGCAGAGCTGCTCTTTCAATGGAAAATGAGAAGAAAGCTGCCAGATATCACAGAGTCACGCGCAGACATGGAAGTACGTGACCGGGACGCAAAACAAAAAGGCAAGTCCAAATAGTACGCAGATGAACAGCAGAGAACACAATACTCAGAGGTGGAAGTTGGCGACACGGTGCTGGTACGACAGGACAAAGTGGACAAGTTCACCACTCCTTTTAATGCCACACCCCACAAAGTTTTGAGTAATACAGGGAGTCAAGTAGTAGTAGATTCTCCAGACGGAGCATGTTACTCAAGAAACACTACATTTGTGAAGAAATACTGAACCAATGGACCAAAGGAGGCACTCCATGAGCAGGAGGAATCACAAGGGACTGAGGACAGTATATTAGACCCTGACACACATACCACTGTGACACAGGCAATACCCACTGACACCAACATGTCAGACATACCCAATACAGCCAGACCTCAAAGGGTTAAAAGAAAACCCCAAAGACTGTCTGATTATGTCACAACATAAACTGTGCGAGAACTGCATGGGTGATGTTAAATGTTTAAACCTGGGAATTATTTAGTTGTGTGGTAAGGCACAAGTTTGTAAAAAGTTTATAAATCAAATAATTTATGCAGTGTTATTGTAAGCAACTGTTTGTAAACTGCAAGTTTGTTTCCAAGGAAAAGGGGGATGTCATGTATTGATTGCGAGTTTGACACCAGTCAATACGGTAATGTAATGTGCATTGCATTTTGGGAATTACCCGGGAAAACGGCAGTCGGCCATTTTAGGCAATAAAGTGAACATCGCAGTTATAAGCCTGTCTGCCTGACTCTGATTTAATTTGACGTATCTACATGCTTAATTGAATGCATTAAAGCATAGATACAACACTTCCTAGGGTCCTATCATTCATTGTATATTCACTTGCCTTGTTAGTCCTCCCAAAATGCATCACCTCACACTTTTCAGGGTTAATTTCCATTTGCCACTGTTCTGCCCATCTAACCAACCCATCTATATTGTCCAGTAGCCTGAGGCTTCCCTCCTCACTATTTACCACTCCACCAATTTTCGTGTCATCTGCGAACTTACTGATCATACCTCCTACATTCATATCTAAATCATTAATGTAAACTACAAACAGCAAAGGACCCAGCACCGATCCCTGCGGTACACCACTGGACACAGGCTTCCAATCACAAAAACAACCTTCGACCATCACCCTCTGCCTCCTGCCACTAAGCCAATTTTGGATCCAATGTGCCAAATTGCCCTGGATCCCATGGGCTCTTACCTACTTGAACAGTCTCCCAGCGGGACTTTGTCAAAAGCCTTACTGATGTCCATGTAGACTACATCAACTGCACTACCCTCATCCACACACCAAGTCACCCCCTCGAAAAATTCAATCAAATTGGTGAGACATGGTCTCCCCCTGGCAAAGCCATGCTGACTATCCTTGATTAATCCTTGCCTAATCCAAGTGGAAACTAACTCTGTCCCTCAGAATTTTTTCCAATAATTTCCCTACCACTGATATTAGGCTCACTGGCCTGTAATTGCCTGGTTTATCCCTACTGCCCTTCTTGAATAATGGTACTGCATTAGCTGTCCTCCAGTCCTCTGGCACCTCCCCTGTGGCCAGGGAGGTTCTGAAAATTTGTGTCAGAGCCCCTGCAATCTCCTCCCTTGCCTCACATAGCAGCCTGGGATACATCTCATCTGGGCCTGGGAATTTATCCACTTTGAAGCCCGCTAAAACCGCTAGTACCTCCTCCCTCTCAATGCTAATTTGTTCAAGTATATCACTATCCCCCTGCCTGATTTCTATGCCTACATCGTCCTTCTCCATAGTGAACACAGATGCAAAATATTCATTTAAAACCACAACTACATCTTCTGACTCCACACACAGATTGCCACTTTGGTCCCTAATGGGCCCTTCTCTTTCCCTGGTTATCCTCTTGCCCTTAATATACTTATAAAACACCTTGGGATTTTCCAATTTTAATATGATAAGGCAGGATCTGGCCAAAGTGGACTGTGATCAGCTACTTGTAGGAAAATCCACATCAGAGCAGTGGGAGTCATTCAGAAAGGAAATAGAGTACAACGCCAACATGTTCCTGTAAAGTTCAAGGGCGGGACCAATAAGTCCAGGGAACCGTGGATGTCAAGGGATGTACAAGAATGAATGAGGAAAAAACGGGAGGCTTTTGGCAGATACAAAGTACTAAAAACAGTGGACGCCCTAGAGGAGTATAGAATGTGCAGGGGGGTACTTAAAAAAGAAATTAGGAGAGTGAAGAGGGGGCATGAAAAAATACTGGCAGGCAAAATAAAGAGAGGGAAGTAGTTGTGAGCGTCATGCAGGGCTGTGAATGGAAGTCTTACCCTGGCACTCCTGGTCAAATAATTACAATTTTCCTTGCACTACAGTCAGGCCTTGGGAATACTGATTTTGGTATAAACAGACTCTGTTACCTTTCTCCATTCCCATCGCTCTGTCTCTCAGCACCCATCAGTCATTGAAGGGGAGGAGGACCTTCATCCTCCTACTCACTTGGTCAATGAGCACCTCCACCTGCATCTGTCAATCAATGGGTCCCGATCAAAGTCATCCTGCCTGCATTCACCACAAACTCCATTCCCTAGCCACCGACTCCATCCCTCTAGGTGTCTGTGACTGAACCAGGCTCTTCACAACTGTGGCATCCTAATTGACACTGAGCTGAGCTTCCAACCCCAATTTCTTTGCTCCACCATTGACAGCAGTGCCTTCAGCTGCCTAGGCTCTAAGCTCTGTAATTCCCTCCCTAAAGCTCTCCGCCTTGCTACCTCTCTCTCCTCCTTTAAGACACTTCCTAAAACTAACCTACATTGGCTCCCGGATAAGCAGCGCCTCAATTTCAAAATTCTCATCCTTGTTTTCAAATCCCTCCATGGCCTCGCCCCTCCCTATCTCTGTAATCTCCTTCAGCCCCACAAACCCCCGAGATATCTGCGCTCCTCTAATTCTGCCCTCTTGAGGATCCCTGAATATAATCGCTCAACCTTTGGTTGCCGTGCCTTCTGTTGCCTAGGCCCTAAGCTCTGGAATTCCCTGCCTAAACCTGTCCGCCTCGCTACCTCTCTTTCCTCCTTTAAGACGCACGTTAAAACCTACCTCTTTGACCAAGCTTTTGGTCACTTGCCCTAATTTATCCTTATGTGGATGGGTGTCAAATTTTTTTTTGTCTTAAAATACTCCTGTGCAGCGCCTTGAGACATTTTACTATGTTAAAGGCGCTATATAAATTGTTGTCTTCCTGTTTTTGCCACCAAAATATCCACTTTGGTGGCAAAAACAGGAAGGCAGATTATTATTTGAATGGCAATAGATTGGGAGAAGGGGAAGTGCAAAGAGACCTGGGTGTCCTTGTGCACCAGTCGCTGAAGGTAAGCATGCAGGTGCAGCAGGCGGTTAAGAAGGCAAATGGTATGTTGGCCTTCGTAGCAAGAGGGTTCGAGTACAGGAACAAGGATGTCTTGCTACAGTTGTACAGGGCCTTGGTGAGACCACACCTTGAGTATTGTGTGCAGTTTTGGTCACCTTACCTGAGGAAGGACGTTCTTGCCATGGAGGGAGTGCAGCGAAGATTCACCAGGCTGATACCTGGGATGGCAGGAATGACGTATGAGGAGAGATTGTATCGATTGGGCTTATACTCACTGGAGTTTAGAAGATTGAGAGGGGATCTCATCGAAACCTATAAAATTCTGTCAGGTCTGGACAGACTAGATGCAGGAAGGATGTTTCTGATCGCCGGGGAGTCCAGAACCAGGGGTCATAGTCTAAGGATAAGGGGTAAGCCATTTAGGACTGAAATGAGGAGGAATTTCTTCACCCAGAGAGTGGTAAACCTGTGGAATTCTCTGCCACAGAGGGCGGTGGAGGCTAGTTCATTAAATATATTCAAGAAAGAGTTGGATATATTTCTTGAGGCTAAAGGGATCAAGGGATATGGAGAAAAGGCAGGGACAGGGTACTGAATTTGGATGATCAGCCATGATCACATTGAATGGCGGAGCAGGCTCGAAGGGCTGAATGGCCTACTCCTGCTCCTATCTTCTATGTTTCTATGTTTCTATGTTGTTGTTGTTGTTTGATGTTGTAAGGTTTTGGTCACATGTCCTACTATCTCCTTATGTGGCTCGGCATCATATTTTGTCTCATTATGTTCCTTGGGACGTTTTACTACATTAAGGGTGTGATTTAATTGCAAGTTGTTGTTCTTACTGTTGTTCCACTATGTCACTGTCCACTCTCCTTTAAGGTGCTGCAGGCTGAACTTAAATAGCAGCCACCCCACCAGATTTCCTGCCCTCCCAATTGGCAAGCTGCCCATACAGTGCGCGGTGTGCATGTCACCGATTTCATTTGAATTTAAGCCTGACCCCAAAAAAGGCACAGGCCCCATGTCGTAAGGCAGGTGGAGCCCACCACACACCCAATGAACGTTGATTATGAAAATCACCTCCAATGATTGGTGCTTCAAGCTTAAAATAAATATCGGGTCAGAAATTCGGGTCTCCACGGGTGAGTACGCGCTGGGCACTCATGCGTAGGCCCAACGAAAGTGCCGGTTTTGTGCATGCACTGCGCATGCGTGGGAAACCGGAACTTCCGTTCCCTTCATGGAAGGGGTTCACAGGTTGAACGCGTGCGCCGGAGAGGCAGCGTGTACGCCTGGAACTTCTGTTTTTTTTTACAGATTTCGCCAGGAGGGTAAGTCTCCAGCAGCTATGCTTTTAAAAAGCAGTCGCAAGGCCTGCTTATAAGAAGGTAAGTGGTGAATTAAGTAAAATTCAAACATTTTTTCCACAGTTTTATTATTTTTAAATACTTTAAAGAAAGGTAAGTTTATTTTTAGCCCCGTTAAAAACTGTAATTAATTTTTCAAATATTTAAATTATTGTTTAAAATAGTTATGTTATGTAATTTATAGTTATTTTAAAAATTGTGATTTGAAAAAAAAAATTATTTGAAGTTTTAGTTATTTTTTGGGGCCGATCTCTAATTCATAGATTTGACAGGTCTTCCTGTCAAATCTATGAATAGAGATTCCCTGCTACGATTGGCTCTCCATGGCCCACGTGATCCCAGGGGACGCTTCGAACTAACTGCGCCCTGGGATACGCAAGCACTGCGCGGCAGCAGTTGGAGCAGGCCCAGGATCGGAAACCCACGTGGGCCACAGCACAATGGCCGGCGCGCTAGGTAAGTGCAGGTCGGGGGCTTGCACCCGCGGGAAGCCTCTGACCAGAATTTCTGGCCCAATAACATTTTATTAGCTTTCATAATTACTTTCTGTACCTGCATACTAACCTTTTGTGATTCATGCACTAGGACACCCAGATCCCTCTGCATCTCAGAGCTCTGCAATCTCTCACCATTTAGATAATATGCTTCTTTTTTATTCTTCCTGCCAAAATGGAAAACTTCACATTTTCCCTCATTATACTCCATTTACCAGATCTTTACCCACTCACTTAACTTATCTATATCCCTTTGTAGCCTCCTTATGTCCTCTTCACAATTTACTTTCCTACCTATCTTTGTGTCATCAGCAAATTTAGCAACCATACATTCGGTCCATCATCCAAGTCATTTTGTAAAAATTGTAAAAAGTTGAGGCCCCAGCACTGATCCCTGTGGCACACCACTCATTACATCTTGCCAATCAGAAAATGACCCATTTATGCCTATTCTCTGTTTCCTATTAGCTAGCCAATCTTCTATCCATGCCAATATGTTACTCCCTTCACAATGAGCTTTTATTTTCTGCAATAACCTTTGATGTGGCACCTTATCAAATGCCTTCTGGAAATCTAAGTACAGTACATCCACTAGTTCCCCTTTATCCACAGCATCATTTATGCCTTAGTTCATAAAACTGAAACCTCAATAAATAAAAGTACAGCTAAGGGAGGCACAGTTCCTTCAGCTATATAATTAGTATCTTCATAAATTGAAAGTTTATCCTTCTCCATGGTGCTACCCCTCACCAAGCCTGTCTATTTCTACTTCACTTACCGCACTTCCACCACCAGTGAAACTCTCATCCACACCTTTGCCAGCTTCAGCAATGCCCTCTTCACCTGCCTCAAAAGTTCTACCCTGCATAAATCCCACCTCATTCAAAACTACTGCTTGCACCTAAACCCACAATAAGGGGGTGATTTTGACAATGGGAGCACATTGGAGGTGGGACTAACGCTTGCTTAGCAGGCCAAGTAAGGGAAAGCCAGTAACAGAGAACGTCAGCATATGACGTTTCATCTGTCAAAAATGGGGTTTCCCTCTGTTGGAAAAATGGGGATAATCAGGCAGTTAAGTGGCTGTAATCTCCTTCCCGCCTCCAGGAGATGGGACCCGGCGCGGGTCGTGTACCCGCCTCCTGGGAAGATGGCACGGAGGCGGGTTTGGAGGCGGGATGGGTTCCCGCCCCCAGATTCTGCCATTTTCCTGGCTGTCCCTCCTTGAAACCCGCCTCCCCAAGGCTGGCAAAATCGCCCCCTAAGTACCACTCTCTTATCCTCATCCACGTGACATCTCTGTCCACCAATGCATTGTGTTCAAAATCCTTATCCTCATTTGCAACTCCTGCATGGCCCTACCTGCACTGTTCCAGTGTGCACCATCCATTCTGCAGACTCTATCCTTTGCATATCTCTTCTTCCCACTCCGCCTTCAGTGGATGCATTCTGGGCTCAATACTTTGGGACTGTCTCTCTTAATTTCTCTCCCTAGCAACTTCTCTCCTGTCCTTTCAAAGCCTCCTCAAAAACCTACCTCTTCAACCATGCCTTTGGTCACTATCTCTATTTCTTCCATTACTGCTCACCATCTATATTTCTCTCTGTGAAGCTCAGTGGTCTGTTTATTGTGTCAAAGGTGATATATAAATGCATATCATTGTTAAACAATATAGAAGCATAGTAATTACAGCATGGAAGGAGACCATCTGGCCCATTGTGCCTGTGCCAGTGCTAATTATTTAACTGGAGCTATCCACTCAATTGCTATTTCACTGTTCTTTCCACAATTGCTTTTATATTAATACCTGTTCAATTTCTTTTTAAATGATGTTTGAACATCCGTCTCAGGTGCCCATGTTCTAATATGAAAAAAACATTCTCCTAACTTTCCCTTTCATTCTTTTGTCGATCATCCTCTGGTTATGGTCCTTTTAACCAATTCAGCTATTTACCATCTCCAAACCTTTCATAATTTGGAATGCTATAAAATCTTCCAGAACCTTCTCTGTTCCAGTGACACAAAGCTCTGATTGTTCAAACCTTGCTGCATAACTATAGCCTACATAAGATTACATACATAGCATATACGGCACAGAAACAGGCCATTCGGCCCAACCAGTCCATGCCGGCATTTATGCTCCACTCGAGCCTCCTCCTGTCTTTCCTCATCTAAATCTATCAGCATAACCCTCTGTTCTCTTTTCCCTCATATGCTTGTCTAGCCTCCCCTTAAATGTATCTATACTATTTGCTTCAACTACTCCCTGTAGTAGCAAGTTCCACATTCGCACCACTCTTTGGGTAAAGACATTTCTTCTGAATTCCCTGTTGGATTTCTTGGTGACTATCTTATATTGATGGCCTCTAGTTATGCTCTTCCCCACAAGTGGAAACATTCTCTCTGCATCCATTCTATCAAAATTTTTCATAATTTTAAAGACCTCTATTAGCTCACCTCTCAGCCTTCTATTTTCAAGAGAAAAGAGACCCAGCCTCTCCCTCTTGGCATTATTCTTCACCCTTTTACGGCTCCAATATGCTTTCTACAATAGGATACCCAAAACTCCAGTCAATAATCCAGCCATGCCCTGACCATCATGTTGTACAAATTCAACATAATGTCCTTGTTTTTATAATCAATTCCCCTGAATCCCATTTGCCTTGTTTATGTTCTTTTCTACCTGGGGTTTTACATTTAGAGGTCAACAAATCTGCATCCCCAGATCTTTCTCTTCTTCTATGTTGTTAAGAATCTCAACAATATAAGAGTATTGTTTAACTTTGTGCTCCCATTGGGCGGCCTTGCCCATTTCAGAAATTCTGGTGCATGCTCCTTTGATTTTCTAACCACAAAACAATCCATGTTTGAGTGAGTGAAGAGAGGCTACCTGCAGGGAGTGCAGTCAGAAAATGACCCCTTTAAGGGTATACCTGCTTTCATTTTCCTTTTTCCAAAAATATACCACTTCACATTTCTCTGTATTAAATTTCATCCTATTCCTATCTACCCAGTCCAGTACACTGTGTAATACTTCCTGCAATCTCTTGCATTCTTTTTTCACAGTTTACCATTGCCACATAATTTGGTATTATCAGCAAACTTCAGTATCATTCATCTTGTGCCAATGTCTAATTCATTTTTATCAATGGAAAACAAAAGAGGTCTCAGCACAGATCCCTAGGGCAGACCACTACCAAAATCCCACCAATCTGAATGATATCCATTTGCCCCACTGTTTGCTTTCTGGCCCCTATTTCCTTGTTCATGAGGCTAGGGGGGAATAATTTGTGGTCGCCACGAGAGTTGCTGGTGTCGCCTACAGCTCGGGTTAACGGCCGCTGAAAATGGACAAAGTGCTACCCGAGAAAAATTTGCGCTGGGGGCTAAAGGTTTTTAGCCCAGTGCTAACTTACTGTGTAACGCCCTCCTGGTGGCATTACGGCAAGCATGGAAGTCGAAATCCCCGTCCTGAAGTGGCGTTCCAGCTTCTGAGAGCAAGGCTACGGAGATCGCAAGGAATTGTGGCCAATTTAAAGGGCTTTGAATTAAAAGGGCAATGCGTTCAGAAGTAATCAAAATCAAAATTAAGTGAAAAAAGGCAGTTTTCAGCCCTTACTGCCTTTTAAAAAAAATGTACATTAAAAAGAAATCCCAAATGGGAGTCTTCAGCAATTAAAGCTGAAGTTCCTTCCAAACCTCAAAAATTGGGAACTGTGCTTTAGCACTAACACAAATGGCTCAGCAAGCCAGGGAAGGGGCACCCAGAGTCTCGCACATAGAGCTCCAGCTTTGTACAGGGGCCAACACTGCAACAGAGGTCCTCTACCCACAGGGATCAAGAGGCTCTCCAGAAAGAACGATGTGGGAACACATCATCAAGGCCATCACTACCAGCAGTGTCGCCACCACTATCTGGTTCCAGTATCCAAAGAAGCTTCACGACCTCAGACCACTGGCCAAGGTCAGTGAATGCATCTTCAAAAGCCATCTCCTACCAATTGAATCACTAGCCTCACACACTGCTCAATGCACGACACCCTCCCCGCCCCCACCCCACCCCCCGCAGCCAATCACTCACCTACCAACAATCTCTACCAATCACGAGGCACATCTCCTATTCCTAGCCTCACCTCACCCCCTTGGAGAAGACGCTACAGGCCATTCTTAGCAGGGGCATGGCTGAGCCCTCGGCCAGCGGTGGGGCAGAAAGAATACAAGATGCTGGTATCCTCATACGTGATCCTCCTTCTGGCATCCACCTCATGCTTTCCTGCCCTCCCCACACCACAACTCTACCCTTGTGCTTTCCTCATTTCACACACCCAAGAAATGCAATCTTCCCAGCCAGTGATTGGCCAAGAAGAGGGAGAGGAGATTGAAAAGGAAGAAAAAGAAAAAGAAACACCTTCAATCGATTTCATACGCCCAACCACCAGCTCCTCAAGGTGGACCAGCAAGGCCATTTGCAGAGTCCCCCACTCAAAGTCAGCAGCCTTCTACCAGCCATGCTGTAGCCACTGTGGTAGCACTGTGTGACATCAGTAGGTAGGGAAAGGAACACACAAGACACTCACTAAGATAATGCATAAGGGTGATGAGTTGATTTCTTGATGTCATATTGGATGCATTGATGTATAAAGTTGGAGTGGAAAGTTTGCTTTATGGTGGCTTTTATTTCAGTATTGTGGCCAAGATGATGCTGTGATGGTCAGTAACCGAGGGACTAATGTTGAAAGGGGAATTGGGGTTGTGGTCACTAGGATTGCAGGTGGATGATTCTAACCTGGATATCCCAGCCAGAAAGGGGCTGTCTGGATTGCATCCTTCCTTCTCTTTCCTCCTTTTCTGCTCCTCCCTTTCTGCTTCCTCCTCTTCTGTTTCCTCCTCTACGGCTTCTTCCTCTTTTGTTCCTTTCTCTTCTGCACCTCCCTCTTCCCTCTGTGAGCGGATACTGTAAATCTGAAATGACAGCATTAAAATGCTGGAAATAGGCAACAGGTCAGGCAGCATCTCGACTTGAGACATGAACTCTGTTTCTCTCTCCACAGATGTTACCTGACCTGCTGATTATTTGCAGCATTGTCTGTCTTCTCAGAGGCCTTCCTTTACCATCTGAGGCCTTGCAAGCATCCAGCAGCACTCCCTACAGGCTTAAAAAAACTTTTAGCATACACTGCAGCAAGCCACTGCTGTTCTTCCGTAATATCAAAAATACCCAGACCAATAGTTTAAAAGCAAAAATACTGGAAAGATGTGTATGTCCCTTTAAGAGGTGCTGACAGCACCCCTGTGAGTCCGCTGCATGCTGGGTTTACCTGGAGTGCTTAGGACCCAGTGCTGATCTCGCACTAGGGTCGAAGTTTGCCGTGGTGACGTTAAGTCGGCGTTGCATGCCGACTGACCTCACCACTCGTTCATTTTTCTTTTGCCGAGCGATACTTCTTAACGGTAGTGCTACCGGGCCGAGGAAAATGGAGTACGCCGCAGGAGCTGCCACCAGTTGCCGAGGGTACAGCAGCCGCCCTCTTTTTGCCATTTTTTGCCAGTCACGGGTGGCGATAAGCCCCTGAACTTTTAGCCCTTTATTCCCTTTAATTCCAAATGCCTTAATTTGCCTAACAGATGCCTAACAAGATTGCATCTTGTCAAATATCTTCTCAAAACCCATGTAAAGTACATCTACTGCATTCCTTTTTCCATGCTTCTGTCACCCTTGCTTTGATTATTCCAGTGTCCTTCTAGACGGCTTCTCCTCCTCTATCGTCCACAAACTCCAATTAGTCCAAAGGGCAGTAGCCTGCATTCCCTGCCCATTAAGTTCCATTTGCTAATTAGCCACATCGTTTGCTAACCTACATTGGCTCCCTTTACTCCAGTGCATCAAATTTAAAATCCCTGTTTGTGTTTTCAAATCCCTCCACTGCCTCAATCCATCCTATCTGTACAACCTTCTCCAGCTTTATATACCCTACAACACCATTATGTCCTCTGACTCTAACCTTTTGTGCATCCCCTTCCTCTCCTCACCCCTTCACTGGTGGTAGAGGTTTCAGCTGCTTTGGCCCTAACTCTCTTGAACTCCATTCTAAACCCATAGAACCCCGCCTCTCCTCCTTTCACTTTTAAAATAGCTTCTCGTAAGCCACCGTTTCATTCAAGCTTTTGGTCACACTTCCTAACATTTTCCTCTATTCCCTTATTTATCACAACTATTAGCCACCTTGGGGTTTGTTTTATGTTAAAGACACTATAAAAATACAAGCTGCTGTTGTTCTGGTTCTTTTGTTGTTATCTATAAACTCTGTGATCACTCCAAAAATTCAATTGAATTTGTCAAGAATGACATACCCAATACAAATCTATGCCTACTGTCCTTTGCTAAACATATTTTTCTAAATGTTAACTAATTAAATCTATATTATGGCATTTCGAAGTTTACCCACACGTGAGGTAAGGCAGGCATCTTAACACTAGGACAAACAATATTTGGGTAAGTTACATTATGCTTTTAGTATATATATATATATATATATTTATTTATATAAGGCATTCAGTTAACACAAAAGGGCTAATTTTTCAAAAGTGTGCTCCTGGCTTTAACTGCCAGGAGTGCATATTGAGAAACGTGGGTGTATTAATGGAGAGAAAATTGTGGACAGCACGTTCATGATTTCCTGATACGTGCTCCCAGCAGGCAAAACTCTGTGCCAGGGGCTTGCATTTGGAAAATTGGCTCTTAAATACAGCTATTGCAATCATAGTAAAAATCATTTGTTGAAGAATGCACTTTGTATGATACAAAACAAGCCCATATTTTCTACATCTTCTACAAGTTCCCCAGTACAAAAATCAAGTAAACTTTCCAAATATGTATGAGAATTGTGGGAAGTACCTTGCGTACAGCACAATCTATTATAATGTAGCTGGTGACAGTTGTACAGAGAGACCTTTCGGAGAAATTTTATAAATTCTGTTGTGTTCAGTTAGTTAAAGGTTACCCAGTAAATTGATTTATTATACAGTTAATAATGGAAATTCCATCTACTGATTTCTTTCTTCTTCTGCAGCAGCACATTATCATGTCTGATATGTACTTTTGAATCATCAAAAATGAGACATGATTTTATGTTGCTTTCAGATAAATAATTTATATTTGCAATTGATGTTGAGTCAGTATCTCATTATACTTCCTGTTTTATAAAAGACAAAGAGAATGCAATGGTGGGTGGATGCATGCTTAAATTTAGATTTTATTTCAACTTTGCTGATTTTAATTGAAAGTACTCAAGAAAATCACATTAAGAAAATGCTATGTAATCAAAACATTCATTTGGAAGCTGGCTGTTCCGTATATGTTACACATAATAACATAAGAAATAAGAGCAGGAGTAGGCTATTTGGCCTCTCGAGCCTGCTTTGCCATTCAATAAGATCATGGCTGATCTTCTACCTCAACTATACTTTCCTGCACTATCCCTATATCCCTTGATTCATTTAATATCCAAAAATCTATCGATCTCTGTCTTGAATATACTCAACAACAGCCTCCACAGCCCTCTGGAGTAGAGAATTCCAAAGATTCACCACCCTCTGAGTGAATAAATTTCTCCTCACCTCAGTCCTAAATGGCCAACCCCTTATTCTGAGACTGTGCCACCTAATTCTAAACTCTCACGCCAGGAGAAACAACCTCTCAGCATTTACCCTGTCAATCCCCCTCAGAATTTTATATGTTTCAATGAGATCTGCTCTCATTCTTCTAAACTCTAGAGAATATAGTCCTAGTCTACTCAATCTCTCCTCATAGGACAATCCCCCCATCCCAGGAATCAGTCTGGTGAACCTTCATTGCACTCCCTCTATGGCAGGTACAAGAAACTCTTTTTTATCCGGCACTGACAGGACCAGTGTGGTGCCGGTTGATCAAAAAGTCCGGATTACAGAGAGGTATACTTACCAAGGTACAAGAGCCCCGTACACAGCCACAGGTGCAGGAGCCCCGGTTACACGTCACTTGTGCAGGAACCCCGGTTACACAGCCACAGATCCAGGAGTCCCTGTTGCACGGCCACAGGTGCAGGAACCCCGGTTACACGGCCACAGATCCAGGAACCCCGGTTACACGGCCACTAATATATAGTAAAACTTACCTGAACCTACTCCTGAATTTTACCGGTTAAGAGAGATTTCCAGATATTTAGGTGCCGTTTAAAAGAGAGTTTCCTGTATATCCTTCCTTAGGTAAGGAGACCAAACTGTACACAATACTCCAGGTGTGGTCTCACCAATGCCCTATATAATTGCAGTAAGATGTCTTTACTCTTATACTCAAATTCTCTTGCAATGAAGGCCAACATACCATTTGCTTTCCTAATTGCTTGCTGTACCTGCATGTTAACTTTCAGTGATTTGTGTACAAGGACACCCTGATCCCTCTAAACACCAACATTTCCCAATCTCTAACCATTTAAAAAATACTCTGCTTTTCTATTTTTCCTACCAAAGTGGATAACTTCACATTTCTCCACATTATATTCCATTTGCCATGTTCTTGCCCACTCACTTAGCTTGTCTATAGCCCCTTGAAGCGTTTTTGCAACCTCCTCACAACTTACATCCCCACCCAGCTTTGTATCATCAGCAAACTTGGATATATTACATTTGGTCCCCTCATCCAAATCATTGATGTACATTGTGAATAGCTGAGGCCCAAGCACTGATCCTTACGGTACCCCACTAGTTACAGCCTGCCAACCCGAAAATGACCCGTTTATTCCTACTCTCTGTTTTCAATCCATACTAGTATATTACCCCCAATCCCATGAGCCCTAATTTTGTTTAGTAACCTCTTGTGTGGCACCTTATCGAATGCCTTCTGAAAATTCAAATACACTACATTCACTGATTCCCCCATACCTATTCTGCTAGTTACAACCTCAAAAAACTCTAAGAAATTCATCAAACACGATTTCCCTTTCATAAATCTGTGTTGGCTCTGTCCAATCCTATTACAGGAAACTTTGTGATATCCGGCACTGACGGGAACGGCGTGTTGCCGATCTATCAAAACTGCCGGACATACAAAGTTAATGTTGAAGCATACGGAGGTTTTCATCTCCGTATCTGACAACAAACACTGTTGCTTAGCAACAGCTTCTAAAGAGTCGGCTGCAGCTGCAAGCGTCTGTAGCTGAAGCTGTTGCTATAGCTACAGACCTTGCAGTGGCTGACTGGGAAAAAAAAAGAACGAGATCTAAAAAAACTTACAGAAAATGGCTCCTGATTTTTGCCGTTAGATCGAGTATTCCGGACATACAACCTCCAGATAAACCAAAGTTTCCTGTATTATTTTCTAAGTGCCCTGTTACCACATCCTTAATAATAGTTTCAAGCTTTTTCCCTACTGCTGATGTCAGGCTAACTGGTCTGTAGTTCCCCGTTTCCTGTTTTCTCTCTCCCTCCTTTCCTAAATAGTGGGGTTACATTTGCTACCTTCCAATCCGCAGGAACCATTATAGAATCTATGGAATTTTGGAAAATGACAACCAATGCATCCATTATCTCTATTGCCACTTCTTTCAAAACCGTAGGGTGTAGGCCATCAGGACCAGGGGATTTATTAGCTTTTAGTCCCATTCATTTCTCCAGTCCTTTTTTTTATAATACTAATTTCTTTCAGTTCCTCATTCTCGCTAGACCCTTGGTTCTCCACTATTTCCAGGAAGTTTTTTGTGTCTTCTTCCGTGAAGACAGACACAAAGCCACGATTTTCTGAGTGGGAGCGGGTTCGATGTTCGGCGGGTTCTGGTCCCACTCTGAAATAACGATTTTGGCTTAAGTGGGCTGATTAAGCCCATCGTGCACGCTACCCGGCTCAATCAATTCAATTCAATTCAATTCAATTCAAATCGCTTTATTGGCATGACAAGTTACATCTTATGTTGCCAAAGCATCAGAAAACATTCATGTTTGTTCACAAAAATACAGATCTATCCATACAGTGGGTTCAGGTCTGCGGCTCGCCTCTGCTGGTGTCTCTCAGCCAGCTGTATTTAAGGGGCCCATGCAGCCTTACATAAGAACATAAGAACATAAGAACATAAGAAATAGGAGCAGGAGTAGGCCAATCGGCCCCTCGAGCCTGCTCCACCATTCAATAAGATCATGGCTGATCTGATCCTAACCTCAAATCTTCTATCACTCTGCATCCACCTGAACCCATGTGATCTCCCGGGAGAGGCGAAAAACCAGATAAAGACCCAATGGCCAATTTGGGAGAAAAAAATCTGGGAAATTCCTCTCCGACCCATCTAGGCGATCGAAATTCTTCCAGGAGATCACTCTGTCCCTATATTTTCTACAGTACTTACCTTCTGTAAAGGCGATCTCCACCCCAGCCAGGAACAGGAATAAAACCATCTCCTGAAATCTAACAGAATTAGAACACAGTAGGAGCAGAACAAGGCTACACGGCCCCTGGGCCCACTCCACTACCCACAGGGCCATGACCATTCCGAACCTAGACTCATGTCCAATTTCCTGCCCGCTCCCCGTAACCCTTAATTCCCTTTACTTCTAGGAAACTATCTATTTTTGTTTTAAATTTATTTAATGATGTAGCTTCCACAGCTTTCTGGGGCAGCAAATTCCACAAACCTACCACCCTCTGAGTGAAGAAGTTTCTCCTCATCTCAGTTTTGAATGAGCAGCCCCTTATTTTAAGATTATGCCCCCTAGTTCTAGTTTCACCCATCATTGGGAACATCCTCACCGCATCCACCCGATCAAGCCCCTTCACAATCTTATATGTTTCAATAAGATCGCCTCTCATTCTTCTGAACTCCAATGAGTAGAGTCCCAATCTACTCAACCTCTCCTCATATGACCACCCCCTCATCCCCGGGATTAACCGAGTGAACCTTCTTTGTACTGACTCGAGAGCAAGTATGTCTTTTCTTAAGTATGGACACCAAAACTGTATGCAGTATTCCAGGTGCGGCCTCACCAATACCTTGTACAACTGCAGCAATACCTCCCTGTTTTTATATTCCAACCCCCTAGCAATAAAAGCCAACATTCCATTGGCCTTCTTAATCACTTGCTGCACCTGCATACTAACTTTTTGAGTTTCGTGCACCAGGACCCCCAGATCCCTTTGTACTACAGTACTTTCCAGTTTCTTGCCATTAAGATAATAACTTGCTCTATGATTTTTCCTGCCAAAGTGCATAACCTCACACTTTCCAGTATTGTATTCCATCTGCCAAATCTCTGCCCACTTACTTAGCCTGTCTATGTCCCTTTGCAGGTTTTTTATGTCCTCCTCACTCACTACTTTCCGTCCCATCTTTGTATCATCTGCAAACTTTGATATGTTACACTCGGTCCCCTCCTCCAAATCGTTAATATAGATTGTAAAGAGTTGGGGACCCAGCACTGACCCCTGCGGAACACCACTAGTTACTGGTTGCCAATCTGAGAACGAACTATTTATCCCAACTCTCTGCTTTCTGTTAGAGAGCCAATCCTCCACCCACGCCAGAATATTACTCCCAATACCGTGATTTTTTATCTTGAGCAATAATCTTTTGTGTGGCACCTTGTCAAATGCCTTTTGGAAGTCTAAATACACTATGTCCACTGGTTCCCCTTTATCCACCCTGTATGTTACTTCCTCAAAAAACTCAAGCAAATTTGTTAAACATGACTTCCCCTTCATGAAACCATGCTGAGTTTGCCCTATTAAATTATGTTTATCCAAATGTCCCGTTACTGTGTCCTTAATAATGGACTCTAACATTTTACCAACCACAGATATTAGGCTAACAGGTCTATAGTTTCCAGCCTTCTGCCTACTACCCTTTTTAAATAAGGGTGTTACATTAGCAGTTTTCCAATCTGCCGGGACCTTTGCTGAGTCCAGTGAGTTTTGGAAAATTATTACCAATGCATCCACAATCCCTACCGCTACTTCCCTCAAGACCCTAGGATGCAAGCCATCAGGTCCAGGGGATTTATCCGCCTTGAGTCCCATTATTTTACCAAGTACCACTTCCTTAGTGATTTTAATTGTATTTAGTTCCTCCCCCCCTAGAGCCCCCTGTTTGTCCAGTGTTGGGATATTCTTAGTGTCCTCTACTGTAAAGACTGATACAAAATAATTGTTCAGTGTTTTTGCCATCTCCATGTTTCCCACCATTAATTTCCCGGTCTCATCCTCTAAGGGACCAACATTTACTTTAGCCACCCTTTTTCTTTTTATATAACTATAGAAACTTTTACTGTCTGTTTTTATATTTTTTGCTAATTTACTTTCATAATCTATCTTCCCTTTCTTAATCAATCTTTTTGTTATTTTTTGCTGTCTTTTAAAGACTTCCCAATCTTCCATCCTCCCACTAGATTTGGCTACCTTATATGCCCTTGTTTTTAGTCGGATACTATCCTTAATTACTTTACTTAGCCACGGATGGCTATCTTTTCTTTTACACCCTTTTTTCCTCAGTGGAATATATATTTTTTGGAAGTTGTAAAATAACTCCTTAAATGTACACCACTGGTCATGTACCGTCTTACCCTTTAATCTATTTTCCCAGTCCACTCTAATTAATTCCGCTCTCATACCTTCATAGTCTCCTTTATTCAAGCTCAGCACGCTTGTTTGAGATCCAACCTTCTCACCCTCTAATTGAATATGGAACTCAACCATGTTATGGTCACTCATTCCAAGGGGATCCTTTACTAGGACATTTTTAATTAATCCTGTCTCATTACACAGGACCAAATCTAAGGTTGCTTGCCCCCTGGTCGGTTCAGTTACATACTGCTCAAGAAACCCATCCCTAATACACTCAATGAACTCTTCCTCAAGGCTGCTCTGCCCAATTTGATTTGTCCAGTTAATATGATAATTAAAATCCCCCATAATTATAGCTGTTCCCTTATTACAAGCCTCAACTATTTCCTGATTAATACTCCGTCCAACAGAGTTGCAACTGTTCGGAGGCCTATAGACTACACCCACTAGTGTTTTTTTCCCCTTATTATTCCTTACCTCCACCCAAACTGTTTCACTATCCTGCTCCTTTGACCCAATATCATTTCTCTGTATTATAGTGATTCCTTCCTTTATTAACATAGCCACCCCACCTCCTCTCCCTTCCTGCCTGTCCTTCCTGATTGTTAAATAACCTGGTATGTTTAATTCCCAGTCATGGTCACCCTGCAGCCATGTTTCTGTAATGGCCACAAGATCATACCCATATGTCATTATTTGTGCCGTTAAATCATTCATTTTGTTACGAATGCTACGTGCATTCAGATAAAGAACTTTCAAATATGTTTTGTAACACTTAGTTCCTGTTTTTTCCCTTTTTAGTACTTTACTTTTTACTCCATACCTTCTGTCCCTTCCTGACACATTCTGTTTTTTAATTCCCCCACTGCTGCCTAAGTCTATGACCTTCTCTGTTGTCATTTCTATTATTTGCTCTCTAGAAACCTCCCCCCCACTAATTAGTTTAAAGCCCTCTCTACAGCCCTAGTTATATGATTCGCCAGGACTCTAGTCCCAGCACTGGCCAAGTGGAGTCCGTCCCAACAGAACAGCTCCCTCCTATCCCAGTACTGGTGCCAGTGTCCCAAGAAGCAAAACCCATTTCTCCCACACCAGTCTTTGAGCCACGCATTTAACTCTTTAATTTTATTTATCCTAGCCAAATTCGCTCGTGGCTCAGGTAATAACCCAGAGATTATTACCCTTGAGGTTCTGTTTTTTAATTTGACCCCTAGCTGCTCATACTCCTTTAACAGAACCGTCTTCCTTGTCCTATCTACGTCGTTTGTACCAACATGGACCACGACAACTGGATCCTCCCCCTCCCACTGCAAGTTTCTTTCCAGCCCAGAAGAGATGTCCTTAACCCTGGCACCAGGCAGGCAACACAGCCTTCGGGACTCCCGCTCTTGACTGCAGAGAACCCTATCTATCCCCCTAATGATACTATCCCCTACCACTACAACATTTCTTTTTACTCCCTCCACTTGAATGGCCCCCTGTACCACGGTGCTGTGGCCAGGTTGCTCATCCTCCCTGCAGTCCCCGCTCCCGTCCTCACAGGGAGTAAGAACCTCAATCCTGCTGGACAAGAACAAGGGCTGCGTCTCCTTCAACACTACATCCTGGATCCCTGTACCTTCCTCACTCGTAGTCACACCGTCCTGTCCCTGACCACGGACTACATCTGCAGTAATTAACTTCATAGGTGTGACCATCTCCTGAAACATAGAGTCCAGGAACTTCTCCCCCTCCCTGATGTGTCGCAGTGTCCGAAGCTCGGTCTCAAGCTCCATAACATGGAACTTGAGTTCCTCTAGCAGCAAACACTTGTCGCAGATGTAATCACCGTTAGCCTCAATGGGGTTCACCGGCTCCCACATCTCGCAACAGTAACACATCACCTGCTCCATTCTATATAATTAATTTAATTTCTTATTATTAGTTATGAAGACCCTTCCTCGCATATATATGATAATATCACACCACTATTCAATAGGACTTACCAACTTAAAGGTATGAAAGAGAAGAGAAGGAAGAAAACCAACCAACCAGCTGATCACCAACCTCCTCCTTGAATACTGTCTGTGGAGCCTGTTTGGTTGACTCGTCTCGCTGCTCCACCTCCGCAGTGCTGTCTCTGCTTCCTGCTGCTTCTTGGTGTGGTACTTCTGAAAATGACTGCTTTAAGACCAAAGGCATCTCCACAATTCGATGAAGACTCCCTCCATGCTCTTGTGGAGGGAGTAAGAGGGCGCCAAGAGGCTCTGTTCCCCTCAAATGGAGGGAGGAAGCCTCTTCAGCAAACCAAATCAGCTTGGCTGCAAATTGCTGAGGAGGTGAGTGCCAGGTCTTTGTGTGCACGCACCTGGGTTCAGTGCAGGAAAAGGTTCAATGACCTGCTACGCACAGCAAAAGTGAGTATAACATCACAATTACCTTCAATCTGCTCTCCATCTCCTCTCATCACTAGCACTCTGCATTGTCAACCTACTCCTGCACATCCCACTTTACCCTTGCATCCCTTGCACCCTTAACCATCCCTCTCTCTATGTATAGAATCACTGCATCATTCTACTATGCATCCCTCACACTCGCTATCACTGTTATGCAATGACAACAACTAACAATGCACAGAGAGGGCTCTTGGTATCAGCACCTCACTCCATCTTTGTCTCCCTCTAAGCATCAATGCTATGGATTCACTAAACTCACTCCAACATTCTCACTCAAACTCCACTTGTGACCCTCATTGCAGGAAAAGAGAGCCCACAATAAGAGGGAGAGGGGCAGGACCGGAGGAGGGCCACCTACGATTGCCCACTTGACCGCTGAGGAGGCTGTTCTCGACATCGTCGGAGGTGCTGAGGAGCTGGAAGTGGGGGGCGGTCAGATGGGCACAGTAGAGCAAGCTGGTGACAGAATAGATTTTCAACCCTCCCATTTAGATTGCATGTGTGACTGATATGACATCTGATGTTCATAGAGATTGAGTTCTGATCATCTGCACAATTTGATGTGCCTGCTACGTTAATATCACATGTCTAACTCATGCCTTTACTCCCCCACAGGACCATCAAGAGCCCCCCTCCCCACTGTCCAGGAGGAAGAGCCAGAAGATTCCTCAGAGGAAGCTGCAGCCTCTGAGGGCACAGTGTCAACATAATTGAGTGCACCCAGCACCAGCGTAGAGATGCACACCTCGGTGGGACCTTCGGGACATACAGTAGTGTTGTCACCCGGTGTATCACAGCTCACAAGTGAGCATCAGCAGATGGTGGAGACAGGGACAGCAGTGGAGAGTCCTCGTTGGAGGCCGCAGGGTGCTCCTAGCTCTGCTTAGCTGCATGTGGACCCTGTGCCTCTGGGGCCATCCAGAAAGAGAGTGGTGCTGGAATTTCAGCAACAAGTGCAGGAGTCTCTGACAGGTTTTGCATCCACAGTAATGGCGAGTGTGCAGAGAATGGAGGAGTACATCTCAAACATTAGCAATGCAATGGTGGAGGCAATGGCGCACGAACGTGCCACCATGGAGAGGCTGGCAACCTCACATAAGTCGCCAGACTCAACAGAGCATGGTGACTCTTCTAAATAGATGATCTGCTATGGAGAATAGATGGGCAGCTATTGAGGAGAGACACCAGAGGTACATGGACATCCCCATTATGAGGACTGTCAGTACAGATACGGGTCCTCATGGACCCACTGATGTGCAGCAAGATGTTCTCCAACTACTTGCTAGCAGTGAAAGGCAGGCAACCCATGAGAGGGATGTTGGTGGTCAACAACAAGGAAGTGTGTGCTCCTCTCCAAGCGCTCACACTCCCATGCCACTGCGGAGCCCTCGATCAGAGCCCCAGATTCCTCACCCAACTGAGATGGCCATCTCTGCCCCTGCACAGCCACAGGAGAAGCAGACTGTTGCTGACACCTCCCAGGCTCGCAAACCCAGAGGACGCCCACCAAAGGTGTTGAAGTAGGAGCAGCATGAAAGTGAGCAAAGTGCCTCCACATCTGCTGAAGCCACAGGGGAAGCACTACGTACAAGCACGCATAAGAGAAAGTTAACACACAAATAGTCACAAGGCTAGTCACTTGGGTGTTGTGATGTAATACAAATTGAAGGTTATCATCGTCATTTCAATTGTAATAAAGAAATGCGGTGGCAATTGTAATGTATGTACCTTTAAGGGGGGAACTACTTTTTACAGCTCATGTATACTGTAGTACCGGCAGTGACCACACCTGTATATAACGCTGAGTAGTAATCTGTATAGATCAGTTGCAGTCTGAGCCACGTTGAGTAAACACCGATTGTACCGTTCTCTGCAGTCTGTGTCTTCTTATACATGGACGTAACATTGGCGACGAGGCAGATTCGAACCTACCTGCAACTCTGTATCACCTCCCGGGGATTCGTTCCTGGAGATCAGTAGATTGGAGGTCAAGGCCAGAGACTCGGGCGTCGACCACGGGCAACCGCCCAGTCATCCAGCAGAGACTCGAGAATTGCGGGGGAGGCTGTCGAGAGCCAGGCTTGGCTCTCCAGTCGAGGTGGTCCAGCGAAACAGACTGGCAACAGGTAGTGCGCAGACCCTTCCCGCACAGCAGCAGGCTAGAGCCCAACCGAGCGGCACAGCAAAGGGCCGAGCAGCGTTGACGAGGGAGAGAGAGAGAGGGCAGAGCACACAGGGCACAGCCAGTGTTCAGGGGCCGAGCAGCGTCGGAGAGAGGGAGAGAGAAATGTGCAGAAACCCGTGAGGCGCCGCCATTGCCACGAGAACCGCCGAGAGCGGCGTCGGCAGCAGCGGGGGAGGAAGGAAAGCGCAGGAGACGCCATTTTAAGCCAGTGGGAGAAGCCATTTTAAACCACACCCAAAATGCCGAAGAGTGGCAGTATCACCGCATTTGACAATGAAGTCGAAGATTGGACTACATATGTCGAACGAATAGAGGTGTGCTGCGAGGCAAATGAGGTGTCAGATGACAAGAAAGCATCGGTATTGTTAAATTTAATGGGTGCAAAGACGTATGGTTTATTATGAAATCTAGTAACCCCAACGAAGCCAATGGAAAAGAGTTTTGAAGACATAGTAACAATGCTAAAGGAACAGTTAAACCCCACACCGCTGCTGATAGCAGAAAGATTCAAGTTTCACAAATGGAACCAGCATAAGGATGAAAGCAATGCTGATTATTTAACAGAACTGCGCAAACTATCGAAACACTGCCAGTTTGGAGTGAGACTGACAGATGCCTTAAGGGACAAGTTTGTGTGTGGGCTTCAAAGTGAAGGAACCCAGAAACAGCTTTTATCTGAAAAGGACCTTACGCTAGAAAAGGCTTTCAGCATTGCGGTATCATATGAAGCAGCAGCACGGGGCGCTGCAGAGATACAACAGAGACCGCAAGAATATGGCACAAACGAAATGTCACATGACACAGAGAAGTGCTATCGCTGCGGCAGAACAACACACGACCAGAGTGATTGCTGGTTCAAAGACAAAGTGTGCAGACAGTGTGGAAAAGTAGGACACATAGCACGAGTCGGCAGGTTGGGAAAGAAAACCAGCAATAAGAAACCTACCAAAGGAAAGTACCAGAAGGTAAATAAGATGATGGAGAATAGTTCAGACGAACAAAAGAGTGATAACGACTCCGAAAGCAGTGAAGTGAGTTGTCTGAATCTACATAATGTGATCACAATGGAGGATCACCGAACCATTTGGGGCACTCTCAAGATAGCAGGAGTCCAGGTAAAGATGGAATTGGACACAGGATCAGCCCTAACAGTCATAAACCGACGGGACTACGAGCGGCTATTCTCACACATACCCTTGAGAGACAAAAACATTATTTTGAAGACGTACACGGGGCAAAAAGTCTACCCCAAAGGAAAAATAAGGGTGACCATTATATATAATGGTAAGGAAACACCAAAACTAGACATGTATGTATTGCAAGATGGAGGACCACCATTACTGGGACGTGAATGGATCCGGAAAATACAACTGGATTGGCATTCCATACAGGCACTGACTGTGGCTGACAAAAAGGATGACGACGTCACACCTGGGCGACTGTCAAAGATCCTAACTGACGTGAAAGAAGTGTTCCAGCAAGGACTCGGAACACTAAAAGGCATGACAGCGACGATTAAAATTGAAGAAAACGCAAGCCCAAAATTTTTTAAGGCCAGACCGGTACCTTATGCGATCCGCCCAGCCGTCGAAGCAGAGCTGGAGAGTCTGGAACGTTCAGGTGTACTGTCCAAGGTAGACTGGAGCGAGTGGGCTACACCCATCGTCCCTGTGATAAAAAAGTCGTCGAGCAGCACGCCTGGGGAACCAAAGAAGGTTCGCATCTGTGGGGACTTTAAGGTAACAGTGAACCCAGTCCTTCACACCGTACAATATCCGCTTCCGTGGATTGAAGATATTTTTGCCTCGCTATCTGGAGGGAAACGCTTCACTAAGATTGATCTGGCCAAGGCGTATCTGCAAATGGAGGTAGAAGAAGCATCAAAAAAATACCTCACAATCAACATCCATAAAGGTCTCTACCAATACAACCGGCTGGTGTTCGGGGTAGCATCAGCTCCAGCTATTTGGCAAAGGGCAATGGATCAAGTCCTGCAAGGGATTCCAGGGACCCAGTGTTATTTGGACGACATCCTGGTCACGGGCAAAAATGAAAGTGATCACCTTGCCAACCTGGAGCAGGTGCTCATTAGATTGCAGGAATATGGGCTCCAAGCTAACCGCCCCAAATGCGAGTTTTTTAGAAAAAAAAATCTCGTATTGTGGCCAAGTTATCGATAAAGAGGGGTTACATAAGTCCCCAGAGAAGATTGAGGCAGCAGTCAAGGCTCCAGCACCGGAAAATGTGTCACAACTGAGGTCGTTCCTCGGGCTGGTAAACTACTACCATAAGTTCTTGCCAAATTTGTCTACAATACTACACCCACTGAACACCCTACTGCAAACTGGGGTGCCATGGAAGTGGAGTGACGAATGTAGACGAGCTTTCCAGAAGAGCAAAACACTAATCACATCGAAAGAGGTATTGGCCCATTACAACCCGGCATTACCAATTCGGATGGCATGTGATGCGTCACCCTACGGCATTGGAGCGGTGCTGTCGCACATATTCTCGGACGGCTCAGAGAGGCCAATAGCCTTTGCGTCACGATCACTAACCTCAGCCGAGCGTAACTACGCCCAGATTGACAGGGAGGCCCTCAGCCTAGTGTGGGGAGTGAAAAAGTTCAATCACTATCTGCACGGGCAGAAATTCACCTTGCTGACTGATCACCAGCCTCTTGTCTCCATTTTTAATCCGAAGAAGGGCGTTCCGGTGATGACTGCGCAACGACTACAAAGATGGTCACTTTTTCTAGGGGCGCACCACTATGAGATTGAATATAAGGGCACGAAACAGCATGGAAATGCTGATGGGCTATCACGCCTGCACCAGTGGATCCTGTTGAAATATTCCATTTGACTATAGTTGAATACCTACCGGTAACTAACGCTTGTATCGAAATGGAAACCCGAAATGACCCGACACTGTCTCGGGTCTATGATTTGACGGTGAAGGGATGGCCAGCACATGGCGACTCACTGTTGCCAGCATTCTCGACAAGGAGAGAACAGCTGTCAGTGTGCCGGGGGACCTTGATGTGTGGATCCCGAGTGGTAATTCCACCCAAGTTAAGGGATAGAGTGCTTAATGAGCTTCATGAGGGTCATCTGGGAGGGGTAAAAATGAAAAGCCTAGCCAGGGCTTATGTGTGGTTCGTACAAACCTTTAAGAAGGCAATAAAGGCTATGTACAATGACAACATTCCGCTGCAGCACAAGGTGGACAATTTCCTGTTCGCCGACCGGAATGCGGAACATGCAGTCACCAACCAGGCCCCAGCCATGTTGTTCTTTAACCGAAGGTTAAGATCTCGCCTGGATTTGCTCAGACCAAACATACGAAGAGATGTTGAGAGTAAGCAATTCCAGCACATCCATGAAAAGCCAACAAGGAGCTTCAATGTAGGGCAACCAGTCTTGGCCTGCGACTGCCGAACAGAAAAATGGCAGCCAGGAACGATATGCACACGGCAGGGGCCGCTAATGTACACAGTGGACGTTGAAGAGAGCATTGTGAGATGCCATGCTGACCAGATCCTAGAATCACAGGAACGAGTCAACCCCATGCCTCGCCCATACGTACCTGGTGATGAACCCAACATACAGGTCGCACCTACCCCAGAAACAGTAGCATCAGAAGCTGATGAACCAATCGACGACAGGGGGTCAGAATCGCCTCCGCACCAAGAGCAAGACACTCAGGAAAGGCGCTATCCAGAAAGGATCAGGAAGCCTCCCCAAAGACTGAATTTATAAATAGACTATTTTCAGCTAATGTTGCATGTTAAAAGTGTTAATTGTAATTAGTTTGATATTTAATTGTTAAATGAATGTTATGGTACTGTTAATCTAAAAGGGGAGGAATTGTAATGTATGTACCTTTAAGGGGGGGACTACTTTTTACAGCTCATGTATACTGTAGTACCAGCAGTGACCACACCTGTATATAATGCTGAGTAGTAATCTGTATAGATCAGTTGCAATCTGAGCCACGTTGAGTAAACACCTGTTGTACCGTTCTCCGCAGTTTGTGCCTTCTTATACACGGGCGTAACAGCAATGATTCAAAGAGTTGGCCTATGTGTGCCCAGAAATTGAAGTGTCACAGTGAGGAGCCAGGGCACCTTTCATCTGTAATGATGGCGCTGAGAGTGATAGGAACCCACAGTTTATTGTACAGATGGTGTATGGTGTGTTAAGAAGGTGGCAGCCACATGTGTTTGCTTCGTAAACTTAAGCACATCTGGCATAGATTAGTGCATCCCCTGCCTCACAACCAGCAATGTGCTCGCGTGCTGGTTGAATGATACATTCGCCTCCGCAAGGTCTTCCTCCTCTGAGGAGGCTGTGCGCTGTGCCACTTGTTCCTCAGGCAGCAATAAGCCATGCTGCTGTGTGATGTTGTGCAGTGCACAGCAGACCACGATGATTCTGGAGACCCTGGCTGGTGAGTACTATAGTGCTTCACCTGATCGGTTGAGGCATCTGAATTGTGTTTTGAGCAAGCCGATGGTTTGCTCAATGATGCCTCTGGTGGAAATGTGGCTGGCATTGTAGCACTCCTCGGCTTCATTTGATAGGTCCTCAATGGTGTCATTAGCCACGTCTTCAGGCGATAGCCCTTGTCTCCAAGTAGCCATCTGGAAAGTTGTGTTGGTGGATTGAAGAGCTGAGTCACAGTAGACTGCCGCAGGATAAACAATTCATGGCAACTGCCAGGGTACTTGGTGCAAACATGCATAATGTTCTTCCTGTGGTTACACACCAGCTGGACATTAAGGGAGTGGAAGCCCTTGCGGTTGACAAATACAGCTGGATTGTGATGGGGTGCCCTAATAGCCACATGTGTGCAGCCTATGACACCCTGCACCCTTGGCAAGCCTGCAATATTTGCAAAGCCAACCACCCGCGCGGTCACACTTGCTTCATCTGTGGAGAAGTGGATGTAATTGTGTGCCTTTGCAAAGAGGGCATCGGTAACCTGTGTGATGCAAGTGTGTGCGGTCGATTAGGAGATGCCGCTGATGTCTGCTGGTGATCCCTAGAAGGACCCTGAAGCAAAAAAATTGATGGTGGTTGTGACTTTGACAGCCACTGGTAAGGAGTGTCCACCCAGGTTCCCATTCCGCTGGCATATATTTCAGTTGAGGAATAGATGTTATAAGCGCTCAGTCAATGTTGGGAGAGGGTTTTCCAAGGAGGCCACAGTGCATATGGATCTCAGGTTAAACACTTACAAGCTCAATAGACCTGCAAAATGTGTGAGAGAGGGAAGAGAAGCCATTGCAGGTGATTCTCTGGATGCGACCGGATAGATAGGAATGGAATCAGGTGAGTGCAGTTCCACCCAGCTGGACAATGGGGGAGAGGCATTGGGGGAAGATGTTGTGGTCAACCGTGCCAAAGGCTGCAGACAGGTCGAGAAGGATGAGGAGGATACCACAGTCACGGTTATAAAGGATGTAATTTGTGACTTTGATAAGAGCCGTTTCTGTTCTGTGGTGGGGCGGAAACCTGATTGTAGGGATTTAAACATGGAATTCAGGGAAAGATGGGCACAGATTTGGGAGGCGACAACACATTCAGGGATTTGAATTGGTGGCATTAATGGCACTATGCACTTGCGTGAATTCAGCCACTCAGAAGTTGTTGATGGCTCGTTCTCTTTGCTTTGTTGGCTCCATGTGGAACTGAATGAGAAATGCCTGAATATGACATCCGTGTTGTGTCTAAAGCAGTGATGACCTGCTGACAGATTGATGTGACTAATGTTATCAGCTGCTGCCTGGAAGTATCCAAATGCATAAAAGTTAAGTGCTTTTGTCACCTTCACGTTCATAAAGACGGGAGTATCCCCAGTGAAAAGAGGCTTCAAGCTAAATTCCAACAGCTGGATATCTCGGTGATGCCGCCAGGAGCAAAATACAACCTTCTTAAACATTGCCATTAGGAAACATCCAGCTCAGAATAAGTTTGTCTGCAGACCCTATCGGGGGGAATTCTAACCCCAAAAAACGGACGGGTTTGGGTCAGGTGGGAGGTTAAAGTGTTAAAAATCTGAATCACGATCCGAACCCGCCCACTTCCGGTTTTAACAGAGTCAGGAATGGGAGGCGGGCAGCCATCCCACTCCCAGGAGGCGGGTTGGCACTTTTAATATGATAATGAGAATGGAAGACTCGTATTTAACCTGGTTTGCAGGTTTAACTGTGGCCGGCCGGGGTTCCCGGGCCCGGGATTCCCGACAGCTGTAGCAAGAAGATGACAACCTCAGGGAGCACTCCTTGTGAGCCGGGAGGAGCCGGCATGCTTACCCCCAGTCCCCACAAGCTCCCCCACCATCAGCAACCCCCCCCCCCAAGATCGCACCCCCCCTTTGGAGTCGGGCATCGGATCTACCTGCGGCTGCGGCCTCGTCACTAGCATTCCCCACCCAACTGGAAGCTAAGCCAGGCTGACTTCCGGGCGGGGAACCAGTCAGTGACGTCACATGCACGATGTGGAGTTAAAACTCCAAAGCGTGTGGGGAGACCTAAACTTCGGCTTTCCTGCGCGCTACCGTGCCTCCCAGCCCCCAGCGGGTCCAAAAGTTAACATTTCCCCCTATGACGCGGATACATATGAATTGGGTGTTGCTTACAATGAAGCTGCTGCACTCGCCTAGCTTCCGTCTATTCCTCCTTTATGTCATCCTCCTCCTCAAAGCATAGGAACTATTGAATACCCAAAGGAAACACACCATTATTTCACAATGCAGAGGTCACTTTGAATTCTCAGCATGTTTCACAAAGTACCTTAAAGTGCTCAGAAACTATGAGGGTAATTTTAACATGGTGGGGCAGGTGGGTTTGGGTATGGGTGGAAGGTTAAATCCGGGGAAGCTGGCTCCAACCCGGCAACTTTCACATTTCACTCCAGCGCATTATGCTGTGTGCATGTAATTCCCTCGGGAGAGGCGGGATGCCAATGAACATATGTTAATCGCTCACTTTTAAATTTAACGTCAAGTCCACGGGTTTCCTGGGCTTCCTGAAACTCACCAGTGAAAGCAAGGTGAGAGCACAGCAGCAATTGAGGGGGTCAATTAATCTCATGAAAATATGGCAATAATTACTCAACAGCAACTTGTATTTATGTGGCGCCTTTAACATAGTAAAACATCTGAAGGCACTGCACAAGAGTGTTATCAAACAAAACTTGAACCGAGTCACATAAGGAGATATTAGGGCAGATGATCAAAGAGGTAGGTTTTAAGGAGTGTCTTAAAGGAGGAAAGAGAGGTAGAGAGGCGGAGAGGTTTCGGGAGGGAATTTCAGAGCTTAGGGCCTTGGCAGCTGAAGGCACGACCACCAATGGTGGAGCGATTAAAATCGGGGATGTGCAAGAAGCCAGAATTGGAGGAGCGCAGATATCTCAGAGGGTTCTGGGGCTGGAGGAAGTTAGAGAGATAGGGAGGCGCGAGGCTATGGAGGGATTTGAAAACGGATGAGAATTTTAAAATTGAGAGGTTGCTCAACCGGGAGCCAGGGTAGATCAGCGAGCACAAGGGTGATGGGTGAACGGGACTTAGTGCGAGTTGGGATACGGGCAGCAGAATTTTGGCCTTAAGTTCATGGAGCGTGGAAGATGGGAGGCCAGGCAGGAATGCATTGGAAGTCATGTCTAGAGGTAACAAAGGCATGGATGAGGGTTTCAGCAGCAGATGAGCTGAGGTAGGGGCAGAGTCAGGCGATGTTATGAAGGTGGAAGTAAGCGGTCTTAGTGATGGCGCGGATATGTTATTGGATACTCATCTCGGGGTCAAGTATGACTCCAAGATTGCAAATAGTCTGCTTCATCCTCAGACAGTTGCCAGGGAGAGGGATGGAGTCGATGGCTAGGGAACGGAGTTAGTGGCGGGGACCAAAGACAATGGCTTTGGCCTTCCCAATATTTTCTTGGAGGAAATTTCTGCTCATCCAGTACTGGATGTCGGATAAGCAGTCAAGCAATTTAAAGACAGTGGCAGTGTTGAGAAAGGGGATGAGGTGGTGGTGAATTAGAGTTCACAGCTGCTTTCTTACTTGCTCTTGGGAAAGGGTTTGTTCACAACACTTTTGATGAGAGTTTACTTTCTACACTTTGGAGGTTTGTTCTATCACATCAGGATGGGGGGCACTTTGGCTGCCTTCAATTTGACCTCAATGAGGAGCAACATGACCAGCATTAACACCAGCAGCCGATTGGTCACAGACTTGTAGCTGCACAGGAGAGAGGGGAGCAGCAGAGAGGTGCAGTTTGCAGGAGGCACTACCCACAAAACAGGGTGTACAGGCAGAGACTGAGGGGGTGATTTTCATTCAGAAGTCGGGTTGGAGGCAGGACTACAACTTTCGGGGTTGTAGTCCCGCCTCCATCGAGATGCGGCCAATCCACGCGATTTTCACTTGATTGACCTTGTTGAGCCCGCCCAGTGGGCTCAGCAGGCCAATTAAGGGCCACCCGGCAACAGGTGACGTCAGAGACTAAAATTTCATCGGACAGATGAAATATCAGTGTTTCACAGCTGCTGATGGCTATCAAATACTGACAGTCTTACTTCTAACCTGAGTCCTTCTACACAGACTCAGTTAGAAATCTCTCCGGCACAGAAAGCTGCAGGCTGTCACTTTTAACAGTTCGCAGCCGTTCTGCTTTCTGTGCCGGTTAGATGATGGACTCCCGAAACCTAGAGGGAGGAAGGCTAAAAATGTAATAGGTAATTTAAACTTCTTTACACAATTTAGACACACCAAACACACTTACCATTGCACTTACCGGCTACCGACCATAGAGCACATATACCAGAAACGCTGTTTACGGAGGTCACGGTCCATCATCAAAGACCCTACCCACCCCAGCCACAGTCTGTTCGCCCTCCTGCCATCTGGGAGACGCTACAGATGCATTCGCACCCGTACGACCAGATTTAGGAACAGCTTCTTTCCTAGGGCTGTCATCCTACTGAACTCCACAAATAAACTCTAAAGCCTGCACATCTGCCAATGCACTTTATTATGGTTATGTTTATGTTAATGTATTACAAGCCAAATGTATGTTGAATGTTTAAATGTCTTCATCTAAATGTACACTCTCGGGAGCCGCAAGCCTACATTTCGTTGTACTGCACTTGTGCACTAACAATGACAATAAAAGTTGATTTGATTTTGATTTGATTTCATGCACCCATTATTCACCTGAACACCGACATCTCGACCCCTCCAAGTCCTTCAACCTGACGGCCCGACTCCTCTAACTTGGCGTGCTTTAGAGCCGTCGGGAATCCCACACTTCAAGCTTTAAAATAGGGATTAGGCTAGAAACTGCCTGTTAACTATCTGTTACCAGGCAGTTAATTGTCACTAATCCCTTCCTGCCTCGGGTAGGCGGGTCCCAGTGCGGGGCGGGTACCCGCCTCCTTTGAAACTTACATGGAGGCGGGTTGGGGGCGGGATGGTGTCGGGACCCCCAAATTTGGGACTTTAACCCCCCGCACGCCTCCAATCCCGACTCCACGGGTCAATGAAAATCGACCCCTGAGTTTCCTTGACATGTCTGAACACCAGTGTCTCAGGAGGCTCAGGTTGTTGCGTCAAGTGGTGGTAGACATCTGCAGCCTCCTAGAAGAAGATCTGCTCCCTGCTGGTCCTGGTTGCCACGTGTTACCAATGGCTCTCAAAGTCACCACCATCCCCACCATTTTTGCCTCCGGATCCTTCCAAGGTTCTCCCATAGACATAGCCAGGATCTCCCAGTCAGCAGCCCAAAAATGCATAAGACAAGTTATTGATGGTTTGGTTGCCAGGGCAGGCAATTATGTCAACTTCACCTGTGATGACACCAGTCAGAATGAACAAGTGCTCGGGTTTGCGTCTCTGGCTGGGTACCACAGATTCAAGGTGTCATCGACTGCACACACATGGCAATCCAAGCAACCCCAGGTCAACAAAGATTATTCATCAGTCGCAAGGGCTTCCACTCCATCAATGTGCAGCAACCACAAATAGATGTTTCTGCAGGTGTGCACAAGATTCCTGGGGAGCTGCCACAATGCTTTCACTCTGAGGTGGTCCAAGCTCATTGATGTCTTTGGACTGCAAGCAGATGTAAGGGGTGGCTGCTAGGCGATAAGGGGATACCCGCTTCAAGCTTGGCTGCTGAAACCCACCAGAAACCTGAACATGAAGTGCAACTTCACTACAATGAATGCTGAATGACCACCAGATGTGTGATCAAACAAGCCATCATCAGGCTAAAGATGTGCTTCAGGTGCCTAGACAGATCTGGAGGCATCCTTCAGTACACAGCAGCCAGTGTTTCCAGAATGGTCATGGTTTGCTGCGCTCTGCATGACATTGCGCAGCAGCAAGTCTTGGACCTGCAGGAGGAACAAGGCAAAAAGCTCAGATTCTCCTCAGAGGAGGAGAAGGAAGACGAGGTGGAAGAAGGTGATAAGGGCAATGCACCACCAGCTGCTCACATTGCTACCCAGGATGTCAGGGTTGATGAGGGCAATGCGGTTGACGTGGAGTATATGGACTTTCAAAAGGTGTTTGTTTAAGTGCCACATAATAGGCTTGCCAGCAAAGTTGTAGTCCATGGAATAAATGGGACGGTGACAGTGTGGATATGAAATTGGGTAAGTGACAGGAAACAGAGTAGTGGTGAACAGTTGTTTTTCGGACTGGAGGAAGGTATACAGTGATGTTCCCCAGGGGTCAGTACTGGGTCCACTGCTTTTCTTGATATAGATTAATGACTTGGACTTGGAAGTAAAGGGAACAATTTCAAAATTTGCAGACGACAGAAAATTTGGAAGTATAGTGAACAGTGAGGAGGATAGTGATAGACGTCAAGAAGACATAGACAGGCTGGTGAAATGGGCAGACACGTGGCAGATGTAATTTAATGCAGAAAAGTGGAAAGTGATACATTTTGGTAGGAAGAACGAGGAGAGGCAATATTATCTAAAGGGTACAATCCTAAAGGGGGTGCATGCATGAACAGAGAGACCTGGGGGTATATGTGCACAAATCATTGAAGGTGGCAGGGCAGGTTGAGACAGTAGTTAAAAAAGCATACGGGATACTCGGCATCATAAATAGAACCATAGAGTACAATAGCGAGGAAGTTATGATGAACCTTTATAAAACACTGGTTCGGCCTCAACGGGAGTATTGTGTCCAATTCTGGGCACCACACTTTAGGAAGCATGTGAAGGCCTTACAGAGGGTGCAGAAAAAATTTACGAGAATGATTCCAGGGATGAGGGACTTCAGTTACGAGGAATGACTAGAGAGGCTGGGATTGTTCTCCTTAGAGCAGAGAAGGTTGAGACGAGATTTGATAGAGGTATTCAAAATCATGAGTGGTCTGGATAGAAGCTGTTCCCATTGGCAGAAGGGTCGAGTAACAAAGGGCACAGATTCAAGGTGACTGGCAAAAGAACCAAAGGCAACATGAGGAAAAACATTTTTACGCAGCGAGTGGTTAGGATCTGGAATGCACTGCCTGAAAGTGTAGGGGAGGTAGACTCAATCATGGCTTTCAAAAGGGAATTGGATAAGTACCTGAATGAAAAATAATTGCAGGGCTACAGGGAAAGGGCAGGGGGAGTGGGACTAGCTGAAGTGCTCTTGCAGAGAGCTGGCATGGGCTCGACAGGCCGAATGGCCTCCTTCTGTGCTGTAACCATTCAATGATGCTGTACCCATTCTATGATGCTATGAAAATACATAATTTAGTCCTGGCAAGGTAAGAATGTGTGGCAAGTTATCATTATGGAGATGATCATATTTCACTCGCTGTTGAAATCAAGTCAACATGACTGAGTGCCGTATGACCTGTGAGTGGCTAATATTGAATTATGTCATCAGGTAGCTGGGAGCGCCCTGTCTCCACATCTCCGACAGCCAGGGATGTCAAAACTCCACTGATCTCCAATGCCTCATTCTCTGCGTTTTTCAGTTGCAAGATATTTGGAGGGCCACCTCCAGTTCTGCCCCTTTCCCTCGTGTTCTGTGCGCTCTCCTCCTGTGCAACGAGGGAAAGACCAACCTATGTGTGAGTGTAATGGCGTGTGTTCACCCGATGGATGGAGTGCATTTGGTGAGGGTGGTGGGTGTGAGGAGTGATGTGATGGAGTAGGATTTAGAAGGCAGAGTGATGGGGTTGGGGTGAAGCACACAGCAGGTGAATGTGTAACTGTACTCATCTTTCCTAACCTGGTTAGACTATTAACCGCTCCCTGCACTGCATCCAGGAGCATGGCACTATGCCCCTGCTACTCTCCTCCTTGACAACCTCCAACCACACCGCCTTTGTTTCTGCCACAGGTTTTCTCCTGGGGAATAGTATGGCCCTCCGGCTCCTCGCAGCCCCCAGCAGCACATCAAGGGAGGCATCAGTGAACCTGGGTGTAGCCTTTGAACATCTCAAATCCATTGTTGAAGTTGTTCCTCTCTTCTTCTCAACTCCAACTCCTCCAAATTGCATCTTTGGATTGGCCCTTTGAATACTGGAATTGAGATCGCGTCATGCTGGTCCTCATCACGCCTGCTGCCGCTAATTGGACGGCAAACCCGGGAGTAAAATGTTAATGAGGCGGCTGAGATAAAAAGCCACTGACAGACACGCTGAACATGCTTCCGGGTTTCCCACACAATATTGGACACCGCTCCAAATGCATCTACCATTCAATATTCGGGCCTTTGGATTCAAAGTAGTGGAAGTGACCCCCAGACAAAAAAATTTGTGCAGAATTACACTCCTGTCTGGGACTTTCAACTTTATAATCTCTTCCTGTCTCTGGACCACCAGAGAGGCTCAGCGCTGCCACCTTCACAGTGGTGGTCATTTCTAGGAGTGGTGACTGGGTGGAAACACAGGGATATCTCAGGGGCCACTGGGTTGTGCCCCCTACTTCATTTATATGTGGCAGCAGGTGGATCAGAGTCACAGGACAGAAATCATGGTGGCCATTTTTAGGGATAGAGTGGAAGGTCTCTCCATCTCATTTTACTTGCCTGATGCCTCTACACAGCCAAAACAAACAAAGCCTAGGCCTCAGTGCCAGGTTGGCACAGTTGGCAGTGTTACATGTTACTGAGTTGGGAAGTTGTGTAATCAAACCTGACTCCAGAACTTCAGCACATAATCAAAGCAGATATTTCACTGCAGCTTTGAGGGTAGGCTGCATTATTGGAGGTGCCGTCTTTCAGATGAAATGTTAAAATCTGTTCAAGTGGACATAAAATATGCCAAGACACTGTGAAAAAGAACAGGTGTCTTAGCGAACATTTATCCCTCAACCAATACCACCAAAACAGAATAATTAGTCATTTATCTTATTGCTGTTTGAGGGACTTTGCTGGATACAAATTAGCTGTCACTTTTGCCTACAGGGCAGTGATTACACGTTGAGAAATAATTGATTGGCTGTGAAGCACTTTGGGATTTCTTTTTATATTATTCATTCATGAGATGTGGGCATCGCTGGCAAGGCCAGCATTTATTGCACATCCCTAGTTGCCCTTGAGAAGGTGGTGGTGAGCCGCCTTCTTGAACTGCTGCAGTCCATTTGGTGAAGGTACTCCGATAGTGCTATTAGGGAGGGAGTTCCAGGATTTTGACCCAGTGACGATGGAAGAACGGCAATATACTTCCAAGTCAGGATGTTGTGTGGCTTGGAGGGGAACCTGAAGGTGGTGGTATTCCCATGCGCCTGCTGCCCTTGTCCTTCTAGGTGGAAGAGGTCACGGGTTTGGGAGGTGCTGCCGAAGAAGCCTTGGCAAGTTGGTGCAGTGCATCATATAGATGGTACACACTGCAGCCACTGTATGCTGGTGGTGAAGGGAGTGAATGTTTAAAGTGGTGGATGGGGTGCCAATCAAGCAGGTTGCTTTGTCCTGGATGGTGTTGAATTTCTTGAGTGTTTTTGGAGCTGCACTCATCCAGGTAAGTGGAGAGTAGTCCATCACACTCCTGACTTGTGCCCTGTAGATGATGGAAAAGCTTTGGGGAGTCAGGAGGTGAGACACTCGCCACAGAATACCTAGCCTCTGACCTGCTCTTGTTGCCATAGTGTTTATGTGGTTGGTCCAGTTAAGTTTCTGGTCAATGGTGACCCCCCAGGATGTTGATGGTGGGGGATTCGGCGATGGTAATGCCGCTGAATGTCAAGGGGCAGTGGTTAGACTCTTGCTTGTTAGAGATAGTCATTGCCTGGCACTTGTGTGGCGTGAATGTTACTTTCTTGAAGATGTTAAAATAACCATAACTGTAGGTTGTTTCTTCCTTTAATCTCATAAATTATAGAATCATAAGATCATACAGCACAAAAGGAGGCCATTTGGCCCATTGTGCCTATGCTGGCTCATTGAAAGAGCTATCCAATTAGTCCCACATCCCTGCTTTTTCCCCATAGCCCTGCAAATTTCTCCTTTTCAAGTATATAGCCAATTGCCTTTTGAAAGTTACCATTGAAATCAAATCCAATTGTATTTACAGCTGTTGTATATAGACTAACACTGTCCACTTATCAAAGGGTTGATTTTCTGAGTTTGCGCTGCTAGTGAGGAACCTCACCCACTGGTTGCGCATATTAGATGCCCACAATTTTCCAATATCTACGACTGACCAATGAGGTGCCCTGCTGGCAGTGAAAACTCAGAAAGCTCTTCCCCCCCACAAATCCTCCTAGGCCTCTGTTCAGATTAAAATGGTTCTCAGATAAAGGTCTACCACTAGTACTATTTAATAAATACAGGCAGTGGAGAACCCGAGAAGTAATTGATAAATGCAAGTAGCTGATGACATGCTTCTGCTGTCTGTAACAATGAAGTGCAAGTCTTTATAGGGCACTGGCATATTCAATTTGACAAAGGGTTTGATAGTCCTCAGGTCCTCCAATTATTTCCCCACCTCTCCTGAAGTCACATAGCAGGATATAGTTTAATGGATGCCAATTCCCTGCCATCCATTCTTCATGTACGAGAGCAGTAGATGAATGTGACCATGCTATTTGAGCATGGGACAGTATCACAGCCAAGCCTGATCGTGTCCTTATCAGATTGTGCACCCACACAATTCCCAGCAGGAGAATTGAACAGCAATCAGGAGCAGGATATTTTCTGTTCCCTACACCCCTGAGTGTTGGAGCTAATTATCTGTTCTTACTGTTGGTCTGGTTTTAGTTTTCTTATATTAAATTTTGCCCTGAATCATTTTTTAAATTTTCTTCCCTTCATAAGCTTATAGAAACATAGAGGATAGGAGCAGGAGTAGGCCATTCGGCCCCTCAAGCCTGTTCCGCCATTCAATGAGATCATGGCTGATCATCCAAACTCAGTACCCTGTCCCTGCCTTCTCCGCATATCCCTTGATCCCTTTAGCCTTAAGAAATATATCTAACTCCTTCTTCAATATATTTAATGAATTGGCCTCAACTGTCTTCTGTGGTAGAGAATTCCACAGGTTCACCACTCTCTGGGTGAAGAAATTCCTCCTCATCGCAGTCCTAACTGGCATATCCCTTATCCTTAGACTGTGACCCCTGGTTCTGGACTCCCCCGCCATTGGGAACATCCTTCCTGCATCTAGTCTGTCTAGTCCTTTTTAGAATTTTATAAGTTTCAATGAGATCCCCTCTCATTCTTCTAAACTCCAGTGGGTATAAGCCCAATTGACCCAATCTCTCCTCATACGTCATTCCTACCATCCCAGGTATCAGTCTGGTGAATTTTCGCTGCACTCCCTCCATGGCAAGAACATCCTTCCTCAGATAAGTCGACCAAAGCTGCACACAATACTCAAGGTGTGGTCTCACCAAGGCCATGTACAACTGCAGCAAGACATCCTTGCTCCTGTACTCGAACCCTCTCGCTACGAAGGCCAATATACCATTTGCCATCTTAATCGCCTGCTGCACCTGCCTGCTTACCTTCAGTGACTGGTGCACAAGGACACCCATATCTCATTGCACTTGCCCTTCTCCCAATCTATTGCCATTCAGATAATAATCTGCCTTCCTGTTTTTGCCACCAAAGTGGATAACCTCGCATTTATCCACATTATACTGCATCTGCCATGCATCTGCCCAATCACCCAACCTATCCAAATCATACTGGAGTTTCTCGGCATCCTCCTCACAGCACACATGTCCACCCAGCTTTGTGTCATCTGCAAACTTGGAGATATTACATCTAGTTCCCTCGTCTAGATCATATATATATATTGTGAATAGCTGGGGTCCTAGGACCGATCCCTGCGGTATCCACTAGTCACTGTACCAGCCGTATGATCTTCTTTTACTGGGAGGAGGGGCCTTTCCATACTCAATTGCCAGAAGCAATGCTTGCTGACAGAGTAGCCGATCCTCCACTTCTTATGCTATAGCCCCGATTTTAAGTCAGGGCAGGAATCAGGCAGGCGGCGGCCAAGATGGACGGCAGCATGAGATTTTCCTGTTCAAAACCGGTGAGGGCTGATTGGCTGGCAGGCAGAAGTGGAGGCGAAGGCTCTGCAAGGAAATTCATCATAATTAAAAAGACTTACCTTCTTGAGCCTCTTCTGGATCCAACTCCTGTTCCCGCTAGGTGGGCCTGTCAGGAAAGCCACTGTAAGACGTTTCCTTTCGGGACATCACTGGTTTAAGATTCTGATCCGAGAATTATAAGTGAGCAACTGACTTTATTGAGACGTCAGAGATCAAAGGTTACAATACAATGACTAAACTGGTTGCAATACAATGCCCATCACCACTAACATATGTTGTGGATAGGATATACATACGATCACCCATGGATGGTCAGTTCGTGTTGATTGTAGGTTCTTTGGGCTGACCAACCAAGTCACACCCCTCTTCCGACTGCAGCCCTATCCTCGTAGGCAAGATGTCTGGCCAAACCACCACTTCCGACTGCAGCAGGTCCTCGTAGGTGAGATGGCTGGCCAAACCACATCTTCCAACTGCAGCCCTATTCTCATAGGCGAGATGACTGGCCAGGCCACCTCCTTCCAACTGCATTGAAGTTACCTTTTTAGGCATTGTCTTTTATTCTTCTCGGTAACCCACTCTGTGACATAGTTGGAGCCCAATCTGCATATTGAAAGAAGAACCACACCAGTTTCCAGTGGGTGTCCCTGTCATCTGCTCAGCTTAAAACCGTAGCCAATGGGATCAGTGTGTGACTTCAACGGGTAAGTCGCATGGGCGATTTTAACTGCCCTCCCACCCATGTTCCGCTGAGCGGGCAGTGTTAAAATCACCCCTTATGTATTTGTTTTCCTCCCAAGATGAGATGATTCACTACTGCAGGGCATCTAAACCAGCAGGCAAGCTGAGAACTGATGACATTCATCACATATCTGTATTGCTAACGTAAGTGTCAGGCATCCCAGGGACTTAAAGTCATGATCACAAGGCCATGACACGAACATCTGAGCTGCTATGTTAAGGTATTATTTTCTCACAGCTTTCTTCTTATGTTTTTACCTGAGCCCAATCACAAACAACATGACTTCATAAGTTTGGATAGCTTAATGCACCACTGACTGACAAGAACTCAAATTTAGAAGCATTAAAAACCTCTTTACTTGGATAACATCAATGTTGTCACTGTTTGTAGCTAATGGGTACTTAAAAGCTCTGGATTTGCCTGCAAGTCTGCCTTCTATTATCACCCCTTTTGGAATAGCAGCTGCTGGAATAATTCAGTGTGCTGTACTCGAACTAGAAATAGCTGAGCACTAAAAATAGGTCTAATTCCAAATTGACCTTTTAGAACTCAATTTCCTTCCAAAATACGATTAAGTCCCAACTCTATGAGGCAAAATTATGAAAATGTACAGAATAACAGAATATCTTTTAGTGAGCTGTATTTTTAAAAACTTTATGTCAGCAACATGTCCTGGGAAATCATAATCAGCCTGGGTTGGCCATTTCTTAACCAGTTTTCAGTTTACACACCAGGACACAAAATCATTCACAAATAATACAGTAAAAAAAGCTGTTCAAATGTCAGAAATAGTTTCACTGCTGTGATGTTCGACTTCACCATTTAAAGTAAATACTTAAAACATTTTTTTTTAAATGAAGCACTTTACATCTGTTCTTCTCGACTTCCCTTTCCCCCATTTTCCTCCCAATTCTGTCTCCTATTTTTATTACACTACCTTTACTCCTACTTTTACTGTTAAATCTAAGCTAGTGGGGCAGATTTTCCTGTTACTGTGCTTGGATTGCTTGGGGGCATTGCATAGAAGTGAATTAGGCAGGGGGATCGGGCATTGCTAATGAGTTCATCTACATGGCTTGGGTGGTAAATTGGTGGAGCGGATCCCTGCCTATTATAGAACTCATCTGATTTTTATTTCCATTGATTACTGCATTGGATATTATTCATTTTTCAAATCATTACCATCTCTTATAAAATCTTCAAGCAGAAAGTAATTGAATCTCAGACAATAAGATATTATTAGAACCAGATTTGTTCAGTTGCCTAAGAAAATGTTATGTAAATATATGTTGGTGTATCTGCCTGGAGGTTGGTGAGACATGTCAATTGTTAAATGCAAAATACTCAAAACAAACTGAATAAATTTTCCTTATTTCAAATTGTCATTGTTCATGATGTTTAATAACAATATACATTTTAACTACCATGGGAAAGATGTTATCTGTCATTAGGAATAAAACCACAATTCTCATTACCTGGATCTTCTGAATAAGGCCACTGTCAAATTCTTACTATATAAAACCTTTCATTGGAGCTGTGCTTCTTCTTCAAAAAATTGCACCTAAATTTTCCATTTTCTTATTTGTTTTGCACGACATCATTTTTTTTTGTATGTGTTCTTTTTAAACAAATATACAATAAAACCTCAGTGTAGTGTATGCTAATATAAAAATGATTCAGAAAAATTGCCCAGGACTGTAAATTCTCACTTTGATAAATTTCTTCTCTAGACCAAATTCTAATAACCTAAACTGAGTACTGCTTGAGCTCCCTGATTCGGAGCGAGGCATTTATTTTAATCATTGATCATGTTGATGTGAAAAAAGTTGCTATGGAGGCAATAAAATACTTAATGCAGGAGTCACCAAAATTTATATACTCTTCCCACTCACTTAGCACTGGAAATTTTTAAGCTTTTGTTTATCGCCTCAGCCTGGTTAGCATTGGATGAGGCAATCAATGGTTCCTGCACTGATTCAATGTGGAGCCTGCAGGTCAAGACATTTAAATGAAGGTACTGGATACATTTTATTGTTGTTTGTGAATCAGGGAGATTATTCCTGGAATACTACATCTTAGTTAGAATTGGTAAACTAGATTTCCCCCCCCCCAAAGTTCAGCTAAGTCAGAGGTTCTCGTTATTTCTACCGAGGGCTATATCTTCACACAGTGTCGTGCAGTCTGCTCAGAATCTGGCGCAGAGATTCATATCTCATGAAGAGCAAAATGACTGCAGCTATTTGTTCTGAACATCCCTTTAAGGTATAGGGTACGAAGCAAACAAGTAGATTACCACTTATTGTTTTTACCATTTAATACAAGTAATTCATGATTTAAGTAGTTCATAACATTATTTTAACCTTCAGTCTTTGCAGCAAATGTATTATTGATATCAATACCCACTAAAACTGTTAGATATGCTCAAAATAGATGATTTGAATTAGGTTTCCTATATTCAGCTAAGGAAGTTTCTTACTTGTTTACAGGAATACCGCAATAAAAATCTCATTGGGACTCATTTTGAGTGCCTCTGATCGAAATGGCCATTTATGGAGTTATGTTATAGTTCATTATGTTATTGTAACAGTAACTGCTTGCTGCATTGTATTCTAAATTTGTGAAATGTTATGAAGTATGGATGAAATAGTAGGGACAAAACAGGATAACATAGTTCTCATTAATAATCCTGGAAAGGCCTTCATGTATCATCCGATTTGTGGTAAAGCAGCTATACTTTCACCACTGTGATACTTTACCGAGCGCTGACCTCGGTTCAAAATTTAATGTAATTACTGGTGAAGAAGAAAAATAGAAAAAGAAAATAAGTCACCTTTTTTGCTCCAGTGGAATATAAGCAAAGTGTCTTCATGTAGTGCACTTGCTGTCAGAGTCTCTTTGTTTTAGGAATGGGTTATGAGATGATCTGGAACATGAAGGTCTTACACATAGAAGCGGCCAAGAAAAGTACAAAATATAAATTTGATTTGGGCGGTAGCAGAAACGGGCGATAGCGAATCGGCAGCCTGTTTTGCACTCCAACCAATCTTCTTTTCCGTTGACTTGAATGGAAAAAAGAAATTGCGCTGAGTGTAAAAATGAGCTGCCGATTTGCTTCCGCCCAAGATAAATTTATACCCAAGCTTCAAGGCAATATTTAATAAATTCCTCCTTGGGCAAAGTGTGAGGAATGACCATGTGCATATCAAGTGGATGACATGAATAAGAAAGTACATTCGAGAAATAAAACTTCAATTTGAGAGCAGTTATAAATTAGGCACCCACCTGAAGACAACATCAAATTGTAAATATATAAAATTACAACCTACTAATTCTGATTTGTCAGCTTAATGTGGTATTGCGTGGGTTGTAAAGGCACATTCACACATCCCTGGTTCCCACACATTTTTATCCAATGTTTATTAAACTACTTCTTGAAGAATGTTCCAACTCTCACAGAAATAAAAAAAATGCTGTTCTGCCTTCCCTAATGGATATGCTCTTAAAAGCCGACTTTACTAAAAAAAAAAGATGAATTACATTTACTGATGTATCTAGTTGGACATTCCAGGTGATAAACAAAAGCAGGCAGCTGAGAATCTCTGCTGCACTCACTTCCCTTACAACACAACTTTGAGATTGAACTCTGTTACACAAAACAGCAGCTCATACCGGTTGCAGGGGTGGGCCCGTTATTTTCATTCGCCACAAATGGGCGGGGTCATTGCAATGATACGTAAATGAGGAAAAGATGCCATTGGCAGCTTTGGATAGCTATAAATCCCTGGCATCCAGAATTATTGAGGCTGCCTGGCTGGCAGAGGGAGATTGGGAAAAGGGGATTGTGGGGGGTGAGGGGGTGCGGGGGGGGGGGGTGGAGTTGGGAGTGGTCTGATCTTATAATGCACTCAATGGCTCACCAATCAACTGGATTGCCAGAAACTGACAGCAACACTTTTAACAGATTGCATTTTCTAGGGATCACAGCATTATTCCTTCCTCCCAGTCAGGCAGACACTCCAGAAAAGTCCCCCCTTTCCCTTCCTAATATATTTAAAGCAGTCTGATCTTTGGATTTCTAATCGGATTAAGGACTAAGTGGGTGGGCAGGAAGCTCTGCTTTGCCCCAGATCCAGTGTTTCCCCCTCCACCTGCACCCACCTCCCCCTGCCTCCCCCATGCTCTCCTCAGGAATTTCAGCATCTGTTTACTGGGGATGAATAGTTGGATTTTATGGAGTTTCAGGTTCAGAGCTGGCATAGTTGTTGAAAAAATAAAAGCAGGACAAGTAAATGAATATGGAGCTCGTCTTCCACTATGGCACCAGGGATTTTAAAGCCTGAAATTGACTGTCAGTGATTGTATTGTACAAAGCTTATTACTCTCATTTCAAATTCCACTACCTTAACGGAACTATTGAACCATTTATTGTAAACAGACTAGTGCCTCTGTTAAATAATAGAGACGTATTTGACATGAGTGTGTTAAGCATTTGTACAGTAACATTGTCAAAAGTAATTTCTAATCTATGATTACTTATTTCTAAACTGGAAGGAATCATACATACTAAAATTAAAGGATATGATAGGGTGTCCTCTGTCAGACTGAAGAAGCTGCAGATACTAGCAAGTGAAATGGGACAAATCCCCACCCCAACCAATGTGCCAGGATAAAGTCATTAACAAAATCTGCTTCAGTGATCTTTTCATGTTCATTCACATGCTTCATCCTCTGGGATTCAGTGGGGGGGGAGGGAATTAAACTTTGGCGGAGGTGCAACACGGGTGTTAGCTGATCGGCCGCCCGTTACACTCCCTGCCTGATTTTCCTTTCCATTGACTTCCCTGAAAACTGCCTGTTAAACACCCCATCCAATTTTCCTTGCATTGAAGTCAATGAATACCGCCTGTTACATGTCTGATTTTCCTTTGCACTGACTTCAATAAATAACACCTGTTCTGTGTCCTCGCCGGAGTTGAACTTTGCCCCCACTTTCTTCTTCAACTCAGAACATCAATGCAGAGACAACAAAAAGAAATGAAGTTTTATAAATTCTTTGTAACTATTATTTCTAAAGGAGCACTAATCATAGATTCATAGAAATTCATGGCACAGAAGGGGGACATTCGGCCCATCTTTTCTGTGCCGGCCGAAAATGAGCTATCCAGCCTATTCCCACTTTCCAATTCTTGATCCATAGTCTTGTAGGTTATGGCACTTCAAGTGCATATCCAAGTGCTATTTAAACATGTTGAGGGTTTCTGCCTTTACCACCCTTTCAGGCAGTGAGTTCCAAGCCCCCACCACCTTCTGGGTGAAAAAAGTTCTCCTCAACTCCCCTCTAATCCTTCTGCCAATTACTTTAAATCTATGCCCCCTGGTTATTGACCTCTCTGCTAAGGAAAATAGGTCCTTTCTATACACTCTATCTAGACCCCTCATAATTTTATACACCTCAATTAAATATCCCCTCAGCCTCCTCTGTTCCAAAGAAAACAACCCCAGCCTATCCAATCTTTTTAATCATAGCTAAAATTCTCCAGTCCTGGCAACATCCTTGTAAATCTCCTCTGTACCCTCTCTAGGGAAATCACATCTTTCCTGTAATGTGGTGACCGGAACTGTACGCAGTACTCTAGCTGTGGCCTAACTATAGTGTTTTATATATTTCAAGCATAACCTCCCTGCTCTTATATTCTATGCCTCAGTTAATAAACAAAAGTATCCTGTAAGCCTTCTTAACCACCTTATCTACCTATCCTGTTACCTTCAGTGATCTGTGGATATGCACTCCAAGGTCCCTCTGTTCCTCTACACTTCTCACTATCCTACCATGTATTGTGTATTCTCTTGCCATGTTAGCCCTCTCCAAATACATTACCTCACACTTCTCTGGATTGAATTCCATTTGTCACTTTTCTGCCCACCTGACCAGTCCATTGATATCTTCCTGCAGTCTACAGCTTTCTTCCTCACCATCAATCACACAGCCAATTTTTGTATCATTTGCAAACTTCTTAATCATGCCCCCTACATTCAAGTCTAAATCATTGATATATACCACAAAAAGCAAGGGACCCAGTACTGAGCCCTGCGGAACCCCACTGGAAACACACTGCTAGGGCTGGATTTTGTCATTGGGGGCGGGCTGAAGGTCGTTGTGTGGGAAAAAAGTGCGATTTTGCCCTAATTGGGCACTTGATTTCCAGCGTGTGGGAATCCCAGCCCAATGAGTCTTTTCATACAGAAACATGCCACCGATTATGTCATCAATGCTGCTGGATTTAAGGCCTGCAAGCAGCCTTGCTTCTTTTTCAGCCTTTCAACTTTGTGACCATTGTTCTGAGTGATTCCTTCTGCAAGTATTTCCAGCTCTAGACCGAAGTGTGCGCCTAGATTTGATGAGGCCTCCCTCCAAGCTCTGGTGGAGGGAGCAAGAGCAAACAAGGATGTGCTCTTCCCTTCCTCAGGCAGGAAAAAGCCTCTACAACAGACTAAAGTTGTGTGGCTGCAAGTAGCACAGGAGGTCAGTGCTATTTCTATGTGCAGCAGAAGCTGGCTGCAGTGCCGGAAGAGGTTTCATAGCCTTCTCTGCACAGGAAAAGGGAGTACAGGAAACTTTGTGCTATCCGGCACCCATGGGACCGAGCTACTGCCGTTTTTTTAAAAGCTCCGGATAGACCAGCGTCAATGTTATCAGATAGGAGCTTTTCATCACAGTATCTGACCACAAACACTGTACTCAGCAATAGCTTGTAAACACTCGGCCCGTGGCTTGGAAGCATCTCTGAAGCTGTTGCTAAGATACAGAGACGCTTTCTAGAGCCTGCCGTGTCTGACCACAAACACTGTTGCTCAGCAACAGCTTGTAAACACTCGGCCCAGTAGCTTGGAAGCGTCTCTGAAGCTGTTGCTAAGCGACAAAGACGCTTTCCAGAGCCTGCCTGTGAAAAGCAGAAAAAAAACCTAACCAAAACGGCTGCTGATTTCTGCCCAAAGTTGCCGGACATTCAACTTTCGGATAGCACAAAGTTTCCTGTATTACATTCCCATCACCCTCAATCTGATGCCCATTGCTTCTCATCACCAGCACTCTACTTTGTCAACCTCCTCCTGCACATCCCACTTCACCCTTACATCCCTGCACCCTTACCCATTCCCTCTCTCTCTATGTTCACATTCACTGAACTATTTGACAATGCAGCCCTCACCTCCCTATCACTGTGATGCAATGGCAACAACTTACAACACACAGGGAGGGCCCTTGGTCATGGCACCTCACTCCATCTTTGTCTGCTTCTAAGCATCTATGCTATGGACTCTCTACATTCACTCCTTCATTCTCACTCAAACTCCACTTGTCACCCTCATTGCAGGAAAAGAGAGCCCACAATAAGAGGGAAAGGGCGCGGACAGGTGGAGGGCCACCCTTAATAGCCCAGCTCACCAATGCAGAGGAGGCGGCCCTAGAGATTATGGGAGTGGAGAATAATGTGCAAGTGGGGGATGGACAGATGGGTGCATCACAGCAAGCTGGTGACAGAATAGTTTTGCATCTCTCTCATTGACATTGCATGAGTGACTGATGATGATTCTGATGCTCTAACAGATTGACTTATGATCATCTGCACAATTCAATCTGCATTCAGCCTTTATCTCACATCTCTAACTCTTTCCTTTACTCCCCCACAGGACCATCGAGAGCCCCCGTCCTCACTGCCCAGGAGGAAGAGCCTGAGCCTCCAGACTCCTCGGAGGAAGCTGCAACCTCTGTAGGTGCAGCCTCAGCAGAATTCAGCATGCCCAGCACCAGCGCAGACACTCACACCTCGGTGGGACCTTCGCGAGATAGTGCAGTGTTGTTACCTGGTGTATCATACCTCAAAAGTGAGCATCAGCCGATGGTGGAGACAGGGACAGCAGTGGAGAGTCCCTGTCGGAGGGTGTAGGACTCTCCCAGCTAAGCTCAGCTGCATGTCGACCCTGTGCCTCCGGGTCCATCCAGAAGGAGAGCAGTGCTTGAACTCCAGGAACAGTTGCAGGAGTCTTTGGCAGGTTTTGCCTCCAGTCGCTGCGAGTGTGGAGCGAATGGAGGAGTCCATCGTGAACATGAGCAGAGCCTTTGTGGAAGCATTGGCGAAATAATGCATCACGGCGGAGAGGATGGCAACCTCCATGGTAAGGCTGGCAACCATAGAGGAGAGGATGGCTATGGTGGAGAAGATGATGGCTATGGCAATGGAGGAACTTGCCAGTGTATTGAAAACATGGTAATTGTTCAGAATACACTGACATCTGTTGAGGAGCGATGGTCAACTATTGAGCATAGAAACCAGACCTTCATGGAAGTCCTCTGGATTAGGACTTCCAGTGCAGAAACTGGTCCTCATGGTCCCCCTGAAGTGCTGCAAGGTGCTGTCAAGCCACTTGCTTACTCTGAATTGGTGCTGACCCATGAGAGGGATGTTGGTTGCAGACAACAAGGAAGTGGGGGCTCCTCTCCAGGAGCAGCAGACTGTTGCCAAGCCCTCACAGGCTCACAACCCCAAAGGCATCCAGACAGGAGCAGCAAGAAAGTGAGCAAGGGGTCACCACATCTGCTGAAGCTACAGGGGAAGCACCACGTAGGAGCACGTATAAGAGGAAGATAAAGCACAAGTATTCACAAGGGTAGTCACTGGGGTGTTCTGTTGTGTTTATTTTTAACAAGCCATCCGTGAATTGTGATGATAAACAAATTTGATGGCAAACTGTTGAAGTTGCGGCCTGTGTCATTTCGAAAATGGGACTTCCACACTGAGGCCTTAGTGCAACTTGCAATTGTCAGTATGGAGGTCAGAGTGATAGGAATTCATAGGTTCTTCTCCATTGTCGATGCTCTGCTAAGAAGGTGCAAGGCAAAAGTGTTTGATTATGCAGGCTGAGCAAATCTGGCCAGGTTGAGTGCGTCCCTTGCATCCCAGGCAGCAATGTGCTCGCGTGCTGGTGCCGCTGGTTGATGGGCATCCACAACCTGTTCGTTATCAGTGTCCTCCTCCTCCTCCTCATCTGAAGAGGCTATGCGATCAGTCACTTATACCTCAGATAGCTGCAAGCCACAATGCCATGCCATGTTGTGAAGTGCATAGCAGACCACGATGATTCTGGAGACCCTGGCTGCTGAGTACTGCAGGGATCCACCTGATCTATCAAGGCATCTGAATCGTATCTTCAGCAAGCTGATGGTTTGCTCAATTATGGATCTGGAAATGTGGCTGGAGTTGTAGCTCTCCTCAGCATCGTTGGATGGGCTCCTCAATGGCGTCATTAGCCACATCTTCAGGGGATAGCCCTTGTCTCCAAGTAGCCATCCAAAAAGTTGGTCTGGCGGACTGAAGAGCGGAGGCACTCTAGACTGGCGCAGGATGAAGGAGTCATGGCAACTGCCAGGGTACTTGGTGTACTGTGTGTACCTTTAAGAGGAACTATGTTTTTTTGAGGCCCCTGTGTACTGTAGTACCGGTAGTGACCACTCAGGTATATAAGCTTGTATAGCGTCTTGTATAGTTAGTTCACCTCCAGGCTTTGTTCAGTAAACACTTGTTAAATCAACTCCTGCATTCCGGGTCTCCATTAACACACGGATTCAACAGTGGCGACGAGTTAGAAACAAACTTACCTGCAATTTGGCAGCACCTCAAGGAGATCGATTCCTCAGACGAAGGTAGAAGAAAAAAAAGAAAAAAAAACTGTGGTTTCACCAGCTAAATAGGCTGGTGGCAGGTAGTGCACTGATCCTTCCTGGGCGGTGGGCTGGGGCTCGATCGGGTGGCTCTGCAGCGAGTCGGAAAGCAGAAGCAAACAGAGTCAGAGGGTGGAGCACTCAGGAGACGGCCGGCGCTGCAAAGCAGGTTGGCGTTCGGACCGAGCAGAGGGAGGGGAAAGTCCCAGAGGGTCCGACAGGAACGATTCTCCAAGTGACGGAGAAACTGTTTAAAATATATGTGCAAATAAAAAATAAATAAAAAAAATAGAAATACCACGAAAAGCTGCAGGTCGCAACGGGAACCGCGGAGAACAGCGTTGGCAGCAGCGGCAGCGGCAGGAAAGCGCGGGAGGCGCCATCTTGACTCGGCAGGGAAGAAGGAAAAGCGCGGGAGGCGCCATTTTTGATTTTCAGGATGCCAAAGACTGGCAATATTACTGCTTTCGATACTGATATAGAGGATTGGACCACATATGTGCAAAGAGTGGAGGTAGATTGCAAGGCGAATGAAGTAGCGGATGATAAAAAGGCATCGGTACTTCTCAATCTGATGGGCGCAAGGACATACGGGCCGTTACGAAACTTGATCACTCCAGCCAAACCGATGGACAAGAATTTTAAGGAGATTGTTGATACCCTACAGGAGCACTTAAACCCAACAACGCTGCTGATAGCGGAACGATTCAAATTCTTCAGGAGGAATCAGCACAAGAATGAAAGTAACGCTGATTACCTCACCGAATTACAAAAGCTGTCAAAGCACTGCCAATTCGGGGCAGGACTGGCAGATTCTCTACGAGACAAATTCGTCTGCGGTTTCCGAAGTGAAGGAACACAGAAAAGACTACTTTCTGAGAAAGATTTGACAATGGACAAGGCTTTCAGTGTGGCTGTATCATACGAAGCAGCAGCAAGAGGAGCTGCAGAGATACAGCAAAAGCCACAGGACTTCGGCACCCATGAAATGACATGGGGTTTCGAAAGATGTTATCGCTGCGGCAGATCCACCCATGACCAGAGGGACTGCTGGTTCAAGGACAAAGCATGCAGGCAATGCGGAAAGATGGGACACATTGCACGTGTATGCAGATCTGGAAAAAAATCCGCTGACAGTAAAAAGGTCAAAAAGGAAAAGTACAGAAAGGTACAAATGATGACGGACAGTAGCTCCGAAGACCAGAAGAGCGATAGCGACTCCGGAAACAAGAGACTAAGCTGTCTCAAATTACATAATGTAATTGCCAAAGAAGATTACCGGACCATTTGGGTTACCCTCACGATAGCGGGGTCCCCAGTTAAAATGGAGCTAGATACAGGATCAGCTCTGACCATCATAAGTCGACGGGATTACGAGCGGCTATTTCCGCATATACCTTTGAAAGACACTTCCATTATCTTGAAGACATATACGGGACAGAAAGTATACCCCAGAGGGAAAATAAGGGTGCCTGTTGTATACAACGGCAAGGAAATACAGAAGTTGTATTTATACATTCTGCAAGATGGTGGTCCACCATTGTTGGGACGTGAATGGATCAGAAAGATATGTTTAGACTGGCACTCCATTCAGGCACTGACGGTGATCAGTAAGAAAAAAAATGATGATGACATCATACCTGGACGATTAAAAGAAATCTTGGCTAACGCCAAAGAAGTGTTTCAACAGGAACTAGGAACCCTGAAAGGCGCCACCGCCTCAATAAAAGTGGAAGATGCGGCAATTCCCAAGTTTTTTAAGGCAAGGCCGGTGCCATACGCAATTCGTCCAGCAGTCGAGGCAGAGCTGGAGAATTTGGAAAAAGCAGGCGTGTTATCCAAGGTAGATTGGAGCGAGTGGGCAACACCCATCATCCCGGTCATGAAGAAAACGTTGAATAATGATAAATCTGAAGAACAGAGAAAAATTCGCATCTGTGGGGACTTCAAGGTGATTGTAAACCCGGTACTTCACATGGTACAGTGTCCTCTTCCGAGGATAGAAGATATTTTCGCCTCACTATCCGGAGGGAAACGTTTCACCAAAATTGACTTGGCACAAGCATATCTACAGATGGAGGTTGAGAAGGCCTCTAAAAAGTATCTCACGATAAACACACACAAAGGCCTGTACCAGTACAATCGATTGGTTTTCGGAGTAGCATCAGCTCCAGCTATCTGGCAAAGAGCTATGGAGCAAGTCCTGCAAGGGATTCCGGGGACTCAATGCTACCTAGATGACATCCTTGTAACAGGAGAAAACGACAACGAGCACCTTGCCAATTTGGAGCAGGTGCTCACGAGGCTGAGAGAACGGGGCCTACGAGCAAATCGCCCCAAGTGCGAATTTTTCCAGAAACAAATATCATATTGTGGCCATGTCATTAACGAAGAAGGGTTGCATAAGTCACCTGAAATAATTGAAGCGGTCCTAAAAGCCCACGCGCCTGAAAATGTCTCACAATTAAGGTCGTTCCTGGGATTAATAAATTACTATCATAAATTTTTACCGAACTTGTCAACGTTTCTGCACCGTCTTAATGCACTGCCACAAACGGGAGTAATTTGGAAATGGAGCGAAGACTGTAAACGTGCCTTCCATAAATGCAAAGGCTTGACCACGTCCAAGGAAGTTTTGGCTCATTACAACCCATCACTGCCAATCAGACTGGCGTGCGATGCATCCCCTTACGGCGTGGGAGCGGTATTATCGCATAGATTCCCTGATGGCTCGGAGCGGACGATAGCTTTTGCGTCATGCTCATTGAACTCAGCTGAGCGTAACTATGCCCAGATTGACAGGGAGGCACTCAGCCTGGTGTGGGGGGTGAAGAAATTCAACCATTACCTACATGGACAAAAATTTACCTTGTTGACTGACCATCAACCCCTCATCTCCATATTCAACCCTAAAAAGAGCGTTCCCATTATGACAGCGCAAAGGCTACAGAGGTGGTCCCTTTTCCTAGGGGCACACCAATATGACATAGAATACAAAGGAACAAAACAGCATGGGAATGCTGACGGGTTATCGCGCCTACCGTTGCCAATGGTAGAAGAGGCGCCTACAGTGGACCCAGTGGAGATGTTCCACTCGACCATAGTGGAATGTCTACCAGTAACAAATTCTAACATTGACAAGGAAACGAGAAATGACCCGACTCTCTCACGAGTCTACGATTTAATGGTGAAGGGATGGCCAGCACATGGCGAACCACTGTTGCCAGCATTCTCGCAAAGAATAGAACAGCTGTCAGTGTGCCGAGGAACCTTGATGTGTGGATCCAGAGTGGTGATTCCCCCCAAACTCCAGGATAAAGTGCTAAAGGAGCTTCACGAGGGGCATCTGGGTGGAGTGAAAATGAAGAACGTAGCCAGAGCGTTTGTGTGGTGGCCAGGTATTGATGGAGACATTGAAGAAATGACCAAGAGCTGTCTAGGATGCCAGAAGGTCCAAAACGCCCCACCACAAGCCCCTCTACATCCATGGGAGTGGCCCTCATCTCCATGGCAAAGGGTACATATCGACTTTGCTGGTCCATTTATCGACTCAATGTTCTTAATCGCGGTGGATGCACACTCCAAGTGGCCGGAGGTAATAAAGATGTCCTCCACCACCTCGGAAAAAACCATCACATTATTAAGGACCATATTCGCCATGAATGGGCTGCCTGAACAGGTCTGTTCTGATAATGTCTGCAATTTGTATCCGAAGCATTCAGGAAGTTCTTAAGAAACAATGGGGTTAAGCACTACACGTCCGCCCCATACCATCCCGCCACCAATGGATTAGCTGAAAGGTTTGTCTAGACCTTCAAGAAGGCCATAAAGGCCATGGGTAATGAAGACATAAATCTACAACATAAGGTAGATAACTTCTTGTTTGCATGCAAGAATGCAACACATGTGGTTACAAACCAAACCGCCGCCATGATGTTCTTCAATAGAAGACTAAGATGCTGGCTGGATTTGATCAAGCCAAACATCAGAAGGGATGTAGAGAACCGGCAATTTCAAAGCATGAATGAAAGGCCAACTAGAACCTTCCAGATAGGTCAACAAGTTTTGGCCCGGGACTACCGTACCGAGAAATGGCAGCCTGGAGCTATTTGCGCACGACTAGGACCGCTGATGTATACCGTGGACATTGGAGAAAGCATAATAAGGTGCCATGCTGACTAGATCATAGAGTCATCTGAAAAGGGACAACCTACACCACAACTCTATATGCCTAGTGATGAAGCAGAGATACCCATAGTATCTACCTCCGATCCGGTGATACTGGAACCAGATGAATCCGACACTGGCATTCAAGCCGAATCGACCTTGCCAAAAGAACCTACTACACCACCGAAACCTACTACACCACCGAGGCGTTATCCGGACCGAGTCAGGAAGCCTCCAGAGAGACTGAAATTGTAATTGATTAACTTCATCAAATGTGTAGATTACTGTTCTTGTAAAAATGTTATTTAATGATTACTTAAAATGTTATGTACTATTTATCTAAAAGGGGAGGAATTGTAGTGTATGTACCTTTAAGAGGAACTATGTTTTTTTGAGGCCCCTGTGTACTGTAGTACCGGTAGTGACCACTCGGGTATATAAGCCTGTATAGCGTCTTGTATAGTTAGTTCACCTCCAGACTTTGTTCAGTAAACACTTGTTAAATCAACTCCTGCATTCCGGGTCTCCATTAACACACGGATTCAACACTTGGCGCAAACATGCAAAATTTCCATCTTGTGGTTGACAAAAAAACCTGGATTGTGATGGGGTGCCTTAAGGGCCATATGTGTGCAGCCAACAATGCCCTGCACCCTTGGAAAGCCTGCCAGATTAGCTAATCCAACCGCACGCGCCGTGACACTTCCTTGATCCTTGGAGAAATTGATGTAATTGTGTGCGATGCCAAAGAGGGCATAGGTTACCTGCATGATGCAAGTGTGTGCAGCCGCCTGGAAGACACCGCTGATGTCTGCTGCTGATCCCTGGAATGAGCCTGAAGCAAAAAAGTTGAGTGCGGTGGTGACTTTGATGGCCACTGGTAAGGGGTGTCCACCTGCTCCTCTGGGCTCCATGTCTTGCTGCAGCATTGCGCAGATGTCACCCACTACCTCTCGCGAAAGTCTGAGCCTCCTTTCGCACTGCTGCTCAGTCATGTTGAGGTAGCCGATCCTCTGTCTGTAGACCCTGTTTTGGGGGTATCTCCTGTGCCAACGTGCTTCCATGCGCTGGTGCCTTCTGGCCTGTGCAGCTTCAGGTGGGTGAGCAGCAGCTTGGCGCTCCTGTTGTTGCTCCTGCAGTTGGTGATGCTAATTTTCAGGGTTCTGCTGCTGCCGCGGCTGGTCTTTGTCTGAATTTGGTGTCCAGGAGGAAAGGAAATAAATGGTTCCCATGCTTCTGGTATATATCTCAGTTGAGGAAGCGCTCAGTCAATGTGGGGAGAGTGGTTTCCCAGGAGGTCAAACCGGAGATGCGTGATAGGCTCCAAACTTCCACAACAATGAGTAGACCTGCTACAAGTTGCTCCAGACCTGAGACAACAAAGTTCTGCCACCTGCAAATGATCATCAGTGAAAACTCATTTTTAATGGTGGAGCTGCAGCTGTTAGTAAGCTATCCACTTGTGAGGCCGTCAGGATTAATTAGCGTGTTCCAGAGGAGACGTTCAGCATGGGGGAAATGTCTTGAATTCAGAAAGGCCTCTCAAAGTGGGATTATAGTGGCAAATAACTGGTAGTTAAGGGCCTTATGGGCCTCTCCCGCCTCTTGGAGGCAGGATGGAAATGTGGTCTTAAACCACGAATGTGGGAAAAATTGCTTGGAGGCGGGATGGAGGCAGGATCGGAGCCTCCCACCATTTTTAGCGATTTTTACAATGCACACACCTCCAATCCTACCTCCTCGAGCCTGGCAAAACTGAGCCCCTAGTCTCAAAAACACCCGTCGAACATTGTACATTGCTTCCTGCCACTGAGCCAATTTTGGAACCAACTTGCCACTTTCCCTTTGATCCCATGGGTTTTTACTTTTCTGACCAGTCTGTCATGTGGGACCTTTTCAAAATCCTTGCTAAAATCCATGTAGACCACATCAAGTGTGCTACCCTCATCAATCTTCTTGTTACCTCCTCAAAAAACTCAATCAAGTTAGTCAGACACGACCTTCCCTTATCAAGTCCATGCTGACTGTCCTTGGTTAATCCATGCCTTTCTAAATGACAATTAATACCTTCCCTCAGAATTTTTTCCACCACCAAATATTGGCTGACTGGCCTGTAATTACTCGCTCTATCCCTTTCTCCTTAATGCTAGAACTTCCACTTTAAAGTAACAGTTTCAGCAGTTATGGCAATTACAGGGCTTGATTTTATTCCCAGTCTTAGTTCTGGTGATGTAGTTCCTGTTTATACCATAAGTAGACGATAAGACACAAGGGCCGGAATTTACTCAAGGGAGGCCGGGTTTCCCCCAGGCCCTGCTGACTTTAATGGCAGGGCCTGATTTGAATGCGAGGCCTTGGAATCCCACCTGCAGTCAGCCAGATTGAGAGGCTGGCTGGCTGCGGGCACATAGGCCTCAGAAGCGAAGGGCCGGTCTGGGGGGGTGGGGAAATCGCAGGAGGGGGGTCGGCAATTGGTCGGAGTTGGAGATCTGCGGTGGAGAGGGAAGAGGATCAGCTGGGGTCGGGGATCGGGCGGGGGGGGGTGGAGTGGGCGGGAGGATCGGCGCCGGCCGCCAGAGGATCGTGATCGTGATCGGTCTCATCATCATCGTTGGGGAGGGGAGGAGGCATGGGGGGTGGGTGGGGGGATGCCTGGTGGGGGGTGATTGAAGGCCTCATGGTGGGGTCTCCGATTGCAGGGGGTAGGTTAGGTAGGGACCCTGGGAGTGGGTTGATCGCCAGCCCCCCGTCCTGCCTCCGGCAAAACCAGAAGTGGGTGGATTGGAGGTGCGATCAGGTCGGGAATCTCATTTTGAAGACTTTAACTGCCCCCACACTCCAAATCCACCCATTTTTTTTCGGGGGAAATTCTGGCCAAGATGTTTCAAAGAAGGGGCAAAGCTTGCTCAACCCATCCGGTTCACTGTGTCACCTAGGATCTTTTTTAATGATGCAAGGTGCAGAGTAAGTTTATTATTTCATAAGCTGCAATTTACGTTAAAATCTTTGCACCACTCTCTGGGTGTAGAAATTCCTCCTCATTTCAGTCCTAAATGGCTTACCCCTTATCCCTAGACTATGACCCCTGGTTCTGGACTCCCCAGCCATCAGAAACATCCTTCCTGCATCTGGTCTGTCCAGGCCTGACAGAATTTTATATGTTTCGATGAGATCCCCTCCCAATCTTCTAAACTCCAGTGAGTATAAGCCCAATCGACACTGTGGTGTATGTGCCTTTAAGAGCCCCCTGTGTACTGTAATGCCGGTAATGGCCACTCGCGCTATATAAGCCTGTATAGTGTCTTGTATCTGTTAGTTCACCTCCAGACTTTGTTCAGTAAACACCTGTGAAACCAACTCCTGCATTCCGTGTCTCCATTAACACACGGATACAACAGTGGCGACGAATTGGAAACGGACTTACCTGCAATTCGGCAGCACCTCAAGTAGATCGATTCCTCAGACGAAAGTCGAAGAAAAACAAGAAAGAAAAAAATAAAATAAAACTGTGGTTTCACCAGCTAGCCGAGCTGGTGGCAGGTACTGCAATAATCCTTCCTGGGTGGCGGGCTGGGGCTCCATCAGCTGGCTCTGCAGCGGGGCCGAGCAGCGAAGGCAGAGGCAAACGGAGACAGAGGGTGGAGCACTCGGGAGACGGCCGGCGCTGCAAAGCAGGTCGGCGTTCGGACCAAGCAGAGGGAGGGAAAAGTCCCAGAGAGTCCGGCGGGAACGAGTCTCCACCTATTAAAAATACCTATGTAAATAAAAACCATGGAGAACAGCGTTGTCAGAAGCGGCAGCGGCGGGAAAGCATGGGAGGCGCCATTTTTTTTCTGCGGGGAAGAAAGGAAAGCGCGGGAGGCGCCATTTTTTTTCAGGATGCCTAAGACTAGCAATATTACTGATTTCGATAGCGATATAGAGGATTGGACCACATATGTGGAAAGAGTGGAGGTATATTGCACAGCAAATGAAATAGAGGATGATAAAAAGGCATCAGTACTTCTAAATCTAATGGGCGCAAGACATACGGGCTGTGTAGGGGGTTTCTCTTGCTCTGGTCTCCTGCCAGGCTTCTTGCAATAATTACCCGTGAGTGGTTCGACCCACTCGCCCCTACGGTTCTAGACCTTGGACTTAGGTGCAGGGAGCTGTAGTGCAGAAAAACTCAATAGACCAGGTCGAATAGCATGAAATGGATGCCTTTATTGAACAGTTTGCAGCATTATAAAATACATGTCATATGCACAGATTAAAGCAACTACAAGCATGCACACATCTATAAACTTAACTCTATAGAAATGGGGAACACACGGCACATCGTAAAAGGGGTAACACATTACAATTACCCTTAACCCCCTCCCCTAGACCTAACTAAGTTTCGATTTGAGAGACTCGGGATCATGCTCACCACTTTAAGAATTGCGAAAAAAAAAGGCTTTGCAGCCTTTCGACACAGCTTTCCGTCGTCACGTGGGTTTGGAAGCTTCTGGCGCAGCTTGTTTTCCTCTTGGTTCTCCTGCGATGAGCGCTCGCCGATGTGATGTTGACGAACTGGAGTACCGGGCCCTGGGTGTCTTCTTCTCCGGCCTGGGTCATCGATGATCTCCCGATGACTCGTTATACAGTCAGAATTGTCCTTCTGATTTCTCCAACGGTGGAGCAGAATTGGAGTACCTGGGCCCTGAGGGTCTTCTTCTCCGGCCTGGGTCGTCGATGATCTCCCGACAAAAGTACCCGGGCCTCCCTCGTCGTCTTCCCGTCGTGGCCGGGCCTTGCCTGGCCGAGCTGGCTTCCAAGCCGAACTCTTCTCGTCGTCTTCTCGTCGTGGCCGGGCCTTGCCTGGCCGAACACCGACCACGTTCCGAACCGAAGTGCTGCTTAGTTCCGATGGAGTCTGTCCCGAAGCGTACCGATGGAGAACTCCCTGATGGACTTTACTCAATCCACAGTTATACATTTTTGGAACATGCTTATCTCCCGCCAAATCATAGTCCTGTCTTTGTAATAATTTTGGCGGGCAGAACTCTCTGCAGGGGTGTTTTGTCTTCATAACGGGAGTCGGTGATAGCTGAACTGGCCTTCCTGGGCCGATAATGTCTTTGCTTTGTTACCGTAACTTGGTTTGTATATTGATCGGTCTGGAGATTGCCCTGGATGGCTGTTAAACGGCTTCTCTTTATACAGTGTAATGGGTTTAAGCGTTCGTTCAATTGTCCACCCATTTCTTGATGGGTCTCATCCTGCCACCCAAATCTGTCCTGTACTTGTAATCTAATCAATATGTATACTCAGTTCCATGAGTTTCGGCTTCCCGAAACTGGTTTTCGCGGGCTTTTAATGTCTTCAATCCACAAGCCTGTCTGGCTTGCAGTAACAGAAATTCAAATGGTCCCAGAAGCTGGTCACAAGGTCTGACGGCCATTTTGTGTGCCCTTTTATCAAAGGTTTCTCTGTATAAGCTTCCTTTGGTCAATAAAGCTGTTTTATTAACCCTATTTTCCTACGTGATTATTTAATGAAAATTTAGCGAATCTTACAGCTGTTACGAAACTTAATCACTCCAGCCAAACCGAAGGACAAGAATTTTAAGGAGATTGTTGATACCCTACAGGAGCACTTAAACCCAACACCGCTGCTGATAGCGGAATGATTCAAATTCTTCAGGAGGAATCAGCACAAGAATGAAAGTAACGCTGATTACCTCACCGAATTAAGGAAGCTGTCAAAGCAGTGCCAATTCGGGGCAGGACTGGCAGATTCTCTTCGAGACAAATTCGTCTGCGGTCTCCTAAGTGAAGGAACACAGAAAAGGTTACTTTCTGAGAAAGATTTGACACTGGACAAGGCTTTCAGTGTGGCTGTATCATACGAAGCAGCCGCAAGAGGAGCTGCAGAGATACAGCAAAAGCCACAGGACTTCGGCACCCATGAAATGACACAGGGTTTCGAGAGATGTTATCGCTGCGGCAGATCCACCCATGGCTAGAGGGACTGCTGGTTCAAGGACAAAGCATGCAGGCAATGTGGAAAGATTGGACACATTGCACGTGTATGCCGATCTGGAAACAAAAAATCCACGGACAGGAAAAAAATCAATAAGGAAAAGTACAGAAAGGTACAAATGATGACGGACAGTAGCTCCGAAGACCAAAAGAGCAATAGTGACTCCGGAAACAAGAGACTAAGCTGTCTCAAATTACATAATGTAATTGCCAAAGAAGATTACCGGACCATTTGGGTTACCCGCACGATAGCGGGTCCCCAGTTATAATGGAGCTAGATACAGGATCGGCTCTGACCATCATAAGTCGACGGGATTACGAGCGGCTATTTCTGCATATACCTTTGAAAGACACATCCATTATCTTGAAAACATATACGGGGCAGAAAGTATACCCCAAAGGGAAAATAATGGTGCCTGTTGTATACAACGGCAAGGAAATACAGAAGTTGTATTTATACGTTCTGCAAGATGGTGGTCCACCGCTGTTGGGACGTGAATGGATCAGGAAGATACGTTTAGACTGGCACTCCATTCAGGCACTGACGGTGACCAGTAAGAAAAAAAATGATGTTGACGTCATACCTGAACGATTAAAAGACATCTTGGCCAACGCCAAGGAAGTGTTTCAACAGGAACTAGGAACATTGAAAGGCGTCACCGCCTCAATAAAAGTGGAAGATGCGGCAATTCCCAAGTTTTTTAAGGCAAGGCCGGTGCCATACGCAATTCGTCCAGCAGTCGAGGCAGAGCTGGAGAATTTGGAAAAGGCAGGCTTATTATCCAACATAGATTGGAGCGAGTGGGCAACACCCATCGTCCCGGTCATGAAGAAAATGATGAATAATGCTAAATCTGAAGAACAGAGAAAAATTTGCATCTGTGGGGACTTCAAGGTGACTGTAAACCCGGTACTTCACACGGTACAGTATCCTCTTCCGCGGATAGAAGATATTTTCGCCTCACTATCCGGAGGGAAACGTTTCACCAAAATTGACTTGGCACAAGCATATCTACAGATGGATGTTGAAGAGGCCTCTAAAAAGTATCTCACGATAAATACACACAAAGGCCTGTACCAGTACAATCGACTGGTTTTCGGAGTAGCATCAGCTCCAGATATCTGGCAAAGAGCTATGGAGCAAGTCCTCCAAGGGATTCTGGGGACTCAATGCTACCTAGACGACATCCTTGTAACAGGAGAAAACGACAACGAGCACCTTGCCAATTTGGAGCAGGTGCTCACTAGGCTGAAAGAACTGGGCCTACGAGCAAATCGCCCCAAGTGCGAATTTTTCCAGAAACAAATATCATATTGTGGCCACATAATTAACGAGGAAGGGTTGCAAAAGTCACCTGAAAAAATTGAAGCGGTCATAAAAGCCCCAGCACCTGAAAATGCCTCACAATTAAGGTCGTTCCTGGGATTGATAAATTACTATCACAAATTTTTACCGAACTTGTCAACTCTTCTGCACCCTCTTAACGAACAGCTACAAACGGGAGTAATTTGGAAATGGAGCGAAGACTGTAAACGTGCCTTCCATAAATGCAAAGGCTTGATCACATCCAAGGAAGTTTTGGTTCATTACAACCCATCACTGCCAATCAGACTGGCGTGCGATGCATCCCCTTACGGCGTGGGAGCGGTATTATCGCATAGATTCCCTGATGGCTCAGAGCGGCCGATAGCTTTTGCGTCACGCTCATTGAACTCAGCTGAGCGTAACTATGCCCAGATCGACAGGGAAGCACTCAGCCTGGTATGGGAGTGAAGAAATTCAACCATTACCTACACAGACAAAAATTTACCTTGTTGACTGACCATCAACCCCTCGTCTCCATATTCAACCCTAAAAATGTGTGTTCCTATTATGACAGCGCAAAGGCTACAGAGGTGCTCCCTTTTCCTAGGGGCACACCAATATGACATAGAAAACAAAGGATCAAAACAGCATGGGAATGCTGATGGTTTATCACGCCTACCGTTGCCAACGGTAGAAGAGGCACCTACAGTGGACCCAATGGAGATGCTCCACTCAACCATAGTGGAATGTCTACCAGTAACAAATTCTGCCATTGAAAAGGAAACGAGAAATGACCCGACTCTCTCACGAGTCTACGATTTAATGGTGAAGGGATGGCCAGAACATGGCGAACCACTGTTGCCAGCATTCTCGCAAAGAAGAGAACAGCTGTCAGTGTGCCGAGGAACCTTGATGTGTGGATCCAGAGTGGTGATTCCACCCAAACTCCAGGATAAAGTGCTAAAGGAGCTTCACGAGGGGCATCTGGGTGGAGTGAAAATGAAGAACCTAGCCAGGTATCGATGGAGACATCGAAGAAATGACCAAGAGCTGCCTAGGATGCCAGAAGGTCCAAAACGCCCCACCACAAGCCCCTCTACATCCATGGGAGTGGCCCTCATCTCCATGGCAAAGGGTACACATCGACTTTGCTGGTCCATTTATGGACTCAGTGTTCTTAATCGCGGTTGATGCACACTCCAAGTGGCCGGAGGTAATAAAGATGTCCTCCACCACCACGGAAAAAACCATCACAGTATTAAGGACCATATTTGCCAGGAATGGGCTGCCTGAACAGATCTGTTCTGATAATGGACCCCAATTTGTGTCCGAAGAATTCAGGAAGTTCTTAAAAAACAATGGGGTTAAGCACTACATGTCCGCCCCATACCATCCCGCCACCAATGGATTGGCTGAAAGGTTTGTCCAGACCTTCAAGAAGGCCATAAAGGCCATGGGTAATGAAGACATAAATCTACAGCATAAGGTAGATAACTTCTTGTTTGCATACAGGAATGCAACACATGTGGTTACAAACCAATCTCCCGCCATGATGTTCTTCAATAGAAGCCTAAGATGCCGGCTGGATTTGATCAAGCCAAACATCAGAAGGGACGTGGAGAACCGGCAATTTCAAGGCATGAATGAAAGGCCAACTAGAACCTTCCAGATAGGTCAACAAGTTTTGGCCCGGGACTACCGTACCGAGAAATGGCAGCCTGGAACTATTTGCACATGACTAGGACCGCTGATGTATACCGTGGACATTGGAGGAAGCATAATAAGGCGCCATGCTGACCAGATCATAGAGTCATCCGAAAAGGGACAACCTACACCACCACACTATACGCCTAATGATGAAGCAGAGATACCCATAGTATTTACCTCTGATCCGGTGATACTGGAACCAGATGAACCCGACACTGGCATTTAAGCCGAATCGACCTTGCCAAAAGAACCTGCTACACCACCGAAAACTACTACACCACCGAGGCGTTATCCAGACCGAGTCAGGAAGCCTCCAGAGAGACTGACTTATAATTGATTAACTGCAGCAAATGTGTAGATTATTGTTCTTATAACATGTTAATTAATGATTACTTAAAATGTTATGTACTGGTTGTCTAAAAGGGGAGGAATTGTGGTGTATGTGCCTTTAAGAGCCCCCTGTGTACTGTAATGCCGGTAATGGCCACTCGGGCTATATAAGCCTGTATAGTGTCTTGTATCTGTTCGTTCACCTCCAGACTTTGTTCAGTAAACACCTTTGAAACCAACTCCTGCATTCCGTGTCTCCATTAACACATGGATACAACAGACACACTCTCTCCTCATACGTCATTCCTGCCATCCCAGGTATCAGCCTGGTGAATCTTCGCTGCACTCCTTCCATGGCAAGAACATCCTTCCTCAGGTAAGGCGACCAAAACTGCACACAATACTCAAGGTGCGGTCTCACCAAGGCCCTGTACAATTGTAGCAAGACATCCTTGTTCCTGTACTCAAACCCTCTTGCTACAAAGGCCAACATACCATTTGCCTTCTTAACCGCCTGCTGCACCTGCATGCTTACCTTCAGCGACTGGTGCACAAGAACACCCAGGTCTCTTTGCACTTCCCCTTCTCCCAATCTATTGCCATTCAAATAATAATCTGCCTTCCTGTTTTTGCCACCAAAGTGTATAACCTCACATTTATCCACATTATAGTGCATTTGCCATGTTTCTGCCCAGTCACCCAACCTGTCCAAATCGTACTGGAGTTTCACAACATCCTCCTCACAGCATACCCTCCCACCCAGTTTTGTGCCATCTGCAAATTTGGAGATATTACATCCAATTCCCTCGTCCAGATCATTAATATATATTGTGAACAGCTGGGGTCCTAGGACCGATCCTTGCGGTACTCCACTAGTCACTGCCTGCCACTCAGAAAATGACCCGTTTATTCCAACTCTTTGCTTTCTGTCCGCCAACCCGTTCTCTATCCAAGTCAATACCTTGCCCCCAATCCCATGTACCTTCATTTTGCACACTAATCTCTTATGCTGGACCTTATCGAAAGCCTTCTGAAAGTCCAAATACGCCACATCCACTGGTTCTCCCTTATCTATTTTACCAGTAACATCCTCAAAAAATTCTGAGTAGATTAATTTCCCTTTTATGTTCAATGAAGGAGTATTCCTGCATAATACTATGGAACTTAACTGAATAGGGAGACCCAAAGTACAAACTGATTTTGCGGAGAAGAAACGGTGAGATCATTTTAACCCTAAAACACTGGCGGGTTTTGGTCGGGTGTGTTGTGTATGTACCTTTAAGAGAGAACTGATTTTATTCTGTAGTACCGGCAGTGACCACACCTGTATATAAAGCCATAGCAGGCTTCTGTACTTTCAGTTTAAGCATGCCCTCTGTTCAGTAAATACCTGTTATTATTGTTCTCCTGCAGTCCGTGTGTTATTGATACACGGACACTACATTGGCGACGAGCAGGTTCAAACTCACCTGCAGTACTGCATCACCTCACGGGGATCTTTCCCTGAAAAGAAGCTTCTTGGAGGTCGAAGTCAGAGCAACGGGCGTCGACCGAGGGCAACCGCCCAGTGATCCATTGGAGTTCGGAGAATTGCAGGGGAGGCTGTGGAGAGCTGGGCTTGGCTCCCCAGTCAAGGTGTTCCAGCAAATCGTGCTGGTAGCAGGTAGTGCGCTGACCCTTCCAGAATGCGGCAGGCTCGAGCTCGATCGAGCGGCTCTGCAAAGGGGCCGTGCAGCGTCGTCAGGAGGCCAAGAGAGAGAGAGAGGGTGGAGCGCACAGGGCGCAGTCGGTGCTCAAGAACCGGGCAGCGTAGAGAAAATAAAACGAGGGGAAGGAAAAGTGAGACGCGCCGAAGCCGCAGGTCGCCGCCATTACCTTGTAGAATGCTAGGAGCAGCGTTGGCAGCAAGGGGAAGAAGGAAAAGTACGGGAGGCACCATTTTATTCCATTGGGGAAGAAGGAAAAGCGCGGGAGGCGCCATTTTAATCCATTGGGGAAGAAGAAAAAGCGCAGGAGGCACCATTTTACACCACCAAGATGCCGAAGAGTGGCAGTATCACTGCTTTCGACAACGAGGTAGAAGACTGGACCACGTATGTAGAAAGAATTGAAGTGTACTGCAAGGTAAATGAGGTGGCCGATGGAAAGAAGGCGTCGGTATTATTAAATTTGATGGGCGCGAGAATGTACGGCTTATTGCAGAATTTAATTACCCCAGCTAAACCAATGGAGAAAAGTTTTGAAGAGATTGTTAATATCTTACAGGAACACCTAACCCCTATGCCGCTGCTGATAGCAGAAAGATTCAAGTTCCATAAAAGAAACCAGCACAAAGATGAGAGCAATGCTGACTATCTTACGGAACTACGCAAGTTATCGAAGCAGTGCCAGTTCGGAGCAGGACTGGCAGACACCTTAAGGGATAAGTTTGTCTGCGGGCTTCAGAGTGAAGGAACCCAGAAACGACTACTTTTGGAAAAGGAGCTGACGCTAGAACAGGCTTTCAGCGTGGCAGAATCCTACGAAGCAGCAGCATGGGGAGCTGCGAAAATACAACAGAAACCACAAGAATACAGTGCTAACGAAATGGCATATAGAGCAGAAAAGTGCTATCGCTGTGGCAGAACAACTCATGATCAGAAGGACTGCTGGTTTAAGGACAAAGTATGCAGGCAATGTGGGAAAATGGGACACATAGCAAGAGTCTGCAGGTCGGGAAAGAAAACCAACACTAAAAGAACTACTGAGGAAAAGTACAAGAAAGTAAAAAAAATGACAGACAGCAGTTCAGAAGATCAGCAGAGTGATAATGACTCCGGGAGCAGGAGACTAAGTTGTCTAAAGTTACACAACGTGATCGCAAAGGATGATCACCGAACCATTTGGGTCACCCGCATGATAGCAGGGTCCCAAGTAAAGAGGGAATTGGACACAGGATCAGCCCTAACTGTCATGAATCGACGAGATTATGAGCAGATATTCTCACACATACCCTTGAAGGACACGTCCATTGTATTGAAGACATACATGGGGCAAAAAGTCTACCTCAGAGGAAAAATAAGGGTGCCAGTTAAATACAACGGCAAGGAAACACAGAAACTGTATCTATATATACTACAAGATGGAGGACCACCATTATTGGGACATGAATGGATCCGAAAAATACAATTGGATTGGCATTCCATTCAGGCGCTAACTGTGACTGACAAAAAGGATGACGACGTCACACCTGGACGACTGTCAAAAATTCTAACTGACGCGAAAGAGGTGTTCCAACAAGGACTTGGGACTCTAAAAGGAGTAACGGCAATGATAAAAATCGAAGATAACGCAAACCCAAAATTTTTGAAGGCCAGACCGGTACCGTACGCGATCCACCCAGCCGTTGAAGCAGAGCTGGAGAGTCTGGAGCGTTCGGGTGTGCTGTCCAAGGTGGACTGGAGCGAGTGGGCCACATCCATCATTCCTGTAATGAAGAAATCATTGAGCAGCACGCCTGGGGAGCCGAAGAAGGTTTGCATCTGTGCGGACTTCAAGGTAACTGTGAACCCAGTCCTGCACACAGTACAATATCCACTTCCACGGATAGAAGATATTTTCGCCTCACTATCTGGAGGGAAACGCTTTACGAAGATTGATCTGGCCCAAGCGTATCTACAAATGGAGGTGGAAGAAGCATCTAGGAAATACCTCACGATAAACACTCACAAAGGTCTTTACCAGTACAACCGACTGGTATTCGGGGTAGCATCAGCCCCGGCTATTTGGCAGAGGGCAATGAAACAAGTCCTGCAAGGGATACCGCAGACCCAGTGTTATTTGGGCGACATCCTGGTGACGGGCGAAAATGACAGTGAACACCTTGCCAACCTGGATCAGGTGCTCACTAGATTACAAGAATATGGGCTACGAGCCAACCGTCCCAAATGCGAGTTCTTCAGGAAACAAATCTCGTATTGTGGCCACATGATTGATGAGGAAGGGTTGCATAAGTCCCCAGACTAGATTGAGGCAGTCGTCAAGGCTCCAGCACCGGAAAATGTGTCGCAACCGAGGTCGTTCCTCGGGTTGCAAAGATGGTCACTTTTTCTAGGGGCACATCAGTACGACATAGAGTACAAGGGTACGAAACAGCATGGAAACGCTGATGGGCTGTCGCGCCTACCGTTGCCTACGGTGGAGGAAGCACCTGCAGTGGACCCTGTTGAGATATTCCATTCGACCATAGTCGAATGTCTACCTGTTACAAACTCAAGTATAGAGAAGGAAACCCGAAATGACCCGACACTCTCTCGGGTCTATGATTTGACGGTGAAGGGATGGCCAGCACATGGCGACTCACTGTTGCCAGCATTCTCGCCAAGGAGAGAACAGCTGTCAGTGTGCCGGGGGACCTTGATGTGTGGATCGCAAGTGGTAATTCCACCCAAGTTGAGAGATAGAGTGCTCAATGAGCTTCATGAGGGTCATCTGGGAGGGGTAAAAATGAAGAGCCTAGCCAGGGCGTTTGTGTGGTGGCCGGGAATCGATAAATAAATCGAGGATATGACCAAGAGATGCACAGGATGCCAGAAGGTCCAAAACGCTCCACCATAGGCCCCGCTACACCCATGGGAGTGGCCCTCATCTCCATGGCAACGGGTACACATTGATTTTGCTGGTCCATTTATGGGCTCAATGTTTTTAATCGCCGTGGATGCACATTCGAAATGGCCAGAGGTCATCAAAATGTCCTCCAACACCACGGAGAAAACTATTGCAGTCCTACGGACCATCTTCACCAGGAATGGCTTGCCAGAACAGATTTGCTCCGACAATGGACCACAGTTTGTGTCCGAGGATTTCCGGAGGTTTCTGAGGAATAATGGGGTGAAACATTACACATCTGCCCCATATCATCCAACCACAAATGGATTGGCTGAGAGGTTTGTTCAGACCTTTAAAAAGGCAATAAAGGCGATGTATAACGATGACATACCACTACAACACAAGGTGGATAATTTCTTGTTTGCTTACCGGAATGCGACGCATGCAGTCACCAACCAAGCTCCAGCCATAATGTTCTTCATCCGAAGGTTAAGGTGTGGCCTGGATTTGCTCAAACCAAACATAGGACGAGCTGTTGAGGATAAGCAATTCCAGCACATCAATGAGAAGCCAACCAGGTGCTTCAAGATAGGGCAACCAGTCTTGGCCCGCGACTACCGAACAGAAAAATGGCAGCCAGGAATGATATGCACACAGCAGGGACCACTAATGTACACAGTGGACATTGGAAAGAGCATTGTGAGATGCCATGCTGACCAGATTCTAGAGTCACAGGAACAAGCCAAACCCATACCACGAGCATGTGCACCTGGTAATGAACTCGAAGTACAGATTGCGTCTACCTCAGAATCAGTGGAATTGGAAGCTGACGAACCAACCAATGACAATGAGCCAGAATCAACTCCAACGCAAGAACAGGATACTCGAGAAAGGCGCTATCCAGTCAGGATCAGGAAGCCTCCTCAAAGACTGAACTTATAAATGATTATTTCAGTTGATGTATATAGTACAGAGAAAATTGTAATTGTAATTAGTTATTATTTAATTGTTAAATGAATGTTATGTACTGTTTATCTAAAAGGGGAGGAATTGTTGTGTATGTACCTTTAAGAGAGAACTGATTTTATACTGTAGTACCGGCAGTGACCACACCTATACATAAAGCCATAGCAGGCTTCTGTACTTTCAGTTTAAGCATGCCCTCTGTTTAGTAAATACCTGTTATTATTGTTCTCCTGCAGTCCGTGTGTTATTGATACGCGGACACTACAGGGTGGGAGGTTAAAGTGTTAAAAATCTGAATCCCAAACCCAACTCGCTTTGAACCTGCACACTTCTGGTTTTAACAGAGGCTAGACGGTGGTGGGGGAGGTGGGGGGGGGCTAGCGACCTGCTGCAAGGTGGTGGCTGGTTCATTTAAATATTGTAATGAGGCTACGTGCCTCACATTTTTTCTCCATTTTAGGTTTAACCCTCGCCGGCCAGATTTATCAGATTTTGGGACAGCTAAAAGGAGGTGAGGACTGCTGGATCCAGCAGATAAGTACCTTTCCAGCACTGCTTGTGGGCCAGGAGGAGCAGGAGTGCTTCCCCCGGCCCACCAGACCTACCTGTAAACCACTCCCGCAATCTGCCGATCACCCCCCAGCCCCCGCGCGATCGACTGTACCCCCAAGATTGGAACTCCCCAGTGGTATTTCCAAACCCTCCCTGCTCTGCGCTACCCGGCTGCGACCTTCTATCTCCACCCCCTCCTTCCTTTCTGGTCTTCACCCCCCACCCCCCGCCCCAGCCTTTCCAATCTTCACTCCCCTCCAGCCTCTGATCTTCCTCTCGTCCCCAGCATTTCCGATCCCTCCCTCCCACACCGCGGCTGTGGTCTGGTACTGTAGGTCTACCCACCCGACAACCAACCAGTCTCTCAATCTGGTTTGGCTGCTGATGGGAAACAGAGACAAAAAATGTTAATCAGGTCCTTCCATTAAATTCTGCAGGACCCGAGGGAAACCCATTCTTCCGGGACTCCCAGATGCAAAACAAGCCCCGCTCCCTCCCTGCAAATATCGAGGCCATTCTGTTTTGGCTGTGAGAAGAAGGTCATCAGTGTTGAAAAGTAAATTGCTGGGGATTAATGGTGATTAATGTTTCATTGTCAATCTCTACATCTGACAGTGTGAACAGAAAGCATGATAATTAACATGTCTGTCTTCTCATTAATACCGGTCAAGTGCTTCTTACTAAAAACAAAGCCTTTGTGCAAATTAGTCTAATATATTGCAATTAAAGTCTCGCCAATCATAGTTGGAAACATAGCAGCCGCTGTTGAGCAGATGCTATAGTTTATAAATGTATTATCATAGCTGCAGAAAGAGCTGCCCAATTGCATTAACATGACAGTATAGTCAGAGACCCACGTTCTTGTGAAGAGTCAGCATGGATCAGATGGTAGCGAGTCAGAAAGCTGTGGGTTGAAATGCCAAAAGAAAAAAAACAGACTTGCATTTATATAGCGTCTTTCACGACCACCGGACGTCCCAAAGCGTTTTACAGCTAATGAAGTACTTTTGTAGCCACTGTTGTAATGTCACTCCAGAAGAATAGGCTTCCCTCGGGTCCTGCAGTAATAAAGGGGTTTGCATTGGGGGAGGTGCTGCCTTTTTGAATGAGACATCAAATTGAGTCGAATAAAAATTCAGTCACCTGTTTGATGCATCTATGGAGAGCAAATTGGCTGCTATTATTATTCAAGTGCAAGCGAGAGATACTGTGTCATTATTTGAGGAAGAGCAGGCAGTTCTTTCAGTGTCCTGGTCAACATCCCTCCCTCAACCAGCACTATCAAAACACAGATTAATTGGTCATTCATCTCATCGTTTGTAAGATCTTGCTGTATACAAAACGATTGCTGACAGTCACTGCACTTCAAAGTAACTCATTCGGTGTGAAACACTGAGACATTTTGACATGATAAATGCAAGCCTTTTTCAGGTAAGCATATTTTCTGTTGCTGAATTTCTTTGCCATTTTCAACACTGCTGAAATCTGGCTCCCCTCTGTGTTGTCCCTTCTCAGTCTCCGCTTTGCTAGCTCACTTCCCACTCCCACAGCACTCCTTAAACAAAGGGCAATATGAAAATCAAGAAAACAACATTCTTTTAGAGTTTGATTTTTAATTCCTTTTAAAAATATTGTAAATGGTAAATAAATAGGAGTGCGGAACCCTATAGGGCAAGTGTTTAAATTGCCTGTTCACCACTGGGGATCTTTTAAATAAAAGGTTTTTAAAAACACAGAAGGCATTAAATATTTTAATGAAATACTTTAAAAAATAATTATTTCCTTTCTTTTAAAAACTTTTATTAAATAAAAAAAAACCCCACTGACAGATAGGAGACTGGTAGCATATGGAAAATGAAATAATAATACGTGATTTAAAAATCAACACAAAATGGCTGTTGATGAACTATTCGGGGTTAACTGTGGCTCTCTAACAGTTTCTGGAAGACTTAACACCGACTCATTAACCTCGATCTTGCTGGTTTCTGCAACAAGTGTAAATCATATGCTAGAATGCTTACAAAATTGGTTGACCAATGGAGCAACAGGAAGGAAGCTTCTGTTAACTGCATTAAGGAAGCAACTAAATCTCGGCACCTGTGGAAAGGAGAGTTGGCCAGAAGTTTACTTAATAAGATTACTGTAAAATGGCAACCAGGGCTGGCCAGAGTCATTTTGTTGTCCAGGCTTTGGAAGCACTGATACAGGAAGTCTGGTATAACAGGCTTGGGATTAATTCAAAAATAGGGACAAGTGATAAATGCTGGACTTGCCAGCAACACCCACATCTCAAGAATTTTTTTTTTTAAAGAATGCAGTCTCTGGTTCTGATGCATTCTAGAGAGATTGAAAAAGGATGGCTAACCTTAAAACATAGTTAAGGCAACACTAAAGTACTGTTTTCACCCTGATTAGACATATCCTGAAATGTACGATCATGACTTGTAAATCATTTTGTGTTGAACCATGATAACCACCAATAGAAGCTTAGCTTGTGCAGTGTAGCCACTAGAGAAACGGAGCACTGAAAGCTTACCTTGACATAACTGAAACTGTGGGTACTCAAAAATCTCAAAGGAGCATCCTTGTAAGTCAGTTTAGCCTCTGTACTTTAGGAAAGCCAGAAGTCCTGTCATGCTGCTGTTGCTGTTCATTGGGAAAGGAGATAGAGCTGTTGGACATGTGGAATATAATTTCAGTCGCCTGTTTGACGCATGCATGGACAGCAAAGTGGCTGACACTACTAACCTGGAAGGACTAAGAGGCATTAAAACTTGAGGGTCATGGTAATCTGGCAGTGCCGTCCCTATGTGTAAGGTTGTCCGAAGGTCTTCCTGAAACAGATAGTACAGCCCTGTAATTGTTCTGCTGCTAAGCCTCAGCTTTTGGAGATCGTGCTGTTCACTCACTGCTCCACATCTGTGTGTGGGCCTATAAAATCCAATGAGTGGCATAGTGGCAGGTCTCGACAGCTTGCCTTTGGTGCCACCTAACATCCCTGGCAGCTCTTCTCTGCTCCTGCTCATCCTCCTCAGCTAAGTCAAGTACCGTGGGACACTGAAAACAATCCCCATTATAATGAACGTCCTGTCACCAGAATCTCAGTGGAACAGCATTTCACTTCAGAATCCTGACACATGACTTGGCTTATTTGCAATACATGACTAAAATGGGTGGTAAGAGTGTATTGCACATGATGCATGAAGCCTGTAATTTGTTACACTACCCCCTTAATGAGCAATTATACCACCCTCAATATCTCCACAACAATTTCAGAGCAGGCCTAAAACAAGCAGCATGCAAGCATTATACCGCACTCTTCACATTATACTGTCTATTACCACTTTATTGCCATCAGAATAAAGGTATATTGCCAACAGTAATTTCTACGCCAACACACAGTTTAAAAGGAATGATGTAAAACTTCTTTCTCTCATTGTAGATTATCAATTGCTAACTGGGAGAATGTTGTTGTAAAATTTGAGGAAAAATATTTAAGTTCCATATGGCAAATCAGGATTGAAGCCCCAGAGTAGTGTGTAAATCTTCTGTCTGCTTTAAGAAATATTTTTAAAATTAATAAAATAAGGCAACATTTTTATCACATGAAAGCTTTCTTTTCTAGCAATAGCAGAAAATTACTCGGGGGGGCAAGAACGTTAAATTAAAAATTTGGAAACGTAAGCAAGATATTAAACTCAACTGAATTATTTCAGGTCAAGGTTAGATCCATGATCCAATGCAAGAGGAAGGAAAAAAATCAAAAGTTAATCGACAGGTCATTATAAGCACTGTCTGCTTTGATTCGTTCAGATCCTGGCAAATCCAATAACACAGTTTCCAAAATATGCCACTTTCCTTGTATTTCTGCTCAGGACTATCTGTGACAAGTCTGGGAAAAAAGCAGGGTTAATCCTACTAGGCTGGATCAAGCAACAGAATGTGTGATTTTTCTTCTTCACCGTGTCCAATCACTTATTTGACTATATTAAAATCTAGCATTGAAAATTTCCACTAGTTCACATGGATGGAAGTTACAATTTGTTAAGACGTATGTGTGTGGTATTTGACTGATTTCCAGGCTTCCACACATGATTAATACGAGTGTACAAATTAAACATATAAAGGGGATCAATTTTTCACCCAACATCGTGCATAATCCACGTCTAAACTGGGAAATAAAGACTGAAATCCTGTCCACTGACCTCAATCAGCAGATTTTTTTCACAATTTTATTTTAAGTAATCAGGGGTAATTTGGTTAGTGCTTGATTAAGGCGTGAAAAGGGTGGTGCGACTGCAGCACGTAACTGAAGAGGTCGGCCCGAGCATTTCTCGAGATTGGTTCTCATGTTTAATAATCGCAGTGAGCTGTCGGGACCTGGCGTCCCTCCAGAAGCAGTCGCAGGATCAATTTGGACCGGCTGCCTCATCATCAAATAAGTCCTGCCAGGGGAGAAGTATCGAAGGGGGAAAAGGATGGGAGGGGGATGATCGTGGGATGGCAGCAACCTGCAGTAGTGCTATGGAGCCAAAGGGAGCACTTCTGCTTCCTCCAGCTTTGCGTAGGTGTGTAAGATTTGCAACATTTGAACATTGTCCTATAAGGGTCTATTGGCAGAAAAGGCCCTGGTTTTAAAGACTGTTTTAAAAGAAGCCCAGAAAAAGGGACACACAAAATGGCCACCAGACCCCGCGACCAGCTTATGGGACACTTTAAAATGGTTCCTGCAGTCCCCAGACAGCTTTTGTGGATTCAGCCCACAGTAGGTTCTGGAAGGCAGTTTCAGGGAAAATGAAACCAGACAGAGCCTGTAGTGTATGTACCTTTAAGGGGAGAACTACTTTTTACAGCTCCTGTATACTGTAGTACCGGCAGTGACCACACCGGTATATAAACCCTGAGTAGGGATCTGTACTGTTAGTTTTAGAGTAACCCTCATCCAGTAAACACCTGTTGATTGTTCCTCTGCAGTCTCTGTCGATTTATTGAAGGACACCATACATCAAGATTCACGGATTTAACATTGGCGACGAGTGGATTCAAACCTACCTGCAACTCTGCATCACCTCCCAGGGATTCACTCCTGGAGAGCAGTGAAAGGGGAAGGCCGAGTCCAGAAGTGCGGGCGTCGACCATCCAGAGAGGACTTGAGCATCGCAGAGGAGGCTGTGGAGAGCTGGGCTTGGTTCTCCAGTCACGACGATCCAGCGCAGCGGGCTGGCAGCAGGTACGGTGCAGACCCTTCCCGGACAGCGGCGGCTGGAGCCGACCGACGGCACAGAAAAAGGCCGAGCAGCGTCGACGGTGTAATAGAGAGGGTAAAGCGCACAGGGCGCAGCCGGGGTTGAAGACCGAGTGGCGTCAACGAGAGAGGGTGAAGCGCACAGGGTGCAGCCGGGGTTGAAGACCGAGCGGCATCGACGAAAAAAAAAAAAGAGAGAGAGGGTAAAACGCACAGGGCGCAGCCGGGGTTCTGGACCGAGCGGCGTCAACGAGAGAGGCGCGCAGGAAAATGCGCAGAGCGCGGCCGGCATTCAAGGGCTGAGCAGCGTCCGCGGGGGAAGAAAGGAAAGTGCGGGAGATGCCATTTGGGCCGCAGCGGAGAAGAAGGGAGAGCGCGGGAGACGCCATTTTGAGCCACAGTGGAGAAGAAGGGAGAGTGCGGGAAGAAAGGAAAGCGCGGGAGATGCCATTTTGAGCCAGCGGAGAACAAGGGAGAGTGCGGGAGATGCCATTTTTAGCCAATCTAACCACACCCAGGGATGCGGAAGAGTGGCAGTGTCACAGCGTTCGACAATGAAGTCGAAGATTGGGCGGCATATGTAGAACGCATAGAAGTGTACTGCAAGGCGAATGAAGTGTCAGATGCCAGGAAAGCACTGGTATTGTTGAATTCCATGGGTGCAAAAATGTATGGCTTACTGCAAAACCTAGTAACCCCAGAGAAGCCAGTGGAAAAGGATTTTGAAAGCATAGTGGCAATCCTACAGGACCTCTTAAACCCCACACTGCTGCTGATAGCAGAAAGATTTAAGTTTCACAAAAGGAACCAGCATAAAGATGAAAGTAATGCTGAGTATTTAACGGAACTGCGTAAGCTATCGAAACACTGCCAGTTTGGAACGGGACTAGCAGATACTTTAAGGGACAAGTTTGTGTGTGGGCTTCAAAGTGAAGGAACCCAGAAACGGCTTCTATCAAAAAAGGATCTTACGCTGGACAAGGCTTTCAGCATGGCAGTATCACACAAAGCAGCCGCACGGGGCGCTGCAGAGATACAATGGAGACCGCAAGAATATGGCACAAATGAAATGTCATATGGAGCAGTGAGATGTTATTGCTGCGGCAGAACAACACACGACCATAAGGATTGTTGGTTCAAGGACCAAGTGTGCAGACAGTGTGGAAAAGGAAGACACATAGCAAGAGTCTGCAGGTCGTGAAAGAAAACCAGCAGCAAGAAATCTCCACAGGAGAAGTACAAAAAGGTACATAAGGTGACGGAGAGTAGTTCAGACGAACAGAAAAGTGATACAGACTCCGGAAGCAAGGAGCTGGGTTGTCTGAAACTACATAATGTAATCAAAATGGAGGATCACCAAACTATTTGGGTCAAGCTCAAGATAGATGGAGTCCAAGTGAAAATGGAATTGGACACAGGATCAGCCCTAACAGTCATAAACCGAAGGGACTACAAGAGGCTATTCTCACATATACCCTTGAGAGATACAGAGATTGTCTTGAAGATGTACACGGGGCAAAAAGTCTACCCCAATGGAAAAATAAGGGTGAACGTGATATACAACGGCAAGGAAACACCAAAAATGGACCTGTATGTATTGCCAGATGGAGGACCACCACTACTAGGACGTGAATGGATCCGGAAGATACAGTTAGATTGGCATGCCATACAAGCACTGACGGTAGATGCCAAAAAGGATGACGAAGTCACACCTGGACGACTGTCAAAAATGCTAACTGATGCACAAGAAGTGTTCCAGGAGGGACTCGGAACACTAAACGGCATAACAGCGACGATCAAAATAGAGGAAAATGCAAGCCCAAAGTTTTTTAAGGCCAGACCGGTGCCTTATGCGATCCACCCAGCTGTCGAAGCAGAGCTGGAAGGTTTGGAACGTTCTGGAGTGCTGTCCAAAGTGGACTGGAGCGAGTGGGCTACACCCATCGTTCCTGTAATGAAGAGGTCATTGAGTAATACGCCTGGGGAACCAAAGAAGGTTCGCATCTGTGGGGACTTTAAGGTGACAGTGAACCCAATCCTTCACATGGTACAATATCCGCTTCCGTGGATGGAAGATATTTTCGCCTCGCTATCTGGAGGAAAATGCTTCACTAAGATTGATCTGGCCCAGGCGTACCTGCAAATGGAGGTAGAAGAAGCCTCGAAAAAGTACCTCACGATCAACACTCACAAAGGTCTCTACCAATACAACCGGCTGGTGTTCGGGGTAGCATCAGCTCCGGCTATTTGGCAAAGGGCAATGGATCGAGTCCTGCAAAGGATTCCAGGGACCCAGTGTTATTTGGACGACATCCTGGTCACGGGCGAAAATGACAGTGATCACCTCGCCAACCTGGAGCAGGTGCTCACTAGATTGAAGGAATATGGGCTCCGAGCTAATCGCCACAAATGCGAGTTTTTCCAGAAGCAGATCTCGTATTGTGGCCACGTTATTGATGAAGAGGGGTTACATAAGTCCCCTGAAAAGATTGAGGCAGTAGTCAAGGCTCCAGCACCGGAAAATGTGTCACAACTGAGGTCGTTCCTCGGGCTGGTGAACTACTACCATAAGTGCTTGCTGAACTTGTCTACAGTACTACACCCACTGAACACCCTACTGCAAACGGGGGTACCATGGAAGTGGAATGACGAATGTAAACGAGCTTTCCAGAAGTGCAAAGAATTGATCACATCAAAAGAGGTGTTGGCTCATTTCAACCCAGCACAACCAATTCGGTTGGCGTGTGATGCATCACCCTATGGTATTGGAGCAGTGCTGTCGCACAAATTCCCGGACGGCTTGGAGAGCCCAGTAGGCTTTGCGTCTCGGTCACTAACCTCAGCCGAGCGTAACTACGCCCAGATTGACAGGGAGGCCCTCAGCCTAGTGTGGGGAGTGTAAAAGTTCAACCACTATCTGCACGGGCAGAAGTTCACCTTGCTGACTGACCACCAACCACTTGTCTCCATCTTTAATCCAAAGAAGGGCGTTCCGGTGATGACTGCGCAACGGCTACAAACATGGTCCCTTTTTCCAGGGGCGAACCAGTATGAAATAGAGTATAAGGGTACGAAACAGCATGGAAACGCTGATGGGCTATCACGCCTGCCACTGCCTACTGCGGTGGAAGCACCAGCAGTGGACCCTGTCGAAATATTTTATTCGACTATAATTGAACGCTTGCCAGCAACTAACGTGGATATAGAGAAGGAGACCCGAAATGACCCGACACTGTCTCGGGTATATGATTTGACGGTGAAGGGATGGCCAACACATGGCGACTCACTGTTGCCAGCATTCTCATCCAGAAGAGAACAGCTGTCAGTATGCCAGGGGACCTTGATGTGTGGATCCCGAGTGGTAATTCCACCCAAGTTAAGGGAGAGAGTGCTCAATGAGCTTCATGAAGGCCATCTGGGAGGGGTGAAAATGATAAGCCTTGCTAGGGCTTATGTGTGGTGGCCGGGGATCGATCAGCAAATCGAGGACCTGACAAAGAGCTGCTCAGGATGCCAGAAGGTCCAAAATGCACCACCACATGCCCGTCTACACCCATGGGAGTGGCCCTCCTCTCCATGGCAACGGGTGCATGTTGATTTTGCTGGTCCATTCATGGACTCAGTGTTCTTAATAGCCATGGATGCGCACTCGAAATGGCCTGAGGTGATCAAAATGTCCTCCACCACCACGGAGAAACGATTGCAGTCCTACGGACCATATTTGCCAGAAACGGCTTGCCAGAGCAGATTTGCTCTGATAACGGACCACAGTTTGTGTCCGAAGAGTTTCGGAAATTTATGAGAAGGAATGGGGTAAGGCATTACACATCTGCCCCGTATCATCCAGCCACAAATGGATTGGCTGAGAGGTTCGTACAAACCTTTCAAGAGGCAGTAAGTGCCTGTGGTAAACCACTGTTATTGTTTTCATTGTTGTTCACTACTGTTATCGTTATTGCACATTGTTACCTCTTGCTACTCACTGTGTACCAATGCATGCCTCAGCTGGCTCCGCCTACGTGACCTGGTATAAATGTGGCTGCCCGGCAACCCACTTCCTTCTTGGAACCAGTCGTCCACGAGAGGCATGCTCTGTTCTTTAGTTAATAAAAACCTTTTCATTACTTTCCTAATTCATCGCCTTTTATGGAGTAATTGATAAGCGTATCAGGGCCATGTGCGATGATGACATTCCACTGCAGCATAAGGTGGACAATTTCCTGTTAGCCTACAGAAATGTGACACATGCAGTTACCAACCAGACCCCGGCCATGATTTTCTTTAACCGGAGTTTGAGATCTCGTCTGGATTTGCTCAGACCAAATGCACAAAGAAATGTTGATAATAAGCAATTCCAGCACATCAATGAGAAGCCGACAAGGAGCTTCAATGCAGGGCAACCAGTTTTGGCCCGCGACTACCGAACAGAGAAATGGCAACCAGGAACGATATGCACACGGCAGGGGCCACTAATGTATACAGTGGATGTTGGGGAGAACATTGTGAGATGCCATGTCGACCAGATCCTAGCGTCACAGGAACGAGTCAACCCCATGTCTCGCGTACCTGGTGATGAACCAACCGATGACAGGGGGGCAGAATCGCCTCCGCACCAAGAACAAGACACTCAGGAAAGGCGCTATCCAGAAAGGATCAGGAAACCGCCCCAAAGACTGAATTTATAAATGGACTATTTTCAGTTAATGTTGCATGTTAAAAGTGTTAATTGTTAAATGAATGTTATGGTACTGTTAATCTAAAAGGGGAGGAATTGTAGTGTATGTACCTTTAAGGGGAGAACTACTTTTTACAGCTCCTGTATACTGTAGTACCGGCAGTGACCACACCTGTATATAAACCCTGAGTAGGGATCTGTACTGTTAGTTTTAGAGTAACCCTCATCCAGTAAACACCTGTTGATTATTCCTCTGCAGTCTCTGTCGATTTATTGAAGGACACCATACATCAAGATTCACGGATTTAACAGAGCCCCATACGTATAGATTGGATGCAGATCCGATCAGATCGGCCTGTAGATAAAGGCCATCTAAATGTTTACCCAGACAAAGGGGAACAGATTCAAGTTCGAAGAAGGACATTAAAGACAATACAGGGTCGTTCCAGACCAAAGATGGCAGTTACCGGCCATCCCGAAGATACTTTAAAAACAAAGATTACCCCGCTGTGCTACAAGCCCGCCAAAAGTTAAACAAAGACTAACCTTGATTTGGCGGGAGATAAGGGCCTCCATGAAAAGGTATAACTGGAGTCCCACGGTAGCCATCGGTAGTTTATAGCTTTTGCAGCTTTTGGAGCTTGGTGGAGAGCTTTGGCAGTGTTCGCAGCATTCGGTACGCTTCTTAGCCTTGGGAAGGCTTGACTTCGGAGAAGGTGGTTCGAAGAGGAAGAAGACGAGACCTGGGGTAGTCATCGGGAGGTCATCGACAAAAACCCCGGGCCATTGACGAGAAGAAGAAGAAAACGAGACCTGGTGTAGTCATCGGGAGATCATCAACAAAACCCCGGGCCGGTGACGAGAAGAAGAGAGGGCGAAACGCCCCACAGCATTGTGTGTTGAAGCACGGAGAAAAATGAGCTGCAGCCGAAATGATGGTCAGCGCGTCTTGCTGAAGAGAGAGACGCCATCAGCCTGGGCAGCCGCTGCACCTACAGTCCACTGACCACGTGGAGACAGGACACCTGAGAGGATCAAAACGCAGACTTCAAAATCTCTATGTTTCTAACTGGGATTGGTGAGCATGTTTCTGGCCCCTCATAATCTATTCTAGCTAGGCCTAGTGGGTGGGCATTTTGGGTATAATTTAACAATGAGTTGTTGTCCATCGATGTTCCGTGTGTTTCCCTATTTCAGGATGAACCTTGTAAAACATAATATGCCTGTAGATATGTTGGTTAGTACTGTATTATGATTTGTTTTTCCCTCCCATGTACCTTATTTAAGAAGTCACACAACACCAGGTTATAGTCCAACAGCTTTATTTGAAGTCACAAGCTTTCGGAGCACTGCTCCTTCATCAGGTGAAGTGGAGAGATGCATAAAGGCACAGCTTATATAGTCAGAGAATAATGTCAGATGTTTACAGGTAATCTTTCTAACTGCCATTTATCACACCTCGGCAGAGAGGTAATCACAGCAATCAAAGGTGTGAATGGTGTCCAAACAGGTCAGTCAGGAAAAGATTACATCAAAGAACAATGAGGTGGGGTCACAAGGGGTCAAATGTTGCAGATGCTGGGGTCTGTGTGAAAACAAAAAAAGACAAAAAACATTTTTTTTGCTGGAAATCACAGCAGGTCCGGCCGCATCTGTGTAGAGAGAACAAGCCAACGACGACTCGAGTCTGGATGACCCTACGTCAGGTGGGGTTACATGTAGCGTGACATGAACCCAAGATCCCGGTTCAGGCCGTCCTCATGAGTGCGGAACTTGGCTATCAGTTTCTGCTCGATGATTTTGCATTGTCGTGTGTCTCGAAGGCCGCCTTGGAGAATGCTTATCCGAAGATCGGAGACTGAATGTCCTTGTCTGCTGAAGTGTTCCCCAACTGGGAGGGAACACTCCTGCCTGGCGATTGTTGCGCGGTGTCCATTCATCTGTTGTCGCAGTGTCTGCATGGTCTCGCCGATGTACCATGCTCTGGGGCATCCTTTCCTGCAACGTACGAGGTAGACAACGTTGGCCGAGTCACATGAGTATGTACCATGTACCTGGTGGGTGGTGTCCTCACGTGTGATGATGGTATCTGTGTTGATGATCTGGCATGCCTTGCAGAGGTTGCTGTGGCAGGGTTGTGTGGTGTCGTGGTCGCTGTTCTCCTGAAAGCTGGGTAATTTGCTGCGAACGATGGTCTGTTGGAGGTTAGGCGGCTGTTTGAAGGGGAGTAGTGGAGGCATGGGGATAGCCTTAGCGAGGTGTTCGTCAATGAACATCTCCACACCATGTACCTTATTGGCTGATATCCAATTTTTCCTTTGTGCAATAAAATTTCATTTTGTTTCATTAAACTTTGGTCTATAGAGTATTCTCTGCATTGTAGTTCCTGCCTCAAAGTTCAGTGTATAGAACCTAAGGGATGAGTGGGTCGAACCACTCGGTGTATTACTGTGCAAGAGAGAGAGGCCTCTAGAGAGAGAGAGAGAGATCTCGGCGATCGAAAACCCCTTACAGGTGTAAGTGTAAAAGAAAATGATTGCCCTTTTTATCCACAGCCTCCAGCGGTCCTTTAATCTAATTTTCCTTTCGGAGATGCAATTGTCTCTGCTGCAACTGTTCCTTGTGGCAAAGCATTCCATTTTCCACCAACCTTCCATGCAAAAAATTCTCCTAACCCCTTTCCTTAGTCTCCTAATAATTTTTAATCAATGAGTCCTTGTCATGGACTCCCCAACCAAGAGAAATAGGGGGAAAATTCAGTTGGTAGTGTTGTGTATTTTGAATGTTGTATTTGAGTTGTCCCACATAGCTTACCGTAGTTGGGATGTGCAATGCACTATGGGAAATAGAGTGCATTGAGTTGAGAAGATTCTGGAAAGTGATAGCTGTTAACTGAACTCTGTCTCCTGCGTACTCTTTTAATTGTTATACAAGCAAGGTTAATAAACTTTTGAGATAAAGCAGAAGTGGCGACGAGGACGTTTGAACTTACATGGCTCTGCTGTGCGGAAGATAGTTGGGTTTTACGTGTTAAAACTGTTATTTTTGCCGTGGACACCTAATTAAAGTGAAGCTGGCTCGAGGATAAAGGAGCTTGCAATGGCGGGAAGACGAGACGACGTATAAGGTACTAACGACTTGAGGAAGGGGAGGGAAAGCAGTGAGTAAATCAGGAAGGACATTTATTCAACTGTGAAATGATCTGTGAATTGAAGCACTAAATAACTGATAGTGATTTTAGTTGAGTTCAACATTGGAAGGTTCCTTAGTGAATGATAATTAGGAGCCTGAGAGAAGGAAAATGGCTGGAATTATCGGTAACATTGGACCGTTTGATGAGAATGTCGAACAATGGAGCTCATACACAGAATGATTTGAATACTTCACATAAGCAAATGACATTGGAGGGAACAAAGTAGTACCTACATTGGTAAGTGTGATGGGACCAAAGACTTTCAATCTTTTGTGTACTTTAGTGCATCCAGATAAACCAGGGACTAAACAATATAGCGAAATTGTGGAGATACTAAAAAGGCATTTTTCACCCAAACCCCTAGTCATAGCTGAGCGGTTTAGGTTCCACAGGCGTAACCAGGAAGAAGGAGAAACAGTGACCATGTCTGTAGCTGCACTAAAAAGACTATCAGAGCACTGTGAGTTTAATGACATGCTAAATGATACTATAAGAGACAGGCTAGTGTGTGGTATGAGAACTGAAGCCATACAGAAGAGGCTATTAACGGAGAGTAATCTGACTCTACAAAAGGCCATTGAAATCAGTATTTCCATGGAATTGGCAGCTAAGGAAGCTCAATAGTTAGGTGCAACAGAAAATGTGCACAAAGTAAGAACAGAGAGCCAAGGGTTATGTTTCCGTTGTGGCAAAATGGGGCATCTTGCATCTGCATGCTGGTGTGTGGACATGGATTGCCACAGCTGTGGTAAAAAGGGACATATTCAGCGCGCATGCAGAAATAAAAAGGACACAGAGAAAACGTCAAAGATGGAAGGAAGAAAAAAAACATTCAGACAAAAGACAAAGAAGCATGTTCGCTCTGTAGAACAGGACAAAACAGAGGCAAGTGACACTTCAGAGGAGGAACTATCACTGAACGTGCTGACTATAGCTGGGGATTCGCATGGCTACTGGGTCTCACCCTTGCTAGAGGGGCAGCCTGTGCGAATGCAGATCGATACCGGGGCAGCAGTATCTCTTATGTCAGAGACAGTCTACAAAAAGACATTAAAGCACCTTCCACTTCAACCAGCTAACATAGTGTTAAAGACATATACCGGTGAAGGAGTAACCATGAGAGGTATCACTGAGGTCACAGTTCAGTTGAATGGACAAACTAGGAAGTTACCACTCTACGTAGTTAAAGGAGACTACCCCTCTCTGCTGGGACGTTCGTGGATGGCGAGAATAAAATTAGACTGGTCATCAGTCTATATGATGTCACACAATGATCCAGGCTTACCCGCCATCTTAAAGAAACATGCAGAAGTCTTTAATGGAGAACTGGGTAGCATGAAAGATATTACTGTGAAGCTTCGTATTAAGCAGGATAGCAAACCCAAGTTCATGAAGGCACGACCCTTACCTCATCCCATCAGACCAAAAGTCGAGGCTGACTTAGAAGCCCTAGTTGAAAGTGAAGTACTAGAACCAGTCAGCGTGAGTGAATGGGCAATGCCCATCATACCAGTGCTCAAGAAAGGGGGTGGAGTTAGGATATGTGGAGATTTTAAAGTAACTGTTAACCCTGTATTGTCAGTGGAGCAATATCCGCTTCCCCATATTGATGATTTGTTTGCGGGACTTGCTGGGGGCCAGAAGTTTAGCACAATCGACCTCTGTCAAGCCTACCTGCAAATGCATGTGGATGAACAGTCATGAGAAATGCTGACTATTGTGATGCACAAGGGCCTATTTAGGAATCGTCGACTCCCTTTCGGAATTACATCAGCTCCAGTGCTTTTCCAATGTGCTATGGATCAGATCCTTAGTGGATTGCCTGGAGTCCAGTGCTACTTAGATGACATCTTATTTACTGGGTGTGATGACCAGGACCATCTGCGTAACTTGGACACAATGCTACAGAGACTGAGGGATTATGGACTCAGAGTTCGCAGGGATAAATGCAATTTTTTTCAGGCATCAGTTGAGTACCTCGGTCATGTGATCGATGCCACAGGCCTTCACAAGGCACCGTCCAAGACCAAGGCAATCGTGGATGCCCCAGCACCTGAAAATATCAGCCAGCTGCATTCTTTTCTAGGGTTACTGAACTACTATGGATGGTTCATACTGAAACTAGCCTCGATGCTGAGGCCGCTGCATTGGTTGCTATGTAAAGACAAGAAGTGGGAATGGACTAACAAGTGCCAGGAGGCGTTCATGACAGCAAAGGACACGCTCCTGAAGTCAGAGGCTTTGACGCATTTTAACCCTTCATTACCAATACAATTAGCTTGCGATGCATCATCATACGGTGTGGGAGCGGTCGTTTCTCATATCATGCCAAACGGAGAAGAGAAGCCGATAGCATTCGCATCTAGGACTTTGAACAGAGCTGAAACTAACTACGCCCAAATAGAACGAGAAGCACTGAGCATTGTTTTTGGCATTCACAAGTTTCACCAATATTTGTACGGGAGACAGTTCACCCTACTAACAGATCACCACCCTCTTACGACCATCTTCGGGCCACATACAGGGATTCCGTCACTTGCTGCGAGCAGAATGCAAAGGTGGGTGCTGCTGTTGTCTGCACACACATTTGACATTAGATATCGCAAGTCTGACCTGCACGGCAACGTCGACGGTCTTTCCAGGTTGCCACTGCCTGTCACCAAGCCTATGATGCATAGCATGGACATCTGCTATTTTAGGCAGGTGGAGAACGCGCCTGTAACTTCGACACAGTTCCAACGAAACACCAGAAACGACCCGGTGTTGTCTGCAGTGCTGGACATTATCATCAGGGGCAAGCTTGACAGCGATGTCCCAAACTTGAAACCATATCTCTTAAGGAGAAATGAACTGTCGGTGCAGTCTGGATGTTTGCAGTGGGGGAGGAGAGTGGTTATTCCACCATCAAAACCGAAACCAGTGTTACAGCAACTACACTCCGGACACTGCGGAATGGTTCATATGAAAGAAATAGCGAGGAGCTACTTCTGGTGGCCGGGTATGGATGGACAGATTGAGGGCAAAGCTAAAACCTGTTCCTCATGTCAGAGAGTTCGTAATGTGCCACAGTTTGCACCTCTTCACCCCTGGGACTTTCCGGAGGAAGCATGGCACTGCATTCATGTAGACTTTGCAGGTCCATTCGAGGAGAGAATGTTCCTGGTGGCTGTTGATGCGCACAGTAAGTGGCCAGAGATTGTTATAATGAGGTCCACCACCGCTGAGAAGACCATCGAGAAGTTAGGTGAGGTGTTCAGCTGATTTGGATCTCCGATGCAACTTGTCTCAGACAACGGTCCACAGTGGGTGTCACAAGAAATGGCTACATTCCTGCAGGTGAATGGCATACAACATATCAGGGCTGCACCATACCACCCTGTGACCAATGGTCTAGCTGAGAGGTTTGTTCAGACCATGAAACACTCTCTAAAGGCATCGCAATGCCAGGGGACGCTTCATCAGCACCTGAATAGTTTCCTGTTGAGTTACAGGAACACACCACATGCGACCACAAAAGCATCACCTGCGACTCTACTGCTCAAAAGAGAGCTACGAACAACTTCGACCTGCTGAAACCACCAAAGGTGAAAGACGTGGTACAGTATCAGCAGGACAAGCAGATCAAGCGACGTGAACAACGCTCCAAAGACAGAGTCTTCAGTCCAGGTGAACATGTGTTGGCACGGAACTACAGTGGTGGACCTAAGTGGGTTCCTGCTACTGTTATTGCACAGGCTGGTCCAGTATCCTACACTGTACAGACAGCCGAGGACATTGTCTGGAAGAGACACACCGATCAGCTTATACGAAGTGCAGCAACACCCACTGAACCACCAAAAGCAGTTTATCTGACATTGGGTGACGCTGTGGGTCATCCGCCTTCTACACCGAGAGGCTCACCTTCTGAGGAAGCAGCCACTTCAGCCCTTATCTCATCAGCAAGGGAGACCTGTATACAGGCACCTCAGCCACCTACACCTGTGTTGAAGTCACCTGTGAGAGACAATGAACTGGAGAGCCAGGTTGACCGCCGGTATCCTACCAGAGACCGGAGGGCCCCTATACGTTTGAACTTATAGTTCAGAGGCTTACCTTTTATCTGGGGCAGAATAATCCCCATGGGTATAGCCATGGTTGGAGGAAGTTTACCCTCACTCCCAGGTTATTGTGTTTTATTGTCTTTTAAAAATTGTGTTTTAATTATGTTTTAAAAAATTTGTGGTTCTATTGGGACATCTAATGTTGTGGTGTCCGTGTGTTGATAAAGACACTGAAGACAGGAGTTGGTTCATAGGTGTTTACTAAGCAAAGTCTGGGGGGGGTTCTAACGGATATACACTATATAAAGGCTTATATAGCCCGAGTGGCCATTACCGGCATTACAGCACACCTGGGGTTCTTAAAGGCACATGCACTACAATTCCTCCCATTTTAGCTAACCAGTACATTATATTTTAAGTAATTATTAATTACATGTTATAAGAAAAATAATATACACATTGCTGTAGTTAATTAATTATAAGTCAGTCTCTCAGGAGGCTTCCTGACTCGGTCCGGATAACGCCTCGGGGGTGTAGTAGTTTCTGGTGGTGTAGTAGGTTCTTTTGGCAAGGCTGATTCGGCTTGAATGCCAGTGTCGGGTTCATCGGTTTCCAGTATCAACGGATCGGAGGTAGAGATGGGTATCTCTACTTCATCGTTAGACGTATAGAGTTGTGGTGTAGGTTGTCCCTTTTCGGATGACTTTGTGATTTGGTCAGCATGGTGCCTTATTATGCTTTCTCCAATGTCCACGGTATACATCAGTGGTCCTAGTCGTGTGCAGATAGTTCCAGGCTGCCATTTCTCGGTACGGTAGTCCCGGGCCAAAACTTGTTGACCTATCTGGAAGGTTCTAGTTGGCCTTTCATTCATGCCTTGAAACTGCCGGTTCTCCACGTCCCTTCTGATGTTGGGCTTGACCAAATCCAGCCGGCATCTTAGGTTTCTATTGAAGAACATGATGGCGGGAGTTTGGTTGGTAACCATATGTGTTGCATTCCTATATGCGAATAAGAAGTTATCCACCTTGTGCTGAAGTTTTATGTCTTCATTACCCATGGCCTTTATTGCCTTCTTGAAGGTCTGGACAAACCTTTCAGCCAATCCATTGGTGGCGGGATGGTATGGGGCGGACGTGTAGTGCTTAACCCCATTGTTTTTTTAAGAACTTTCATGCATGGGTTTGAATCCCATCCTCGTCGCCACTGTGGTGTCCGTGTGTTGATAAAGACACTGAAGACAGGAGTTGGTTCATAGGTGTTTACTAAGCAAAGTCTGGGGGGGGGTTCTAACGGATATACACAACATACAGGCTTATATAGCCCGAGTGGCCATTACCGGCATTACAGCACACCTGGGGTTCTTAAAGGCACATACACTACAAATGTAAGAGGGGAGGAGATGTTGTGTATTTTGAATGTTGTATTTGAATTGTCCCACATAGCTTACCAAAGTTGGGATGTGCAATGCACTATGGGAAATAGAGTGCATTGAGTTGAGAAGATTCTGGAAAGTGATGGCTGTTAACTGAACACTGTCTCCTGCGTACTCTTTTAATTGTTATACAAGCAAGGTTATTAAACTCTTGAGATTTAAAAGGTAGCACCTCCCGTTAGTGCCTTAAGAGGGTGCTAAGTGGGGCGCAAACCAATTAGCGCCCGGGTGCGACACAGCCCACGCCTCCCGGAAAATTCAGCGGGAGGTTAGTGGTGGCGCTAACCAGTAGCGCCCTGCTGTGCTGCGCCGCTGGCGATGAGGTCATTGATGTGCGCAGCACATCGCTCACGCCCCGGCCACGATCTTCGGGAGCGCCCCCTGATTTACCGCTGGACGCTATGTCCGACGGGGTCAGGGGGACATACCTGCGGCCAGGTTGGTGCAATTTAAAGGCGAGGTGTGGGGCGGACATTTTTGTTGCTGGCCGCCTGCCAGCACCTGCCTGCGCTCCCGTCCCCGGCCTCCTGAACGCCCCCCCCCCCCCCGCGGAGTACTGGCTGCGTTCCAAGAGTGCGGCACTTCTCTTGGGTGCCGGGCTCTTTTGCCTGCACTCTCGATCCCCGGAGGCCCAGCTGGGCCCCAGGTCGCGCTGCACAAGGCCCCTCCCCTTTAAGAAGGGGAGGAAGGCCTGCAATACCGTGGCGCTGCGGCACATAACGCCGCAATATTGACTCACAGCGCCCCAAGAGGGATACAGGGCGCTTCCAGTAGCGCCCCGCTTCTCTCTTGGGGCGCAACCACTCAATTTCCAGCACGGGGGCGCTAATTTTTCCAGGGAAGTTAGCGCCTCAATTGGGGTGCTACTCAATTTTTAGCCCATAGTCTTCCCTATTCACTCTATCAAAACCCGTCATATGTTTAAAACCCTCTATTAAATCCCATCTTAGCCTTTGCTAAGTCCCAGGACCTCAAGTATCTCCTCATAATTATAGTTTCCCACCCCTAGCATCATCTTGGTGAATCTGTGTTGTATGTGCTTGTAGTTTTAATGCCCTTTCTATAATGGGCACACAAAACTGCAAACAGTACTCACTCGAATTGTGACCTAACCAATATTTTGTACAGATGTCATTATATTTCTATAAACTTGTTCTATACACCCCTGTTTATAAAACTCAGATGACATTGGCTTGTTATGGCTTTACCTCTCTGCACTGGCACTTTTAACCCCTAGGCCCCTCTGCTTATCTACACCCTTCAGCGTCTTTACATAGACTTTTTATTCCCATTCCTTGTTTTGCCTTCTAGGATCTATTATCTCACACTTATCCACATTAAATTGCATTTTTCATCTCTCTTCCTATTCCACTAACCTGTGTTTTCTTGAAATGTTTTACACGGTTTGCCAAACTTCCTATTTTTGTGAATAATACTCTTATAGCCAGCATGTTTGGGGTCATCTAACTCAGTGCAGACCAAGGATCAATCCTAGGTCTTCTTAAAATAAAAACAGAAAATGGAGAGAGAAACAGAGTTAACATTTCAGGTCGATGACCCTTTGTCAGAACACGGATGGGTGCAGAGTTCTGACGAAGGGTCATCGACCTGAAACGTTAACTCTGTTTCTCTCTCTACAGATGCTGCCTGGCCTGCTGAGTATTTCCAACATTTTCTGTTTTTATTTCAGATTTGCAGCATCCGCAGTATTTTGATTTTGCCTAGGTCTTCCTGGATTGCTTGACTCAGTTACTCACGAGCTAAAATCGCTGAGCTGACAGGAGAGTTACATTGGTTTAGATATCCCTACTTGAGGCTATGTTTTACTCAAAATGACATGCTTCTGCTGATAAGCCTGCTCTCTGGAATGTCTTATTGGAGAAATGAATAGTGATTCTGCTTACCCTGCCCAAGCCACAGCTCCTAATGACTGATCCAGTATTAATTATACAAAAAGATAATCAAGTCCACCCTGCCTGCCTGGGTGATGAAAAGTAGCTGATTGGCTGCAAGGGAAAAATGAAATTACAATACTGCATGAGACTGCTTGTCATTTGCCTGTATATGTAGTGTGGGCTATAAAGGGTTGAGAATCTGTAACCTTCAATCATTAACATCCAGTTCAAATATAGGATTACAAAATATTTTTGATATACGTTTAAAAAATAAGTTGCAGTATTCCAGTTGCATTGGAAAATGTATATTTTTGCATCAGTTAATGGAATGCTGGAGTAAAAATGTACAATACAGCAGAATAATTACATTGTTCTGGGTACTAATGTTGACATTCCAGGTGATAAATACAAGCAGACTGCTAAAAGCTTCTGCCAACCTCACTTAACTTTATATCCGAACCTCAAAGCTACTTTCCCTGCACATGCTTGTGACCTGTGTCACAGTCAATGACATCCCCAAGGTAACTGCAGCAGCAGCAATATGTTAGGACTAGTATACTCATCACTTACATCAACCAGCACAATTTGTAAAACTAATTTGTTCAACAAATTGCATGCTGGAAATTAATTTTTAGAGGAACGCCATATATTGTACAACAATTTTCTCTCAAAAACTAAGCAGATCCACACTAGGCTGAATTGTTCCTGGTAAGAGAAATCCTGTTATAACTGTGCCCACAGGGATTCTGCAGCAAAAGAAGACAAATTCTAAAGCAAGGATTACCGCATTCTAACTACAATTTTATAAATCTTGTACCAAAGAATGCAGAAATATATTATCTTTATCTGGTAAAGTAATGTATTCATGGCTGTGTTAGCCTAGAAATTCGATAACACGTGGTGCCAAAGCAACCAATATGGCAGGCAGCATGCACGGACACATCTTGAGCCAGAAGTGTGAGGCCCGCCATATTGGTATAGGTATTAAGAGAGGCAACCATTACCCGCACCCAAAACAGGCATTAGGCCCTTTGCCTATGCCAATAAGCAGCCTCACATCTGTTTGATGCTTCCTTTACCAAAGTGGTTTGCCCTGAATGTAGCTAGCACCGGGCTGGCTGCATTCAAGAATACCAGGCCTACATGTCGCATAACCAATGGTCCTTAAAGGGACTGCTCCAGGCTGCCACTAGAAATGGTAAACTTTTAAAAAGTACTGACCTGAATATGGAGCCAGAAGGTGCAAGAGTGCTCAGCAGACCACTGCAAACCAATTTCTAGGTCATTAACATTTATTAGAAAAAAGACAGAAAGTCACATTTAAACAGTTATGTTATTTGTCTACATAACTTTCAATGCTGACATCTCTTACCTTTTGTCTTTCTATGCTTTCTAATATCCCTTCTTTTCTGTTCACATCTCCATTTGATCTAGTTGACTCTCATTTGGCACTGAATGATTATACTTCTTACCCATGCGCCTTTGCTGAGGTTGTAAGGATTCCGGGGGCGTCTTTTAAACTGGTTTAAGGTAATCTACCTGGCCAGCAGTCTTTTTGCTGCTGCACTCTAAACCAATTTACAAACAGCGGTTTCGAATCGCTACCCCTCCTTTAGTTCTGAGTGGAGGAACTTATAATTAATGATATTAAAACGGAACACGTGGTTTGGGTGAGAGAAAAAAATCAAGCTTTATTAACTAAAAGAAACTATAATCAAAATATCAAACTATCCCACACGAACACAGTGAAATTGTAAAACTATATAACAGGGGGGTTGCAGACGGCGAAAACGAGGGATACAATGGCTACAATGTTATTTAAACAATCTTAGCAATTCCCTTAAATCACCATCCCCCCTTAACTCCTGCTAGGTTGCCTTGTTGAGGAGTCAGAAACTCTGCTCACATGTGGTCCAGCGAAGTAAGAGAGAGAGAGAGAGAGAGAGCTCACCTATGGTCCCAGGAAGTCAAGAGAGAGAGCTGGCTTCTCAGCCCTTATCTTTATATCTGGTGAGCCCCTCCTGTCCTGCCTTGCAAGGCTGTGTGCAAAATTCCCCACCCAAAAGGGTCCAATACACAAGAGAAAGCTGTGATAGGCTAACTCAAAGTGGTTGGATTGAGTTAATGTGATTTTCGGAGCTCCCTGTGCTGAAACAAAAGGGAGATACAACTGCTCTATTGTCCAGTACTGGGGTGATTTAAAATCCATTCAAATGTTAACGCTTCCTATTCAAGATACAAAAGTCTCTTCTGCAGTTTAGATGTCCTTTGTCTTCATTGAACCTTAGTTCCAGACACAGAAAGCTGCATTCCAAGCCTCTTTTGTCATTCGGCCATGTGGTGCGACTGCCATTTTTATCCCTGGAAATTTAAAAGCACTACGCCCAGGGATACTTTAATCAAAAAAAATGAATCTTCAGAACTGTAAATTATTGCGAATTCTTACAAGGTGAGACTGTTTTATCTATATATATAAAACAGTAAGCCTAGAAATTGGGTTGGGGCGCCAAAGTGGCGCAAAAGTCGCCTGAGCGCAGGATTTAGCGCAGCGATCGGAGTGATACCGATCGCCAGAAATTCAGTTTCATTGCCCCTCAAGGGAGACGGGGCAAGGCTCAAGGCGCTCCACGTCCCTCTTAGGGCGCTGAAACTGATTATCGCAGCGCAACGTGCCGCAGCGCCACATGCTGCGGCACGACACGCTGCGGTACTGCAGGCCTTCCTCCCACTGTTAAGGGGGAGGTGCCTGCAACAGCGCGATCCCCGATCGCGAGTGCCGGCAAATGAGCCCGGCAGCAAGGAGAAGTGCCGGGCTCTCGGGAAACAGCCGGCAATGCCTCGGGGTGGGGGTTAGGAGGCCGGGGACGGAGGTGCTGGCAGGCGGCCACCGAAAAAGCAGCCACCCCGCACCTCCACCTTAACTTGCGCTGCTGCCGGCACAGTAAGGCCCCGTGAACCGGGCGCGGGTAGCGAGCGGCGCAACTGCGGCGTTCGCTACCAAATACCGCGAACGGGGCACGAATGGGGCGCTGCGCACACCGATGACATCATCGGTGGTGGCGCAGCGCAAATGCCTAACGCCACCATTAGCACCCCTACTGAATATTGCCGGAGACGCAGCCAGTGGCGCTACAGCCACTGATTGCCTCTTTAGGCGCTAACAGGTGGCGCTACTCACCCAATTTCTCCTCTCTCTGCCTCTCTGTCTCTCTGTCTGTCTGACTGTCTGGCTATACAATCAAAAGTTATAGAGCGTACCTACACATATGTTATATCAAAAGAAAGCTCATCATTAGGGGACCCTTGTAGGCATATTTACTTTTTGGTCGGACAAAAATTGTGCCGATGGTATCCAAAAAACGTTCAAAATTCTGCTCATTATCCGCTCATTAGCATCGAGTGACGTGAAGGTTGACCAATCGTACAGTCGAGCGACCCGACGGTCGACCAATCGCTGTGTCACGGGGGCGGGTTCATTGCGTGTGCGGGCGGGCCATCCTACAGTCGAGTGACAGGACGATTGACCAATCCTACAGTTCAGTGACCTGACGGTTGACCAATCGGTGCGTGTGTGGGCGGGCCTTATCATTCTGAAATGAGGTGAGTGGCCGCCATCTTGATTCCAAACTCTTCATTTCTTTTTCCCACTTTCTGCATGTTTCTTTTCAAATCTACATTTCCAGCAAAAAAAAAGTTGCTTTTAAAATACAAATTGTTTTTAAAAAAAGTTAATTAATCTGTAAATCTTTTCTCTAACCTCTATAATTTTCCTACCTTTCACCGTTTTTCCAGGTCTCGAAGCCTGGGCCTCTGTTGCCCAGCCACGCCCGAGCTAGGCTCCTCCCATCCCACCGCTATCTTGATTACTAACTACTAACTATTGATTTATTTTTCCCACTTTCTGTGTGTGTGGAGGGGATTTTATTCAGCACAACTTTGGTACTTAGGAGCCCAACTAGATCATTATATAATTTGCGTGTAATAAATAAGTCCAGTATATGATTTATTTCTCAGGGCCATGTCAGTGCGGGGGCCCGGGGCCTAGGCTTCTCCAACCGCCAGCAGCGCAACTCCAGTCCCAGGCTCCAGGCCTAGACAGGGACCAAAACTGGCAGAGGGGAGAGAGTCTGCTGCCTCAGCTCCATTCCCGGGTTCGGTAGGTGGGGAGGCTTCATAAGCAACTGGGGTAGGTCGCAAGCCCCGAATAATTATCTGAAGAACCCGTGTTTGCAGATGAGGGGATTTCTTCTGCTGACAGCCCCAGGTTAACGGCAGCCATCTTTGTCAAGGAGGGTGAAAAGTTTCATTGCGACGCCATTTTGATTCAGTGAGTAACAGAGTGCATGCGTGGCCATCTTAGTACAGGAACATAGAGTGGGTGGGGCTTCAGTGCTCCCAATCGGGTCCTACTGCCCGGGAGAGACAATCGACTGTCTGGGCTGGGCCTAATCTTTCCAACTGAAAAGCAAGCGGCGGCCATTGTTGTTTGTGATACAGCAGTGACAGGTGAGGACCCCCTTTTTTAATAAAAAGATTGGTGAGGTTGTAAAGTGTATGTTATAGAAAGATTTACCAAAAATGTTTTATAAGTACCCTTGCTACCAATTAGCAAAAAGCAACCACCACAAAATAATCTAATCAACATTTCCAAAATTAACCAATCACTACTTCCATTTACCAAACAAATAAAATAAAAGCAACCACAGTCAGCAACTAGTAAACACTAGAAAAATAGACAAATCAATTCATCAAAATACTTTTTCACAGCCATTTTGGCAGCCATGTTTTTTACCAACACATTGCATTGTATACCTCTAACAATTATATTTTAACATAAAAATATATAAACATTACTTTTAAACAATCACTAAACTTACGCATTGTGCGTTAGAATTCTCAGACTAGCTTTCTGCTGCACAAACCTATTCTGCTCTCTGGGACCTGGTGATTGAATACTCTATCATAGATAAAAGTTCATTTCTCTCTACCTTGGCACTATTTCTTAGGCTCCACGCATCTGCAAGTTTATGTTTTACATTACAATAGTGAAACAGTGCTTCCTCTATTGACTTGTGGTCAAAAGAAAGTACACACATTGTTTGCCATTGGGTGGTGGTACTAGGCTGAGTGCCACAATATCGATAGAAAGAACGTAAGGAATTCAGGCTTCAGTTTCTGAGCTCTGTCTATAACTTGATGGTAGGCCATGGGTTCAGGAGAGCATACAAAGAGTTACACAGCCAGACGTGGAATTGGAGTGCAGAGATAACCAGGGGAGGTCATGCCAGCATGGGACAGGTAATCGGGAAGGAGAAGGACCCAGGAGAGCAACAGTAAATAGCACTGAGAGAGAGGAAATTTTGAGTGTGTTCTCCCATCCAATGCTACAGGAGATTAACTGGTGCAATTTAAGATATTGCTACCAAAATCTCGACTTAGATTAATACTGAAACCATTCCACATATTTGTGACTGGATCCAGGTATTAAATTAAAATCAGGCTCCACTTTTTGGAAATGAATATTCTGCAACTGTTGCCATCCTTATGGGGTCAAATGCACATGCTCCCTGGAGACTACAATCATTTAAAAAAACTATTAAATCTTACAGGTAGAATTAAGGATCTGCACATTCAGAAACATCTGGTAAGGACATTAAGAATAAGGGAATATAAATATTAAGAGGGATAAATTGTGAATGTGAATAGTTTGAGGATATGGATATTAGGAAGCTTGGTGCATGAAAATTATAGGTTAAAGGGTAGACATTAAGAGCTTGAATGTACAAAACACACCCTGAGCGCATTCAGGATGTGGCTATTTTCATAATGTACCACTGAAGGGATTTTGTAACTAAGTTATTAACTTAACTGCATTAAAACATATGGGGGAGACTTTCGGGTTGGGCACTGAATGGGCATGATATTCATGGTATGACTGTGGCTCCCGGATTATCGGGTGATCCAAACCACACATTCAGGTTATTAACTTAACTCATTAAAACTTTTCAGTGAGCTGTGAGCACCAAATGGGAGCTCCACTACAATTTACTGGTCTGACCAGGAGCAACACCAGCTGGTTGGTAGGTAATGCCTTTTGGAACAAGCATAAGTCTGGTGGGTGGGAGGGGCGGGGGGAACAAAAACAGGCCAGTAGCAGGCCAGAAGATTATTGTGGAGGCCAGAGAAAGACTTTCGACTCTCCGAGCCACACAGAAATCTTTTAAAAACTACCTTTTGAAAGAGGCTTCCATCGGCCTTTTTCGGGACAACAGGTTCGGCCACTTAACAGCTGGAGAAAATGAGATTAGCATGTGCTGTGCATGCTTTGCACATTTCTTCTTAAAAGTTGTGGTCGTGGTACCACAACAGGCGTAGTACCCCATTTTCCATATTTAAATGACCTCACACCTGTTTTGGGCAGGAATGCTGGACGTCCATTTAAAGGCCTGCCTGAAAGTAAATTCAGGTGGGCAAATGGGTGCACAAGGTCCCCAGCAGATTTTCAACTGCAGGTCACCCATTTTTCAGGCAAGTAAGGGACAGCTTGCTGGTAAAAGTCGCCTCATAATGAATAAAACTTTACTGCATGTAAAGTAAATTAACCAACTCAGTTCCACATCAAAGAACTGGTTAAAGATTTACCACTATTTTTAAAGGTTATTAGATGTCTAAAATATCAGCTATAACTAACTGTATTACATTACTCAGTATAGAGTGTATGCACAGTTAAAAACCAGTGAGTTTTGGGGACATAGGGGGAGAAATTCAGTTGGTTGCGCCACCCGTTAGCGCCTTAACAGGGCGATAAGTGGGGCGCGAGGCGCCCGGGCGCGGCAAGACCTGCGCCTCTCGTGAAATTGAGCGGACATTTAGCGGCGGCACTAAACCGCAACGCCCGCTCAGCTGCGCGCACAGATCCTGACATCATTTCATGGTGCAACGCCCTTGGGGCGCCCTGAACTGGAAATTCAGAGGCGCCCCCATCCTTTTCGCCTGTCACTCCCAGCGACTGGTTGACTGGAACGGTTCCCAGTCGCTGTGGGGCTGGGGGGGCGCTATTTAAATGGGGCTCTTCCTGGCTTCTTTGTGGTAGCCATTTCTGGACCACTCCTTCTGTGAGAGAGAGAGAGATTTGCAGAGAGACAAAGGGAGAGAGATTTCTGCATTGAGTCAGCGCTCGCAGAGGTACTTTTGGCTTCTGACCAGAACTTTGTAGTTGGTTTGCATTTTCACTGGCATAACCTTAAGTGGCCACATTCTATGGGGGCTGCAATGGGTGGGAACGTTGGGCTTCTTCATTACATTGAGAGGGCACAGAGACGCTGAGAGAGAGTGCCAATCATGGCCAGACGGAGGAGGGCCAACAGGTGTCAGCACACGAGACCTTACCGTCCCAGGTTTTTCCGCCAACAGTTCTCATACCTCAACATGTCTGAGGAGCAGTGTTTTCGGAGGCTGCGATTCAGCAGGGAGGTGCTCACTGAGCTCTGCCACCTGCTTCAGCCAGATCTGCAGCCTCAACTGAGGAGCAGGACGTCTCTGTCGGTGGCAGTTAAGGTCACAGTGGCTCTCAACTTCTATGACACCGGCTCCTTTCAATCCGCTACTGGGGACATTGCCAATATCTCCCAGTTCGCGGTGCATTGCTGCAGCCGTCAAGTCACGAATGCCCTCTTTAAAAGGAGACGTCAGTACATTTCCTTCCCCATGACCCGGGACAAGCAGCAAGAGCGCGCTATGGGATTTGCAAGAATAGCGGGCTTACTCATGGTCCAGGGCGCCATTGACTGCACACATGTGGCTTTGCGGGTGCCGCAAGAGAATGCCGAGGATTACCGCAACCGGAAGGGGTTTCATTCGTTGAACGTCCAGTTGGTCTGTGACCACAGACAACTGATAGTCGCTGTCAATGCCCACTTTCCAGGCAGCTGCCACGACGCCTTCATCCTGCGCCAGACTTCTGTGGCAGACCTTTTGGAGGCCCCGGCTCACCCAGGAGGCTGGCTTCTCGAAGACAAGGGCTATCCTCTGTGCACCTGGCTGATGACCCCACTCCGTTCGCCCAGCACCCCTGCTGAAGAACGATACAATGAGAGCCGTCAAGGGACCAGGAACATCATTGAACACACAACTGGCATGCTGAAGCAACGGTTCCGCTGCCTGGACCATTCCGGAGGAGCCCTTCAGTACTCACCTGAGTGAGTCTCCCATTTCGTTGTTGTGTGCTGCATGCTGCATAACCTGGCAATCCTCAGGACTCAGCCACTGCCACCAGACATTGGAGCACCAGCAGAGGAGGAGGAGGAGGAGGAGGAGGAGGAGGAACAGCAGCACCAAGACGGGAGGGAGGCACAAAGAGCAAGGGCCGTCTGTCAGCGGCTTATAGCAAGTCGGTTCTAGGCCCCCTCTGAGGGAATGGCTTCTGCCATTCAAAGAACATGAATAGAACCATGCCGCAACCCCTAAGCCGGTGAAGGCAACAAATACCTCAAAGAGCAACCATGCACATTCTGAATAAAGACACTTCTTTATTTAACAAACTGTGTGCCCTTCCCGCATGACAAAGTAATAGAGAGAAAACCGCAAAAACGCAGTCAGTCACATAACTGGCTCTCACAACCTGGAGACAATGAACAAAAGAGTAACTAAAAAATGACCACGATCCTCGGCCTTCAATAATAATTTAATAGCATTTTGCCACACCTCCCACTTTTTGCCCTTCGAGGGTGATCTGCTTCGCTTGCGACATTCGCCCCTTCCCACCCTGCAGCTCCTCCGTAATGGGACCCCAGTGGCTGCAGCAAGGCTGGGGGAAGGCTGCTGAGTGTCAGAGACTGAGACTGCAGATGCCCTTGAGGGACGGCCTGGACCATCTCTGGGCCTGGAGTGCCCGGCTGCTGACTGCTCCAACTCTGCATGTGCGGCAGCAGTCTGCCCTACAGGTGGTGGCAGCTGCAGTGGAGAAGTGACAGTGTTGGCAGCAGGAATGCTGTCATCCTGACAGAGGACAGCAACTCCCTGGTCGGACGACACACTGGCACTCCCACGGGGCAGCCCTGCAGCATACGGAACAATCTGCTGAAGCACAGACTGCTGGCCTGCTGCGGCGCGGCGAGGGCCCCGGCGATTTGTGCCCAATCCAGTGAGGGTGGCAGCAGTCAGTGCTCGTGTGGCCTCAATCTGTGTCTGCATGAGACCAGCCACTGACTGCATTGCAGCACTAAGCACTTGCGTGGCAGCCGCCTGTGCTGCGCCGATGTCCTGGACACTCCTTGCCTGTGCTGCGCCGAAGTTCTGGACACTCCTTGCCAGTGACTCAATGGATTCGGGCATCCTTGCCACTGCAGCCATGAGCTCAGTGTGCCTGTGCTCCGCCTGGGCGCTCATTTCAGCAAGGAGCCGCACCTCTTCTGCGCTCACTGTAGCAGGACTCGAGGCCAGACTCTCCCTCTGGGGAGAAGGCCGCCGAGCTTCCCTATACCCCCCGCGTTGCTGCAGCCCGCTGAGCCTCGGAGCTTCACCCTCCTCAGACCATTCCCCCCTGCTCCCCTCCAGTGAAGGCGTGACCCTATTCTGGCCATGGGCTGCCTTGGCTGAGGGTGGCACTGATGGTCCGGCTTCCTCCCCATCGTCGCCTTCAGATTCACTCACAGTGGCAGCTTGAGGGCCCGCCTCCTCACCTGGCGAATCAGCATCTGAAAGCAGGGAGGTACAAGAGTGGCTTTAGCGTGAGGACAGGGTGGCAGCGAGGGAGGCATGAGTGCTGCAATGTACTGTATTGGTTCGATAGTGGCAAAGGATGCTGGTGTGAGGCACAAGTGGAAGGAGAGAGGTCAAAAAGGTGATGACCTTACTATTGCTGTCCAGAACGGGGTCGGCATCTCCAGTAGCGACGGGGCCAATCATCCGGCCTGCCATAATCCGCTGGACTCGCTGCTCCAGATCAGTGTGGGCTTGAAGGTGAGGCCGGCCTCCCCCGGTCCGTTGCTGCTGCCTCCTGTTATGGGCCAGCTTGCCCTGCAACAGAAAGGACGGGCTCTGAGTACAGTGTGAAGCCCTGATCTTGGCTGCACTGTCTCCCATGGTGGAATAGCCCTTACAGTGTGAAGCCCTGATCTTGGCTGCACTGCCTCCCATGGTGGAATAGCCCTTACAGTGTGAAGCCCTGATCTTGGCTGCACTGCCTCCCATGGTGGAATAGCCCTTACAGTGTGAAGCCCTGATCTTGGCTGCACTGCCTCCCATGGTCGATTAGCCCTTACAGTGTGTAAAGTGCTGAATGTGCGTATGAGTTTCATGAAAGGCCCATAGGTGTTGGATGATGGCTGGGCATTGGGCTTTCAGGACCCTTTCGCCATAAAGTGAGGTCGACATGCAGGGATGAAGAGGATTCTGAAAAGGGTATTCACCCTGACGACCCGAGTGAGGTCGTTGAACTTCTTCCTGCATTGCACAGGGGTCCTAGGCACCATGCTGCTGGAGGTCATTCGGAGAGCCACCTCCCTCCAAGCTTTGAGATAGTCGTTGGGCAGCGGCTTCCTGCCACTGCCCGGGATCAGGATAGATCGCCTGCGCTCCACCGCGCCAACCAGAACCTGCAAGGCCACCTCGCTGAACCGCTGCGCTCGCTCCCTGGCCCTCTCCATGGTCCTAGGCGTAAGAATCTGGCAGCAGGTCTGTCCAGGGCGAGAATCAGGGCTCCGATACGCAGGGTGTGGCTGCAATCCAAGATCGAACCACCCCTTTAAGAGCTGACCGGCGCCAGCATGTCTGCGTTCAATTGCTAACTGGCCGCACCTGCGCTGCGCCCGCCCTCGGTGGTAGCGCCTCACTTCTCAGGCTTAGCGCCTTAAGACAGTTGTGCAGCGCCTGTTTTAGTGCTCCAAGCACCTCCTGGGGCGAAGCAGGTCAATTTACCAGTAGGTGGCGATAATTTGCGCCGGGCGCAAAATTTCACGCCCAGTCGATACTTACACCCCAAACGGGGCGATACTGAATTTCTCCCCATAGTATATTATTGAGGGAATGACGTAACCTCTTCTTGCCAAAATCATCAAAGATGGAGTCAGATACAGACATCCATGAGGTAACATTACTTTATTAACAAGTCTATGATAATATGGTTAATATCATTTCCCTTAGCAGAGAGGTCAATAACCAAGGGGCATAGATTTAAAGTAATTGGTAGAAAGATTAGAGGGGAATTGAGGAGAACTTTTTTCACACAGAAGATGGTGGGGGTCTGGAATTCGCTGCCTGAAAGGGTGGCAGAGGCAGAAGTCCTCATCACATTTAAAAAGTACTTGGATGTGCACTTGAAGTGCCGTAACCTACAGGGCTACGGACCAAGAGTTGGAAAGTGGGAATAGGCTGGACAGCTCTTTTTCGGTCAGCACAGACACGATCGGCCTGAACAGCTTCCTTCTGTGCCATAAATTTTGATGATTCTGTAGGAATGTTTAGTTCCTATCAAAAGACTGAGGTCCACTCAGGCGATCAAATAAACGAGGTTTAATGAAAACTAACAGAGTTTAACGGATAATTACAGGAGAACATCGAATATAGGTCTAGTCAGTTTGGAGGCTCCACGAGGACTGCTTGGACGGTCCCGTGGCTGACGTCATGACATCATCACGTTTTTCCCGCCGGTGGGGGATCACGTGATGAACGGCGTGACGTCATCCCGTTTACCCGCACTATTAAAGTGATCGCGCTCTGTACATGTAATCAATGAAAACAAAGATACAGACTCAGGCTGTAGCTAACATATTATTAAAGGGAATTATATACAATTGATCGGAGTCCCTTAGTGGCTCCGCCACATGCGCCCCCCCAGAATTGTCTTTAACAGCAAAAGTAAAACGGCGAGGAGGCCTGACAAGCCTGTCAGATCGACTTCTGTAGCCTTGAAGTGGAAGCTGGTGGACGGCGGGCGAGCTGGCGGGTGGTTGCGTTTGATTTGGCACAGCGACAGTGGGTGGTCGGCCATGTTTCGGCAGTTGTGCGATCTCGACTGGGCGGTCAAGGTCCAAGTGAGCCGGCTTCAACCGGTCAACCGAAATGTGGTCCGGTTTACCTCCGATATCGACCGAAAAAGTTTTGTCTCCCGTCTCTATCACGCGGAAAGGACCAGTGTAAGGGGGTTTGAGCGGATCCCGATGAGCGTCGTGGCGGATAAACACATAGTCGGCGTTCTTCAGCTCAGCTGGGACGTGGGAGCTCTGCAAGCCGTGATGCAACGTAGGCACTGGCGCGAAACTTCTGGCTGCCTCCTGGTAGCTGATGAGCTGCTGGGATGCGGACCATGGCTCTGTTGGAGTCGGAAGGAAATCCCCTGGTACGCGTAGCGGCTGGCCATATACGAGCTCCGCCGAGGACGATTGAAAATCTTCTTTAGGTGCCGTACAAAGACCCAAAAGGACCCATGGAAGCCTGTCCATCCAGACCGCGCCTTGAAGGCTGGCTCGCAGTGCGGTTTTGAGCGACCTGTGGAATCGCTCACACAGGCCGTTCGCCTGTGGATGGTAGGCCGTGGTGCGATGTAGCTTGACACTGAGCCCCTGAGCCACAGCGTTCCAGAGCTCAGAAGAAAACTGCGGCCCACGATCAGACGAGATGTCCGCCGGTACCCCGAAACGGGCGACCCAAGCGGAGATGAATGCCCTGGTGACGTCTGTGGAAGTGGTGGATGACAAGGGAACCGCCTCAGGCCATCTAGTGGTGCGGTCCACCATTGTAAGAAGATGAGTAAACCCGTGCGAAGGCGGAAGTTGCCCCAACAGGTCCACATGCACATGATCAAACCTAAGTTCTGGAACAGTGAAAGCAGCCAATGGAGCCTTGATGTGACGCTGCACCTTGGCCTTTTGGCAGACCACGCAGGTGTTGGCCCAGTCACGGACATCCATGTGCATGCCCCGCCACACGAATTTGGACGACATCAGCCGTTGCGAGGCCTTCATGCCAGGGTGCGACAACCCGTGTATGGCGTCAAAAACATTTCAGCACCAGGCGACCGGCATGATAGGGCGAGGATCTACCACGGAGACGTCGCAGAGTAACGTAGTGCCCGCGGCATGGAATTTGACGTCGGCCGCTTGGAGGCTAGAGTGGTTGGTTCTGTAAGATTATACTTCCGGATCCGAGGCTTGATCCACAGCTATGAGGGCATAGTCGATGCCGAGCTGGACTGCATGAACGGTCGCACGGGAGAGGCAATCCGCCACCAGGTTGTCCTTACCGGACACATGCTGAATGTCAGTGGTGAATTCTGAAATAAACGTCAACTGACGTTGTTGCCGAGCTGACCATGGTTCGGCAGTCTTGACCATAGCGAACGTTAGTGGCTTATGGTCCACAAAAGCCATGAACGGACGGCCTCTAGTATGAACCAGAAATGGCGGATGGCCAGAAAAAGGGCCAGCAAGTCCCAGTCGAACGTGCTGTACTTTTGTTCGTTTCACCATAGTTGATGGCTGAAAAACGCCAGCGGTTGCCACGTCTCATTCACCCACTGTTCCTGCACTGCGCCGATGGCGTAGTCTGATGCGTCGGTGGTAAGGGCGATGGTGGTACCTGGCAGCGGGTGCGCCAGCATGGTTGCGTTGGATAAGGTGCCTTTTGTGTCAATGAACACCCGGTCCATGTCGACCGTCCAGCTAATCGGATCCTTGCCGGACTTGCCCTTGAGGGCCTCGTACAGGGGCTGCATGAGCGGAGCTGCATTAGGGACGAACCGGTGATAAAAATTTACCATCCCGAGGAACTCCTGCAGGGCCTTGACAGTCTGCGGGCGCGGGAAATAAGTAACTGCCTCCACCTTCGTTTGCAGGGGAATTGCGCCGTCCGATGTGATGCGGTGGCCTAAGAAATCAATCTGCTGCAGGCCGAACTGTCACTTGGCCGGGTTGACGATCAAGCCGTGTTGACTGAGGCGTCTAAAGAGGGTGCGCAAATGGCAGATGTGCTCCTCTTTATTAGGGCTGGCGATGAGGATGTCGTCGAGCTGGACGAATAGAAACTTGAGGTCCCGAAGCACGGAGTCCATCAAGCGCTGGAAAGCCTGTGCAGCATTCTTCAATCCAAACGGCATCCTCAGAAATTCAAACAGGCCGAATGGGGTGATGACTGCAGTTTTCGGGACGTCTTGCAGATGCACGGGGACCTGGTTGTAGCCACGGACAAGGTCGACCTTTGAAAAAATGGTATTTCCCGCCAAATGGGCAGAGAATTCCTGAATATGAGGGGTCGGGTACCGATCAGGAGTAATGGCGTCATTCAGGCGTCGGTAGTCGCTGCAAGGCCGCCATCCGCCGCCAGGTTTCGGAACAATGTGGAGAGGCGAAGACCAGGGTCTATTTGACCGGCGAATAATCCCTAGCCGCTCCATCATGTCGAACTCTGCTTTCGCAGCCGCGAGCTTGCCAGGTTCGAGGCGCCGGGCCCGTGCGTAGACCGGGGAGCCAGTAGTGGTGATGTGATGTTCGACACCATGTTTTGTGGCCGTGGAAGAGAAAGTGGGTCTGGTGAGGTCTGGGAAATCTCCGAGGAGGCGAGTGAAGTCATCCGGAGGTGGGAACACACAGGAGACAGTGCGCGACATGGCATTACCGCGGTGGCACAGGATGGAGTGAAAAGTGGCCGCATTGATCATCCGGCGGTGCCTTACATCCACCAGGAGGCCGTTGGCACACAAAAATCCGTCTCGAGGATGGCTTGAGAGACTTTGGCCATGATGAAATCCCAGTAAAACCGTTGGCCGCCGAAGCACACCTAGACCCGCCGTCTTCTGAAGGTCTGAATGGCCCCGCCATTAGCCACCTCAAGGGAGAGGCCATGCCCCCCGGCTTGTATATCAAGATTTGACGCGGGTAGGATGCTACACTGCGCCCTGGTGTCACAGAGGAAACGTCGACCAGATAGGGAGTCGGTGATGAAGAGGAGTTTCCCCGAATTACCGATTGCCATCGCAGCCGCAGGGCGCTCGTTATAACCGGTCCTCTTTCGACAGGGTTGCTGTTGGGTTTTTTTTGAGCGAAAAGCTGCAGGGAGGGCGGCAGCATCTTGCTTTCGTGCCAAAATGGGCATGGTAGGAGCACAACCCCGCAGGTTGAGGGGCTGGAGCAGCATCTGTGGGGGTTGGGCACCTCATGGCAGCGCAGTACTGCTGTGTCACCGCAAAAATCTTGTCCGCTTCGGCAGCCAGCTCTGCGCAGTCTGTGTCTTCCGACCTGGTAGTGCAGCCTGAATTTGCTCCGGTAGCTGGCTGAGGAATAGCTCCCGGAAGAGGAAGCATTCCGGTTCGGGGCCCAGGAGCGTGAGCATTTGGCTCATGAGCTCGGACGGCTTGGAGTCCCCAAGGCCGGGCATAGCGAGCAGCCGGCGGGTGTGCTCCGACTTTGTGAGCCCAAAGACCTGTAACAACCGCGCCTTAATCGTTTCATACTTGCGATCTTCTGGTGGATTACCAAGCAGGCTGATGATCCGCGAGGCTGTGGCGCTGTCGAGGGCGGAGATCGCGTAATAGTAATGGGTCTGATCCGCAACGATGTTCCTGATTGCGAACTGGGCTTCAGCCTGGATGAACCACGCGGCTGGCTGTTGCTCCCAGAACTGTGGTAGCTTCAAAGCAATGGCGTTCTTTTCCATGTTCAATAACTTCTGCGAAAACCGTTCGCAAAAGTCGGGGTCACCAATGTAGGAATGTTTAGTTCCTATCCAAAATACTGAGGTCCACTCAGGCGATCAAATAAATGAGGTTTAATGAAAACTAACAGAGTTTAACGGATAATTACAGGAGAACATCGAATATAGGCTAGTCATTTCGGAGGCTCCACGAGGACTGCTTGGGCAGTCCCGTGGCTGACGTCATGATGTCATCACGTTTTTCTCGCCAGTGGGGGATCACGTGATGAACGGCGTGATGTCATCACGTTTACCTGCGCTATTAAAGTGATCGCGCTCTGTACATGTAAACAGTGAAAACAAAGATACAGACTCAGGCTGTAGCTAACACATTATTAAAGGGAGTTATATACAATTGATTAGAGTCCCTTAGTGGCTCCGCCACAATTCAATGATTATAAGATCAAGCTTTAAGCATTTGGTAGATATAATTCATTGACAGAATTTAAGGCCGGGATTTTGCTGACCTTGGTGGGTCTGGGGCGGGTGACCGCGGTGGTGAGTCCCGTCCCCGCTGCCGGCTCATCCCGCTGTTGAAAATGATTTTCCCTTGATAGGGTTTGTTAAGCCCACCCAGTGCGTTTGCTGGTCCAATTACAGGAAGCGTGATGTCATTTCATGCTGTGTCATCAGCCGGTTTCCTTAAAGGGACCATGTTCAACTTTATTTGACATTTGTGCTGCAAGTGTTCTATAGCATTGAGGAGCTGCAAACACTGACAAGCACTGCACAGAGGTGCAGGGCTGCACCCAGGCTCTCCCATTACTCCCTCGTCTTCCCTTCCCATGGGCGGAAGAGACCCCCCCGGAGACAAAGGCAGCCTGGTTTCACATTGCACAGGAGGGCACAAACATGGATGTCGTCAGGAGGACCAGGCTGCAATGGCGCAAACCTTTCAATGATCTCAGTAGATCACGAAAGGTTAGTAAAAGGCCACACTCAGCTTCATCCTGCTGTGCCACTCATCACATCCCCATCACTCTGTTTTCCCTACCCTACACTTGTACATCCTTACTCACACCAACTTACCTTGCACCTCCACCCATCCCTCTCTCTCTATCTACATTATCACATCCCCATCTCGCTAGTCAGCCCTCACACTCACCCTCATCCTAATGCAATCATACCAACTAACAACACACAAGGGTAGTCAGTTGGGTGTTTTAGCCAATGTTCATGTAAAGTTTCTGTTATTTTGGTGTCAAACATTGAATCCTTTATTTTCAACACTTTCCATTCTTGGACAGGTTTGTGTGCACCTTTCAAGTGGCTTAGTGAGTTGCAGTGAATGGTGAGATATAACGGTACCCCGCAATGGTGGTGAGTGTGAAAGGAATGGCATGGACATTGTAGGGGTGCTTTAGGGTTTTGGTGTGGGGTGGTGCCAACCTGGCACATCATGTGGCTGCCAGGGTGTACAGCGTCAAGTAAAGTAAATGTGGCCATGGTGAGGCCATCCCTGGCATCTCGGGCAGCAATGTGGTTGGGTGCTGATGGCTTCTGTGCTGTGCAGCATCAGGTGATTGCGGAGAATGTTGGTGTTGTTGTTGGTGCTGCTGGTGTTGGGGCTGATCGTGGTCGGATTCTGAGGACCAAGGTGAGACAGTATAAAGGGCACCCATGTTGATGGAATAGATGGCAGGTGAAATAGAGATGACAGAAGCATTCTGTCAATGGTGAGAGAGTTCTTCCAATGAGGTGATACTGGATGAAGAGTGGAAAGTGGAAAGCTTGCAGAATCTGTGCTGAAAATGAACTGAGATACAGCTTGTGGCTGAGGAAAGTGATGATCTGTTAGGTGGGAGCTTTTACTGTATATTTGAAGCTATCAAGTAATCAGCTGGAGCAATAGCCACTGAACTCTCACTTCAGGTTGACAGCCATGGTCCCCAAACAGTGTGGTTCCCATGGCCATGAAGTTAAAGTGAAAAGGTAAGTTAAAAAAGCCTGTTAATGATCTGTCGACTAGATGTTAATGAGATTAATTTGGTCCCCCGTCGCTGCCTGTCAGGTCTGCTTAGCGTTGACAGACCCAACATTGGGAAAGGTGCGTGGCGGTGGGTTGACAGCGGGGTCCCGACCTGCTGTAAAAAAAAACGCTTCCCCACCCGACCCATCACCGATCCCGCCTGCTGACCCCCCGGAAAATTACAGCCTAAATCTTTACTAACTGAAGCCAAGTTTAAGCCTAACAGCAACTTGCATTTATATAGTGTTTTTAATGTAGTAAAATGTCCCAAGGTGCTTCACAGTAGCGTTATCAAACAAAGTTTGACACCGAACCACATAAGGAGATATTAGGGCAGGTGACCAGAAACATGGTTGAAGTGGTAGGTTTTATGGAGCGTTGTAAAGGAGGAGGGAGAGGTAGAAAGGTGGAGGGGTTTAGGGAGGGAATTTCAGTGCTGAGAGTCCAGACAGCTGAAGGCACGGCTGCCAATGGTGGAGCAATTAAAATCAGGGATGCTCAAGTGGCCAGAATTGGAAGAGCGCAGAGATCTCGGAGGGTTGTAGTGCTGGAAAAGGTTACAGGGATAGGGCATCGGATGGGTTTTACTTAATACTCTCAGTATCCAAGAGAAACATTGGCCTTGATTTTTATGGGGGGATCGGGACGTGTGCTCATGAGCCTGACAGAAGGCTGCCCACCCGGACAGGTTGGGGGCAGGGAGGGCCTGCTGATCTCTGCTGGTGGGTGGGAGTGGGAATTTGGCTGCAGCCAGAGACCCATGGGAATGACCCCTAGCAGTCAATGGGTGGAATGGTTCCAGGGCAATCGCAGAGGGCAGGGAGGGCTGGGGATTCGCGTTGCATGATTGGAGGTCAGGGAGGGCTGGGGATTCCCTTTTTGTGATCGGTGGTTGGGGAGAGCTGGGGATTCAAGCTGTGTGATTGGGAGAGGCTGCAGGACGGAAGGCCTAAGGATCCCGTTGAGGAGCCTGAGAGGAGCTCTCCTACTCTTCCACAAGGAGTTCAAAGAGAAGGAAGGTTTTAGAAATTACCTTGGCCTTTCCAGCTAGTCGGATCCTTCCACCATGTTTCTGCTGCCAGGCAACAGACAGCACGAGACTATCCCTACCTTGACATTAATATTATATCACAGCACCGATGACATCTTAAGTAGGCCTGGCCTGCTTTTAGGGGATCCTTCTCGAGGGCTTGAATCACCACCATTGTCATTATGGCGACCGGGAACCCACCAAGTTGGAGACGGGATTTGGAATTTCAAGATTATAACCCCTCACCCAACCGTTTCCTGCCTGTTTGGGAGCAGGGGGAGGTTAGGAGTATAGAGTTGGAAAGGCTAATTTATAGTTAGTTTCCCTGCATAACTGACAGGTTAATAGCTTTAAATAACAAATGTGTCCAGGTATGATTAAAGTTTATTTCACCATATTGCTGATAAACTACAGGCCACTGTGGTAGAGTTGGGTGGCTCTGCCTCCCTCTGGAACACTTGGGTTTATCTCTGGACATCTGCGGGTTAATTTTTGTCTATAATCATATTATTCCTCCCTACTTATGTCATCTTCTTCTACTGGTATATTCAGCCTTGCATAGATGTTGATATCTAGATTGTGGATAATTTCAAACACTTGCCTCTGTTTTCAGAATCTGGAACAGTTACATAAGTATGATGATGCACTTTAAATTTTTGATTCTGTGACTAAGCTTTTAAATAAAGCCTTCCCTTTGATCCAAGGCCTGCTCATTTTTATACTTTGACTTAAAAAAGATAAGACCCCTTTTCCCACCACTCATGGGTGGGCCAACCATGATGATCCATCTTGTCAGAAGGTTTCACTTTTTAAGTGTCACGAACATTTGAGGACATTTTCATGGCTAGATTCCAACTAGATAATGAACGTCAAGTCATTCAAAATTATTCAACACCCTTTCTATCACAATGCAAGCATGGTATTATTGGCTACAAGTTTTTTTTTCAGGAAACCTCTCAGGTATTCTTTATCACTTCAGACAACATAGCTGTCGTTTAGGTAACTTTGGCAATCTGGACTTTTTGCTTCAGCTATTATTAGAAACATCTGCTAATTCGAAGGGCCCCTTGTTCTAAGGGCACTATCCCAGAATTCTTAGCATTAACCTTTTGGATTTTCTCAGAGATCAGAAGTGTGATTTAAAACACCACTTTTTGGGTCACTTAAATGATTACTTTTAGGTCACATTTTAACATGATTTACCAATTGAGTTTGTTACTGACTGAATCTAATCATTAAGAGCTAAATTTTTCCAACCTCGCGGGTCCGGAGCGGGCGACGCTCGTGGCTTGTGGGGACCCCGTGTCTGGTCGATCCTGGCCTCCAACAAGATTTTACGATGATTGGGCTTGTTAAGCCCGCTCTACGAGGTTCCTGGCCAATAAAAAAACATAAGGATATAAGAAATAGGAGCAGGAGTAGGCCATTTGGCCCTTCGAGCCTGCTCCGCCATTCAGTAAGATCATGGCTGAACTTCTACCTCAACGCCACTTTCCTACACTATCCCCATATCCCTTGATTCCCTTAATATTCAAAAATCTATCGATCTCTGTCTTGAATATACTCAATGACTGAGCCTCGACAGCCCTCTGAGGTAGAGAATTCCAAAGATTCACCACCTGTTGTGTAAAGTCCGCGCCTCAATAATACACGGACTTCAGGAGAACAGTTAACAGGTACTTTACTGAACAAGAGGCAGCTTGAAACTGAAACTACAGATGCCTGCTAGGGCCTTTTATACAGGGGTGGTCACTGCCGGTACTGCAGTCTAAGACCAGTTATTCCCTTAAAGGTACATACACAACAATTCCTCCCCTTTTAGATAAACAGTACATAACATTCATTTAACAACTAAATAATAACTAATTACAATTTTCTCAGTAATATATACTTCAACTAAAATAGCCATTTATAAGTTCAGTCTTTGAGGAGGCTTCCTGATCCGGACTGGACAGCGCCTTTCTCGAGTATCCTGTTCTGGTGGTGGAGTCAATTCTGGCTCATTGTCATTGGTTGGTTTGTCAGCTTCCAATACCCCTGCTTCTGAGGTAGACGCAATCTGTACTTCGGGCTCATTGTGGTACAGGTTTGGCTTGTTCCTGTGACTCTAGAATCTGGTCAGCATGGTGTCTCACGATGCTCTCTCCAACGTCCACTGTGTACATTAGTGGTCCCTGCTGTGTGCATATCGTGCCTGGCTGCCATTTTTCTGTTCGATAGTCGCGGGCCAAAAATGGTTGCCCTATCTTGAAGCTCCTGGTTGGCTTCTCATTTATGTGCTGGAACTGCTTATCCTCAACAGCTCGTCTTATGTTTGGTTTGAGCAAATCCAAGCGACATCTTAGTCTCCGGTTGAAAAACAGTACGACTGGAGTTTGGTTGGTTACTGCATGTGTCGCAAACAGGAAGTTATCCACCTTGTGTTGCAATGGTATGTCATCATTATACATTGCCTTAATGGCCTTTTTAATGGTCTGAACAAACCTCTCAGCCAATCCATTTGTGGCTGGATGATATGGGGCAGATGTGTAATGATTCACCCCATTATTCTTCAGGAACCTCCGGAAGTCCTCAGACACAAATTGTGGGCCATTGTCAGAACAGATCTGTTCTGGCAACCCATTCCTGGTGAAGATGGTCCTTAGGACTGCAATAGTTTTCTCCGTGGTGGTGGAGGACATTTTAATGACCTCTGGCCATTTCGAATGGGCGTCCACAGCGATTAGAAACATTGAGTCCATAAATGGACCAGCGAAATCAATGTGTACCCGTTGCCATGGAGATGAGGGCCACTCCCATGGATGTAGCGGGGCCTGTGGTGGAGCGTTTTGGACCTTCTGGCATCCTGTGCATCTCTTGGTCATATCCTCGATTTCTTTATCGATTTCCAGCCACCACACAAACGCCCTGGCTAGGCTCTTCATTTTTACCCCTCCCAGATGACCCTCGTGAAGCTCATTGAGTACTCTATCTCTCAACTTGGGTGGAATTACCACTCAGGATCCACACATCAAGGTTCCCCGGCACACTGACAGCTGTTCCCTCCTTGGCGAGAATGCTGGCAACAGTGAGTCGCCATATGCTGGCCATCCCTTCACCGTCAAATCATAGACCCGAGAGAGTGTCGGGTCATTTCGAGTTTCCTTCTCAATACTTGCATTTGTAACAGGCAAACATTCGACTATGGTCGCATGGAATATCTCCACAGGGTCCACTGCAGGTGCTTCTTCCGCCGTAGGCAACGGTAGGCGCGACAGCCCATCAGCGTTTCCATGTTGTTTCGTACCTTTGTACTCTATGTCATACTGATGTGCCCCTAGAAAAAGTGACCATCTTTGCAGCCGTTGTGCCGTCATCACCGGAACGCCCTTCTTTGGGTTAAAAATTGAGACCAGTGGTTGATGATCAGTCAGTAGGGTGAATTTCTGCCTGTGCAGATAGTGATTGAACTTCTTCACCCCCCACTCCAGGCTGAGGGCCTCCCTGTCAATCTGGGCGTAGTTACACTCGGCTGAGGTTAGCGAGCGCGATGCAAAGGCTATTGGCCTCTCTGAACCGTCACGGAATTTGTGTGACAGCACCGCTCCAATGCCGTAAGGTGATGCATCACATGCCAACCGAATCGGTAGTGTTGGGTTGTAGTGGGCCAATGCTTCTTTTGAAGTGATTTGGCATTTACATTCCTGAAAGGCATGCTTACACTCATCACTCCATTTCCATGTTACACCAGTTCGAAGGAGGGCGTTCAGTGGGTGCAGAATTGTAGATAAATTCGGCAAGAACTTATGGTAGTAGTTCACCAACCCGAGGAACGACCTCAGTTGTGAAACATTTTCTGGTGCTGGAGCCTTGACTACAGCCTCAATCTTGTCCGGCGACTTATGCAACCCTTCCTCATCAATCATGTGGCCACAATACGAGATTTGTCTCCTGAAGAACTCGCATTTGGGACGGTTGGTTCGTAGCCCATATTCCTGCAATCTCGTGAGCACCTGTTCCAGGTTGGCAAGGTGTTCATTGTCATTTTCACCAGTAAACAGAATGTTGTCCAAATAACACTGGGTCCCCGGGATCCCTTGCAGGACTTGTTCCATTGCCCTCCGCCACATAGCCGGGGCCGATGCTACCCCAAATACCAGTCGATTGTACTGGTAAAGGCCTTTGCGAGTGTTTATCGTGAGGTATTTCCTAGATGCTTCTTCCACCTCCATTTGTGGATACGCTTGAGCCAGGTCAATCTTTGTAAAACGCTTCCCTCCAGATAGTGAGGCAAAAATATCTTCTATCCGCGGAAGCGGATACTCTACTGTGTGCAGGACTGGGTTCACAGTCACCTTGAAGTCCCCACAGATGCGAACCTTCCTTGGCTCCCCAGGCGTGCTGCTCAATGCTTTCTTCATTACAGGAACGATGGGTGTGGCCCACTCGCTCCAGTCCACCTTAGACAGCACCCCCGAACGCTCCAGACTCTCCAGTTCAGCTTCCACAGCTGGGCGTATCGCGTATGGCACCGGTCTGGCCTTGAAAAATTTGGGGGTTGCGTTATCCTCAATCTTTATGGTTGCCTTTACTCCTTTTAGAGTCCCAAGTCCTTGTTGGAACACCTCTTCTGCGTCAGATAGAATTTGTGACAGACGTCCAGGTGCGACGTCATCATCTTTTTTTTCAGTCACAGTTAGTGCCAGAATGGAATACCAATCCAATTGTAGTCTTCGGATCCATTCACGTCCCAATAATGGTGGTCCTCCATCTCGTAGTATATACAAGTATAGTTTCTGTGTTTCCTTTCCGTTATATTCAACTGGCACCCTTATTTTTCCTCTGGGGTAGACCTTTTGCCCCGTCTATGTCTTCAATACAATGGACGTGTCCTTTAAGGGTATGTGTGAGAATAGCCGCTCATAGTCTCGTCGATTCATGACAGTTAGGGCTGATCCTGTGTCCAATTCCATCTTCACTGGGGACCCTGCTATCATGAGGGTGACCCAAATGGTTCGGTGATCTTGTTTTGCGATCACGTTGTGTAATTTTAAACAACTTAGTCGCCTGCTCCCGGAGTCCTTATCACTCTCCTGATCTTCGGAACTACTATCTGTCAGTTTCTTTACTTTCCTGTACTGTTCCTTAGTAGTTCTTGTCATGTTGGTCTTCTTTCCCGACCTGCAGACTCTTGCTATATGTCCCATTTTCCCGCATTGCCTGCATATTTTGTCTTTAAACCAGCAGTCCTTCTGCTCATGGGTTGTTCTGCCGCAGCGATAGCACTTTTCGGCTCCATACGCCATTTCGTTAGCGCTGTATTCTTGTGGTTTCCTTTGTATTTCCACAGCTCCCCGTGCTGCTGCTTCGTAGGATACTGCCACACTGAAAGCCTGTTCTAGCGTCAGGTCCTTTTTTGAAAGTAGTCGTTTCTGGGTTCCTTCACTCTGGAGCCCGCAGACAAACTTATCCCGTAAGGTGTCTGCCAGTCCTGCTCCGAACTGGCAGTGCTTCGATAACTTGCGTAGTTCCGCAAGATAGTCAGCATTGCTCTCATCTTTGTGCTGGTTTCTTTTATGGAACTTGAATCTTTCTGCTATCAGCAGTGGTGTAGGGCTTAGGTGTTCCTGTAAGATATGAACAATCTCCTCAAAAGTTTTCTCCATTGGTTTAGCTGGGGTAATTAAATTCCGCAATAGGCCGTACGTTTTCGCACCCATCAGATTTAATAATACCGACGCCCTCTTTCCATCGGCCACCTCATTTGCCTTGCAGTACACTTCGATTCTTTCTACATACGTGGTCCAGTCTTCTACCTCATTGTCGAAAGCAGCGATACTGCCACTTTTCGGCATCTTGGGCGATTTAAAATGGCACCTCCCGTGCTTTTGCTTCTTCCCCAATGGAATAAAATGGCGCCTCCCGCGCTTTTGCTTCTTCCCCAACGGGATAAAATGGCACCTCCCGCGCTTTTGCTTCTTCCCCTTACTGCCATGCTGCTCCTAGCATTCTACGGGGTAATGGCGGCGACCCGCAGCTTCGGCGCGTCTCGCTTTCCTTCCCCCCCCGTTTGGTTTCTCTCCGCTGTCCTGTTCTCGAGCACCGACCGCGCCCTGTGCGCTCCACCCTCTCTCTCTTGTTTTCTTTTCCCGGCGACGCTGCGCGGCCCAATTTGTAGAGCTGCTCGATCGAGCTTGAGCCCGCCGCAGTCCAGAAGGGTCAGCGCGCTACCTGCTACCAGCACGATTCGCTGGAACCACAGTCTCTCCCACAATTCTCCAAACACCGATGGATTCTTTGGGCGGTTGCCCTCGGTCGACGCCCGTTGCTCAGACTACGATCTTCCAGGACCTTCCTTTCAGGCGAGATCCCCGTGAGATGATGCCACACTGCAGGTGAGTTCGAACTTACTCGTCGCCAGTGTAAATTCCGCGCCTCAATAATACACGGACTTCGGGAGAACAGTTAACAGGTATTTTACTGAACAAGAGGCAGCTTGAAACTGAAACTACAGAAGCCTGCTTGGGCCTTTTATACAGGGGTGGTCACTGCCGGTGCTGCAGTCTAAGACCAGTTATTCCCTTAAAGGTACATACACAACACGTTGAGTGAAGAAATTTCTCCTCATCTCAGTCCTAAATGGCCGAACCCTTATTCTGAGACAATGACCCCTGATTCTAGACTCCCCAGACAGGGGAAACATCCTCCCGGCATCTACCCTGTCAAGCCCTGTAAGAATTTTGTATGTTTCAATGAGATCACCTTTCATTCTTCTAAGCTCTAGGGAATATAGGCCTAGTCTACTCCATCAGTCCTCATAGGACAATCCCCCCATCCGAGGAACCAGTCTGGTGAACCTTTGTTGCACTCCCTCTATGGCAAGTATATCCTTCCTTAGGTTTTGAGTCATTAGCCGGTTTCCTTAAAGGGACCATGTCCACAATCATTTTGACAGTTGCGCTGTCAGTGTTCTGCAGCATTGAGGTACTACAAACACTGACAAGCATGGCACAAAGGTGCACAGCTGCACCCAGGCTCTCACATGACTCCCTCCATATGCTTATGGAGGGAGTCACAGCACACAGGGAGGTTCTCTTCCCTTCCAATGGGCGGAAGACACCTCCCAAGAGACCAATGCAACCTGGTTGCACATTGCACAGGAGGGCACAAGCAGGGATGTCGTCAGTAGGACCAGGCTGCAGTTGTGCAAACCCTTCAATGATCTCAGTATATCATGAAACGCTACCGCAAAGCCACATTCAGCCTCATCCTGCTATGCCACACATCACATCCCCATCACTCTGCCTTCCCTACCCTACTCCTGCACATCCTTACTCACACCAATTTACCTCGCGCCTCCACCCATCCCTCTCTATCTACATTATCACTTCCCCATCTCACTAGCCGCCCCTCACATTCACCCTCATCCTTGTCCAATCATACCAACTAACAACACACAGGGGTAGGCAGTTGGGCGTTATCGCCAATGTTCATGTAAAGTTTCTGGTAATGTGTGGTCAAACATTGACATTTTTATTTTCTACACTTTGCCTTCTTGGACAAATCTGGGTGCACCTTTGGAAGTGGCTCAGTGAGTTGCAGTGAATGGTGAGACATAACGGTACCCTCCGCAAAGGTAATGAGTGTGAAAGGAATGGCTTGGGCATTGTAGCGATGCTTTATGGTGTTGTTGTGGGGTGGTGCCAACCTGGCACATCATGTGGCAGCCAGGGAGAACAGCATCAAGTGAAGTAAATGTGGCCATGGTGAGGCCATTCCTGGCGTCCCTGGCAGCAATGCGGCCGGGTGCTGATGGCTTCTGTCCTGTGCAGCATCAGTTGATTGCGGATAAGTTTGGCGTTGTTGTTGGTGCTGCTGGTGTGCCTGGTGATGCTGGTGTGCCTGGTGATGTTGGTGTGCCTGGTGATGTTGGTGTTAGGGCTGATCATGGTGGAATTCTGAGGACCAAGGTGAGATTTTTTCAAGGGCACCGATGCTGATGGAATAGATGGCAGGTGAACTTGAGATGACAGAAGCGATCTGTCAATGGTGAAAGAGGTTGCTCCAAGGATGTGACACTGGATGGAGAATTTTCTCCAAACACTTCAAAACTCCAAAAAGCAGAGAAGTATGTTCCAAATCCTGAAGGCTCCAGCCTCTAAGATTGGAAATTGAAAAGCTATGAAATGATAGCTTTTGTACCACTTTTGCAGCTGTTAACTATTCACAGCAATGCAGAGTCATTGAGAACCTGACACACTTATTAACATGATCCCCAAGTGCCATGAACCTCATTAAAAACATGGGAAAATCGTTAGGACCTGGTAAAATGATGCTTAAAAACCTTAAGTAGCTTCTTAAGTATCTCAATTGCCTGAACTGCCCCTTAGTGCCAGGTCTGCAAACCCTAGGCAGAGCCAGCACTTGGGAAATTAACAAGGAGGCGGGTTCAGAGCGGACATCTGCCCCACTGTCAATCACTGCCATTTTGACAGCGGACCCACCTCCGAACCCGCTCTCTGAGCGCCGGCAAAATTCAGCCCTAAGTTACTGATTTAATGTAATATTTAATTACTATGCGTACTGAATTTACTGACAGTTATTGACTACATCTGATGAATATCTTTTGCCTGAATTTAAAAAATTCATATATCGAAAGCATTTTATAAGGCATTGAGTTGCTCAGTACAATTAATAATTAGTGCCTGAAATCCATGGGAGATTAACTTACAATATAAAAAAAATGTTTCACTTCAAAAATTGCACCAAACAACTGGAGTACAATTCCCAGGAGCCAAATTGAGGCTTATCATCTATCCACAACACATCAGGCATCATCCGGAATATATCCCCACAGGTCCCCAGATTACACCAGTGAGTAACACCATAGGAGGTCTACTAGTTCACATAGTATATACAGTATACATGCCATTTAGAGCAATATTAGAAATGCATGGATAGGAGCCATAGCTAATAATGACTGCTAGACAATAACATTTACTTTTGCATGGGACTGATCTGACATTCTTCAACTTCTTCAATCCTTTATGTAGCAGCCAAATTTGCCATAAGTGAGTTAGGTAGTGATTGGCTGGACTGGGTCTGCAATTTAATTGGCAGATGCACCAAATAGAATCTTACAGCACAGAAGGAGGCCATTCGGCCTGTCTTGCCTGTACCTTAGCTCTTTGAAAGAGCTATCTAATTTAGTCCCACTCACCAGTTTTCTCCCCATAATGTCCTCTTCAAGTACATGTCCAATTACCTTTTAAATATTCCCATGGAACCTGATTTCACCACCCTTTCTGGTAGAGCGTTCCAGATCTTAACAACCCTCTGTGTGAAGACATTTCTCCTCAATTCCCCTCTAGTTCTTTCTTTTACCAATTATTTTAATCTATGACCTCTGGTTATTGACCAACATGCCAGAAGAAACATTTTCCCCTTACTTGCTCTATCAAAACTCCTTGGGGGAGAAATTCGGTATCGCCCTGTTTGGGGTGCTAGTATTGGCGGTGCGCAAAGTTTAGCGCCAAGCGCAAATTATCGCCACCTCGAGCAATATTGGGTAGCTGCACCTCTGAAGGTGATTGCGGCGCTAAATCAGGCGCTGCACGACAGTCTTAAGGCGCTAACCCGGCGGCGCGATGCAATATCTCCGCGGGCGGGCGCAGCGCAGGTGCTGTCAATTATCGAGTTCAGCCAGGCACGCTGGTGCCAGCCAACTATTAAAGGGACAGTTCGATCATCATCTCCATCCGCACCCTGCGCATCGTAGGCCTCAAACTCGGCGGTAACCTACCTGTGGCGTCGACAACTGCCTGAATATGGAGAGGGCCAGGAAGAGAGCGCAGCGCTTCAGCAAGGGGGCATTGGATGCTCTGGTTGGCGCGGTGGAGCGCAGGCGATCTGTACTCTACCCAGAGAATGGCTGGAGGCCTCAACACAATGACTATCACACAGCTTGGAGGGAGGTTTCCAACAGAGTCACCTCCAGCAGCATGGTTCCCAGGACTCCTGTGCAATGCAGGAGGAAGTTCAACAACCTCACTCGGGTCGTCAGGGTGAGTGCCTTTTTCAGAATCATCTTCATCCCTCCATCTGGGCCTCACTTTATGGCCAGAGGGTGTGCAAAGCCCCAATGGCCAGCTGTCATCCAGCACCCATGGCCCTTTCTGGAAACACGCATGCACACTCAGCTCTGTGCATAATGTAAGGGCTAATCGACCATGGGAGGCATGTCATCCCAGATCAGGGCAGCATAATGTAAGGGCTAATCGACCATGGGAGGCATGTCATCCCAGATCAGGGCAGCATAATGTAAGGGCTAATCGACCATGGGAGGCATGTCATCCCAGATCAGGGCAGCATAATGTAAGGGCTAATCGGCCATGGGAGGCATGTCATCCCAGATCAGGGCAGCATAATGTAAGGGCTAATCAACCATGGGAGGCATGTCATCCCAGATCAGGGCAGCATAATGTAAGGGCTTATCGACCATGGGAGGCATGTCATCCCAGATCAGGGCAGCATAATGTAAGGGCTAATCCACCATAGGAGGCATGTCATCCCAGATCAGGGCAGCATAATGTAAGGGCTTATCGACCATGGGAGGCATGTCATCCCAGATCAGGGCAGCATAATGTAAGGGCTAATCCACCATAGGAGGCATGCCATCCCAGATCAGGGCTGCAGGTTTCATCACACCCCGTCATTTCTCTTGCAGGCCAAGCTGGCCCATAATAGAAGGCAACAGCATCGGACCGGAGGAGGCCGGCCTCACCTGCAGACCCTTACAGACCTGGAGGAGAGAGTCCATCGGATTGTGGCAAGCCGGATGATTGGTCCCGTCGCCTCTGGAGATACCGACCCCATTATGGACAGCAATGATAAGGTCCTGACCTTTTTGACCTCTCTCCTTCCATTTGTTCCCCACACCAGCATGCTTTTTCACTCTCGAGCCAACTCAGAGCATTGCAGCACTCATGCATCCCTTGCTGCCACCCTGTCCTTTTGCTAAAGCCACTCTTGAACTTCCCTGCTTTCAGATGCTGCATCACCAGCTCGGGAGGCGGGCCCTCAAGCTGCCAGTGTGAGTGACTCTGGAGGCGACGAGGAGGAGGAAGCCAGACCATCCATACCACCCTCAGGCGAGCCATCCCATGTCCAGACTGGGGAGACGCCTTCCCTGGAGGGGAGCGGGGGGGAATGGTCTGAGGAGGATATAGCTCCAGGACCCTGCGGCCTGCAGCAACGCGAGGGGGGTAGGGAAGCTCGGGGGCATGCGTCTCCCCGGAGGGCGAGTCGGGCTGCGAGTGCTGCTGCACAGAGCGCAGAAGAGGTGCGTGCCCTCGCAGAAATGAGCGCCCAGGCTGGGCTGAGGCACACTGAGCTCATGGCTGCAGTGGCAAGGATGCCCGATTCCATTGAAACACTGGCAAGGAGTGTCCAGGACTTCGGCGCAGCACAGGCAAGGAATGTGCAGGACTTCGGCGCAGCACTGGCAAGGATTCTCCAGGACTTCGGTGAAGCACTGGCACCTGCCATGCAAGTGCTGAGTGCTGCCACACAGTCAGTAGCTGGTCTCATGCAGACGCAGATTGAGGGCACGCGAGCACTGGCTGCTGCCACCCTCGCTGGATCGGGCAGGATTCCCCGGGGCCCTTGCCGCACCACAGCAGGCCAGCAATCTGTGCACCAGCCGATTGCTGCGCATGCTGCGGTGCTGCCCCGTCAGAGTGCCAGTGTGTCGGCCGACCAGGGAGCTGCTGTCCACTCTCAGGATGACAGCATTCCTGATGCCACCACTGGCACTTCTCCACTGCAGCTGCTACCACCTGTAGGACAGACTGCTTCCGCCCATGTGGAGTTGAAGCAGTCAGCAGCCGAGCCCTCCAGGCCCAGAGCTGGTCCAGGCCGTACCTCAAGGGCATCTGCGGTCTCAGTTTTGGACAGTCAGCAGACCTCCCCCAGCCTTGCTGCAGCCACTGGGATCCCATTACGGAGGAGCTGCAGGGCGGGAAGGGGGCAATTCTGCAAGGGAAGCAGATCACCATCGAGGGCCAAAAAGTAGGAGGTGCTGCTAAATTATGTTATTTATTTCATTCAAGGCCGAGGATGCTGGTCTGAATGTTGGTTATGTTTTGGACATTGTCTCCAGGGTGTGCGAGCCAGTTATGTTTTGGACATTGTCTCCAGGGTGTGAGAGCCAGTTATGTTTTGGACATTGTCTCCAGGGTGTGAGAGCCAGTTATGTTTTGGCCGTTGCCTCCAGGGTGTGAGAGCCAGTTATGTTTTGGACATTGTCTCCAGGGTGTGAGAGCCAGTTATGTTTTGGACATTGTCTCCAGGGTGTGAGAGCCAGTTATGTTTTGGACATTGTCTCCAGGGTGTGAGAGCCAGTTATGTTTTGGACATTGTCTCCAGGGTGTGCGAGCCAGTTATGTTTTGGACATTGTCTCCAGGGTGTGAGAGCCAGTTATGTTTTGGACATTGTCTCCAGGGTGTGAGAGCCAGTTATGTTTTGGACGTTGCCTCCAGGGTGTGAGAGCCAGTTATGTTTTGAACATTGTCTCCAGGGTGTGAGAGCCAGTTATGTTTTGGACATTGTCTCCAGGGTGTGAGAGCCAGTTATGTTTTGGACATTGTCTCCAGGGTGTGAGAGCCAGTTATGTTTTGGACATTGTCTCCAGGGTGTGAGAGCCAGTTATGTGGCAGTCTGTTTGTTTTGGTGTTTGTTTCCATTACTTTGTCATGTGGGAAGGATACACATTTTGTTAAATAAAGAAGTTTATTTATTGACAATGTCCATGTCTGTTCTTTGCACAAATTGTTGCCTTGACCGGCATAGGGGTAGCAGAACGGTTCCATTCATGTTCTTGGAATGGCAGAAAGCATTCCCTCAGAGGGGCCTAGAAGCGACTTGCTATAAGCCTCTGACGGACGGCCCTTGCAGTTTGTGCCTCCCTCCCGTCTTGGTGCTGCTCCTCCTCCTCCTCCTCCTCCTCTTCCTCCTCCTCCTCCTCCTCCTCCTCCTCCTCTGCTGGGTTTCAATGTCTGGTGGCATTGGCTGGGTCCTGAGGATTGCCAGGTTATGCAGCATGCAACACACAACCACGAAGTGGGAGACTCGCTCAGGTGAGTACTGAAGGGCTCCTCCGGAATGGTCCAGACAGCGGAACCGTTGCTTCAGCATGCTGATTGTGTGCTCAATGATGTTTCTGGTCGCTTGATGGCTCTCATTATATTGTTCTTCAGCAGGGGTGCTGGGCGAATGGAGCGGGGTCATCAGCCAGGTGCACAGAGGATAGCCCTTGTCCCCGAGAAGCCAACCTCCTGGGTGAGCCGGGGCTTTGAAAAGGTCTGCCACAGAAGTCTGGCGCAGGATGAAGGCGTCGTGGCTGCTGCCTGGAAAGTAGGCATTGACAGCGAGTATCAGCTGTCGGTGGTCACAGACCAGCTGCACATTCAAAGAATGGAACCGCTTTCAGTTGCGGAATTCCTCCGCCTTCTCTAGAGGTGCCCGCAAAGCCACATGCATGCAGTCAATGGCGCCCTGCACCATGGAGAAGCCCGTTATCCTTGCGAAGCCCTCAGAGCGCTCTCGCTGCTTGTCCGGGGTCATTGGGAAGGAGATGTACTGCCATCTCCTTTTAAAGAGGGCATTAGTTACTTGACGGATGCAGGAATGCACCGCGAACTGTGAGATGTTGGCAATGTCCCTAGCAGCGGCCTGAAAGGAGCCACTGGCATAGAAGTTTAGAGCCACAGTGATCTTCACAGCCACTACAGAGATGTCCTGCACCTTAGTTGAGGCTGCAGATTTGGCTGAAGCAGGTGGCAGAGCTCAGTGACCACCTCCTTACTGAAGCGCAGCCTTCGGAAACACTGCTCCTCCGACATGTTGATATACTAAAACTGTTGGCGGAAACCCCTGGCAGCGTAAGGTCTCGTGTGCCGACATCTGTTGGCCCTCCTCCGTCTGGCCATGCCTGCCACTCTATCCCTGCGTCTCTGTGCCCTGTCAATATGATTGAGAAGGATGACGTTCCCATCCAATGCAGCCCCCATAGTAAGTGCGCACTGAAAGTTATGCTGGTTGAGAAGCTTACCAACTGCAAAGTTATGTTCAAAAGGCTAAAGTTCCTCAGCCAGCGCTGGCTCACTGCAGAAATGGCTCTCCGTTTGTCTCTGAGCAACTCCCCCTCTCTCTCACAGAAGCTTTGGTCCAAAAATGGCTACCACTAATAATCCAGGAAGAGTCCTCTTTAAATAGCGCCCCCCCAGCCCAACAGCGACTGGGAAACGTTCAAGGTAACCTGTCCTTGGTAGCGGCAGGCAGAACGGAGGGGGACGCCACTGAATTTCCGGCCCGGGGCGCCCCAAGGGCGTTGCACACTGAAATGATGTCATGATCAGCGTGCGCCGGTGAGCGGGTGCTGCGGTTTAGCGCCGGCGCTAAATGTCCGTTCAATTTGGAAAGAGGCGCAGGGTTTGCTGCGCCCGGGCGCTAGTTGTTAGCGCTCCACTTCTCGACCTCTTTAGGCGCTAATGGGTGGCGCAACCAACCGAATTTTTCCCCCCTTATAATTTTGAATACTTCTATTAAATCTCCCCTTAACCTTCTCTGCTCTAAGGAGAATAATTCTCCAATCTCGCCACATATCTGAAGTCCCTCATCCCTGGTATAATCCTGGTAAATGTTCTCTGTATGAGCAGAATGATCCAAATACTTCACTGTGACCCCAAACTCACACCTTATGTTCTTTATTTATCGTGCTTTTTTGGCTAATTTAAACAATGGAGAACAAATTTGTTATTTTATGGATTTTATTTTATTGTACCATTACCATTGGTTCCATCCCCTCCCCAGCCATTGGGTGTTAAATTCGGGAGTGTTCACTTTTGGGCACCCCTAGCCCCCGCACATGGTCACTCCCCCATGCACAAATAGTGAGGTCCGAGGAGCCCCAGATATTGGGCCTCGGACCTCATCATCATGAAGCCGGCGCTGTGGTAGGAGGGCGCATAAGGTACGTCCTAGAAGTTTGGCCCGGTGTATCAGGAGGCCAATGATTTACTCAATCAGAACCCTTGTTGCTGCATGGCTTTCATTATATCAGCACTCCGCATCTGTGCTCGGTTCCTGACAGGAGTCATGAGCCAGTTGGTGAGACGATGGACCTTGTCCTCCAGCAGCCAGCCTGTCACCCGATGGCCTGGTGGAGCAGAGCGGGTATTGAGGACTGGCACTGTATGAAAGCGTCACTACCACAGCCAGGAAACCGGGCACCGATCTGCATGAGCCACCGCCTGTGGTCATCAACAAGTTGAACATTGAACAAATGAAAGCCTTTCCTGTTGAAAAGCAGTGTTAGTTCATACTACGTGCGTGCAGTCTATGATATCCTGCACCTGTGGGAATCTAATAATGTGGGCAAATTCCAGTATTCTTCCTGCTTCTGAGCCTCTATGGGGAAGTTAATGAAAAAAAAGAAAGACTTGCATTTATATAGCGCCTTTAACGACTGAAAGGACATCCGAAAACACTTTACAGCCAATGAAGTACTTCTTTGAACTGCAATTCCTGTTGTAATGTAGGAAACGCAGCAGCCGATTTGCACACAGCAAGCTCCCATGAACAGCGATGTGATAATGATGAGATCATCTGTTTTTGTAATGTTGGTTGAGGGATAAATATTGGCCACGATACAAGTTCCCTGCTCTTCTTCAAATAGTGCCATGGGATTAATTTACAACCACCTGAGTGGGCAGATGGGGTCTCAGTTAAACATCTCATCCAAAACACAGCACCTCAGACAGTGCAGCACTCCCTCAGCCCTGCAATGAGTGTCAGCATAGATTTTTGTACTAATGTCTTTGGAGCGGGACTCAACCCACAACCATCTCACTCAGAGGCAGGAGAGATACCACTGAGCCACAGCTGATGCATAATGGAGTATTGACTCATTGCAAACCGTGAATCAGTGACCTGCTGGGTCACCATGTGAGCAACAACAAACTGGCTAATGTTGCTGATGTCACCAGAAGCAGTATGGATTTGCCAGAGGCATAAAAGTTTAGAGTCATGGTGACCTTCACAGCAACAGGTATTGCAATTCATACCCTGGTGTTGGGCTCCAATTGTCGCTCCAATAGGTAGAATAGTAAGTGACTGTGTTACCTTGTATACTGCTCCTCTCTGAAGTTCAGGTGCGATGTTCTGTTTCTGAATACCTGCATGCCTTCTGCACCTTGCCTCTTTCACTGTCTTCTGTCACCTGTACAGGTCTTTTCTGCCTTCTTTGCTGCTGCTCCTCCTCCTGATTTGGGATCCTCAATGGTAGTCCCAGCAGCATTCCCGTGTTCAGGAATTCAGAACAAGCAAATCCTGTGAAACATTTTTCTTGCTTTCCACCAACTCGCTCTGCATAAGTATCTCACAGACAAGCATTTGTCAAAACAGCTAAAATCTTGGCCCAAAACTACCCTAGCAGCCTAAAACAATTAACCAGACTTGCCTTATTGCCTTATTGGAGATGAGAATCTCTTTAAATATCGCTTGTCAAGGTTGTTTGCCAACTGTTCCCGCCATAATTTTATGAGCAGGTTAAGGAAATGAAGTTTCAGGTGCGCACGGATATCAATTTCACAAGAGGGTCCTGATTCAGGTGCAGGGGCCTTATTTAAACGATGCCTGTGTTTATTTCAGGCAGCCGCCAGGGACACCTATCAAGCATCCCAACCAATATGGCGTCATGGGCAGCAGAATTCGACCTCAGGGCTTCCATGGTGGACTCAATAAATGTGCGAAACGCATAGCAATCTACCCCATGGTGTCCATTCGAAGCTAATGATCAGTAAGAATATCAAAATAAAAGAAAAGTTTGGATCTGTTGCCAAAATATTTCAATTAATTGTCAGCGCTGGGCTAAAGAATTTGCAGATTTTTTTTTGTTTTAAAGTTTTGGAAACACGTTCATTTAAGTAAACAGTGAACTTAACAGAAATAACCCAGCACTTAAGAAGTATTACATATGATGAATAATGCTAGCTAATTCTCGGTGAAAGCACACATGTAATCTCAGGCCTCAGATGCCAAATATAAGAATGATGCATTTAAGATAAAGCTAGATCAGTACATGAGGGAGAAAAGAATAGAAGGAGATGAAGTAGGCTGGGAGGAGGCTCGTGTGGAGCATAAACTCCGGCACAGACCAGTTGGGCCGATGGCCTGTTACTGTGCTGTAAATTCTACGTAAGGCGAAAATGAACTAAAATGGCTGGTGTACTAGGTTACAAAACGTCCATTGTTCAAGCTGTAAAACAATTAGTGCACCGGGGTTTAAAGTGGGCAATGCACCAGATTATCAAATGTCAGATGCATCTCTGGCAATTACAGGCTCTGCTTCTGCAATGCAGGTCCGACCCAGCACTCCATTGCTCTTTGCACCCAGGCAGCTGCCCTATCCAGCTAGGTCACCTGTGGCTGCTGCAGACCAAAGGCTGCAGGAGTCACTCTGGCTCTGGACAAGGCCATACCATAATTCGACCTGTGGCTCTTGCTGCACAAACTGAAAAGTGCACAAAGATGCTACTGGGAGATTTGTTGGGCCAGCGTTGAAAAGGAGATTCACTTTCTTGTATCTAATTGGACCCTGCTAACCATGTGACCATGGGGATCTTTCTATATTATGGATGGATAAGGTAGAAATTAACATTGGCAATGATGTATTCGTGTTTAATGCACTTGTGTGAAATTCTTCTCTCCACAATTTTAATAGTGCCACTAATCTGTTTAATTTGATCAATGATTGGACTGCCATCATTACAGGCAAGATATCTCATCCTGTGGTAGCTTTCCTCTGTTTGACTCACATCAAATAAAATCTTGGTGATATCTGTGACATTTTTATACTGGCCATTGGATCAGTTTTTTGGTTAATCTTAGGCAAAATGGATCCCACCTTTACAATCGATGATTATACTCAGGAAGTCAAAGAAAGCAGGGAGATTAAAGTTTGATTTTTTTCAGGAAAGGAAGATATAGGATGGAAATAGTGAGGTATACAAGACAGAAATGAAGATTTTAAAAAGTCTAAATTTTAAAGATAGGTGAAAAACAGAAAGGAAAAGAATAGAGAATGCGGGAAATTATTTTTAAATTTGTTCTTAGGATGTGAGCAACACTGGCAAAGTCGGCATTTATTGCTTTTCCTAATCATGGGAGCAAATTTTATTTAAAAAAATATGTGCTTGTGTTTATTTTAATTGCTTAAAGTTCATTTAGTTGTATCGGGTTTATATTGCAAGAATAAAGTTGCTCCTGATATGTGAGCAGCTGTAACATCAATGTTTATCTTAGCATCACAGTGTAAGTAACATTTTTTAAAATAGCCAACCAATTCCTCAGAACAGTATTCTAGAGATGAATCTACACTGGATACATTCTCTAGATCTGGGTGCTGTTCCCTCGGGTGTGTTTTGGTCATGTAGGCCTAAGCAAATGTAACGGGGACACACTTCTCCTGCCTCCTACTCCACTTGTGCATTCTGCAATTTCCCAGGGAGACTTTGAACATGGGTGCACAATTCCGTTACATAAATGTTGCAAGAGCTTCATTTGCATATGCAATCTGATGCAAATGAACTTCCATGTAATTATGTGAAGCTAAGGCTTGATTTGTGCAATGCATTTATCCACCCATTTGACATGGGCATTAAAGAGCAGTCACGCTAGTGTAGTGATTATTTTACTGCACTATTAATCTAGACGCATGGACCAATAATCCAGTGAACATGAGATCAACTCCCATCAGTTTGCGACTGTAATTCAGTTTTTAAAAATCTGGAAATAAACAGTGATCATGAAGCTGTCAGATTGTCGTAAGAACCCAACTGGTTCACAGCTGTCCTATAGGGAAGGAAACCTGCCGTCCTTACCCATCTGGCTTATATGTGACTCCCACACCAACATGCCTGATTCTTAACTGTCCTCTGAAGTGGCTGAGCAAATCTCTCAGTTGTAACAAACCGCTGCTCAAGAAGAAGGTCTACCAACATCTTCTCAGGGCAACCAAGGCCTGGCAATAAATGCTGGCCTTGCCAGTGATACCCACATCTTGAGAATGAATTTTTAAAATGTTCCGGCTTTTCAGAAAATAGTTCCTGAAATCTGAATTGTTTGAATTTTGATTGCTGCAATCAAAATTGCCAAAATGCGTTTCACATTCAGTGCTTCTCTATCTCTGAAAACGAGTGTAAACAAAGGGATGCCAGGAAGGTTTACCTTACATTCCTTTCCTTTCCATTTCCCATGGTGCCATGTTTACAGCCCCAAAAGCAACTGTGAGAACTACCTTCACAGGCTGGGGTTCATCATGGAGACAGTGAGAGTTGTGCTATCAGCTGCAAGCTGACGCTACAGATAACCTCAAGCTCAAACTCTGCACTGCTAATCAACTTCAGAACTGGCCTTAATGTCCAGGCCTCTGAGTCCTTGCAGATTGCTACAGGGGACATTTGCAACATTAGTAAATCAGATGCAAAACGAAAGTTAATCGCTGCTGTGTTTCCCAAAGCAAACGAGTTCATCACTTTTCCCAGGGAAAAGCAACAGCAGAATGAACGGAACTACAATTCTTTCACAGTCCATTGCATTACTAATGGCACCCATATGGCCATTTGGGACCTTAAACATGCCAGCACACTCTCCCTGAACTGCACAGGCTTCCACTTCATCAATCTGTAAGCATTCAGTCACCAACAGTACAGGTGAATGTCTGCTTCCCAAGCAGTAATCATGATTCATTTTAAGACAGGATTGAAGGAAGGTGGGGGTTGGGAGCTCCTAGGAGATTAAATTTATCCTCTGCTACCCTGGCTAATGACACTCTTTCAAGACTCAAGGTCAAAACGTGAAATCATTGAACAGACTATTGAAACTGTGCCTCAAATGTCTGGACTGTCAGGGAAGGTGTTGCAGTATAGCACTACCAGGAGCTCCAAGATTATCATTGCCTGCTGCATGCCCTAAAACCTTAAAGGGGCCTAACTATAAAAAGAGTTGGGGGAGGAGACCCATCTGCAGGCAACACCAGAGGACGCCGCTGGCCATAACCCTAAAGATGTGCATCATGCGCTCGGACAAAACATTATCCTCAACAAGAAGCTGTCCGGACAAAATTGTAATACACAGCAAATAATTTATTTCTCTAAAAGTAATCTGTAACTTTGTGTTCAATGCTAACTCCATTACACAATAAGAATCTTCTGGAATCTACTCTCATACTACTTTTAGATATTCACTCAGTGGAACGAGCAAGAGAGGTACTGGGTGTCCATGAGTGTCTTTGGAATTGAGGTGCCTCTTCATCGCCTTGTGCTATTTTATGGGACGACCTTACTAATGGTTCTAATGCATCTGTTGCTTCAGGGCTACCTCGTCCGGCTTGCTTTCTGGAAGATCTTCTATCATTTGAGTTGTCGGGGCTAGATGAGCAGCTTGGCCATAAGAGACAGCAGCCTTTCCTACTCCAGCCTCACTGCTGCCTCTGAGCATTTTATCAGAATGCCCAGTGAGTTGCATGGCAGCGAACCCCTGGGAATAAATGAGGAGTGAAACCCTCCATCTGATCCGTCTGAAGATGGACTCACAATGAAGTTTAATTCTTTACAACACATATCTTTTTTGCAGCTGTAAACAACAGCCACTTACCCAACTGGACTCTCCATCGGATCTATCAATATCACCAAGAGAACCTGGAGTAGGTTGGAGCCCTAAGTCTCTATAGCAGCAGTCTGAGCATTCATGAGTGATGCTCCCACTGTCCTTGAAATTCCTAGAGGGTTTCCTAATTTCCCATTAAAATGTCAGAGGGATCAAACAAAACCCCAGAGAAATGGCATAAACAGCTGAAAATGTCCAATTACGCCATTCATCCAATGCTTAAAAATGGGATCCATTTTGTTGCTCTTCTTGCTTTACCGTTGCTTGAAGATGTATTCCCCTCCCCCACACAGACGCACGTTATTTTATTTCAGTCACAGGTACTCGTGAAATTAAGATGATGCTGCAAAACTACAGTCAAATTTGGTGCGGTTTCAGAAACATTAACATTTAAAGTTTGATTAACTAAACAGATAGCAATCATGCTAAACACTGAGCTGTTTACTGTGCCAATCTGTCAATCATTCATCATGTGGAAGCCAATTTTAATTTTCCTCAGCAGGGAACCTCCTGAGCTTTCGAAGGAAAGAACAGTGTTGCAAATAGTGTTTTAAAATGCTGGTAGAGCAGAAAGAGAGAAAAGATTGAAGAACACTCCGCCGGGATGGTTTCTCAAATGCATGCTAGCTGTGTGGAGCCTCGGCCGCTAGAAACACAAAGTAATGGGAAGCGAGCCCCTAATTTATGAAATGTGTACCAGATAGGTGAGACTCCACAGCAGCAGCACGCATTAAGAAAATTGACCCTAATTAAAATACAAAGTACATTTTGAATTAATACAGAGCTTTTCAAAATGTGGCCTTGAGTGTTCCTCTGCTTTAACGAAGCAATATAATCTTTTCCTATCAAAATTCCAACCTAATAATGGCCCCGATTTTAGAGGGGAGGGGCGAGTAACGTGCAGGCAAGACCTGAAGCGGGCAGCAAACCGGGGGAGTCCGGGTACGTAGACCTTAACGGCCAGGCATCATATGCATGAATTTCCTGGAGTCCTGCCCAAACTTGGCCAGATCCACTACCTGGCTAGTCGGCGGCAATTCAGAACTGTCCCCGGCAGTCAGTTGAGGAGGGGGAGGTGATCGGTAGGGGGTAGGTTCTAGCAGCGATCAGGGTCCAGAGGGAGCCCAGAGCAAGGGAGGCCCTTTGGCTTCATTGTGAGTCTCGGAACAGCACTCCTGCTCCTCCAGGCCCACAAGGAAACCTAAGATAAAGTTATGTAACATACCAGCTCGGCCTTTTCTAGCCAACGCCCAGCACCCAACAGGGTTGAACTAATGGAGAAGCCATCACTGCTACTCCGCTCAGGCCACCAACTACTATTACAGTCAGGTCCCGATCACACCATGAGACCCAATCTGCATGTTTAAGGAAGGACCCTGCTTCCTTCCTGCGGATGTTCCGCTCGCCTGCTCAAAAGAGCAGGTTAAGTTCGGGACATGCTGGGTAAACAGCAGGATCAGGGGAGGTAAGCGACTGTCGTTATTTTAACTGTTGCCCGCCTAGTTTCCACCAGAAGGGGGAAGTTAAAATCAGGGCCAAAGTCTTTGCGGTGGGGGTTCTTCTTTGGACATGTAACTTTAATAGTCATCATGTTAATACTGTATTCCAGTTCAACAGGCCACTGGGCAAGTTTCTTATGTTCATAAAAAGAAATCCCTCTCTGCCAGACTAGACCACTGGGATGTTCAACATTGTTTCACTTTTACAATGGCAGGAATTAAAAGCAGTCCTCCCTATAAAAGAGCATGCTCCATCAAAAGGCATAGGTTTGGATGCTTAACCATGACTTGATAGCCAGGAAAAGAGACGCCCCCTCTGGACTTTCAAGAATGGGCTGGTATTTCTCAAGGTAGGCGAGGGGGCCTCCAAGAAAGGCGGGAAACCCGGGAGGCCAGGTTTCCCGCAGGCGCTGCCGACTTTAATGGCAGGGCCTGATTTGCATATGAGGCCTCAGATTCCTGCCCACAGCCAGCCTGATTGAGAGGCTGGTTGGCTGCAGACAGGTAGGCCTGCAGATGCGGAGAGGGAGCAAGGGGTCGCTCTGGGGGACGGATCGCGGGGGAGAAGGTCAGGGATCGGCTGGCTTGGTCAGGGATCAGCGGGGGAGGGGGGTCAGGGATCGGCGGGGTGTGGTTGGGGTTCGGCAGGAAGGGGGGTTCGGGGATCGGCAGGGAGGGGGATCGGCAGGGAGGGGGAGGGGGGTCGGGGATCGGCTGGCTTGGTCGGGGATCAGCAGGGGAGGGGGGTCGGGGATTTGCGGGGGGGTTTGGGGATCGGCAGGGGAGGGGGGTCGGGGATCAGCGGGGAGGGGGGGTCGGGGATCGGAGCGGGGGTCGGGGATCGGCGGGGAGGGGGTTCGGGAATCAGCGGGGTGGGTCGGGGATCGTGGGGGGGGGCCGGGGATCGGTGGGGGGTGGTCGGGGATCAGCGGGGAGGGGTGTCGGGGATCGGCAGGGAGGGGGGTCGGGGATCAGCGAGGAGGGGGGTCGGGGATTGGCGGGGGAGGGGGGTCAGGGATTGGCGGGGAGGGGGGGTTGGGGATCGGCGGTGGAGAGGGGGTCGGGGATCGCTGGGGAGGGGGTTCGGGGATCGGCGGGGAGGGGGGTCGGGGATCGTGGGGGGGTCAGGGATCAGCGGGGAAGGGGGGTAGGGGATCGGTGGGGAGAGGGTGTTGGGGATCGGCGGGGATGGGGTGTTAATGATCGGTGGGGAGGGGGTGTTGGGGATCAGTGGGGAGGGCGGTCGGGGATTGGTGGGGAGGGGGGTCGGGGATCGTGGGGAGGGGGGATCGGGGATCGGTGGGGAAGGGAGTCGGCATTCGGTGGGGAGGGGGGTCAGGGATCGGTGGGGAGGGGGGTCAGGGATCGGTGGGGGGTGTCAGGGATCGGCGGGGAGGGGGGTTTGGGGATCGGCAGGGGAGGAGGGTGGGGGATCGGCAGGGGAGGGGGAGTCAGGGATCGGCTGGCTCGGTCAGGGATTGACAGTGGAGCAGGTTGGAGGATCGGCGGGGGAGGTCGGCTGGGAATCAGAGATCGGCAATGCGGGGGGGGGATCAGCATGAGCTAGGCCAGGGATCGGGCAGGGGGTGGTTGGGAATCACAAGGGGGGGGTGATGGGGGGAAGAGAGAGAGAATCAGGGCCGGACATCGGAGGATTGTGTCCGGCCTCAGCATCATCGGTGGGGAAGGAGGCATCATGGTGGGGATCGGAGGCCCGGAGTAGTGGGGGAGGGAGCGAGGCCTGGGAAGGCGATCAGATGCCTCCTGAGGGGTCTCCGATTGCAGGGAGTGGGTTAATTAGGTACCCTGGATTCAGGAGGTAGGTATAAATCCGCTTACCTCCTGGATCCAGCAGTGCCGGGTTTAATTGGTTTAATTGCCGGGTTTCACGAATTGTGCGAAACCCATCCACGTGCAGTTAAATTGAAAATGGAGGTTAGAAAAGAGACTTCCAGCCTCATTATAATATTTAAATTAACATTCCATTCCCTGAGAGCGGGTTGGTCATCCGCCCCTCCATCCCGGCTCCATCACGCCACCGTTAAATCCGGAAGTGGGCGGGTTGGAGGCGGGATCAGGTCGGGTATCCCATATTTAACACTTTAACTGCCCCCATGCTCCCAACCCACCCTTTTTTTTAGGGGATAACTACCTTTCTTGATATAGCTTCAAATATAAACAACAGCCACTTATCCTTCAGCACCTGTGAAGGCAGAAAATCTGACAAAATATGGAATATGACTACAAACATGCAGTGGTATTTATATTTTTCACTAATTTTGTGTTCTAGCATGCTGAGAGAGTTGACTCCTGGCCAAGTACAGTTCCATAGCCACTTGTCACCTTCCAATACCTTATCCAATCAATCATCATTCATGTGTGAGTCTGGACATTTGAGAGCCCACAGAACAAACCTGCAAGACAAACTTAGTTTAGTACTGTAGCAAAATACTGCAGATGCTGGAAATCCGAAATAACAACAGAAAATGCTGGAAAAACTCAGCAGGTCAGGCAACATCCGTGGAGAGAAATTTGAGTTGACGTTTCGGGTTGAAACCCTTCTTCAAAACTGGAAAGAAAAGAAAATAGATCGAAGGCAAGACTGCGATCGAACAAAAGAAGAAAGAGACAATAAAAGGTATTCGAAGCCAGACGAGATGGTAATAGGCCCGTGGAGACAAAAGGCAGCTGAGATTAGGTGTGAAGTGTACTGGCAGGTAAGAGACAGCTGCCAGGTGAGAGAGAGAAACAAAAGGAAAGGGGGGGGGTGCAAAGGAGGACACAAAACAAAGGGGTGGAAAAAATTATAAGTAAAAAAGTAATAGGGGCCGAGGTTATGATCTGAAATTGTTGAACTCGATATTGAGTCCGTAAGGGTGACCCCGAGCTTCCGGTCGCCTGTCATTTTAATTCACCGCTCCATTCCCACTCGGACCTCACCGTCCTTGGCCTCTTGTATTGTTCCACGGAAGCTCAACGTAAACTCGAGGAACAGCAACTCATCTTCCGATTAGGCACTTTGCAGCCTTCCGGACTCAATATCGAGTTCAACAATTTCAGATCATAACCTCGGCCCCTATTACTTTTTTACTTAGAATTTTTTCCACCCCTTTGTTTTGGGTCCTCCTTTCCCGCCCCCCCTCCTTTCCTTATGTTTCTCTCTCTCACCTGGCAGCTGTCTCTTACCTGCCAGTACACTTCACACCTAATCTCAGCTGCCTTTTGTCTCCACGGGCCTATTACCATCTCGTCTGGCTTCGAATACCTTTTATTGCCTCTTTTTCATCTTTTGTTCGATTGCAGTCTTGCCTTCGATCTATTTTCTTTGCTTTCCAGTTTTGAGGAAGGGTTTCGACCCGAAACGTCAACTCAAATTTCTCTCCACGGATGTTGCCTGACCTGCTGAGTTTTTCCAGCATTTTCTGTTGTTATTTTAGTTTAGTACTAATCGTGTCAGCAAGCTGTTTGACTTTGGGACATTATAACTGAGCCCAATCTTGTCCCCACCTGACATCCATAAATTCATACTTCAAATCAATCAGAACAGGAACCCCATCCGATTCCCCACCATCCAGGACATCCAAGCCCATTGTCGCACTCTATTGCCTAAGATCAGCTAACTCAACATAGACCAGAGAATCACAGACCATCCTGGCCTGTTCAGCTTACTTACTGATCAAACTTTCAGAGATAATGAGGACACCTTTTTTATGACAACAAAGGAACAGACTAATCTAATTCCAAATTGGGCCAAATTTAGTCTTCATGAACCAGCCAAAATGCTTCAATCCATGTTCCTTAAGGTTTGGGTTCTCACTATTCTCAGCTGCAATGTTTAGATTTGAGTGATGAGATAATAACCTGATAAAATCTCTGGTGACTCTTGCTGCAACTGACATGATTAAAATGTTTTATGCAAAACAAAACAGTCACCCTGAGGATAAATTAAAAAAAATGATAAACCTGTTTCCTAAAAGCCACGCCTATAGCTTTTGCCTTGTTGTTGTATCACTAAAGGCTTCCCGTTTTAATGCTCAGAGCCCACAGAACAAACCTGCAAGACAAAGTTAGTTTAATACCGATACTTGGAGAGGATGAAACAGCAGTGTCATCAATTAACAGTGAAACGCTCTAACTGAGGAATGTTTACTTTATAATATAGCAAACCAATTAAAAATGTAAATGATTAGCTCTGTAATGCAGATTATACACCCATTGCAGACAAGGCAAATGATGAGAAACAATGCAGTCATAGGGGTAGAAATTGAATTAGATCTGTTTTTGGGCCTGAAATAGGCAACGCTTTCAGAGATGGAGACCAGGTTCAAGGGGCTGAATGGCCTACTCCTGTTCATATCTTCCTAGAAGCCCAAGGCCTGAGGCTTGACCAGAATACACTGCTGCAAATTTGTCTAAAACTCTCGTCCTCTATTTCCTTTCCACAATTTGGTGGTCTGCAACATACTCCCAGCAATATGACCGATCCTTTTCTAATCTTCAGCTCAATCAGAAAGCATTGCTTAGATCACTTCTTCATTTAAGTCATTACTGTGACAGAGCTATCACTCCACCCGATTTCTTGAAGTCAGTGGAAAGATAGACTGGGTGGTGTATATAACGGGCAACCGATCTGCTAATGTACATTCTCCACCAGCACCGAAAGGACATGCACATTAATATACATAAAATTTAGTTTGGTTTTCCATACTTTGGCAGTTTTTTCTTTTATTGCTTTCCCACTTCTTGATATTTTTTACTGCTTTTTCCTGCTTAACCTCCTCTAGCCTTTCTACTCCCTTATTACATGTACACCTAAAACCTTCCAAGCAGCATATTCTACTCTTACTCTGCACTCCCTGGCTATAAAAATGTAAACCCTCCCCAACAGCTTGAGTTAACCTCTGCACAAGGATATTAGTTTTGGCTTTGGTCAGATGTAGGTTGGACCATTGTCACAGCTTACTCCTGCCCAGCACTGGTCCCAGTGGCCCAGGAATCAGAACCCTTTCCTCAACGTATTATGTTAGATTCAGAGGATTTAGAAGTTTTAGGTAACTGGGCCTATAGGTGACAGATGTAATTCAGTGTGGATAAGTGTAAGATAATTAATCTGGGAGTAAGGAATCAGAAGAAGGATTAAGTGTCAAATAAAACAGTGCTACAATATGCTGATCATAAAAGAGCTCCAGAGTTTATCTATAAAATTGTCAGCACATTGCTTAACTACCATCAAAGGGCAAATAAGGTATTGAGTTGTACTGGCATAGGGATAGAATACAAATTTAAAGACACTGAGGGGGAGATTTTCTCAATGGAGGCGGGTTTCGGTTTGGATGGGTTCCAAACATGCCTCCACTGAGAATTGGGAAGAAATTGCGATTTTCCCGATTGGCCAGTTGATTTCAGAGGTGTGGGTTGCCCTTGGCCAATTAGTGTTTTGGGACTGAAACTCGCCTCTGCTGACATCACTTATCCAGCCTCATTTAAGGGCTGCTTGCTGCCTTGGCTCATTCCACAGGATTTTTGTCGATGCTGCTCCACCTGCAATGTTTTTTGAGAAACCACAATGGCCAATTCCAAGGCAAGGGCCTCCTCGAGGTTCTCAGATGAGGCGCTGGGAATGCTAGTTCAGGGGGTGAGAGCCAGCAGGGAGGTGCTCTTCCCCTCCTCTGGGAGGAAGAGGCCTCCCAAAGAAACCAAGGCAATCTGGGTACAGCTGGCAAGGGAGATCACCTCCAGATCGGTGTGCAGCAGAACATGGATGCAGTGCCGTAAAAGGTTCAATGACCTTGTAAGATCAGGCAAAGTGAGTATACCTTCAGCTTGACCCTCCCTCTGCTCCCCTTCTCCTCTCATCACCAGCACTCTGCATTGTCAACCTCCTCCTCCACATCCCACTTTACCCTTACATTCCTTGCACCCTTCACCATCCCTCTCACTCTATGAGCCCAATCACTTCACTATTCGACTATGCTGCCCTCACACTCCCTTTCAATGTTATGCAATGACAATGATGAACAATGCACAGGGAGGGAGAGCCCTTGGACATGGATCCTCACTCCATCTTTGTCTCCTTCTAAGCATCTATGCTCTGGGCTCTACACTCACTCCATCATTCTCACTCCAACTCCACTTGTCCCCCTCACTGTAGGAAAAGAGAGCCCACAATAGAAGGGAAAGGGCGAAGACAGGAGGAGTGCCACCTTCCCTTTCCCATCTCACCCAGGCTGCAGAGGCAGCCCTGGACATCACCGGCACAGAGTTAGAGGTGGAAGTGGGGGACGGACTGGCGGGCGATGCAGACCAAGCTGGTGATAGAATAGTTTTACCTCTCTCTCATTTACACTGCTTGAGTGACTCAAATGGGTGCTGGTGTACATGCTTATAATGCCACTTGAGCATCTGCACTATTGCATGTGCATGCCACACTTCCGTCAAATGCCTCACCCATGTCTTTACTCCCCCACAGGACCATCCAGAGAGCCTCCCCTCCCCAGTGTCCAGGAGGAAGAGGCTGAGCAACAAGACTCCTCAGTGGAACATGCAACCTCTGAAGATGCAGCTTCAGCAGAATTAAGCGCACCCAGCACCAGCACAGATACCCACACCTCGGTGGGACCTTCGAGACTTAGATTAGTGGTGTCACCAATTGTATTACATCTCACAGGTGAGCATCAGCAGGTGGTGGAGAGAGGGAAAGCAGTGGAGAGTCCTCAGCGGAGGGCGCAGGATGCTCCTAGCTCTGCTCCGCTGCATGTTGACCCTGTGGGCTGGATTTTGCCAGTGTGGGCAGGCTGGGGCGTGACAGGTGGAAATAGTGTCAGGAGCCCGACTCCTAAGTGAAGTGTTGAAAAAGTGGGATTTTCCCCTAATTGGGCAATTGATTTCCTGCGTATGGGAACCCCTGGCCCATTGAGCCTTTTCATACAGAAAGTCGCCTCCGATGACATCATCAATGCTGTTGGAATTAAGGCCTGCAAGCAGCCTTGCTTCTTCTGGAGACTGCAAATGCTTTGCAAATTGTATGAATGAGTTGATTTCCCAACAATGTCCACGATCAAGCAAAAGTGTGCAGTTCAATTTGATCCGCCCTCTCTCCAAGCTCTGGTGCACGAAGCCAGATATAATAAGGATGTGCTCTTCTCTTCCTCGGAGAAAAAAGCCACCCCAGCAGACAAAAGCTGTGTGGCTGGAAGTGGCCGAGGAGGTCAACTCCATCTCGATGAGCTGCAGAACCTGGCTGCAATGCAGGAAGAGGTTTCATGACCTTCTCTGCACAGGAAAAGTGAGTATGACTTTCCCATCACCCTCAACCTGATCCCCATTGCCTCTCCTCACCAGCACTCTGCTTTGCAAACCTCTTCCTCCACATCCCACTTGACACTTGCATCCCTGCACCCTTACCCATTCCCTCTCTTTCTATGGTCACATTCACTTAACTATTCTATCATGCAGCCCTCACACTCCCTATCGCTGTGATGCAATGACAACAACTGACAACACACAGGGAAGGTCCTTTGTATCCTTCTAAGCATCTATGCTATGGATTCCCTACGCTCACTCCTTCATTCTCACTCAAACTCCACTTGTGTCCCTCATTGCAGGAAGGAGAGCCAACAATAAGAGGGAAGGAGCCATGACAGGAGGAGGGCCAATCTCAGTAGCCCAGCTCACCCCCTGGGAGGAGGCGGCCCTGGAAATCGCTGGGATCGAGGACGATACCCAAGTGGGGGACAAACAGACGGGCGCATCACAACAAGCCGGTGACAGAATAGTTTGGCATCTCTCTCATTGACATTGTCTGAGTCACTGATAATGAACCTGATGCTCTAACAAATTGACTTGTGATCATCTGCTCTATTCAATGTGCATGTAACCTTGACCTCACATCTCTAACTCTTTCCTTTACTCCCCCACAGGACCATCGAAAGCCCCCATTCCCACTATTCAGGAGGAAGAGCCTGAGATTCCAGACTCCTCAGAGAAAGCTGCAATCTCTGAGGGCGCAGCGTCAGCAGTATTCAGCGCAACTAGCACCAGCGCAGACACTCACACCTTGGTGGGACCTTCACGAGATAGAGTAGTGTTGGCACCTAGTGTATCACAGCTCACAAGTGAGCATCAGCAGATGGTGGAGACAGGGTCAGCAATGGAGAGTCCTCGTTAGAGGGCGCAGGACGCTCCCAGCTCGGCTCAGCTGCATGTCGACCCTGTGCCTCCGGGTCCATCCAGAAGGAGAGCGGTGCTGGAACTCCAGGAACAGGGGCAGGAATCTCTGGCAGGTTTTGTCTCCAGGGTTGCTGCAAGTGTGGAGTGAATGGAGGAGTCCATCGCGAACATGAGCAGAGCCTTTGTGGAGGCATTGGTGCATGAACGCATCACCGTGGAAAGGATGGCAACCTCCATGGAAAGGATGGCTACCTCTGTGGTAAGGCTGGCTACCGTAGAGGAGAGGATGGCTACGGTAGAGGAGAGGATGGTTATGGCCATGGAGGAGCTTAGCCGCCAGGGTATGGAAAACATGGTAATTGTTCAGAATAGAATGACATCTCTTGAGGAGCGATGGTCAGCTATTGAGCATACAAACCAGACCTTCATGGAAGTCCTCTGGAGTATGACTTCCAGTGCAGAAACGGGTCCTCATGGCCCACCTGAATTGCAGCAAGGCGCTGTCAAGCCTCTTGCTAGCTCTGAAGTGGGGCTGACCCATGAGAGGGATGTTGGTGGCAGAGAACAAGAAGTGGGGGCTCCACTCCAAGCGCTCATATGACCATGCTACTACAGAGCCCTCGGTCAGAGCCCCACCAGAGTCCTCACCCAACTGAGATGGGCGTCTTAGCCCCTGCACAGCCGCAGCAGCAGCAGACTGATGACGAGCCCGCACAGGTTTGCCACCCCAGAGGGCAGCCGCCAAAGGCGTCGAGACAAGAGCAGCAAGAAATTGAGCAAGGGGCCTCCAAATCTGCTGAAGCCACAGGGGAAGCACCATGTAGGAGCATGCGTAAGAGGAAGATAAAACACAAGTAGTCACAAGAGTAGTCCCTTGGGTGCTTTGATGTTTTGTATTTGGACCAGCCATCATTGTCATTGTATTATAAACAGATTTGATGGCAAACTGTTGAAGTTGTGTCCTGTGTCATTTCGCAAATGGGACTTTCATATTGAGGGTTTAGGGTGCCTTGCAATTGTCAGTATGGTGGTCAGTGTGATAATAATCCACAGGTTCTTTTCCATTGTGGATGCTCTGGTAGGAAGGTGCAAGACAAATGTGTTTGATTTTGCAGGCTCACCAAATCTGGCCAAGATGAGTGCATCCCTTGCATCCCGGGCAGCAATGTTGTCGCGTGCTGGTGCCTTGTGGCCTGTGCAGCTTACGGTGGGTGACTAGCAGCTTGGCGCTCCTGTTGATGCTTCTGCTGTCGGTGCTGCTGTTGTTTATGGTTCTGCTGCTGCCGAGGCTGGTCTTCGTCCGAATCTGATGTCCAGGAGGAAAGGAATTAAATGGTTGCCATGCTTCTGCTATATGCCTCAGTTGAGGAAGTGCTCAGTCAAGGTATGGAGAGAGGTTTCCCAGGAGGTCCCACTGGAGATGCGTGTCAGGCTCCAAACTTCCACAACAATGAGTAGACCTGCTAAATGTTCACCCAGACCTGAGACAACACAGTTCTGCCACCTGCAAATGATCATCGGTGAAAACTCCTTTGTAAGCAATCCAATTGTGAGGCTGCCAGGATTACCTGGCGTGTTCCAGAGGAGGCGTGTAGGATGGCGGGACTGTCAAAAAATTGGAAAGGCCTCTCAAAATGGGATAATAGAGGCAATTAAATGTTTGCTAAGGACCTTAATGGTCTATCCCGCCTGTTGGAGGCAGAATGGAAAGGGGGTCAGAAAACACACATTTGGGAAAATTGCTCGGGGGCGGGATGGAGGTGGGATTGGCCCCGCCCACCATTTTTTGTGATTTTACCACCTCGCATGCCTCCAAACCCACCTCCTCGTGCTTGGCAAAATCGAGCCCATAGCCTCTGGGTCCATCCAGAAATAGAGTGGTGCTGGAACTCCAGCAGCAGGTGCAGGCGTCTCTGGCAGGCCTTGTCTCCAGGGTATAGGGGTTCACAAAAATCCCCTCAGCCCCGAAGATCGGGAAACATTAATACGAAGAATTGTGTGATTTAAATTGTCTCTGGGTTGGACAATGCTTTAAAACATACCCAGAACTGCAAAAAGGCTGCATTGAAAAGCTCGTAGGCAGAGCGGCACTTGGACACTGGAATCAAAGAACTGTGTGAAAATCGCACACTTTGAGAGGAAAATCATTTTATTAAAAGATGGAGTTTTGGACTGTTTTAATATTCCAGGGCTTAAAATGGCTGTCGGACCGCATGGCAGGAGACAATAGCAGCTTGTAAGTGTGTCTGTGAGAAAGACCTGCCAATCAAAGGGGGGTTTCTGTTAGCATTTGAATGGAGCTGGGCTGTCAGTCACCCTGTAACATGGGCGGGTCCGGTCGGGGGGGAAGATCCCCCGCCCTGCCAATACAATCGATGTGTTTACAGAAACTGATGAAACCACTTAAAGCTGTCCACAGGAAATGGCTTTGTTTACTATAGCCTCCCAAGCTGTTTACACAGTAATTCAACTCCATTCAAAGCCATTCACAGACAAGGGGGGGACAGTTTAAATGAATGGATAATCCATCCAAACCCACGCCAGACAACGGGAGCAGTTTGGCCACTGGGAAATAGCCCGTTTGAATCAGCCAATCATCGGACAGCAAGCACAATTGGGTTGATTACACACATCCATTCACTGAAATTGACTCTACTATGTGATGATTCATGTATGAATGGAGGAAGTTCATGGCCTTTCTCTTGTGTATTCGAACTTTTCAGCGCGAATTTGCACACAGACCTTTTCAGCGCCAAAACAGCAGGATCTCCCAGGGTATAAAGATAGCTTCTCAGAAGCATATCTCTCTCATATTTTCCTTGGACTGCAGGTGAGCTCTTCTCTCTCTTTGGACCTCAGGTGAGCAGGTTTCTGACTCCTCAGCAAGGCAATCTAGTAAGGAGTTAGAGGGGTGGTAATTTAAGGGAAATTGCTAAGATTGTAAGACTTATATTGTAGCCATTTATTCCTTGTTTTTGCCGTCTGCCTTCCCCTGTTAAGCAATTTTACATTGATCGTGTGGTGTAGTTTCTTTATTGCTTTGATCGTGTGGTGTAGTTTTCTTTAGTTAATAAAGTTAGATTTTCTCGCATCCAGACCATTTTATCCATTTTAATATATCATTAATTATAAGTTCCTCCAGTCAGAACTGGAAGGGTGGGTTTAGCGATTCGAAACCGCTGTTTGCTATTGGCCTCAGTGCAATGGGAAAAAAAGGCTGCTTGACCAGGTAAATTACCGTAAACCAGGTAAGAGATGCCCCCCGACAAATTGGGGACAGCGGCAGGAATGGAGGCAGTTTCTGATATGATGAGTGGTCTGAATCTAGAGAAAGCATCAGCTCTTGCTTTTCTCCTTTTTAGTCTGTGGGTAGCCCTGCAGAAGTTAGCGGCAGTGTGTCAGCTGACCTATTATAGTATAGGTGGCCGGGTTAAGGAGGATGAGATGGGGGTGCGGGAGGATGTTAAAGAGGCCAAGAATCAGGAGTCAGTGTTGGAAAAGTGCCAGGCGGAGGTAGAACGCCTCATAAGAGAGGCGAATGAGGCCAGAGATAGTGGGATGAGGGTGCGGGAAGAAAATGCACGCCTCACCCAAGAAGCTAGTGAGGTTAAAAGCCATGCGAGGCACAAGATAGAGTTCCTAAAGTGCCTGTTTACAGAAGCAAGGAGTAACGAGATGAGACTGCGGGAAGAGAATGCCCGCCTCACCCCAGAAGTAACAGAGCAGGAGGAAATGGTTAGGGAGGTAAAGGCAGCTTATAAGCTGGCCTGCGATCAAAGGTTAAGTGGAGCAGATCATACCTCATGTAACCAAAAGATAGAGAGTTTGGGTATGGAGTTAAGGAGGACTAAAGGGATGGTATGTCTCATAAGTTCGAAGGGGAGTCTGTCGGACAGTACCAGCAGCCAAAATCAAACCGCCCCACAGGCAACACCCAGGGAAAGGCTGGCTAGGGAATTAGAGATCCCAAGACTGCAGCCCTCAGCTCCGGGTTTTGAGGAGCTCTGTCATCAAGAAGGGGTGGACAATGGGGTGGTAGAAGAACGCCAGCAGGTCCCGCTAGGCAGGCGGGGACCAGGACCAGTGTATCCCCTCCGACAACGGAGGTACGGTCCGCCCGTGAACGATAATGACCCAGGGGCTGTTCAGCATACCTATCTGGTAGTCTATGATACCCAACAGCTCAGAGGCCTGGTGAAACATATTCCCCTGCTCTCTGAAAAGGAAGACCCCTCAGTGCACTTCCAGACCCTGTCAGATGAGGCTAAGAGAGGGCAGAAGGGTTTTGAGGACCTAAAGGAGGAAATACTGGAAGCCATGGGTGCGAACGACGGCAATCCGTTCAATCGCATAGGGAAAACACTGCAGAAGGAAGGGGAGACCCCATAGGCATTTGCAGACAGGCTGTGGCCAGTCTACAACAGCGCGCGTACAGGGGGACAAAATAGGGCACTACTGAACCAGCAGCAGCGGACCCAATGGCTTTGTTGCCTGGTGTCCAATTGCCTGCCCCAGATAAAAGCAAAGGCTGATATTTGGTTTGAACACTAAGACCCCGTAGTAACCAAAGAGACTGTAATCCTGCAGCTCACAGTACCATATAAGAATGGTAGGAAAAGTGGGACCCCCCAGCAAAAGGGTAAGGTCCACGAGGTCAAACCTGGGGCCCAAAACAAGAAAGAGTGGCGCCAGGAGGGGAGCCGTCCCTCCCAGAACAAGGTCACTTGTTATAAGTGCGGGGAGGAGGGCCACTGGTGCAGGGATTGTAAAAAGCCTGGGAGAGACGATAAAGCTAGGGCCGCCGCAGCCCCAACTCAGAAGGCAGAGACAGAAACTCCTCCCGATAGAGTCAAGTATGTCATGGAGTCGATAAAATCTTTCCTCAGGGCCAATCAGGGAAAGGTGGCAGCCATCAGTGGTGCTGCAGCCCCCATGCCTACCTCTGCCTCCCCACAATGACTGGCCGATATGCTGGCCAAGGATGGTGCACGTGCAGGCACTTTCTGGGACCCATATGGATCCAGGCCAGTGGCAGCAATTACAGGCAGGGATGGGACACAGGGAAAATCAGGAAAATTGTATAAATCTGACCATACAAGTTCAAGTTCACAGGCTGTAAAGACAGGCACAGTGGCTTGTTCCAAGGAAAAGGTTGTCCGGCCCACCAATTGGGACACTTCCCCGCCCCAGTGGGACCTAGGTTTTGGCCAAAGTTTAAATTTGAACCAGTTATTTGGCTCAGAAATAGAGAAACAGCAGCCTGAGAGTAGAAATCTGCAGGCTGCTGCCAGTTCATTCACAGAAAAGACTGCCCGCGCATGCACAGTCGCTGGTCTGGAGACAGGGATTCCCCAGTCTTTTGAACGGCCTGTTCACGCTTGCGCAGTTCCCCAGCCCGTGAGCCAAGCGGCTCTTCAGTTTTCCCGTGCATGTGCAGTCGCGCGCCTGAGGGGAGAGGTTTCCCAGCACCGGGTTCGCGCAGGCGCAGTCGTGGACTTGGAAGCCCCAGCGACTCCTTGTCACTGTGAGGCCGCGTGCGCAGGTGCAGTCGGCCGTTTAAAGGTCCCAGCTTCTCAGTCTATACGTGCAGGTGCAGTAGCCTGCTTGGATGACCCAGCGGTTCTTCCTACCCTTTTCAAAGAAATCGAATGCGTAGGCGTGGTTGTCTGTGATAGTGTAACGGGTCCCCAGCCCTGTGAAGAGATTGTTCGCGCAGGCGCAGTTGCCTGCGGGACCACAGTGGCTTCTTGTCAGTATTCTCACGCAGGCGCAGTCACCTGTTTGAAGACAGAGGCTTCACAGCCACTGCCGAGGGACTCAGGGGAGGAGGTTTGCACAGGCGCAGTCACCTGTTTAAAGGGACAAGCTTCCCAGCCCACTTATAGAGTGGTTCCCCCTATGGTGTGGGACTCTGGGGAGGAAGGGATAGCAATTCCTCTTGCAGGGGAGCCGGTACCAGGTTTTGGACCTGGAGAGGAAGATTTTCAGCCATCAGCAGCGGGTGGTGAGGGAATACCTGCCCCCAGTACAGGAGTGGGTAGGGAAAAGGAGACACACCCGGTGTACCGGCAGGCTGCCAGGTATATTATACAGGCCGGGCTGTTTGCACCAGGGGGAGAAGGTTCCCAGCCAGCTAGGGCTGTGACCCAGGCTCAGGGTCCATCAGCCAAAGTTTCCCCCACAGAGACACCCCTCAGAAGGTCTCTTCGGGTGCCCCAGCCCAAGAAAGCATGGTCACCCACTTTACAGTGGAGTAGGGTGGTCTCCCAAACCAGGGAGAAGCCAAAGGGGAAAGGTCCCCAATCAGCAGCCATATGCTGCCAGGGACCAGAAGCTGGAATCAGTCGAGCTGCGCTGCAGGCAGCAGTAATCTGTGACAGTGACACCAGAGATTAGCCTGGCAGTCCGGAGATGGGTGGCATTTGTATTATAGCCTTGTGTTAAGTAACCAATGTTTATAGCTTGTTGTTAAGGTGTTTAAATTATAAGTTTAGAATGTAACTAGAAGTTTAAAGTTTAAGTTTATAAGTGTGCCAAATGCTTGTATTTTGTTCCGAGGTCGTGGGACCCGACCATGTCTCCACCTAAGGCAGCCGGTCAGTGAGAGACCTGGCTGTATGTCCTTTTAAGTTTTTTTGCAGGAGAGTGGACAAAGGAGCAGCCCTGTTTGCCCAGCCCGAGCTGGGCATCGAATGATGATACAGAATGTTGGGGATCACCTCACCACTGGACAAATCCAGGAGGAGACCCCGCATCGACCTTCGGAAGAAACCGGACAGGGTCTGGAGGAACTTGCCTACACACCCTACGTGGAAGGGATGGCCCCAGCTGGGTGGGGCACAGCCACCAACCCAGCACTATCCTGACCGAATTTCACTTGCGGGAGACCTCGCTATTGAGGAGTCATGGTGGGGAAGCGCGGGCGCCTTGTCAGATAGGGACGCGTTCCCCGGGAGTGGGTGGTGATGGCCCGGGAAAGATTGTAAAGGGGAGGGGGGAACCCAAGAGTCGCATGGGTGCATTTGGGGAAGGGAGGAATTCACCCAGGGGCCCACGGGCAAAGTTAGAATGTAAGTGTGGCTGGGGAGGATGAGTGGGTGGCTGGACCTGGGATCCAAGTTTGAGTGTGGGGACAGTAAGATCCACCACACAGGCACCCATCATTTTCTCCAGCCAGTTGAGGGAAGACGGGAGGGGGAGGGACTGGGAGTCGCGATCCCATACTCTCCGTTCTCGGTCTGTGAAACGTGAGGGGTACCCCGCCTCCACAAAGGGAAAAGGGAACGGCTCGGGGCTGGCGGATCAGACTGTTCTGTAAAATACATTCTGCATGTCTTAAAAGTTTATGACCATTAAAGGGAGGTGGAAGGAACATTTACTGCCTGGGTGGGAGGAGCAATACCCACTCGAATTTCACGACCCATCATTGGCACATGATGGCCGGGGTTTATTTCAGCATTTTGTTTCGAATGTTTAAATGAAATTTTTGTGTTTTGTTTTGCAGTTCCAAGTGGTGCAGAGGCGTAGGACCCTCTCCGTGCTTGGAGTCAGTTTGATTACATTGTATAACCAAGATTGCAACATTTTGTAATATGTTATAATGTAACAAGTGGTGCAGGGGTATGAGTCCCCTTATTGTAACTTTTTGTAATTGATGTATCTATAGATGCCTACCATACCACGGTCTTTCTCGGATTTTAGGGGAATAGATGGGTCAGGGGATCAGTGACAGGTAGCTATAGGTAAATACAGGGGATGGTTGTTTGTCGGGGGTCAGAAAATTTTGCTCACTTCTTCAAGAGGATACCACAAGCAAGCTGGAAGTATCCAAGGGCGGAATGTAGGGGTTCGCTTAAATCCCCTCAGCCGCGAAGATCGGGAAACATTAATATGAAGAATTGTGTGATTTAAATTGTCTCTGGGTTGGACAATGCTTTACAACATACCCAGAACTGCAAAAAGGCTGCATTGAAAAGCTTGTAGGCAGAGCGGCACTTGGACACTGGAATCAAAGAACTGTGTGAAAATCGCACACTTTGAGAGGAAAATCATTTTATTAAAAGATGGAGTTTTGGACTGTTTTAATATTCCAGGGCTTAAAATGGCTGTTGGACCGCATGGCAGGAGACAATAGCAGCTTGTAATTGTGTCTGTGAGAAAGACCTGCCAATCAAAGGGGGGTTTCTGTTAGCATTTTAATGGAGCCAGGCTGTCATTCACCCTGTAGCATGGGTGGGTCCGGTCGGGGGGGGGAGTTTCCCTGCCCTGCCAATACAATCGATGTGTTTACAGAAACTGATCAAACCACTTAAAGCTGTCCACAGGAAATGGCTTTGTTTACTATAGCCTCCCAAGCTGTTTACACAGTAATTCAAATCCATTCAAAGCCATTCACAGACAAGGGGGGTGTTAGATCCGTGTATCTTAATGTTGTGTCCTTCAATAATCAGACTGCTGGGAACGATTCAACAGGTGTTTACTGAATGAGGGTTACTCTAGAACTAAGTGTACAAATCACTACTCAGGGTTTATATACAGGTGTGGTCACTGCCGGTACTACAGTATACAGGTGCTGTAAAAAGTAGTTCTCTCCCTTAAGGTATATATACATTACATACATTACAATTCCACCCCTTTTAGATTAACAGTACCATAATACTCATTTAACAATTAACATTTTTAATATACAATGTTATATGAAAATAGTCCATTCATATATTCAGTCTCTGGGGAGGCTTCCTGATTCTTTCTGGATAACGCCTTTCCCGAGTGCCTCGCTCTTGGTGCGGAGGCATTTCTAGCATCCTGTCATCAGTTGATTCATCAGCTTCCAATGCTATTGTTTCTGAGGTAGATGCGACCTGTACATTGGGTTCCTCACCAGGTACGTATGGCCGAGACATGGGGTTGACTCGTTCCTGTGACTCTAGGATCTGGTCAGCATGGCGTCTCACAATGTTCTCCCCAACATCCACTGTGTACATTAGTGGCCCCTGCCGTGTGCATATTGTTCCTGGTTGCCATTTCTCTGTTCGTTAATCGCGGGCCAAGACTGGTTGCCCTACATTGAAGCTCCTTGTCGGCCTCTCATTGATGTGCTGGAATTGCTTACTCTCAACATCTCTTCATACGTTTGGTCTGAGCAAATCCAGACGAGGTCTCAACCTTCGGTTAAAGAACATCATGGCCGGGGCCTGGTTGGTGACTGCATGTGTCGCATTTCTGTAGGCTAACAGGAAATTGTCCACCTTATGCTGCAGTGGAATGTCGTCATCGCACATGGCCTTTACTGCTTTTTTAAAGGTTTGTACGAATCTCTCAGCCAATCCATTTGTGGCTGGATGATACGGGGCGGATGTGTAATGCCTTACACCATTCCTTTTCATAAATCTTCGAAACTCTTCGGACACAAACTGTGGTCCGTTATCAGAGCAAATCTGCTCTGGCAAGCCGTTCCTGGCAAAAATGGTCCGTAGGACTGCAATAGTTTTCTCCGTGGTGGTGGAGGACATTTTGATCACCTCAGGCCATTTCGAGTGCGCATTCGCGGCTATTAAAAACATTGAGTCCATGAATAGACCAGCAAAATCAATATGCACCCATTGGCATGGAGATGAGGGCCACTCCCATGGGTGTAGAGGGGCATGTGGTGGTGCATTTTGGGTCTTCTGGCATCCTGAGCAGCTCTTTGTCAGGTCCTCGATTTGCTGATCGATCCCCGGCCACCACACATATGCCCTAGCAAGGCTTTTCATTTTCACCCCTCCCAGATGAACTTTGTGAAGCTCATTGAGCACTCTCTCCCTTAACTTGGGTGGAATTACCACTCGGGATCCACACATCAAGGTCCCCTGGCATACTGACAGCTGTTCTCTTCTGGATGAGAATGCTGGCAACAGTGAGTCGCCATGTGCTGGCCATCCCTTCACCGTCAAATCATATACCCAAGACAGTGTCAGGTCATTTTGGGTCTCCTCTATACCAGCGTTAGTTACTGGCAAGCATTCAATTATAGTCGAATGAAATATTTCGACAGGATCCACTGCTGGTGCTTCCTCCGCAGTAGGCAGTGGCAGGCGTGATAGCCCATCAGCGTTTCCATGCTGTTTCGTGCACTTATACTTGATTTCATATTGGTGCGCCCCTAGAAAAAGGGACCATCTTTGTAGCCGTTGCGCAGTCATCACCGGAACACCCTTCTTTGGATTAAAGATGGAGACAAGTGGTTGGCAGCCAGTCAGCAAGGTGAACTTTTGCCCGTGCAGATAGTGATTGAACTTTTTCACTCCCCCACTCGGCTGAGGGCCTCCCTGTCAATCTGGGCGTAGTTACGCTCGGCTGAGGTTAGTGACCGAGACACAAAGGCTACTGGCCTTTCCGAGCCGTCCGGGAATTTGTGCGATAGCAACGCTCCAATGCCATAGGGTGATGCATCACATGCCAACCGAATTGGTAGTGCTGGGTTGAAATGAGCCAATACCTCTTTTGATGTGATCAATGCTTTGCTCTTCTGGAAAGCTCATTTACATTCGTCACTCCACTTCCATGGTACCCCCGTTTGCAGTAGGGTGTTCAGTGGGTGTAGTACGGTAGACAAATTCGGCAAGAACTTATGGTAGTTGCCCACCAGCCTGAGGAGCGACCTCAGTTGTGACACATTTTCCGGTGCTGGAGCCTTGACTACTGCCTCAATCTTTTCAGGGGACTTATGTAATCCCTCTTTATCAATAACGTGGCCATAATACGAGATCTGCTTCTGGAAAAACTCGCATTTGTGGTGATTAGCTCGGAGCCCATATTCCTTCAATCTAGTGAGCACCTGCTCCAGGTTGGCGAGGTGATCACTGTCATTTTCGCCCGTGACCAGGATGTCGTCCAAATAACACTGGGTCCCTGGAATCCCTTGCAGGACTTGTTCCATTGCCCTTTGCCAAATAGCTGGAGCTGATGCTACCCCGAACACCAGCCAGTTGTATTGGTAGAGACGTTTATGAGTGTTGATCAGGCTCATACTGTTTCGAGGCTTCTTCTACCTCCATTTGCAGGTACGCCTGGGCCAGATCAATCTTAGTGAAGCGTTTCCCTCCAGATAGCGAGGCAAAAATATCTTCAATCCGCGGAAGCGGATATTGTACAGTGTGAAGGACTGGGTTCACTGTCACCTTAAAGTCCCCACAGATGCGAACCTTCTTTGGTTCCCCAGGTGTATTACTCAATGACCTCTTCATTACAGGAACGATGGGTGTAGCCCACTCACTCCAGTCCACTTTGGACAGTACTCCTGAACATTCCAAACCTTCCAGCTCTGCTTCGACGGCTGGGCGGATCGCATAAGGTACCGGTCTGGCCTTAAAAAACTTTGGGCTTGCATTTTCATCTATTTTGATCGTCGCTGTTATGCCTTTTAGTTTTCCGAGTCCCTGCTGGAACACTTCTTGTGCATCAGTTAGCATTTTTGACAGTCGTCCAGGTGTGACGTCGTCATCCTTTTTGGCATCTACAGTCAGTGCTTGTATGGAATGCCAATCTAGCTGTATCTTCCGGATCCATTCACGTCCTAGTAGTGGTGGTCCTCCATCTGGCAATACATATAGGTCCATTTTTGGTGTTTCCTTGCCGTTATATATAATGTTCACCCTTATTTTTCATTTGGGGTAGACTTTTTGCCCCGTGTACGTCTTCAAGACAATCTTTGTATCTCTCAAGGGTATATGTGAGAATAGTCGCTTGTAGTCCCATCGGTTTATGATTGTTAGGACTGATCCTGTGTCCAATTCCATTTTCACTTGGACTCCTGCTATCTTGAGCGTGACCCAGATAGTTTGGTGATCCTCCGTTTTGATCACATTATGCAGTTTCAGAAAACCCAGCTCCTTGCTTCCGGAGTCTGTATCACTTTTCTGTTCGTCTGAACTACTCTCTGTCACCTTATGTACCTTCTTGTACTTCTCCTGTGGAGATTCCTTGCTGCTGGTTTTCTTTCCCGACCTGCAGATTCTTGCTATGTGTCCTCCTTTTCCACACTGTCTGCACACTTTGTCCTTGAACCAGCAATCATTATGGTTGTGTGTTGTTCTGCCGCAGCGATAGCACTTCACTGTTCTGTATGACATTTCATTTGTGCCATATTCTTGCGGTCTCCGTGGTATCTCTGCAGTGCACCGTGCAGCTGCTTCGTGTGATACTGCAATGCTCAAAGCCTTGTCCAGCGTAAGATCCTTTTCTGATAGAAGCCGTTTCTGGGTTCCTTCACTTTGAAGCCCACACACAAACTTGTCCCTTAAAGTATCTGCTAGTCCCGTTCCAAACTGGCAGTGTTTCGATAGCTTGCGCAGTTCCGTTAAATACTCAGCATTACTTTCATCTTTATGCTGGTTCCTTTTGTGAAACTTAAATCTTTCTGCTATCAGCAGTGGTGTGGGGGTTTAAGTGGTCCTGTAGGATTGACACTATATTTTCAAAATCCTTTTCTACTGGCTTCTCTGGGGTTACTAGGTTTCGTAGTAAGCCATACGTTTTTGCACCCATTGAATTCAACAATACCAGCGCTTTCTTGTCATCTGGCACTTCATTCGCCTTGCAGTATACTTCTATGCGTTGGACATATGTCGGCCAATCTTTGACTTCATTGTCGAACGCTGTGATACTGCCACTCTTCGGCATTTTTGGGTGTGGTTAGACTGGCTTAAAATGTCGTCTCCCGCGCTTTCCTTTCTTCCCCGCTGCGGCTTAAAATGGTGTCTCCCGCGCTTTCCTTTCTTCCCCGCTGCGGCTTTAAATGGCGTCTCCCGTGCTGCTGCCAACGCTGCTCTCGGCGATCCTCGTGGCAAATGGTGATGCCCTGTGAGTTTCGTGCGCTGCTCCTTCGCTGCTGCCAATGCCGATCTCTGTGGTCCTCGTGGCAATGGCAGCACCTCGCGTTTTCCTGCGCGCCTCTCTCCCCCATTTACGCTGTTTGGCCCTTGAACACCGGCTGTGCTCTGCTCTCTCTCGTCTCTCTCCCCTTTGACGCCACTCGGTCCTGAACACCGGCTGCGCCCTGTGCGCTCTGCCCTCTCTCTCTCCCCCGTCGACGCTGCTCGGCCTTTTTCTGTGCCGCTCGGTCGGGCTCTAGCCGCCGCTGTCCGGGAAGGGTCTGTGCAGTACCTGTTGCCAGCCCGTTTCGCTGGACTACCTTGACTGGAAAGCGAAGCCTGGCTCTCGACAGCCTCCACTGCGATGCTCAAATCTCCGCTGGATGACTGGGTGGTTGCCCGTGGTCAACGCCCGTGCTTCTGGACTCGACCTCCTTCCACTGTTCTCCAGGAGCAAATCCCTGGGAGGTGATGCAGAGTTGCAGGTAGGTTCGAATCTGCGTCGTCGCCAATGTTAGATGCGTGTATCTTAATGTTGTGTCCTTCAATAATCAGACTGCAGGGAACGATTCAACAGGTGTTTACTGAAAGGGTTACTCGAGAACTAACTGTACAGATCACTACTCAGGGTTTATATACAGGTGTGGTCACTGCCGCTACTACAGTACACAGGAGCTGTAAAAAGTAGTTCTCTCCCTTAAGGTATATATACATTACATACATTACAGGGGGGACAGTTTAAAAGAATGGGTAATCCATCCAAACCCATGCCAGACAATGGGAGCAGTTTGGCCACTGGGAAATAGCCCGCTTGAATCAGCCAATCATCGGACAGCAAGCACAATTGGATTGATTACACACATCCATTCACTGAAATTGACTCTACTGCGTGATGTCTCACGTACGAATGGAGGAAGTTCATGGCCTTTCTCTTGTGTATTCGAACTTTTTGGTGCGAATTTGCACACAGACCTTTTCAGTGCCAAAACAGCGGGAGCTCCCAGGATATAAAGATAGCTTCTCAGAAGCATATCTCTCTCATATTTTCCTTGGACTGCAGGTGAGCTCTTCTCTCTCTTTGGACCTCAGGTGAGCAGGTTTCTGACTCCTCAGCAAGGCAATCTAGTAAGGAGTTAGAGGGGGGGTAATTTAAGGGAAATTGCTAAGATTGTAAGAATTACATTGTAGCCATTTATCCCTCATTTTTGCCGTCTGCCTTCCCCTGATAAGCAATTTTACATTGATTGTGTGGTGTTGTGTCTTTATTACTTTGATCGTGTGGTGTAGTTTTCTTTAGTTAATAAAGTTAGATTTTCTCGCATCCAGACCATTTTGTCCATTTTAATATACATAGATACATAGATACATAGAGATAGGAACAGGAGTAGGCCATTTGGCCCTTCGAGCCTGCTCCGCCATTCAATGAGATCATGGCTGATCTTCGTCTGAGATCATAGCTGATCTTACCAGTTCAGTACCCCGTCCCCGCCTTTTCTCCGTAACCCTTAATCCCCTTAGCCTTCAGAAATATATCCAATTCTCTCTTGAAAATATTTATTGAATTAGCCTTCACAGCCCTCTGTGGCAGGGAATTCCACAGGCTCACCACTCTTTGAGTGAAGAAATTCTTCCTCATCTCTGTTTTAAATGATTTGCCCGCTATTTTTAGACTGTGGCCCCTGGTTCTGTGCTCCCCGGCCATTGGAAACATTCTCTCTGAATTCAGCCTGTCCAGGCCTGCCATAATTTTATATGTTTCGATGAGATCCCCTCTCAATCTTCTAAACTCCAGTGAGTACAAGCCCAAACTATTTAATCTCTCTTCGTAGGTCATTCCCGCCATTCCAGGTATCAGCCTGGTGAATCGCCGTTGCACTCTTTCCATGGCAAGAACATCCTTCCGCAGATGGGGCGACCAAAACTGTACACAATACTCCAGATGCGGTCTCACCAGCACCTTGTACAGCTGTAGTAAGGTATCCCTATTCCTATACTCGAACCCCCTTGATATGAAGGCCAACATACCATTTGCCTTCTTAATCGCCTGTTGCACCTGCATGCTCTCCTTCAGTGACTGGTGCACAAGAACACCCAGGTCCCTCTGCACTTCCCCATCTCCCAATCTATTGCCATTTAGATAATAATCTACCCTCCTGTTTTTACCATTATAAGTTCCTCCATTCAGAACTGGAAGTGTGGGTTTAGCGATTCAAAACTGCTGTTTGGTATTGGTCTCTGTGCAGTGGGAAAAAAAGGCTGCTTGACCAGGTAAATTACTGTAAACCAGGTAAGAGATGCTCCCCTACAAGGGTCACTGCGAGTGTGGAGAGGATGGAGGAATCCTACTCTAACCTGAGCAGTGCCGTTAGGGAGGTAATGGCGCATATACGCAGCACCATGGAAAGGCTGGAAACTCCGTGGAACAGCTGGCTATGGCCATGGAGGCAATAAGTCGCTGGAGGAAAACATGGTGAATACTGCAGGGCTCCACCTGATCTGTCAAGGCATCGGAAGCGCATCTTCAACAAGCCAATGGTTTGCTCGATGATGGACCTGGTTGAAGTGTGGCTGGCGTTGTAGCGCTCTTCAGCCTCGTTAGTTGGCCTCCTGATCGGCCTCTTTAGCCACTTCTTCAGGGGGTAGCCCTTGTCACCAAGGACCAACCATTAAGTTGGTTTGGCGGATTGAAAAGTGGAGGAACACTAGAGTTCCGCAGGATGAAAGAGTCATGGCAACTACCACAGAAGTTGGCACAAACATGCAAAATCTCCTTCTTGTGGTTACACACCAGCTGTACGTTGAGGGAATGGAAGCCTTTGCAGTTGACAAAGATAGCTGGGTTGTGATGGGGAGCCCTAAGGGCCACATATGTGCAGTCTATGATGCCCTGCACCATTGGCAAGCCTGCCATATTTTCAAAGCCAAACGAACACGCGGTGACACTTTCTTGATCCCTTAAGAAGTGGATGTAATTGTGGGCCTTTGCGAAAAGGGCATTAGTAACCTGCGTGCTGCAACTGTGGGTGGCCGACTGGGAGATGCCGCTGATGTCTGCAGATGATCCCTGGAAGGAGCCTGAGGCAAATAATTGAGTGCGGTGGTGACTTTGAGAGCCACTGGTCAGGGTTGTCCACCGGATCCTCTGGGCCCCAGGTGTTGGTGCAGCAGTGCGCAGATGCCTCAGGCAACCTCTCGCGAAACTCTCAGCCTCCTTTGGCACTGCTGCTCATTCATGTTGCGGTAGCTCATCCTCTGTCTGTAAACCCTCTGTCGGGGGTATCTCCTGCGGTGAGGTGCCTCAATGTGCTGGTGCCTTCTGCCCTGTGCAGCATCAGGTTGGTGAGCAGCAGGTTGGGGCTCCTGCTGCTGTTGCTGCTGAGCTGCCTGGTTCTGCTGCTGCCATGGCTGCTCCTCATCCGAATCTGAGGTCCACGATGAAAGGAAATAAATGGTTCCCATGCTGCTGGCAGATGCCTCCGTTGGGGAAGCGCGCAGTCCAACAGGGGTGAGGGTCTTCCAAGGAGGTCCCACTGTTGAGAGATATTGGATGCAGCACCTCAGACTATGGTAGTCCTGCTAAAAGTGCTGAAAGACCTTTTGAGCCAAAGTTCCGTCACCTGCAACTAATCCCTGATGAAAGCTCCATTTTAATGGTGGAGCTGCAGCTGTGAGGAGGCCACCCACTTGTCAACCTGCCAGGTTTAGCCAGTGTGGTTTAGGAGGGTTGTTGAACATACTGAAAATGTGGAAAAATAACAAGGGTCTGTTAAAATAGGATTATAGAGGCCCTTAACTATCATTTAAGGGTCCTAACTACCTCTCTGGACTGCTGGAGGCGGGACTGAATCGCTCCCTCGAAAACGCCTCTGGCAAAATTGCACGGAGGCAGGTTGGAGACGGGTTCTGAAACCGCACTCAGTTTTTGCCATTTTGCTAACTGTCTCGCCTCCAAACCTGCCTCTTCGGGGCAGGGAAAATCACCCCCTGAGAGTGATTTTAACATACTGCCTGGCTTCTGCTGGGTGGATGGCCAGTTAAAATCGACCATGTTACTTACCCATCAGAAAGCCACCAGGATCCTGCTGCCTGGGACTTTAACCTGCTCTCTAGAACAGGCAGCAAGGACACCTGCCCAAAGTCAGCAGGGTCCTTCTTTATGTTTGGCCCCAATGACATCATCAGGACCTGACTGCAATTTTAACTGAGGCCTGAGTGGGGCAACAAAGGTAGATTTTTCTGCTGAGTAAGGGCAATTCAGGACCTGCTGGGAAGAAGAGGCCAAAAAATATATATATTTTGCTTTCCTTTGTGGGCTTGAGCAGGATTGCTCCTCTGGTCCCAATAAGGAAAGCTTAGGCTTCCTCAGCCCTAGACTCCCCGCCCACCTCTCAAATGTGAGAGCCCAGCTAGACACCACCAGAATTCAATCCCACCACCTGCCTTGTGTCAGTGACCATGTGGTTTTCCATTGCTTCCCACTGACTTCCCACCGGGAACAGGTGACAAGTGGGTCGGTGGGATTTAACTGAGGCCTGGGAGTTAGAAAAGACTGGGCCTCATTTCTGTGGCAGCTGATGAGTTTCGCACTCACCCCACTACCCAGCTGCCCAAAACCTGCCAGGTGTTAAAATCGGGGCCTCTGTATTATTGTTATACAGACTTTGTCGCGACCTCATGTCTCAAATTGTATTGTTCTAATGTAACTTATCTAAAAATACTAGCAGTATTTTCCAAACAAGAATTTCAACTGTTCTTTTTCTTATTTTAAAAAAGGTTACTTTTCTGGGATAACAATTTTAAAATATTAAATAGAACTTTAATTTTCAGAGCACTTGGGTTCAATTCAGCTGTTTGAGAAATATGTATAGTATGAAACTGTCTTGAAAAAAGCTAAGTGCCAAATGGATTTGATAAGTAATTTGTCATGGTTTGGTATCTGACAGAAATTGATTCTTCTACATGAATGCCACTTTTGGAAGGTTTTAATTACACAATAAAATGTCTCCTCAATTTACCATTTATGTGTAACAGCATTATAGGAAGTCTGGGTTTAGAAAGAAATGAAATTGCTTTCTACTTCAAACAGATTAAGGGCATAAAAGTTAGGATCTCTGTGGTTTTGTAGGTCCTAATGTATTTCTAAAGGAGATTCAGCCAAAGAAACTGAATATTTCACATGAAAGCCCCTACCTGCAGGATGTGAATAGAGAATGACCATATAGCAAGAGATTGTTTTATTGCAAGAACCTGCAAGAAGGAACTGTGAAAGCGGTGAGCTGCAATGGATCCACTGTGATATCTATATTTTAAAATACTGTCCATACTTTCTAATATATGTTTAAATATTTTCACTTCTGCACATTTAGTTTTAGTCTGTACAAATAAAGTCTAGTTTGTGATATGTTCTGCTAAAGATGTGATGCTAATTCAGATTTTTCACCCCATATCCGTGGATGAGATTGCTAAGGGACAGCATGTAAATGAGCAAGAGGATGTGGCCTATTATGAATCCCTGGGGGACTCCCAGTGTCACTGTGCAGATCTGGGGGGAGAAGACATTGCTAGAGATGCCCTGGCTATGATCAGATAGATAAAAATGGAACCAGGCAAAAACAGTCCCATCAAGCTGCACAGTAGAGGAGAGGTATTGGAAAAGGATTATGTGGTTGACCTTATCAAATAATTCAGAGAAATCAAGGAGGATGAGAAGGGATAAAGCACCAGAGTCACAGTCATTGATTAGGGCCATTTTGGTGCTGTGGGATGGAAAGAAACCTGATTGGAGGGATTGAAACTTGGAGTTGTCAGAGAGATGGACACAGATCTGGAAGGCAACAACACATTCAAGGACCTTGGAAAGGAAAGGGAGGCTGGAGATGGGATGAAAGTTTGCAAGGAGAGAGGGGTCAAAGGTGAGTTTTGAGAAAGGGGGTGTAGATGCCCCCTGTGCCTTCAGACTGTGCCTGAAGAGAGGAAACCATTTATAACATCAGCTAGCATGGGGGCCAGTAAAGGAAATAAAAACAGAAAATACTGGAAATACTCATCAGGTCAGGCAGCATCTGTGGAGAGAGAAACAGAGTTAACAGGGGGAATTTTAACCAAAAAAGGAGGGTCCCCAACCCACCTTCCTCCAGAAAATTTCGGCCAATGTTTCTGGTCAATAACTTTTCATCAGAACGTGGCAGGAAAGGAAGTTGGATGGTCAGCAGTTTAGTGGGAAGGGGTCAAAGGAGCAGAAGGGTCATGGACAAGATGAGCTCACAGAAAGTAAAAGGGGGAGTTGGCAGAGAAACTAGAGAGAAATGATAGTACAGATAGTGGAGGGCGGACCCGGAACTCCGAGAGGCCCTTAATCAGTTTCCCGCGCAGGCGCGGTCGCGCGCCTGAGGGAAGAGTTTTGTCAACAGGAGGTTCACGCAGGCGCAGTCGCGGACCCGGAGCCCCCAGCGGCTCTTGCTCACAGTGAGGCCGAGCGCGCAGGCGCAGTCGGCCATTTAAAGATCCCTGCTGCTCAGTTTTTATGCGCAGGCGCACTGGCCTCCTTGGAAGACTCAACGGTTCTTCCAACCCTTTTCAAACAAATTGTTTGTGCAGGCGCGGTTGCCTGCGGGACCCCAACGGCCCCTCTTCTGTTTTCCCATGCAGGCGCAGATGCCTGTTTGAAGCCAGAGGCTTCACAGCCTCTGCCGTGGGACAAAGAGGAGGAGGTTTGCGCAGGCGCGGCCGCCTGCTTGAACAGAGGCTTCACAGCCTCTGCCGTGGGACTCCGAAGAGGAAGGTCACGCAAGCGCAGTTGCCGGCGGGACCGGCGCGGCTCTATTCCAGGAGGTTTGCGCAGGTGTGGCTGCCTGCTTGAATACAGAGGCTGCACAGCCTCTGCCGGGGAACTCAAGAAAGGAGGTGTGCGCAGGCGCAGTTGCCGGTGGGACCACAGCGGCTCTTCCTCAGCTTTTTCACACAGGTGCACCTGCTTGTTTAAAGACAGAGATTTCACAGCCTCTGCCGAGGGACTCAGGGGAGGAGGTCCGTGCAGGTGCAGTCACCTGTTTAAAGGGACCAGCTTCCCAGCCAGCCTCTAGAATGGTTCCCCCCATGATGTGGGAACCTGGGGGGGCAGGGATAGCAATTCCTCTTGCAGGGGAGCTGGTAACAGGTTTTGGACATGGGGGAGAAGGTTCCCAGCCAGCTAGGGCTGCGACCCTGGCTCAGGGTCCGCCAGCCAAAGTTTCCCCCACAGAGACGCCCCTCAGAAGGTCTCAGCGGGTCCGCAAGCCCAAGACAAGATGGTCACCCACTTTAAAGTGGAGTAAGGCTGTCTCCTAAACCAGGGAGAAGACAAAGGGCAGGGGTTCCCAGTCAACAGCCATAAGCTGCGGGGGACCAGAGACAGGAGGCAGTCCAGCTTTGCTGCAGCCAGCAGCAATCTGTGACCATGCCGGAGATTAGCCTGGCCGTCCGGAGACGGGCGGCATCTGTATTATAGCTTTGGTGTGCATATAGCATGCTTTTAAGGTGTATTTTAAGTTTTGTTGATACAACTCGTTTTAAGTTTAAGTTTAAAGAGTTTAAATTTACATGTGTGCCAATGTTTGTATTTTGGTGCAAGGTCAAGGGACCCGACCATGTCTCCACCTAAGGCAGCAGCTCAGTGAGACCTGGCTGCATGTCATTTTAAGTTTTTGCAGGAGATTGGAAAATGAAGCAGCCCTGTTCGCCCAGCCTGAGCTGGGCACCGAATGAAGATATGGATACGGAATGTTGGGGATCACCTCGCCACCGGACGAATCCAGAGGGAAAACCCGCAGCGGCCTTTGGGAGAAACCAGACAGGGTCCAGAGGAACTTGCCTACTCCTCCTACATGGAAGAGATGGCCCCAGCTGGGTGGGGCATGGCCCCCAACCCAGCACTATCCTGACCGAAGTTCACTTGCGGGAGACCTCGCTCTTGAGGAGTCATGATGGGGAAGCGCGGGTGCCTAGTTAGATAGGGACGCGTACCCCGGGGGTGGGTGGTGATGGCCCGGGAATGATTGTATAGTGGAGGGGGAGACCCAAGAGTCGTGTGGGTGTGGTCGGGGGAGGGAGGAACTCACCCGGGGGCCCACGGGCAAAGAGGGTAAGTGTGGCTGGGAAGGATGAGTGGGTGGCCGGATCTGGGATCCAAGTTTCCGTGTGGGGCCAGGGAGAGCTGCCCCACAGGCACCCATCATTTTCTGCAGCCAGTCGAGGGTAGACGGGAGGGGGAGGGACTGGGAGTCGTGATCCCCGGTCTTGGTCTGTGCCAGGGAATTATAAACATGAGGGCTACCCTGCCTCCACAAAGGGACAAGGGAACGGTTCGGGGCTGGCGGAGCAGGCTGGTCTGTAAATCCATTCTGTCTGTTTTAAAGTTTAAGATGATCAAAGGGGGGTGGAAGGTACATTTACTGCCCGGGTGGGAGGAGCAATACCCACTCGAATTTCGCGACCCAGCATTGGCACGTGATGGTCGGGGTTTATTTAAGCATGTTGTTTCAAATGTTTAATTTTTTTTTGTATATTTTGTTACACCCCCAAGTTGAGCAGAGGCATAGGATCCTCTCTGTGCTTGGGATCTGTTTGTGACAACTGCAAGTTGAGCAGTGGCGTAGGTCCCTCTCCATGCTTGGGATCATTTTGATTACATTGTGTAACTAAGATTGCAACATTTTGTAATAAGTTATAATGTAAAAAGTGATTGTAAATTTTGATTGCAGTATAATTTTACAAGCGTGTAGGGGTATGAGACCCTTTATTGTAAACTGATGTATCTGTAAGATGCCTACCATACCACGGTTTTTCTTGAATTTTAGGGGAAAGGATGGTTCGGGTGATCAGTGGCAGATAGCTGTTAGGTAAATACAGGGGATGGTTGTTTGTGAGGGGGTCTGAAAATTTTGCTCACTCCTTCGAGTTGGTACTACAAGCAAGTTGGGAGTGACAAAAGGGTAACATATAGGGGTTTCGCAAAATCCCCTATTTCCCTGAAGATTGAAAATATTGGTCCACATCGTGGACGAAGAATTGGGTGATGTGACTGGTCTGTAGTTTTTTTAAATATGCCGAGAACCGCAAAAGACTGCGCTGAGTTGGACAGAGCGTGGACAACACCGGAGTCGTAGAGCTCTGTGGAAAATATTCACACACTTTGAGACAGTGCTTTTAGTAATAAAATTGTTCCCTGGAGTTTGGGCAGTCACAAAAGGTTTTAAAATGGCCACAGAAAGCTTGGCCAAAAGGACAAAGCAGCAAAACAGCTCGCAGCGAGTTGCCTGTGTGAAAAAGTGGGAGGATACAGGGGCTGTGAGTCAGGCCTGCCAATCAAAGGGAGTTTCCCTCTCAGCACTTGAAGTTGTTTATTGACTTAAGCAATTGCCCACTTGAGAACTGACCACAGGACAATCGATTTGAAGCTGCTTCTGTTTGCATAGCCATTCAAAGCATTCACAGACAATGATAAATAAAACTGTGGAACGGATTTTGATCTGCAACCGTTTAAGAACTGAATGGGTTTAAATCACCCATCAGTCTGGACAACAGGGCTGTTGCATTCCCTTTTGTTTCAGCCCAGGTAAACTCCGGATGTGGGCGGGAACATTTTGGCCCCACAGTGCAGACACACTAACCCAGTCCAACCACTTTGAGTTAGCCAATCACAGCTTTTCTCTTGTGAATTGGAACTTTTTGGGCGCAAATTTTCCAGACAGGCAAACAGCAGTGGGGGGGCAGGGGGCTCACCAGGTATATAAGATAGCTGCTGAGAAGCTATCGCTCTCTCTTTACTTCCTGGGACCACAGGTGAGCCTCTCTCTCTATCTCTCTCTCTCTCTTCGCTGGACCACATGTGAGCAGAGTTTCTGACTCCTCAGCAAAGCAACCTAGTAAGGAGTTGGGGGATGGTAATTAAGGGGATATTGCTAAGATTGTTTAATTAACATTGTAGTCACTTACCCCTCGTTTTTACCATCTGCATTCCCCCATTTAAGCGATTTTACTGTAATCACTGTGTTCGTGTGGTATAGTTTGATATTTGATTAAAGTGTCTGTTAGTTAATAAAACTTGATTTTTCTCTCATCCAAACCACGTGTCCGTTCTAATATCATTAATTATAAGTCCTGCAGTCAGAACTGGAAGGTGGGGTAGCGATTCGAAACCGCTGTTTGAAAATTGGTTTATTTGGAATTGGTCAAAGTGCAGGCAAAGGCTGCAGACCAGGTGAATTACCTTAAACCAGTTAAAAGAAGCCCCCCCTACACAACAGCATATTTGTAGCATCTTATGAGATTCAAACTGTAAAAATGAATTAATAACACATACTGTAGGAATTGATGAATTCCTAACTAATAACTGAGGTCGACTCAGGAGATCAATCAAACAGGTTTTTAATGTAAGACTAAAGGAGTTCAAACAGCTTGATGAGATCGATACAGGAGAGCCACGAAAACAGGTCTTAACAAGATGGAGATTCCACAAGGACTGCCTCGGCAGTCACGTGGTTTGCGACGTGACGTCATCGCGTTTGCCCGCATTTTCCCGCGCTGTTAAAGGGGCCACGCCCCATGCATACAAACACTATATACAAAACAAAGTAATGTCTAACACAATGGTACAGGCTTAGGTTGGTGTTAGAACATCATTAAAGGGAATTATGTACAGTTGCCCAGAGTCATTCAGTGGCTCCGCCACATGCGCCCCCCCAGAATTCGCTTTAACGGACAAAGTCAAACGGTGAGGGGGTCTGATGAGCCTGTCTGAACAACTCCTATACTCCTGAGGTGGAGGCTGCTGGGCGGCTGGCGGTCTGGCGGGCGGTTGCGCTTGGTCTGCCGTAACGGCGATGGGTGGCTGACCTCTTCTCGGCGGTTGTGCTGTCTCGACGAGGCGGTCGAGGTCCAGATGTGCCAGCTTTGATCGATCGACTGAAATGTGGTCCAGTTTGCCACCGACATCTAATTTGAAGGTTTTGTCCCCTGCCTCCAACACACGGAAGGGACCAGTATATGGGGCCTTGAGTGGATCCCTATGAGCATCGTGGCGAATAAAGACATATTCTGCCTTGTGAAGCTCCGTTGGAACATGCAAACTCTGCCGCCCGTGGTGCAAAGTGGGCACTGGCGCGAAATATCTGGCCACCTCATGGTGACTAATAAGCTGGTCAGACGCGGACCAAGGCTTCGTCGATTCTAATAGGAAATCCCCTGGGACTCGCAGCGGTTGACCGTACACCAGCTCCACGGAGGAAGAGTGAAGGTCTTCTTTGGGGACGTGCGAAGGCCCAACAGGACCCATGGTAGCTTGTCTGCCCATCCCGTGTCCTGGAGGCTGGCCCTAAGCGCGGCTTTCAGTGACCGGTGGAAACGTTCACAGAGACCATTCGCCTGTGGGTTGCAGGGGAGCACCTGTTACCTGGTTTACGGTAATTTACCTTCCTTTACCTGGTTTACAGTAATTTACCTGGTCAAGCAGCTTTTTGCTGCTGCACTCTGAACAATCCCAAACAGCCATTTCGAATTGCTAAACCCACCCTTCCAGTTCTGACTGGAGGAACTTATAAATAATGATATTTTAAAAATGGACAAATAATCTGGATGTAAGAAAGTCAAATTTTATTCACAAAAGAAAACTCAACCACACGATCAAAGCAATAAAGAAACTACACCACACGCTCAATGTAAAATTGCTTAACAGGGGAAGGCAGACGACAAAAATGAGGGATAAATGGCTACAATGTAATTCTTACAATCTTAGCAATTTCCCTTAAATTACCACCCCTCTAACTCCTTACCAGATTGCCTTGCTGAGGAGTCAGAAACCTGCTCACCTGTGGTCCAAAGAGAGAGAAGAACTCACCTGCAGTCCAAGGAAAAAGAGAGCGATATGCTTCTGAAAAGCTATCTTTACATCTTGGGAGCTCCTGCTGTTTTGGCGCTTAAATGGTCTGTGTGCAAATTCGCGCCAAAAAGATCGAATACACAAGAGAAAGGCCATGATTGGCTGATTCAACAGGCTATTTCCCAGTGGCCAAACTGCTCCCATTGTCTGGAATGGGTGATTCAAACCCATTCTGTTTAAACTGTTCCTTTCCTCAGTTTGAGTGTCTGTGAATGGCTTTGCATGGAGTTGAATTACTGTGTAAACTGCTTGGGAGGCTATAGTAAACAAAACCATTTCCTGTGGACAGCTTTAAGTGCTTTGATCAGTTTCTGTAAACACATCACCTGTTTTGGCAGGGCGGGGGAACTCCGCCTCCCCCGACCGGACCCGCCCATGCTACAGGGTGACTGACAGCCCGGCTCCATTCAAATGCTAACAGAAACCCCCCTTTGATTGGTAGGTCTTTATCACAGACACGCTTACAAGCTGCTATTGTCTCCTGCCATGCGGTCCAACAGCCATTTTAAGCCCTGGAATATTAAAACAGTCCAAAACTCCATCTTTTAATAAAATGATTTTCCTCTCAAAGTGTGCGATTTTCACACAGTTCTTTGATTCCAGTGTCCAAGTGCATCTCTGCCTACGAGCTTTTCAATGCAGCCTTATTGCAGATCTGGGTATGTTTTAAAGCGTTGTCCAACCCAGAGACAATTTAAATCACATGATTCTTCATATTAATATTTCCCGATCTTTGGGGCTAAGGGGATTGTTGCGAACCCCTACATTCCCCCCTTGGATACTTACAGCTTGTTTGTAGTATCCTCTTGAAGAAGTGAGCAAAATTTACTGACCCCCACGAACAATCATCCCCTGTATTTACATATAGCTACCTACCACTGATCCCCCGACCCATCTATTCCCCATAAATTTGAGAAAAACCATGGTACGGTAGGCATCTACAGATACCTCAACTTACAATAAGGGGTCTCATACCCCTGCACCACTTGTTACATTATAACATATTACAAAATGTTGCAATCTTGGTTATACAATGTAATCAAAATGATTCCAAGCACGGAGAGGTTCCTATGCCTCTGCACCACTTGGAACTGTAAAACAAGATACAAAAATCTCATTTAAACATTTGAAACAAAATGCTGAAACATTTGAAACAAAATGCTGAAATAAACCCCAGCCATCACGTGCCAATGATGGGTCGTGAAATTCGAGTGGGTATTGCTCCTCCCACCAGGGCAGTAAATGTTCCTTCCACCCCCCTTTAATGGTCTTAAACTTCTAAGACATTCAGAATGGATTTTACAGAACAGTCTGATCCGCCAGCCCCGAGCCATTCCCTTGTCCCTATGTGAAGGCGGGGTACCCCTGATGTTTCACAGACCGAGACCGGGGAGTATGGGATCGCGACTCCCAGTCCCTCTCCCCTCCCGTCTTCCCTTGACTGGCTGCAGAAAATGATGGGCGCCTGTGTGGCGGCTCTCACTGGCCCCACACTCAAACTTGGATCCCAGATCCGGCCACCCACTCATCCTCCCCAGCCACACTTACACTCTAACTTTGCCTGTGGGCCCCCGGGTGAGTTCCTCCCTTCACCAAACACACCCACGTGACTCTTGTGTCTCCCCCTCCCCTTTACAATCATTCCCGGGCCATCACCACCCACCCCCGGGGAACGCGTCCCTATCTGCCAAGGCGCCCACGCTTCCCCACCTTTACTCCTCAATAGCGAGGTCTCCCGCAAGTGAAATTCGGTCAGGATAGTGCTTGGTTGGGGGCCGTGCCCCACCCAGCTGGGGCCATCTCTTCCATGTAGGTTGAGTAGGCAAGTTCCTCTGGACCCTATCTGGTTTCTCCCGAAGGTCGCTGCGGGATCTCCTCCTGGATTTGTCCAGTGGTGAGGTGATCCCCAACATTCTGTGTCTTCATTTGATGCCCAGCTCGGGCTGGGCGAACAGGGCTGCTCCTTTGTCCACTCTCCTGTAAAAAACTTAAAAGGACATGCAGCCAGGTCTCTCACTGACCTGCTGCCTTAGGTGGAGGCATGATTGGGTCCCTCTACCTCGGACCAAAATACAAGCATTTGGCTCACTTATAAACTTAAACTTAAAACTTCTAGTTACATTCTAAACTTAAAATTTAAACACCTTAACAACAAGCTATAAACATTGGTTACTTAACACAAAGCTATAATACAAATGCCACCCATCTCCGGATGGCCAGGCTAATCTCTGGTGTCACTGTCACAGATTACTGCTGCCTGCAGCGGAGCTGGACTGATTCCAGCTTCTTGTCCCTGGCAGCTTATGGCTGCTGATTGGGGACCTCTGCCCTTTGGCTTCTCCCTGGTTCGGGAGCCTGCCCTACTCCACTGTAAAGTGGGTGACCATGCTTTTGTGGGCTGGGGCACCCGAAGAGACCTTCTGAGGGGCGTCTCTGTGGGGGAAACTTTGGCTGACGGACCCTGAGCCTGGGTCACAGCCCTAGCTGGCTGGGAAACTTCTCCCCCTCGTGCAAACAGCCCGGACTGTATAAAATACCTGGCAGCCTGCCGGTACTCCGGGTTTGTCTCCTTTTCCCTACCCACTCCTGTCCTGCCGGCAGGTATCCACTCACCACCTGCTGCTGATGGCTGAAAATCTTCCTCTCCAGGTCCAAAACCTGGTACCGGCTCCCCTGCAAGAGGAATTGCTATCCCTTCCTCCCCAGAGGCCCACACCATAGGGGAAACCACTCTAGAAGCGGGCTGGGAAGATTGTCCCTTTAAACAGGCGACTGTGCCTGCACGAACCTCCTCCCCGGAGTCCCACGGCCTCTGTCTTCAAACAAGGGACTGCGCCTCCGCAAACCTCCTCCCCAGAGTCCCACAGCAAAGGCTCTGAAGCCTCTGTCTTCAAACAGGCGACTGCGCCTGCGCAGGGAAACCGAAGAGGAGCCGCTGTTGACCTGCAGGCAACTGGGCCTGCGTGAACAATCTCTTCACAGGGCTGGGGAACCGCTACACTATCACAGGCAACTGCACCTGCGCGTTTGATTTCTTTGAAAAGGGTAGGATGAACCGCTGTGTCTTCCAAGCATGCTACTGCGCCTGCGCGTGTAGACTGAGAAGCAGGGACCTTTAAACAGCAGACTGCGCCTGCGCGCATGGCCTCACAGTGAACAGGAGCCGCTGTGGATTCCAAGTCTGCGACTGCACCTGCACGAACCCACTGTTGGGAAACATCTCCCCTCAGGCGCGCGACTGCGCCTGCGTGGGATAACTGAAGAAGAGCCGCTTGGGTCACGGGCTGAGGAACTGTGCCTGCGCGAGCAGGCCATTCAAAAGACTGGGGAATTCCTGTCTCCAGACCAGCGACTGCGCATGCGCGGGCAGTCTTTTCTGTGAATGAACTGGCAGCAGCCTGCAGATTTCTACTCTCAGGCTGCTGTTTCTCTGTTTCTGAGCCAAATAACTGGTTCAAATTTAAACTTTGGCCAAAACTTAGGTCCCACTGGGGTGGGGAAGTGTCCCAATTGGTGGGCTGGACAACCTTTCCCTTGAGACAAGCCACAGTGCCTTTCTTTACAGCCTGTGAACTTGAACATGTCTGGTAAATTTATACAATTTTCCTAATTTTCCCTGTGTCCCATCCCTGCCTGTAATCGCTGCCACTGGCCCAGACTCATATGAGTCCCAGAAAATGCCTGCACGTGCACCCTCCTTGGCCAGCCTATCGGCCAGTCATTGTGGGGAGGCAGAGGTGGGTGAGGGGGCTGCAGCACCACTGATGGCTGCTACCTTTCCCTGATTGGCCCTGAGGAAAGATTTTATCAACTCCATGACGGACTCGACTGTATCGGGAGGAGTTTCTGTCTCTGCCTTCTGAGTTGGGGCTACGGGGGTCGTGGCTTTATCATCTCTCCCAGGCTTTTTACAATCCCTGCATCAATGGCCCTCCTCCCCGCACCTGTTACAAGTGACCTTGTTCTGGGAGGGACAGCTCCCCTCCTGGCACCACTCTTTCTTGTATTGAGCCCCAGGTTTGACCTCGTGGACCTTACCCTTGTGCTGGGGGGTCCCACTATTCCTACCGTTCCTATATGCTACCTTGAGCTGCCGGATTACAGTCTCTTCAGTCGCTAGGGGGTCTCGGGGGTCAAACCAAGTATCAGCCTTCGCTTTTATCTGGGGCAGGCAATTGGACACCAGGCAATGAAGCCATTGGGTCTGCTGTTGCTGGTTCAGTTGTGCCCTATTTTGTCCCGCTGTACACGCACTGTTGTAGACTGGCCACAGCCTGTCTGCAAATGCCTATGTGGTCTCCCCTTCCTTCTGCAGTGTTTTCCCTATGCGATTGAACGGATTGCCGTCGTTCGCACCCATGGCTTCCAGTATTTCCTCCTTTAGGTCCTCAAAACCCTTCTGCCCTCTCTTAGCCTCATCTGACAGGGTCTGATAGAGCTTACTAACTACAGAGAAAAGCAACATCTTGGCTTTCTCTTCCTCATCACAGCCGTTAACACAGGTTGCCTGTTCTATCCCTTGGAAGTGCACTGAGGGGTCTCCCTTTTTGGAGAGAAGGGGAATATGTTTCACCAGGCCTCTGAGCTGTGGGGTATCATAGGCTACCAGATAGGTATGCTGAACAGCCCCTGGGTCATTATCGTTTACGGGCAGACCGTACCTCCGTTGTCGGAGGGGTACACTGGTCCTGGTCCCCGCCTGCCTAGCTGGACCTGCTGGCATTTTCCTACCACCCCATGGTCAACCCCTTCTTGCTGCCAGAGCTCCGCAAAACTTGGAGCTGTGTGCTGCTGTCTTGGGATCTCTAATTCCCTAGCCAACCTTTCTCTGGGTGTTGCCTGTGGGGCTGTTTTGCTTAGGTTGCCAGTAAAATCTGGCTGACCTGCCTTTGGGCTGATCAGACAAATCATCCCCTTTGCTCCTTTTAAAGCCATGTTAAGGCTTTCTATCTCTGCCCTACAGGGGCCATGACCTGCTTCCTCAAACCTTTGGTCGCAGGCCAGCTTATAAGCTGCCTTTACCTCCCTAACCTTCCCCTCCTGCTCTGTTACTTCGGAGGTGAGGCGGGCATTCTCTTCCCGCAGTCTCATCTCGTTACTCCTTGCTTCTGTCAACTGGCACTTTAGAAACTCTATCATGTGCCTCGCATGGCTTTTGCCTTCGCTAACTTCTTGGGTGAGGTGTGCATTTTCCTCCTGTAGCCTCACCTCACTGTCCCTAGCCTCTGTGACTTCTTGCACAAGGCACTCTATCTCTGCCTGGCATTTCGTGACCTCTAGTGTGAGGCATGCATTTTCTTCCCGCACCCTCATCCCACTATCTCTGGCCTCATTCACCTCTCTTATGAGGCGTTCTATCTCCGCCTGGCATTTTTCCAACTCTGACTCCCAATTCTTGGCCTCTGTAACCTCCTCCCGCACTCTCATCTCACCCTCCTTAACCCAGCCACCTATACCATAATAGGTCAGCTTACACGCTGCCGCTAACTTCTGCAGGGCTACCCACAGACTGAAAGCAGGAAAAGCAATAGCTGATGCTTTCTCCAGATCCAGACCACTTATATCAAAAACTGCCACCACTCCTGCCGCGGTCGCCAATTTGTAGGGGGCATCTGTTACCTGGTTTACGGTAATTAACCTTCCTTTACCTGGTTTACGGTAATTTACCTGGTCAAGCAGCTTTTTGCTGCTGCACTGCGACCAATCCCAAACAGCGGTTTCGAATCGCTAAACCCACCCTTCCAGTTCTGACTGGAGGAACATATAATTAATGATATATTAAAAACGGACAAATGATCTGTATGTAAGAAAGTCAAATTTTATTAACTAAAGAAAACTACACCACACGATCAACGCAATAAAGAAACTACACCACACGATCAATGTAAAATTGCTCAACAGGGGAAGGCAGACGGCAAAAACGAGGATAAATGGCTACAGTGTAAGTCTTACAATCTTAGCAATTTCCCTTAAATTACCATCCCTCTAACTCCTTACTAGATTGCCTTGCTGAGGAGTCAGAAACCTGCTCACCTGTGGTCCAAAGAGAGAGAAGAGCTCACCTGCAGTCCAAGGAAAAAGAGAGCGATATGCTTCTGAAAAGCTATCTTTATATCCTGGGAGCTCCTGCTGTTTTGGTGCTGAAAAGGTCTGTGTGTAAATTTGCGCTGAAAAGTTTGAATACACAAGAGAAAGGCCATGATTGGCTGATTCAACGGGCTATTTCCCAGTGGCCAAACTGCTCTCATTGTCTGGAATGGGTGATTCAAACCCATTCTGTTTAAACTGTTCCCTTCCTCAGTTTGAGTGTCTGTGAATGGCTTTGAATGGAGTTGAATTACTGTGTAAACAGCTTGAGAGGCTATAGTAAACAAAGCCATTTCCTGTGGACAGCTTTAAGTGGTTGGATCAGTTTCTGTAAACACATCGATTGTATTGGCAGGGCGGGGGAACTCACCCCCCGACCGGACCCGCCCATGCTACAGGGTGACTGACAGCCCGGCTCCATTCAAATGCTAACAGGAACCCCCCTTTGATTGGCAGGTCTTTATCACAGACACACTTACAAGCTGCTATTGTCTCCTGCCATGTGGTCCGGCAGCCATTTTAAGCCCTGGAATATTAAAACAGTCCAAAACTCCATCTTTTAATTAAATGATTTTCCTCTCAAAGTGTGCAATTTTCACACAGTTCTTTGATTCCAGTGTCCAAGTGCCGCTATGCCTACGAGCTTTTCAATGCAGCCTTTTTGCAGGCCTGGGTATGTTTTAAAGCATTGTCCAACCCAGAGACAATTTAAATCACACAATTCTTCGTATTAATATTTCCCGATCTTCGGGGCTGAGGGGATTTTTGCAAACCCCTACAGGGTGTTATGCTGTGGTGCGGTGTAATTTGACACTGAGTCCTTGGGCCACTGCATTCCAGAGTTCAGAGGAAAACTGTGGTCCCCTGTCTGAAGAAATATCAGCAGGCACTCCGAAATGGGCTGTAAGAATTCGCAATAATTTACAGTTCTGAAGATCAATTTTTTTGATTAAAGAATCCCTGGGTGATGTGCTTTTAAATTTCCAGGGATAAAAATGGCTGTCACCACATGGCCGAAGACAAAGGACAATGCTTTGTTTACAAAGCAATTGAATGCTATTAGCATTTGTTTGTATATCGAGTGGATACATCTAAACTGCAGAAGAGACTTTTGTATCTTGAATGGGATCCGTTTAAGAATTGAACGGGTCTAAATCACCTAGCATGCTGGACAATAGAGCAGTTGTATTTCCCTTTTATATCAGCCCAGGGAGCTCCGGAAGACACATTAATCCAGTCCAACCACTCTGAGTTAGCCAATCACAGCTTTCTCTTGTGTATTGGACTCTTTGGGTGGGGAATTTTGTGCACAGCCCTTGCAAGGCAGAACGGCCAGGGCCTCACCAGGTATAAAGATTGCTGCTGAGAAGTTATCTCTCTCTTTACTTCCTGGGACCATAGGTGAGTCTCTCTCTCCCTCTCTCTCTCTTACTTCGCTGAACCACATGTGAGCAGAGTTTCTGACTCCTCAACAAGGCAACCTAGCAGGAGTTAAGGGTGGATGGTGATTTAAGGGAATTGCTAAGATTGTTTAAATAACATTGTAGCCATTGTATCCCTCGTTTTCGCCGTCTGCAACCCCCCTGTTGTATAGTTTTACTGTAATTACTGTGTTCGTGTGGTATCGTTTATTCTTTTGATTTTAGTTAATTTAGGTAATAAAACTTGATTTTTCTCTCATTCAAGCCACTTGTTCCATTTTAATATCATTAATTATAAGTTCCTCCACTCAGAACTAAAGGAGGGGTAGCGATTCGGAACAGCTGTTTTAAAGTTGGTTTTATTGGAATTGGTCTGATTGCAGACAAAGGCTGCAAGACAAGGAAAATTACTTTAAACCAGTTTAAAGAAGCCCCCCAACCCTTACAGGGTGACCCAGGTGGAAATGAACGCCCTGGCCACATCCGCTGAAGTAGTGGATGGTAGGGGAACCGCCTCTGGCCATCTGCTGGTGCGGTCAAACATGGTCAGGATGTGTGAAAAACCATGGGAGGGTGGGAGTGGACACACCAGGTCCACATTGACATGGTCAAACCGTCGCTCCGGAACTGTGAACGTGGCCAACGGAGCTTTGATGTGACACTGTATTTTGGCTTTTTGGCAGACCACGCAGGTGTTGGTCCAGTCGCGGACATCCTTGTGCATGCCGTGCCATACGAATTTCACTGACATCAGCTTCTGAGACGCCTTCATTCCTGGGTGTGACAACCCATGTATGGCGTCGAACACTTTGCGGCGCCAGATGGCTGGTACAACAGGGCGAGTGTTCCGTACGGAGACGTCACACAAGAGCGTGGTACCTGCCGCATGGACCTTGACGTCAGCCAACTGGAGGCCAGTGACGGTGGTTCTGTAGGCCTGGACTTCTGGGTCCGAGGCTTGTTCCGCTGCCATGAGGGCGTAATCGATGCCTAAATGAACCGTACTGACGGTCGCGCAGGAGAGGCAGTCGGCCACCAGGTTGTCCTTACCGGCCACGTGCTGTATATCCGTGGTGAGCTCAGATATGTAGGTCAGTTGACGTTGCTGTCGGGATGACCACGGTTCGGCAGTCTTGGCCATGGCGAAGGTGAGCGGCTTATGGTCCACGAAGGCAGTGAAGGGACGTCCTTCCAGGAGGAAGCGAAAATGGCGGATGGCCAGAAAAAGAGCGAGCAACTCCTGGTCGAACGTGCTATACACTCTCTCCTTCCACTGTAGTTGACGGCTGAAGAATGCCAACGGCTGCCACATCCCGATCACCCACTGCTCTTGCACGGCGCCGATTGCGTAGTCTGACGCGTCGGTGGTGAGGGCAATGGTGGCTCTTGGCAGCGGGTGCGCCAGCATAGTCGCATTGGCCAAGGCGCTTTTGGTGTCGGCGAACGCCCGGGCCATGTCAACCATCCAGTCTACCGTATCTTTGCCAGTCTTGCCTTTGAGGACCTCGTACAGGGGCTGCATGAGTCGTGCTGCCTTAGGCACGAAACGATGGTAAAAGTTTACCATGCCTAGGAATTACTGCAGGGCCTTAATGGTTTGCGGGCGTGGAAAGGACGTCACCGCATCTACCTTCACTTGTAAAGGAACCGTTCCCTCTGAAGTGATGCGATGCCCCAGGAAATCAATTTGTTGCAGGCCAAACTGACACTTGGCCGGGTTGATAATCAGGCCGTGTTGGCTGAGACGTCGAAAAAGGGTGCGAAGTTGACAGATGTGTTCTTCTTTAGTGGGACTGACAATGAGAATATCATCCAGGTAGACGAAGAGGAACTTGAGGTCCCGCAGCACGGAGTCCATCAGGCGTTGGAAAGCCTGGGCGGCGTTCTTTACCCCAAACAGCATTCTTAAAAACTCGAAAAGGCCGAATGGGGTGATGACTGCAGTCGTCTGGACGTCTTGGGGATGAACGGGGACCTGGTGGTAGCCCCGGACGAGGTCGACTTTCGAGAAGACAGTGTTCCCTGCCAAATGGGTGGAGAAATCCTGGATGTGGGGGATCGGGTACCGATCAGGAGTGGTGGCATCGTTTAGGCGTCGATAGTTGCCGCATGGCCTTCATCCGCCGCCAAGCTTCGGGACGATGTAGAGGGGTGAAGACCAGGGACTATTTGACCGGCGAATAATCCCTAACCGTTCCATGGTCGCGAACTTCGCTTTTGCGACCGCCAGCTTGCCAGGTTCCAGGCGCCCGGCCCGCACGTAGACCGGGGGGCCGTTGGTGGTGATGTCGTGTTCCACACCATGTTTCGTGGCTGTGGAGGAGAACGTGGGTCTTGTCAGGTCGGGGAATTCGCCGAGCAGGCGAGCGAACTCATCCGGAGCCAGAAAAGCACAGGCGACGGTGTGCGACATAGTGTGACTGTGGTAACAAGGGATAGAATGAAATGTTGCCGCATTGATCAACCGTCGGTTCCTCACGTCAACCAGGAGGCTGTTGGCGCACAGGAAATCTGCACCGAGAATGGGTTGCGAAACCTTGGCCGTCACAAGCTCCCAGTAGAAAAGTTGGCCCCCAAAACAGAACTGCACCCGCCGTCTGCCGAAGGTCCGAATTGCTCTGCCATTGGCCGCTTCAAGGGCGAGGCCGTGAATCCCGGTCTGCACATCGAGGGTGGACGCGGGTTATATGCTGCACTGCACCCCGGTGTTGCACAGGAAATGACGACCGGAGAGAGTATCGGTGATAAACAGCAACTTGCCCGCATTGCCGATCGCCATCGCGGCCGTGGGGCGCCCGTTAGACCCGTTCCTCTGTGGTCATAGTTGTTTTTTTTGGGGGGGAAGCTGCAGGGAGGGCGGCAACGTCTCGCTTTCGCGCCGAACTGTGCATGGTAGAAACACAGCTGGGGAGGCGTCTGTAGGGGATGGGCGCCTCGTGGCGGCGCAGAGCTGCTGAATAACCACAAAAATTTTGTCCGCCTCTGCCGCGAGTGCTGCACAGTCCTCAACTTTGGATCTGGCCAGGGCCGCTTGTACCTTTTCCGGTAGCTGGCTGAGGAATATTTCACGGAATAGGAAGCATTCTGGTTCGGAGCCAAGGAGTGTGAGCATTTGGCTCATTAACTCCGAAGGCTTGGAGTCCCCAAGCCCGGGCATCGCGAGCAATCGACGGGCGCGCTCCGCTTTAGTGTGCCCGAAAACTTGCAGCAAGCGCGCCTTGAGGGTTTCATACTTGCGCTCCATTGGAGGGTTCTCGAGGAGGCTGATGATCCACGAGGCGGTAGAGCTGTCGAGTGCGGCGACATCATAGAGATATTTGGTCTGATCCGCAGCGATGTCCCTCAGGGCGAATTGGGCCACGACCTGAATGAACCACGAGGCCGCTTGCTGCTCCCAGAACTGCGGTAGCTTCAGCCAAACGGCATTGGCCTCCATGCTGTGTCCTTTTTGTGAAAAACGTTCACAAAAAACGGGGTCACCAATGTAGGAATTGACGAATTCCTAACTAATAACTGAGGTCGTCTCAGGAGATCAATCAAACAAGCCTTTAATGTAAGACTAAACGAGTTCAAACAGTTTGATGAGATCGATACAGGAGAGCCACGAAAACAGGTCTTAACAAGATGGAGATTCCACGAGGACTGCCTCAGCAGTCACGTGGTTTGCAACGTGACGTCATCGCGTTTGCCCGCGTTTTCCCATGCTGTTAACGGGGCCACGCCCCATGCATACAAACACTATATACAAAACAAAGTAATGTCTAACACAATGGTACAGGCTTAGGCTGGTGTTAGAACATCGTTAAAGGGAATTATGTACAGTTGCCCAGAGTCATTCAGTGGCTCCGCCACAATACTCCCCCATGATCAACTTCCATTAAAACAATTGTAGGTGACGTGCGTAATTCTATTGAATAAATGCTGTGATATTGGAAACTGTTGTATATAGAGGCCTAGAAATTGGGTTTTGGCTTAGCCAGGGCTTTAGCGCCGGAAGTTAGTGCCGGCGCTAAGTCCCCTGCGCGCGCCAAAAATTCAGTGGCGCCGCGCCCAAACGGCTGCCGGCGCTACTGAAGGGTCTTTGCGGCGGTACATCGGCACTAACTGCCGTTTCACGCCGCAATTCCGGCGCTGCGGCACCCGATGCAGTGCGGCAGGCTGGGGACGTGCAGGCCTCCTCCTCCCGTTAAGGAGGAGCTGCCTGCACCCGGCCGCGGCCCGCGCAAATCAGCTTAAAAATGAGCCCGGCACCTCGGACAAGTGCCGGGCTTGCATCTGTTCCGGGGGGGGGGGGCGGGGAGAAGTCCGGGGAGGGAGCTGCGGGCAGGCGGCCGGCGGGAAAGTGGCCGGCCGCCGCGGGGCCTTTAATGCGCCGGCGCAAACTGGAGTAAGGCACCTCTGCCAGAACGTTGCTTGCGGCTGCCACGGGCGAGGCAGCCGCAACTCAATTTCGGAGTTCGGGCGTGTTACCACGGCAACCGGGACGCTGCGCACACTGATGACGTCATCGGTGCCGGCGCAGCGCTACCGGTGCAACGCCGATTTAGGGCCCCAGGGAATTTTTAAACTGGCCATAACTCTGGCGCTAGTCCCTCTAGCGCCTCAAAAGCGGCGCGAAGGCTAGTGAATTTCTAGGCCAGAGTGTTTGACAAGCACAAAGGAAAACAATTGTCCATGTAACTTTCAATATTTTGTACTAACTGCATTTGTGGCAGTTGCATTGATCTGCATTAGCTAAGTTTATTAGTTGGGAATAAACAGTGTTTGTTGCTTTAAGTATAATGAACATACAGAAAATAACATTACAATAATCACGCCATATTCCATGATAAAAATGCTCAACAGTAAAGTAATTATCTCTTTAGAGATTTGGATTGGTACATACCTTGAATTTACTATATGTTGTTTACATGCAACAATATGTACACATCTGAATCATCAGATTTAACACTGTAAAATGCTACACTTTTTAAAAAATGTGTTCATGGGATGTTGGCGTCGCTGGCAAGGCCAGTATTTATTGCCCATCCATAATTGCCCTTGAGAAGGTGGTAAGACAACTGGCTGGTTAGGCCATTTCAGAGGGCAGTTAAGAGTCAACCACATTGCTGTGGGTCTGGAGTCACATATCGGCCAGACCGGGTAAGGACGGCAGATTTCCTTCCCTAAAGGACATGAGTGAACCAGATGGGTTTTTACGACAATCCCATAGTTTTACCATTGCTGATACCAACATTTATATTCCAGATTTATTTAATTAACCGAATGGCCTCCTTCTGTACCGTTATAACTCTATGACCAGAATTTTGCCAGCGCTCGGGGCGGGTTTGGAGGCGGAACACCCGGCAAAATCGCAAAGATTGACAGCGGCGTTGTATCTATGCTTTAATGGGTTCAATCAAGCATGTAGATACGTCGAATTAATTCAGAATCAGGCAGACAGGCTTATAACTGTGATCTTTACTTTATTGGTAAAATGGCTGACTGCTGCTTTCCCGGGTAATTCCCATAATGCAATGCACATTACATTACCATATTTACTGGTGTTAAACTCGCACATTACATTACCATATTGAATGGTGTCAAACTCACAATCAATACATGACATCCCCATTTTCCTTGGAAACAAACTTGCAGTTTACAAACAGTTGCTTACAATAACACTGCATAACTTATTTGATTTATAAACTTTTTACAAACTTGTGTATTACCACACAACTAAATAATTCCCAGGTTTAAACATTTAACATCACCCATGCAGTTCTCGCACAGTTTATGTTGTGACATAATCAGACAGTCTTTGGGGTTTTCTTTTAACCTTTTGAGGTCAGGCTGTATTGGGTATGTCTGACATGTTGGTGTCAGTGGGTATTGCCTGTGTCACAGTGGTATGTGTGTCAGGGTCTACTATACTGTCCTCAGTCCCTTGTGTTTCCTCCTGCTCATGGAGTGTCTCCTTTGGTCCATTGGTTCGGTATTTCTTCACAAACGTAGTGTTACTCGAGTAGCGTGCTCCTTCTGGAGATTCTACGACTACTTGACTCCCTGTTTTACTCAAAACTTTGTGTGGTGTGGCATCAAAAGGAGTGGTGAACTTGTCGGCCTAGAAATTTGGTGGGGTTAGCGCCCAATTAGAGGCGTTAGAGGGCCTTGCGCCGGAATTATAGCCGCGATCGAAATTGCGTTGGGCCCTACCATCGGCGTTAGCCGGTAGCGCTGCACCGGCACCAATGACGTCATCGGTGTGCGCAGCGTCCCGGTTGCCGCGGTAACGCGGCCGGACGCCCAAATTCAGTTGCGGCCGCCTCGCCCGTGGCAGCCGCAACCAACGATTGTTCAACGGGATGTTGCAGCACGTAGCGCCGGCGCATTAAGGTGGAGTGGCGGCCGGCCGCTTTCCCGGCGGCCGCCTGCCCGCACCTCCCTCCCCGGACTCCTCCACCACCCCCCCGCGGCACTGATGTGTGTGGCCCGCGAGCCCAGCACTTCTCCGAGGTGCCGGGCTCATTTGTCGGGCGAATAGACCGGTCAGCGGTCGGCTGCAGGCAGCTCCTCCTTAACAGAAGGAGGAGGCCTGCAGTACCCCAGCCTGCCGCACTGCATCGGGTGCCGCAGCGGGGGATTAGCGCCGCAAACCTGCATTCAGCGCCCATAGCGAGGCGCTGAAACCCTCCATTAGCGCCCGCAGCCGTCTGGGCGCGGGGCAGCTGAATTTTTGGCGGGCGCAGCGGCAATTATCGCGGGCGCAAAATTTCGGGCGCAAAAGCCCTGGCGGAGGCAAACCTAATTTCTAGGCCGTCCACTTTGTCCTGCCGTACCAGCACCATGTTGCCAACTTCCACCTCTGAGTATTGTGTTCTCTGTTGTTCATCTGTGTACAGTTTGGACTTGCCTTTTTGTTCTGCGTCCCAGTCACGTACTTCCATATCTACGCGCGACTCTGTGATGTCTGGCAGCTTTCCTCTCATTTTCCGTTTAAAGAGCAGCTCTGCCGGGCTCTTTCCTGTCGTGGCATGCTCAATGCTCCTGTACACAGTCACATATTTTCTAAGTTCACGTTTCCAATCTAGTCCTTCTGACTGAGCAATTCTGATTCTCTTCATCAGCGATGCATTCTGGCGCTCGCCTTCTCTGTTAGCCTGAGCCCATTTTGCTGTTGTTTTCAGGCGTTTGATCCCGTTGCTTTCACAATATTCTTTGAATAATTCAGATCTGAATTGGGGACCATTATCAGATTTGCAGGTGATTGGCAAACCATGAGGGCTGAAGATTGACTCTAAACTATCAATAACCTTCTCTGTTGTTGTGGAGGTCATGATGTCGTATTCATAGTAGTGACTATAGTACTCAACTACCACAATAATGGAGTGGTTGGATGGCAAGGGTCCCAGTAAGTCTATAGCTACATCCTGCCAGGGGCCCTCCGGTAATGTTGTTGGTCTCAATGGTTCAGGTGGGTCGGGTCTGGCTACTATCTGACAGCCGTGGCACGCTTTACAGTGTTTTTCAGCTGCCTTGTCCATGCCAGGCCACCAAACCTTGGTTCTGAGATGTTGCTTTGTTCCACCTATTCCCAAGTGTCCTTCATGTGCTAACACCAGGGCTTGTGCATGTAACACTGTGGGTAGCATGATGCGTGTTCCTCGAAGAACTAGGTACGCCACTACGCACAGCTCATCTGCAATTGCTGCATAAGCTTTACAGTTCTCAAAATGTCCATTTGTGATTGTCTTCCGTACCTCAATCAGCTCTGGGTCGGTAGCAGAGGCTTCCTCCACCTCTCTAGTAGCGAGTGCTTTTGGTGTTGCACTCACAGCTACAAATCACACGTATTCATCTGAGCTGTGAGAATGTCTCTCCTGTTTTGCTGTCACCCCCAGCAATCGTGACAGTGGGTCTGCAATGTTTTGCTTGCCTGGAATGTGTATCACCTTAAAATCGTATGGCTGTAATCTAAGTACCCATCTCTCTATACAGGCACAGGGTTTAGAGTGTGGGCCGTATATCACTTGTAATGGCTTATGGTCAGTTACCAAGTTACATTTTCGGCCATACACATATGGATCCAGCCTCTCAAAAGCCCATACAAGAGCTAAGGCCTCTCTCTCTGTTTGAGAGTATTTCCTCTCACAGTCTGTTAAACTACGACTTACATAGCATATTGGTACCTCTTGTCCCTGTTGGTCCTGAACTAGTACTGCGCCTAAACCTACAGGACTGGCATCTGCTATCACCTTGGTTGGTGCGTCCTTATCAAAATATGCTGAAGTGCCGGCTCTGGCCAACTCTTCCTTGAGTGCACTGAATGACTGTCTCTGTTGTGATCCAAATTTAAATGGTGTGTCTTTTCTCATCAGGCGTCGCAGTAGCTCTGATAGCGTTGCAAACTGCGGGATGAATCTGCTACTGTATCCAACGAGTCCCAAGAAACTCCTCACCTCTGTAGCATTCTCTGGTTCCCGAGCTTCTGCCACCGCTCACAATCTCTCTGCTGTTGGTCCGATGCCCTTTTCAGACAGCAGGATTCCCATGAAAATCAATCGGTCCATGTTGAATTGTCACTTCTCTGACTTTAGTGTCAATCCACTTTCCATTAGGCTGGTCATAACAGCATGCAGGCGTCTGTCGTGCATTTCCTGGTCGTGTGCATGCACGATAATGTCGTCTGAGATGTTTTCAAAACCCTCTATTCCAGCTAAGGCATTAGTTATCTCGTGCTGATATTGCTCAATAGCTGAAGATACACCGAATATCAGCCTCTTGTACCTGTATATTCCATTATGTACTGCAAACGTTGTGATTTCTCGTGACTCAGGGGTCAGTTCTAGCTGGTGATAACCCCATTTCAGGTCTAGCTTACTAAACACGGTTGAGCCGTTCTTTCCTTGGAGATCTCATCAACGGTGGGGATTGGATATCGTTCCCTCACTATTGCCTGGTTTGCTCGTCTCATGTCTAGGCATAACCTTACATCCTTATCTGCTTTTGGTACAATAACCACAGGATTTACCCATGGGGTGGGACCAGTTACAGGTTTGATAATGTCCATGTCCCTCAATTGTTTTATTTTGGCCTCTACTGTCCCCCTTAATTTGAATGATATATGCCTGAGTGGCTGGGCCACAGGCTTTACTTGTGGGTCGATATACAAACTGATCTGTTTTGTGTTCAGCCTTCCTACTCCCTGGAACACCTTTGGATACCGCTGTTCTAGTAGCTGTCTTACATCTACCACAGCTGAGACATCTGCGCCTATTTTTAAAACTCCCAGTTTCATGGCTGTCTCCTTCCTAGCAACAGCTCTCCATGGCCTTTAACCACAGTGAACTCCGCCTGCTCAGTTCTCTTACCTATTGTAATCCCACATGTGAATATACCTTTAGCTGACAGTGGTCGGCTAGAAGCATAAGAGAATAACTTTCTCTCTGTCTTAGGGACATGTGACTGACACTTAATGTGTTCTGACTTTAATCCTTCCCATGTATTCTCATCTATCACATTATTAGTTGCATCCGAATCAATTAACATTCTCAGGTTTACTCCCCCCACACAAAAGGTAAGTCTCTCTGTCACGTTATTTCCAGTAACAGCAAATGCACAGTTATTTTGTTCCTCTACATTGTTCACACTGTGTTTCTTTGTACCCTTTGTGCGGCATACTTTGGAGAAATGATCCTTTCCCTTGCACTTATGACATGTTTGTCCGCGTGCTGGGCATTTCGGATCTCTGCCCAGGTGGTCTGTGTGTCCACATCTGTAACATTTCCTTTCGTTCCTATCGCCATTTCCCTTTGGATTCTCTGTCGAGCTTTTCGCATAATACCCTCTTTTCTGTGCAACACGACGAACAGTATCTGTCTCCGCCTTCTCTGTACATGACATGGCTGACATCTGCTCCTCGATGTTTTCACATTGTGAGGCCAATTGTAACGTGTGGGCGAGCGTTAGACCATGCCCTTCCTCTAGCAATTTCCTCTGCACATAGGCTGATGTGCACCTACTCAGGATAGCGTCTCTTATTTGATTATCCGCTCCCCCCCAAAAGCACAGTCTTTAGCAGCCTGCTGCAAGCGAGTAGCAAATTGTTGCACAGTCTCACCTGTCTTCTGGGACAACTTATAAAAAGTCTGTCTAGCAAAAGCTGCGCTGACCTGGGGCACAAATTAGTGATTCAAAGCACTAACCACCGCCGTGTAGTCTGCTGGTTCTCCTGTGTCCGGTAGAGTCGAAAAGATATCCTGGACATCTGGTCCTGTTAGGTGTAGAAGTAGAGCTCTTCTCCTCTGCTTTGTGGCAGCTGTAGAGGTATCGTTGATAAAGAGTCCTTTGCCGTCGGCATAATGCTCAAAAGACGTTAACCACCTCATCTATCTTGGACCCAACTTGGCTGGCTCGGTGAAACATGCAAAATTTTGAATGCCGGTCTTCTCCATCCTAGCTAACTAAAACTTGGGCAACTACCTTTTTAAAATGATTCCTGTTCGTTATTCTCATCGCCAATGTTGTATCTGTGCTTTAATGCATTCAATCAAGCATGTAGATACGTCGAATTAAATCAGAATCAGGCAGACAGGCTTATAACTGTGATCTTTACTTTATTGGTAAAATGGCTGACTGCTGCTTTCCCGGGTAATTCCCATAATGCAATGCACATTACATTATCGTATTTACTGGTGTCAAACTCGCACATTACATTACCGTATTGACTGGTGTCAAACCGCAATCAATACACGACAAGCAGGTCGGACACCCGCTGTCAACCCGCCTCCAATCAACCTTCCCAAGTGTCGGGTCCCCGATTTGTGCATGGACCCGACACAGAGCGGCGGGGAGAGGATTATAGCCACTTAACTGCTTGTTAGCAGGCTTTTTCCAATTTTGACACTTGTACTTTGGGCTTCCCGACATCCGGACACCACGCCAACTAAGTGCAGCATGTTGTGAGTCTGCTGTAATGTTTATGAATTGATGACATCTGCAGAAGTGGTGTGAAGGATCCAATGGTGCACTGGTGAGTTTCAGAAGTAAGAAAATGTTGGGAAATTCATTTTTAATGCGTTTAGACTTTTCTGTAAGTAACAAGTTTTGAATTGTATGTGTAGTCCCACCTCATTGGGAGAACCTCTCTCACCAGTGACAGATTGCTTCTGTAACCTCACCTGCAGCTGCCATCTGTTCTAGCCTAAAGAGGGAGTCACTGGAGATCCTGGGTGCAAGAGCACACCTGTGAACAGTGATTGTCAGTGTTTGCAGCACCTCAATGCTGTCAAACACTGAAAAATCAACTGTCAAATAAAATTGTGCGTGGTCCCTTTAAAAAAAAACGGCAAATGACACGTTATCAAATGACGTTGTCTGACACTGGCTTCCTCTTAATTGGCTGGCAAGCCCCCAGGGTGGGCTTAACAAGGCCAATTGACGTAAAATTACGTCTGTGTGCAGGATGTAGTTGGGGGGCGGGACTGGAACCATATGAATTTAAATGTCCGAGCTGCCGTGGTGGGATTTGAACTCATTTCTCCAGATCATTAGCCCAGATCTAACAACTATGCTACCATTCCCTACAACTCAATACTTAAAACATTCCCCCAAAAGACAGAAAAATATTTTCTTTTCAGTTTTTCTTCCCTGGCCTATGCTGAGGCATGGTTCCCTAGCACAGAGATAATAAAAGAACCTGCTTTATATTTAGTTTAGAAACCATTATAATTTAGTATACGTCAATTAAACAATATGATTTAAACCACAAATACTGCAGATCCGCTTAAGCTGGTCAATGTCACTCATTTCAGCTTACAATGTGGAAAAGGTAGGGTTTCCACCTAGTGTGATTTAAATAAAATAGGTGGTGGGAATTTTCTGGATGTTAAGTGTTGTGAAAATTTAAACACATTGGGGGAGAAATTCCCTAAATTATCGCCACCCGTTAACGCGGCGTAATGTAGAGAAAGTGGCTGCTGTCACTCTTTCGCCAGCTGGGGGTGGGTCCCGCGATGTCCTCCATTATTGTGGTCCTGGTGGCACTGCTGGTAAGTAGCATCACCCTGAAAAGAAAAATGAGCGCTGTGGTGGCGTCAGTTGGCATGCAACATGACTTAACATCACCACAGCGAACTTTGACCCTAGTGCTGAGTTCAGCGCTGGGTCCTAATCGTGCCAGGTAAACCCAACGGGCAAGCAGACTGACAGAGGCACTGTCAGCACCTCTTAACGGGACACACACATCTTTCAGGTAAGTTTGCATTTAAGCTTTTGGTCTTTTAAATTTTTTTTATTGATGTAGAGGCTTGCTGCAATACATGTTAAAAGTTTTTTAAGTGTATAGGGAGTGCTGCTGGGTGCTTGCAAGGCCTCAGATGATAAAGGAAGGCCTCTGAGAAGACAGACAATGCTGCAAGTACTCAGCAGGTCAGGTAACATCTGTGGAGAGAGAAACAGATTTCACATCTGAGGTCAAGATGCTGCTTGACCTGCTGAGTATTTCCAGCATTTTATGCTGGCATTTCAGATTTACAGCATCGGCTCGCAGAGGGAAGAGGAAACCGCAGAAGAGGAGGAAGCAGAAGGAAGGATGCAATCCTTTCTGGCCGAGATATCCGGGATGGAATCATCCGCCTGCGATCCCAGTGACCACAACTTAAATTCCCCTTTCAACATTAGCCCCACACCATACCTTACCTCTGCCATTGACCATCACAGCATCCTCCTGGCCACAATGCTGAAATAAAAGCCACCACAAAGCAAACTATTCAATCCAACTTTATCTATCTATCTATCCAATATGACATCAAGAAATCAACTCATCACCATTATGGATTCCCTTAGTGACTGTCTTGTGTGTGCCTTTGCCTATCCTACTGATGCCACACAGACATACCCCAGTGGCTGCAGCATGGCTGGCGGAAGGCTGCTGACTTTCAGTGGGGGACACTGCAAATGGCCTTGCTGGTCAAACTTGAGGAGCTGGTGTCTGGGAGTGTCAAATCGTGTAATGGTGTTTCTTCTTCTTCACCCTCCTCTCCCTCTTCTTGGCCAACCACTGGCTGGGAGGGCTGCATTTCCTGGATGTGTGAAATGAGGAAGGCACACGGGTGGAGTTGTGGTGAGGGGAGAGGGAGAAAGCAAGAGTTGCATGCCAGAAGGAAGTTAAAATATGAGGATAGCAGCATCTTGTATCCTTTCTGCCACACCGCTGGCCAAGGGCTTAGCCATGCCCCTGTCAAGAATGGCCGGCAATGTCTCCTCCAAGAGGGTGAGGTGAGGCTAGGAATGGGAGATGTTCTTCATGTTTGGTAAAGATTGTTGGTAGGTGAGTGATTGAGGAGCGAGTTGTGCATTGAACAGTGTGTGAGGCTAATGATTCAGTTAGTAGGAGACGGTTTTGAAGATGTATTCACTGATCTTGACCAGTGGTCTGAGGTCATAAAGCTACTTTGGGCACTGGAGCCAGGTGGCGGGGGCGACACTGCTGGCACACATCGTTCTTTCTGGAGGGCCTCCTGGCCCCTGTGGGTAGAATACCTCTCTTGCAGTGTTGACCCCCTGCACAAAGCTGCAGTGCTGCATGCGCGACCCTGGGTGCCCCTTCCCTGGCTTGCTGAGCCACTTGTGATAGTGCTGAAGCAATTATACCATGTTTTGAGGTTCGGAAGGGAATTCAGCTTTAAATGCTGAATACTCCTATTTGGGACTTCTTTTTAATGTTAATTTTTTTTTTTTGAATGGCTGAAAAATTCCTTTTTTTCACTTGGTTTTAATTTTTATTAGTTCTGAACGCATTGCCCCTTTAATTCATAGCCCTTTTAATTGCCCACAATTCATTGCAAACTGCACAGCCTCACTCCCAGAAGCTGGAAGAAGCTGCAACGCCGCTCCTGGACGGGAACTTTGGGTCGGATGCCTCCACTAACGCCACCAGGACGGCGTTACACTGAGCTAGCGCTGGGCTAAAAATCAGCGCAAATTTTTGCCCGGTAGTGCTGTGGCCATTTTAAGCGGCGGTAAACCCGAGGCCGTGGTGACACCGGCAGGTTTTTGTCGATGTCCAATTTCTAGGCCATTCTTTACAATCGCAGCTACAATTTTCCTGCACCCAAAAAAAACTTCCCGCAAACATTAAAACCGGCAAGCAAGAACCAAAACAAGTATGTGAAATCCTCCAGATTTTGTTCCTCTGTTTTTCTTCTTTCTCTGCAATACAAAACCTTGTGGAGTTATGAGACATCTGTTTACTGCAAGCAGCTGACATACTTCAGATGCCTGTTTTAAGGGCATCATATTGGAGATGTGCACCAGTTCAGTTAACCGATGCATGAAGGACGACGGATGAGATGTTGGACAGTTTTCTAAAGACAGACTAGATATTTCATTTGGTATTCCATTTATTTCTGAAAAACTACCTTCCCTCTTTATCACCAGAAACATTAGGTTAGCTTCTCTATTCATTCCACAATTTTGCTTTTTATGATTGGTACTATTATATATTTCATGCTTTATTTTTTATGAGTGGCTGACCTTTAAAATGTGATTACATTAGGCTGTTGATTTACTACTTGATATTTTAGAAAGAAGCTTATTAAGAAATATATAAGGTGGCTTTCTATAATGGATAATTCAAAAATCCTGTTGTGTGCTCTCCCTTTAATTTCTTTTCAACTGCATTGAATTATAATCTGTTTAACTGAAGGCGATGAAATGGATACAAGCATACCACACAGATTGTTCCTACACCACCGTGAAAAAGAACGGTGAAAGTTGCAGATGCTTCAATTTGCCCTGAGGGTTTAACCAGTAAAAAGGAGAAGATTGCCTCTTCTTGATCCATAACTTAGGACCAGACTGGGGTGAAGTATTCTGTACAATGGAGCTCATTGACAGTAACATCTTATGTCATCAAATATAAGCTCACAATATGGAAAGACACTTACAGAGCCCAGTGTGGAATACAACACAGGCGGAGATGGTAGAAGTAGGTCAGTAAGAAATTGTTGTGTTATTCAGAGCAGTTTAAAGTGCCGGCCACTTTCATTGAGAGTAATTTTAACCAAACTGTAGGGGGTGGCGGTGTGGTGGTGTTTGGCGCATACGTGCACCCAGTCAGTTATGCCCCTGACTGTTTTGTGAGCGGTTCGAATCGCTCCCACGCCCCTGGGTTCTAGACACCGGACTTAGGTACAAGGTGGCGGTACAGAGAAGACTCGAGTAGACAGGTGGTTGGATGTAAACAAAACCAGGATTTTATTGAAGAGGAAAAATTGACACAGTCTTATGGAAAATTACTAGAGTACACTTCTACAGGCAAAAATACAAATGTAAAAGAATAATAATAGCTATACTTATACAGGGAATGGGGAACACACGGCACATCGAGAGAAAACAACTATCTTAACAATCCCCTTATCCTTATCCCACCCCCTATACCTAACTAGATTAAGCTATGAGGGGTCAGAACTTCATGCTCACCAATCAAAAGGGTTTGTTGGACTCATACAGCGGTTGGGTTCGGGGTTCGCTCTTGGTGCTCTCTGGAGCCTGCCGTCATCACGTGGTCTCCGGGTGCTGCAAGGGCGTTGTCCAGGTTTGAGTACCCCAAAGTTAAAGTCTCTGTTTGGGTACTTTACCTTGCAGGGATGATTCTTCGTCGACAGCCGCCAGATTGAGTTGGTGTGCAGTTATTCGAAGGTCGGCCGAGGCTGAAGGCCTGATAATTCGTAACCTCTCCTCCGTTCAACTCCTTAGTTGGTCTTCTTCAGCTGGTCTTCCTCAGGTGGCCTTCCCTCCGGTGGTCTTCCCTCCTCCCCTCGTCGCGTCCCGCCTCGCCTGGCCTGAATTGTCCGTGTCCGCCTGACCTGGTGCCGGGGCTAGTTCCATATGGAGTGGGAAAAGGGCACGGGCAAAGGCCAGGGGGTAAGCCCAGGATGGGGAAAGAGCGGCAGCCACGAGGTCGAGGGGCCGAAGAGCAGCACCAGCACACCAACCAACAAGAACACCGAACACGAACACACACAAGACAAACTCCTTGCTACCCGATGGGGCCTTCAATTATACCTTCATCGAAAACCCTTATCTGCGCGCCAAATCAGGTTAATTCTTTGTTTTAAACTTGGCGGGATATTTTAGATAATGGTAGCAATCCATACTAACTGGTTTTGGATGGCCGGTAATCGCATCTACCGGGCCGATAATTCACTTGTATTGTCCTGAAAGTTCTTTGATGGGCCTGTCTGGCCTCGATGGCTCGGCTAATCGGTTTCCGATAATATATGCAGACTGCTAGATGGCCTTAACTATAGATCTAAACTGAATTTAGATTTGCCTCCAATTCAGTCCAATGCATAATTCAGAGTCCTGTCTGGTTCCAAAATACAAAGTCTCTCTTCACAGAAGCCTGCAGCTTGGTTTCGATTTCTCCAAGCTGTCTGCGTTGCAGAGTCCATTTTAAAATCTCACAGGCTTGCTGCCACGAGGCATGGACGCCATTTTAGGTACCCTTTTTGATTTTAAACAGTCCATGCAGGGTCCCGTTTATTAATAACAGCCTTCGGGGAAATGCAGAAAATTTGCAAATCTTACAGTCCCCGATGTGATATTAAAACTTGCTTGAAGTATCATACATTTAAGGTGAGCAAACTTTTTCTGACCCTCCATAGTCAACCTTCCCCTGTAATTACCTATCTAATATACCCACGACACATGCACTTCCCACTCCGCGAAAATGTAGTGTACATCAGCATTCAGAGAGTAAAACTACAGACTTTACACACACATCCAAGCATGGAGGGTGTCGAACACCCCTGCACCACTTGGTACACATATCTTTATTAAACCGCGTCGCAAAAAGCAGCAAAAGAAAAACCTTTAATAAAAATAACAAACACAAAAGAAATGACATTCCTTTAATCAGAATACAGGGAAAAGACTTAAACCGGCATATCTCCCTCCACCTTTACATAATATTCCTTCCAAATCCTCTGGTTTCGGAATTCTGACCACCGACCTTTTCCCTTACACTGAATACAAACTAATTACAACACTATCCCTAACTGGCAAACCACGAGAATGTGAGAAGCCAGTCTGATCCACGAAGGGACCTCTATATTATTGAAAATGTTCCACCAGGGTGGAGTCACAATATCTAATATCTTAGTCCCTATCTCTACAGTTTTCTGTTCGAGTGTATAAAAATGTTTCTGCGAAACTATAACGGCTTTGAGTATTTTGGTCAGATGTTCAGGGAGAGGGGGAATTTTGTAGCCAAAGTGCGCTACGTACTTTTGCAAATCCGTAAAATTCTCCTTCACAGTGAGGTGAACAGTGGAGGGTTCAGGAATGGGGACAATTTGCTCCTGGGCCACTTGAACTTCTGCCTCGGATTTAAAACAGAAACTGCTGTCACTAACCGGACAAAACTATGCTGTCCATGCTGGTACTGGGAAGTGCCGGTGGTGAAACAATATGTCCCACCTCCTATATATGCTACCTGCGGGGGAACATGGCCTTGTGCCATTGCCTCCATGGTACAATTTATAGGCTTAGCATCAGCAGCTCTGTACCCACACTGCAGTTTTGAATAGGCATTCAAGTGTTGGGGACACAGGTTTATGTGTGCTCCCCGGCTCCGGCACCCTGAGAGGTCAGTACCTGTCATAGCATGCTCCCACTTAATGACGTAAGGCGGGACCGCTGTCAAACGAATGTGTGCACTCCCCTGAATGACTCCAATTTTCTCAAACCTGTATACCGGTGCGGGTCGGGCTGTCCTACCCATGACCGGCATCCTAACTACTACTCCCATGATTGTGTGGTTGGACCGCCCGCAATCCACGAGGACTGGATAGGCTTCGGAGGCTAGCCGGAGTTGGCATGAACTTAATGCATTCTCAAAAGGGTGGAGGGCTGCGAGTTGCTTGTTGCTAATCCAGGAGGGGACCAAACCCTGTTTTAAGTCTTCCAGATTACTGCGGCCCTCGCCCAGTAACCACGTCCCATATAACACGCACACCTCATTCTGCACAGCCTAGTCAGAAGCATTTCTGTCCTCCCTTATGAGAGCATTTACCATCTTTGCGTGTTTTTCAAACTCGGCTATGATCTCCTTTAAGTGGAACGTCATGGCCTGGTCCTCATGCAACTCTGAGCCCACTACCTTTTTCTCAACCAGTAATACCCTTTTTAACTGTGTTTTTAAACCGTTTATCTGGGTCTGCAGCTCTATGTCATCCAAGCTGTTGATGACAGAGGAGCCAGTATTAAACGCAGTAAAAACATCATTCCACACACCCGTTCTTTGCCTCCCTGTGATACCCAAAAATTCTCGGTGTGTGGTGTAGAGTTCGGTCTTGTCCACGTGGGCAAAATCAAACTCGTAAAACTTCTTGAACATGTCCTTTAATAGGGCCTGGTATAACTGCTCTGTTTCTTTGGGGCACCACTCCGGTAAATGCATCTCGGTGAGATTTAAAATCACGAAGGCTACCACATAGTGTACCCCCTGGTACAGCATCTGATCGGTGGTGACTAATACCAACCCATTCCCTGGTCCCTTGGTGGTGGTGGGGCAATCTTCCCTGGATAACCTCGCCGCCTGCGCCGTGCACGGGGCACAAGTTCAGTGGCATTGACTGGGATGTGGGTGTATGGGACCGCACACACCTTCAGGCTGTTATCCCACTTCATCCCCTCCCCGGTGTTGTGCCACTGCCGGTGGAAAACAATGGATATGCCCGTGGGGCAGACCTCCTCTGACCCCCACATACAGATGTAAATCTCTTGATCCGGTTCCCACCACTTGTCCCAACACACGCTTAGTCCACACACGCTTAGTCCTCCATTAGTCCCGGTAATCGTCCAATGGGTGTTGTTCCCCAACCGGTCCCAGTCGACTTCAGGGTTCCTCATGCCCTTGCGCAACTTCCTGAGCCACCACCATCTATCCAGTGGAATGTGTCCTTTACACGTCAAACATATTCGCTTTCCAACGGTGAGGCTGACCCTCGTGGTAATGACTCGTACCTGAGGGCACAGGAGGGAGGCTTCCCCGTACGTGAATCCGGTTTGGCTGGAGTACTGAGATGAATTGGACCCCAGCCATCCTGGCCACGTTCCCTCGTGGAAGTAAATGGCGGTTTCCTTCGCATCCCGTTCACCGCTTCCGTCGATCACCAGGGGCACCTTGTCTCCCGAACACCCGTAGATGTGGGAGTCTTGGATGTCGCCCCTCCTTTGCACACTCATCCCGATCAGGGCGAATAGGATCACGATCCATTCCAATCCGAAAATCTTTCTGCAAAAGATGTAAAAGAACATGCAGCCAGGTCCCCAAGAGATTCTCTGGCTTGCTGAAGCATGGTCGGGTCCCGTGACCTCGACCCCAAGATACACTCTTAGCAGACTACTTACATAAAACTACCCATCACCTTATTTAACTTAAATTATAAACACCCAAACTTAAGCTAAATAATTACACTTTACTTAAACTTAAACTTAACTACAACTATATACATCCGCAGCCCGTCTCCGGGCGGCCAGGCTAATCCCTGGTCAGACTGCGGCTCGCTACTATCCCCGGCATGACCTTACCGTCCTTGACTGTTGGTGCCTCGCAGCCCATGGCTGCTGACTGAGGACCTGTGTCCTTGGACCTCTCCCTGGCTCGAGGGGCGGCCCTTGGTAACTGGAGGGCTGGTGACCATGGCTTTCTCAGCTAGGTCGTCCGTGGGGACCGTCTAGGGGTTTTGATGGGTGGGGCTCTCTTGGCCGCTGGGCCTTTTACCCGAACCGCTGCTCCCCCAGGCTTGACCCCTCCCGAACCCGGGCTGTGGGCAGGTAACTTTTCGCAGCCTGCTGCCGCGAGCTGAGAGTCTCCGCCCCCAGGTCCCATGGCTGGGTCCGGGGCGGGGTTTTTGACATCAGGTCCCTCCCTCTCAACACCTGGGTTAGGGGCGGGATTTTCACCCTCAGGTCCCTCCCCCTCATCTGGATCCCAGAAGAGTGGGGGAGTGTCCCAAACGATGGGCGGGGTGGTCCCTCCCTTCAAACAAGCCAGAGCGCCTGCCTGTGCAGTCTGTGAACTCGCTCCTGCTGCAGGTTGAGGATCTTTATCCTCAGACCTTTTTCCAACTGGCTGCTTTCCCCTTTCAGGCATAAACAGTTTACACTGGTTGATGTGGAAACATTTTGTACGCCGGGGCATCTTCATGGCATATACCATGGGGCTGGCTTTATCTACAATACTGTAGGGCCCCATGTACAATGGTTCCAAACTACCTACTCAGGCATAGTTCCTCACCATGACCTGATCTCCTACCTCCCACTTGTGGTGCTTTCTCGGTTCGTGCAGCAATCGGTTACTCCGATGCTGCCTTCCCATGTTCCCAGCCACCTGTTCATGGACCTGCTTCAGGTGCTCAAAGAGGTTTCGGGCGAACCTGTCTCGGTTTACCTCCCTGAGCTGACCCTCCTTGAGCACCGGGGCTAGTAAATGGGTGGGGGTCCGCACAACCCTGCCAGTCATTAGCTCATACGGGGATTACCCCGTGCTTTTAGACTGGCTGGCCCGGTTCCCCATCAAAACTAACAGTATGAATTCGGCCCATTTACGGGGCGAGTCCACCGTGTCCTTTCTTAACCTTTCTTTCAGGGTCCGATTCATGCGTTCTACAATCCCCAATGACTGGGGTTTGTGGGCTACGTGCCATTTCCCTTCGATGCCAAGCAGCATCAGGGTGTTCTGCATCACCTGTCCGGTGAAGTGGCTCCCTTGGTCGGACTCCACAAACTGTGGTAGTCCCCACCTCGAGAACACTTCCTGGACCAGGATTCTGGCAGTACCCAGAGCTGTGGCAGTTTTACAGGGAAAGGCCTCTACCCACTTGGTAAACACGTCCACCAGGACTAGGCAGTACTCATAGCCTCCCTGGGCGGTGGGCAGGGGCCCGACGTAGTCGACATGTATCGACTGCCATGGTCCCTCTACCCTCCTGACGTGTCCCATAGGGACCTTCCATTCGTGGGGGTCAGGGTTGTTTGCAGCGCACACGAGACAGCCTGCACAGAACTCGCAGACATCGTCCCTGAGTCCCGGCCACCATCCCGCCTGTTCCACCCATTGCCAGGTGGTCTCAGGCCCAGGGTGTCCCGCTCCTGGACCCTCATGGGCCAGTTGGAGGAATTCCCTCCAGTGCTGCTGCGGCACAACCCACTGTTCCCCCCGGAACAGCATACCCTCTTTAACGGAGAGAGTTGCTGTGCCGTACGGACCTTCTATCTCTTTTCCCTCAGCTATGGCGCCAAGGACTGTTTTGAGGACGGGGTCCTGGGCGTGGACCGTCTTAAGGTCCGGGGCTAACGCTACTCCTACACGCCCTTGGGTCCCGTCCCTACCTCTGACCACTGCCATGGGTCTGGACCCAAATGGGTCCCAGAAAGTGCCTGTGCGGGCACCCTCCTTGGCGAGCAAGTCAGCCTGCTGGTTGCCTTGGCCGCGGGGTTCTGTGGAGGAATGGGCCTTCACTTTGTGAATGAAAACCTTCCCTTCCTCCCCCACTGCTGCCAGGATCTTATCCAGCAGGGGCTTTACTGTGAGGTTTTTCCCGTCAGCAGAGTTGTGTCCACGGCGGGACCAGATGGCTAGGTAATCTGTAGATGAATTGCACGTAAACATGCTGTCTGAGCAAATCGTGTAGGGGGTGGGGAAGATTTCGGGGTGTGTAACGACATACACCACTGCGGACAGTTCAGCCTGCTGGGCGCTGAGGGTGCTGGGGAGCTTAATCGCCATGGCAATGTTTGCCGCTGGGTCGTAAACTCCACACCCTGTGAGACGCTCGCCAGCAGATACCGTGCTGGAACCATCTACATAGATCTCGCAGCCTGTGGGATGTATCCCGGCTCATAAACCTATGTTTACTTCCCAAACCCCTTCAATGGAACACCGATGGGCTGTTCCAGGATATACCATGTTGGCTGCGAGCTTTGGCTCACAGAAATCCTTCACCTTCAGATCCATCTGTGAGAGGAGCAAGGTCCAGCGGGCAATGCGGGCACTGCTCACTCTTCCATCCTTGATCCTCCCATCCAGAAGCATCTGGGTGGGTGTGTGATGGGTGAGGAGGGTGATGGGAGAGGTGCCTGTGAAGATCAGTGATCTTTTCACCGCCCAATGTGTGGCCAAAAGATGCCGCTCATAATTGGAATAGCTCCTTTCCACATCTGTGAGTATCCTGGAGGAGCAGACTGTTAAGTCTGTGAATTATTTAGTTAATTAAGACACAGACTAATGAGTAACAATAAAAACAGGTCTTTACTGGTTGGAGGTAGGGACTATACTGAATACAAGATTACTGCATAGTGCTTATATACTGGTGTGTTCACCCCCGGTATTACGTCTACAGCAGCCTGAGAAAGTAGTACATCTCTTAAGGTGGAACAGGCTTAAGCTCTCTTAAGGTGGAACAGGTTACATACACAACACTCCTCCCTTCTTAGCTTTATAGTCATCCCCCCCATTTAACATAACGTAATAACATATATACATATATAACTTCATGTTTAACGTAACATATCACAGATTCAGTCTCTGCGGAAAACAGTTCACAGATTCAATCTCTGTGGTGTAGTCGGTTCACGCTACTCATTCAATAGTCCTTTCATGGATTTAACAGCTTGAACTTCCGAACTGATTTGGCTCCATTCGGAGGGACCACGTGTGTGATCTGGTAGAGGTGATAATGGTTCAGATGGGTCATCTTCTGTTTTTACTTTTCCTTTACTGCTTCTTGGAGACTCTCTGGGCTCCATTGTCAGCTGCCACAGCTGCCAGCTGCATGCGCAGTTCCTCCTTCTCTTCCTCCTGTTTCCGTCGTAGAGCCAGCTTCTCCCGATGTTCCGTAGACTTTTGGTGCTCCTCCATGATTTCTGCACTTTGGGAGTCGAAGTTACAAGCTGGGCAGGACAGGACATCATAATATTCGGTGTCGTCCACCAGGTCATGGTAATATTCGGTGTCGTCCTGAGCTAGACCAGTGAGAGGGTCGTCTATTTCCTCCATACCCAGCTGGACGTTAGCCAGCTCTTGTTCCAAATCCAGACATCTTTCCTGAAGAGACTTCTTCATGTGTACCTCTGCATCCAGCTTTTTCTGGGCTTTCAGCAAGTCGTTTACTAGTGACCTCATTTGTGATTTTAATACTTCAACTTCCTTTGGAGATTGATTGATCGGACTATGCAATCCCTCTACCGGAGCAGCTGTTTCAGCGGTCTGTTGTTCTACATTGACGTGAGTCAGCGTACTTTTGGCATCCAATGGCTGCTCTGTTGCAGTCGTTTCAGTCTGTGTCATCACATCAGCCATCTCAATGACTTTTGAGAGCTCCGAACCCTTTTCCTTTGAAGATCGCAGCTCGTGTTCAAGTTTTTCCCATTTCAGAGTCTTGTCCCTCAGCATATGAAGGAGTTGGCTGACCGTTAACTCTTCTGACACCAGATTATGGCACGCACCTTCAGAACCTGAATCAGCTTTGATTCGTTCGGCCTCCTCGCGCAGATGGTTGGTGTGCTCCTGCTCCATTTTCTCCATCAGTTGCTTCTGTTGCCTTTCCAGATTCTCCCACTCTGTAACAAAGAACTTTTTTATTTCATTCATCTCTTGCTCAAAACGGCGAATCATTTGTTCTAATTGCTGTTGTAGTTTGAAATGGAGTTGAGTTCGAGCCCAGTGTCCCTCAAAAATGTGCATATCAGTAGACTTGACAGACTCAGAATTCTCTGTTAAACTATGTTGTTGTTGCTCAGTGGAATTCTGTGCTGAAACTTTGTCTTTTGCACATGGGTTGGTCTTACCATCATCAGTTCTAGAGTCTGGGCTGATTATCTGCACCGAGTTCTCACTCTTTATGGCTTTTAGCGAATGCCAGTCCATATTTATGTTTCTAAACCACTCCCGGCCTAGTAGTGGTGGACCTCCCTCGGGTAGCACATATAAGTCCATTATTTGACTTCCTTCGCCCTTGTTGGCCACTGCAACCTTTATTGTCCCGATGGGGTACACTCTCTGCCCCATGTAGGTTGTCAATATAATCTCCGTATCCTGTAGGGGAATATGTTGGAATAACCTTCTGTAATCTTTCTTATTCATGACCGACAATGCCGATCCAGTGTCCAATTCCATTTTTACTTGGACTCCTTCTATCTGAAGAGTAACCCAAATTGTCTGGAGGTCTGCACCCTTACCAACGTTGAGTACCCTTAAGCTAGCCAGTTCAATACTGCTTAAGCCAGCCAGTTCATTACTGCTAGCGTCTGAATCGGACTCCTGTTCGGCCACCTTGTGTACTTTTGCGTATTTCCCTTGCGGTGACTTCTTGTTGCTGGTCTTCTTCCCTGACCTGCATACTCTAGCTATATGTCCAAGCCTACCACAAGTTCTACATTCTTGGTTTTTAAACCAACACTGGTTCTGATCATGCGTTGTCTTTCCACAACGATAACATTTGCCAGAACTCACACCCAATTTGTGTGCACTGAGCTCCGGTGACCGTAGCTGCATTACTGCCGTGCCTCTCGCTGCGGCTTTGTGTGCTGCTGCCATAGTGACCGCCTTCTCAAGCGTCAGCTCATTCTCCTTGAGCAGTCGCTTTTGTGTATCCTGTTTAAATAAACCACACACAAATTTGTCTCGTAGTGCATCTGTCAGTCCCGTTCCAAACTGGCAATATTTCGCTAATTTACGCAATTCCAGCAAATATTCAGCATTGCTTTCATGCTGTAGCTGCCTTCTGTCGTAAAATTTAAATCGTTCCGCTAGCATCAGCGGTGTGGGGTTTAGATGATCTTTCAGGACAGTAACAATCTCATCGAACGTCTTATCCGCCGGTTCATCTGGTGATAACAGGTGTTTCAATTGCCCGTATGTCTTCGCACCCATTAAATTTAATAATGTTAGTGCTTTATCAGCCTCACGAATTTTATTGGCCTTACAATAATTTTTAACTCGTTCAACATATATGGCCCAATCTTCGATGTCACTATCAAAGTTGCTAATATTCCCGTGTTTAGGCATTGTAGTACTTTATCAGATTTGCAATTTCTCAGATTTTTTTTTTTTTACTGCTATCCAAGATGGCGGCTTCCCGCTCTTGCCGTCGTCCTCCGCCCACAAAATGGCGGTTTTCCCGCGCTTGGCGGTCTTCACCCGTCCCCCAACGCTGTCTCCCTTCAGCCACGAGTGCGGCCCTTATCTCCGCCGCGATCGATGGCCCGCGCTTTTCACCGCGGCTCTCGCGCCTTCAGTGTCTGCCGACGCTGCGCCTTTCAGCCCGAGTGCGGCCCTTATCAGGAATTGCGATCGATGGCCCTTATCTCCCGATCGCGATCGCCCTTGTACCTCCGACTTCCCCCAGCCCTGTCTTTGCAGCCAACGCTGCTCGGCTTACCCACCACCGAGGTTGAAAAAGAAGCTGCAGGATGTCTTCTGTCCTCCAGTTTTCAGTCGCTGATGGAGGCTTCAGGGTCCTAATGCCTGTCGCTTCCAGTGGGGTGGTGCGGTTTGAAACCTCTCTTCAACGTCCTGTCTGTGGACGAAGCCGCCGTGGAATAACTGCCGCAGGGTAAGAACCTGACTCGTCACCAGTGTTAAGTCTGTGAATTATTTAGTTAATTAAGACACAGACTAATGAGTAACAATAAAAACAGGTCTTTACTGGTTGGAGGTAGGGACTGTACTGAATACAAGATTACTGCACAGTGCTTATATACCGGTGTGTTCACCCCCGGTATTACGTCTACAGCAGCCTGAGAAAGTAGTACATCTCTTAAGGTGGAACAGGCTTAAGCTCTCTTAAGGTGGAACAGGTTACATACACAACACAGACCACCGGCTCCAGCCGGCCGTGCCGCTCTTGGAGCAGCACAGCACTCAGGCTGTCCCCGCTGGCCGCTACCTCCAGGAAAATCTCTTTCCCCCCATCTATGGCCCCTAAAGCTGGCGTGGTCTGCAAGTCCTTCTTGAGCCGGACAAATGCTGCCTGGCAACCCTCATCCCAAAGTCACTCCACTCCCTTGTGTAAGAGTCGGAGCAGAGGGGCTGCGGTGGCTGCATAGTCCTCAATGAAGTCTCTACAGTACCCGGTTAGCACCAGGAACGACCTCACACCCGTTACTGTGTTAGGGACCGGTAGTTCTTGTGCCGCCTCCCTCCTAGCCTTATCTATGGCCCTTTCTACAGCGCGCACGGTCAGACCGAGGAATTTCACCTCCTGCTGGCCGATCTGCGCTTTCTTGGGATTTACCTTGAAACCCTTCTGTCCTAACAGCTCCAGCAGTTCGGCCAATAGCGGGCCATGCTCCTCTTTCGAATCAGTGAACAGGAGCAGGTCATCCACATTTTGAACCAACTGTCTAGGCTGGCTAAAATCCTTTAAACTGTCGGCCATGCACTGATGGAAAATGCTGGGGCTGTTGTGGAAGCCCTATGGCAAACAGTTCCACGTGTACTGTTGCCCTTTAAACATAAAGGCAAATTTGTACTGATCTTCCCTCCTTACAGGGATGGACCAAAACCCATTTGAAATATCCAGCACCGTGAAAGTGGTCGCGGATGCTGGAATACTCCCGATGAGGTCGACAACTGCTGCTACTGTGGGTGCGCAGGCTGAGATGTTGCTATTGAGCACCCGATAGTCCACCGTGGCCCTCCAGGAATTGTCCGGCTTTCTGACCGGCCATAACGGAGAATTCACGTGGGTAGCTATCGGTCTCAGAACTCCCTGCTGCACTAACGAGGACATGGCCGCTTCCATGTCCGGTTCTGCTTCCCTGGGGAAGTTATACTGTTTCTGTGGTCGGGCCATGGGGTCTCCGTCTATGCTGACCTCAATCCCTGTGACCCTCCCGCAGTCGTGCTTGTGAGTGGCAAATGTGGCCAGGTGGGCCTGCACAAATGCCTGGAAATCTGGTGGGGTGTTGCTGACCATGAGCCCGAGGTTATAATCCTCTTTGGGATTCATGGTGCAGAGGATCCCCTTCCCTTTCTTACCCGGGATAACTACAATCTCGCCGTTCTTTACTTTTCCTGCCCCCCATAGGCAGTGTTTCCTCAAATCCACTAGGATCCTGTGGCCCACAATAAAGTCGGCTCCCAGGACCCCTCTTCCATCCTCCACATCCCATTTCATCAGGACACACGTCCACTTGGAGTGGAGCGATCCTATCCGAATGGCGAGCGGGATGGAAACCGAGCCGGCCTGTGCCCTACCCGTGAACCCCGATAGACTGTATGGGACCCCGCTGGAGAGAGGTGAGGTGATGGGGTTAGCTGAGTAGATCACAGAGCGCGATGCCCCCGTGTCCAACTGATAGGTCCCTGTCACCTTTTCCACCTTCATCTCCAAGAGGGGTCTCCTCCACTCATCATATCAGAGCAAACACAGATAAACCGGCTGCGCTGGCTCTCGTCACGGCTATGGGTTGGATGGGGCTGACGGGGTGAGAGCACCGGTGCCGGCTGCTACTCTCCCCTGGCCAGTCAATAAGGACCTCATGGTGTCCAAAAGTGACTCGATCTCTGTGGAAGGGGCCCCTACCCCCGCCTTTTGGGCTGGGGCTGTGGGATGCTTTCCCTTGTTAGCCTTCCAAGGGTTTTTGCACTCCTTCCGCCAGTGACAACCCTTCCCACACCCGTAACAATTGGTCTTTGTGTTGGGGGGGGTTACTCCCTTCCTGGTGCCATTCCCTTCTACTCTGCACCCCTGGTTTTATCTCATGCACCTTCCCCTTGGGTGGGTGTGCATCGGTTGCCCTGCCATTTTGTAGGCTAGGGTTAGATGCCTAATTACCGTGAGCTCTGTGGTCTGGGGATCTTTGGGGTCGAACCAGGCTTCTGCCTTGGCCCGGACCTGTGGCAAGCTGTTCGCCACCAGGCAACAGAGCCAATGCATCAGGGAATCCCCGTTCAGGAACGTCCGGTCTGGCATCCCCGGGCAAGCTTTCCGGTACACCGGCCACAGCCGGTCCGCAAAAGCCTGCGGGGTTTCCCCAGAAAGCTGGATCGTCTTCTCCACGTGGGAGAAGTGACTTCCCTCATCCATCCCCATAGCCTCTAAAACCGCATCTCTAAGCCCCCCGTACCTGCTCTGCCCCCTTTTACACTCATCAGAGAGGGATTGGAGGAGATTACTCTCCAGAGAGAATAGCAGAATTTTGGCCCTCTCAGCGGCATCGCAGTTGTTGACGCTGGCGGTCTGCTCTATTTCGCTGAAGTGGATCGAGGGGTCTCCTTTTGCGGAAAGCTTCGGAATATGGTTGACCATAACCCTACTGGTTTTGGAGGGGTCCCTCATTATCACCATCGGCGGGTGGGCCGAACCTCTGATGCCGCGCTGGACATATCGGCCCCGGCTCCAGCCTCTCGGGCGGGGGTTGCTCTACCTCCGCCTCCACCTCTGGCTCCACTTTGGGTTCCACCCCCGGTTTCACCCCCACTTGCTGCCAAACCTCTCTGAAACTTGGCGCTACAGGTGGTGGCCGTGAGGTCTCCTCCCTCTCAACCGGGTCATCCCTAGACACTACCGGTGATGTTGGAACTGTCCTCCCCTCGTTCCCAACAAAGTCTGCCTGGCCTGCCTTTGGGCTTATGAGGCATACCATGCCTTTTGCCCTCCGGAGGGCCCGGCTCAGATTTTCTATCCTCTCTTTACAGGGGCCGTGGTCTACCTCCTCAAACCCCTGTTCATTTGCTAGCTTGTAAGCGGCTTTTACCTCCTGTGCTTTCTTTTCCTGTTCCCTGATCTGCCTTGCCAAGCAGGCGTCTTTCTCCCGCAACCTGAACTCATTTCCCTTGGCCTCGGTGACTTGGCACCGTAGGTATTCCAACTGGGTCTTGTGTTCTCCTACTAAATGTACTCTCTCTTGGTTCAAAGCCTGCAAAGCTACTGATAACTTCTCCCCTGCGAGAGCCTTATCCTGGATCTCCAGGGCTGACCCCCTTAACTCGACTGCCTGTGCTGCAACGAGCTCGTCCAAGAACTGGACCTGCTTTTTAAAGCACATCAGCCAAACTGCCTTCTCTAAGGACTTCTTGTGTTCCTTTCCCTCTGTCCACTTAGCTGGTGCATCTATCTGACGCCCAGCCCTTAACAGAGTGGTGATCCACTTCTTAGTGATATTGACCTTGCTGAACACATAATCAGAAATCCTTTCCTCCATCATGGTTCGCTCATCCAAACCACTGACCACTGCATCGCAACCTTGTTGCTGGTGTCTTGCCATGGTTGCCATTTTGGTAGGGTGTGGCCATGTGGTGGTGTTTGGCGCATACGTGCAGCCAGTCAGTTATGCCCCTGACTGTGGTGTGAGCGGTTCGAATCACTCCCACACCCCTGGGTTCTAGACACCGGACTTAGGTACAAGGCGGCGGTACAGAGAAGACTCGAGTAGACAGGTGGTTGGATGTAAACAAAAACCAAGATTTTATTGGAGAGGAAAAACTTGATACAAACTTATGGGAAAAATTACTAGCGTACACTTCTACAGGCAAAAATACAAATGTAAAAGAATAATAATAACTATATACTTATACAGGGAATGGGGAACACACGGCACATCAAGGGAAAACAACTATCTTAACAATCCCCTTATCCTTATCCCACCCCCTATACCTAACTAGATTAAGCTATGAGGGGTCAGAACTTCATGCTCACCAATCAAAAGAGTTTGTTGGACTCAAAACAGCGGTTGGGTTCGGGGTTCGCTCTTGGTGCTCTCTGGAGCCTGCCGTCATCACGTGGCCTCTGAGCGCTGCAAGGGCGTTGTCCAGGTTTGAGTACCCCAAAGTTAAAATCTCTGTTTGGGTACTTTACCTTGCAGGGATGATTCTTCATCGACAGCCGCCAGATTGAGTTGGTATGCAGTTATTCGAAGGTCGGCCGAGGCTGAAGGCCCGATAATTCGAAACCTTTCCTCAGTTCGTCTCCTCAGTTGGTCTTCTTCAGCCGGTCTTCCTCAGGTGGCCTTCCCTCTGGTGGTCTTCCCTCCTCCCCTTGTCGCGTCCCGCCTCGCCTGGCCTGAATTGTCCGTGTCTGCCCGACCCGGTGCCGGGGCTAGTTCCAGATGGAGTGGGAAAAGGGCACGGGCAAAGGCCAGGGGTTAAGCGTGGGATGGGGAAAGAGCGGGAGCCATGAGGGCGAGGGGCCGAAGAGCAGCACCAGCACACCAACCAACAAGAACACCGAACACGAACACACACAGGACAAACTCCTTGCTACCCGAGGGGGCCTTCAATTATACCTTCGTTGAAAACCCTTATCTGCGCGCCAAATCAGGTTAGTTCTTTGTTTTAATCTTGGCGGGCTATTTTAATTAATGGTAGCAATCCATACTAACTGGTTTTGGATGGCCGGTAATCGCATCTACCGGCCCGATAATTGACTTGTATTGTCCTGAATGTTCCTTGATAGGCCTGTCCGGCCTCAATGGCTCGGTTAATCTGTTTCCGATAATATATGCAGACTGCTAGATGGCCTTAACTATAGGCCTAAACTGAATTTAGATTTGCCTCCAATTCAGTCTAATGCATAATTCAGAGTCCTGTCTGGTTCCAAAATACAAAGGCCTAGAAATTCAGTGCCCTTAGCTCCGATTTTGCGGCGCTAGAGGGCCTAGCGCTGCAATTGGCGCCGGTTCCTAATTGCCTGGGGCCCTTCCGCGGCGGTAGACCGGTAGCGCTGCGCCTGGCACCGATGACGTCATCGGTTGTGCGCAGCGTCCCGGTTGCCGTGGTAACCCGGCCCCAAGCCGAAATTCAGTTGCGGCCGCCTCGCCAGTGGCAGCCGCAACTAAGACTCCGGCAAACGAGTGCTGCCGGAGTCTGCGCCGGCGCTTTAAGGAGGCGCGGCGGCCGGCCGCTTTCCCGCCGGCCGCCTGCCCGCAGCTCCCTCCCGGACTTCTCCCCCCCACCCCCCCGGAACAGATGCAAGCCCGGCACTTGTCCGAGGTGCGGGCTCATTTTTGAGGAGATTTGCGCGGGCCGCAGCCGGGTGCAGGCAGCTCCTCCTTAACGGAGGAAGGAGGAGGTCCTGCACTTCCCCAGCCTGCCGCACCGCATCGGGTGCCGCAGCGCCGGAATTGCGGCGCGAAACGGCAGTTAGCGCCCTTTTCCAGGCGCTAAGACCCTTCAGTAGCGCCGGCAGCCGTTTGGGCGCGGCGCCACTGAATTTTTGGCGCACGCAGGGGACCTTAGCGCCAGCACTAATTTCCGGCGCTAAAGCCCTGGCTAAGCCAAAACCCAATTTCTAGGCCAAAGTCTCTCTTCACAGAAGCCTGCAGCTTGGTTTCGATTTCTCCAAGGCTGTCTGTGTTGCAGAGTCCAATTTAAAATCTCACAGGCTTGCTGCCACGAGGCACGGACACCATTTTGGGTACCCTTTTTGATTTTAAACAGTCCATGCAGGGTCCCGTTTATTAATCATAGCCTTCGGGAAAATGCAGAAATTTTGCAAATCTTACAAAACCCATGCAGTGGGGAAAACTGACAGGATAGGATTTTATACCATTCTATACCCCCTTGATTTTATGTTCCATTGAAGTCAAAGGAAAGTAAAATTGGGCGAAGTGTAGAACACGCCGTCGATCCGATCCCGTTTCTCACTAGACGGGTTAGATTCAAATTACCCCCATTTAATTCTAAAATATTTAATAATATAATTATTGCTTGGAAATGTAATGTGGCTAAGGCAAACAATATTTGGACATTCAAAAGCCTAATGTCTTGCTATCTGTAACTCTTGGTCCTATGCATATAAAGGAACGTAGATCCTATGAATTCACACTGCAAAACATTTTTTTTTTCAAACTACCCTGCTGTCCTTTGTAGACAACGTTGCACCTCTCTGTCTGCAGCAGCACAGAACACAGTGTGTCCTATGAAGTAATTGATCATCATTTACCTATCTCTTTCACATTCAATCCCATTCATAACCAGGGAGTGGGGATTGGGGGGATGGGGTTAATTCCTCTTACACAATGAGAAAGTATGGGTCTGAATTTTGCAGTAGGAATAACGGTCTATCAGCGCTCTCCGTTATTATGGAATAAATCGGACAGCAACTTCCAGTGTCCGCATATGCACAGTTAAACACAGAAATGAGGAAGTTGCTGTCCAATTTGCCCTGCTCCTCCACAAGCTTCGCTCTAACAGTATCTCGACCAGAGACTTGGCATTCAAACACATGAAGGATATGTAGTTCTGGTACTTACCCACTAGATACCCATTAAACAAGCCAGAAAAAGATAACGCTTGTCCATTCAAGTGTAAGTGAATTTTTAACGGCATGATAAGTCTTAATTATTGCAAACAACCTCTCTGGGCTTTAAAAATTTACTTTTGCAAATGTGGAGCCTCATTCCTTCAGATTTTAATTATTGTTGGAGATTTAATAAAAGTTAAAAATTATTTTTTTCTCTTTTTCTTTCTGTCTCATTTATTTCACTCTCTTAATCCCTTAATTTCTTAATTTCTTTCTCTCTATTTTGCTTTCTGTACATAATTTTACACTGAATTAAATATTCTAACTTACACTTCATGTTTTAGACTCTGCAGAGGGAATTTTTCGGGGGGTCAGCGGGCGCGTTTGGTGGCGGGTCAGGTGGGGAAAATATTCAGGTAGGGAACCCGCTGTCAACCCACTGTCACGTTAGTTTCCCAGATGTTGGGTCTGTCAGCGCTGAACAGAACCGACACCAAGCAGCGGGAGAGGCAATTTAGGTGTTTAAGAGCTTGTTCACAGCCTGTTAAAGAGAATTTTGAGCTCAGCTTAACATTTTACGAGGTCGCCCACGAGTTCCACGCTGCTTGGGGATCACGTCAGGAAAGGAGAAACATAGAAGACTAGCTGGAGTGCCCGGCAGTGCCTATGCTTTTTCGAGGGCATGTTGTTGTTGGAAGAGAGAGAGCGACTGGGGGGGAAGAGAGAGAGCAACTGGGGGGGGAAGAGAGAGAGTGACTGGGGGGGAAGAGAGAGAGCGACTGGGGGGGGAAGAGAGAGAGCGACTGGGGGGGAAGCGAGCGAGCGACTGGGGGAGAAGAGAGAGAGCGACTGGGGGGGAAGAGAGAGAGCGACTGGGGGGAAGAGAGAGAGCGACTGGGGGGGAAGAGAGAGAGTGACTGGGGGGGAAGAGAGAGAGCGACTGGGGGGGAAGAGAGAGAGCGACTGGGGGGGAAGTGAGAGTGCGACTGGGGGGGAAGAGAGAGAGCGACTGGGGGGAAGAGAGAGAGTGACTGGGGGGAAGAGAGAGAGCGACTGGGGGGGGAGAGAGAGAGTGATGGGGGGAAGAGAGAGAGAGATGGAGGGGAAGGTGGCCCGATGGACCCCTACGAAGGAAGGAAGAAGGTAAGCTCTCCCTCCATGTCCCACCCCTTCACTCTTTCCCTCCCTCACCCTCTCTCTCCCTCCCCCGCCTCTCCCTGCTTTACTCTCTCTCCCTCCCCCCTGTCCTCTCCCTCCCTCCCCCTCTCCTCACCCTCCCTCCCCCTCTCCTCACCTTCTCCCTCCCTCACCCTCTCTCTCTCCCTCCCCCTGTCTCTCCCTGCTTTACTCTCTCTCCCTCCCTCCCCCCCTTGTCTTCTCCCTCCCTCCCTCCCCCCCTTGTCCTCTCCCTCCCTCACCCTCTCCTCACCCTCTCCCCTCCCCCCACCCTCTCTCTCTCCCCTTTCCCTCCTTGCCCCTCTCCTCTCTCCCTCCCTGCCCCTCTCCTCACTCTCCATCTCCCTCCCCCTCCCCCTGTCCTCTCCCTCTCCTCCCTCCCTATTTCTCTGTCACTCTGACATCTGTCTGTTGACTGTTCCCCTATGCTACCCCAGGCCACGCCGTCCGCCCACTCTCCGGGGCAAGATAAGAGCCGGGCTCCGGCCCCACACCCACACCACCAGGGATCAGCACCCGGGGAACCCGCCCGCCGCCCAACGTGAACAACAAACACCCTCCTCACCTGTCTCGGAGTTGAATTCTCCGAAAGCGGCCACGGTGCCCCGAGTCTCTTCCCCCGCGCATTCAGGAGGCGTGGGGAAGAGAGAGAGAGAGTGAGACGGGGGGGAGAGTTAAACGCCGCCGCGCACCTGCTCCGCGGAGCTCCGTGCCGCAACAGCCGCACCAGCCTTTACTAAGATGGTGGCGGTAGCGACGCTCGGCTGAGGCCCGCCCCTCCAGCCTTCACAAAGATGGTGGCGATCGGGGGCCGCTTGTTGACTGGGGCCAGGAGATGCCTAGCTCGGGCGTGGGTGCGGAGGAGAGGCCCAGGCTTCGACGCCTACAAAAACAGTGCAAGGTAGGAAAATTATAGAGGTTAGAGAAAAGATGTACAAATTAATTAACTTTTTTAAAAAACAATTTGTGTTTTAAAAGCAACATTTTTTTTTCTGGAAATGTATATTTGAAAAGAAACATGCAGAAAGTGGGAAAAAGAAATGAACAGTTTGGAATCAAGATGGCGGCCGCTCACCTCGGTTCAGAACGATAAGGCCCGCCCACACACGCACCGATTGGTTGACCATCATGTCACCGAAGCGTAGGATTGGTCAATTGTCCTGTCGCTCGACTCTAGGAGGGCCCGCTCGCATGCGCGACGAACCCGCCATGCCACGCAGCGATTGGTCGACCGTCGGGTCGCTCGACCATACAATTGGTCGACCTTAATGTCACTCTATGCTAATGAGCGGATAATGAGCGGAATTCTAAATGTTTTTTGGATACCGCGGGCGCAATTTTTGTCTTGCCAAAACATAAATACGTTTACGACTGTTCCGGAATCGTAAGCTTTCTTTTGATGTAACGCACGTGTAGGTACGCTCTATAACTTTAGAGTGTATAGCCGAACAGACACACCGAAGGACAGACAGACAGACAGACAGACAGACAGATCGATCCTTTTATATATATAGATAGGAACAGGAGTAGGCCATTCGGCCCCTCGAGCCTGCTCCACCATTCAATGCGATCATGGCTGATCATCCAAATTCAGTACCCGGTCCCTGCTTTCTCCCCATACCACTTGATCACTTTAGCCTTGAGAAATATATCCAACTCCTTCTTGAATATATTTAATGAATTGGCCTCCACTGCCTTCTGTGGTAGAGAACTCCACAGGTTCGCCACTCTCTAGGTGAAGAAATTCCTCCTCATTTCTGTCCTAAATGGCCTACCTCTTATCCTTAGACTGTGACCCCTGGTTCTGGACTCCCCGACCATCGGGAACATCCTTCCAGCATCTAGTTGGTCTAGTCCTGTTAGAATTTTATAAGTTTCGATGAGATCCCCTCTCATTCTTCTAAACTCCAGCGAGTACAAGCCCAATCGATTCAATCTCTCCTCATACATCATTCCTGCTGTAGGGGGGCAGCTTATAACTGGTTTACGGTAATTTACCTGGTCAGGCAGCTTTGGCTGCACTCTGACCAATTCCAACCTTTTACCTGGTTTACAGTAATTCACCTGGTCAGCAGCCTTTTGCTGCTACACTGTAAACCAATTTCCAAACAGCGGTTTCGAATCAGTACCCCAACTTCCAGTTCAAATCAAATCAAATCACATCAAATTTTATTGTCATTGTTAGTGCACAAGTGCAGTACAACAAAATGTAGGCTTGCGGCTCCCGAGAGTGTACAATTTGGATTAGGACACTTAAACATTTCAACATACATTTGTACATATATATTAGCATAAATATGACCATAATAAAGTGCATCGGCAGATGTGCAGGCTTTAGTGTTTATTTGTGGAGTTCAGTAGGATGACAGCCCTGGGAAAGAAGCTGTTCCTAAATCTGGTCGTACAGGTGCGAATGCATCTGTAGCGTCTTCCAGATGGTAGGAGGGCGAACAGACTGTGGCTGGGGTGGGTAGGGTCTTTGATGATGGACCGTGCCCTCCGTAGGCAGCGTTTCTGATATATATGTTCTATGGTCGGTAGCCGGGTGCCGGTAATGCGTTGGGCAGTTTTGACTACCCGCTGCAGGGCTTTCCGGTCATGGTAGCTACAGCTGCTGTACCATACCGTGATACAGTTTGTCAGGATGCTCTCTATAGTGCAGCGGTAGAAGTTAGAGAGGATCGGGGGTGACAGATTACATCCCTTCAGCCTCCTCAAGAAATATAGGCGCTGCTGGGCCTTCTTCACCAGAGAGGAGGTGTTGAGGGACCAGGAGAGGTCTTCCGTGATGTGGACTCCGAGGAACTTAAAGCTGGCCACCCTTTCCACCTCCGCCCCATTGATGTGGATGGGGGTGTGACTTCCGCCTTTGGACTTCCTGAAGTCCATGATTATTTCCTTTGTTTTCTTGGTGTTAAGGGCCAGGTTGTTGTCGGCGCACCACTTCACGAGATGCTGGACCTCCTCCCTGTAGGCTGACTCATCGTTGTTGGTGATCTGGCCTACTACCGTGGTGTCATCTGCAAACTTGATGATGGTGTTGGAACCATTAACAGCCACACAGTCGTGGGTGAAGAGGGAGTAGAGGAGGGGGCTCAGCACACATCCTTGTGGGGCCCCCGTGTTCAGGGTCAGGGGGGGGAGGTGTGGTTACCTAATTTGACAGACTGGGGTCTGTTTGTTAGGAAGTCCAGAGTCCAGTTGCAGAGGGAAGTGTTCAGGCCAAGAGTTTGGAGTTTGGTGGCCAGCTTGTTGGGGACGGTAGTGTTGAATGCTGAGCTGTAGTCTATAAACACTGAAGGACTTATAATTAATGATATTAAAACGGACAAATGGTCTTGATGAGAGAAAAATCAAGCTTTATTAACTAAAAGAAACCATAATCAAATATTAAACTCTACCACACGAACACAGTAATTACAGTAAAATTGCTTAACTGGGGGAAGGCAGACGGCAAAAACGAGGGGTAAGTAGCTACAATGTTGATTAAACAATCTTAGCAATTTCCCCTTAATTACCAGCCCCTAATTCCTTACTAGGATGCCTTGCTGAGGAGTCAGAAAACCTGCTCACCTGTGGTCCAGCGAAGTAAGAGAGAGATAGCTTCTCAGGAGCTATCTTTATATCTGGTTAGCTCCTGCTGTTTTGCTGTCTGCAAAAATTCACGCCCAAAAGTTCCAATAAACAGATGAAAGGCTGTGATTGGCTGATTCAAAATGGTTGGAGTGATTTAATGTGTCTACACTCTGGGGCCGGAATGTTCCCGCCCACCTCCGGAGTTCACCTGGGCTAAAACAAAAGGGAATCCAACTGCCCTATTGTCTGAGTGATTCAACCCCATTCATACTGATCTGTCCCCTATCAAAGTCCTTTCTCCGGGGTATAGATATATCCATTGTGTGTAAGTGCTTTGAATGGGTTTGGATTTCTGTGTAAATCGAAGCCGATTGTTCTGCGGTTTGTCTCAAGTGGGTTAATCCCTTAAGTAAATAAACTTCTGCAGTTTCATGTAAACAAACCTTGCCTCTCCACAAAAGGGAAACTCCCTGATTTGATTGACAGGTCTGACTGCCACTGTATCCTCCCACTTTTTCACAGACATACTCCAAGCTGTTTCTTTAAGCCCCAGTGTCTTGGCCAATACTTTCTGACGGCCATTTTAAAACCTTTTGTGATTGACCAGGCTCAAGGGCACAATTTTATTCAAAAGTACTGTCTTAAGGTGTGTGAATATTTTCCACAGAGCTCCTCGATTCCTGTGTTGACCATGTGCTGTCCATATCAATGCAGCCTTTTGAAGTTCTGGGCACATTTTAAAACATTGTAGACAATTCACATCACCCAATTCTTCGTCCACGATGTGGACCAATATTATCGATCTTCAGGGAAAATAGGGGAATTTTGTGAACCCCTACACTGCCACCCCAGGTATCAGCCTGGTGAATCTTCGCTGAACTCCTTCCATGGCAAGAACATCCTTCCTCAGATAAGGCGACCAAAACTGCACACAATACTCAAGATGTGGTCTCACCAAGGCCCTGTACAACTGTAGCTAGACATCCTTGTTCCTGTACTCAAATCCTCTTGCTACGAAGGCCTACATACCATTTGCCTTCTTAAGCGCCTGCTGCACCTGCATGCTTAGCTTCAGCGACGGTGCACAAGGACACCCAGGTCTCGTTGCACTTCCCCTTCTCCCAATCTATTGCCATTCAGATAATAATCTGCCTTCCTGTTTTTGCTACCAAAGTGGATAACCTCACATTTATCCACATTATATTGCATCTGCCATGCTTCTGCCCAATCACCCAACCTGTCCAAATCATCCTGGAGTTTCTCGGCATCCTCCTCACAGCACACACGCCCACCCAGCTTTGTGTCGTCTGCAAATTTGGAGATATTAGCCCAGAATTTAGGGTCCCAACGTGTGAGTACGGACAGAGTACTCACGCGTGGACCCGATGGAAGTGCCAGTTTCTTGCATGCACTACGCATGCGCGGGAAACCGGCATTTCCGATCCTCTGAACCAAAGGGTTCAGAGGTCGAATGCGTGCGCGCAGGAGTCTGCGCGTGCACGTTGAACTTCCACTTTTTTTACAGGTTTGCCCGTGCGTGAAGGCCTCCACATTTTACACATTAAAAAACCAGACGTAAGGACTTCATTTTAAAAGGTAAGTGGTCAATTAATTAAAATTAGAACATTTTTTCCACAGGTTTATTATTTTTAAATACTTTACAGTAATGTAAGTGTATTTTTAGCGCCGATTTTTTATAAAATTATTTTTTTCAAAAATTTAAGTTATTGTTTAAAATAGTTATTTAATGTTATTTATAGTTGAGTTAAATAGTGTGATTTATTTTCAAACTTATTTTAAGGTTAAGTACTGTTTTGGGTGCCCGGAGTTTTCATGAGTTTGACAGTTCTTTCTGTCAAACTCATGAATGGACATTTCCCTCCTCCAATTGGTTGCCCAGTGCTCACGTGATCCCAGTCGACGCATCGCACTTATTACGCCGCTGGATCACGCAAGCACAGCGCGCCGGGAGCTGGACCGGGCCACAGAGAGGAAATGCACGCAGGCCCAGGCCTCAACTGCCGGCGCGCTAGGTAAGTGTAGGACGGGGGTTTGCACCCGCGGGAAGCCCCCGACACGAATTTCTGGGCCATTACATCTAGTTCCCTTGTCTAGATCATTAATATATATTGTGAATAGCTGGGGTCCAAGGACCGATCCCTGCGGTACCCCACTAGTCACTGCCTGCCACTTGGAAAAAGGCCCGTTTATTCCAACTCTTTGCTTTCTGTCTGCCAACCAGTTCTCTATCCAAGTCAGTACCTTGCCCCCAATCCCATGTGCCTTAACTTTACACGCTAATCTCTTATGCGGGACCTTATAAGCCTTCTGAAAGTCCAAATACACCACATCCACTGGTTCTCCCTTATCTATTTTACCAGTTACATCCTCAAAAAATTCCAGTAGATTAGTCAAGCATGATTTACCCTTGGGAATTGTGTCACCATGAAACGATCTCTTTACTTAACAGCTGCAAATGTGGTATAAAAGCTCCCATCTCACAGTTGTTCACTTTTCAAGCTCAGAAGCTGTTGCTTACTGCATTTGGAAGACAGATTGAGCTTTATGCAGGTTGCAAGTGTTTGGAGCAAATTCTGTATCTAGTGTCACCTCATTGGAACAACCTCTGTCACCATTGACAGATTGCTTCTGACATCTCAACTTAATCTGCTACGTATTACATCAGCATCAGTACCCTTGAAAGTATCTCACCTTGGTCGTTAGAATCCCACCACGATCAGCCCCAACACCAGCATCACTGGGCACACCAGCAGCACCGACAACACCAACCTTCTCCGCAATCAACTGATGCTGCACAGGACACAGGTCATCAGCACCCAAACACATTGCTGCCCGGGAGTCAAAGATGGCCTCATCATGGCCAGATTTACTCCACTTGATGCTGTACACGTTGGCTGCCACATGATGCACCAGGCTGGCACCACCCCACACCAACACCATAAAGCATCACTACAATGCCCAAGCCATTCCTTTCACACTCACCACCATTGCGGGCGTACCGTTATGTCTCACCATTCACTGCAACTCACTAAGCCACTTCCAAAGGTGCACACAAATCTGTCCAAGAACACAAAGTGTTGAAAATTAAGATTTTAATGCTTGACAGCACATTAACAGAAACTTTACATGAACATTGGATAAAACACCCAAGTGCCTAGCCTTGTGTGTTGTTAGTTGTTATGCTTGGACAAGGATGATGGTGAGTGTGTGGGGTGGCTAGTGAGATGGGGAAGGGATAATGTAGATAGAGAGGGACGGGTGGCGGTGCAAGGTAAGTTAGTGTGAGTAAGGATGTGCAGGAGTAGGGTAGGGAAGGCAGAGTGATGGGGATATGATGAGTGGCACAACAGGAGGAGGCTGAGTGTGGCTTTGCAGTAACGTTTTGATATCTACTGAGATCATTGAAAGGTTTGTGCCACTGCAGCCTGGCCCTCCTGACGACATCCCTGCATGTGCCCTCCTGTGCAATGTGCAACCAGGCTACGTTGATCACCTGGGGAGGTCTCTTCTGCCCTTTAGTAGGGAAGAGAACCTCCCTGCATGCTGTGACTCCCTCCATAAGTATATGGAGGGAGTCATGGGAGAGCCTGGGTACACTGCACCTCTGTGCAGTGCTTGTCAGTGTTTGCAGAACCTCAATGCTGTAGAACACTGAGAACACAACAGTCAAAATAAATTTGCACATGGTCCCCTTAAGGAAACCGGCTGATAACGCATCATCAAGTGACGTCATCGGACCCGCTTCCTTCAATTGGCCGGCAAACGCGCTGGGCAGGCTTAGCAAGCCCAATTAGTGTAAAATCACTTGGGACTGCAGGCTGGAGTCAGCAGTGCAGTCGGGAACCTCCACCGACCCCGGCTGTACCAGACTCGCTGAGGTAGGTGAAATCGCGGCCTTCGTGCCTCAGTGACAATTCTTCAATCTGATTGGTTAAAGAAACATGCTGTTGCTTTCCCTCTTCACACATGCCACAGAACCCCTGTAAAGGTTGTTGTGCTGAACCAGATGCCCGATGACAACAAGTTGCTCCTAAGAAGCCCACGAAAAGTTTGTGGGAAGCTGTAAGTGTAATGAACGGTGAGCGCCGTTCCTTCACCACTGACCACAAAATCTGGGCCAATATACTTTACTCTTCTTTTCCAGCATACTGGCAGGACCATGCTGTGTTATTCTCTGTAAGGTCAGTCACATTTCAACTAAAATACAATTAAGCATTCAATCAGAAACCACCTGAAATAATAGTGTTCAGCCATTTACTAAACTGCTAACTATAATAAGCTCAAACCTGTATAGTACATATACCTCTAGGGGGAGAAATTCAGTATCGCCCCATTTGGGGTGCAATTATCGGCCGGGCACAAAGATTAGCGCCTGGCGCTAATTATCACCTCCAACTGCAAACTTGGCTTTTATCGCCCCTGGAGGTGATTGGAGCGCTAAATAAGGTGCTATACACCTGTCTTAAGGCGAAAAGGCCAAGGAGCGAGGCGCTACCTCAGAGCGCTGGCGAAGCTCATGTGATGTCGGTCAGCAATGGAACACAGACACACTGGCGCCGGCCAGTTCTTAAAGGGGAGGGTCGATCATGCTCTCCATCCACACCCTGCTCATTGCAGCCTTGAATCTCAGCCTGGAGAGACCTGTACATCAAATCTGTTGGAAAGAACAAAGGAGAGGCCCAGGGAAAGAGATCAGAGTGTAGCCCCCATATTCCCTTTTAAATCAATGCAAGGAAGATCAAATCAGAAAGAACCTGCAAAGTGCTGCTCAGTACCCAAACTCCTCAATACAGCTTTGAATATCTCCTGCAGTCTCTCTCTCTCACTTAGATGGCGTGGTGCAAAAATTTCACTGAAAAAAAAAGGCAGGAAGCAGTCGCCTTTAAATAGCGCTCCCCCAGTCCTTTCCCGACTGCAAAACGCTCCCCTCAACCTGTCGTTACTAGCAGCAGGCGGTAAGACAGGGGGTGCCGCTCAATATCTGGTCCGGGGTGCTACTGCGGCATTCCACACTCGACTGACATCACGATCTGCCGGCGCTGGAGATCACGGCGGTAGTGTTCAGCGCCGCCGCAAAATGTCTAGTTAATTTTGTGAGCGGCACAAACATCGCTGCGCACGGGCCCTAGTTGCTTTGCCCCCCATTAGCGCCCTCTTAAGGTGCTAAAGGGAGGTGCAATCCAACCGAATTTTTCCCACCTAGTGTTTTTGTTCTGATTGGCTAAGCTAAAAGTGTGGGAAATCCAAAGTACCCTGAAAGCTTTAGATTAGCTCATTGCAGTAATCACAGTGGTTGTTTCCGAGTCATAAAACATATGCTGCCATTTTGGGCTGAGTGCACATCTGAGACAGTTGTTTGATGCTAAAAACAATCATTCAAATTAGAGTAATAAAGCTACTCAAATGTCTTGAGTAGATTTTAGTGGAAAATAATAATTGTTCCCTATTTTCTTCCCTCACATCCTCTTTTTGTTTACTAACTTTAAATTTAATGTTACTTTTGCCCTACCTTATCATTTCAAAACAATTTTTCTTGAAATACTAACTTTCAAATAATTTACTCCCTTTCATTTTTCTTCTGGCTCTCACCATCCATTCTAGAGGCAGGAACCTTAAAAAAAATTTGGTTCGTTAAAATCTGGCTCTTAAAGCCATTTGCAGACCAATAACACGCCTGGATATGTAAATTTGTCTGAACATCCTTAAGAGTTTATCAATACATGAAGATGGTTAGTAGCTGAGTTGATGCACAGTGCAAGTCCTTAAAGGATCTATTCAAGAGTAACTAACAAAGTAAGGATGGAATTACCAGATTAATACAGCCACAGAATCATATGATTAGAAAATAGCTAATAATGCAATTAGAATAAAAAGGCAGAAATATGAATTATATTTGGCATCTACAACATGAAAACATTAGGAGAAAAGCAAATCACAAACATTTAACAACAGCAAATTCCAAATCATAATAGGTGTACTGAACAGAGATTATGCATTGAACTTTATTGAGGATATACCAGAGCCAGCTGATGAATGTAATGTGATGGTTGTCAGATACCTAAAGTTTTAGATCATATTTGCTGAGATGCCTTACAAGAGACTTGTAGGCCCCGATATTAATTCAGAGATGGTGTCTGATGTTGCGTGGGGATCGCAGAAGAAAGTTCAGCATGTCTGTCAGTGGCTTTTTAACTCAGCCAGCTCATTAGCACTTTACGGCCGGCTTGCCATCCAATGTGCAACAGCCAGTGTGATGAGGCCCCTGTGATGTGATCTCAACTTCAGTATTTAAAGGGCCGATCTTAAGATGGAATTTGGAGGAGATTGGAGTTTGAAACAACAGAAGAGGAAGTTTAAGAATGGATTCCAGATGGGCAAAGGCTTCAATGATATCTCCCTTGATGTGCTGCTGGGGTCTGTGAGGAGCCGCAGAGAGGTACTCTTCCCCAGAAACCCGCTGCTCACACCAAGAAGACTTAGCTGGAGTTGGCCAAGGAGGTGAGCAGCAGGAGGGCAGTGCCATGCTCATGGATTCAGTGCATGAAGGGCATAAATGACCTAACCAAGTCAGGAATACAAAAACATAAGAACATGAGAAATAAGAGCAGGAGTAGGCCATATGGCCCCTTGAGCTTGCTCCCTCATTTAATAAGATCGTGGCTGAACTTCTATATCAACTCCACTTTTCCGCCCTATGCCCATATCCCTTGATTCCCTAAATGCAAAAAAATCTATCTATCTCAGTCTTGAATATACTCAACGACTGAGCATCCACAGCCCTCCAGGGTAGAGAATTCCTAAGATTCACAACCCTCAGAGTGAAGAGATTTCTCCTCATCTCAGTGCTAAATGGCTGACCCCTTATCCTGAGACTATGGCCTAGAAATTCAGTATAGCCACTTTTGGGGCGGAAAAGTCGGGCGGCCGCTAAAGTTTGCGCCCGGCGCAAAGTCGAGGCCACTTCGCCGATATTCAGTAGCTTCGCCGTAAGAGTTTGCTCGAGCGCTAAAACTGGCGTTCCACAACTATCTTTAGGCGCAAAGCCGGCGGTGCTGAGCTAAACCGCCGAGGCCGGGCGCAGCGCAGGTGCGGTCATTTCTTGATTGACAGCAGACACCCTGGCGCCGGCCAGCTCTTAAAGGGGGAAGGGTCGAGTTTGTCTGCTGCCACACCCTGGACACTGCAGCCCTCCAGCTAGGCCTAAACACTGCTGCTGAACAGAAATAGCGCCGGGAAAGATGCAGAAGGCCCGTGAACGAGCGCAGCGCTTCTCTGGCCATGATTTGAAGCTGCCGGTTGGGGCTTTGGAGAGGAGATGCAAAGTCCTGTTCCCGGACAGTGGGAAGAAGCCTGCGACCAGCGTCTACAGGAAAGCCTGGAGGGAGGTCGCCATCAGGGTGACAGTCAACAGCAAGGTCCCCAGGAACTCTGTCCAATGCAGAAAAAAGTTCAATGACCTCACCAGGATTGTCAGGGTGAGTACCCTTTCCAGTGTCCTCCTCATCCTTGCATGTGCACCTCACATTATGGGCAAAGGGACCTGAAAGCCCTAATGGCCAGCCCTCATCCAGCAGCTATGGGACTGGCATGAACATCAATTGCACATTCTGCACTTTCCACACTGGCCAAGCGATTCGACCATGGGAGGCAGTGCACACCAGATCAGGGCTCCACACTGGCCAAGCTATTCGACCATGGGAGGCAGTGCACACCAGATCAGGGCTACACACTGTACCTAGAGGCCGTCCTTTCTCTTGCAGGCCAAGCTGGCCCACAATCAGAAGAGCCGGACTGAGACCGGGGGAGGTGGTCCCCAGATCCAGCAGCTCACTGACCTGGAAGAGCGCGTGGGTCGCCTCATGGGAGCCCGGGTGATTGGGCCCGTTGCCAGTGGAGATGCCGACCCTGTTCTGGGCACCAATGGTAAGGACATCACCTTTTGGACCTCTCTCGTCCCACTTGCGCATCAGATCCAATGTAGGGGACACGTCTTCCCTGGAGGAGAGCCTGGGGGAAGTGTCGGAGGGGAGTGTCGCTCCTGGGACCAGTGGCGTGCAGCAACGCAGGGGGTGTGCGGTTGCTCAGCGGCCTTCTTCCCAAAGGGGTGTAGTTGCTGGGCCCAGTGGCATCCAGCAACGCGGGAAGGTTCGGCCAGCTCGGCGGCCTTCTCCCCAGAGGGAGAGTCCGGCCTCCAGTCCGGCGATGGTCAACTCCGAGGAGCTGCGCCTCCTCGATCAAATATCCGTGGACTCGGAGCGCCGGCACACTGAGCTCATGGGAGTTGTGGCATGGATGCCTGAGGCCGTCGAGTCCCTGGCTCATAGTGTGGCCGAGTTCGGGGCCTCACAGGCCAGGAGTTTGGAGCAATTCAGGGCAGCACAGGCCGCGAGTCGTGCCGAATTCGTGGCAGCACAGGCAGCGAGTTGGGTGGAATTCGGGGCAGCTCACGCAGCGAGTGGGCAGGTGATCAGTGGTGCCGTGCAGTCACTGGCTGGTCTGATGCGGTCACAGACCAGGGCAGCACGGGCACTCACTGCTGCCACACTCGCTGCGTCAGCCAGGCATCGCCAGGACACCCGCCGCGCTGTAGCAGCACAGCGGTCTGTCGTTCGGCACATTGCAGCGCATGCTGCAGTGCGGGCCCGGGCGAGTGCCAGTGTGTCACTTGACCAGCGGCCGCCTGCCATACGCCAGCTTGCCCCCATTCCTCCAGCCGCCACTGTCACTACCCCAGTGGAGCTGCCACGAGATGCTGGTCCGACTGATGCTGGCCAGCCACAGCTGCAGCATTCACCAGCCGGCCCCTCGAGGCCCAAACCTCGTCTAGGCCGACCCCCAAGGGCATCTGCCGTGACGAGATGTGCCCCTCAGGAGCCTTCCCCCAGCCTTGCAGCAGCCACTGGGCACGGTTTGAGGAGGAGCAGCAGGGCGGCCAGGGGCCGCCAAAGGCTGGACAAGGAATCGCCCTCGCGGGCCACAAAGTAGAGGGTGTGGACAAATGTTTTTTTATATTGGGATGGTTGTTTTGTTTCTGGGGATGGTTGTTTTGTTAAGGCCGAGGATGAAGGCCATTTTTGTTTAAATGTTTTGTTATTCCTCCCCAGGTTGTGGGAGTGAGTCATGTGTGTGACTGTTTTTTGGGGGGTGTTGTCTGTTTTTGGGTTTCATGTGGGAAGGGCCCTGAGTTTGTTCAATAAAGCATTTTATTTATTCATATTGTCCATGTTTGATCTTTGAAGTGTTTGTTGGCTTAAGCGGCTGAGGGCTTTCGGAGCGGCTGCATTCATGTTCTTTCATTGGCACAAGCCATTCCCTGACAGGGGGCCTAGAAGTGACGTTCAATAAGCCACCGACGGGCGGCCCTTGGACCTTGTGCCTCCCTCCTGGCCTGGTACTCCTCCTCCTCCTCCTCCTCCTCCTCATGCTCCTCCTGCTCCTCCTCCTGAGGTGGTGGTCCAGCGTGAGGTGGCAGTGCCTGAGTCCTGCGGATAGCCAGGTTGTGCAGCATGCAGCAAACGACCACGAACTGGGAGACTCGCTCCGGCGAATACTGCAGAGATCCGCCGGAACGATCCAGGCAGCGGAACCATTGCTTGAGGACGCCAATTGTTTGTTCTATGATGTTCCTAGTCGCTTGATGGCTCTCATTGTATGCCTCTTCAGCAGAGGTCCTGGGCGCGCGGAGCGGGGTCATGAGCCAGGCACACAAAGGATAGCCTTTGTCCCCGATAAGCCATCCTCTTGGGTGAGGCTGTGCCTGGAAGATGTCAGCCACAGTAGTCTGTCGCAGGATAAAGGCATCGTGGCTGCTGCCTGGAAAGCGGGCATTGACAGCTAGGATGCGCTGCCTGTGGTCACGCACCAGCTGTACGTTGAGGGAATGGTAGCCCTTCCGGTTGCGGTAATCCTCGGGATGGTCCAGAGGTGCCCGCAAAGCCACATGCGTGCAGTCAACGGTGCCCTGCACCATGGGGAAGTCCGCGATTCTCGCAAATCCCACTGCACGCTGCTGCTGCCTCTCCAGGGTCATGGGGAAGGAGATGAATTGGCGTCTCCTTCTGAAAAGGGCATTGGTGGCCTGGTGGATGCAGCAATGCGCGGCGAACTGGGATATGTTAGCAATGTCCCCAGCAGCTGATTGGAAGGAGCCGGTGGCATAGAAGTTCAGAGCCACTGTCACCTTCACTTCCACCGACAGAGATGTCCTGCAACTCAGCTGTGGACGCAGATCTCTGTGAAGCAGATGGCAGATCTCTGCAACCACCTCCCTTCTGAATCGCAGCCTCCTAACACATTGCGCGCCAGTCATGTTGAGATACGAGACCTGCTGGCGGTATTGCCTGAGTGGGTAAGGCCCACGTTGCCGACGCCTGTTGCCCCCTCTGCGTCTAGCCAGGGCTGCCCCTCTCACACAGCGTCTGCGAGCCCTTCCGACATAATCCTGAAACTCAGCATTGGCACCCCATGCAGCCCCCATAATATGCTGGCAAGCAATGAGATATCAGTGAAGGCGAATTGCAAAGCTCTGGCCTGAAGCCAAAAATACCTGTCCTAGTGTTGGCCCAAAGCAGTAAGCTCCCTTCCTTGTTTTTTTTCAAAAAATCCGTTGCACAAGAGTGATTGCTGCAAAATGGCTGCCCTTTATAGTGCAGGGTAAGTGCCCTTTAATTTGCGCTCCCCGCGGCCCGCTTCGGCTGTGCACCGTTCCACTCCACAGTCGTTAGGGCCGCCCAGTGCACAATGGGCCGGCGCGACTGAAGTTCCGGTTTGGGGCACACAAAGGGCGTTGCACGAGGAAATGACATCATAATCTGCGTGCGCAGCAGGGCGCGCGCATATACTTTGCGCCGGCGCTAAATGTCTACTGAAGTTGGGGCGAGGCGCAGATCGCGCTGCGCCCGGGCGCTAAGCGCCTAGCGCTCGAGATCTACTCCTCCTAAGGCGCTAACGGCTGGCGCAGCCAACTGAATTTCTAGGCCAGTGACTGTTAGTTCTAGACTCTCCAGCCAGGGGAAACAACCTCTCAGCAGCTACCCTAACAAGCCCTCTAAGAATTTCTCACCTCTCAGTCTTCTATGCTCCAGGGAATATAGGCCCATTCTACTCAATTTGCTCCTCATAGGAAAACACTTTCCTCCCAGGAATCTAGTGAACCATTGTTGCATCCCTTTTAAGGCAAGTATATCCATCCTTAGGTAAGGAGAACAAAACTGTAAACACTACTCCAGGTGTGGCCTCACCAAAGCCCTTTATAATTGCAGCAACACTTCCTTTCTCTGATACTCCAACCCCCTTGCAATAAAGGCTAACATACCACTTGCCTTCCTAAGTGCTTGCTGTACCTGCATGTTAACTTTCTATGATGTGTGTACAAGAACACCCAAATCCTTCTGCATACCAACATTAATTAGTCTCCCACCTTTTAAAAAATATTCTGCTTTTCTATTCTTCCCACCAAAGTGGATAATTTCCCAATTCCTCACATTATATTCCATCTGCTATCTTCTTCCTCAATCACTTAACTGGTCTATATCCCTTTGCAAGCTATTTGCATCCTGCTCACAGCTTACTTTCCCACCTAGCTTTACATCATCAGCAAATTTGGATATATTACATTTGGTCCCTTCAGCTAAGTCATTGATATAGATTGTAAATAGTTGGGGCCCAAACACTGATACTTGCTGCGTAATTCCTACTCTCTGTTTTCTGTCCGTTAACCAATTCTCAATCCATACTAATATATTACCGCCAATCCCATGAATCCTAATTTTGGGTAACAACCTCTTGTGTGTCATCTTATCAAATGCGTTCTGAAAATCCAAATATACTACATCCACTGGTTCCCCCTTATCTACTCTGTTAGTTATATCCTCAAAAAACTCCAATAGATTTGTCAAACAAAATTTCCCTTTCATAAAACCATATTGACTCTGCCTAATCATATTATACTTTTCTAAGTGCCCTGTTACCACATCCCTAGCAATAGATTCTAGCATTTTCCCCACTACTGATGTCAGGCTAACTGGTCTATAGTTCCCTGTTTCCTCTCTCCCTCTTTTCTTGAACAGTGGGGTTACATTAGCTACCTTGCAACCCACAGGGACTGTGCTAGAATCTAGGGAATTCTGGAAGGTCAAAACCAATGCATCAACTATCTCTGCAGCAACTTCCTTTAAAACCCTAGGATGTAGGCCATCAGGTCCATGAGATTTGTTGACTTTTTGTCTCATTAATTTCTCCAGTACTTTTTCTTTACTAATATTAATTACTTTACTTTCATCACTCTCAGTAGACTCTCGGTTCCCCATTATTTCTGATATTTTTTTGTGTCTTCTACTGTTAAGACACATACAAAATATTTGTTTAATGACTCTGCCATTTCCTTATTCGCCATTGTAATTTCTCCTGTCTTTGCCTCTAAAGGACCCACATTTACTTTCACTAATCCCTTCCTTTTCTACATAATTGTAGAAGCTTTTACAATCTATTTTTATATATCCTGATAGTTTACTCTCATATTCTACTTTCTCCCTCTTTATCATTTTTTTAGACATCTGTTGTTGATTTTTAAATCCCTCCCAATCCTCAGGCATACTACTCACTTTGGCAACATTGTAAGCCTCTTATTTTAATTTAATACTACCCTTAACTTCTCGAGTTAGCCACAATTGGACCACTTTTCCAGTGGTGTTTTTATTCCTCAAGGGAATGTATATTCGTTGAGAATTCTGAACTATTTATTGAAATGTTTGCCATGCTTATCTACCATCATATCTTTTAATCTAATTTCCCAATCTACTTTAACCAACTCACCCTTCGTACCTACATAATAAGCTTTGTTTTAATTTAAGACCCTAGTTTTGTATTTAACCACATCACTCTCAAATTCAATATGAAATTCTATCATATTATGATCACTCTTCCCCAGAGGATCCTTTACTATAAGATTACTATTTAACCCTGTCTCATTACAAAATACTAGGTCTAAAATAACCTGTTCCCTAGTTGGCGCCTCAACATATCGGGGGAGAAATTCGGTACCTTAGTGCTTAGCGCCTGGTGGGGACACTAATGGGATGCTGATGTAGTAATGCTGCGGTGAGGCGAATCCAGTGCCACACACAAATTCAGCCCCCCCATAGCACTGCTGCTATGAGGTAGTGCTTCAATGCCAGGCAGATCATGATTTCAGTGAGCGTGTAACACTCACTGGGCACCTGAGCTGCCAAATTGAGCATCGCCACCGGCCTTAATGCCTCACCCCAACAGCGACAGGGAGAGGAGGCATCAAGCAGTTGTTAACCAGCTCCAGGGGCGCTACTTAAAGGGATCAGGAGTAATGAGTTGCAGCTCTCAGGTTAGTGCTGTTTCACTGTTACTTTGTCAGTTTTGAAATTGTGCAACAGTTTAAATCAATCATTTAAAGGTTGTTTAGTCTCTGGAGTGTTGTGACTACTAAAAATTAGTTACATTTACTCTCACAACATATCAAAGTGCTACACTTGGTTTCATTAATGAGGGCTGTACTGGCAGTTGACCTCGCCCCCCAGGATCTATGGTGGAGGGAGCGGAGGCAGCAAGAAAGATTGGAACATGTGGCCAGAGGGAGGAGGAGGGCCATCAGGGCTCTCAAGAGGAGGCCTTACCCTCCAAGGATCTTCCGACAGCAATTCTCCTACCTTCTATTCTCGTATTGAGCCAGTAGCAGTGTCTTAGAAGGCTCCGCTTCACCAAGAACTCTGCCACCTCCTGCAACCAGACCTCCAGCCTCAGATCAGGGCGAGGACGGCTCTCTCAGTGGCAGTCAAGGTCACTGTTGCCCTTAAATTCTTTGCCAGCGGATCCTTCCAGTCTGCAATAGGAGATATGGATCTAGGATATGGATCTGGAATCATTACTAGTATCAGTAATGGTAAGCATAAAAATATTGGATTGTCGTAAAAACCCATCTGGTTCACTAATGTCCTTTAGGGAAGGAAGTCTGCCGTCCTTACCTGGTCTGGCCTATATGTGACTCCAGACCCACAGCAATGTGGTTGACTCTTAACTGCCCTCTGAAATAGCCTAGCAAGCCACTCAGTTCTAACAAACCACTACGAAACACAGTAATAAGAATGAAACCTGATGGACCACACGGCATCGACCTCAGCACCGGCTATGGATATGGCAACGGCACACCCAGCCCAGTTGACCCTGCAAAGTCCTCCTCACCAACATCTGGGGACTTGTGCCAAAATTGGGTGAGCTGTCCCACAGACTAGTCAAGCAACAGCCTGACATAATCATACTCAAAGTATCATACCTTTCAGGCAATGTCCCAAAATCCTCCATCACCATCCCTGGGTATATCCAGTCCCACCAGCAGGACAGACCCACCAGGTCAAGCATGGGCAAGGAAACCTCCTGCTGATTACCATCTACAGCCTCCCTCAGCTGATGAATCAGTACTCCTCCATGTTGAATACCACTTGGAAGAAGCACTGAGAGCAGCAAGGGCACAGAATATACTCTGGGTGAGGGACTTCAATGTCCATCACCAAGAGTAGCTCGGTAGCAAAACTATTGACCGAGCTGGCTGAGTCCTGAAGGACATGAATTCCATTCTGGGCCTGTGACAGGTGGTGAGAGAACCAACACGAGGGAAAAACCTACTTGACCTCATCCTCACCAACCTACGTGTTGCTGATGCATCTGTCCATGACAGTATTGGTAACAGTGACCACCGCACAGCCATTGTGGAGATGAAGTCCTGTCTTCACACTGAGGACACCTACCATCATGTTGTGTGGCACTGCCACCGTGCTAAATGGGATAGGTTCAGAACAGATCTAGCAGCTCAAAACTGGACATCCATGAGGTACTGTGGGCCATCAGCAGCAGCACATTTGTATTCCACCACAATCTGTAACCTCATGGCCCAGCATATCCCTCACTCCACCATTACCATCAAGCCAGGGGACCAACCCTGGTTCAATAAGGAGTGTAGAAGAGCATGCTAGGAGCAGCACCAAGCGTACCTAAAAATGAGGTGCCAACCTGGGGAAGCTGCAACACAGGACTACATGCATGCTAAAAAGCAGAAGCAGTGTGCTATAGACAGGGCTAAGCGATCCCACAATCAATGGATCAGATCAAAGCTCTGCAGTCCTGCCACATCCAGTCGTGCATGGTGGTGGACCATTAAACAACTAACGGGAGGAGGCGGCTCCATGAATATCCCCATCCGCAATGATAGTGGAGTCCAGCACATGAGGGCAAAAGACAAGGCTGAAGCGTTTGCAACCATCTTCAGCCAGAAGTGCCGAGTGGATGATCAATATCAGCCTACGCTTGAGGTCCCCACCATCACAGAAGCCAGTCTTCAGCCAATTCAATTCATTCTACATGATATCAAGAAATGGCTGAGCACACTGGATACAGCAAAGGCTATGGGCCCTGAAAACACCCCGGCTATCGTGCTGAAGACTTGTGCTCCAGAACTAGCCACGCTTCTAGCCAAGCTTTTCCAGTTCAGCGACAACACTGGCATCTATGGGACAATGTGTAAAACTGCCCAGGTATGTACTGTCCACAAAAAGCAGGACAAATCCAACCCGGCCAATTACCGCCCAATCAGTCAATTCTTAATCATCAGCAAAGTGATGGAAGGTGTCATCGACAATGTTATCAAGTGTCACTTACTGATCAATAACCTGCTCACTGATGCCCAGTTTGGGTTCCGCCAAGGCCACTCGGCTCCTGACCTCATTACAGCCTTGGTCTAAAAATGGACAAAGGAGCTGAATTCCAGAGGTGAGTTGAGAGTGACTGCCCTTGTCATCAAGGCAGCATTTGACCAAGTATAGCATCAAGGAGCCCTAGTAAAATTGAAGTCAATGGGAATTGGGGGGGGCGAAATGCTCCACTGGCTGGAGTCATACCTAGCACAAAGGAAGATGGTTGTGGTGGTTGAAAGGCAATCATCACAGCCCCAGGACATCGCTGCAGTAGTTCCTCAGGGCAGTGTCCTATGCCCAACCATCTTCAGCTGCTCCATCAATGACCATCCCTCCAACATAAGGTCAGAAATGGGGATGTTTGCTAATGACTGCACAGTGTTCAGCACCATTCACAACTCCTCAGATAATTAATTAGTCCATGCCCGCATGCAACAAGACCTGGACGACGTTCAGGCTTAGGCTGATAAGTGGCAGGTAACATTCGCGCCACACAAGTGCTAGGCAAATACTATCTCCAACAACGAGAGTCTAACCACCTCTCCATGACAGTCAACAGCATTACCATCGCCAAATCCCCCACCATCAACATCCTGGGGGTCACCATTGACCAGAAACTTAACTGGACCAGCCACATAAATACTGTGGCAACAAGAGCAGGTCAGAGGCTAGGTATTCTGTGGTGAATGTCTCACCTCCTGACTCCCCAAATACTTTCCACCATCTACAAGGCACAAGTAAGGAGTGTGTTGCAATACTCTCCACTTGCCTGGATGAGTGCAGCTCCAACAACACTCAAGAAGCTCGACACCATCCAGGACAAAGCAGCCCGCTTGATTGGCACTCCATCCACTACCTTAAACATTCACGCCCTCCACCTCCGGCGTATCGTGGCTGCAGTGTGTACCATCTACAAGATGCACTGCAGCAACTTGCCAAGGCTTCTTCGGCAGCACCTCCCAAACCTGCAACCTCTTCCACCTAGAAGGACAAGGACAGCAGGTGCATGGGAACACCACCACCTCCAAGTTCCCCTCCAAGTCACACACTATCCTGACTTAGAAGTATATCGCCAATCCTTCATCGTCGCTGAGTCAAAATCCTTCAACTCCCTACCTAACAGCACTGTGGGAGTACCTTCACCACACAGACTGCAGCGGTTCAAGAAGGCGGCTCGCCACCACCTTCTCAAGGGCAATTAGGGATGGGCAATAAATGCTGGCCTTGCCAGTGATGCCCACATCCCATAAACAAATTAATAAAAACATAGGTAATGACGTAAGAAAACTACTAGGCACGTGGTCTAAGTATTAAACAAGGCTTTAATCAACTGTTTTTCAGCATGGAGATCTAGTTGTGTCCTTCACTAGTTCCTGTTAAAGAATGTCCTGAGCAAGCTGGGCCCATGCCCGAGTATTTATACTCTCCCTGGACAGCGCTACCAGCAGGCCGCCCAGTATTATTTCATAAGTTATTTCCACATGAATGACAAGATTCATGTCATTCTTCCCGGCTAAAAGATTGGAAGTCCGACGGCTTCCTTCTACCGAATTAATAGGACTAAAAATAGATGCAGTCATTTGGATTTCCATTGGAGGCCGGAAGGCACGCCTCCTCAGATCGTGTTTCGGTCCCTTGGTCGCTTGGTTCGTACCGGCGGGCTGGCAGAGTCCGTGTCACCTTGATCGACCTGAGGGGGACTGGGGAGATCGTGGCTCTGGGTGCGGGACCACACAGGCGCAGAACTGGCTTCACCCTGCTCAGTAGTCGGTGACTGACCGGCATCCTGGCTTCGGGTGGCCATCCCGCGGGGAGCGCTCTGTTCCCTGGGTTGATCTGGCAGAATAGCTGGCAGATCCCTTGACGTCCCGGGTAGGGCGTCATTCTCAGAGGAGCGCAGGGTATTGGCGTCATTAATATGCATCCCACTATCGATTGGGTCCGTGGGACCGGTTGGGCAGGGAGCCAGATCCCGAAGTGACACTGTGGATTCCCGGCTATCAGGGTACCGCACGTATGCGTACGTAGGATTGACATCCGTCAGTTCCACTTCATCGAAAAGGGGATCACCCTTAGAGGATCGGATGAATCTTCGGAGCAGCACGGGGCCAGGAGTTGCCAACCATGATGGTAGGGACATCCAATGAGTGGAGCGACGCTGGAACCCGAAGAATCATTCGTGAGGAGCAGCGTTGGTGGATGTAGAAAGAAGAGACTTGATGGAATGCAATGCATCAGGGAGCATTGTTTCCCACTGCTGGTCTGATAGGTTGTGTGACCTCAGTGCAAGATGAATAGCATTCCAAATGATGGCGTTGTATCTCTCAACCTGTCAGTGTGAAGATCCGCAAGAGTCGAAGTTGACATAGAAGAGCAGAATGCCCGCGTGAGGGTATCCGGGGCCACACTCTCTTTGCTGGGTCGATAATGTATAGTGTAGCCAAAGGCGGCCAATTCCATCCTCCAGAGCTGTATTTTGTTATTCTTGACCTAAGTGCGTTTCCGGTTATCCAGCATAAAGGCCACAGAGCACTGATCAGTTATGTGCATGAAATGGCGACGAGCAAGAAAATGACTCCATTTACGGACTGTTTCGATGATAGCCATAGCCTCCTTCTCGACAGGAGGATAATGGAGCTCGCTACCCTGCAAAGTCCTGGACAGAAATGCAACGGGTCGACCGCCTTGATTCAAGGTAGCCGATATCGCCCCGTCCGATGCATCGCACTCGACCACAGAAGGGAGATTTTCATCGATGGAATGAAGCATGGCATTTTCCAGTTGTTGCTTGAGGAGGTCCAGAGCTGAAATAGCCATCGCCTCCAACGGAAATGACTTTGCGTGAAGCAGGGGCTGGATCATGTCGGAAAAGTGGGGTATCCACTTCGCATAATAGGCAAACATGCCGAGGGCCTGACGAAGAGAGCCGAGATTCATAGGAGGAGGGAGCTCCTGAAGTGGACGAAGTTGCTCCGGATCCAGTTTGATGAGACAATTGCCCACCCAGTAGCCAAGGATGTTGACTAATGGTACTGATTTCACAGATTTGGACTCATTTAAGGTTAAGTTGTGACAACGGAGCATGTCAAGAAATTTCTGTAGGTTGGTATTATGCTCCTTCTGGTCATGACCAGCAATGGTGATATTATCCAGATATGGAAAAGTGTCCGTTAAGTTCTCTTGTTTGACTAGGCTGTCCATTGCCTGTTGAAATACAGCCACCCCATTGGTGACCCCAAATGGAATGCGACAAAACTGGTAAAGCTGACCATTGGCCTCAAAGTCCGTATACTTTTTGTCAGAGTCCTTTAAAGGTACTTGATGGTATGCACTCTTTAAGTCAAAAGTTGAAAATAGCCTGTAGTTGGCAAGGTTATTGACCATGTCATCGATGCGTGGTAGTGGGTAGGCATCCAGGTCAGTATACTGGTTAATAGTTTGCGAGTAATCGATGCAAAGATGTTTCTTGTGTTGCTTCAGAGGATTTTTAACAACGACGACTTGAGCCTGCCAGGAAGATGTACATGGCTCAATGATACTGTCAGCTGGAAGGTGAGAGATTTCTGCCTCGATAAATGATAGATCATCTTGGCTGAAACGTCGTGATTTAGTGACTATGGGCTTACATCGGGGGGAAAGATTGGCAAACAAGGAGGGCTCATTGAGCGAAGCCGCCAAAAGCGCACAAAACAGTACTTTGGAAATAGTAAGCTCCGGCTTTGATCCTCCAAACTCGAAAGTGAGTCTTTTGTGTTGTTTCTGGAAACCCTGTCCCAGGAGCACATCACTGCATAGGTTTTTGAGTACCCCGAGCCGGGTGGAAAAATAAGTACGGCCATTGAGATTAAGGTGGAAAAGACAAAAGCCGGAAGAGTTGGTGGTCAGTGTCATCAGAGCCATTGCAATTTCCCTGTCCGAGGGTTAAATACGCTGTTTTAACTTACTGACAGCCCGCTCACTGATGAAGCTGTCAGAGCTACATGAGTCGATTAATGCACTCAAAATATGTCCATTTACCGAAACCTTCGTGGCTACATAGGACAGGCTTTGGGGAAAAAACAGCTGTAACTCTAGTAGTGGCTCTTGAGGGAGGAGCAGTTTTATAGATAGCAGCTGCAACACTAGTAGAGGCTTTTGACCGGCATACTTTAGAAAAGTGAGCTTTCTTACTGCAATGATTGCAGGTTGCAGTATGAGCAGGACTAAATTTCCTATAATGGAATGCACCTCCACAGAAGAAACACTTCTTTTTAGATTGCCAAGATGCCGCTAGGGTAGGGTTCTCATCAGTGAGGGCTTCCGCCTGAGGCTTACTGGGGGAGTCACTAAAAGTGGTAGCAGCAGTCTGTGCATGTGGTAAAAAATAGGCATCTGAATTTTTTTGAGCTTATTCCAGAGAATATGCCTGGTTATAGGTAGCTTGTAACCCGAAGGTTTTATTCTCTAACAGATGCTGGCATATGAGGGGAGAAGAAATTCTCTTAATAAAAGAGTCACAAATTAATTCCTCCCGGTACTGCTGAGCTGATACAGCTTTAAGGCTACAATCTTTGCTGAGCCTGCAAAGCTCTTGAAGGAATTCATCAAGTGATACCCTGGGTTGTTGTTGAGTTGTGCCAGTAGGTGCTGAGCAAAAATTTTGTTTGGGGCCTTAACATATAGTTGCTGTAGTGTTTGGATAGCGGAGTCATAGCCTACACATTCTTCGATATAGTCAAACACATGAGGGGATACATAATTGGCAAGCATTCGTAACTTATTAGGAACATTCTCACCACGCTCCTCGGGGAAGTTGCTGAAGGTATGATACCAGTGTTTCCATACCTTAGCAGCTGTAAGTGAATTCGGGTTGAGACGGGTGGGTCTGAATAGTTTCTTCATGATGGATTGATTACTACGTCCGAGTTCCTTTCTACAGTTTGAATCGTAGCTGTCTGTTCCCAAATCACTCAGCGCGTGGAGCGGGTTGCAGTTGATTAAATTGACGTAAGAAAACTACTAGGCACTTGGTCTGAATATTAAACAAGGCTTTAATCAACTGTTTTTCAACATGGAGATCTAGTTGTGTCCTTCACTAGTTCCTGTTAAAGAATGTCCTGAGCAAGCTGGGCCCATGCCCGAGTATTTATACGCTCCTTGGACAGCGCCATCAGCAGGCCGTGCAGTATTATTGCATAAGTCATTTCCACATGAATGACAAGATTCATGTCAGGTAACAACTCGCAGTTCACCATCCATCACTGCAGCCGAGAGGTCACAGATGCTCTCTACAGTAGGAAAAGGGACTACATTTCCTTCCCCATCACCAGAGAGAAGCAGGACGAGCATGCATGTGGTTTTGTCAGAATAACGGGATTCCCCATAGTGCAGGGCACCATTGACTGCACCCACGTGGCTTTGCGGGCACCGCATAACAATCCTGAGATCTTCCATAACTGCAAATGCTGCCTCTCACTTAATGTGCAGTTGTTGTGTGACCACAGATAGCGAATCCTCAATGTGAATACATGCTATGCCAGCAGCAGCCACGATGCCTTCGTCCTGCGCCAGACCGGTATTCCAGCACTCTTCTAGCCATCACATTAAGCTCACTCTCCACCTGGCTCATGACTCCCCTCCGCAAACCCAGCACTCCTGCCCAGCAATCATATGCCGCCACCAGGATCATCATTGAGCAGACCATCAGGGTGCTCAAGCAATGGTTCCGCTGCCTTGACCAGACAAGAGAAGCCCTCCAGTACTCGACGGAGCGGGTGCCCCAATCGTTGTGGTGTGCTGCATGCTCCACAATCTGGCCATCATGAGGGCCCAGCCCTTGCTAGCAGGGATTGTGGGATCACCTCAGGAGGAAGAAGAGCCAGAGGAGCAGGAGGAGGACGAGGAGGATGAGGAAGATGAGGAGGAAGAGAAGGAGGAGGAGGAAGAACAGGAGCGAGGAAGGAGGCAGCCACTCAATCGGCCTTCCAGAAGGGCGGTCCGTGACCGCCTCATCAGACTGTGGTTCCAATAAATTAAACCGCACATCCCCGTTGCTCACCACATCCCCATCATTCCATCCCTGTCGCAAGCCATATCACAACGCACAGCTAAAATGAGCAATAGTACAAAATTAGCTAAAGTGAATTAATAAATTTATCAATAATCAGTGAACACATCTTTACAACAACAATATTACCTATTCACCCTTGTGCAATCCCTTATTGCCTCATGTTACTGTGCCTTTGCCTACTCTTGTGCTCCTATGGAGTGTTGACCCACTGGCTGCTACACAGCTGGTGGAAGGCTGCTGTGTGTCCGTGCGGGAGACTTTAGAAGACCTTGCAGAATGCCCTCAACCAGCTCTGGGCCTGGAAGGCCCGGCTGCAGACTGCACCACCTCAGCACGGGCGGCAGCATCCTGGGCTGGCTGGATGACAGGCAGCGACAAGGGCAATGGCGGAATGGCAGTGGTGGGATTAGGAATGCTATCATCCTGAGAGAGGACAGCAAGTTCCTGCTTCACTGACCCACTGCCACCCCACCAGGGCAGCACCTCAGCATCCCTAGCAATCTGTTGCAGCACAGATTGCTGGCCTGCTGTGACACCGTGAAAGCCCTGGTCGACGGTGGTAGACCCAGCCATGATAGCAGCAATCAGAGCTTGCGTGGCATCAAGCTGAGACTGCATGAGAGCAGTCTGAGATTGAATGGCACCAACCATAGACTGCATTACAGCACTAAGGCGTTGCATCGCTTCCGCCTGTGCTGCAATGGAAGCAGCCAGATCGCCCATCACATGCAGCATCATGACTGAGTCACAACGGTCTCTCTGGGAGTCTACCATCCTTTCCAGACTGGAAATGATGGGCTCCATGGTGTGCACAGAGCCTTGTGCAATGTTGGAGGTGGACTCCTCCACACTCCTTACCATTGCCGACAGGCTCTCGGGCACCCTTACCATTGCACCTATGATCGTGTGCATGCCCATTACCATTCTTCTAAAGGCCTCCCCATCTAAGTCAAAATCTAAGTCCTGTGCAGTAGAACTCGCGCACGAACTCGCCCCCCGGGGAGCTGGCCCCCGAGCTACCCTTTCCCCCTGGCCTTGCTGCAGCCTACTCGTCCCCGGTGCATCACCATCTGCCAATCCCGCTACTATACTGGCCTCTAAAGAACGCGTAGTGCCATTATCTGAGCTGGTGCCTGCGGGAGAGACATACAGTGACACGGTGTGTTCTTCCTCCTCCTCTTCTCCCACATCGCTCTCTATGGTGCCCTCAGGGATAGGCTGCTCAGCTGCTTGCTCATTATCGAAAAACATAAAAGCACAAGAGTCAGGTTAAGGCGAAGGGAATGGGGCAGGAAGCTAGAAATGCAAGTGTACAGCATGATTAGCTGGAAAGTGCGAAATGCTTGTGGGGTGAGGGGGAAGTGTGATGTGAGAAGAAGGAGTAGGGATGAACATGCCGTTGTTGTCCCCAAAGGGGTCAACATCACCGGTGGCCACGGCGCCCACCACCTGGCACCCAATAATCTGCAGCAATCTATTTTCCAGTGCAGACAGTGGTTGAGTGTCGGCTTGTCCCCCGTCTGTGCGCTCCTGCCTGCAAGAGAAAGGAAAGTGTGTGAGTGAATGTGGAGAAATGTGTTTGCGTGATGTGCCTGCCATAGTTGAATAGCTGTGAATGTGTGCAACTTGTGAGATGTGGGTGTGAGTGTTGGTAGGTAGAGATTGTTGGTGGGTGAGTGCTGGGGGTGTGGTGCTTTGGGCAGTGTGTACAGACTACGATTCAGACAGTGGTATGTAGCATTTGTTGAGGCATTGACTCACCCTGACCACCCGAGTGAGGTCGTTAAATTTCTTCCCGCATTGTGAGTGGGTCCTGAGGACCACAGTGGTGCCCGAGACCTGATGGGCTAATTCCCTCCACATGGGCACAGAAGACTTGCGGCGAGGGCCTCCTGCCACTTGTCAGGTAGAGCACCGCCCTCCATCTCTCCACAGCGGACACCAACTCCTCCAATGCTTGGTCCAAAAATCTGCAGACTCTCTCCCTGGGGTGATCTGCCAGGAGTACAGCTGGTTGAGTCGTCTGGCTCCTTGGACTTGGCCTGCTCCTGCTTGCTGACACAGGTTCACAGGCAGCAATGCTGAGAATGAGGTTCTGCAGCATGATTGAACCTCTCCTTTAAAAACTGGAAAGAGCCTGTGGCAATGAAGTCTTGCGATTAGCCTGCACCTGATATTGGTCAGCGCTTTGAGTCTAACACCACTGAGCTAGGCCGTTCGCACTTGGTTTAGCGCTCCCATCCGTTCTTTGAGCGATGACACTCAATTTTGTACGCAGCAAGATTCATTAGCGCCTGGTGCTAAATCTCAAACTTTTCCAAAGTTAGCACCCACTCCTGGTCTATAATGAATTTCTCCCCCATTTTTCTAGGAAGCTGTCTCGAATGCATTCCATGAGCTCGTCCTCCAAGCTACTTTTGCCTATTTGGTTTGCCCAGTCTTTATGAAGAATAATGTCCCCCTTAATCATTGCATTGGCCTTGTTACATGATCCTCTAATTTCTTTATTTATACTCTGTCCAATGCTATAACTACTTTTAGGGGACCTATAAACTACTCCCACCAGTGTTTTCTACCCCTTGCTGTACTGATTCTTGATCCTGATGTTCTGGACTAAGATCCTTTCTCACTACTGTCTTTATCTCTTCCTTTATTATTATTGCTACCCCCACCTCTCCCCACTGCCCCCTCCCCTTTCCTTTTTGCCTATCTTTTCTAAAAGTCAAATACACTGGAATAATTAGTTCCCAACCTCGGTCACTCTACAAGCATGTCTCTGTAATGGTTATGTAGGATTCGCAAAATTGAACATTGTCCTATAAGGGTCTATTGGCAGAAAAGGCCTTAATTTTAAAGACTGTTTTAAAAGAAGCCCAGAAAAAGGGGCACACAAAATGGCCACCAGAACCTGTGACCAGCTTTTTGGGACATTTTAAAATGGTTCCTGCAGACCACAGACAGCTTTTCGGATTCAGCCTACAGTAAGTTCTGGAATGCAATTCGGAGAATGCGAAACCAGACAGAACCCCATACATATAGATTGGATGCAGATCCAATCAGATCGGCCTGTAGATAAAGGCCATCAAAATGTTTACCCAGACAAAGGGAAACAGCCTCAAGTTCAAAAGGGAACATCAAGACCCATTAAAGACAATACAAGGTCATTCCAGACTAGAGATGGCAGTTACCGGCCATCCCGAAAGTACTTTAAACACAATGACTACCCCTCTGTGCTACAAGCCCGCCAAAATTTAAATAAAGACTAACCTTGATATGGCAGGAGATAAGGGCCTCGATGAGAAGTATAATTGGAGACCCGGGGTAGCTATCAGGGGTGCAGAAGTTCGAGTTCAAGGATTCGAGTTGAGACGATCGAGAAGAGGATCGGGCTCAGTTTATCGAGAGGATCGAGGTTCCAGTTCGGAGAGAGGTTCGAGAGGGAAGATCGAGTCAGCGCCCAGACCCGGGGTAGCTATCGGGAGATCATCGACAAACCCCGGGCCATTTTGACGAGACGAAAAGACGGCGACCCTCCAAGAAGAAACCTATATGAAAATGGTCAGACAGTTGGTCTCTCTCCATGCCGACGTCCAGGTCTGCTAACATCCAGCCTGTCCGAGTCCATTACCTCTAGGGAGGAAAGAGTGTGTCGCAGCCCGCTGCGTTCCACTGACCACGTGGAGACAGGACGCCTGAGAGGACCAAAATGCAGACTTCAAAACCTCTATTTTCTAACTGGGACTGGTGAGCATGTTTCTGGCCCCTCATAATCTAAACTAGCTAGGTTTAGGGGGTGGGCATTTTAGGGGTTAATTAACAATGAGTTGTTGTTCCTCGATGTTCCGTGTGTTTCCCTATTTCATGACGAACCTTGTAAAGTATAATATGCCTGTGGATATGTTGGTTAGTACTGTATTATGATGTGTTTTTCCCTCCCATGTACCTTATTTTGGCTTACATTCAATTTTTCCTTTATGCAATAAAATTTCACATCGTTTCATTAAACTTGGTCTACAGAGTATTCTCTGCATTGTAGTTCCTGCCTCAAAGTCCAGTGTACAGAACCTAAGGGGTGAGTCGGTCGAACCACTCGGTAAATTACTGTGCGAAAGAGAGAGAGGTCTCACCAGAGAGAGAGACCTAGCAAAAACCCCTTACAGTTATTAGATCAAACTCATTTTCTCTATTGTTATGAATGCTTCGTGTATTTAGATAGCGCATTTAATTTTAATTTCTTACTATTTTTCCTTATGTGGTCTTAGTTGTTAATGCCCTATTACCGTTTATAAACTATCTCCATTATTGACATATTCTGCTTGATTTTACCTACATCTCTACACTGCTCTACAGACTTCACTTTTCTTTTTAGTTTTATAACTTTGCTCTTACCTGAACACTCCCTTCCCTGTATTAGTTTAAAGTCCTATCTACCACCCTAGTTATGTGAGTACAGTTGCACATTCAACTACATCCTGCTGTGCGCATCACCACACCCACTCAATCTGCCTTGTCAAGCCTACTTCATCACATCACTCCTCACACCCACTTGCCTTGCACGCCCACCCATCCTTATTGTTCTATGCACTTCATCACAGCTCCATCTATCCATCCCCCACCCCCACTCACCTTCATCCTTATGCAATTTCATGCCTCTCCTTCATAGTCATCTTCAACAAATGCACTCCATCCATCGGCTGAACGCATGCGATTACACTCAATCATGGGCCAGTTCTTTCTCTCCTTGCAGGAGAAGAGAGCACGGAACTCAAGGGAGAGAACCGGAGGTGGTCCTCTATAGATTTCCCAGCTCACAGGTACAGAGCAGGAGACGCTGGAGATAAGTGAGGTTTTGGAGTCCCTGGCCATCAGGGATGGGGAGACAGGGACCTCCCAGCTACCTGGTGACACAGTTAAATATCAGTGACCCACATATCATATGGCACTCAGTCATGTTGACTTGATTTCAACAGCGAGTGAAATATGGTCATCTTCATAATGATAACTTCCTACATTCTTACCTTGCCAGTACTAATTCATATCTTTTATCTCCGACAGGGACTTCACACATGCAGCAGGAATTATTGAAGGTCATGGGTGACGATTCCTCAGAAGAGCTGAATCCTTCTGAGGTTGCACCATCACAGGACTCATGCACCAGCTCAGATACTCACACTTTGGTGTGACCAGTTAGTCAAATAGTTGGGTTTTCACCTGGTGACTCACAATGCACAAGTGAGCAAGAGCAAATGGTGGTGGCAGGGACAGCAGTAGAGTCTGTGTCTGAGGGTGCAGGATGCTCCAAGCTCTGTTCAGCTGGACACAGATGCTGTACCGTTGATGAAAAAGAGAATCATTGAGCAGCAGCAGAGAATGTGCAATGCACTGACAGGCCTTCCAAGTAAACTGACCATGACTGCAGAGAGAATGGAGGAGTCTGCCTCAAACATGAGTGGGTTGTTGTTGCAGGGCATTGCGATAATGTAATCTTCCTTGGATAGAATGGCCAGCTGCATGGAGCATGAAATGCTCCAATCAAATAAGTCCCTGCATACCTTGACCACGGCCATGTAGACTCTGGATGACAACATGTCTGCCATTTTAAGTAGGATGACAGATACCTTAGCCGTACAGTGCTGCACTGATCTGCACCAAAGTGTTCTCCAGCACAGTGGTAGCAAAGAAATGCGGCTGGACCATGAGAGGGATGATGGCAAAAGGGGACATGGAAGTGGGGTCTCCACTCAAAGCGCTTCCACTTCTCACCCATTGTGCCCCGCCTCAGTCAGTAGCCCACGTGTTGCCTCCTGTCCCAATGGCCAAGTCTGCCCCTGCACCGGTGCAGGTGGAGCCATCTTTGGCGGGGCCCTTATGGGCTCCAAAACCCAGAGGATGTCGGCCAAGGGCATCTCAGCAGTCAGAGCAGGGATCTGAGCAGCCAGCCTCTACCTCTGCTCAAGCCACAGGTGTTGCACCATGTAGGAGCAGAAGGAAAAGGACAAGGAAAGCTTTGTAGTTGCACAAGGTTAAGCACATTAGTGTATGAGAAAATGTAATGTTGTTAAGTTTCTGTTGTTCATTCAAAGCGCATACATTTTATTCTTTTGCATCACTTTCCCGCCTTGCCTATTCTTGGTTGCTGGGTGGCAAGTTACCTTTTAACTTACTTGAAGATGAATGGGAAGACATGAATTGATGTGGACCAATGGGGGGATTTGCAAGGGGCAGTTGTTTGCAGGATTGCTTTATGTCAGTGGCATTGTGGGAGCAGGGGGGTGGTGCAGGGAGAGTGGCCGTTGTATGTGCTTCTGACATGGTACACTGGTGCAACCTCAGTGAACCTTGTATTAATAACGGCATCCCTGGCATCCCAGTCAGTTCTCAATCCTGCTCAATATATTACCACTTATATCAAAGGCTTCAATCTTGTACAGAAACCTCTTGTGCAGTACGTTATTAAAAGCTTTTTGGAAGTCTGAATAGACAATATTTATTGGGCTTCCCTCATCCACCATCTTGGTGACTTATTTCAAAAATACAATCAGATTTGTAAGCCATGACATCCTTTTTATGAAGCCATGTTGGGTGTTCCTAATATGTCCCTCTTTATCCAAGCAATCACATATTGCATCTCTAATGATTCCCTCAAGATTCTTTCCTCTTATTGATATCAAACTAATGGGCCGATAGTTACCCAGGTATGTCTTGTCAACTGTTTTAAAGATGAGGACTACTTTAGTCTATTTCCAGTTGAGGGGAACCATCCCAGAGTGCAGTGAACTATTAAAAATACGGGCTTGGAGCTTGCACAGCACATATCCCATCTCACTGAGGACCCTCGGGTGGATATTGTAGTGTACGTGCCTTTAAGACAGAACTACTTTTACAGCTCCTGTATACAGTAGTACCGGCAGTGACCACACCTGTATATAAGCCTTGCGCATGCCTCTGTACCCCCAGTCTTGAGACTATCCTCCTCCAGTAAATACCTGTTTATCGTTAAGTTACAGCATCCGTGTGGTTATTGAAAAACAGCATACTCTCAGAATCATGGATCTAACAGTGGCGACGAGTGTCGGTTCGAATCTACCTGCAACTCTGCATTTCCCTTCGAGGATTCACTCCGGGAGGGCGGTGTAACAAAAAAAAAAACAGTCGAGGCCAGGAACACGAGCGTCGATCACGAGCAACCGCCCATTCGTCCGGCAGAGAGTGAACATCGCAGGGGAGGCTGTGGAGAGCCGGGCTTGGTTCCCCAGCCACGACGATCAGCAAGAGACTGACGACAGGTCCAGTGCAGACCCTTCCCCGACAGCGACAGCTGGAGCAGACCGACGGCGGAGAGAAAGCCGAGCAGCGTCGACGGGGTAAGACAGAGGGTGAAGTACACAGGGCACAGCCGGGGGTTGAAAACCGAGCGGCGTCGAGAAAAAAACCCAAAAAAAAACGGAGAGAGTAGAGGGTACAGCAACAGCCGGGTACAGGACCGAGCGGCGTCGAGAAAAAAAAAAGAATGTGCAGAGCACAGCCAGGGCTCAAGGGCTGAACAGTGTCCATGGGGAGAAGAAGGGAGAGCGCGGAAGACGCCATTGAGCCGCGGAGAAGAAGGAAGAGCGTGGGAGACGCCATTTTTAGAAGCCGCAGCGGAGAAGAAGGGCGAGCGCGGGAAGGAAGGAAAGCACGGGAGATGCCATTTTGTGCCAGCGGAGAAGAAGGGGAAGTGCGGGAGATGCCATTTTTGACAGTTAAATCAAACCCAGGGATGCCGAAGAGTGGCAGTATATCTACGTTCGACAATGAAGTCGAAGATTGGGCGACATATGTGGAACATATTGAGGTGTACTGCAGGGTGAATGAAGTGCCAGATGCTAGTAAAGCACTGGTTTTGTTAAATTCCATGGGTGCAAAAACTTATGGGTTACTGCGAAATCTAATAACCCCAGAGAAGCCGGTGAACAAGAATTTCGAAAGCATAGTAGAAATCCGACAGGACCACTTAAACCCCACACCGCTGCTGATAGCAGAACGATTTAAGTTCCATAAAAGGAACCAACACAAAGACGAAAGCAATGCTGAGTACCTAACGGAACTGTGCAAGCTATCGAAACACTGCCAGTTTGGAGCGGGACTAGCGGATACGTTAACGGACAAGTTTGTGTGTGGGCTACAAAGTGAGGGAACCCAGAAACGGCTTCTATCAGAAAAGGATCTTACGCTGGACAAGGCTTTCAGTATGGCAGTATCACACGAAGCAGCCGCAAGGGGAGCTGCAGAGATACAATGGAGACCGCTAGAATATGGCACCAATGAAATGTCCTATGGAACAGGGAAGTGCTATCGCTGCGGCAGAACAACACATGACCAGAAGGATTGTTGGTTCAAGGACCAAGTGTGCAGACATTGTGGAAAAGCAGGGCACATAGCAAGAGTCTGTAGGTCTGGGAAGAAAACCAACAGTAAGAAATCTCCACAGGAGAAGTACAAAAAGGTACACCAGGTGATGGACAGTGGTTCAGACGAACAGAAAAGTGACACAGACTCCGGAAGCAAGGACCTGGGTTGTCTGAAACTACATAAGGTAACCAAAATGGAGGATCACCAGACTATCTGGGTTACACTCAAGATAGACGGAGTCCAAGTGAAAATGGAATTGAACACAGGATCAGCCCTAACAGTCATAAACCAAAGGGACTACAAGCGGCTATTTTCACATATACGCTTGAAAGATTGTCTTGAAGACGTATACGGGGCAAAAAGTCTACCCCAAAGGAAAAATAAGGGTGAAAGTGATATATAAAGGCCAGAAAATACCTAAAATGGATCTATATGTATTGCTAGATGGAGGACCACCACTGCTAGGACGTGAATGGATGCGGAAGATACAATTAGATTGGCATTCCATACAGGCACTGAAGGTTGAGGCCAAAAAGGATGACGACGTCACACCTGGATGACTGTCAAAAATGCTAACTGACGCAAAAGAAGTGTTCCAGGAGGGACTAGGAACACTAAAAGGCATAACAGCAATGATTAAAATAGAGGAAAATGCGAGCCCAAAGCTTCTTAAGGCCAGACCAGTGCCTTATGCGATCAGACCAGCTGTCGAAGCAGAGCTGGAAGGGTTGGAACGTTCAGGAGTACTGTCCAAAGTGGACTGGAGCAAGTGGGCTACACCCATCGTTCCTGTAATGAAGAGGTCTTTGAGTAATACGCCTGGGGAACCAAAGAAGGTCCGCATCTGTGGAGATTTAAAGGTGACAGTGAACCCAGTCCTTCACACGGTACAATATCCGCTTCCACGAATTGAGGATATTTTCCGCCTCGCTATCTGGAGGTAAACGCTTCACCAAAATTGATCTAGCCCAGGCGTACTTGCAAATGGAGGTAGAAGATGCTTCGAAACAATACCTTACGATTAACACTCATAAAGGTCTCTATCAATACAACCGGCTGGTGTTCGGGGTAGCCTCGGCTCCGGCTATCTGGCAAAGGGCAATGGATCAAGTCCTGCAAGGGATTCCAGGGACCCAGTGTTATTTGGACGACATCTTGGTCACGGGCGAAAATGACAGTGATCACCTCGCCAACTTGGAGAAGGTGCTCACCAGATTAAAGGAGTATGGGCTACGAGCTAATCGCCACAAGTGCGAGTTTTTCCAGAAACAGATCTCGTATTGCGGCCACGTCATCGATGAAGAGGGGTTACATAAGTCCCCTGAAAAGATTGAGGCAGTAGTCAAGGCTCCAGCACCGGAAAATGTGTCACAACTGAGGTCGTTCCTCGGGCTGGTAAACTACTATCACAAGTTCTTACCAAATTTGTCCACGGTATTACACCCACTGAACACCCTACTGCAAACAGGGGTACCATGGAAGTGGGATGACGAACGTAGACGAGCTTTCCAGAAGTGTAAAGAATTGATCACATCAAAAGAGGTGTTGGCCCATTTCAACCCAGCGCAACCAATTCGTTTGGCATGTGATGCATCACCCTTTGGTATTGGAGCGGTGCTGTCGCACAAATTTCCAGACGGGTTGGAGAGGCCAGTAGCCTTTGCGTCTCGGTCACTAACCTCAGCCAAGCGCAACTACGCCCAGATTGACAGGGAGGCCCTCAGCCTAGTATGGGGAGTAAAAAAATTCAACCACTATCTGCATGGGCAGAAGTTCACCTTGCTGACTGACCACCAACCACTTGTCTCCATCTTTAATCCTAAGAAGGGCGTTCCAGTGATGAATGCACAACGGTTACAAAGATGGTCCCTGTTTCTAGGGGGCGAATCAATATGAAATAGAATAAAAGGCACAAAACAGCATGGGAACGCTGATGGGCTATCATGCCTGCCACTGCCTACTGTGGAGGAAGCAGCAGCAGTGGACCCTATCGAGATATTTTATTCGTCAATAATTAAACGATTGCCAGTAACGAACGCGGATATAGAGAAGGAGACCCGCAATGATCCGACGCTGTCTCGGGTATATGATGTGATGGTGAGGGGATGGCCAACACATGGCGAATCAATGTTGCCAGCATTCTCATCCAGAAGAGAACAGCTGTCAGTATGCCAGGGGACAGTGATGTTTGGATCCAGAGTGGTGATTCCACCCAAGTTAAGGGAGAGAGTGCTAAATGAGCTACATGAAGGTCATCTGGGGGGAGTGAAAATGAAAAGCCTTGCTTGGGCTTATGTGTGGTGGCCGGGAATCGATCATCAAATCGAAGACCTAACTAAGAGCTGCTTAGAATGCCAGAAGGTCCAAAATGCACCACCACATGCCCCTCTACACCCATGGGAGTGGCCCTCCTCTCCATGGCAACGGGTGCATATTGATTTTGTTGGTCCATTCATGGACTCAATGTTCTTAATAGCAGTGGATGCTCACTCGAAGTGGCCTGAGGTGATATAAATGTCCTCAACCACTACAGAGAAAACGATTGCAGTCCTACGGACCATATTTGCCAGAAACGGTTTGCCAGAGCAGATTTGCTCTGATAATGGACCACAATTTGTGTCCGAAGAGTTTCAAAAATTTATGAGAAGGAATGGGGTAAGGCATTACACATCCGCTCCGTATCATCCAGCCACAAATGGATTGGCTGAGAGGTTCGTACAAACCATTAAGAAGGCGATAAAGGCCATGTGCGACGATGAAATTCCACTACAGCATAAGATGGACAATTTCTTATTAGCCTACCGAAACGCGACACATGCAGTTACCAACCAGACCCCGGCCATTGTGTTCTTTAACCGAAGGTTGAGATCTCATCTGGACTTGCTCAGACCAAATGTGCGAAGAAATGTTGAGGACAAACAATTCCAGCACATCAATGAGAAGCCAACAAGGAGCTTCAATGTAGGACAACCAGTCTTGACTGTGACTATCGAACAGAGAAATGGCAACCCGGAACGATATGCACAAGGCAGGGGCCATTAAAGTACACAGTGGATGTCGGGGAGAACATTGTGAGACGCCACGTCAATCAGATCTTAGCGTCACAGGAACGGGTCAACCCCATGTCTCGAGTACCTGGGGATGAACCCGACATACCGGTAGCATCTACCTCAGAACCAGTAGCAGTGGAACTCGATGAACTACCAGATGAAAAGGGGTCAGAATCGCCTCTGCACCAAGAACAAGAACCTCAGGAAAGGCGCTATCCCGAAAGGGTCAGGAAGCCGCCCCAAAGACTGAATCTATAAATGCACTATTGTTGTTTAATGTACATGTTAAAGTGTTAATTGTTATTTGAATATTAGGGGTACTGCTAATCTAAAAGGGGAGGAATTGTAGTGTATGTGCCTTTAAGACAGAACTACTTTTACAGCTCCTGTATACTGTAGTACCGGCAGTGACCACACCTGTATATAAGCCTTGTGCATGCCTCTGTACCCCCAGTCTTGAGACTACCCTCCTCCAGTAAATACCTGTTTATCGTTAAGTTACAGCACCCGTGTGGTTATTGAAAAACAGCATACTCTCAGAATCACGGATCTAACAGATATCATCCGGCCTGTCTGCTCTATCTATTTTCAAGTTTTTAATTCTATCTAAAACAACGGGCCGGATATTCCGATCCCTACAGGTGTGTACGCGCTGTGTTCACACCCGTAGGGACATCGGAAATGCCGGTCTCAGGCATGCTAAGCGCATGTGCGGAAAACCAGCATTTCCGATCTGTCAAGAATGCTCTTGACAGATCAGACATCTGCCTTAGAGAAGGGCCTCGATGGGCGGATAGTTCCACTTTCTGGAGCACATCCACCTGCAGAAAACCATTAGAAATCTTATGCCTGGTAAAAGCAGGCATCAGGCCTGTTTTTACCAGTACAGGTATAAGATTTTTTTTAAATGTTAAAAAAAAAATTTCACTCATCATTTAAAAGTACTTTTAAAAAGTACGTTTATTTTTAGCCCCATAAAAAACATTAATTATTTTTTTCAAAAATTAAATTTTTGTTTAAAATATTTATTTTACTGTCATTTCAACTAATTTTAAAAATGTGATTTTTAAAAATTTTTATTTAATGTTTTAAAGTGTTTTGGGGATGATCTCCATTCTTTTATTTGAAAGGTCTATCTGTCAAGTGTATGAAGGGAGATTCCATTCTTTAATTGGCTCCCCATGGCCCACGTGATCCCAGGGACGCTTGCGAACCACATGCGCCTCTGGGATACATGGGCCCTGCACACTTGGAGTTGGAGAGGCCCAGGAGCGGAAATGTCCGGACCTCGGGAGCCCTCAGGTAAGTGCTTGGATTTTTTCAGATCGGAGGCCTCCGCACGCGGGAAGCATCCGATTGGAAATATGGCCCAATATGTTAATCTATTTTAATATTCATATTTTGATTATTAAAATCATTCAATTATAATAGTCGAGCTTTGTCTTCAAGAGTGAAGACCAATGCAAAGTACTCATTTAATATTTCCACCTTACCCAGTGAGTCCTTTGTAACCTGCCCTTAAACATCCTTCAATGGCCCAATACAGTCTTTGACAGTTCTCTGACTCTTCACATAACTGAAAAAGCTTTTGCCATTAATTCCACAATTGTCTACGCTTCCTCTTTTCCATTCACCTTTTAGCAGATCTAATACCAGCCTCATTTTCTTTAGTTTTTCCTTATACTCAACTCTGTTTAGTTGAATATTAGATGCCTTTAATTTATAGATTTTTTTTGTTCACACAAAGGAATCTTTCACACCTGCTGTACATTGATGGAGTGGAAGCCCTCGCAGTTGATGAGTACTCATGGTCGATCTGGGGGTGCCCGGATTGCCACACATGTGTAACATAGAAACATAGAAGATAGGAGCAGGAGTAGGCCATTCGGCCCTTCGAGCCTGCTCCGCCATTCGATGAGATCATGGCTGATCATCCAAATTCAGTACCCTGTCCCTGCCTTCTCCCCATATCCCTTGATCCCTTTAGCCTTAAGAAATATATCCAAATCTTTCTTGAATATACTTAATGAACTGGCCTCCACCGCCCTCTGTGGCAGAGAATTCCACAGGTTCACCACTCTCTGGGTGAAGAAATTCCTCCTCATTTCAGTCCTAAATGGTTTACCCCTTATCCTTAGACTATGACCCCTGGTTCTGGACTCCCCGGCCATCAGAAACATCCTTCCTGCATCTAGTCTGTCCAGGCCTGACAGAATTTTATAGGTTTCGATGAGATCCCCTCTCAATCTTCTAAACTCCAGTGAGTATAAGCCCAATCAACACAATCTCTCCTCGTACGTCATTCCTGCCATCCCAGGTATCAGCCTGGTGAATCTTCGCTGCACTCCTTCCATGGCAAGAACATCCTTCCTCAGGTAAGGCAACCAAAACTGCACACAATACTCAAGGTGCGGTCTCACCGTTTGCCTTCTTAACCATCTGCTGCACCTGCATGCTTACCTTCAGCGACTGGTGCACAAGAACACCCAGGTCTCTTTGCATTTCCCCTTCTCCCAATCTATTGCCATTCAAATAATAATCTGCCTTCCTGTTTTTGCCACCAAAGTGGATAACCTCATATTTATCCACATTATAGTGCATTTGCCATGTTTCTGCCCAATCACCCAACCTGTCCAAATCGTACTGGAGTTTCACAACATCCTCCTCACAGCATACCCTCCCACCCAGCTTTGTGTCATCTGCAAATTTGGAGATATTACATCCAATTCCCTTGTCCAGATCATTAATATATATTGTGAACAGCTGGGGCCCTGGGACCGATCCCTGCGTTACCCCACTAGTCACTTCCTGCCACTCGGAAAACGACCCGTTTATTCCAACTCTTTGCTTTCTGTCCGCCAACCAGTTCTCTATCCAAGTCAATACCTTGCCCCCAATCCCATGTGCCTTAATTTTGCACGCTAATCTCTTATGTGGGACCTTATCGAAAACCTTCTGAAAGTCCAAATACACCACATCCACTGGTTTTCCCTTATCTATTTTACCAGTTACATCCTCAAAAAATTCCAGTAGATTAGTCAAGCATGATTTACCTTTTGTAAATCCATGTTGACTTTGTCCAATCCAGTCACTGCTTTCCAAGTGCTCTGCAATTACATCTTTTATAATGGACTCTAGCATTTTCCCCACTACCGATGTCAAGCTTACTGGTCTATAATTTCTCTACCACCTTTTTTGAATAGTGGGGTAACATTAGCTACCCGCCAATCCATGGGTACCATTCCAGAGTCTATCGAATTCTGGAAGGTGACCAGCAATGCATCTACTGTTTCTAGGGCCACTTCCTTAAGTACCCTGGGATGTAGATTATCAGGCCCTGGGGATTTATCGGCCTTCAGTCCCATCAATTTTCCTAACACCATTTCCCTACAAATACTGATTTCTTTCAGTTCCACCCTTTCATCAGACCCTATGTTCCCCAGCATCTCTGGGAGGTTATTTGTGTCCTCCTTTGTGAAGACAGAACCAAAATATGTATTTAGTTGGTCTGCCATTTCTTTGTTCCCCATTATAAATCCCCCCGTTTCTAACTGCAAGGGACCTACGCTTGACTTCACCAATCTTTTTCTCTTCACATATCTGTAATCGATGATGCTCTGCACCTGTGGGAAGCCAGCCAGAGATGCAAACCTGCGTGCCCACTCATTCTGACTGGCATTGTTCCAGGCAAAGTTGACATGCTACCACCTCAAACACCCATCTGTCACCTGGGAGATCTGGATATGTTTCTGGCAGAGCCCTGGAAACATCCAGAGGCAAAAAAGTTGAGGGCGGTGATACTTTGACAGCTACTGGTCACGTATGACCACCAGGTCCAGCAGGCAGCAGGTGCTCTTCTAGGAGGCTGCAGAAATCTGCCACCACCTGACACAACAACCTAAGTCTTCTGAAACACTGCTGTTCGACATGTCAAGGAAACTCAGTCTCTGCCTGCCCACCCTGTGACGTGGGTAATGTCTCCTAAGAGCTGCACCCCTCTGCTGCTCCACTCTCTGGTGCCCCCCTCTCGTCTGCTGCCCTCTCTGCTGCTGCACACTTCAACTACTGCACACCTCTGCTGGTCCCCTCTCTGCTGTCCAGCTACAGGTCTCTGAATAGCGGGCTGCTGTTGCTGCTGCTGCAGCTGCTGCTGCTGGTCATATTGGTCCTCGTCCTGTAAAGGAAACAGCCATATTCCAAGAGATACACCATCCTATGAATAGATTTCTGATATTATTAATACATGACATACTGGGTTTAAAAGTCTGGAAAGCCTCGGCGACAGATGCTGTGTCAATACAGGCTTCTGAGATAAAATGAAGTGTTAACACAAGTTGTAAACACCACACAAGCTTTTGAAATGGGAATTGATTGTTAATACTGAGAAAATGGTCCTATTGAAACAGCAAGTTGCAGCTTCCAGAATGTCTGCAGTTTGGAACCAACACAATAGCAATGCCCAGATAAAGTGCTAAAAACTGACACTTCGAACAGGAACACACAATATTAAAAAAACATGTGCCTTTGATAAAAGTAACATCAAATGAAAGGCAGGAAATATAAGTCAGTAATATAACCAACTAAGATGGCTAGGAAAACAAACACCCTGGTTGAAGTGTTTTTGAATTACATGTTGCAAACAGTTCCTACAGAAGACTTTGAAGATATAATATCAATAGATGACACCAAGCAATCACATTGTGTTTTTATTGACAATGGAATATTTAGGAGTAACAACGTCTGCTAATAACCAGTTAAGCCAATATTAAGAATTGAATGGAAGGCCTTTGATTAAAATGACATCAAATAGATAAATCTGTTGTAGCCATTTTATGATAAGTTTTTGAAACACCTAAACACAGAGACAGAAGTCTAAAAGTCAACAGCTAAATTGACAGTAAGAATTAAAAAGAAGTCAACAGAAAGAATGACTAGAGATAATTAGCTTACATCAGCAGAAAACTTCAAAGGATAAACCACTAAAAAAGGTATAAAAATTGAGATTTTCAGATGGAAAGTAAGAAGTCACTGGAAAGGACAGGCAATTCTCAACTTCAGAGGCATGCTCTGTAAGTTTTTAATTCTTTGAGTCTCAGGGATAAAAAAAAAGCACTCTTATTTGATTTTGGTGGATATTCTGGATTAAGAATAATAGAAATGTAAAAATGTACAAATTTACGATTTGAGAATAAGAAATGTAAGCTATTTTTATTTTGAACTGTTAAAGTTGTGATTGACTCAACAGCTGTTAACTGTATGTCGGCTCTTAAATAAATCTATATATTTTTAGAATTTTTTCAAGTAGTATTTCTGTATCAAACTCGCGAACTCAATTTCTGTACACTCTTTTGTAAGGAGTTGCAGATTCTGGGGGAGTATTCTGGACCCTCATAATATCCGGAAGGTTACAGTCTAGTTAAACTTATTAAAAGTGCTATCTGGAGGATGGTAACATCTTTACATCATTCCTTTCCTTTAGAGAGAGATAGCTTGAACCTTTAGACCCAATTAAGCGTCTTATAGAATTTGGCTATCTCTAACTTTAGTTGAAGGTGAATGTCTGGGGAATATGCCTGATCTGGGGTAGCCCGAAAAGGGCTAGGACTACTAATTACCCCTTCAGTCTGAGGTCCAATCTAAGGCATCTGAAGCGCCACCCATCCTGCTGTCATTCAGAAAACCTCCAATGTGTAGAAAGTAACCTCTCAGTAAAAGTAAAAGAAAAAGGAAAGGCTTGCATTTATATAGCGTCTTTCATGACCACCGGATTTCCCAAACCACTTTACAGCCAATGAAGTACTTCTGAAGTGTAGTTACTGTTGTAATGTAGGAAAAGTATTGTGAACAAACCTTTTCCCACTAGCCGGTAAGAGGACAGCTGTGAGCACTCAATATTTATTGCAGCATTTCCATGAGTTTGACTCAGCCCCCTCAATTTCCATTGTGTTCTCCCTTGTTTTCACTGATAATTTTTATGAAGCACGGGAAACCCGTAGATGTGGCGTAAAATTTAAAAGTCAGTTGAGTTATCGCTCCAATTGAGCAATTAGCTTATGTTAATAGGCAACACAGCTGTCCCGAAGGGGTTTTGCACAAGCAGCCTAAAGCACTCGTATTGAACACGGAAGTTGATGGCTTGAGCCACCTTTCCCAATGCGCTCGAATTTCTGCCAGTTTTAACCCCCAACCTGCACCCAAACCCACCTGCTCCTCCAGATTAAAATTCCCCATAATGTTCTTGGTATAAGGGTGGATATTGTAAATTGAACAGTAAATGAGTTGAATAATAAGAAACAAATAGTAATGCTCTATGATGGCAGCTCCAATTGTACAGCTGTTGGAAGCATTCAGCCTTGGGAATTCCACTGTTTACAATATTCTTAAATGGTTAGGATGGATTAGTATATGGAACAATGTTTTTATTTGCATGGTATACTATGTATTCTGTCTTAAGTTTTATTAATTAATTAACTTTAAGACGTTTCTTAAAACCTACCTCTTTGACCAAGCTTTTGGTCATCCACTCTAATATCTCCTTATGTGGCTCGGTGTCAAATTTTGTTTGATGATAACGTTCCTGTGATGCGCCTTGTGAGGTTTTATTATGTTAAAGGCGCTATATAAATGTAAGTTGTTGTTTAATTTGTAGATGATACTAAGTTGTGGTGTTGCTCAGCAGAATTTATTAATATTCAACTGCAGCAAAAAACTAAAAATAGCATTTAATGTTGAGAAATATTACTGCTAAAATAAATACAATAATGAAGGATATATTACAGAATAAGGAGAGTTCAGAAAGCAATTTATGTATGATGGATGTCCAAAGCTTGTGGTATTTTCAGTATATGGAAGCAAATACAAAGTTAAAGAACATATTGAGGTTTGTAATCAGAACTACAAAACACAAGTCAAAGCAAATGTTCCTGGAATCATTTCTAGGACCATACATGGCGTTCAAATGTGATCAGCACAGTTAAGGAAAAATAAAGAGGCAGTGGGCTATGCAGAGATGCTAGGGAATGATTGTATACTGAGGGGCCATGTGCTACTTAGACTTGTTAATTGACAGAATCGTCTGTAAAACTGACTGTTGTAGCATTCAAAATAAAGAAATCATGAAAAATGCTCAGATTTGATCTGAATGATGCATAATCTACATGGGGTGAATGATTGTTCCTTATTCATATATTGATATGAACATCTTCAAAACAATAGTATAGATGACTGTGATGCCATCACAGTGACTTATTTTTACATGAATACCAATCTCCCATGGTGCTGTTCACAGATTTGTATCAAGATATGGATGGGGAAACAACATGACTTCGCAAAAGACTTTGAACAAAAATAGGGAAATAATTGGTTCCTTTTTTAGTAAATAGTTTTTTTTTGACAGACTATGAAGTGTCTAAATGTCTTTCATTGGTTGAAGTTTGAGTCAAACAATGCTTTGCATGCTATTGGGTATGTCAGACAACTGTCAGATGCAAAACTTTTAATTATATTGATTATCATTTGCCAAACTTCTATTCTTAGTCTTAAACTACTTAAAACATTAGCATCTTTTATTTTATTTCAGAAAGCAAAAATGGAGACTGCTAATGCGACATTAGTTAATTTTGAAGTACAAAAATTCAATGTATTCACTGTTGTGTTGTTTTTGTGCAAGTATATTTAAATTTTAACTGAATTTAAGAAAAAAGACACCCAATGCTAGATCTATACTAAATTAAATATTTGCTCTATACTAAATCAAATATTTGCTCCTAACACACGCAAGCAGAGAAAGTCAAAGCTAATACTCTGAATGGGGCTTATTACTTCTGAGAATAGTGTGGACGTAAATGTACAAATAATACTGTCAAACCTACTTATTATTCCACTATTCCATTACGTTTGATAGCAACCTAAAATACCCGACCATTTCCCATTCATTTCTAATACACACCTGTTTCTGTTATTTTTTGTTTAGTCTGATTAATTTAAAGTGTTGGTTAAAACATATTTTCTTCATACCTTCAGGTAGCTATTCATATATTTTTAACTTGCCATTCCATTACATAGAATTAACAGAAACAGGCTATTCCACCCAACTGACCTATGCCGGTGTTTATGCTCCACAAAAGGCTCCGACCACTTTATTTCATCTCACACTATCAGCATGTGCTTCTATTCCTTTCTCCCTCATGTAATTATCTAGCTTCCTCTTAAATGTATCTATGCTATTCACCTCAACTACTCCACAATATTTCAAGTCATATTTGTTTTAACTATAACAAAGTGATCATGGCATTCCTCCACCAACTGGACTACCTTTAGGGGAGTCAGGGAAAATTACAGAGCATTTTAATCTCTGGTTCTCATTTAATTTTGTTAGGTTTATTTGGGTTTGTTATAGGGGAATAAAAAAACTGAGGTGTAGCCTGCATATATAGCATGTACAATAAAGTTGATGAGCTGTTACTGTTGTACATGTACTCTGACTTTTCATGGTGTAATCAATGACATGTTGACAGTTATCCCGTCTGGTTATCACATTTTCAATTTTCAGATGATTTCTAGCCATTGACTTTGAGATTGTTGTGAAGACAAGCAAAATTTATAGAACCACACGTATTCACAGACATGTATGAGTAGGACAACTGTAAATATGAATCAACCGTTGTTCAGGAAGTTAACAAGGCACTAACTTTTTAAGAAAGTTTTCAAGGACACTACTTGATGTTGTCACACCGAACTGCATCACCATGTTACTTGTGAGTGTTGTGACAAGAATGACACATAGCTCTTCTCCATCCTCAAACAATAAAAGTTCTTCCGAATGCTATATTTTTTATCAAGGCAGCCTTTTTGAAATGTATTTATTAATTAAAATGTTTCTCCCGAGTTTAGAAAACTATGAAAGACCAGTGGATCTGCCGTGGTGTTTTTCATTGTTAGCTAGCTGGAGGAAAGGATTTTATAATAAGAGCAGCTTTAAACTATGTAATGCATCTGCATTTTCGTCAAACATTGAATCCAGTATGCATATCCTGTTTGTCACACTTAATTCCTGTGTCATGCGTTTGTCACACCTGGGTAGACACACCTGCTTTTAAACTGTATGTATAACTGTCTATAGATTACTATTTGTTTATTTACCGTTACTTACTTTTTGTGCCTCCAGAAGCTAGGTGGCGTTGTGGGTCCACAGTTACTGCCTGCTTACCAATGATTGTCTATCCCTGCCATTGGATTTCCAGCACTTCCCATTTCTCTCCTTAGGATCATCGCTTTCAGACTCACCCCATCCATTTGCACCCTTTGTTGCTTGCGCTATCTGCGCCTTCTCCTGCCTTGGGTCACTAGTTTGATCTTGCTCACATCTCCTTCTTCACCACCATCCACCCCACTGCCTGCTTTGTGTTGCTGTCCTTCTGGCAACTGTTCCCCCCATCAGATACACCATGCTTCAGCCTGCCATCCACTCCTAATGCTGGTGTTACCTGATTCTTTGTTCTTTAAAACATCCTATCCCATTGCACTATCTTCTATTTATAGCTCAATTAACACTTAAAAGAACATAAAAATAGGTGTGATACTGGTGTGGGAGGCATGACAAGGGAGACAGGGTAGAAGGGGGATTAGTGGTACAGGACAGCGATTGGGGGTTAAAGCGGAAGCGTAATAGGGCGTCAGGGATGTGGGAAAATGGGATGGGGTGAGGAAAGGAATAAGGATGATTCACAGTGAGGAAGCGGGGGGGAAGAGGTATTGCGAAAGTGTGACTAGGAAGGTAGATTCTGGGGCTCATTTTTCAGATGGATTTGGTAGCTGTTGGAATCCAGACCGATGGGCACCTATTTGGAAGAGTGCTCTGGGTTGTGGACCTTATGCCTAGCACCCAGCCCTGCTCAAATAGGAGAACCTGAGTTGAGTCTGTGTGTCACTTGCTAGAACCTTGAAGAAAGGTTATTTAGCAGCTGAAGGAAGAGGAGAAGGAAGAGGAGAGGGCTGGAGACCCTGTGGCTGCTGTTTTTGGACAGAAGCCACAAGGGCTCGTTGGCCTGCTGCAACAGCTGACGTTCTTCCCTCATTTCCCAATGTTAAGTCCATTCGGAGGTGGGCCTACACTGGGAAAGTTTCTACTCTTTGGAAATTATCTTAACCCAGAAATGCAGGTGGAATATACTTTGTGTGCACTCCACCATAATAACATCAGGCAGAGTGCTGGAGGAAAATTGTGGCTAGCAAATCTTAGTAAGTGAAATGGTATGTTAATTTTTAATGATAGGACCATAATACCCTTTAATGTATAACAATTATTGTGCTGCTAAGGTGGAGCTGTGTTTTGCAGGCCAAATGCTTTCCGATAAACAACATCTATTTAGCACAAATAAGCAAGTTTAAGGTCAATAACAGCTTAAATAATGTGAGTGAGGGAGGTTTTCGGAATGCCAGGTGCTTGTAATTTTCCAGATTCTAACAACCTTGAAACTTTCCCGCTCAAAAAGGAAATGACCTGTAAATGAACTCACAGTGAAATTACTGGGGGGGGGGGTGTGCGGTGCGGGGGGTGGACACCTTAAGACACTTTGAAGTGTGACAGAAGTGCTCAAAACATTTATAATAATAGATGAATAAGAAACATATAAACATAGAAAAATAGTAGCAGGATTAGGCCATTCGGCCCTTCAAGCCTGCTCCGCCATTCAATATGATCATGGCTGATCCTCTATCTCAATACTATATTCCCACTCTCTCCCCATACCCCTTGATGCCTTTTGTGTCTAGAAATCTATCTATCTCCTTCTTAAATATATTCAGTGTCTTGGCCTCTACAGCCTTTTGTGGTTGAGAATTCCACAGGTTCACCACCCTCTGTGTGAAGAAATTTCTCCTCAGCTCAGTCCTAAATGTCCTACCCCGTATCCTGAGACTGTGACCCCTCGTTCTAGACTCCCCAGCCAGGGGAAACATCCTCCCTGCATCCAGTCTGTCTAGCCCTGTCAGAATTTTATATGTTTCATTGAGATCCCCTCTCATTCTTCTAAACTCTAGTGAATACAGGCCTAGTCGACCCAATCTCTCCTCATATGACAGTCCTGCCATCCCAGGAATCAGTTTGGTGAACCTTTGCTGCACTCCCTCTGTGGCAAGTATATCCTTTCTTAGGTAAGGAGAACAAAACTGCACACAGTGCTCCAGGTGTGGTCTCGCCAAGGCCCTGTATAACTGTAGTAAGGCATCCTTGCTCCTGTACTCAAATCCTCTTGCAATGAAGGCCAACATACCATTTGCCTTCCTAACTGCTTGCTGTACCTGCATGTTTGCTTTCAGTGACTGGTGTACAATGACACCCTGGTCCCTCTGTACATCAACATTTCCCAATCTATCACTATTTAAATAATACTCTGCCTTTCTGTTTCTCCTACCAAAGTGGATAACTTCACATTTATCCAAGTTATACTGCATCTGCCATGTATTTGCCACTCGCTCAACTTGTCTAAATCGCCTTGAAGCCTCTTTTCATCCTCCTCACAACTCACAATCCCACCTAGTTTCGTGTCGTCAGCAAACTTGGAAATATTACATTTGGTTCCCTCATCCAAATCATTGATATATATTGTGAATAACTAGGGCCAAAACACTGATCCCTGCGGTACCCCACTAGTCACTGCCTGCCACCCCGAAAAAAGTCCATTTATTCCTACTCTCTGTTTCCTCTCTGTTAACCAATTTTGAATCCATGCCAGTATATTACCCAAATCCCATGTGCTTTAATCTTGCACACTAATCTCTTATGTGGGACTTTATCAAAGGCCTTCTGAAAATCCAAATACACCATATCCACTAGTTCTCTGTTATCTATTCTACCAGTTACATCCTCAAAAAACACCAGTAGGTTTGTCAAACACGATTTACCTTTCATAAATCCATGTTGACTTTGTTTAATCCCATTGATATCTTCTAAGTGTCCTGTTATCACATCCTTTATAATAGACTCCAGCATTTTCCTTACTACTGAAGTTAGGCTAACCGGTCTGTAGTTCCCTGTTTTCTCTCTCCCTCCTTTTTTAAATAGTGGGTTACATTTGCCACCCTCCAATCTGCAGGAACTGTTCCATAATCTATAGAATTTTGGAAGATGACAACCAATGCATCCACTATTTCCATGGCTACCTCTTTTAGTACTCTGGGATGCAGATTATCAGGCCCTGGGGATTTATTAGCTTTCAATCCCATTAATTTCTCCAGCACTATTTTTTTACAAATCCTAATTAACTTTAATTCCTCCTCCTCACTAGATCCTTGGTTCCCTAGCATTTCTGGGAAGTTATTTGTGTCCTCTTCCGTGAAGACAGAACCAAAGTATTTGTTTAATTGCTCTTCCATTTCCTTGTTCCCCATTATAAATTCTCCTGTTTCTGACTGTAAGAGCAAAAAATACAATTATTAGGCCTTAGCAGCTTGGACCCCATAATTCAGGGAAACTTTACCCACCAGAAGCACAAATCAGGCCTTCTGGTGCAAAGATCAACAGATCTTGCAAGATTTTCCATCCATTGACTTCTGCAACCAAATTCTCATTATGTGTTCCTGATGGGCAAAGGTCTGGCCGTGGAGCACATATTTGAAAAGTTTCCACTTGTGAATTGGGCCTTTGCTGAAAGGTCAGTGAGCTGATAATATTCATCAGAGGAAATGCATTTATCTCGCACTTCCTCAGAGAATGTCTGCCTAGTCATATTTTATGTTCCATAATTTGCTTTTCTTTTAACAATGTCCTTGTTTGAAGGGTTCCTCTGTGAAGCCTTCAGGCATTAATTTGCCACACTATTAAAATAGAGTGAATGAGCTACAGCGACAATTCCGAGGGCAATTCCCTTGTAAGCATGTGCACTCCACCGCACTGATTGAGGGCTGACTGTTTCTTCCAATTAGCAACACATATTTGTTAACAATGTTTAGCTTTCATATCAGTGAAAAGAAGTGAGAGATAGAAAGCGAGCAGGAGGAAGCTATATAATTGATGAGAAGAGAGTTTTCTTGTACTTAGGGCAAGCCTGTCACTTATGTCAATGGTGTAACCACCGTGACTCTTTTTCTCTACCAAGCTCAAACAGGACATAGCCACTGTACAAACTGAAGCAGTTTATTTAAAACACATGGGGGTAGAGTTTCCGCTCGAATCCACTGTTTTTTTTTCGACTTAATTCATCCAAAACATCACTGAATTTTAAGCGCAAATTCCATCCAGTGCAAATTGAGTTTCCGCGCTCTTTTGCGCTAGTTTAAAAAACATCGCACTAGAAGCTGGCCCTGCCCACAAAACTGACCACGCCCCCTGATTGAATTAATCACCATGACTAGTTTCCGCTAATTGCGCCCGTTTGCGGTCTTCGAGGAGGCGCTAAAGATTAAGCTGGTTCTTTTGGGAGCAAGGAAGCTAACAGGCAATTTTAAAAGCTTTTGAATTCAAATTTGTTTTTAATTTACTGAGAAAATGACTACTGCACCCCAAAATAACTAGCAAATGGTTCTTTATCGTTTTTAAAAGTCATTTTCAGTAATTTAAAATCGGGTCACTCACAGAATTAACACTTTCATTAAAAATGCAGTGTAATTTTGTGATAAACCCATTTTCAGCTGTATTAAAGGGCTGAATTTTGCCAGCGCTCAGAGTGCGGATTTGGAGGCGGGTCCACTGTCAAAATCGAAATGATTGACAGCAGGTTGAGAAACCGCTGCGAACCCGCCTCCATGTAAGTTTCCAAAGTGTCGGGTCAGCGAATTCAGAACAAACCCGACACCAAGCGGCAGGAGAGGCGTTATAGATAGTTAAATGCTTGTTAATGCTCGTTAACCACTATTCTGCCAGCCTATTTCTATTTTATCACTTTTGTAACAGGGTTCACATCGTTCAGAGATCACATCAGGTAAGTAGGTCGGAATCTCTGTCTTCCCATTGCTGTGAATAGGTGACAGCTGCAAAAGTAGTATGAAAGCTACCATTTCACAGCTGGTCACTTTCCAATGTCAGAAGCTTGAGCCTTCAGGACTTGGAAGATACTTTTGAGCTGTATGCAGTTTGGAAGTGTTTGGAGTAAACTCTCTATCCAACGTCACCTCCTTGGAGCAAGCTCTCTCACTATTGACAAATCGCTTCTGTCATCTCAACTTTAGCTGCCATCTATTCCAGCAACATCTGTAGGATTCGCAAAATTGGACTTTGTATTAATAAGGGTCAAATGGCAGAAGAGGCCGTGATTTTAAAGACTGTTTTAAAAGAAGCCCAGAAAAAGGAGCATACAAAATGGCCGCCATACCCATGTGACCGGCTTATTGGGACACTTTAAAATGGTTCCTGCGCAACCTCAGACAGCTTTGTGGATTCAACCCACAGCAAGTTCTGGAAGCCGTTTCTGAGAGAACGAAACCAGACCCACACGTATGCATATGGATTAGATGCAGATCCAGTCAAGATCGGCCTGGAGACAGAGGCCATCAAAATGTTGACCAAGACAAAAGGGGACAATTTCATATTCATGAGAACAGCACCCAGGACTAGATAACGAGATCAGCAGGACATTAAAAACAATGGAGGTAATTCCAGACCAGAGATGGGCCTTCACCGGCCGTTTAAGGCATTTTAAAATATAACAACTACCCCACTGTGCTCCCAGCCCACCAAAAGTAAAACAAAGACTAACCTGATTTTGGGCAGGAGACGGAAGTTTCTGGAAGAAAGGTATATCTGGAGAGACTTTTCGGCAGTTGGGGCAAGCTTGGAGAGTTACTGAGTTGAAAAGAAGCTTGGGAAGTGAGAGAGCTGGAGAGCTGGAGAGTTTTGAATCACAGCCAGAAGAAGAAGCAGGCACTCGCAGGAGGAAGAAGAAAGCCAACATCGAGAAGGCCGTCTCGAAGCCGGCGTCCCGCCCCGGGGAAACACATCGGGAGATCATCGACCATCCCCGGGCCGTTGCCGGAACGAGAGGTCATCGACCCAACTTGGGAGGAGAGACAAAAAAATAAAAATCCCCAAGAGGAGAAACCTTCCCGCCACCCCGGCTCGGGAGAAGAGAGAAAAGGAAACTGAAGAAGCGATGGGAGCCAGCCCAAGGCTCCTCTAACCAGGGTCGACCCGACGATCCTCGACCCCGCTGACATCCAGGCCCGCCGGTGTCCAACCGCCCCCGACCCCCACCTCAGGAGAGAGGTGTGGCGCAGCTCGCAGGGGCTCCACGATCCACGTGGAGATGAAACGCCTGAAAGGACCAAACACAGACTCAATTTCAAAACCTTGCACTTCCTAGTGGGATTGGTGAGCATGTTTCTGGCCCTTCACAATCAGATCTAGATAGGTTTAATAAGGGGGTGGATTTAAGGGTACAATTAACATGAGTTGTTGTCCCTCGATGTTCCGTGTGTTTCCTTATTTCATGATGATCTTTGTAGAGTATAAGATGCCTGTATTTGCCTTAGTTAGTACTGTGTCGTTATGATTAGTTTTGTGTTTTTCCCTCCCATGTACTCCCTTATCAGCTTGCATTTGATTTGACATTTTTCCTTATGCAATAAAATTTCATTTTGTTTCATCAAACTTGGTCTACAAGAGTTTTCTCTACATTGTAGTTCCTGCCCCTAAGTCCAGAGTATAGAATCTAAGGGGCGAGTGGGTCGAACCACTCAAGGTTTTACTGTGCAAGAGAGAGAGGCCTCTAGAGAGAGAAACCTCAGGGAAACCTCTCAAGGAAAACCCCTTACACATCGGTGCCCTTGAAAAAATCTCACCTTGGTCCTCTGAAACCCTTCACGGTCAACACCAGAAACAACATCACCAGGCACACCAACAACAACACCAAACTTCTCTGCAATCACCTGATGCTGCACAGGACACAGGCCATCAGCACCGATCACATTGCTGCCCGGGAGGCCAGCGATAGCATCACCATGGCCAGATTTACTTCACTTGACACTGTATACCCTGGCTGCCACATGATGCGCCAGGTTGACACCACCCCATCCTAGCACCATAAAGCATCCCTACAATTTCCAAGCCATTCCTTTCACATTCTTCACATTTGTGGGGAATGGGGAACATTCACTGGAACTCACTAAGACACTTCCAAAGGTGAGCACAAATCTGTCCAATAAGGCAAAGTGTTGAAAATAAAGATTTCAGTGTTTGACAGCACATTAACTGAAAATTTACATGAACATTGCATAAGACACCCAAGTGCCTACCCTTGTGCGTTGTTAGTTGGTATGATTGGACTAGCATGAGGGTGAGTGTGAGGGGTGGCTGGTGAGATGGGGATGTGATAATGTAGATCGAGAGGGATGGGTGGAGGTGCAAGCTAAATTGGTGTGAGTAAGGATGAGCAGGAGTAAGGTAGGAAAGGCAGAGTGATGGGGATGTGATGAGTGGCACAGCAGGATGAGATTGAGTGAGATCATTGAAAGGTTTGTGGCACTGCAGACAGGTACTCCTGATGGCATCCCTGCTTTTGCCCTCCTGTGCAATGTGCAACCAGGCTACGTTGGTGTCCTGGGAGGTCTCTTCCACCCTTGGAAGGGAAGAGAACCTCCCTGCCTGCTGTGACTCCCTCCATAAGCATATGGAGGGAGTCATGGGAGAGCCTGAGTGCAGCGGTGTACCTTTGTGCAGTGCTTGTCAGTGTTTGCAGCACCTCAATGCTGTAGAACACTGACAGCACAAATGTCAAAATGAATGTGGCCATGGTCCCTTTAAGGAAACCGGCTGATGACACGTCCTTTTAATTGGACGGGAATCTCGCAGGGCGAGCTTAACAAGGCCAATCAATGTAAAATTGTTTTCACAGAGCGGCTGTAGCCGGGAGTGGGACCGGGACCCGCCAACCACCTCTCCTGCCAAAATCCCGCCTCCGCTGGTGAAATTGGCTGCTCCAAGTTACCACTCTTAAATATATCGCAGAATATTTTTTCAAGCAAATGTTTTTTTTTCAAAATGTAGTTCTAAAACGCTGCCCGATTGCGCTGGTTCATGCAAATTTTGCGTTCAATGATATGCAAATGAGGTTTGAGTGGATACAAAAGGAAACAAAACTCTTTTCAAAACGGGCGCAATCGGCAATCCGAGCCCAAATTGCGCCCAAAATTGCGCCCGTTTTGTAAAGCGGAAACTCTTAGCCAAGGTAATTAGTTGGTTTGCAAAACAGGTCACATACTGTATTGCCCTTGTTAGCCCTTGTTAGCTCTTCAGCTTATTTCAACAACCAGCCCAAGTCATTTCAAGAGCAGGGAAGAAAATGGCAGGAAATAACTTATTTTCTTTTTGTATTACATTGTGATTTGTTGGTGTTTTATGCAAAGTATGATGTCTGGAGTGTGATGGACTCTATGGTGCTCTTATTTTGAGTCTAGGGACATTTTACGCCATTAAAGACATTGGCCTAGAAATTCAGTGGGCTGCGTCACCCGTTAGCGCCCTAAGAGGGCAATTAGTGGGTTTTGCGCCACTGGTCACGCCTCCCGCTAAATTTAGCGGGACGCTAATGGCGGCACTAGCCATTAGCGCTGCGCCGCTACCAATGACGTCATCGGTGTGCGCAGTGCCCTGCTACCGCCCCGCTGCCGCCCCGGTCATGAAATTTGGTAGCGCCCCCTGCTTTAACGCCGGTCGCAATTTGCGACCGGTTCAGGGGGGCCTACCTGCGGCGGTAGAAGCGCAGAGGTGTGGGGCGGCCATTTTTTTTGCTGACCGCCTGCCAGCACCTCTCCGCGCCGCCGTCCCCGGCCTCCTGAGCCCCACCCCCCCGCGGAGTGCCGGCTGTGTCCCAAGGGCCCGGCACTTCTCCTCAGTGCCGGGCTCTTTTGCCGGCACTCGTGCTCTTTGAGTGCGCTGCAGCAGGCCCCTCCCCTTTAAGAAGGGGAGGAAGGCCTGCAGAACCGCAGTGCGCCGTGCCGCAGTGAGTGGCGCTGCGGCACGTTGCGCTGTGAACTTCAGCTGCAGCGCCTCAAGAGGGATGCGGGGCGCATCGAGTAGCGCCGCGCTTCCCTTGGGGTGCGCAAACTGAATTTGCAGCGGGCGGCCGCGACTTCTTCCGGGGCGCTACTTCCGGTGCCCTGGCGAGGCTGACGGGGCGCCAGTGAATTTCTAGGCCATTGGCTCAGATATTCCGATTGCAGGCCTCCAGCGGGTGGAGGGATGCGATCTGGAAAAATCTGCGCCATTACCTGAGGGCTCCCGGGAGGCACAGAGTTCCGCTGCTGAGCCTTTCCAAACAGCCGGTGCGCAGGGCCCACGTATCCCAGAGGCACGGGTAGTTGGCAGCATCCCTGGGATCACGTGGGCCATGAGGAGCCAATCAGAGAAGGGAATCTCCCTTCATACATTTGACAGGAAGACCTGTCAATTATATGAATGGAGATCACCCCCAAAACATAACACAATTTCAAATACATTTTTTAAAAAACATCACATTTTAAAATGACTTGAAATTACATAAATTAACTATTTTAAACAAAAATTTAAATTTTTGAAACAAATAATTAAAGTTTTTAACGGGGCTAAAAATAAACTTACCTTTTTTAAAGTTTTTTTAAATGATAAATCAGTGGAAAAAAATATTATTTTTTACTTTTTTCAACTCTTATCCTGGTAAAAGCAGGCTTTTCGCCTGCTTTTACCAGGCGCAATAATTGTAAGTGTTTTCTGCGGGTGGAGGGTCTCCAAAAAGCGGAAATCTCCGCCCGCAGAGGCTCTGCTCCAGGGCAGCCGGAGGATCTGTCAAGAGCTTTCTTAACAGATCGGAAATGCCGGTTTCCAGTGCTTGCGCAGTGCATGCCTGAAACCGGCATTTCCAATGTCACTACGGGTGAATACACAGCACATACACACCCGTAGGGACCGGAATATCCTGGCCAATGTATAAATGCAAGCTATTGTTGTTGAGCTAAAGGCACCGGGTGGTGGGGTGTTGGAAGTGCATTGATGTGGAAGTGACTGCTGGCATATAAATCTCCAGTGAAAGAATTTGGACTGAGGTTTGTAAGGATTCTGTTCAGTGACAGTGAAGCAAATGATTTTTGATTGAGTTCTGCAAAATAATTATTACTTGTTTGCTGAACCTTTGTGCCTGGCTAAATAATCGACAGCCCGGCATGAATAATTCTTGATGTGAACAATGGCTGTTTTAAAAGTTTCAAGAAATATAGGAAAGGCTGCAATCATCTCTGTGTCTCTTTCTATCTGTCTGTATCTGTTACAGCTGCTCTTTCACTCTCAAATGAAATATAAGCACTTGAAATAGTTTTCCTGTCAAACCTTCAGTCAGAAAAGGTTCTAAAGTTTGTGCTGAAATTTGGTTTGAAATCATTTGGGAAATACAATCTCACAGTTACAGTTATAAGCTGAGGAATGATACACTTCAAGTGGTTGCAGTGACAAAATCATACTGATGCATGCAAGGAGATTGTCCATATTGCATACACTGTGACTGCAACAATCTGGGAATTACAGACTTGTGCACTAATGATCCGTCTTCAGCTGACAGTGTAATAGGGGCAAAGAGGCGGGGACCTGCAAGTAAAAATGTTCATAAAAGTACTCAATGACACAAAGCAGAATTTTGTAGGTAAATTTAATCATATAATCGAATTTTTATAGCTTTTTCATTTCCCCCTGATAACGACAGCTGTATTTATTTTGGTTTTGTTCAGTTGTTTTCTTTACATCTGTCTCTAAATTTCTGCTGTAGTTTTCAGGTGATAAAACACCTCCCAGTCATTAAGATTAAACACAACCCAACTTTAACCTCTTAGAAAGAAAGAAAGTGAGAAAGAGCAACTCCCCGAAACAGCAATGTGACAATAACCAGGTAATCTGTTTTATTAATGTTGGTTGAGGGACAAATATTGGCCAGGACACTGGGGAAAGCTCTGCTCTTCTTCAAAATAAGGACTTTCATTCATATCGTGCCTTAAATGCTGACCTTGCCAGCGATGCCCACATCCCAGCAACAAATAAAAAAATATTCACAGCCTCAGGTGAATGGTTGATTGAGCTAAGCCCATGAGTAGACCCAGCAGGAGGTCCCGCACCCCGCTCACTCTGCACCTTGTGACGAAATGAATGTGGTTGGTGAGCATTGTAGCCGAAGGTTGATGAGCAGCCTTTTCTCGCAATGACAGCAGGAGCTGACTTAAGCTAATAGTCAAAGTCCCAAAATAGGTGCTGTTTACATTACTTCTAATCAAAACGCTCTGACAAAAATGTTTCCTTACATTCTCATAGCCCATTTTGTGATGGAAGAATTTCTATAGGGCTTCTTAAAACATTGCTCTGCAAAAACAGAAAGATAGTGATTAAAGTGTGAGATTGTAGCAGTGCTTTTAAAGTTAAATAGGTGGCTATTAAAGACAAAACAGATTAATCTGTTGCAATTAACAGGCTAAACTTGTTTGGCTACAATTACAATTCCATTCTCGATAGAGAAGTACTGCCTGTGCAGGGCGTGTCCTTTAAATTGCATTGGGCTTTATTTCCAATGGCAAATTAACAATATGTAGAGGAAAAACAAACATTTATTTTTTTGTCTTGCTGCAATCATGACAGGAAACCTTACTGGTGTTGAATCTAGATAATACAGCAGAGATTAATGAATTAGTCAGTAAACTGCAGAGTCTCAGTTCAGCCCAAGAATCATCATCCTCACAACCTTCTGTATTTATTTGAATGGCAAATATTCATTAGAGTTTAGGGAAGTACAAGCAGATATCTCACATAACAAGAATATCAGTTTACTGGAGCCTTTGACTTTAATGCCTTAATTTTGTGTCACATTTAGAATTTCTGACTGTGCTGCCATGGGAGAGTGGGGGCCTTGGTGTAATATATGTTAAAAATGTTACTATTGACCTAAACCTAACTCTTAAGGAGATAAACTCCCAAGACAGAAAAGCTGGGAGATATGGATTAAAATTCAGACAGGGTATCTGAACTAACATACTCCAGGCAATTAGTTTGAATATTTCAGTTATCTTTCACGCCTACTTTGGGTGAGATTGGGTGAGATGGCTTGATTTACTTTGAGCTCTGCAGGGGTAGATGCCAGAATAGTGTAGTGTGATTCCACCTTTTTGGGTCAGAATTAACAAACGGGGAGAACAAAAGCAATGTTCAGGATCAGTCAAGTATAACCAAGGGAAGATAGGTCTGAGCCTCAGCTGGGAATTAAAATATAGCAGGTAGGTTTTCCCAGCTCGAAGCTGACCCAAAATTAACTGAAACATGAAGTGAAGATGTTGTCCCCTTATTTGGCATGGCGTGTTTTCGTTGCTTTGTGTTGTTGCAGGAAGTGTTATAGGAAAGTCTCAAAAAGTCAGAAATTTCTACTTTTGCTCAGTTAAGTGTCTTCTGCAAAATAAATCAGCTTCTTAATTTGTTATTAACGTCATCTGAGAGTATTCATCAGTCCTGCAGATCACAAGATTGGAGAAGCCCACGAGAAGGCACTTGTCAAGTTATTGTAGACAGTTCTTATGTCAAAGGGGACACATTACTACAACCTCTGGGTTGCACTATTGTATATGTAGATATGAGGCAGCAGGAGTCAACTCTGGAATGTAAGAGATGTGGGATCCACTTGCAGAAGAATCTAATACCATTGAATCCGAGAAGGTAGCTATGGTAGTCCCAAAGCTTGTAACACTTGGTTTCCTTCATGGTCTTGCTGTGCATCCCGGTACAGTTGAGTTCAGGTGCCTTGTGTATCTTAGTGGTGTCCTTTCTATCATGGCATCAATACTCCTGGAATAACCGGTGATCATGCACTCAGTACGATTGGCAGATAGTACATCTTCCAGAATATTATTCTGCCCCTAATTCAAGTATTTTCTAATCTACATATCAGTCCATGCAATCATCATTAAATTAAATCGTTAAGTTTAGGGCTTTCCGGTCCCTAAGTATGTTCAGCCAGGTACGTCTGAGAGAAAAATCTGATGCCAGTGGAGTTTCTTCCTCAGGCATATCAATTTGACCGGCCTTGTGATATCACCCTGAAGGAGATTCATGGGGTGTGATTTATTCTGTGTGGTTGTGTAACAAAATCATAAACTTGTTTCTTATACAAACATTTCTCCAGTCATGAACCTTCCCAATAAATGCAAGGATTGAGTACTGAATTTCTAGGCTATTCAGCAAGTGCACAGTAGACTTCCTGAATACCAAGATAAATTCAGCAGGTATAGTACTGAGATATCTAATCCAATTGCCATTGATTTTCTGTATCTAAATGAATGTGGACAATGTGGACAAGGGCAGCACGGTGGCATAGTGGTTAGCACTGTTGCCTCACAGCGCCAGGGACCCGGGTTCGAATCCGGCCTCGGGTGACTATCTGTGTGGAGTTTGCACATTCTCCCCGTGTTTGCGTGGGTTTTCTCCGGGTGCTCCGGTTTCCTCCCACAGTCCAAAGATGTGCGGGTTAGGTTGATTGGCTATGATAAATTGACCCTTAGTGTTAGGGGGATTAAATACGTGGGGTTACGGGGATAGGGTGGGATATGTGTTGGTGTAGGGGTTACGGGGATCGGGTGGTATATGTGTCAGTGCAGGCTCGATGGGCCGAAATGGCCTCTATCTGCACTGTGGGGTTTCTGTGATTCTGTGATTCTGTGAATTGATTTTCTCCAAGTGGATTCTAGATACTAGAAATAAATGCAGTGTAAAGTGGTAAACATAGTGCCCAGAAATTCGGGTCGGGGGCTTCCCGCGGGTGCAAGCCCCCGACCTGCACTTACCTAGCGTGCTGGCCGTTGAGCTGTGGGCCCCCGTGGGATTCCGATCCTGGGCCTGGTCCAATTGCAGGCATGCAGTGCTTGCATATCCCAGGGGTGCAGTTAGTTCGATGCGTCCCCTGGGGAGCCAATCGAAGCAGGGAATGATTCATTCATAAGTTTGACAGGAATTGCTGTCAAACTTAGAAATACTATGAGCCCCAAAACATCAATAAATCTTCAAATACATTTTTCTTAAATCACATTTTTTAAATAAACTATAAATTACATGAAATAACTATTTTAAACAATAATTTAAATTTTTGAAAAAATAATTTTATTTTCTAACGGGGCTAAAAATAAACTTACCTTTCTTTAAAGTATTTAAAAATAAAAAACCTGTGGAAAAAATGTTTTAATTTGAATTAATTCACCACTTACCTTGTAAAAAGCAGGCCTTGCAACTGCTTTTTAAATATCTAACTTCTGGAGACTTACCCTCTCGGGACAACGTGCAAGAAAAACGTAAGTCCGACGCGCACGCGCAGCCTCTCCCGCGCATGCGTTCGACCTCTTAACCCCTGCTTTCAGGGGAACGGAAGTGCCGGTTTCCCGCGCATGTGCAGTGCATGCAGGGAACCGGCACTTCCATTGGGCTTACGGGTGAGTACCCCGTGCGTACTCACCCGTGGAGACCCGAATTTCTGGGCCATTAGTAACTCCACCCTCCGTACATATGGAACTTCCATAAGTATGAATGGGGATCACTTAAAAAATACACGAACACATGGAATAATTTTTTTTTTAATTACATATTTAAAATTAATTAAAATGCCATTTAATTAAATATTTTAAACAAAAATATATATGTTTTAACAGGGCTAAAAATAAACTTACCTTATTGGACAGGGTTTTTAGTGCATAAATGAGTGATAAAATTTTATTTTTCTATTTTAAAAATTCTTATGCTGGTAAAAGCAGGCCTAAGAATTTGATGGGCATTCAGCGGGCGGAAGTCGGGCAAATAGCACAGCTCTCCACCCTCGGAGGCCCAACTCCCAGGGATGCGGAGGATCTGTCAAGAGGATTCTTGACAGATCACAAGTTCCGAGTTTTAGCACATGCGCTTCGCATGCCTTGTGAGGGAATATGCCATAGTTCAGCAAGATACACCATAATATGAACAGAATACTGATATTATTAATACATGATATACTGGGTTTAAAAATCTAAAGCCTCGGAGACACAAGCTGTAAACAGAAAACAGGCTTCTGAGATAAAGATCAGTTGTTTAACAAAGTTGTAAAAACCAATCAAGCTTTGAAATGGGAATCAGTTAAATATACTAAAACAATGGGCTGGATGTTGTCAATGGGGACGTGATGGAGGCGGGACTCCCACTTTTTGGATTGTAGTCCCGCCTCCATCGACTTGTGGCCAACCCACGCTATTTTCCCTTGCTTGACCTTGTTGAGCCCACCCAGCAGGCTCAGCAGGCCAATTAAGGGACATATGGTTACTGGTGACGTTGGCAATTGACATTTCATCTGTCAAGAGCTTTTGACAGATGAAAAATCAGTATTTGACGGCTCTGTGAAGCTGTCAAACACTGACAATCTGTCTTCTAACTTGAGTCCTTTTACTCAGATTCAGTTAGAGAGCTCTCCAGACCAGAAAGCAGAAGGCTGCAGCTTTTCACAGTTCAGCGGCCATTCTGCTTTCTGTGCCGGTGAACTGAGGGACTCCCGAGAACTAACGGAAGGAAGCCAGCAGGAGAAAGTAAAGGTAAGTAAAATGTATTAAATCACTTTACACTTACCTCTGCACACATGCGCCCATCACTTACCTGCACAACGGACATCTCGACCCCTCCAGCCCCTTCAGACCGACAGTCCGCCTCACTAACTTGGCGTGGTTCGGAGCCATTGGGAAGCCCACACTTCAGGGCTAAAAATAGGGTTTAGGCAAGAAGGAAAGGGAGGAGGGGTAGCATTACTGGTTAAAGAAGGGATTAACACAATTGTAATGAAGGATATTAGCTCTGATGAGGTGGAATCTGTATGGGTAGAATTGAGAAATACTAAGGGGAAAAAAACAGTAGTGGGAGTGGTATATAGACCTCCAAACAGTAAGGCGGAGGTTGGGGATGGCATTAAAAGGGAAATTAAAGAAGCGTGCAATAAGGGCACAGCAGTCATCATGGGTGACTTTAATCTACATATAGATTAGGCTAACCAAACTAGTAACAATACTGTGGAGGAGGAATTTCTGGAGTGTTTACGGGATGGTTTCCTGGACCAATATGTCGAGGAACCAGCCAGAGATCAGGCCATCTTAGACTGGGTATTATGTAACGAGAAAGGATTAATTAGCAATCTTGTTGTATGAGGCCCCTTGGGTCGGAGCGATCATAATATGATCAAATTCTTCATTAAGATGGAGAATGAAGTAGTTGACTCAGAAACTAGGGTCCTCAATTTAAATAAAGGAAACTACGATGGTCTGAGGAGCGAGTTGGGTAGGATTGATTGGGGAATGGCACTCAAAGGTTTGACGGTGGATAGGCAATTGCAAACATTCAATGACCGAATGGATGAACTACAGAAGTTGTTCATCCCAGTTTGGCATAAAAATAAAACAAAAAAGGTAACTCAATCGTGGCTAACAAGGGAAATTAGGGATAGCATAAGATCCAAGGAGAGGACATACAAATTGGCCAAAAAATCAATAATCCTGAGGATTGGGAGCAGTTTAGGAGTCAACAAAGGAGGACAAGGGATTAATTAAGAAACGGAAAATAGAATATGAGAGTAAGCTTACAGGGAACATAAAAACTGACTGTAAAAGCTTTTATAGATATGTAAAGAGGAAAAGATTGGCGAAGTCAAGTGTAGGTCCCTTGCAGTCAGAATCGGGGGAATTTATAATGGGGAGCAAAGAAATGGCAGGCCAACTAAATACATATTTTGATTCTGTCTTCACAAAGGAGGACATAAATAACCCCCCAGAAATACCGCGGAACATAGGGTCTGATGAAAGGGTGGAACTGAAAGAAATCAGTATTTGTAGGGAAATGGTGTTAGGAAAATTGATGGGACTGAAGGCCGATAAATCCCCAGGGCCTGATAATTTATATCCCAGGGTACTTAAGGAAGTGGCCCTAGAAATAGCTGATGCATTGCTGGTCATCTTCCAGAACTCGATAGACTCTGGAACAGTACCCATGGATTGGAGGGTAGCTAATGTTACCCCACTATTCAAAAAAGGTGGCAGAGAAAAAGTGGGGAATTATAGACCGGTAAGCCTGACATCGGTAGTGGGGAAAATGCTAGAGTCCATTATAAAAGATGTAATTGCAGAGCACTTGGAAAGCAGTGACAGGATCGGACAAAGTCAACATGGATTTACAAAAGATAAATCATGCTTGACTAATCTACAGGGATTTTTTGAGGATGTAACCAGTAAAATAGATAAGGGAGAACCAGTGGATGTGGTGTATTTGGATTTCCAGAAGGCTTTCGATAAGGTCCCGCATAAGAGGTTAGCGTGTAAAATAAAGGCACATGGGATTGGGGGCAAGGTATTGACTTGGATAGAGAACTGGTTGGCGGACAGAAAGCAAAGAGTTGGAATAAACGGGTCGTTTTCCGAGTGGCAGGCAGTGACTAGTGGGGTACCGCAAGGATCGGTCCTAGGACCCCAGCTGTTCACAATATATATTAATGATCTGGACGAGGGAATTGGATGTAATATCTCCAAATTTGCAGATGACACAAAGCTGGGTGGGAGGGTATGCTGTGAGGAGGATGTCATGAAACTCCAGTACGATTTGGACAGGTTGGGTGATTGGGCAGAAACATGGCAAATGCACTATAATGTGGATAAATGTGAGGTTATCCACTTTGGTGGCAAAAACAGGAAGGCAGATTATTATTTGAATGGCAATAGATTGGGAGAAGGGGAAGTGCAAAGAGACCTGGGTGTTCTTGTGCACCAGTCGCTGAAGGTAAGCATGCAGGTGCAGCAGGTGGTTAAGAAGGCAAATGGTATGTTGGCCTTCGTTGCAAGGGGGTTCGAGTACAAGAACAAGGATATCTTGCTGCAGTTGTACAGGGCCTTGGTGAGACCGCACCTTGAGTATTGTGTGCAGTTTTGGTCACCTTACCTGAGGAAGGACGTTCTTGCCATGGAGGGGGTGCAGCGAAGATTCACCAGGCTGATACCTGGGATGGCAGGAATGACGTACGAGGAGAGATTGTGTCGATCGGGCTTATACTCACTGGAGTTTAGAAGATTGAGAGGGGATCTCATCGAAACCTATAAAATTCTGTCAGGTCTGGACAGACTAGGTGTAGAAAGGATGATTCTGATGGCCAGGGAGTCCAGAACCAGGGGTCATCGTCTAAGGATAAGGGGTAAGCCATTTAGGACTGAAATGAGGAGGAATTTCTTCACCCAGAGAGTGGTGAACCTGTGGAATTCTCTGCCACAGAGGGCGGTGGAGGCCAGTTCATTAAATATATTCAAGAAAGAGTTGGGGATATGGGGAGAAGGCAGGGACAGGGTACTGAATTTGGATGATCAGCCATGATCTCATTGAATGGCGGAGCAGGCTCGGAGGGCCGAATGGCCTACTCCTGCTCCTATCTTCTATGTTTCTATGTTTCTATAAGTCCATCGCGAAGATGAGCAGAGCCTTTGTGGAGTCATTGGCGCATGAACGCAGCACCACAGAAAGGATGGCAACCTCCTTGGAAAGGCTGGCTACGGCCATGGAGGCAGTAAGTCGCCTGAGTGAGGAAAACATGGTGAGTGTTCAGAATAGAATGACATCTCTGTAGGAGCGATGGTCAGCTATTGAACAGAGAAACCAGACCTTCATGGAAGTCCTTCTGAATAGGACTGCCAGTGCAGAACCGGGTCCCCATGGCCCCCGTGATGTGAAGCATGGTGCTCTCAAGCCACTTGCAAGCACTGAGGGGGACCTGACCCATGAGAGGGAAGTTGGTGGCAGTCATCGAGGAAGTGGGGGCCCCTCTCCAAGCGCTCACACTTCCATGCCACTGCAGATCCCTCGGTCAGAGCCCCACCAGAGTCCACACCCAACTGAGATCGGCGTCTCAACCACTGCACAGCCACAGGAGCAACAGACTGTTGACGAGCCCTCACAGATTCGCAACCCCAGAGGACGCCCGCCAAAGGTGTCGAGACAGGAGCAGCAAGAAAGTTAGCAAGGGGCCTTCACATCTGCTGAAGCCACAGGGGAAGCATCACGTAGGAGCATGTGTAAGAGAGAGATACTGCACAAATAGTCACAAGGGTAGTTACTTGGGTGAAATGTTATGTTTATTTTTAAAATGCCATCAGTTGGTTATGTAAATTAAAATTCTGATGGCAACTGTTGCAGTGTGTCATTTTGCAAATGGGCCTTCCACATTGAGGGCTTAGGATTACTTGCAATTGTCAGTATGTTGCTGAGAGTGCTAGGATTCCTCTGGTTCTTGGCCATTGTCGATGCTCTGGTAAGAAGCTGCAAGGCAGAAGTGCTTGATTGGCTAGGCTAAGAAAATCTGGCCAAGATGTGTGTGTTCCTTGCATCCCGGGCAGCAATGTAGTCGCGTGCTGGCGCCTTCTGGCCTGTGCAGCTTCAGGTAGGTCAGCAACTGCTTGGCGCTCCTGTTATTGCTGCTGCTGTTGGTGGTGCTGTTGTTGATGGTTCAGCTGCTGCCATGGCTGGTCTTCATCCTCATCTGATGTCCAGGAGGAAAAGAAATAAATGGTTCCCATGCTTCTGCTATATGCCTCAGTTGCAGAAGTGCTCAGTCGTGGTGTCGAGAGGGGTTTCCCAAGAGGTCACACTGGAGATGGGTGTCAGGCTCCAAAATTCCACAGCTATGGTTATGCCTGCTAAAAGACCCCCCAGACCTGAGACAACAAAGTCCTGCCACCTGCACTGATGACTGATCAAATCTCCTTTTTAATGGTGGAGCTGCAGCTGATAGTCAGCAATCCAATTGTGCTCCCGTCAGGTTTCACTGTCGTGTTTCAGAGGAGACGAGAATCACGTGGGAAACATGTTAAAATTGGAATGGCCTCTCAAAATGGGATTATAGAGGCAATTTAGTGGTTATTAAGGGCCTTAAGGGCCTATCCTGCCTCTTGGAAGCAGGACGGAGATGGGATCAGAAACCACGCAGTTGGGAAAATTGCTTGGAGGTGGGATGGAGGCAGGTTCGGGCCCGCCCACCACTTTTTGCAATTTTACCTCCCCACGCGCCTCCATTCCCACCTCCTCAGGTCTGGCAAAATCAAGCCCATTGTGTTTGTCTTGAACTTGTAGCAGAAAGGAGACTCAATGGGCTGGATTTTCATTTTGAGGCAGGTAGGAGGCGAGACTACAACTTTTGGGGTTGTAGTCCCGCCTCCATCGAGTTGTAGCCAACCCACGCGATTTTGACTTGATTGACCACGTTGAGCCCATCCAGCAGGCTCAGCAGGCCAATTACAGGCCACCCAGCAACAGGTGAGGTCACAGATTGATATTTCATCTGTCAAGACCTTTAGACAGATGAAATATCAGCATTTGACAGCTGTTTGAAGCTGTCAACCACTGACAATCTGTACTGTAAGTTAATTCCTTCCTCACTGGATGATTTAGAGATCTCTCCAGAACAGAAAGCTGAATGCTGCAATTTTTGACAGATCGAGGCCATTCTGCTTTCTGTGCCAGTGAGATGAGGGACTCCCATGACCTGAAGAAAGGAAGGCTGTAAAGGTAAGCAAAACTTCTTTACACACTTTAAACACACCAAACACGCATACCTCTTCACTCATGCACACATCACTCACCTGAACACTGGACATCTTGACCCCTCCAAGCACTTCAGCCCGATGGCCCACCTCGCTAACTTGGTGTGGTTTGGTGCCATCAGGATCCCACACTTCAAGAATGAAAATAGGGATTAGGCTAAAAACTGCCTGTTAACTACCATTGTAAGAATGGCATCAAACAGAAAGCATAGCTATCATATTGTTTTTATGGTGGTTTTTGGAACACCTAAAAGTAGAGATATAAGTATGCATGCAATAGTTCAATTGACAGTAAGAATAGAAAGCATTCAACAGAGAGAATCAATAAAGACAATCAGCTGACATCAGCAGAGAACTTCAAAGAATAAACCACTGCAAAAAGGGTATAAAAATCAGAACTTTTCAAACAGAAAGTCAGAACTCGCTGAACGGGCCAAGTGTTTCTCAACTTCACAGGCACGCTCTGTATGTTTTTAACTTTGAGTCTCGGGTAATGAAAGTAATTGATTTTGGTGGATGTTCTGGATTTTGAAATAATTAAGAAATGTAGAAAGGTAACGATGAGAGTAAGCTTGAAGGGAACATAAAAACTGACTTAAAAGCTTTTATAGATATGTGAAGAGAAAAAGGTTGGTGAAGTCAAGCGTAGGTCCCTTGCAGTCAGAATCAGGGGAATTTATAATGGGGAACAAATAAATGGCAGACCAATTAAATACATACTTTGGATCTGTCTTCACAAAGGAGGAGGCAAATAACCTCCAAGAGATGTCGGGGAACATAGGGTCTAATGAGAGGGAGGAACTGAAATAAATCAGTATTTGTAGGGAAATGGTGTTAGGGCAATTGACGGGATTGAAGGCCGATAAATCCCCAGGGCCTGATAATCTACATCCTAGGGTACTTAAGGAAGTGGCCCTAGAAATAGTAGATGCATTGCTGGTCATCTTCCAAAATTCGATAGACTCTGGAACTGTACCCATGGATTGGAGGGCAGCTAATGTTACCAAACTATTCAAGAAAGGTTGTAGAGAGAAAACGGGGAATTATAGACCGGTAAGCCTGACATCGGTAGTGGGGAAAATGCTAGAGTCCATTATAAAAGATGTAATAGCAGAGCACTTGGAAAACAGTGACAGGATCGCAAAAAGTCAACATGAATTTACAAAAGGTAAATCATGCTTGACTAATCTACTGGAAGTTTTTTGAGGATGTAACTGGTAAAATTGATAAGGGAGAACTAGTGGATGTGGTGTATTTGGACTTTCAGAAGGATTTCGATAAGGTCCCGCATAAGAGATTAGCGTGTAAAGCTAAGGCACATGGGATTGGGGGCAAGCTATTGACTTGGATAGAGAGCTGGTTGGCAGACAGAAAGCAAAGAGTTGGAATAAACGGGTTTTTTTCCGAGTGGCGGGCAGTGACTAGTGGGGCACCACAGGGATCGGTCCTGGGACCCCAGCTATTCACAATATATATTCATGATCTAGACGAGGGAATTGGATGTAATATCTCCAAGTTTGCAGACGACACAAAGCTGGGTGGGAGTGTGTGCTGTGAGGAGGATGCCGAGAAACTCCAGTATGATTTGGACAGGTTGGGTGATTGGGCAGAAGCATGGCAGATGCACTATAATGTGGATAAATGCGAGGTTATCCACTTTGGTGTCAAAAACAGGATGGCAGATTATTATCTGAATGGCAATAGATTGGGAGAAGGGGAAGTGCAACAAGACCTGGGTGTCCTTGTGCACCAGCCGCTGAAGGTAAGCATGCAGGTGCAGCAGGCGGTCAAGAAGGCAAATGGTATGTTGGCCTTCATAGCGAGAGCGTTCGAGTACAGGAACAAGGAAGTCTTGATGCAGTTGTAAAGGGCCTTGGTGCAACCACACCTGGAGTTTTGTGTGCAGTTTTGGTCGCCTTATCTGAGGAAGGATGTTCTTGCCATGGAGGGAGTTCAGCGAAAATTCATCAGGCTGATACCTGGGATGGCAGGAATGACGTATGAGGAGAGATTGGGTTGATTGGGCTTATACTCGCCGGAGTTTAGAAGAATGAGAGGGGATCTCATTGAAACTTATAAAATACTAACAGGACTAGATAGACTGAATGCAGGAAGGATGTTCCCGATGGCTGGGGAGTCCAGAACCAGGGGTCACAGTCTAAGGATAAGGGGTAAGCCATTTAGGACTGAGATGAGGAGGAATCTCTTCACCCAGCGAGTGTTGAACCTGTGGAATTCTCTACCAAACAAGGCAGTAGAGGCCAATTCATTAAATATATTCAAGAAGGAGTTAGATATATTTCTTAAGGCTAAAGGGGTCAAGGGATATGGAGAGAAGGCAGGGACAGGGTACTGAATTTAGATGATCAGCCATGATCACATTGAATGGCGGACCGGGCTCGAGGGGCCGAATGGCCTTCTCCTGCTCCTATCTTCTATGTTTCTATGAAGTAAAGATTTGAGAATAAGGATCACTGAGAAATCAGAAATGTAAGCTATCTGTATTTTGAATTGTTAATGTTGCAACAGAATCAACAGCTTTTAAAAGAATGTCGGCTCTTAAGTAAAACAATATATTTTTAGAATTGTCTCAAAGAGTAATTCTGTATAAACTCGCGAACCCAATTTCTGTACACTCTTTTGTAAGGAGTTGCAGAATTCTTGGGGGTATTCTGGACCCTCATAATATCCGGAAGGTTACAGTCTAGTTAAACTTATTAAAAGTGCTATCTAGAGGATGGTAACATCTTCAGTCATTCATTTCCTTTAGGGAGAGATAGCCTGAACCATTAGACATATATACGCATCTTATGGAATTTGGCTATTTCTACCTTAAGTTGAAGGTGAAAGTCTGGGCAATATGCCTGATCTGGGGTAGCCCGAAAGGGTAGGACTTGTAATTATCCCAACGAGTGTATTAACGAGTTGATAGAAAACCTATACTTATATTTATATCTATATCCATGTTGTAGATTGTTAAGTATAGAAGGAGTGTTTACTGACAGTGGTTCTGAGACCCAGATTTAAGCCTCTAGAGATGACAAGACCCTGATCAGGCCTTGTAGAACTTAAATCAGAACTCCCTCAAAATACCATTGAGGTCTAGAAGCTTCTTATAAAGTTCATATTAAATCCTAACCGAGGTTAGGTCCTGACGAAATGTTAAACCATAACCGAAGTTAGGTCTTAAAGAAATGCCAAATCCTGTCGGAATTGGCCAAGTTTTTTTATTAGAAAATTTAAACAATTGCTTTATTAGGGGAAATAATCCTATCCCTGTACCTCCAAAAAACCAAGTGATAATTTTTGATATAGAAGGCTTTGATGCAGAAGGAGCTGTTAGAACTCATGGCACGATTAATGTTGATCCCCAGAACCAGGGGATACAGAATATCCTGTGGGATAATCAAAGGAATACTCCAAATCCAATAAATTCCTTAATGATAAGGTGCACACCTGCACAATTGGGAGGCCTAATGAATGGTGCCCAACAAGGTGGTGGCAACCATGGCCGAATAGCAGGACCCGGAGCAGCCTATGCTCCTGGGGGCCATGGATTCCAGTTAAGGTGGCAAACTCATGATGAAATAAATGAGAACAATCTTTGAGAAAACTATAGACAGCTTAGAATCCATTATAATCAATGCCGACAGGCACTAGCTCACTCTTATCTAAATGCTGGAGGCGCAATGATTAATGGTCCAGTAAACCAACCCCAGCAACCACAAATTGCGCCCCTAGGTCAAGTAAACCTGAGCTCTATCTACACCATGTGTGGTAGACCAGGAACCAAGAGACACCCCAACAATCCTCAGCTTGGATGGGGATAGTAGTAGGGACTTTTCGAGATTCCTATTCTTTATATCCAAAAGAATTACTGTCTATACCCCTTGCTGAAGCCGCAGCATTGCGGTATGTTTTAAAGAAAGCAGACTTTATTAAACCCACACTGTGGGAAGAAATTCTCCATTCGAGAATGGAGAAAAAGAATAGTCAGGTGATTCATATCAACGGGCATACCACTGGAAAAGTGCACTCAAAAGGAAACAGCCTTGCAGATGAACAAGCAAAATGGTCGGTCTGCATGACACCCCCTCGAGAGGGGCCTGCCAATGTTAGTGTAATCACTAGGGCAGAATGGGCAGCTAATCAAGATGAGGAACTGATTTAGATATTAGACCCAATAACAGAGGATCCACCAGAATGTCCAGCAAGGTACTTTTACTCGGAAACCTCTATGGGTATTGTACTAGTTAAGTTGCCCAAAGGAAACCGAGAAGTAGCCCGAGCCACAAACGAGAACAGCTTGTAAAAGAAGTTCACAAGGGCATAAGTCAATCACATTGTGGTGCCAGAAAAACATTCTGCAAATTGACCCTTATATTGGTGGCCAGGCATGCTTAAAGCATGTAAAACATACATGGCAAATTGTGAGCCATGCTATTCCACCAATAATCATCACTAAATTAAGCCACCAACATTGGCTCCTGTGAAAGCTGATGAGCAAATGGGAAAATTCTTTATTGACTTTAGTTTACCACTTCCCCCATTTCTGGAATAGAGACATGTTCTCGTTTGTGTGGATGGATGCACTTCCTTCTGCTGACTGGTCCCCACAAACTGTTTCGGAAAACGCACTCGCCAGGGCTATTTCTGATATAATTACTGTAGCTGGTGCACCCAAAATCTTACACTCCGACTAAGGCGGAGCCTTTTCTCTAAGGTCTTCAAAGACTATTGTAAACAAAGGGGGATTGAGTTAGAGCACAGCATGCCACATCATCTGCAATCAGTGGGGCTGGTAGAATGTAAGAAATCAGGAAGTAATAAAGTTATTGGTCAAACTGTTGAGAATCAGGGAACCGCCAGCATTCCGGAAGTACAGCTATCACTCAATAATGTGCCCACATCTGCATCAGGGACAGTGTCCCCTAAGAAACTCCATATTATCTGATGTATGGGGTTGAGATGCATACACTACTTACCCATAGTTCTTTTATTGCCTCTACACACTCTGAGTCCTTGACCCGACAGCGACAGTTAGATTTAAAAAAAAGAAGTAACAAAGGAGATTCATTGAATTGATCAGAGGATAAGGGAAGCAAATAGGCAGAAAAGATTGACAAATGAAGTATGGCAACCCATAGTAGGAGAATGGGTACAGGAAAAGAAGTTTGAGCAAAAACCTGGTTTAAGACTGAAGTGGAAAAAACCTGTTCAAATACATTCTATTATTAACGAAAGAACAGTTCAAATACATATTAACCAGCTGAATGACAAGCATATTTTTAAAACTGTCTCCATAAATAATATCAAAAGATGTCCTGAATGATACCGGAAAGGAGGAACGATATAAAGTGCAGTCATGCACTGTCTTTAAAGACCCAGCTTGGAGTATGACACAGGAAATGGATATGATCAAATTACTGATGACTTCTACATGTTGCTTGACAACACATCAGGAATTGGATTTGTGAAAAGCAGAAACCGAAACAAGGAAAGATCAACAAGTTACTTCAGCGAAGGAAGAAGACACTGCGGATAAAAGAAGGAATCAACTAAGTGCCTGGTAGGGCCTTAACGAAAACATGCATTGGTACACATGCCGGATCAAAGAAACAGCGTGTCAAGCTTCAACAAGTTACAACTGATGTTTTCTTGACTCGTATGAAGAACTCATCTCTACAGAACGTATATCTGCCGATTGGACATTCTAAGGGCATTGTTGTTTCGCTCATAGCATGACTATGTACTTATCATCTTTTAAATTGTGTACAATTTTAAAATAAGACAAAACATTGTCCTAGGATGACTTCAAAGGAATTTTCATGCAGCACATGATCGTGCATCTCGTGAACTTAATATGGTATTGTAACCTCATGAGGATCATTGACCAAACTCTGCCCTGATGTTATGAGCTCATCTTTTGGTCAAGAAGCAGGTATGAGGGAATATGCCATATTTCAGAAAAATGCACCATAATATGAACAGAATACTGATATTATTAATAAATGATGTACTGGGTTTAAAAACCTAAAGCCTCGGAGACACAAGCTGTAAACAGAAAACAGGCTTCTGAGATAAAGATAAGTTTTTTAACAAAGTTGTAATAAGCAAACAAGCTTTGAAATGGGAAATAGTTAAATATACTAAAACAATGACTCTATTGAAATGGCAGTTTGGCACTTCCAGAGGGTCTAGAGTTTGGAGGGAACACAATGAGAAGACCCAGTTTAAGGTGTTAAAAGCTAACAAGTTGAACAGAAACACAAACATTAAAAACCATGTGCCTTTGAAAAGATGAGATCAAGTAAAAGAAACACCTGCTGGTCAAATAGTTTTTATGTTAAACTTGGAAGACAGGAAACACGATTAAATATGCAACCAATTGAGATAGCTAGAAATGCATGAAACACTCTGGCCAAAGTGTCTTTAATATATACATAGTAAATATGATACCAACAATAACACTTTGAAGATATGACTTCATTAGATGCACCAAGCAATTACATTGTGTTTGTATTGAACTTGGAGCAGTAAGGAGACTCAATGTCTGCTAAAAAACAGTTAAGTCAATATTAAGAATTGAATGAAAGAATTTTGTAAGAATGGTATGAAACAGAAAGCATAGCTGTCATATTGTTTCTATGATGGTTTTTGGAACAACTAAAGGTAGAGACATAATTATGCATGCAATAGTTGAATTGACAGTAAGAATAGGAAGCATTCAAAAGAGAGAATCAATAAAGACAATTAGCTGACATCAGCAGAGAACTTCAAAGAATAAACCACTGCAAAAAGGGTATAAAAATAAGAGCTTTTCAAACAGAAAGTCAGAACTCGCTGAATGGGCCAAGCGTTTCTCAACTTCACAGGCATGCTCTGTAAGTTTTTAAGTTTGAGTCTCGGGTAATCAAAGTAATTGATTTTGGTGGATGTTCTGGATTTAGAAATAATTAAGAAATGTAGAAATGTAGCAAAGTAAAGATTTGAGTATAAGGATCTCTGAGAAATAAGAAATGTAAGCTATATGTATTTTGAATTGTTAATGCTGCGACAGTATCAACAGCTGTTAAATGAATGTCGGCACTTAAATAAAACAATATATTTTTAGAATTGTCTCCAAGAGTAATTCTGTATAAACTTGCAAACCCAATTTCTGCACACGCTTTTGTAAGGAGTTGCAGAATTCACTCCACGTGGTGTCAAGAAATGGCTGAAGACACTAGATACTGCAAAGGCTATGAGCCCTGACAACATTCCGGCAATAGTACTGAAGACTTGTGCTCCAGAACTAGCTGCGCCCCTAGCCAAGCTGTTCCAGTACAGCTACAACACTGGCATCTACCTGGCAATGTGGAAAATTGCCCAAGTATGTCATGTCTACAAAAAGCAGGACAAATCTGATCTGGCCAATTACCGTCCCATCAGTCTACTCTCAATCATCAGCAAAGTGATGGAAGGTGTCGTCGACAGTGCTATCAAGCGGCACTTACTCAGCAATAACCTGCTAACTGATGCCCAGTTTGGGTTCCGCCAGGGCCAATCAGCTCCTGACCTCATTACAGCCTTGGTCCAAACATGGACAAAAGAGCTGAACTCAAGAGGTGAGGTGAGAGTGACTGCCCTTGACATCAAGGCAGCATTTGATCGAGTGTGGCATCAAGGAGCCCTAGCAAAACTGAAGTCAATGGGAATCAAGGGGAAAACTCTCCATTGGTTGGAATCATACCTAGCACAAAGGAAGTTGGCTGTGGTTGTTGGAGGTCATTCATCTCAATCACATGACATCACTGCAGGAGTTACTCAGGGCAGTGTCCTAGGCCCAACCATCTTCAGTTGTTTCATCAATGACCTTCCCTCCATCATAAGGTCAGAAGTGGGGTTGTTCGCTGATGATTGCACACTGTTCAGCACCATTCGAGACTCGTCAGATACTGACGCAGTCCGTGTCCAGATGCAGCAAGACCTGGGCAACATTCAGACTTGGGCTGACAAGTGGCAAGTAACATTCGCACCACACAAGTGCCAGGCAATGACCATCTCCAACAAGCGAGACTCTAACCATCTCCCCTTGACATTCAATGGCATTACCATCGCTGAATCCCCCACTATCAACATCCTGGGGGTTACCATTGATCAGAAACTGAACTGGACCAGCCATATAAATACTTTGGCTACAAGAGCAGGCCAGAGGCTGGGAATTCTGCGGCGAGTGTCTCACCTCCTGCCTCCCCAAAGCCTTTCCACCATTTACAAGGCACAAGTCAGGAGTGTGATGGAATACTCTCCACTTGCCTGGATGAGTGCAGCTCCAACAACACTCAAGAAGCTCGACACCATTCAGGATAAAGCAGCCCGCTTGATTGGCACTCCATCCACCACCTTCAACATTCACTCCCTCCACCACCGGCGCACTGTGGCTGCAGTGTGTCTACAAGCTGCACTGCAGCAACCCGCCAAAGCTCCTTCAACAGCACCTTCCAAACCCGTGACCTCTACCACTTAGAAGGACAAGGGCAGCAGATGTATGCGAACATCACCACCTACAAGTTCCCCTCCAAGCCACACACCATCCTGACTTGGACCTGTGTCGCCGTTCCTTCACTGTCGCTGGGCCAAAATCCTGGAACTCCCTTCCTAACAGCATTGTGGGTGTACCTACACCATATGGACTGCAGCGGTTCAAGAAGGCAGCTCACCACCATCTTCTCAAGGGCAATTAGGGATGGGCACTAAATGCAGGCCTAGCCAACGACTCCCACATCCCATCAATGAATAAATAAAAAATAAAAAAATTCTGGGGGTTATTCCGGACCCTCATAATATCCAGAAGGTTACAGTCTAGTTAAGCTTATTAAAATGCTATTTGGAGGACGGTAACATCTTCAGTCGTTCCTTTCCTTTAGGGAGAGATAGCCTGAACCTTTAGACCCATCTAAGCTTCTTATGGAATTCTGCTTCCTCTAACTTAAGTTGAAGGTGAACGTCTGGGGAATACGCCTGATCTGGGGTAGTCCGAAAGGGCTAGGATTTGTAATTATCCCCTCAGCCTAAACCCAGAACTTGTGTGACCCCTACGGACACAGTGCGCACCTCATATGCACCCATAGGGGTCGCAAAATACGGCCCATTATTTATTCTTCCAGAGCCAACAGTGGGATTTCCTGAAAGAACAATGGAAATTAGTTGAAAGGCACCACAAGGATAAACAATACAAAGTAAAAATCCCATTTGATAAGGTTTGTAATTTATAATAAGTTTCCCAACAATCCAGAAAGTTATGGCATGAGGTTAAAATTATTTGTTACACAGGCATTTAACACAAGCATAGTTTGCTCAAGTTAGTTCACAGCAGAATAGAGTGTCCACAGCGCCTGGTCTGCACTCAATGGGCTCGATTTTCCCAGCCCCGAGGAGGCGGGTTTGGAGGTGTGTGAGTTGTTAAAATCACCAAAACTGGCGGGCGGGCCGTTCCCTCCTCCATCCCGCCTCTGAGCAATTTTCCCAAGTGCGTGTTTTCTGAACCACTTTCCATCCCGCCTCCAAGAGGTGGGATAGGCCCTTAAGGCCCTTAATAACCACTTAATTGCCTCTGTAATCCCATTTTGAGAGGCCTTTCCGATTTTAACACATTTCCCCCATCCTACACGCCTCCTCTGGAACACACCAGGTAAACCTGGCAGCCTCACTAGTGGATTGCTTACGAACAGCTGCAGCTCCACCATTACAAAGGAGTTTTCACCGATGATCATTTGCAGGTGGCAGAACTTTGTTGTCTCAGGTCTGGGGGAACTTTTAGCAGGCATACTCAGTGTCGTGGAAGTTTGGAGCCTGACACCCATCTCCAGTGTGACCTCCTGGGAAACCCCTCTCTCCGCCTTGACTAAGGGCTTCCTCAACTGAGGCATATACCAGAAACATGGCGACCATTTATTTCCTTTCCTCCTGGACATCAGATTTGGATGAAGACCAGCCGCGGCTGCAGCAGAACCATGAGCAACAGCAGCATCAACAGCAGGAACATCAACTGGAGCGCCAAGCTGCTTGTCACCCACCTGAAGATGCACAGGCCAGAAGGTGCCAGAGCGCCACCAAATTGCTGCCCGGGATGCAAGGGATGCACTCATCCTGGCCAGATTTGCTTAGCCTGCACAATCAAACACTTTAGTCTCATTCCTTCTTACCAGATCATCGACAATGGAGAAGAACCTACGGAATCCTATCACCCTGACCACCATCCTGATAATCGCAAGGTGCCCTAAGCCCTCAATGTGAAAGTCCTATTTGCAAAATGACACAGGCCACAACTTCAACAGTTTGCCATTAGAACACTTTATAATACAATCACAATGATGGCTGGTCCAAAAACAAAACAACACAGCACCCAAGTGACTACCCTTGTGACTACTTGTGCTTTATCTTCCTCTTACACGTGCTCCTACGTGGTGCTTCCTCTGTGGCTTCAGCAGATGTGGAGGCCCCTTGCTCGCTATCTTGCTGCTCCTGTCTCGACACCTTTGGCGGGCATCCTCTGGGGTGGCGAATCTGTGCGGGCTCGCAAACAGTCTACTGCTCCTACGGCTGTGCAGGGGCTGAGGCGCCCATCTCATTTGAGTGATGTGATAAATCCATGTAGTGGAACAAGAACTCAAAGAGGCGATATCTTGGAACTAGTACGAGTATTTTATTAAAAAAACAGAGTAACAAACATCATGCCTGCCTCCTGGCATTCCATCTTTGCTGACCTTGACAGGAAGCAAAACTCTGACCTTAACAGGAAGCAAACCTCTGACCTTAGCAGCAGCATTGCCTACAGCACCACCTGGTGGATAACCTCAATCATAACATCCAAGATTACTATATCCCTCCCCCCTTAAGATTTCAGTATGAATTTCTTAACAGACAACTATTCCTGAGGGTCACATAAGGAGTCTCCATTCATCATGTTCCATACTTGATGAATCTAACAGTTCAGTATCAATCTCTCTGGTGGCTTGCGAGGCCTTTGTGAACGTCTAACAGTAAAGTCCCTGCTTGTTTGAGGTGAAGCCACCAGCTGCTCCTGAGCAGTGCTCAGAGTATCTGACTCTGCAACAATGGTTTCCTCTTGACAAATAGGTTCCTGTGGAATTGTCTCTGTCCTTGGGGGTGGCACCACAGATGCACTTGGATAACTGGGGGCAACCCTGTCTTCAGTCATTGCATCTGGAACCTTCATTTCAATTTCCCCTTGTCTGGGAAGTATATGATCGACATGTCTGCGTACTACCCTACCATCTCCCAACATGACCTTGTATGATACTGGACCTGTCATTGAGTCTATGAAGCCAGGAATCCACTTTGGTCCATAACTGAAATTCCTGGTAAGGACCGCATCTCCTTCTCCAAAACTTTGGCTCTTTGTTTTTTTGTCATGGTTCTCTTTTTGTTTGTTTTGTCTATTTTCCATTTTCCTTTTTAGGCCTGGGTGGACAAGGTCAAGAGTGGAGCGTAGTCTACGACCTAATAACATCTCAGCAGGAGAGAGTCCTGTCGTGGATTGAGGTGTTATTCTGTAGCTGAACAGAACCCGTGACACTTTGGCTGCTAAACTCCCTTCTACACTTTTTTCATCATCTCCTTAAATGTTTCTACGGCTCTCTCCGCAAGTCCATTCGATGACGGATGATATGGAGCTGAGGTCACCTGCACTATGCCATTTTTTCTCAAGAACTCTTTTGTCTCTGTACTCAAAAAAAACAAGTGGCATTGTCACTCACCACGATCTCCGGTAGCCCTTGATTACTGAAGCTCCGATGCAGGCAGTCTATAGTAGTAGTGGAGGAAGCAGAATTAACAGGATAAACATCCATCCATTTGGAATGTGCATCAATGATTATGAGGAACATCTTCCCCATGAATGGACCCGCATAATCTAAGTGCAATCTTCTCCATGGTTTATCCAGCCACTCCTAGGGGTGGAGAGGAGCCGCTGCTGGTGCCTTCCGGTGTTCCTGACAAGTGTTGTATGTCTTGACAAGATTTTCTATCTCCTCATCTAGCTTTGGCCACCACAAGTAACTCCTAGCCAAGGCTTTCATACGCAAGACCCCAGGATGACACTGATGTAGTTGCTCTAGGATAGACTGTTGTGCTGGCTGTGGAATAATCACTCGTGCTCCCCACAACACGCAACCATCCTGCACACTCAGCTCTGTTTTCCTGACACTGTAGGGTGTGAATTCAGCCCCTTCCGGATGCTGTGGCCATCCCCTCACCACATATTCTCGAACACTAGACAGTACTGGATCTTTACCTGTCCATGTTCTTACTTGCTCTGCAGTCACAAGTGCCGTGTCAGTGTCCTCCAACATCAAAACTCTGTCCTCTGGAGGTGCACGGATAGGTGTGCCTGGCAGTGGAAGACGGCTCAAGGCATCTGCGTTCCCATGGTACTTGCCCGCCTTGTAGATGATGACATACTCATATGCCCTCAACGTCACTGCCCACCTCTGGATCCGGGGTGACACCATCTGTGGAACTGCTTTCATTTCATTGAAAAGAGAGAGAAGAGGTTTATGATCGGTGCATATTGTGAACTTCCTGCCATATATGTACTTGTGGAACCTCTGTAACCCAAACATTATTGCTAACCCCTCTTTGTCTAATTGGGAATAGGTTTTTCTGCTGGTGTTAGAATTTGGGACATAAACCCTATTGGTCTTTCAGTTCCATCTTCCATTCAGTGTAAAAGAACTGCCCCCACCCCCTAAGGTGAAGCATCACAAGAGAGAATGATGTCTTTCTCTGCACTGTAGTGAGCCAGCACATCCGACGACAGCATCAGTTTCTTGGACTGTTCAAATGAAACCCCCTGCTCCTCTCCCCACTGCCACTGTGTCTCCTTGCCCAGTAGTTTGTGAAGAGGTGCTATCACAGTTGACTAGTTTGGTAAAAACCTGTTATAATAGTTCAGCAGTCCCAGGTAAGCTTTTAACACAGCCACATTTGTAGGAGCAGGGGCATCCTGCAGTGCTAGTACCTTCTCCTTGAGTGGATGGAGCCTGGTGGCGTCCACTCTGTGTCTCAGGAACACTGCCTCATTCCCCAGGAAAGTGCACTTACTCCTCCTGAGCCAGAACCCTGCCCTCTCCAATCTCTGTAGTACCTCTCTCAGAGTGCTCAGATGCTCCTGGTCGGTTCTTCCCGTCACCAGAATGTCATCCAGATAGATGGAAACATGTGGAATCCCTTGCAGTACACCTTCAATTGTCCTCTGGAAGATAGCTGGACTAGATGAGACACCAAACGGTAAGCGGTTATATGTAAACAAGCCCTTGTGTGTATTTATGGTGACATACTTCTTTGATTCATCATCCAGTGTAATCTGCAAGTAGGCATGACTCATATCCAACTTTGTGAATTTCTTCCCTCCAGCCAGGTTTGCAAAGAGATCCTCTGTTTTGTGAATCGGATACTGCTCTAGTTTGGACACGCGATTGACTGTCAATTTATAATCTCCACAGAGTCTTACCGAATTGTTCGGTTTCAAAACAGGTACTATGGGAGCTGCCCATTCCGAACATTTCACTGGCTCCAGTATGTTCTCTCTCAATAGATGGTTAAGCTCAGCCTCTACCTTTGGCTTCATGGCATAAGGCACAGGTCGTTGTTTAAAAAACCTTGGCGGTGCCTCCATGTCTACATAAATCTTAGCTGGGGGGCCATTAAATGTGCCAAGTTCCTCCTTGAACACATTCTCATGTTCACTCAACACTTCTTGCAAAGTCAACTGTTTCCCCACATCTATTTGATTTACTGCTCCCCAGTCTAATTTAAGTTCTTTTATCCAGCCCCAACATAACAGGTTTGGTCCGGTACCCGGTACTATAACTACAGGTAGCTGTTCCACTGTGTCCCTGTGTTGCACAGTTACATTAGCTAATGTCGCTACTCGTTCACCTGTATATGTTTTAAGATGCCGGGAGCAAGGCGTTAACTCTGGAACTTTTGCACGGTTCCACAATTTTGAGTACTTTGCCTTGTTCATTATGGTCACGCCGCACCCTGTATCCACTTCAAAGTTCACCTTAGAGTCATTTACTGTCAGTTGCAATGCGATAGGAGCCACTTTTGGAATGTTCTCTAACATGCTATACATTATGAACATGTCCTCTTCTTCCTCAGCTTCCCCGCTGATGTGGTGTGCACCATGTTTTTTCACTTCTCTCCCTTGGCTTTGCTGTCCTCCCCCTTTTGGTTTGGATTCCTCCACAGGTGATTTCACCCTGCAAGCTCATTTTATGTGTCCTTGTTTCCCACACTTGTAGCACTTTTCCTCCAGAAACCGGCATTCACTCACCAGATGATCACCCTTGCATCTATAACATGCCTTCACATGCTCACATTGTGGTTTCTGACGCATGTTCAACTTGTGCACAACAACCTGACCAGCAACTTGCATAGCATTAGCCCTTTCTGAACCCTGTATTTGTTTTACATCTTGGTTCGCTGTCTCTATGGCTTGAGCAAGTTCCAATGCTTTTTCATAAGTAAGCCCAGTCTCGGATAATAATCTACGCTGCATTCGGTCGTCCATAATTCCGCAAACTAGCATATCTCACAGCATTTCCTTCAGGTTGTTCCCATAATTGCAATCTTGTGCTAATTTACGCAACACCGCTACGTAGTCCATAACGCTCTCTTCCTCTTTCCTGTTCTTTGAATTAAACTTGAACCACTGTACAATCTCACTAGGCTTAGGGTTGAAATGTTCTTTTAGCAAAGCCACTAATTTAGCAAATGATTTGTCTCCAGGCTTTTGAGGACTGAGCAGATTCCTCATCAAACTGTAGGTCTGGCTTCCCACTGAACTAAGCAGAATGGCTTTCCTTTTTCTGGCATCATTTATTTCATTTGCTTCGAAAAAATAACCCAACACTTCACAGTATTCCTCCCAGGTTTGTGCTTGACTATCAAAAGCGAAAACCGTTCCTACCATGGCAGCCATGCTCTCTTCCAACTGGCAGCTAACTTCAGCTCATGATTTTGTTGTTTAAAAGTCCTGGCAGACTTCTCTTCTTTATCCAGGGTCCTTTTTACCTCATCACCAAATGTGATAAATCCATGTCGTGGAACAAGAACTCGAAGAGGCGATATCTTGGAACTAGTACGAGTATTTTATTAAACAAACAGAGTAACAAACATCATGCCTGCCTCCTGGCATTCCACCTTTGCTGACCTTGACAGGAAGCAAAACTCTGACCTTAACAGGAAGCAAACCTCTGACCTTAGCAGCAGCATTGGCTACAGCACCACCTGGTGGAAAACCTTAATCATAACATCCCAGATTACTATAGGTGAGGACTCTGGTGGGGCTCTGACCAAGGGCTTTGCTGTGGCATGGTCGTGTGAGCACTTGGAGAGGAGCCCCACTTCATTGTTGTCTGCCACCAACATCCCTCTCATGGGTAAACCCCACTTCAGAGGTAGCAAGTGGCTTGACAGCACCTTGCTGCACTGCAGGGGGGCCATGAGGACCCATTTCTGCACTGGAAGTCCTACTCCAGAGGACTTGCATGAATGTCTACTTTGTTTGCCCAACAGCTGACCAGCGCTCCTAAAGAGATGTCATTCTATTCTGAACAATGACCATATTTTCAATACCCTTGCGACTAAGCTCCTCCATGGACCATGGAAGGAGTGACTGTAGTGAATCCACAGCATAGATGCTCAGAAGGATACAAAGGACCCTCCCTGTGTGTTGTAATTAGTTATTTTCATGGCATCACAGTGATAGGAAGTGTGAGGGCTGCATAGTTGAATAGTTAAGTGAATGTGACCATACGGATAGAGGGAATGGGTAAGGGTGCAGGGATGTAAGTGTCAAGTTGGATGTGGAGGAAGAGGTTGGCAAAGCAGAGTGCTGGTGAGGAGAGGTGATGGGGATCAGGTTGAGGGTAATGGGAAAGTTATATTCACTTTTCCGGTGCAGAGAAGGTCATGAAACCTCTTCCTGCATAGCAGCCAGGTTCTGCAGCTCATTGAAATGGAGTTGACCTCCTGGGCCACTTGTAGCCACACAACTTTTGTCTGCTGGGGTGGCTTTTTTCTCCCTGAGGAAGGGAACAGCACCTCCTTATTACAGCTGGCTCCATGCACCAGAGCTTGGAAGGAGGGCTCATCAAACCGAGGAGCACACTTTTGCTTGTTCATTGACATTTTCCACAATTCAACTCCTTCAGTCTGCAGAAGAATCAAGGCTGCTTGCAGGCCTTAAATCCAACAGCATTGATGACGTCATCGGAGGCGACTTTGTATATGAAAAGACTAGTTGGGCCAATGGTTTCCACATGCAGGAAACCAATTGGCCAATTGGGGAAAATCACACTTTTTCCACACTTCACTTAGGAGTCAGGGTCCTGACATGATTTCCACCTGACACGCCTCATCCCGCCCACACTGACAAAATCCAGCCCAATGCCTCCATAACCAGCACCTGTGAAGAGACGCTTGGTCACTCGACCAGGAAACACCAAGACTGGTTCGACAAGAACGACCAGGAGATCCAGGAGCTAGTAAGCTGCAAGCACAGGGCATTCATGATCTGGAAACAGCAACACAATGTGAGAGCAAGAAAGCAGCTCTACAGATGCCCGAAGGCCGAGGTTCAACAAAAAACTCACGACCTAAAGAAGAGATGGTGGGTGGAAAAACCCCGGCGATCCAGCAGCGAGCCAACAACCACGAAGTGTGTGGATTCTTTAGCGCATTCAAGACCACCAACGGCCCAAGCACCCAAGGTCCTACCCCACTGTGGGCCAAGCACAGAGAGGTACTCATCAAGGACAGGGAGACAGACAGTGCCCGCTGGAAGGAGCACTTCGAAGATCTCCTTAACCGAGACTCTGTCATCGAGGCGAGTGTCCTCAACTCCAACCCGTAGCATGCTACCCGCCACCACCTCAGGACAACCCTAGCCCGGCATGAGGTTGAAAAGGCCAACTGACAACTGAAGAACAACAAGGCCTCAGGAGCAGATGGAATCCCTGCCGAGGCACTAAATCATGGTGGAGAAGCACTACTGGCACGAATTCATGAACTCATTTCTCTCATCTGGAAGGAGGAGAACATTTTTTTTTCATTTGTTTATGGGATGTGGGCTTCGCTGGCAAGGCCAGCATTTATTGCCCATCCCCAGTTGCCCTTGAGAAGGTGGTGGTGAGCCGCGTTCTTGAACCGCTGCAGTCCATGTGGTGAAGGTACTCCCACAGTGCTGTTAGATAGGGAGTTCCAGGATTTTGACTCAGTGACGATGAAGTATCGGCGATATACTTCTAAGTTAGGATGGTGTATGACTTGGAGGGGAACGTGGAGGTGGTGATGTTCCCATGTGCCTGCTGCCCTTGTCTTTCTATGTGGAAGAGGTCGCAGGTTTGGGAGGTGCTGCCAAAGAAGTCTTGGTGAGTTGCTGCAGGGGATCTCAGAGACGCTGTAATTGTGACCATCTTCATGAAAGGTGACAAGTCCGATTGCAGTAATTACAGAGGAGTTTCTGTGCTGTCTGCCACAGGGAAAGTTATCACAAGAATCCTCCTCAATCGCCTTCTCCCAGTGGCTGAAGAGCTCCTCCCAGAGTCGCAATGCAGATTCTGCACATTAAGGGGCACAATGGACATGATCTTCACCGCACGTCAATTACAAGGGAAATGTAGGGAACAGCACCAACCGCAGTACCTCACAAAGGCCTTCAACACTGTCAACCATGAGGGATTATGGAGTGTCCTCCTCAAATTGGGCGGCCCTCAAAAGTTTGTCACCATCCTCTGCCTGCTTCATGACAACATGCAAGCTGTGATCCTGACCTACGGATCCAGCACAGTACAGATCAGGGTCAAGCAAGGCTGTGTCATCGCACCAACGCTCTTCTCGATCTTCCTTGCTGCAATGCTCCATCTCACCCTCAGTAAAATCCACACTGGAGTGCAGCTAATTTACAGAAAAACTGGAAACTGTTCAATCTCCGTGGCCTCCCGTCCAGATCATAGGTCGTCCCATCCTCTGTCATTGAATTACAGCAAGCAGACGACGCTTGCATCTGTGCACACTCGGAGGTCGAACTCCAAACCATCGTCAACACCTTCACCGAAGCATACAAGTGCATGAGCCTTACACTAAACATCCGTAAGACAGAGGTCCTCTACCAACTTGCCCCCACCAGACAGTACTGCCCCCCGATTATCAAAATCCATGACGAGGCCCTGGAGAACGTGGATCACTTTCCATACCTCGGGAGCCTACTGTAAGCAAGGGCAGACATCGATGACAAAGTCCAACACCGCCTTCAGTGTGCCAGTGCAGCCTTCGGTCACCTGAGGAATAGAGTGTTTGAAGACCAGGACCTCAAACCCAGCAACAAGTTTATGGTCTACAGAGCAGTAGTGATACCTATTATGTCCGTGTATAATTGAGACACGGACTTCAGGAGTTGATTATAACAAGTCTTTACTGAATGGAGACAACCTGGAAACTGAAACTACAGAAGCCTTCTAGGGCCTTTTATACAGGGGTGGTCACTGCCGGTACTGCAGTCTGAGACCAGTTATTCCCTTAAAGGTACATACACAACAATACCCGCCTTCCTGTATGCCTCAGAGACATGGACCATGTACAGCAGGCACCTCAAAGCATTGGAGAGGTACCACCAATGCTGCCTCCGTAAGATCCTGCAAATCCATTGGCAGGATAGGCGCACCAATATCAGTGATCTCGCTCAGGCCAACATCCCCAGCATTGAAGCTTTTACCACGCTCGATCAGCTCCGATGGTCACATCATCCACATGCCTGATACAAGACTCCCAAAACAAGCGCTCTATTCGGAGCTCCGACACAGCAAGAGAGCCCCAGGTGGGCAGAAGAAATGCTTCAAGGACACCCTCAAAGCTTCCTTAAAAAAATGCAACATCCCCACTGACACCTGGGAATCCCTGACCCAAGACCACCCAAAATGGAGGAGAAGCATCCGGGAAGGCACTGAACACCTCGGGTCTCTTTGCTGGGAGCAAGCAGAAGCCAAGCATAAGCAGCGCAAGGAGCGCATGTCAACCCAAGCACTCCACCCATCCACCCCTTCAACCACCGTCTGCCACACTTGTGACAGAGACTGTAGGTCTGTAGGGGGGCATCCTTTACCTGGTTTATGGTAATTTACCTGGTCAGGCAGCCTTTTGCCACTGCACTGTGACCAATTCCAATCAGCTGGTTCGAATCGCAAAACCACCCCTTCCAGTTCTGACTGGAGGAACATAATTAATGATATATTAAAAACAGACAAATGGTCTGGATGCAAGAAAGTCAAATTTTATTAACTAAAGAAACTACACCACACGATCAAAGTAATCACAGTAAAATTGCTTAAATAGGGGAGGAAAAACAAGCACAACAAGGGAAAATGACTAAAATCACAATTTCTAACAAAATTCCAACTTTACTCCCACCCTTATGCCTATCCTAAGTTGCCTTGTGGAAGGCCAGAAAAATATATGCTCACCACTGCAATGCCAGCTCCGTGCCCTGCAAAACTTAGATCTTCACTGCCCCGAAGTAAAGAAACACCCCAGTGTTTTAAAAGTAAACTGCTGGTGTTCTTACTTCTTCAGACAGACTCCCACGCTGTAGAGGGCACACGGAGGCAGGCCAGAGAGAGAGAGATGCTTCTGAGAAGCTATCTCTTATACCCCAATTTTGGGGCCGAAACGTTCCCACCCAGATCCGGAGGTTTCTGGGCTAAAACAAAAGGGATCCAACTGCCCTATTGTCCAGTAATGGGTGATTCATCCAAACCCATTCAATTTTAAACTGTTCCTTTTCTCAGTTTATGTGTCTCTTTTCAAATGTCTGTGCTGAGGCTTGAATGTAAAGCTGCAGTTTAAACAGCTTGGGAGGAGTGTAAACAGAAACCCATTGGGGCAGAAATTCGGGTCGGGGGCTTGCTGCGCGTGCAAGCCCCAGATCTGCACTTACCCGACGCACCTGCCGTTCACCTCCAGGGACGCCTGGAATTCCTGTTTGAAAGAGAAGAATCCCGGGCAGCGTCTGACATCACACCGCCCAGGAGTGCAGCCAGCGCGAAGCCTGTAGCGCGCAGTGCAAGTGAGACACGCCCCTTGAGGTCTCAGTTTAATTGGACACGCCCCCAATGTTTCTCACAAGCTGAAAAGCATTTTTACATGCAGAGCAGCATTTCAAATAGGTTTTTGGTATTTTTATGAAGCTTTTGGTAACTTTTATAAACTTTTAAAAACGTTTACATTATTTTGAAGAATCTGAAGTAGTTTTAAACAGAATTAAAGCAATTTAAAGACTTTTAAAAGCCCTGAAAGCATTTTTTTCATTCCATTTATTTATTTAGCAACGTCATCATCATACGTGTCTTCACACTGTTCCCTTTGGGGAACTGTATGAAGTGGTGGAAGGATTTATGGCCGTGATTAATGCTCATTCCGTGACCGTAACCATCTTTGAACCAGCCATTAGGGTGGTTAGTCCTATGGCGGGAGGGCTTTACGGGCTCCCACAAGCTATACAAGGAGGGGGGGCCACCCACACTCACGGACGCAAATATCCCACTGGCTGTCAACCCAGAATTTAGAGCCGGAGCTCCGACTCCACTTGCCGGGACTGTCTGGAGCGGGGTTCGAAACCCTACCCCGTCTGGCCCAGCTGCGGGGATCCTACCGCTACGCCAAAGGCCCACTCCGATTGGCAACATGAAATGGTTGGAATGAGCACAATTCACGGCATTAAAAGAACTCACAATTGAACTGATGATGACCTCCGCAATCTCCTCAACGAGGTGGAGGCGCAGCGCCTGCTCATCATTGGTAATGAGAAGTCCAAGGCGCCGCAAAAAGGACAGATGATAGCTTGGTCTTTCAAGTGGTAGCATAGGGCTCCAGTCACGGGGAGGGAAAAGGCGCAGGAAACGTATGGATGTCGCCTTTTGCGCGGAGTGGGCCTTTTGCGTAGCGGTAAGCATCCCCGCCGCTGGGCCAGAAGGAGTAGGGTTTCGAACCCCACTCCAGACAATCCCGGCAAGTGGAGTCGGAGCTCCAACTATAAATTCTGGGTGGACATTCAGCGGGATACTTGCGTCCGCGGGTGTGGGTGGCCCCCCCTCAGATGGGTTGTGGGAGCCCGTAAAACCCTCACGCCATAGGACTAACCACCCTAATGGCTGGTATGAAGATGGTTATGGTCACGGAAGGAGCGTTAACGTGGCCAGAAATCCTTCCACCACTTCATACATTTCCCGAAAGGGAATAGTGTGAGGATACGTACGACGATGACCTCTTGCGCAATGCACCTCCTTGGACCCTCAGTCACAGATGCGAGGGGGCAAATCGTGCAATTGTTAAATTTTTCATTTTATTGACATGTAATATGTTGGCCCAGTAATTCCGTTCCAAACGCGTGAGTATGGTCGGGGTACTCACGCGTCTGGCCGGAGGAAATGCCGGTTTTCAGCATGCACAGCGCATGCGGGGAAAACCGGCATTTCCTGTCCTCTGAACGAAGGGGTTCAGAGGCAGAACGCGTGTGACTGCACAGGCAGCGCGTGCACAGTAAAATTCGCCGGTTTCATTCATGCTTTCAGTGAGGTTAAGTCCTTACAACTTACACATGCAAAAAGCATGAGTACAGTTGCTCCAGAGGCTGCGGAGGAAGATATATTTTATCGTGGAGCTTCTGAAAGGCAATATTTTTGTTTGGGAAAGGGAGGAAAGTTATTTTAAGAAATGCTGAGGTAAGTTTTAAAGTTTGTTTTTGTTTTTTAAAACGGGTTTTCAGTACTGTAGGTAGAAGGAGCAATTGTGGCTATGTGAATTGAATTTGCCGTGTTTATTAAATGTGAAAATGACTCCAACATTTTTAAGAAAGAAACTTTTCATCAGTAATATATTCTTTTAAGTAATTATTTATGTATGTCTGTATATATTCCTTTGCGTATATGTATGTATATATTCCTTTACTTATGTGTATGAATGTATGTATTTAATTATGACTTTCAGAGAAAGTAACTTATTGGAAAATCATAATTAAATACATACATTCATACACATAAGTAAAGGAATATATATATATACGTAAAGGAATAATTACTGATGAAAAGTTTCTTTCTTAAAAATGTTGGAAATGTTACATTACTCATTTTAGAACAGTCATTTTCACATTTAATAAACACAGCAAATTCAATTCACACAGCCACAATTGCTCCTTCTACCTACAGTACTGAAATCCCGTTTAAAAAAAAAAAATTAAACTTTAAAACTTACCTCATCATTTTTTAAAATAACTTTCCTCCCTTTCCCAAACAAAAATATTGCCTTTCAGAAGCTCCACGATAAAATATATCTTCCTCCGCAGCCTCTGGAGCAACTTTACACATGCTTTTTTCATGTGTAAGTTGTAAGGACTTACCCTCACTGAATCCATGAATGAAATCGACGAAGTTCACTGCGCACGCGCTGCCTGTGCAGTCGCACGCGCTGTGCCTCTGAACCCCTTCGTTCAGAGGACAGGAAATGCCGGTTTTCTCCGCATGCGCTGTGCATGCTGAAAACCGGCATTTCCTCCAGCCAGACGCGTGACTACCCCGACCATACTCACGCGTTTGGAACGGAATTACTGGGCCATTGTCTTGTGGTCGGTTGAAACTGCAGTCTGAAGTGGATAATCCTTTGTGTACACAAAGTAGCAGTTTCTATAAAAAACATCGATTTCCTCTGCAGGGAGGGAACTCCCGAACTGCCTTTGATTGGCAGTTTAGTCAGCCAGCTTTGATCCTCCCCTTTTCACAGACACCCACGAGCTGCTTCCAAGTCCTTTGTCCTTGGCCATGCGGTAGGACGGCCATTTTTATTCCTGGGTAATTTAAACCGTTCAAAACTCAAGAGTACATCCTTTAATAAAATGTAGAATCTTAAAGTGTGCGATTTTCACAAAGTTCTTTGATTCCAGTGTCCAAGCGCTGCCCAGCCCACAAGCTTTTTTTTTCACTCACGCAGCATTTTTTCCAGTTCTGGGTATGTTTTAAAACATTGTCCAACCCAGAGACAATTTAAATCCCACAAGACTTCATCCACGATGTGGATTAATAATTCCTGATCTTCGGGGGCTGAGGGGATTTTGCGACCCCTACATTCCTCCCTTGGATACTTCCAACTTGCTTGTAGTACCCTCTTGAAGAAGTGAGCAAAATTTTCTGACCCCTGACAAACAACCATCCCCTGTATTTACCTATAGCTACCTATCACTGATCCCCCGACCCATCTATTCCCCTCAAATCCAAGAAAAACCATGGTACGGTAGGCATCTACAGGTACATCAATTACAAAATGTTACAATAGGGGACTCATACCCCTGCACCACTTGTTACATTATAACATATTACAAAATGTTGCAATCTCAGATATACAATGTAATCAAAATGATCCCAAGCACGGAGAGGGTCCTGTGCTTCTGCACCGCTTGGAACAGTAAAACAAAATACAAACATCTTCATTAAACATTTGAAACAAAACGCTGAAACATTTGAAACAAAATGCTGAAATAAAACCCCGACCATCACGTGCCAATGATGGGTCGCGAAATTCGAGTGGGTATTGCTCCTCCCACCAGGGCAGTAAATGTTCCTTCCACCCCCTGGTTAATGGTCTTAAACTTTTAAAACATACAGAATGGATTTTACAGAACAGTCTGATCCACCAGCCCCGAGCCGTTCCCTTGTCCCTTTGTGAAGGCGGGGTACTCCTCATGTTTCATAGACCAAGACCGGGGAGTATGGGATTGTGACGCCCAGTCCCTCCCCCTCCCATCTTCCCTCGACTGGCTGCAGAAAATGATGGGTGCCTGTGTGGCGTCTCTCACTGGCCCCACACTCAAACTTGGATCCCAGATCCGGCCACCCACTCATCCTTCCCAGCCACACTTACATTCTAACTTTGCCCGTGGGCCCCGGGTGAATTTCTCCCTTTCCCGAATGCACCCATGCGACTCTTGGGTCTCCCCCTCCCCTTAACAATCTTTCCCGGGCCATCACCACCCACTCCCGGGGAACGCGTCCCTATCTGACAAGGCGCCCGCAATTCCCTACCATGACTCCTCAATAGCGAGGCCTCCCGCAAGTGAAATTCGGGAAGGATAGTGTTGGGTTGGGGCCATGCTCCACCCAGCTGGGGCCATCTCTTCCGCATAGGATGAGTAGGCAGGTTTCTCCGGACCCTGTCCGGTTTCTCCCGAAGGTCGCTGTGGGGTCTCCTCCTGGATTTGTCCAGTGGCAAGGTGATCCCCAACATTCTGTTTCCATATCTTCATTCGATGCCCAGCTCAGGCTGGGTGAACAGGCCTGCTCCTTTGTCCACTCTCCTGCAAAAGAACCTAAAAGACATGCAGCCAGGTCTCTCACTGACCTGCTGCCTTAGGTGAAGACATGGTCAGGTCCCTCGACCTCGGAACAAAATACAAGCATTTGGCACACTTAAAACTTAAACTTTAAACTTAAACTCAAAACTACTAGTTACATCCTAAACTTAGAATGTAAACACCTTAAAAGCAAGCTATATACAATGTAACTTAACACAAAGCTATAATACAAATGCCGCCCGTCTCTGGATGGCCAGGCTAATCTCTGGTGTCACTGTTGCAGATTACTGCTGCCTGCAGCGAAGCTGGACTGCCTCCTGCTTCTCGTCCCTGGCAGCTTATGGCTGCTAGTTGGGGACCTCTGTGATCTGTTTCCTCCCGGGCTCGGGAGATTGCTCTTTGTGGCAGATACCCTGGTGACCATCTTATCTTGGGCTTGCGGACCCGCTGAGACCTTCTGAGGGGCATCTCTGTGGGGGAAACTTTGGCTGACGGACCCTGAGCCTGGGTCACAGCCCTAGCAGGCTGGGAACCTTCTCCCCCTGATGCTAACAGCCCGCACTGTTTAATATACCTGGCAGCCTGCCAGTAATCTGGGTTTGTCTCCTTTTCCCTACCCTCTCCTGTACTGGGGCCAGGTATCCCCTCATCACCCGCTGCTGGTGGCTGAAAATCTTCCTCTCCAGGTCCAAAACCTGGTACCGGCTCCTTCCATATGTCCCCTGGAAGAGGAATTGCTATCCCTTCCTCCCCAGAGTCCCACACCATAGGGGGAACCACTCTAGAAGCGGGCTGGGAAGCTTGTCCCTTTAAGCAGGTGACTGCGCCTGCGCGAACCTCCTCCCTGGACTCCCACGGCAGAGGTTGTGAAACCTCTGTATTCAAACTGGCGACTGCGCCTGCACGGGAAAACTGAAGAGGAGCCGCTGGGGTCACGGGCTGGGGAACTGCACCTGCGCGAACCTCCTCCCCGGAGTCCCACGGCAGAGGCTGTGAAACCTCTGTATTCAAACAGGCGACTGCGCCTGCGCGGGGAAACTGAAGAGGAGCCGCTGGGGTCACGGGCTGGGGAACTGCGCCTGCGTGAACCTCCTCCCCGGAGTCCCACGGCAGAGGCTGCGAAACCTCTGTATTCAAACAGGCGACTGCGCCTGCGCGGGAAAACTGAAGAGGAGCCGCTGGGGTCACGGGCTGGGGAACTGCGCCTGCATGAACCCAGTGTTTGGAAACCTCTCCCTTCAGGCGCACGACTGCACCTGCACAGGTAGTCTCTTCAAAAGATTTCTACTCTCAGGCTGCTGTTTCTCTGTTTCTGAGCTAGCTAACTGGTTCAAATTTAAACTTTGGCCAAAACTTAGGTCCCACTGGGGCGGGGAATTGTCCCAATTGGTGGGCCGGACAACTTTCCCCTTGAAACAAGCCACAGCGCCTGTCTTTACAGCCTGTGAACTTGAACTTGTATGGTTGGATTTATACAATTTACATTGGTTGGCGTGGAACCACTTTGTATACCGGGGTAGTTTTACCGCATAGACCATGGGGCTGGCCCTATCAACTATACTATAGGGTCCCATGTAGAGTGGCTCTAAACTTCCCACCCGGGCATAGTTTCTTACCATCACTAGGTCTCCTATCTCCCACTGGCGGCTCTTTCTAGGCTCAAGCAGCAGCCGGTTATTCCGATGCTGCTTCCCCATGCTGTCTGCTGCTTGCCCATAAATTCGCTTGAGGTGTTCTAGGAGGGTTCGGGAGAATTGATCCCAGTTTATTTCCTGCAGTTGCCTTTCAGTGAGGACTGGGGCAAGGACATGAGAGGGGGTCCTCATAACTCTGCCGGTCATGAGCTCATGTGGTGAATGACCTGTACTTTTGGACTGGCTCACCCAGATCCTCATGAGGATCAGAGGTAGTGTCTCTGCCCATTTTTGGGGCGACCCCACGGCCTCTTTCTTCAATCTTTCCTTAAGGGTACGATTCATACGCTCCACAATCCCTGAGGACCGCGGGTTGTAGGCTATGTGCCACTTCCCTTTGATACCGAGCAGCATGAGGGTGTTCTGCATGACTTGGCCAGTGAAGTGGCTTCCCTGGCCGGACTCCACGAACTGGGGCAGTCCCCACCGCGAGAACACCTCCTTCACCAAGATCTTTGCAGTCCCCATTGCTGTGGCCGTCCTGCAGGGGAAGGCTTCCACCCACTTGGAAAACACATCCATCAGGACGAGGCAGTATTTGTAGCCTCCCTGGGTGGTGGGCAAGGGCTCTATATAGTCGATCTGGATCAACTGCCATGGTCCCTCCACCCTCCTAATGTGTCCCATGGGCACCTTCCTTTTGTGGCGATCGGGATTATTTGCTGCACACACAAGATAGCTAGCACAGAACTCGCGGACATCATCCCGGAGTCCTGGCCACCATCCCGCCTGTTCCACCCGTTGCCAGGTGGTCTCAGGCCCGGGGTGTCCCGCTCCCGGCCCCTCATGGGCCAGCTGAAGGAACTCCCTCCAGTGTTGCTGGGGTACTACCCACTGTTCCCCCCTAAACAGCATGCCTTCCCTTAGGGAGAGGGAGGCTGCGCCGTAAGGGTCTTCTAACTTCCTGCCCTCCATCACTGCGCTAATTATTGCCTTTAGGATGGGATCCTGTGCCTGGACTGTTTTAAGGTCCGGGGCCAACACTATTCCTGATTTTCCCTATGTCCCATCCCTGCCTGTAATTGCTGCCACTGGCCCAGACTCATATGGGTCCCAGAAAGTGCTTGCATGTGCACCCTCCTTGGCCAGCATATCGGCTTGCTGGTTGCCCTGGCTGCGGGGTTCTGTGGAGGAATGGGCTTTCACCTTATGGATCAAAACTGCACCTTCCTCCCTCACAGCTGCCAGGATTTTCTCCAGCAGGTGCTTTACTGTCAAGGGCTTCCCGTCAGTGGATGCATACCCACGACGGGACCAGATGGCCAGGTACTCCGTACATGAGTTGCAAGTGAACATACTGTCATAGCAAACCATATACGGGGTAGCGACGGTGTTGGGGTGTGTAACCACGTACATCACCGCGGACAGTTCAGCCTGCTGGGCACTCAAGGTGTTAGGGAGCTTGATTGCCAAAGATCAAAGATCCCGCAACCTGTGAGTCGTACCCCAGCGGATACCATGCTGGAACCGTCTACATAGATCTCATGGCCTGAGGGATGTATCCCAGCCTGTAAACCTATGTTCACCTCCCATACCCCTTCTAAGGTGAACATATGGGCTGTTCCAGGATATACCATATTGGCTGCTAGCTTTGGCTCGCAAATGCCCTTTACCTTCAGATCCATCTGTGAGAGGAGAAAGGTTCAGCGCGCAATGCGGATGCTGCTGACTGTCCCATCTTTAATCCTCCCATCCAAAAGCATCTGAGTGGGTGTGTGGTGTGTGAGGAGGGTGATGGGAGAGGTGCCTGCGAAGATCCGGGATTTCTCCACAGCCCAATATGTGGCTAAAAGGTGCCTTTCACATATTTAGTAGCTCCTCTCTACATCGGTGAGTATTCTGGAGGAATAGACCACGGGTCTCAGCCAACTGTGCTGCTCTTGGAGCAGCACAGCACTCAGGCTATCCCCACTGGCTGCTACCTCTAGAAAAAACTCCCTTTTCCCATCTATTGCTCCTAGGGCTGGTGCGATCTGCAGGTCTCCCTTTAACTTAACAAATGCCGCCTGGCATCCCTCATCCCAGGACCACTCCACTCCCTTGTGTAGGAGACGGAGCAGAGGGGCCGCTGTGGCTGCATAGTCCTCTATAAAATCCCTGCAGTACCCCGTCAATCCCAGGAATGACCTCACCCCTCTTACTGAATTGGGAATCGGTAACTCCTGGGCCGCTTCCCTCCTTGCCTTATCTATGGCCCTCTCTCCTGTGCGAACAGTCAGACCCAGGAAGTTAACTTCTTGCTGACCGATCTGCGCCTTCTTGGGGTTGACAATTGTAGTGTATGTACCTTTAAGGGGAGAACTACTTTTTACAGCTCCTGTATACTGTAGTACCGGCAGTTACCACACCTGTATATAAACCCTGAGTAGGGACCTGTACTGTTAGTTTTAAAGTAACCCTCATCCAGTAAACACCTGTTGATTGTTCCTCTGCAGTCTCTGTCTATTGATTGAAGGACACACTACCTAAAGATACCCGGATTTAACAACTTTAAACCCCTTTCTCTGTAGCAGCTCCAGCAGCTCAGCCAGCAGTCGGCCATGCTCCCCGACCGAGTCGGTAAATAAGAGCAGGTCATCCACATACTGCAGTAACTGAGTAGGTTGACTGAACTCTTTGAAACTATCCTTCATGCATTGGTGGAAGATGCTGGGGCTGTTGTGGAAACCCTGTGGCAGACAGGTCCAGGCATACTGCTGTCCCTTAAAGGTGAAGGCAAACTTATATTGGTCTTCCCGCTTTAAAGGGATGGACCAGAGCCCATTCGAAATGTCCAGCACCATGAATGTGTTTGCGGATGCTGGAATACTGCTAATAAGATTAGCCACTGCTTCTACTGTGGGGACACACATGGGGATATTGCTGTTAAGCACCCGATAGTCCACCGTGGCTCTCCATGAATTGTCCGGTTTCCCTAACCGGCCACAGTGGATAATTAACATGAGTGGCTATGGGCCTCAACACTCCCTGTTTAACTAAGGAGGTGATGGCTGCCTCCATGTCGGGTTCTGCCTCCTTGGGGAAATTGTATTGCTTCTGTGGATGAGCCATGGGGTCCCCGTCTATTTTAACCTCAAACCCTGTGATCCTCCCGCCGTTGTGTTTATGGGTGGCAAACGCTGTGAGGTTTGCCTGCACGACTGCCTGCAGTGCCTCCGGGACACCATTTACCATGAGCCCGAGGTCGTAACCTTCTTTGGGCTTCACAGTACACAAGGTCCCCTTACCCTCCTTGGCCGGGATGACCACTACACCTTCTTCCCTGTCTGTGCTAGCCCCCCAAAGGCAATGGTTGCGGAGATCCACGAGGATCCCGTGGCCCACCAGGAAGTCAGCTCCTAGGATCCCCTTTCCTTCCTCCGCCTCCCACCTTGCCAGGATACACGTCCATTTAGTTTGGAGCGTGCCCAGACGGACTGAAAGGGGTCTGGAGTATACCCCCGCCTGCTCCTGACCGGTGAATCCCGATAGTATGTATGGAACCCCGTTAGACAGAGGTGAGGATGTGGGATTATCCGTATGGATCACGGTGCATGATGCCCCCGTATCCAATAGATAAGTCCCTGTAACCTTCTCTGCCTCCATCTGTACGAGCGGTCTCTTCGATTCATCGTACCGGAGATTACACAGACGGACAGGCTGCGCGGGCTCCAGTCATTGTGGGGAGGCAGAGGTGTGCGAGGGGGCTGCAGCACCACTGATGGCTGCTACCTTTCCCTGATTGGCCCTGAGAAACGATTTTATCGACTCCATGACGGACTCGACTGTATCGGGAGGAGTTTCTGTCTCTGCCTTCTGAGTTGGGGCTGCGGGGGTTCTGGCTTTATCGTCTCTCCCAGGCTTTTCACAATCCCTGCACCAGTGGCCCTCCTCCCCTCACCTGTAACAAGTGACCTTGTTCTGGGAGGGACGGCTCCCCTCCTGGCGCCACTCTGTCTTGTATTGAGCCCCAGGTTTAACCTCGTGGACCTTACCCTTTTGCTGGGGGGTCCCACTATTCCTACCGTTCCTATATGCTACCGTGAGCTGCCGGATTACAGTCTCTTCGGTTGCTAGGGGTCTCGGTGGTCAAACCAAATATCAGCCTTTGCTTTTATCTGGGGCAGGCAATTGGACACCAGGCAACAAAGCCATTGGGTCCTGTTGTGTCTCAAGGTGTTTAATACCATTACCTATATAACAATTAAGAAGGACTCCGGGGTGGAGAGTTTAGTTAACGGCCATTTTATTTACAATGTGCTTCTTCACTCAATGCACTACATTTCCCATAGTGCATTGCAAATCACCACTACGGTATCCTATGTGGGACAATTCTAATACACATTCAAAATACACAACATATTTCCTCCCCCTTAAAATAGAATGTCCACAAAACAGAATAACTGAAAAAGACTATAACTTTCGAAGAGAGGGTAGACTGCCTTTACATTCCGCTAACCCTGGGAACTATTCTGCCCCATGCACACAGGTTAGCACTAACTGTAACTAAGGCGCTCTGGAGGCTGCCTTTCTCTTTGGGGGTAACGCCTAATCTCAGGAGCAGGCTCTGGCTGGCTCTCCCGTGACCCTGCAGGCGTGGCTTCCTCCCTCGATGGCACAAGAGTGGATGGTGCCGCCGTCTCAGGGTCGGACGACCAGTCCCTGCTGGAGCCCCCAGCAGATCCTTGATCCTCTGTTTCTTGGGTTACCTGTGGCGACTGTCTTGGCAGTAACTGGTCTACATGCCGTCTCCATGTTCGGTCGTCTCCGGTGCGGACTCGGTATGAAACGGGGCCCATCTTTTAAATGACCGTAGCCGGGACCCACCGCTCCGGGGTGGTGTAGTTACGTGCGAGGACTTTGCCCCCCACCACAAAGTGTTGTTCTTTGGACCTCTGAGCTCGTCTGCTGTCTTGATCCTGCTGATTAGCGTGCACCACTGCTTCTGTGGACGTTGGCCTCAGCAGGTCAAGGCGTGTCCGTAGCTGCCTTCCCATGAGTAGGTAAGCAGGAGATGCTCCAGTTGTAGCATGAGGCGTGTTTCGGTATTTCGGCAAGAAAGCATTCAGGTGCTGCTTTAGGGGAGCATCACTTCTTGCCGCTTTAAACGCGCGTTTCAGTGTTCTGACAAATCTCTCTGCCAATCCATTCATGGATGGATGATAAGGCATGGAGAATGTGTGCTGGATTCCATTGCTCTTGAGGAACTCCTCCATCTCCTGGGATGTGAACTGTGTTCCATTGTCGGATATGATCTGCTCCGGCAGACCAAATCGCCCGAACATCTCTCTCAGAGTCTCGATGGTTTTCTCCGTAGTGGTAGTGGACATTACTGCAACCTCCGGCCATTTGGAATGGGAGTCCACCGTGACCAGGAACATCGCTCCTTCCACTGGTCCCGCGAAGTCCAGATGGATCCGTTGCCACGGTGTCGCCGGCCATTCCCATGGATGCAGTGGCACTGCTCTTGGCGTATCCCTGGTTGTCTCGCATGATGTGCATGATTTTGCTTCAACTTCAATTTCATGATCCAGACCGGGCCACCAGAAGTAGCTTTGTGCCAGCTCCTTCATCCGGACAATACCACAATGTCCTGAGTGCAGCTCGTTGAGGACATGTTTCCGCAGCTTTGGTGGTATGATCACTCACATGCCCCAAAGGAGGCATCCTGACGTGACAGACAACTCCTTCCCTCTTGACAGGTAAGGTAGGAGCTCAGGTGGTGCGTCTGACACCCTTGATCCATCTCCTCGCATCACCCGATCCAGCACCTTGGATAGCATAGGGTCCACTCTGGTCTCTTTCTTGACCTGCCGGGCTGTGACAGGGGCATTGCTCACCATGTCAAAGTAGAAAATCTTCTGCTCACAGCCTTCAGAGGGCACAGGCAGCAGAAGTCTTGACAATCCGTCCGCATTGCCATGTGCTGCTGACCTCCAGTATTTGATGTTCTAATTGTGAGCGCTTAACATCAGCGCCCAGCGCTGCATCCTGCACGCTGCCAGGGATGGTATTCCTGTGTGTGGACCAAAGATCGATGTCAGAGGACGATGATCCGTCATCAAGGTGAATTTCCTTCCGAGCAAGTAGTGATGGAACTTTTTGATTCCAAAGATGATGCCCAAAGCCTCTTTTTTGATCTGCGGGTATTTCACCTCCGCCTTGCTCAGGGACCTTGACGCAAATGCAATCGGCTTCTCTTCGCCTGAGGGAAAGATGTGGGACACGACCGCGCTAACACCATAAGGCGACGCGTCACAGGCCAGCTGAATCTGCAATGACGGGTCAAAGTGCGTCAACACTCTGGGGTCAGTCAAAGCTGCTTTGGCTTTCTTGAATGCAGCTTCGCACTCCTTCTTCCACGCCCAGGCCTTGCCCTGACACAGCAGCTCATGTAATGGCTTCAACAGTGATGCCAGCTGTGGAATAAACTTTCCGTAATAGTTCAGGAGACCTAAGAATGACCGCAGCTGGCCGACATTTGTAGGTGCAGGAGCATCGGCAATGGCTTTCACTTTCGACAGTGCTGTGTGTAGGCCGTCCGCGTCGATGACATGGCCTAGGTACTCCACTGATGGCTTGAAAAATTTGCATTTGTCCTTGCGAACGCATAAGCCATATTCTTCAAGTCTTCCCAGTGCCTTCGTCAGGTTCTGCAGTTGCTCGTTGTCATCCTTTCCTGTGACAAGGATATCATCGAGATAACATTGTACCCCTGGAATGCCGCTTAAGATCTGGTCCATAGCCCACTGAAACAATGCTGGTGCTGACGTTATACCAAAGGGTAGGTGGCAGTACCTGTAGAGGCCCTTGTGGGTGGTGATGGTGAGGTACTTCTGTGAGTCCTCTTCTACATGCATCTGCAAGTAGGCTTGGCATAGATCAAGCTTGCTAAACTTCTGACTGCCTGCTAGACCCGCGAAAAGATCTTCAATGATGGGGAGGGGGTACTGTTCAGCTGAGAGCACAGGATTCACTGTTACTTTGAAATCTCCACATAAGCGAACTGCGCCATCACTCTTCATCACTGGTACCATGGGCGTGGCCCACTCACTGTGCGAAACCGGCACCAGGACCCCTATCTTGACCAGACGCTCCAGGTCAGCCTCCACCTTTGGTCTGAGGGCATAGGGAACGTTCCTGGCCTTCAGGAATCGTGGCTGGCTGTCGGGCTTCACCTTGAGTTTGACCATAATCCCCTTCATACTCCCCAATTCTCCGTCAAAGACAGCCACATGCTTTGTCAACACTGCCGCTAGCCCCGCCTCTTCAACTGACACCGCATTCACTTTTTTACAATCCAGATGAATTTTCTCCAATCACGGCCTGCCCATCAGGGATGGATAGTCACCCTTGACCACGTAAACTGGCAGCATCACGGTTTGTCCATTAAGCTCCACCTTGACCTACGTCTTACCCAGCATTGGGACTGTTTCCCCAGTGTAGGTCTTTAAGATGAGCATCAGTGATTAGGTGGTTCCGTTTTTCTTTGAATAGCTTCTCTGAAATCAAGGAGACAGCGGCCCCCGTATCCAGCTCCATTTTGACCGGTATTCCCTCTAGTAGTGGAGTGACTTGATAACCTGATGAACCTCCATTCACCGTTAACGCATGGAGATTCAGCTCCCCATCAGAGTCTGTGTCACTGTCTTCCTGTTCTTGTTTCACCATGTGTAGGTTTTTCTTTTTAGAACGCCAGTTGGATGTGTCTCCTTGTTTGTTTTTGTGTGCCTCTGTGTAGGATTGTTTGCTTTGCCCTTTACACACACATTCAATGTGTGCTTTCTTTTCACATTTCTGACAGGTCAGGTCTTTACACCAGCAGTCAGATGGCTGATGACCTGACCTTCCACATCTGTAACACTCTCTGGCACCCCTTGCATGCTTATTCGGTGTAGCTGCTACCCTGTGCACTCTTGTTACAGCCCCCAACAGCTGCGCATCTTTAGCTGCTAACTCCATAGACACAGCGAGCTCCACTGCTGATTTAAGCATCAGTTTGTCAGTCGTGAGCAAGCGCTTCTGTGTTGCTTCACATCTTAATCCACACACAAACCTATCACGGACAGTGTCATTTAGAGTTTCACCAAACTCACAATGCTCAGTTAGCTTCTGTAGCAATGCAACATATTCGGCTATGGACTCACCCTCCCCTTGGTTTCATTTGTGAAACCTGAACCTCTCGGCAATCAGCAGCGGCTTGGGTGCAAAATGTGTTTCCAAAACTTCCACAATCTGATCATATGTCTTAGCGCCGGGCTTATCCGGGTGCATCAAACACCGTAACAAGCCAAATGTTTTTGCTCTGATCACACTGAGGAACGTCGCCACTTTCACGTCATCTTTAATGCCATTTGCAGTCACGAAAAATCCAAAACGCTCTGTATAAGTACTCCATTGCTCCGCCATTTCATCAAAAGGAACAAATGCTCCGGTTAGCATAGCCATTTTGTTTTATTTTTTTTCTTTACAGTCCTTTTCGTCCACTTTGTTTCACTGTATCATTACTCTCCCCCTTCTTATTTGTGTAACACACGAACCGCCACCTTTACGAGGCGATTGCATCAGCACTAAACTGCGGGCGTGCCATTAAGAAAAGACAGGAACTTCTTACTTTAAACATCGCCGATTCCAGTGCAAAGTGATGCGCAAGTCCGTCGTCCTCGTCGCCAGTTTTGTTGTGTCTCAAGGGGTTTAATACCCTTACCTATATAACAATTAAGAAGGACTCCGGGGTGGAGAGTTTAGTTAACGGCCATTTTTTTTACAATGTGCTTCTTCACTCAATGCACTACATTTCCCATAGTGCATTGCAAATCACCACTATGGTATCCCATGTGGGACAATTCTAATACACATTCAAAATACACAACAGGTCCGCTGCCGCTGGTTCAGGTGTGCCCTATCTTGTCCCCCTGTACACGCGCTGTTGTAGACTGGCCACAGCCTGTCTGCAAATGCCTGTGGGCTCTCCCCTTCCTTCTGCAGTGTTTTCCCTATGCAATTGAACAGACTGCCGTCGTTTGCACCCATGGTGTAAAGTCTGTGGGTTGTTTAGTTAATTAATGCACAGACTCCAAGAGTAACTTAAAACAGGACTTTACTATTCGAAGGTCAGGGCGAATCTGCCCAATAACTCCTGACACAGCACTTATATACCGGTGTGGTCACCGTCGGTATTACAGTATACAGAAGCCAACAAAGTAGTGCCACACCTAAAATAGTTCTCTTAAAGGTGAGCGGTTACATACAATGGTTTTCTTAAAGGTAGACGGATACATACACTACAATCCTCCCTTTTTAGCTTACAACATACTTAGTCCCCCATTAAACATAACATATATTCAACTTCATGTAAAACAATTCACAGGTATAATCTATGCGGGAACAGTTTACAGATTCAGTCTCTGCGGGAACAGTTCACAGCTTCAGTCTCTGGTCTTGACTCGGTCCGAACAACATCTCTGTGGTGTAGCCGGTTCACATTGCTAGCGTGACTCATCCAATAGTCTTTCCCTTGACTTAACAGCTTGAACTTCCGTCCTGCTGAACCAGCAGTGCTGACTTTTACAAACAGCTGGACTGCCTTGGTAATTTTTCCTACTTGCCAACTGATTTGGCTCCCTTCGTAGGGCCCACGTACATGATCTGGTAGAAGTGATAATGATTTAGATGGTTATCACTTTCTGCTTCGTCTTTTTCTTTTCTGCTTCTTGGAGACTCTCGGGGCTCCCTTATCAGCTGCCAGCTGTAGCGCCACCATCTCCCTATGTTCCTTAGACTTTAAGTGCTTCATCCTGATTTCTGCACTTTGGGAGTTTTCATCACAAGCTGGGCAGACCAAGTCCTCGTAATATTCCGTGTCACTCAACAGGTCATGGTAATATTCGGTGTCGTCCTGAACTAGTCTAACGAGAGAGCCTGCTACTTCTTCCTTACCCAACCGGATGTTAGCCGACTGTTGTTCCCTCCCTAGACATCTTTCCTGAAGAGACTTCTTCATGCGTTCATATTCATCCCGCTCTTCCTGGATTTCCTGCCAATCCTTCACTAATGACCTCATTTGTGATTCCAATACTTCCCCTTCCATCGGGGATTGATTGATCGGGCTATTCAATCCTTCTACTGGAGCAGCTGTTTCCACATTCTGTAGTTCACATTGACATGATTCAGCGTACTTTCGGCAGCCCCGTAAAATCTGTGTTGCAACCTCAGCTATTTCCATAATTTTGAGAGCTCCGAACTCCTTCCCTTTGAAGATTGAAGCTCGTGTTCAGATTGTTCCCATTGCAGAGTCTTGTCCCTCAACATATGAAGGAGTTGGCTGACCATTAACTCTTCCACGGGAACACTGTGGATCAGAGTCTTCTCCATTTCATCCACCTTTCCCTCCAATGCTTTCACCTTCTTTTCCTCTTGTACTTTGGCTTTCAGCGCTCGGAGAAGTTGCGCCTTGATGCTCTCTAGCTCATGTTCAGGGGCCATTCTTACAGTCTCTGTGTTTCTTACAGTTTCCTTTTCTTCCACTGAAAGGATTCCCAGTTGAATCTGTTCTTCAAGTTGTTGAACCTCGGTCATTGCCGCCTCATATTTGTCTTGGGTTTCCTTCAATATTTTTATGAGTTCTTGGACATCTTGTCTTTCATGTTCTGCCATGTCTTTCACCTCTAATTTCTCATCTATGGATGGAACTTCTACCAATGAGTCTGTCTTGGCCTTGAGCTCATTAAGAATTTCCTGCAGCCCTTGGACTTCTTGTTCATGTTCAACCTTTAGTTGCTCATATGCTTCCACTGAAACTAGCTTTTCGGAGGTTGCCGAGTTAACCCCCTCCAGGATTGTAGCCTGGGCCTGTTCATACTGTTCCTTCAACTTCTCAAACTCTGCTTGTAAGGAGTCGTAGAGAAGAACTGGAATAAAATCCTGGCTTCCTGAAGATTCCTCTTCATTTGCTTCTTTCTGCAAATATTCTAACTCCTGAACATCATAAGGGAGATGTGATCGGTGATTGGTCACGATGGCTCTATGGCCGCTCTCTGCTTGAGCTAGCTGCTTCTGTTGTCTTTCCAGATTCTCCCATTCGGTGTCATAGGACTTTTTCATTGTTTTCATCTCTTGTACGAGACGGTAACTCAATTGTTCTACTTGTGTTCGTGATTTGAAATAAAGTTGAGTCCGAGCTCGGTGTTCTTCCGTCATGGATATGTCCTTAAACTGAACAGACTCAGAATTCTCTGTCAAACTATGTTGTCGTTGTTCGGTGGAGATCTGTTCTGAAACTTTGTTCTTCTCTGAAGCATAAGCCTTTCTGCATGCCTTCGTTTTTCCAACCTTAGTCGGCAAGTCCATTTTAGCCTTGTCTTTCACATTTGGGTTGGTCTTATCGTCATCCGATTCAGAATCTGAGCTGATTGTCTGCACCGAGTCCTCACTCGTTATGGCTTTTAGATAGTGCCATTCCATGTCTATTTTCTTGATCCACTCCCGTCCTAGAAGTGGTGGTCCTCCCTCTTGTAGTACGTATAAGTTCATTCGTGGGTGTTCTTTACCCCTATCTCTCACCTTGACTCTTATCTTTCCCATGGGGTATACTTTATGCCCCGTGTATGTCTGCAATACGAACTTGGTATCTCTTAAGGGTATATGTGAGAATAGCTGGTGGTAATCCCTTCGATTTATGACTGATAGAGCTGATCCAGTGTCCAACTCCATTTTCACTTGGACTCCAGCTATTTTTAGCATGACCCAGATAGTTTGTAGGTCAGCTTCCTTACTCACATTGTGAATTCTCAGACTACCCAGCTCCTGGCCGTTTGGGTCTGAGTCTGAATTCTGTTCGTCTGAACTCTTCTCAGCCACCTTGTGTACCTTGTTGTACTTTTCCAGTGATGGCTTCCTTTGGCTGTTGGTCCTTTGGTTGTTGGTCTTCTTCCCTGACCGGCATACCTTAGCTATGTGACCCAGTTTGCCACATTTCCTACATTCCTGGTTCTTAAACCAGCATTGGTTCTGGTCGTGTGTTGTCTTCCCACAACGATAGCATTTTGTTGTTGTCGAGGTAATTTGATCCACACTGAGTGCCGCTGTCTTTAGCTGCATTTCCGCAGTTCCCTTCGCTGCAGCTTCGTGCGATGCTGCAATAAGGACAGCCCTGTCAAGTGTAAGGTCGTTCCCTTCGAGTAGTCGCTTTTGCGTTCCTTCCTTTGACAACCCGCACACGAACTTGTCTCGCAATGCCTCTGTCAGATTCCCTCCAAACTGGCAGTATTTCGCTAGTCTATGCAGTTCGACCAAGTATTCTGCGTTGCTTTCGTCTTTCCGTTGCGTTCTCGCATAGAATTTGAATCGCTCCACCAACATCAACGGTGTGGGGTTCAAGTGATCCTTCAGAACAGCCACAATATCATCGAAAGTCTGATCCGCCGGTTTAGCCGGTGATAGTAGATGCTTCAAGAGCCCGTATGTCTTCGCGCCCATCGAGTTTAGCAAGGTTATAGCTTTGCCATCTTCTTCTATTTTATTGGCCTCACAATAGATCTCTATGCGTTCCACATATGTGGCCCAGTCTTCTACCTCGGAATTAAAATCGTTGATGTTACCACGCTTAGGCATCTTCCTCTCTTCCTGATAACACCACGGATTATTTCTTTAAATTTTCTTTTTTTTTTTCAAGATGGCGGTTCCCGCGAAAATGGCGGTTTCCCGCGCTTATCTTCTCTCCCCGCCCACTTCAATGGCGGTTCCCCGCTTCTGTCTTCTTCTCCGCCTAATGGCGGTTTCCCGCGTTTCTTCCCCTGGAGGGAGGGGTACACTTTCCCCACGGGCGACGGCCGCTGGCTTTCAGGTTCACAGCCTGCGCGTCGGCTTCAGTGCTTTCCCTTTTCTCGGCAGGGCAACCGGCGCTGGGTACACCCCGTTGACGGCGAACAGTTTCAGCCGCTGGGCTGGCTCTCGCTCAGTTCCCCTTGCTCGGGCTCTGTCTCTCTCCCGCTCGCTCGGCTCTACCGGCGCTGGGTACCCCCCGTTGACGGAGAACAGTTTCAGCCGCTGGACTGGCTCTCGCTCAGTCTCCCTTGCTCGGGCTCTGTCTCTCTCCCGCTCGCTCGGCTCTACCGGCGCTGGGTACACCCCGTTGACGGAGAACAGTTTCAGCCGCTGGACTGGCTCTCGCTCAGTCTCCCTTGGTCGGCTCTGCCTCTCCCGCTCGCTCGGCTCCCAATCGCGCCTCCCAGCCCTCTCGCAGTGCGGTGCTTCCCTCCCCGGCTGCGGCTGAGTTTATCTCTTCCCGCGCCTACGTTCCCGGTCGCAGCGCTTCGTGGCTTCGGTCGCTGCCCGGCCTTTTTCGCCGGTCGCGGTCTAGCTGTCTCACGACGCCGTTGCGTCCCCCAGCCTGTCTGTACCGCGGCTTCCTTGCTCCACGCTGCCCCAGGCTCAGCGCCTCTGGACCCGACTTCTGTTCGGCTCCTTCCCCCTCGACCGTGGTCGAGTGCACCGCCCTTATCCTCTGGTTATTCTTTTTACTTTCCCTTACTCACAGTCACCGTGGCCGCCTTGCTTCTCGTGCTGATCGGCTCACTCCTCACCATGGCAGAAGGAACAGTCAGTGCCTGTTGCTGATGGAAGTCTTTGTCTCTAAATTCTTCCTCCTTTCTAGTTCTGCAGCCTCGAGTTTTCTCCCAGCAGAACGACGAGGGCGGTTGCCTCTTCTCGACGCTCGTTAACTGCTTCGGAAGTATTGTTGCCGTAGGGTACGATCGGACTCATCGCCACTGTAAAGTCTGTGGGTTGTTTAGTTAATTAATGCACAGACTCCAAGAGTAACTTAAAACAGGACTTTACTATTCGAAGGTCAGGGCGAATCTGCCCAATAACTCCTGACATAGCACTTATATACCGGTGTGGTCACCGTTGGTATTACAGTATACAGAAGCCAACAAAGTAGTGCCACACCTAAAATAGTTCTCTTAAAGGTGAGAGGTTACATACAATGATTTTCTTAAAGGTAGACGGATACATACACTACACATGGCTTCCAGTATTTCCTCCTTTAGGTCCTCAAAACCCTTCTGCCCTCTCTTAGCCTCATCTGAAAGGGTCTGATAGAGCTTACTATCTACAGAGAAAAGCACCATTTTGGCTTTCTCTTCGTCATCACAGCCGTTAACACAGGCTGCCTGTTCTATCCCTTGGAAGTGCGTTGAGGGGTCTCCCTTTTCGGAGAGCAGGGGAATATTTTTCACCAGGCCTCTGAGCTGTTGGGTATCATAGGGTACCAGATAGGTATGCTGAACAGCCCCTGGGTCATTATCGTTCACGGGCGGACCGTACCTCCATTGTCGGAGGGGGTACACTGGTCCTGGTCCCCGCCTGCCTAGCTGGACCTGCTGGCGTTCTCCTACCACCCCATTTTTCACCCCTTCTTGCTGCCAGAGCTCCTCAAAACTTGGAGATCTGGGCTGCGGTCTTGGGATCTCTAATTCCCTAGCCAGCTCTGTCCTGGGTGCTGCCTGTGGGGCGGTTTGATTTGGGCTGCTGGTACTGTCCGACGGACTTCCCTTTGGACTTATGAGACATACCATCCCTTTAGTCCTTAATAACTCCACACCCAAACTCTCTATCTTTTTATTACATGGGGTATGATCTGCTCCACTAAACCTTTGGTCGCAGGTCAGCTTATAAGCTGCCTTTACCTCCCTAACCATTTCCTCCTGCTCTGTTACTTCTGAGGTGAGGCGGGCATTCTCTTCCCGCAGTCTCATCTCATTACTCTTTGCTTCTGTAATTTGGCACTTTAGGAACTCTATCTTGTGCCTCGTGTGGCTTTTGCCCTCGCTAGCTTCTCGGGTGAGGTGTGCATTTCCCTCCTGTAGCCTCATCTCACTGTCCCTAGCCTCTGTGACTTCCTGCATAAGGCACTCTATCTCTGCCTGGTATTTCGTGACCTCTAGTGTGAGGCGTGCATTTTCATCCCGCACCGTCATCCCACTATCTCTGGATTCATTCACCTCTCTTATGAGGCGTTCTACCTCCGCCGGGCATTTTTCAAACTCTGACTCCCGATTCTTGGCCTCTGTAACCTCCTCCCATACCCTCATCTCACCCTTCTTAACCCAGCCACCTATACCATAATAGGTCAGCTTACACGCTGCCGCTAACTTCTGCAGGGCTACCCACAGACTGAAAGCAAGAAAAGCAAGAGCTGATGCTTTCTCCAGATCCAGACCACTTATCATATCAAAAACTGCCTCCAGTCCTGCCGCGGTCACCAATTTGTAGGGGGGCATCCTTTAACTGGTGTACAGTAAATTACCTGCCACTGCACTGTGACCAATTCCAATCAACGGTTTCGAATCGCTAAACCACCCCTTCCAATACTGACTGGAGGAACTTATAATTAATGATATATTAAAAACGGACAAATGGTCTGGATGTAAGAAAGTCAAATTTTATTAACTAAAGAAACTACACCACACAATCAAAGTAATCACAGTAAAATTGCTTAAATAGGGGAGGAAAAATGGACACAATGAGGGAAAATGACTAAAACCACAATTTCTAATGAAATTCCCACTTTACTCCCACCCTTATGCCTATCCTAAGTTGCCTTGTGGAAGGCCAGAAAAATATATGCTCACCACTGCAATGCCAGCTCCGTGCCCTGCAAAACTTAGATCTTCACTGCCCCGAAGTAAAGAAACACCCCAGTGTTATAAAAGTAAACTGCTGGTGTTCTTACTTCTTCAGACAGACTCCCACACTGTAGAGGGCATACGGAGGCAGGCCAGAGAGAGAGAGAGATGCTTCTGAGAAGCTATCTCTTATACCCCAATTTTGGGGCCGAAATGTTCCCGCCCAGATCCGGAGGTTTCTTGGCTAAAACAAAAGGGATCCAACTGCCCTATTGTCCAGTAATGGGTGATTCATCCAAACCCATTCAATTTTAAACTGCTCCTTTTCTCAGTTTAAGTGTCTCTTTACAAATGTCTGTGCTGAGGCTTGAATGTAAAGCTGCAGTTTAAACAGCTTGGGAGGAGTGTAAACAGAAACCCATTGTCTTGTGGTCAGTGGAAACCGCAGTCTGAAGTGGATAATCCTTTGTGTACATAAAGTAGCAGTTTCTGTAAACAAACATTGATTTCCTCTGCAGGGAGGGAACTCCCGAACTGCCTTTGATTGGCAGTTTAGTCAGCCAGCTTTGATCCTCCCCTTTTCACAGACACCCACAAGCTGCTTCCAAGTCCTTTATCCTTGGCCATGCGGTAGGACGGCCATTTTTATTCCTGGGCAATTTAAACCGTTCAAAACTCAAGAGTGCATCCTTTAATAAAATGTACAATCTTAAAGTGTGTAATTTTCACAAAGTTCTTTGATTCCAGTGTCCAAGCGCTGCCCAGCCCATGAGCTTTATTTTTCTCTAACGCAGCCTTTTTTTCCGGTTCTGGGTATGTTTTAAAACATTGTCCAACCCAGAGACAATTTAAATCCCACAAGTCTTCATCCATGGTGTGGATTACTATTTCCCAATCTTCGGGGGCTGAGGTGATTTTGTGACCCCTACAGGTCCCGCATTGGACCCATCAGTCACCTGCGAACTCATTTTTAACGTGGAAGCAAGTCTTCCTCAGTTCCGAGGGACTGCCTAAGAAGAAGAAGCAGGTAGAATTTCTGCAGAGGTTCTCCCGATCTCCTGTCCTAACCTTGGCACAAAATCCAGAGCAATGGCATAAACTAAGGTCTAAAGGCAGGTCTCATTAATGAGATAAAAACAGAAAATGCTGGAGATACTCAGCAGGTCAGGCAGCATCTGTGAAGAGAGAAACAGAGTTAACTTTTCAGGTCGATGACCTTTTCTCATTTAATGAGAACAGGATTGGATTCTGCTTTGATGTCTCTCATGGTACATACCATGCTGACATTCACCATCTGGTTGCCCACATGAACAATGTACTAAAGGACACAATGGCCCAATTGGCCTCCTTCTGTGCTGTAAATTTCTATGAATTTCTATTAACTGTCAGTGCCTGTGGAATCGTATTCTCATAAGATTTGGTGTGTTCAAAGCAAGAAAGTTGATATCATTGGAAATAAAGTTTAAACGTTGGCGTTGCACTGGTTGCAGTATAAAGCCAAAAAAGTTTCAGAATGCAATTCTTAATAAGTGATCTGAATGTGAATCTGTTTGAAATAAACTGAATTATATTGATGTGAAAAGATAAGAAGAGTGGAGGTCCGAAAAGATTTAGGAGTCTAAGTACACAGGTCACTAAAATGTAGTACAAAAAATAATCAAAATAGCCAATGGAATGTTAACCTTTATAACTAGGGGCTAGAATACAAAGGGGAAGAAGTTTTGCTACATCTATACAAAGCCCTGGTTAGGCCACATCTGGAGTACTGTGTACAGTTCTGGGCACGGTACCTTAGAAAGGATATATTGACCTTGGAAAGAGTGCAGTGCAGATTCACCAGAATGTTGTCAGGGCTCCATGAATTAGATTATGAGGAGAGATTACATAAACTAGCTTTGTATTCCCTGGAATATAGAAGGTTAAGGGGTGATTTTATTGAGGGTTTCAGAATTTTGAAAGGAATTAATAGGGTGGATAGAGAAAAAAAAATTCCGCTGGTGGGGAAGTCTAGGTCAAGAGGACATAACATTAAAATCAGAACCAGGCCATCCCGGAAAGAAGTTAGGAAACACTTCTGCACGCAAATGTTGGCAGAAGTGTGAAACTCTCTCCCACAAAAAGCAATAGATGCTCGCCCAATTAATAATTTTAAAAATGAGATCGCTAGATTTTTTGCTAGACAAGGCTATAAAAGGATATGGACTCAAGGCTGGTGGATGGAGTTAAGATACAGATCAACCATGAGCTCATTGAATGGCAGAACAGGCTTGAGGGCCTGAGTGGCTTACGCCTATTCCTATGTTCCTATTCCAGATTTTACAGTGGTACAATGTTAAAGCTGTGTCAAATCAAAAAATCAGTTTTCATCATTTTTCATTGATTGAAATTTTAAAAACTGACAATGCCATTTAAGGTTCAGTCATCTGAAGATTTGAGTTTTGTTTTGCTGGAACACTCAAATAAATAATAATAAAATAAGTTAAAAAATTAATGGCCCTGAATTTCCGATCGGAGGCTTCCTCCGGGCAGATGCCTTCGATCACAAAAAATTCTACGAACCTACCTACTCATTCCATAGATACCGAGGCTGTAGTGTATGTATCTTTAAGGGGAGAACTACTTTTTACAGCTCCTGTATACTGTAGTACTGCCAGTGACCACACCTTGGATGATCAGCCATGATCACATTGAATGGCGGCGCAGGCTCGAAGGGCCGAATGGCCTACTCCTGCTCCTATCTTCTATGTTTCTATGTTTCTATAACCCTGAGTAGGGATCTGTACTGCTTAGTTTTAGAGCAACCCTCATCCAGTAAACACCTGTTGATTGTTCCTCTGCAGTCTCTGTCGATTATTTGAAGGACCACTACCTAAAGGTTCACGGATTCAACATTGGCGATGAGTCATTTCAAACCTACCTGCAACTCTGAAGAAGGAAGCCGATTCCACCAGTGTGGGTGTCGACCATCCAGGGAGGACTTGAGCATCGCAGAGGAGGCTGTAGAGAGCTGGGCTTGATTCTCCAGTCGTGACGATCCAGCACAGCGGGCTGGCAGCAGGTATGGCGCAGACCCTTCCCGGACATCGGCAGCGGGAGCCAACCGACGGCACAGAAAAAGGCCGAGCAGCGTCGACGGGTAAGAGAGAGGGTAAAGCACACAGGGCGCAGCCAGGGTTGAAGACCGAGCGGCGTCAACGAGAGAGGGTGAAGCGCGCAGGGCGCAGCTGGGGTTGAAGACCGAGCGGTGTCAACGAGAGAAGCGCGCAGGAAAACGCGCAGAGCGCGGCCAGTTTCAAGGGATGAGCAGCATCGCGGGGGAAGAATAGAAAGCGCGGGAGATGCCATTTGGGCCGCAGCGGAGAAGAAAGGGAAGCGCGGGAGATGCCATTTTGAGCCAGCGGAGAAGAAGGGAGAGCGCGGGAGACGCCATTTTGAGCCAGCGGAGAAGAAGGGAGAGCGCGGGAGACGGCATTTATAGCCAGTCTAACCACACCCAGGGATGCAGAAGAGTGGCAGGGTCACAGCGTTCGACAATGAAGTCGAAGGTTGGGCGCCATATGTAGAATGCATAGAAGTGCACTGCAAGGCGAATGAAGTGCCAGATGCCAGGAAAGCACTGGTATTGTTGAATTCCATGGGTGCAAAAACGTACGGCTTACTGCGAAACCTAGTCACCCCAGAGAAGCCAGTGGAAAAGGATTTTGAAAGCATAGTGGCAATCCTACAGGACCACTTAAACCCCACACCGCTGCTGATAGCAGAAAGATTTAAGTTTCACAGAAGGAACCAGCATAAAGACGAAAGTAATGCTGAGTATTTAACGGAACTGCGCAAGCTATCGAAACACTGCCAGTTTGGAACGGGACAAGCAGATACTTTAAGGGACAAGTTTGTGTGTGGGCTTCAAAGTGAAGGAACCCAGAAATGGCTTTTATCAGAAAAGGATCTTACGCTGGACAAGGCTTTCAACATGGCAGTATCACACGAAGCAGCCGCACGGGGCGCTGCAGAGATACAACGGAGACCGCAAGAATATGGCAGAAATGAAATGTCATATGGAGCAGTGAAGTGTTATCGCTGCGGCAGAACAACACACAACCATAAGGATTGTTGGTTCAAGGACCAAGTGTGCAGACATTGTGGAAAAGTAGGACACATAATAAGAGTCTGCCGGTCGGGAAAGAAAACCAGCAGCAAGAAACCTCCACAGGAGAAGTACAAAAAGGTACATAAGGTGACGGAGAGTAGTTCAGACGAACATAAAAGTGATACAGACTCCGGAAGCAAGGAGCTGGGTTGGCTGAAACTACATAAGGTAACCAAAATGGAGGATCACCAAACTATCTGGGTCACGCTCAAGATAGACGGAGTCCAAGTGAAAATGGAATTGGACACAGGATCAGCCCTAACAGTCATAAACCGAAGGGACTACAAGCGGCTATTCTCACATATACGCTTGAGAGATACAGAGATTGTCTTGAAGACGTACACAGGGCAAAAAGTCTACCCCAAAGGAAAAAGAAGGGTGAACGTGATATACAACGGCAAGGAAACACCAAAAATGGACTTATATGTATTGCCAGATGGAGGACCACCACTACGAGGACGTGAATGGATCCGGAAGGTACAGTTAGATTGGCATGCCACACAAGCACTGACGGTAGATGCCAAAAAGGATGACGACGTCACACCTGGACGACTGTCAAAAATGCTAACTGACGCACAAGAAGTGTTCCAGGAGGGACTCGGAACGCTAAAAGGCATAACAGCGACGATCAAAGTAGAGGAAAATGCAAGCCCAAAGTTTTTTAAGGCCAGACTGGTGCCTTATGCGATCCGCCCAGCTGTCGAAGCAGAGCTGGAAGGTTTGGAACATTCTGGAGGACTGTCCAAAGTGAACTGGAGCGAGTGGGCTACACCCATCGTTCCTGTAATGAAGAGGTCGTTGAGTAAAACGCCTGGGGAACCATAGAAGATTCGCATCTGTGGGGAATTTAAGGTGACAGTGAACCCAGTCCATCACACGGTACAATATCCGCTTCCGAGGATTGAAGATATTTTCGCCTCGCTATCTGGAGGAAAACGCTTCACTAAGATTGATCTGGCCCAGGCGTACCTGCAAATGGAGGTAGAAGAAGCATTGAAACAGTACCTCATGATCAACACTCATAAAGTTCTCTACCAATACAACCGGCTGGTGTTCGGGATAGCATCGGCTCTGGCTATTTGGCAAAGGGCAATGGATCGAGTCCTGCAAGGGATTCTAGGGACCCAGTGTTATTTGGACGACATCCTGGTCACGGGCGAAAATGACAGTGATCACCTCGCCAACCTGGAGCAGGTGCTCACTAGATTGAAGGAATATGGGCTCCGAGCTAATCGCCACAAATCCGAGTTTTTCCAGAAGCAGATCTCGTATTGTGGCCACGTTATTGATGAAGAGGGGTTACATAAGTCCCCTGAAAAGTTGAGGCAGTAGTCAAGGCTCCAGCACCGGAAAATGTGTCACAACTGAGGTCGTTCCTCGGGCTGGTGAACTACTACCATAAGTTCTTGTCGAATGTGTCTACAGTACTACACCCACTGAACACCCTACTGCAAACGGGGGTACCATGGAAGTGGAATGACGAATGTAAACAAGCTTTCCAGAACTGCAAAGAATTGATCACATCAAAAGAGGTGTTGGCTCATTTCAACCCAGCACTACCAATTCGGTTGGCGTGTGATGCATCACCCTATGGTATTGGAGCGGTGCTGTCGCACAAATTCCCGGATGGTTCGGAGAGGCCAGTAGCCTTTGCGTCTCGGTCACTAACCTCAGCCGAGCGTAACTACGCCCAGATTGACAGGGAGGCCCTCAGCCTAGTGTGAGGAGTGAAAAAGTTCAACCACTATCTGCACGGGCAGAAGTTCACCTTGCTGACCGACCACCAACCACTTGTCTCTATCTTTAATCCAAAGAAGGGCGTTCCGGTGATGACTGCGCAACGGCTACAAAGATGGTCCCTTTTTCTAGGGGCGAACCATTATGAAATAGAGTATAAGGGCACAAAACAGCATGGAAACGCTGATGGGCTATCACGCCTGCCACTGCCTACTGCAGAGGAAGCACCAGCAGTGGACCCTGTCGAAATATTTTATTCGACTATAATTGAATGCTTGCCAGTAACTAACGCGGATATAGAGAAGGAGACCCGAAATGACCCAACACTGTCTCGGGTATATGACTTGACGGTGAAGGGATGGCCAACACATGGCGACTCATTGTTGCCAGCATTCTCATCCAGAAGAGAACAGCTGTCAGTATGCCAGGGGACCTTGATGTGTGGATCCCGAGTGGTAATTCCACCCAAGTTAAGGGAGAGAGTGCTCAATGAGCTTCACGAAGGCCATCTGGGAGGGGTGAAAATGAAAAGCCTTGCTAGGGCTTATGTGTGGTGGCCGGGGATCGATCAGCAAATCGAGGACCTGAAAAAGAGCTGCTCAGGATGCCAGAAGGTCCAAAATGCACCACCACATGCCCCTCTACACCCATGGGAGTGGCCCTCCTCTCCATGGCAAGGGGTGCATATTGATTTTGCTGGTTCATTCATGGACTCAATGTTTTTAATAGCCGTGGATGCGCACTCGAAATGGCCTGAGGCGAACAAAATGTCCTCCACCACCACGGAGAAAACGATTGCAGTCCTACGGACCATATTTGCCAGGAACGGCTTGCCAGAGCAGATTTGCTCTGATAACGGACCACAGTTTGTGTCCGAAAAGTTTCGGAAATTTATGAAAAGAAATGGGGTAAGGCATTACACATCCGCCCTGTATCATCCAGCCACAAATGGATTGGCTGAGAGGTTCGTACAAACCTTTAAAAAGGCCGTAAGGGCCATGTGCGATGACGACATTCCACTGCAGCATAAGGTGGACAATTTCCTGTTAGCCTACAGAAATGCGACACATGCAGTTACCAACCAGACCCCGGCCATGATCTTCTTTAACCGAAGGTTGAGATCTCGCCTGGATTTGCTCAGACCAAATGTACGAAGAAATGTTGAGAATAAGCAATTCCAGCACATCAATGAGAAGCCGACAAGGAGCTTCAATGTAGGGCAACCAGCCTTGGCCCGCGACTACCGAACAGAGAAGTGGCAAACAGGAACGATATGCACACGGCAGGGGCCACTAATGTACACAGTGGATGTTGGGGAGAACATTGTGAGATGCCATTTCGACCAGATCCTAGCGTCACAGGAACGAGTCAACCCCATGTCTCGCGTACCTGGTAATGAACCCGACATATAGGTAGCATCTACCCCAGAAACAGTAGTATCGGAAGCTGATGAACCAACCGACGACAGGGGGCCAGAATCGCCTCCACACCAAGAGCAAGACACTCAGGAAAGGCACTATCCAGAAAGGATCAGGAAGCCGCCCCAAAGACTGAATTTATAAATGGACTATTTTCATTTAATGTTGCATGTTAAAAGTGTTAATTGTTAAATGAATGTTATGGTACTGTTAATCTAAAAGGGGAGGAATTGTAGTGTATGTACCTTTAAGGGGAGAACTACTTTTTACAGCTCTTGTATACTGTAGTGCCGGCAGTGACCACACTTGTATATAACCCTGAGTAGGGATCTGTACTGCTTAGTTTTAGAGCAACCCTCATCCAGTAAACACCTGTTGACTGTTCCACTGAAGTCTCTGTCGATTATTTGAAGGACCACTACCTAAAGATTCACGGATTCAACAGAGGCAACAACTCCTGGGCGTCTCCTCTTCGAAATGTGCAGAGGCCCGCGTATCCCAAGGGTGCATGCGGTTCGCAAGCATCCCGGGATCACGTGAGCCAGGCAAACCAATGGAAGAAGGGAATCCCCCTTCATACTTTTGACAGCTCCGTATGTACAGAACTGTCAAAAGTATGATCGGAGATGACTGCAAAAATGCACCAACACACTGAAATAAATAAAGAAAAACCATTACATATGTAAAATTAATTAAAATGGCATTTTATTAAATATGTTAAACAAATATTTAATATTTTGAAATTTTTTAATATGTTTTAATGGGGCTTTTTATAAACTTACCTTATTGGACAGGGTTTTTAATTTATAAGTGAGTGATAAAATCTTATTTTTCTATTTTTTTAAACTCCTATGCTGGTAAAAGCAGGTCTTATGCCTGCTTTTACCAGGCGTAAGAATTCTATGGCCTTTCAGCGGGCAGCGGTTGAGCAAATAGCGCAACTCTCCACCCGCAGAGGCATTTTCTTGCGCATGCGGATTCTTGACAGATCGCAAGTTCCGGGTTTCAGCGCATGCGCTTCGCATGCCTAAACATGCGCGGCCCCTATGGACGAGTACACACCTCGTACCCACCCGTGGGGGTTGGAAATTCAGGGCTAATATGTTTCAATGCAATTCCTGTTTTGTGCAGCAAAATATGAATCTTGACTTGATAGAAACCAGATATTAAAGCTTAAGATGATGTAATTCAGGCCTGCACTGCTTAAGGTTGTGTTTAACATTTTGGTAGTTCAGATTTATCATCAATGACAGTTGCAGCACATTAAAAGCCTGTGATTTGTTAATTAAAAGCAAAATATATACACATTATACTTTGATCCAATGAAATAGTGAACACAAGCATATTTTTCTATTTGGGGAAGTGAGTGGAAAATGATAAGGTGAAAATTCTAATTAAAAAAATAACTAAGTTGCAACCAAGTATCACATGAGTTGTGAATAAGACTTTTGTATCCAAAATAGATATTTCTAAATGTTCAGTCCCTGACTTACTTGAATGGGAATTCACAACCAGCGTCATCAACTTCTAAGTTGATCCCTTCACACAAGAGTGAAGATATTACAAAATGACCCAGAAATCCTTTGGTATTACAGATTTCATGTCACGACACTTTCACAATCTGTTTCCATTTTCCTCATCAGTTTGTAGGAACAATCAAACAACAATATTCCTAAATGTGCTCTTTTGTTGCAAATTAAGAATAGACTAGTCAACCGAAAAACTTGTCTGACAGTTCGGTTCTTTAGTTTCCGATCAGCCATTGACTCTTTGTTAAGGAACACATGAATTGTTAGACGCAAAAAGACCGGTCCATCCTGGTAGTCACATGATACAATGATAAAGGTGTTGTTGACTATTCACAGCAACCAATCTCTATCAATCAGTCTACTATAGACCCAGACATGACACGAGGAGAACCCCAGTGGTGGAGAGCTTTGGGAACCAAAGTTACCTGTTCCTCCCAAGCATGCTCCACTCACCGGAATTTTGCCGGCGTTCAAGGGGGTGGGTTTGGAGGCGGGACATCTGGCAAAATCGCAAAGATTGACAGCATGTCGGAAATCCGCTGTCAACCCTCCTCCAATCACTCTTCCCAAGTGTCGGGTCCCCGATTTGTGCATGATCCCGGCACCTAGTGGTGGGAAGAGGATTATAGCCACAGGTTGTTCACAGGCAGTTAAGAGGCTTTTTGCAATTTTGACAGTTCTACTGCGGGCTTCCTGACATCCGGACACCACGCCAGGTAAGTGCAGCGTGCTGCATGTCTACTGTATTGTTTCTGCATTGATGACAGCTGCAGAAGTGGTGTGAAGGATCCAATGTACTGGTGAGTTTCACAGGTAAGATAATGTTGGGAAAATCATTTATACTTTTCTGCAGGTAACAAGTTTTCATTTGTATGTGTAGTCCCACCTCATTAGGAGAACCTCTCTCACCAGTGACAGATCGCTTCTGTAACCTCACCTGCAGCTGCCATCTGTTCTAGCCTAAGGAGGGAGTCACTGGAGAGCCTGGGTGCAAGAGCTCACCTTTGTACAGTGATCGTCAGGGCTGGATTTTCATTGGGCTGTGGAGTCGGGATTGGAGGCGTGTGGGGGTTTAAAATCCCGAAATTGGGGGTCCCGACCCCATCCCGTCCCCAACCCGCCTCCATGCCAGTTTCAAAGGAGGTGGGTACCCGCCCCGCACTGGGACCCGCCTCCCCGAGGCGGGAGGGGGATTAGTGCCAATTAACTGCCTGTTAACAGGTAGTTAACATGCAGTTTTTAGCCTAATCCCTATTTTCATTGTTGAAATGTAGGATTCCTGACGGCTCCAAACCACACCAAGTTAGCGAGGCGGGCCGTCGGGATGAAGGGCTTGGAGGGGTCAAGTTGTCCGGTGTTCAGGTGAGTGGTGGGTGCATGAGTGCAGAGGTAAGTGTGTTTGGTCTGTGTAAAGTGTTTAAAGAAGTTCTACTAACCTTTACTTACCTTTACAGCCATCCTTCCTTCAGGTCTCGAGAGTCCCTCATCTCACCGGCACAGAAAGCAGAATGGCCGCCAGCTGTCAATATCTGCAGCCTCTGCTTTCTGTTCTAGGGAGATCTCTAAATCATCCTGAGAGGAAGGAATTAACCTGGATTACAGATTGTCAGTTTTTGACAGCTTCAAACAACTGTCGAACGCTGATATTTCATCTGTCAAAAGGTCTTGACAGATGAAATTTCAATCTGTGATGTCATCTGTTGCCGGGTGGCCCTTACTTGGCCTGCTGAGCCCGCTGGGCGGGCTCAACAAGGTCAATCAAGTCTAAATCGTGTGGGTTGGCTAGAACTCGATGGAGGCAGGACTACAACCCCAAAAGTTGTACTCCTGCCTCCTACCCACCTCCTCAATGAAAATCCAGCCCTATGTGTTTGCAGCACCTCAATGCTGTCAAACACTGAGAAATCAGCTATAAAAAAAAATGTGCATGGCCCCTTTAAGAAAACTGGCAGATGATATGTTATCAACCGACCTTATCTGACACCGGCTTTCTCTTAATTGGCATGCAAGCCCGCAGTGTGCTTCTTTTACTTAATCATAGCCCGTGAAGATATACAGCCCATCTACTATTAATCACCTACAATCAAGGAGGCCTATTGGTATCTCTCTTTGGCCTGTCCCATGCCACAATATACAACTTTTGTGATTCTCTGTGCAATAATAATTTGGCTTAGTAAAGTTTAGAGATTTATTTATGAACAAATGTTTCAGTCTGCCGATAATGTTGCTGTTGTTCCTAATTTCCCTATTTTGTGACAGTCCTGTAACTAAACATTAGGTAATGAGCGGTCCAGTGATGTTAATCTTTCAAGTTACATGGCAGGATATTTTCTGTGCTTAACCATGCCAATTTATGTTTAATTTAATGGCAAGAAACAATAATTGCTTTGGTTTTTCACCGACATTGAACTGGTTAATGTAACAATCGAAGCAAAATCCATGCTGAGCAGTTACTCTGCCAAAGGGTTTGCATGCTCCTTGACTGAATTAACACCAGCTTACTGATTGGGTTAATCCCGTGTTAATTTACGCCCCCCCCCCCCCCCACCCACCAGAGTACTGCCATATATTTCCCTGAAAGCTTACTAACAGGGTTTTAACTGAATCCTGTCTTTTTTTTACAGGGGGTGCAGAGAACAGGAAAAAGCTACCAATTCTGACACCTCTCTCTACCATTATTGGCATTAAGTGATAGCAGAAACTCGCCTCTATGGTGCTACTAGACAACCAGGGCAACCAGGATAATTTTGCACTTAGAAAAATCAAATTGTATCAATAATTTGACTCAAAGTTTGTCAAATTATTTATTTATTGATATTAATGAATGTTGTAATAGAAATACTAATACAGCACTGTATCAATTAAAATACTTGACTTAATAATGAAATAGTTATTCCAAGAAGTATAACACATTTGCTTTCCTGCCAGTTTGTTGCTGGTTTTATTTTTGACCAGACATCAGCAACATATACTACCCACCAACATTTTGGAGGGAATTTTCATCTAAAAAAATGGATGGGTTGGGGTCATGTGGGTGTTAAAAATCTGAATCCTGACCACAACCCGTCTCCAACTAGTTTTAACGGAGATGGGACGGTGGGGCGGGTAGCCAACTCGCTCCCGGGAGGTGGGTCATCTATTTAAATATTATAACGAGGCTGGAAGCCTCTGATTTAACCACAGTTTTGAATTTAGCTTTAGCTGGTCGGGTTTCGCAGGCCTCGTGAAAGCCGCCAGCTAAAGTAAGCCGAGGACTGCTGGATCCAGGAGGTAAGTGCCTTTACACGTACCTCCTGGATCCAGCATCCCTGCCTAACCCAACTCTCACGATCGGAGACCCCACACGAGGCCTCCGACCCCTCCCATGAGGCCTCACTACCCCCCCCATGCTTTTCTGGCCCTCCGATGTCATCTGCCTCTTCCCTCACCGCTCCTCCTGGTCAACCGTGCTCCTCCTGTCCCTCCGATGATGCTTTGAATTCCACCCCTTCTCCTCCGGCACCCGATCATTCCCTAACCCCCACCCGCCCCCCCGCCCCCCATGCTCCTCTGGCCCTCCCTATGCTCCTCTAGCCAATGATCATTCCCTAACTCCCACCCCACCCTGCTTCTCCGGCCGACGATCGTTCCCTAACCCTACCCCGTGCTCCTCCAGCCGCTGATGCTCACCCGCCCCCATCCCGCCACGTGCTGCTCCCGGCCCCCGATCTTTCCCGAACCCCCCCACTGCTCAAGTGCAGCTCCCAGCCATCCCTGTGCTCCTCTGGCCTCCCCCCTGGCCTCCATCTGATCCCTCCCTCCTCTCTGCAGCCTCATGCCACAGGCCTACCGCCTGCAGCCAGCCAACATCTCAGTCTGGCAGGCGGGAAAAAGAGGTTTCCCATGCAAATCAGCCCCTGCCGGTAAAGACGGCAGGGCTTGTGGAAAACCCATTCTCCCAGGTTTCCCAAACGCCTCGGGAACCCACTGCTCCCAACCCGCCTCCCCATTAAAATTCAGGGCTTTGAGTCCATTTACCAGGCAGCCCATGGGATGGTGATGGGAACAAACAATAGATCTCCCATCTGCTGCAACAGCTAACCTGGAGGAAAGTCTGCAAAAGTGTAACTATTTAGGAACATAGGAACAGGAGTAGGCCATTGAGCCTGTTCGGTCTTTCAATGAGATCATGGCTGATCTGTGACCTAACTCTATCCACCTGCCTTTGGTCCATATCCCTTAATATCTTTGGTTAGCAAAAATCTATCAATCTCCGATTTAAAATTAACAATTGATCTAGCACCAATTGCCATTTGCAGAAGAGAGTTCCAAACTTCTACCACACTTATTGTGTAGAAATGTTTCCTGATTTCTCTCCTGAAAGGTCTGGCTCTAATTTTTATACTATGCCCCCCAGTCCTAGAATCCCCAACCAGCGGAAATAGTTTCTCTGACCGACCCTATCTATTCCCTTAATATCTTGACTACTTCGACCAGATCAATCCTTAACCTTCTAAATTCTGGGGAATACAACCTTAGTTTGTGTAATCTCTCCTTGTAACTTAACCCTTAAAGTCCGGGTAACATTCTGGTGAACCTACGCTACACTCCCTCCAAGGCCAATATATCCTTCCTAAGGTGCGGTGCCCAGAACTGCTCACAGTACTCCAGGTGTGGTCTAACCAGGGTTTTGTATAGCTGCAGCATAACTTCTACCCTCTTGTATTCTAGTCCTCTAGATATAAAGACCAGCATCCCATTAGCCTTTTTTGATTAATTTGTGTACCTGTTCATGACATTTTAATGATCTATGTACCTTGACTCCCAAGTCTCTTTGGACCTCCACTGTTTTTAGCTTTTCACCCTGTTCTATCCTTTTTAGATCCAAAGTGGATGACCTCACATTTTCCTACATTGAAATCCATTTGTCACAGTTTTGCCCATTCACTTAAACTATCGATATCCCTTTGTAATTTTATGCTTTCATCTACACTGTCTACAATGCTGCCTATCTTTGTGTCATCAGAAAATTTGGATATATGACTTTCTATGCCATCATCTAAGTCGTTAAAAATGCTGTGAATAGCTGAGGCCCCAACACAGATCAGTGCTGGATACCACTAATCGCATCCTGCCAATTAGAGTACTTGCCCATTTTCCCTACTCTCTGTCTCCTGCTGCTCAGCTAATTTCCTAACCAGGTCAATAATTTGCCCTCAATTTCATTGGCTTCTACCTTAGTTAACAGGCTCTTATGTGGGACTTTATCAAATGCCTTCTGGAAGTCCATATAAATAACATCCATAGTCATTGCCCTGCCCACTACTTTAGTCACCTCTTCAAAAAAATTCAATCAGGTTTGTCAGGCATGACCTACCTTTCACAAATCCATGCTGGCTCTCCCTGATCAACTGAAAATTTGCGAGGTCCTCAGTCACCCTATCCTTAATTATAGATTCCAGCAAAATGAACAAAAAATATGTTCCTCCAGAAAAGAGAGCACAATTTAATATTAGCAAAAAATAATAAAAATAAGGACTTGTACAGAACCCCTGTTCCGTAGAAATGTGTGATTTTAGGATTTGTAAAGTCTGTGCACCATTTTATTTCATTATTCCAAATAAATTGGATTTTTATCAGCTGGGTTGAACTAGAATCTAAAACTGGTGCAAAACTCCAGTGACGCACACTTAGTGAGTCAGACAGGCATTTCACATTAATTAAATGCATTAACAGGTTTACAGATTAACCTACAAACTCCTTTTGACATTTACACCATTAAGGGCTAGGCCGACCCATGACTAAGTTGCACTTGGCTAATTCCAATTGCTTCAGGCTCAGAAGTAATTGTGGCTCAGATCTTTGGTATGCAGTAAAGTGACTCAGGCCCTGGAAAAATTGGCGTTAATGTGGCGGTAAGGGCCTAAAAACTTTCACAGAGGCCTACCGCTGGGCAGCTGAAGCGCCTGCCTGAAACAGGTGGTAGGCTTCTTTCCCAATCGGGATCCTAATGATGTAATTAGGACCCCGATTGCAATTTTAATGGACACATTGGCGGCGCTTGCAGCGTGATGTTTACTGGCGTTCTCATCATAAAAAAGCTAGAAATTAAAAAAAAAATTTTGGAACTGGAAGCAGCAGCAGTGCTCCACATAAATACCTGCCTCAGCATTGCACCCCGCCCTCACCCCGACCCACCAACCCCCTGAACATCTGACTGTGGGCCTCTACTGCTGTCCCAGCTGGCTGACATTCCTGAGGTCGAAGTGTGGCGAGCTGCATTGGGAGGCCTATTTGGCGTCCACAGCCTTCCTGTCAAATTCAAATGTGCCTGGGGCCTCAAAATCACTACGACCTTTTCACCACCGGAATGGGTGACCCCCCCAACATACTTTGCCGGTTGGCCATCCACAAGTCAAAATCTATTAATTAGCATCCATCTTTTAGCATTGGGATCATGTAAGCAATGCGTTTGCTATGAATTTTTGAAACATTTGGGGGGAAAAATTCAGTTGCTTTGCGCCCTAAGAGGGCGCTAACGGGACGCAAAACAACTCGCGCCCGGGCGCGGCGCCATCAATGCCTCCTGCGAATTTCAGCGAAACTCATCAAACTACAGAGAATGTCAGTGTTTGACAGCTTCACAGAGCTGTCAAATGATGACAATTTATCAGTTAAAAAATTTTGACAGCTGCAATGTCATACGCTGACATTCTCTGTAACCGGCTTCCCCTTAATTGGCCTGCTAGGCCCACTGGAAAGGGAAAATAGCGTGGGTTAGCCAGAAGTTGATGGAGGCGGGACTAAAACCAGACAAGTGGGAGTCCCGCCTCCAAAGCTCCCCATTGGCAAAATCCAGCCCATTAACTTGTTTCTCTCTCCACAGATGCTGCCTGAACTGCTGAGTATTCCCAGAATATTCTGTTTTTATTTCAGATTTCCAGCATCCGCAGTATTTTACTTTTGTATTAGATAGAAACAGACTGTTTCCAGTGGTGGAGGGGTACAGAAGATGGGGACATAGGGAATGAACCCACATGTCTTGCATCTAGCAAACGGCAGCAAAGAGCTTTTGAGAAATTGGTTCTCTTGTATGCTCTGAGTCTCGCTTGTTTTTCCTTGGCCATATCCCCTTCAGGAGTCAGCATTTGAGTCTCTTTTTTGATTTCTTTCTTGCTCTTTTTCTCTTTATGGCCTAGAAATTCAGTCGCGTTTGCGTCCACTTAGGGGCGAAAGAGTGGGTTGCGCCGGAAGTTTTTTAGTGCCCGAAATTAAGTTGGTCCCGAACAGCGGCGTTAGCCGGTAGCGCTGCGCCGGCACCGATGACGTCATTGGTGTGCGCAGCGCCCCGGTTCCAACGCGATTCCGTGCCGAAAGCCAAATTCAGTTGCGGCCGCCTCGCCCGCAGCGGCCGCAAACAACGTTTGAAAAACGGGCCTTGCAGCTCCGAGAGGCCGGTGCATAAAGGTGGAGGGGCGGCCGGCCGCTTTCCCGGCGGCCGCATGGCAGCACCTCCCTCCCCGGACTCCTGCACCACCCCCCCCGCGGCATTGCTGTCTGACTCCCGCGAGCCCGGCACTTCTCCGTGGTGCCGGGCTCATTTGCCGGGGGAATCCAGCGGCGATCTCACGGCTGCAGGCAGCTCCTCCTTAAGAGAAGGAGGAGGCCTGCAGTACCCCAGCCTGCCGCACCGCATCGGGTGGCGCAGCGGCAGCTGGACGCCTGAAATAGACTTTCATCGCCCCAAGCGAGGCGGCCAAACCCTGCAATAGCGCCCGCCTCCGTCTTGGCCCGTTGCAACTGAATTTCAGGCGGGCGCTACGGGAATCCGGGCGAGCGCTAAATTTCGGGCGCTAAAGACCTGGCGGGGCCTTACTGAATTTCTAGGCCTATGTCTTTTTTCTTTCTAACTGCACAAGCAGAAACGTGTTGTACAACCATGCAAGAATACATGGTTGCAAATTGTACTTGACCATATATGATATAACTCTCAGTTATCAGTTGTACTGGATGGAGCTCTGCTCTGCTGCGTGGGTAGAGCAGGATTGTTGTGTGGTGTTTTGCTCACTGTAACATACTTCTGTTCTTTCATCATGTGCCATGTGCAGTATTTAATTTTAAATGTGAGTAACTAATTAGACTGGAGCTGTGTCCTGGGAGAAATGGTACTTGGGAGGTTGGTGACTCCTGTCATACTAATCCCTACCAGCATGTAACAATTGAAAAATCAGAAGAGGCAGAGGAAGAGATAAAAGGGTAATTATATTTATTCCTAATTGTATTTACAAACTGCAAAATTAAGAGAACGAAAGCTGGTAATTCCACTGCCGTGTTCCCGATGACCTAACTGAACTTCATCAGTGATAACCAATTATTATCCAGTGATACTACCAGCAGCTCAATATTTCACTTGATGATCACTGCTTCTTTACCTGGTTGTAACAATCAAAAGCAGGGAGGCATGTGTGAAACAGCATATCTACCATGAACTCTTAAAATACTGGGAATCTGACAGAAGCACTGCTGTATCTCTTCCTATGTCTGCAGTGCTGTCACTGCTCCCCAATGACTGAGTTGATAAGCACACTGCCCAGTTTGGAACTGAGCCAGCAGAGAAGGATGGTTCCAGTTTAGATCTCACAGTCTGTGCTGCATTAGCTGATTTGGGCCTCGACAGTTGTAGGGATTTTAATAACATGCAAAGCTACTTCACTAACTGACAATTTAGCCTGACAAGGCATATCGGGATGATGAAATGCTTGACATCTTAACAGTGGTGTAAAATCTGTATCCTGCAGACAGTGGATCACAGAAAATTGGATGCATTTAAATAGAGGACAAATCACAGAATGCTTCTCATAAGCTGGATGTAGTGTATGGTGAACAGCTAGCTGACTCAACATGGTGGAATTAAAGGGAGCATATGGTACTAATATAGCATAAGTATTTGTAAATATTCCTTCACTTTTGTAGGAGTTAATATTTCATATCAGATTTATTATGTAATTTAGACACATTCCCTTAACAGCTCTGCTTCCAACTGCCTTCAAATTCAATGGTGATTGTTTATTTGCTAAGTTAACACTACTTTGATCGCTGCAAAGAGTTAGATTACAGAATGGCACTGGGACCAATCGTAGGGCCCCACAAATGGCATCAATTTAGTTGTAAGTAAATCCGTAGCTGAGACAGGCTGACCAGGGCAGCCATGTGGACCCCTGTACACCGCCGGCCCGAGAACATCTTGTTTGTTAAAGGCTTTGCTTTTGGGGCAGTTACAAATGTACAATGAGTGAATCTTCGGACTCTCCTTCTTTTGAGGCAAATAAGATCAAAGCGATTTGTTCGTAACTCAAACTGTAAACTGACACAGGATGGCTATCAGAAACCCTGAGCGTCGTCAAAGAGTACAAAAAAATCATCCACCACAGACAAAAGGCAGACAATGTAGAATGGGAGGGAGTAACTGCAGACAGAGGGGACAAAACAAAATATGCCCAACCTGATTAGATTTCAAGAAGTATCTGTAAGCTACGTTTTCAAAGGCACATACAGGTCCGACAACACTATATGATTTATATTTGCTGTGTACTCACCAGCTGTTGTTTATTCTCTTTTATTTTAATTTGCTGCAGTTACATTATCTGAAGAAAATGAAGTATTGTATCTCATCATTTGATATGCCTTATTGCTGTGACATTAAGTGATGTAGTCCTTTTGTAATTACTTTACTTAAAAAGGTTTAATTATATTTCTTTCAGAAGTTACTTCCCTTTGAATATAATAAACTGTTTACTAAAGGTGGGTTGCTTCTGACAGAGCCCAATGTATAGATTAGTCATTTGTTGATTCTTACTAATTCATCAAATTGACCTGAAACTGATAACTGGCAACTGTTTGAAAGGTACAATGTAGTGAATGGATGGATATAACCATAAACTTATATAAAATGAGATTAAATTCATGAGCTCTGTGATGAGTGTCAAGCAATAACAATAAGCTCATTGTTGTTATTACAGATGAGCCAAACATGTGAAATGTTACGCAAGAATATTTCTTAATTAAAACGAAAAAAAACAGGGAGGAGGAAAAGTGTGTTAAGAGTTTATTGTGGAATATGAGAGGGAAATACTTTTCTATTTTGAGTCCTAAAAGCCGCCTCTATTGTCTGCATTATAAGTCACTGCACTTCAAAGTGCTATGAGACACTTCTGAGATGCTTCATAAGCCTTGTCTTTGTAGTTATAAATTTTATAATCAACAATCCCACATCTTTTTCAATTGATAAGTGGGCAAGAGTTAAACTATACTTTCGGAGAACATGAAGAAAACATATCCTTGGCAAAATAATACATCAGCTGCAATTAGAAACTGGGGTTAGCTGCATTCACTTTTTGGGTTTGTCCAGCTTGGAATGTTCTTGGCGCTTTCAGAATTCTGATTAAAAGTTAGCAATATATGGAAAAAATAAATTGAAAATGAGCTTTTACCACTAGTAGGAATGTCAACAAGCACAAGCAGCTGGCCACGTTACTCAAAGACTGCCCTTGCTGTTGATCAGTTGAGCACTTAAGCCTCATTAACCAAATGGATTTTATGGCATCAGAATGTCACGTCATATCAGCCAAAAGGTGGCCAGAGGATATTAGTTTAACAATGAAAATAACTTATAACGTGAAAGTCCTCTTGGTATCACAGTAAATATTTTAACATTAAATATTAGCTATTCCTGCATTTATACTATTGTCTCCTGCTAAAAAAAAAAATAGATTTGGTGTGTGTGTGTAACTAGAGGCAAAACTTGTAGATATTATTAAATGCCAGTTTCCCTAAATGACTATTAACAAAAGCGGACACAATCCCCAGCACCTTGGATCTGTTTCGGACATTGGCTGAGACACTTCTGACTCTCTGCGATTGTCACTCAGGTGTGTTGGAATTAGTTCTTCAGCAAACTGTGCCATAAATTTGCCACTGGATGATCGATAATATCGCCATTGCAGCAAATTCCAGATCAATGGGCCGAATCCTGCTGGAAAAATACCGGCATGTTGATGATGCACGCCGTTATTAATGCGCAAATCAGCCAGCAAGGTCAGGGATTAAGAGATACACCATGAGTTGTGAATTTCCAGAATTTGCTGGTCGATTTACACTGCTCTGCCGTTTGCTTCACACGAACGGCATCCTGCCCATAGCCTCCCCATTATTTTTAAGAACTTGCTGGACGTTAATTCCCATTAAACTCACAACAGAAAGTTAGTATTTCAGTGGGCTATAAATTCATTGTTGCCCAGGAATGGGCAGTATCAGTAGAAAAGTTGGGGAATTAGCGCCAGGCGCGAATGCTTTAGGCTGCACGCAAAATTCATGCTCACTGCTCAAAAAAATGTTTGGAGTCCTAATTCATGTCATTACACTGAAAGGGTGGGCGAATATCAGGTGCACTCTAACCACAACTCATCATTGCCACAGGTTTTTTTCAGTACTTAAAGGGGAGGTTCATGGATGCTGCAGAGCCTCATTCTCAACATTGCTGGCTGTGCAGCTGCCTCAGCAAGCAGAAGCAGGACAAAGAGAAGGAGCTGGAGGACTGAAGCAGCTGTACTCATGGCAGATCCACATCTCAGGGAGGGAGCCTGCAAATTCTACGATGAAGCATTGGAGGGGTTGATGTTCGCTGTGAAGAGTTGGAGGGCAGTGCTCTAGCTGGCAAGTGGCAGGAGACCCTGGCCGCAAGTCCATGTGGATGGAAGTAGCGCAGCACATCTTGGGCAGCGCTGTGGTCCTCAGGACCCACACACAGTGAAGGAAGAAATTTAATGACATCACTCAGGTAAGTGAATGCTTCAACAAATGCTACATACCACCATCTGTAACACAATCTTCACACACTGCCCAAAGCACCACAGCTCCAGCACTCACCCACCAACAATTTCTACCTACCAGCACTCACACCCACATCTCACACCTTGCACACAATCACAGCTATTCAACTATGGCAGGCACATCACCCAAATGCATTGCTCCACACTCACTCACAAACTTTCTTTTCTCTTGCTGGCCAAGGCGGCTCACAACAGGAGGGAGCAGGAGCACACAGGTGGGGAACAAGCCAACACCCAACCATTGTCTGCGCTGGTGAATAGAGTGCTACAGATTATTGGATGCCAAGTGGTGGGTATCATGGCCACCGGCGACGTTGACCCCCTTGGGGACAACAATGGTATGTTCATCCCTCCTCCTTCTCCCATCCTAATCATGCTGTATGTATGCATTGCTCCCTTCCTGTCCCCATCCCCTCACCTTAACCCGACTCTTGTGCTTTTATGCTTTCAGATAATGAGCAAGCACCTGAGGGCACCGTAGAGAGCGAGGCAGGAGAAGAGGCGGACAAAGAACACACCGTGTCACTGCAAGTCTCACCCGCAGGCACCAGCTCAGATACTGGCACTCCACTTCATTAGAGGCTAGTATAGTAACGGGTTCTGCACAAGGTGAGGCACCAGGGATGAATGAGTTGCAGCAAGGCCAGGGGGAAAGGGTAGCTCGGGAGCCAGCTTCCCGGAGGGCGAGTTAGAGCCCGAGTTCTGCTGCACAAGATTCAGATGAGGACCTCGATGGGGTGGACTTTAGAAAAAGGGTGATGGGATTATGCACAGAGATGCTAGGTGCAATGGCAAGGTTGCCTGAGAGCCACTCGACAATGGTAAGGAGTGTGGAGGAGTCCACCTCCAACATTGCACAGATCTCTGCGCACTCCATGGAGCCGATCTTTTCCAGTCCTCCAACAGATTGCTAGGGATGCTGCGGTGCTGTCCCAGGGGAGTGGCAGTGGGTCAGCGATGGACGGTGAACTGCCAGATATTAGGTATGTCTCCTATTGCAGTTTGGAAGGATCCACTGGTGAAGAAATTGATGGCGACTCTGACCATGACTACCACTGGAAGAGTTGTGGTTGCCCTGGTCTGAGGCTGGAGGTCTGGTTGCAGGAGGTGGCAGAGTTCTGTGGCCACCTCCTTTGTGAAGTAGAGCCTTCTAATACACTGCTCCTCATTTAATTGGAGGTAGGAGAAGTGCAATCAGAATACCCTCGGAGGGTAAAGCCTCCTGTTGAGTGCCCTGATGTCCCTCCTTCTCCCTCTGGGCACATGTTCCAGTCTTTGTCGCTGCCTCTGCTCCCTCTGCCATAGATCCTGGAGGGCAAGGTTGACTGCCAGTACAGCCCCCATTAATTTAGCCAAGTGTAGCATTTTGATTTTTCTTAAGAATAAATGTAGCTACTTTTTAGTTGCCACAACACTCCTGATACAAAATAACCTTAAACTTACTGAATTAAACTGTTGGACTATGTGAAACTGACAAGAAACCACTGAAATTCCACTAACATGACAGCTGCGTGTCATTACTGATGATCCCTTTAAATAATGTCCCTGGAGCCGGCTTCCTGCTGCTCCACACCAGCTCACCCTGTCGCTGTTTACTCTAAGGTAGGTGGCAACATCAATTTTGCAGGTTGGGCACTCAGTGAACATTGCAAACTCACTGATGTCACGATCCACCTAGTGTTGATGCTCCCGGTGATAACTGTTACCGACGGCGCTATGGGGCGGGATTTGGCGTGCGGTGCTGGATTCGTCTCGCGCCATCAGTGGTGCTCAAGTGCCCTATTAGCGCCATCTGCTGGCGCTAATGAGAGGTGCTAAGGGAACAAATATTTCCCCCAGTGAGTAAGCTGATTTGAGGCAGAACTACTCCAGCCACAGTACTAAAAATGCAGGGATTTTTTAGTACAGGATGAACTGCAACTGTATATAATGTTGCTTGAAATCACACTCCATCCACCACCTTCAACATTCACTCCCTCCACCACCGGCGCACTGTGGCTGCAGTGTGTACCATCTACAAGATGCACTGCAGCAACTCGCCAAAGCTCCTTCAACAGCACCTTCCAAACCCGCGACCTCTACTACTTAGAAGGACAAGGGCAGCAGACGCATGGGAACATCACCACCTACAAGTTCCCCTCCAAGCCACACACCATCCTGACTTGGACCTGTATCGCCGTTCCTGCACTGTCGCTGAGCCAAAATCCTGGAACTCCCTTCCTAACAGCATTGTGGGTGTACCTACACCATATGGACTGCAGCGGTTCAAGAAGGAGGCTCACTACCATCTTCTCAAGGGCAATTAGGGATGGGCACTAAATGCATGCCTAGCCAGCCAGCGATGCCCACATCCCATCAATGAATAAAAAAAATATATAAAAGTTATTCCTGTTTATTCAATCTTGCATTGCAAAGAGCACTGAAGCAAGTTAAAAATAAGAAACTTATCAAGATCAGTAGCCCAAAGGGAGAATAGATATCATGAAGGAACAATGGACTAAAGCTAAATTGAAAGGGGAGCATCTATCTATGATTTTTAGAAGTTAAAGGTGACCACCTGAGTTCAAAGGGAACAAAAGAGTGAAGGACTATCATGTAGAGAGTACCTGAGTGAAGTTAAACTATAAGGAGAAAAACAGGATAAACAAAGCACCTGTAAGAAGTTAAAACAAATGAGATGACTACATTTTAAAGGAAAACAGAAGCGATACGTGCAAGTAAAATGGAGGCATGATGTATGTTTCCTGTGAGTTTACTTTGGAGAGGATGGAGTAACTTACAAGGCAGACAAAAGGGAGGGCAAATGGACAATGTTAGACTCGGTAAGTGAGTCCTCACAGGTCTGTGAAATGGCTCGGCTCACACCACATCCTGAGACTGAATCATCAGGGATCAGACCTGGGTCCAACATAATCAGGACAGGGTAGCCATGAAATCGAGGCAAATGCTGAATGAAACCATGAAATGGGGTCATTGAATGAATTAAGTTTGGTCGAAATAGCAAGAAAGGCTGTAATGCTAACCAAGAGATTACATTAATCAATTGATACCAGGATTGGTCTACCAATGGAGAAGGAAACAAGATCACAGGAGAAGAGGCAGCAGGAAAAAATAGAGATTGACAGTTTTGTAGGGTTTTTCCTCTCTCTTGATCAGAATACAAAAAGTCAGGGATCAAGCGAGACACTAGTGATTTTCTAACTTCAAAGAAGTTTATTTGACATACAGGCAACAGTTTTTACCAGAAAGTAGTAGCTTTCCATGCAAACTTTCCAGCGAGTGCAACTGAACACCGAAGGATTGATCAAGTCCTTTTTGTCTTGGGAGAATATGAAGGTTCTGATCCGACATTGTTCCAACATGACGTAGTTCACCTGAAAACCTTTGCTGAAAGCACTGTTGTATATGTTTTCCTTCAATTCTGCTGTTGAACATAATACCATATTTGGGTTAACAACAGAAAATGCTGGAAACACAGCAGGTCAGGCAGCATCGAGGAGAGAGAAACAGAGGCAACGTTTCAGGTCAAACCCTTTGACAGAACTGGAAAAGCTTAGGAAAGAGAGATTTTTAAGCCGGGACAGGGAGGAGGGGAGGAAACTACAAAGGGAAGGTCTGTGATAGGATGGATGGCCAGAGAGATTGACTGACAAAAGGGATGATAGTGCAAGGCAAAAGGAGAGGTAATGGGACAAGTTAAGAAACAAAAGATGACTCTAGATGATGTGTGAATGATGATGGCAGCAACTTTAACAGCTACCATGTGAGGAAACAAGAGAAAAAAATATATAAAGAAACACAGGGGCCAATTTATGGTCTGAAATTGTTGAATTCGATGTTAAGTCAAGAATTCTGTAAAGATTGACTCTGTTTCTCTCTCCTCGCTGCTGCCTGACCTGCTGAGTGTTTCCAGCATTTTCTGTTGTTATTTCAGATTTCCAGCAGCCGCAGTATTTTGCTACCATATTTAGGGTTGTTTTCAATTCTAACACTAAAGAATTTCTAATCAGTTCCTCAAGCCCTGTAGCTTACTAAGGCCGGTCTTGGTGACAAATCTGACCTACACTCTCAACAAAACTGCATCCTGCCAGTAAGTAGTAAACAAATCCATGATCCTTTTTAGGATGTGTCAATGGCCTAATTTCCCAGCATTCTGATTTTGCTAACGTTGATAGTTCTGTGTTTTTTTTAACCAAGTAATTGAGGGTTCCAAGTCCATTCATTTTGTCTTCTTTAAAAACAGGTGCTAAAAGTCCACATTGAAAAGTCCAAGGGGCTAAATTTGGTTGAGGGTGCTAACAGGGCACAAATCAGCTAGTGCCTGGGCACGGCGCCACTAACGCCTCTCACAAAATTCAGCGGGAGGTTAGTGGCAGCGCTAACCATTAGCTCCGCACGGCACTGCACCGCTGGTGATGACATCATTGCCGTGTGCAGCACCCCACTCGCGCCCCGGCCGCAATCTTCAGTTGCGCCCCCCGTCTTACCACCGGACGCTTTGTCCAAGGGGGTCAGGGGGGCCTACCTGTGGCCGGGGCGAAGCTAGTTAAAGGGAAGATGGCAAGCGGCCATTTTTGTTGCTGGCCGCCTGCCAACACCTGCCCCTGTTGCTGTTCTCGCTTCCCATGAAGCCCCCCCTGCGGGGTGCCGGCTGCTCTCCGTGAGCCCAGCACTCCTCGTTTGCCAGCACTCCCGATCCCTGGTGGCCCAGCTGGGCGCTGGGACGCGCTGCGCCAGGTCCCTCCCCTTTAATAAGGGGAGGAAGGCCCGCAGTACCGCGGCACGCTGTGCCACAGTGCGTGGCAATATTGGCTTGCAGCACCCCAACAGGGATGTGGTGAGCTTCCGGTAGCGTCCCTCCTCCCTCTCGGGGCGCCACCTAGGAAAATCGGCCGAAGGAGCGCTAACTTTTTCGGGGCGCTCAATTTTTACCTCCAAATTCTTCAGCTTGTACTTTGACACAGCTTGAAAGTCAAAGATTGTTGCTGCTGTTGGGAATTCTTTGCTCAAGAAAGTAGATGGCCATTGTCTGCAATAAGGCAATATCCAAAGAATGGTGACTTGACTGCCTGGGCCAGAACAGCATGTATTGAAATCAGAAGGAATACTGAAGGGCACAGAAAGGAATGTACTTGTGATCCACTTAGGGATAAATGAGAAAGTAATGTACTCTGGTACACTTCTGGTATTTAAGAAAGATGGGGAATTCATTAAGAAAATTGAAGATGTAATGAATACCTGGAAAAATAGTGTGTAGATGACAATACTGTCTTCATAAATAACAAGGAATACTTTCATAGCAAAAAGTATTGTTACAGGAGAGACAGGCTGCTCTTAAACCTGACAGGCACAAAGGAATTGAAAAGAACAATTCAGAATAAATTAAACCAGATAGATGTGAGGGTAGAAGGGCAAGGAGAAAAATTGGATCCCAGATGAGATGGATTGCAAATTAAAAAGTAGTCAACTGGTGAGTATGAACAACAATATCAACAACAGCAATACCCTGTATTTATGTAGCAAATTTAACTTTGGAAAACGTACTCAAGGTACTGCACCAGTGCGTGATCAGACAAAAATTGACAGAGCCAAAGAAGAAAATATTTTAATATTAATATTAAATATTAAAAGAGGTGACTCAAAATTAGGCCAAAGAGGTAGGTTTTATTTAATGAGGGTTTTGAAGGAGGAGAAAGAGGTGAAGACAGAGAGATTTAGAAAGGGAATTCCAGAGTTTAGGTCCCAGATGGCTGAAGTCACAGTCAGGAATGGTGGAGCAAAAGGAAATGGAGGTTACATAACAGGCCAGAGTTGGAGGAATGCAGATGTCTTAGAGGGTTTAGGAGCTGGAGGAGGTTAAGATAGGGAGGGGTGAGGCCATGGAGGGATTTGAACACAAGGATGAGAATTTTAAAATTGAGGCATAGCTGGACCAGAAGCCAATGTAGGTGTTGATTGGTGAATGGGACTTGTTGCGGGATAGCATATGGGCAGAAAAGTTTAGGATGAGCTCAAGTTTAAGGAGTGTGGTAGATGGGAGACCAGCTAAGAGAGTATTGGAATTAGCTGGAGGTAATAAAAGCATTGATGAGGGTTTCATCAGCAGAGCAGCTGAGACAGTGGTGGATGATGGGTGGTGGTATGGAGGCAGATGTAGGTGGTCTTTGTGATGAAGAGAATATGGTGTCAGAAGTTCAGCTCAGTGTCAAATAGGACACCGTAGTTGTGAGCAGCCTGAGATAGTGGAATAGAGCACCACACGCACAGACACATAGGATGAAATTTGTGGCTTGATTAGCATCGTTTCAATGCTGTAGTAAGAGTGAAAACCTGATTGAAGAGATTCAAACATGGAGTTGCAGGAAAGATGGTCATGTATTTGGGAGCTGACAACACGGGTAGGATTTTCATTGGGCCGTGGAGGCGGGATTGGAGGCATGTGTGGGGTTAAAATCCCGAAATCGGGGGGCCCCGACCCCATCCCGCCCCCAACCCACCTCCGTGCCAGTTTCAAAGGAGGCGGGTATCCGCCCTGCACTGGGACCCGCCTCCCCGAGGTGGGAAGGGGATTAGTGCCAATTAGCTGCCTGTTAAAAGGTAGTTAACAGGCAGTTTTTATCCTAATCCCTATTTTTAATGTGGAAGTGTGGGATTTTTGAGGATGTAACTGGTAAAATAGATAAGGGAGAACCAGTGGATGTGGTGTATTTGGACTTTCAGAAGGCTTTCGATAAGGTCCCGCATAAGAAATTAGCGTTTAAAGTTAAGTCACATGGGATTGGGGCAAGGTATTGACTTGGATAGAGAATTGGTTGGCAGACAGAAAGCAAAGAGTTGGAATAAACTGATCTTTTTCGGAGTGGCATGCAGTGACTAGTGGGGTACCGCAGGGATCGGTCCTAGGACCCCAGCTATTCACAATATATATTAATGATCTAGACGAGGGAACTAGATGTAATATCTCCAAGTTTGCAGACAACACAAAGCTGGGTGGGCATGTGTGCTGTGAGGAGGATGCCAAGAAACTCCAGAATGATTTGGACAAGTTGGGTGATTGGGCAGAAGCATGGCAGATGCAATATAATGTGGATAAATGTGAGGTTATCCACTTTGGTGTCAAAAACAGGAAGGCAGATTATTATCTGAATGGCAATAGATTGGGAGAAGGGGAAGTGCAACGAGACCTGGGTATCCTTGAGCACCGGTCGCTGAAGGTAAGCATGCAGGTGCAGCAGGCGGTTAAGAAGGCAAATGGTATGTTGGCCTTCGTAGCATAAGAACATAAGAACATAAGAAATAGGAGCAGGAGTAGGCCAATCGGCCCCTCGAGCCTGCTGCACCATTCAATAAGATCATGGCTGATCTGATCCTAACCTCAAATCTTCTATCACTCTGCATCCACCCGAACCCATGTGATCTCCCGGGAGAGGCGAAAAACCAGATAAAAGACCCAATGGTCAATTTGGGAGAAAAAAATCTGGGAAATTCCTCTCCGACCCATCTAGGCGATCGTAATTCTTCCAGGAGATCACTCTGTCCCTATATTTTCTACAGTACTTACCTTCTGTAAAGGCAATCTCCACCCCAGCCAGGAACAGGAATAAAACCATCTCCTGAAATCTAACACAGAATTAGAACACAGTAGGAGCAGAACCAGGCTACACGGCCCCTGGGCCCACTGCACTACCCACAGGGCCATGACCATTCCGAACCTAGACTCATGTCCAATTTCCTGCCCGCTCCCCGTAACCCTTAATTCCCTTTACTTCTAGGAAACTATCTATTTCTGTTTTACATTTATTTAATGATGTAGCTTCCACAGCTTTCTGGGGCAGCAAATTCCACAAACCTACCACCCTCTGAGTGAAGAAGTTTCTCCTCATCTCAGCTTTGAAAGAGCAGCCCCTTATTTTAAGATTATGCCCCCTAGCTCTAGTTTCACCCTTCCTTGGGAACATCCTCACCGCATCCACCCGATCAAGCCCCTTCACAATCTTATATGTTTCAATAAGATCGCCTCTCATTCTTCTGAACTCCAATGAGTAGAGTCCCAATCTACTCAACCTCTCCTCATATGACCACCCCCTCATCCCCGGGATTAACCGAGTGAACCTTCTTTGTACTGACTCGAGAGCAAGTATGTCTTTTCTTAAGTATGGACACCAAAACTGTATGCAGTATTCAAGGTGCGGTCTCACCAATATCTTGTACAACTGCAGCAATACCTCCCTGTTTTTATATTCCATCCCCCTAGCAATAAAAGCCAACATTCCATTGGCCTTCTTGATCACTTGCTGCACCTGCACACCAACTTTTTGAGTTTCATGCACCAGGACCCCTGATCCCTTTGTACTACAGTACTTTCCAGTTTCTTGCCATTAAGATAATAAATTGCTCTATGATTTTTCCTGCCAAAGTGCATAACCTCACACTTTCCAGTATTGTATTCCATCTGCCAAATCTCTGCCCACTTACTTAGCCTGTCTATGTCCCTTTGCATGTTTTTTATGTCCTCCTCACTCACTACTTTCCGTCCCATCTTTGTATCATCTGCAAACTTTGATATGTTACACTCGATCCCCTCCTCCAAATCATTAATATAGATTGTAAAGAGTTGGGGGCCCAGCACTGACCCCTGCGGAACACCACTAGTTACTGGTTGCCAATCTGAGAACGAACCATTTATCCCAACTCTCTGCTTTCTGTTAGAGAGCCAATCCTCCACCCACGCCAGAATATTACCCCCAATTCCGTGATTTTTTATCTTGAGCAATAATCTTTTGTGTGGCACCTTGTCAAATGCCTTTTGGAAGTCTAAATACACTACGTCCACTGGTTCCCCTTTATCCACCCTGTATGTTACTTCCTCAAAAAACTCAAGTAAATTTGTCAAACATGACTTCCCCTTCATGAAACCATGCTGAGTTTGTCCTATTAAATTATGTTTATCCAAATGTCCCGTTACTGTCTCCTTAATAATGGACTCTAACATTTTACCAACCACACATGTTAGGCTAACAGGTCTATAGTTTCTAGCCTTCTGCCTACTACCCTTTTTAAATAAGGGTGTTACATTAGCAGTTTTCCAATCTGCCGGGACCTTTGCTGAGTCCAGTGAGTTTTGGAAAATTATTACCAATGCATCCACAATCCCTACCGCTACTTCCCTCAAGACCCTAGGATGCAAGCCATCAGGTCCAGGGGATTTATCCGCCTTGAGTCCCATTATTTTACCAAGTACCACTTCCTTAGTGATTTTAATCGCATTTAGTTCCTCCCCCCCTAGAGCCCCCTGTTTGTCCAGTGTTGGGATATTCTTAGTGTCCTCTACTGTAAAGACTGATACAAAATAATTGTTCAGTGTTTTTGCCATCTCCATGTTTCCCACCATTAATTTCCCGGTCTCATCCTCTAAGGGACCAACATTTACTTTAGCCGCCCTTTTTCTTTTTATATAACTATAGAAACTTTTGCTATCTGTTTTTATATTTTTTGCTAATTTACTTTCATAATCTATCTTTCCTTTCTTAATCAATCTTTTTGTTATTTTTTGCTGTCTTTTAAAGACTTCCCAATCTTCCATCCTCCCACTAGATTTGGCTACCTTATATGCCCTTGTTTTTAGTCGGATACTATCCTTAATTACTTTACTTAGCCACGGATGGCTATCTTTTCTTTTACACCCTTTTTTCCTCAGTGGAATTTTTTTTTTTGGAAGTTGTAAAATAACTCCTTAAATGTACACCACTGATCATGTACCGTCTTACCCTTTAATCTATTTTCCCAGTCCACTCTAGTCAATTCCGCTCTCATACCTTCATAGTCTCCTTTATTCAAGCTCAGCACGCTTGTTTGAGATCCAACCTTCTCACCCTCGAATTGAATATGGAATTCAACCATGTTATGGTCACTCATTCCAAGGGGATCCTTTACTAGGACATTTTTAATTAATCCTGTCTCATTACACAGGACCAAATCTAAGGTTGCTTGCCCCCTGGTCGGTTCAGTTACATACTGCTCAAGAAACCCATCCCTAATACACTCAATGAACTCATCCTCAAGGCTGCTCTGCCCAATTTGATTTGTCCAGTTAATATGATAATTAAAATCCCCCATAATTATATCTGTTCCCTTATTACAAGCCTCAACTTTTTCCTGATTAATACTCCGTCCAACAGAGTTGCAACTGTTCGGAGGCCTATAGACTACACCCACTAGTGTTTTTTTCCCCTTATTATTCCTTATCTCCTCCCAAACTGTTTCACTATCCTGCTCCTTTGACCCAATATCATTTCTTTGTATTATAGTGATTCCTTCCTTTATTAACATAGCCACCCCACCTCCTCTCCCTTCCTGCCTGTCCTTCCTGATTGTTAAATAACCTGGTATGTTTAATTCCCAGTCATGGTCACCCTGCAGCCATGTTTCTGTAATGGCCACAAGATCATACCCATATGTCGTTATTTGTGCTGTTAACTCATTCATTTTGTTACGAATGCTATGTGCATTCAGATAAAGAACTTTCAAATATGTTTTGTAACACTTAGTTCCTGTTTTTTCCCTTTTGAGTACTTTACTTTTTACTCCATACCTTCTGTCCCTTCCTGACACATTCTGTTTTTTAATTCCCCCACTGCTACCTAAGTCTATGACCTTCTCTGTTGTCATTTCTATTATTTGCTCTCTAGAAGCTTCCCCCCCACTAATTAGTTTAAAGCCCTCTCTACAGCCCTAACAATATGATTCGCCAGGACTCTAGTCCCAGCACTGACCAAGTGGAGTCCGTCCCAATGGAACAGCTCCCTCCTGTCCCCGTACTGGTGCCAGTGTTCCAAGAAGCAAAACCCATTTCTCCCACACCAGTCTTTGAGCTACGCATTTAACTCTTTAATTTTATTTATCCTAGCCAAATTCGCTCGTGGCTCAGGTCATAACCCAGAGATTATTACCCTTGAGGTTCTGTTTTTTAATTTGACCCCTAGCTGCTCATACTCCTTTAACAGAACCGTCTTCCTTGTCCTATCTACGTCATTTGTACCAACATGGACCATGACAACTGGATCCACCCCCTCCCACTCCAAGTTTCTTTCCTGCCCAGAAGAGATGTCCTTAACCCTGGCACCGGGCAGGCAACACAGCCTTCGGGACTCCCGCTCTTGACTGCAGAGAACCCTATCTATCCCCCTAATGATACTATCCCCTACCACTACAACATTTCTTTTTACTCCCTCCACTTGAATGACCCCCTGTACCATGGTGCTGTGGCCAGGTTGCTCATCCTCCCTGCAGTCCCTGCTCCTGCCCTCACAGGGAGTAAGAACCTCGATCCTGCTGGACACGAGCAAGGGCTGTGTCTCCTTCAACACTACATCCTGGATCCCTGTACCTTCCTCACTCGTAGTCACACCGTCCTGTCCCTGACCACGGACTACATCTGCAGTAATTAACTTCATAGGTGTGACCATCTCCTGAAACATAGGGCTGGATTTTGCTATGGGGACGGGTTGGGGTCGTGTTCCCCACATTTCGTGTTTCCCACACGAATCCTGAACGATGTGGGAAATTGATGCAATTTTGATTTTATAGCCCAATTGATTCCCCACGTGTGGGAACCCCTAGCCGGAGAGCTTTTCAGGTGGGAAGCTCGCCTCCGATGACATCATCACTGCTGCTTCATTTAAGAGCTTCCACAAGCCTTGCTCACTTCAGCAGACTGCCAAGCTTCTGGCCCTGGCAGCTGCTGCTACCATCATCAATCATGGCAACACATCGGAGTAAGGCATCCCCCAGATTTGACGAGGCAGCCCTCCAGGCATTGGTGGAGGGAGCGACAGAGAGCAGGGAGGTGCTCTTCCCCTCCTCGGGGAGGAAGAAGCCACCCCAGCAAACCAAGGCTGTGTGGCTGAGGGTGGCAGAGCAGGTGAACGCCAGCTCGAATACCAGCAGAACATGGATCCAGTGTCGGAAACGCTTCCATGACCTTCTGCGCACTGGAAAAGTGAGTATGATGTTCCCATCACTCTTAATCTGATCCCCAATGCCTTTCCTCACCAGCTCTCAGCTTTACCAATCTCTTCCTCCACATCCCACTTGACACTGACATCCATGCACCCTTTCCCACTCCCTCTCTCTCTATGGTCACATTCACCTAACTAATGGACAATGCAGCCCTCACACTCCCTATCACTGTCATGCTATGAAAACAACTTACATCACATAGGGAGGGCCCTTGGTCTTGCCATCTCACTCCATCTTTCTCTCCTTCTAAGTGATGTGCCTCAATAATTCCGAGACTCGATGTTAGCGAAACAAAAACAAGGCTTTTATTAACTTAGAAAGTAACACGTAAGAGAGAGAGGTATATTCCTTCTGGAGACTGAGGCCAGACTGAGCTAGCTTACAAAAGGGGCCAGGTATGGGCGGAGTCCTACACACACAGCACATTCCAGCACATTCCAATAAACAATACAATGAGGACTGGGGGAAGGGAAATGACACTGAAACCGACCACAGTCACAGGCAGTGATGAATGGAATATTTCATCACATTCACCCCTTCTATAGATTTAGTCTGTTCGGGGGTTTGATAGTCCTCTGCGACCGACGTGGCTGTTGTGGTGCCGCGGGTGTCGGCTGGGTGTCCCCGGTAGTCTCCTGGGTCTCTGCCGGGGGTGCCGCCAGGGTTGTTGAAGGGGTAGTTGGTGGGGGTGCCATTGGTCGATGTTCTTCCGGGGGTGATGAAAGAGTAGTGGGTGGGTAAGAGTTGCTGTGATCGTTGTTGCTGCTATTGCCGTGGTTGTTGTCGATGCCGGCTGGGGCGACGTCTTTTATGGACACGGTGTCCTCCCTTCCGTCGGCGTGCCGGACATATGCGTATTGGGGGTTGGCGCGGAGTAGGTGTACTGGCTCCACGAGAGGGTCCGTCTTGTGGCCCCTCACATGGCTTCGCACGAGTACCGGACCTGGGGTGGAGAGCCATGACGGCATGGATACGCCTGAGGTGGATTTCCGGGGAAAGACAAACATTCGTTCATGAGGCGTGGCTTTAGTGGCCGTACACAATAGCGACCGTATCGAATGGAGCACATCCGAGAGGACTTCCTGCCAGCGGGAGATAGGGAGGCCCTTGGTCCTTAGAGCTAGAGTGACTGCTTTCCATACTGTCCCGTTCTCTCGCTCCACTTGGCCGTTACCCCGGGGGTTGTAGCTGGTGGTACGGCTCGTGGCGATCCCCCTGGACAGCATGTACTGGCGTAGCTCTTCACTCATGAAGGACGCCCCCCTATCCGTATGGATGTAGCTCGGCATACCGAACAGGCAGAACAGGCTGTTGAGGCATTTAATGACCGTGGCGCTGGTCATGTCTGGGCAGGGGAAGGCGAATGGGAACCGGGAGTATTCGTCCACAATGTTCAGGAAGTAAACATTGCGGTCGACGGACAGGAGGGGGCCCTTGAAATCTAAGCTGAGCCGCTCAAAGGGCCGTGTAGCTTTGATTAAGTGGGCTCTATCTGGGCGGTAGAACCGAGGCTTGCACTCAGCGCAAGTGCGGCAGTTCCTGGTCAGAGACCGAACCTCCTCAATCGAGTAGGGTAAGTTACGGGACTTTATGAAGTGGAACAGCCGCGTGACCCCTGGGTGGCAGAGGTCGTTGTGGAGGGTCTGTAGCCGATCCCCGGTGGTGCTGGCACACATCCCTCATGAGAGGGCGTCAGGGGATTCGTTAAGGGCCCCTGGCCGGTAAATGATGTCGTACTCGAAGGTGGAGAGCTCGATCCGCCACCTAAGAATCTTATCATTTTTAATCTTCCCCCTCTGTTTATTATTGAACATAAACGCTACCGACCGACTTGCCGGCTAGGTAGTGGCGCCAGTGGTGCACTGCCTCCACGATGGCTTGGGCCTCCTTTTCCACGGAGGAGTGTCTGATCTCGGGCTCTTGGAGGGTCCTCGAGAAGAAAGCTACGGGCCGCCCCGCCTGGTTGAGGGTGGCCGCCAAGGCAAAGTCAGACGCATCACTTTCCACTTGAAATGGAGTGTTCTCGTCCACTGCCTGTAGCGTGGCCCGCTCAATATCCTGCTTAATGCTTTTGAAGGCGGCGTGGGCCTCAACAGAGAGCGGAAAAGAGGATGCTTTCAAGAGGGGGCGGGCTTTGTCGGAGTAGTTGGGGACCCATTGGGAATAATAAGAAAATAACCCCAGGCACCTTTTCAGGGCTTTGGGTGTGTTGGGCAGGGGCAGCTCCCGTAGGGGGCGCAATCGGTTGGGGTCTGATCCGATTTCCCCATTCTCCACCACGCTGCCTAGTATGCAGAGGCGCGTGGTGTTGAAAACGCACTTGTCCTCGTTGTAGGTGAGGTTGAGTTTTTGTGCGGTTTCCAGGAACCTCTCGAGGTTCGAGTCGTGATCCTGCTGATTGTGGCCGCAGATGGTGACGTTGTTGAGGTAGGGGAAGGTTGCCTGCAAGTGGTGGTCATCGACCATGCGGTCCATCTCCCTCTGAAAAACCGAGACCCCATTCGTCACCCCAAAGGGGACTCTGAGGAATTGGTAGAGGCGTCCGTTCGCCTCGAAGGCGGTGTATGGGCGGTCCTCTGGTCTGATAGGAAGCTGGTGGTACGCTGACTTGAGGTCGATGGTGGAGAACACCCGGTATTGGGCGATTTGGTTCACCATTTCTGATATGCGGGGTAGCGGGTAGGCGTCTAGTTGGGTGTACCTGTTGATCGTTTGGCTATAGTCGATCACCATCTGTTTCTTCTCGCTACCCCTTATCACTACCACTTGGGCGCGCCACGGGCTGTTGCTGCGTTCAATAATGCGCTCTTTCAGGAGCCTGTCTACCTCGGTCGCGATAAACCGCCTGTCCTCCCAGCTGTACCTCCTGCTTTTGGTCGCTATTGGCCGGCAGTTAGGGGTAAGGTTCGCGAATAGCGAAGGCGGCTTTACCTTCAGGGTAGCCAGACTGCACACTGTGAGGGGCGGCTGGGACCCACCGTACTTGAGCGTGATGCTTTGGTGGTTGCACTGGAAATCCAGGCCCAAGATCACGCTCGCACATAGGTTCTTCATGATTAATACTTTAAAATTATCGTATACAGTTCCGTTAACGCCCAATTGTACCGTGCAGTAACCCAGAATGGTCGATGTCTGGGTTTTATCAGCCATAGAGATGGTACCCTGAGCAGGGACCACCTTTAGGGAGAGTTGCTGTGCCAGTTCAGGGTGGATAAAACTCTCCGTGCTTCCACTGTCAATTAAACATTTAACCCGGCACGCGTTTACCTCGATGTCCACCATTGATTTGGATAGCGGGTGCAGCCTGGTCTGGTCCTCTGTGACCGATGCCACTGTAGGGCCCTGATCGATACAAGATGGCGTCCACGCTGTCTGCTCATAAGATGGCGGACCCCACGAGGTCGGGCAAGATGGCGTCCAAGATGGCCGCTCCCACGGCGCACACGCGGCGGTGGCGGGTTTTCCGGTGGTTGGTTTTCCGGCGGGGTTCCCTCTGCACACCTTCCCGAAGTGCCCCTTCTTACCGCACTTAAAGCAGGTGGTGCCTTTCGCCGGGCACAGGTTTCTGGTGTGTTTTGGCTGCCCGCAGAAGTAGCAGTTGGGTCCCTGACGCGTCACGGCTGTCGTAGGGCTTCTGGGGGGAGAGCGGGGCCCCGCCGGTGTCGGGCTGCCGGGCGGGGAAGATGCCTTCCAAGATGGCGGCGCCCTCGGTGCACACGTGGCGGCGTGGACGGCGCGGGCTGAAGAGTAGGCGTCCGAGTTTCTCTGGGCCACATCCAGGGATCGCGCGGTGTCCGCAGCCTGTTTCAGGTCCAACCCCGTTTTTTCCAGCAGTCTTTGCCGGATGTAAGTGGAGCTGAGGCCTGTGATAAAGGCATCGCGAACAAGCTCGTCAGTGTACACTGCGGCTTTTACATCTCGGCACTTGCAGTCTTTGCCAAGCATTTTCAGGGTGCTTAGGAACTCCTCCACCGATTCCCCAGGTCGCTGTGCGCGAGTAGCGAGCAGATGCCCAGCATACACCTCATTCGTAGGCTGCTGGTAATGCGCCTTTAAGATGTCGCAGGCGGCCAGGTACGTATCGGCGTCTTGGATGAGGGGGTAAACCCGGTGGCTTACCCAATTCCGCAGAATTCCGAGTCTCATCCTCGCAGCGTCCGTAGCGTCTTTGACGGCTGCGGAATTGTCCAGGAAGAATTCCATACACTCAAACCAGTGTCCGAAGCGTGCTGATGCGTCCGGAGCATGTTGATCCAAATCCAAACGTTCGGGTTTCAGGAGTTGATCCATAGTGTTGAAAAATAAGTTAATAAAATTGATGTGCCTCAATAATTCCGAGACTCGATGTTAGCGAAACAAAAACAAGGCTTTTATTAACTTAGAAAGTAACACGTAAGAGAGAGCGGTATATTCCTTCTGGAGACTGAGGCCAGACTGAGCTAGCTTACAAAAGGGGCCAGGTATGGGCGGAGCCCTACACACACAGCACATTCCAGCACATTCCAATAAACAATACAATGAGGACTGGGGGAAGGGAAATGACACTGAAACCGACCACAGTCACAGGCAGTGATGAATGGAATATTTCATCACACTAAGCGTCTATGCTATCGATTCTCTACACTCACTCCTTCATTCTCGCTCAAACTCCACTTGTCTCCCCCATTGCAGGAAAAGAGAGCTCACAACCGAAGAGAGCGAGCCAGGACAGGGGGAGGGGCAGCCTCCTTAGCCCAGCTGACCCCATGGGAGGAGGCGATCCTGGAGATCGTCGGCATCCAGGACGACACACAAGTCGGGGACGGAGAGACCGGTGCAGCAGAGCAAGCTGGTGACAGAAGAGTTTTCCAACTCTCTCAATTGCATTGCATGACTCGCTGATAATGACTTGGAAGCTCTAGCAGATGGACCTCTGATCATCTGCAATAAGCACTGTGCAGGTAACCCTGGCCTCTCATCTCTGACACTTTCCTTTACTCCCCCACAGGTCCATCGCAAGCTCCTGTCTCCAGGACGCAGGAGGAGGTTCAGCCTCAGCATCCAGACTCCTCAGAGGAAGCTGCAACCTCTGAGGGCGCAGCGTCAGCAGAAGGCAACGCACCCAGCACCAGCGCAGACACTCACACCTCGGTGGGACCTTCGGGACATAGAGTAGTGTTGTCACCTGGTGTATCACAGCTCACAAGTGAGCCTCAGCAGATGGTGGAGACAGGGACAGCAGTGGAGAGTCCTAGTCGGAGGGCGCAGCACTCTCCCAGCTCGGCTCAGCTGCATGTCGACCCTCTGCCTCTGGGTCCATCCACAGTATCAGCGGTGATGGCACTCCAGGAAAATATGCAGGAGTCTCTGGCAGGCTTTGTCTCCAGGGTTGCTGCGAGTGTGGAGCAAATGGAGGAGTCCATCCCTAACATGAGCAGAGCCTTTGTGGAGTCATTGGCGCATCAACGCATTACCACGGAAAGGATGGCAACCTCCGTGGAAAGGCTGGCTATGGCCATGGAGGAGATAAGTTGCGCGAGTGTTGAAAACATGGTGAGTGTTCAGACTAGACTGACATCTCTGGAGGAGCGATGGGCAGCTATTGAACAGAGAAACCAGACCTTCATGGCAGTCCCTCTGAGAAGGACTGCCAGTCCCGACACGGGCCCCCATGGCTCCCCTGATGTGCAGCAAGGTGCTCTCTCGCCACTTGCAAGCGCTGAGGGGGACCTGACCCATGAGAGGGATGATGGTGGCAGAGAACAAGGAGGTGGCGGCTCCTCTCCAAGCGCTCAAACTTCCATGCCACTGACAAGTCCTTGGTCAGAGCCCCACCTGAGTCAGCACCCAAGTGAGATCGGCGTCTCAACCCCTGCACAGCCGCAGGAGCAGCAGACTGTTGCGCAGCCCTTACAGGCTCGCAACCCCAGAGGACGCCCGCCAAAGGGGTCCAGACAGGAGCAGCAAGGAAGTGAGCAAGGGGCCTCCACATCTGCTGATGCCACTGGGGAACCACTACGTAGGAGCACGCGTAAGAGAAAGAAACTGCACAATAAGTCACAAGGGTAGTCACTTGGGTGGAATTTAATGTGTTATGATTGAAAGCCATCAGAATAATGGTAATAAATCATCTGTTGGCTACTGCTGTAGTTGTGGCGTGTGTCATTTCGCAAATGGGACTTTCACTTTGAGGTCAGTATGGTGGTCACATCGCTAGAAGTCAGCTGGTTCCTGGCTATTGTCAGTGCTCAGGTAAAAGGATGCGAGGCAATAGTCCCTCATGGGCGAAGCTCAGCAAATCTGCCCAATATGAGCGCATTCCTTGCATGCCGGCCACCAATGTTCTCGCGCACTGCTGCCGCTGGTTGGTGAGCCTCTGCAAGATGTTCGTCTTCGCTCTCCTCCTTCCCCTCCTCCTCCTCATCTGAGGAGGATATGTCAGGAGCCACTTGGTCCTCGGCCATCTGCAAGCCACGACGCTGTGCCATGTTGTGAAGCACACAGCAAACCACAACGATTCTGGAGACCCTGGCTGCTGAGTATTGCAGGGCTCCACCTGATCTATCCAGGCATCTGAAGCGCATCTTCAGCAGACCAATGGTCTGCTCGATCATGGCTCTGGTGGAAAGGTGGCTGGAGTTGTAGTTCTCCTCAGCTGCGTTGGCTGGCCTCCTCAGTGGCGTCAATAGCCACGTCCTCAAGGGATAGCCCTTGTCTCCAAGTAGCCATCCGTTAAGTTGGTGTGGCGGACTGAATAGCGGAGGCACAGTAGACTGGCGCAGTATGAAGGAGTCATGGCAACTGCCAGGGTACTTGGCACAAACATGCAAAATTTCCTTCTTGTGGTCACACACCAGCTGAACGTTGAGGGAGTGGAAGCCCTTGCGGTTGACAAAAATACCAGGATTGCGATGGGGAGCCTTAAGGGCCACATGTGTGCAATCAACGATGCCCTGCACCCTTGGAAAGCCTGCAAGATTAGCAAATCCAACCGCTCTCGCCATGACACTTGCTCGATCCTTGGTGAAATGGATGTGATTGTGCGCGATGGCAAAGAAGGCATCGGTTACCCGCTTGATGCAGGTGTGTGCGGCCGCCTGGGAGATGCCGCTGATGTCTGCCGCTGATCCCTGGAATGAGCCTGAGGCAAAAAAGTTGAGTGCGATGGTGACTTTGACGGCCACTGATAAGGGGTGTCCAGCTGCTCCTCTGGGCTCCAGGTCTTGCTGCAGCATTGCGCAGATGTCAGCCACTATCTCTCGCAAAAGTCGGAGCCGCCTTTGGCACTGCTGCTCAGACATGTTGAGGTAGCTGACCCTGCGTCTGTAGACCCTGTTTGGGGGGTATCTCCTGCGCTGACGGCCTTCCATGCGCTGGCCCCTTCTGGCCTGTGCATCCTCAGGTGGGGCAGCAGCAGCTTGGCGCAACTGTTGTTGCTGCTGCTGTTGGGCGGCCTCATGTAATATCCAGAAAGGCAGGACAAAAATGGCTCCCATGCTTCTGGTAGATGCCTCAGTTGAGGAAGCGCTCAGTGAAGGTGGCGAAAGGGGTTTCCCAGGAGGTCACACTGGAGATGGTTGTCAGGCTGCAAACTTCCAGAGCTGTGGGTATGCCTTCTGAAAGATCCCCCAGACCTGAGAGAGCAAAGTTATGCCACCTGCAATTAAAGCCTGTTCAAATCTGCCATTTAATGGTTGAGCTGCAGCTGCTACTCCGCAAGCCAGTTGTGCTCCCGCCACGTTTCAGATGTGTGTTTCCCACCAGGCGTGTTTCACGTGGGACAATGATTAAACTTGCAACTGGTTAGGAAATTGGGATTATAGAGCCAATTGAGGGCTTGTTAAGGGCCTTAAGGGCCTATCCCGCCTCCTGGAGGCGGGACGGAGTCGGGACCAGCAGACACGAATTTAGGAAAATTGCGTGGAGGCGGGATGGAGGCAGGTTTGGGCCCGCACGCCAGTTTTGCGATTTTTATCCCCCACACGCCTCCAATCCCGCCTCCCCGGCCCTAGCAAAATCCAGCCCATAGAGTCCAGGAACTTCTCCCCCTCCCTGATGTGTCGCAGTGTCTGAAGCTCGGTCTCAAGCTCCATAACATGGAACTTGAGTTCCTCTAGCAGCAAACACTTGTCGCAGATGTAATCACCGTGAGCCTCACCAGCTCCCACATCTCGCAACAGTAGTACATCACCTGCTCCATTCTATATAATTAATTAATTTTCTTATTATTAGTTATGAAGACCCTGCCCGGATATAGATGATAATATCACACCACTATTCAATAGGACTTACCAACTTAAAGGTATAAAAGAGAAGAGAAGGAAGAAAACCAACCAACCCTGATCACCAACCTCCTCCTTGAATACTGTCTGTCTGAATAGTGAGAGGGTTTGAGTACAGGAACAAGGATGTCTTGCTGCAGTTGTACAGGGCCTTGCTGAGACTACATCTTGAGTATTGTGTGCAGTTTTGGTCACCTTATCTGAGGAAGGATGTTCTTGCCATGGAGGGAGTTTAGCAAAGATTCACAAGATTGATACGTGGGATGACAGGAATGACGTATGAGGAGAGATCGGGTCGATTGGTTTATACTCGCTGGAGTTTAGAAAAATGAGAGGGGATCTCATTGAAACTTATAAAATTCTAACAGTACTAGATAGACAAGATGCTGGAAGGATGTTCCCAATGGCCAGGAATCCAGAACCAGGGGTCACAGTCATAGGATAAGGGGTAAGCCATTTACGACAGAGATGAGGAGGAATTTCTTCACCCAGATAGTGGTGAAACTGTGGAATTCTCTACCACAGAAGGCAGTAGATGACAATTCATTAAATATATTCAAGAAGGAGTTAGATATATTTCTTAAGGCTAAAGGGATCAAGGGATATGGAGAGAAGGCAGGGTCACGAATTTGGATGATCAGCCATGATCTCATTGAATGGCGGAGCAGGCTTGAGGGGCCGAATGGCCTACTCCTGCTCCTATCTTCTATGTTTCTATGGTGTGGAGATGCCGGTGTTGGTCTGGGGTGGACAAATGTAAGAAATCACACAACACCAGGTTATAGTCTAACAGCTTTATTTGAAATCACAAGCTTTCGGAGCGCTGCTCCTTCGTCAGGTGAAGTGGAGAGATGCATAAAAACACAGCTTATGTAGTCAGAGAATAATGTCAGATGTTTAGAGGTAATCTTTCTAACTGCCATTTATCACACCTCGGCAGAGAGATAATCACAGCAATCAAAGGTGTAAATGGTGTCCAAACAGGTCAGTCAGGAAAACATTACATCAAAGAACAATGAGGTGGGGTCACAAGGGGTCAAATGTTGCAGATGCTGGGGTCTGTATGAAAAACAAAAAAAGACAAAAAACATTTTTTTTGCTTGCTGTAAATCACAGCAGGTCCGGCCGCATCTGTGTGGAGAGAACAAGCCAAAGACGACTCAAGTCTGGATGACCCTACATCAGGTGGGGTTACATGTAGCGTGACATGAACCCAAGATCCCGGTTGAGGCCGTCCTCATGGGTGCGGAACTTGGCTATCAGTTTCTGCTCGACGATTTTGCGTTGTCGTGTGTCTCGAACGCCGCCTTGGAGAATGCTTACCCAAAGATCGGAGGCTGAATGTCCTTGACTGCTGAAGTGTTCCCTGACTGGGAGGGAACACTCCTGCCTGGCGATTGTTGCGCGGTGTCCGTTCATCCGTTGTCGCAGTGTCTGCATGGTCTCGCCGATGTACCATGCTCCGGGGCATCCTTTCCTGCAACGTATAAGGTAGACAATGTTGGCTGAGTCACATGAGTATGTACCATGTACCTGGTGGGTGGCGTCCTCACGTGTGATGATGGTATCTGTGTTGATGATCTGGCATGTCTTGCAGAGGTTGCTGTGGCAGGGTTGTGTGGTGTCGTGGTCGCTGTTCTCCTGAAAGCTGGGTAATTTGCTGCGAACGATGGTCTGTTTGAGGTTAGGTGGCTGTTTGAAGGCGAGTAGTGGCGGCGTGGGGATGGCCTTAGCGAGGTGTTCATCATCATCGATGACATGTTGAAGGCTGCGAAGAACATGGCATAGTTTCTCCGCTCCGGGGAAGTACTGGACGACGAAGGGTACTCTGTTGGTTGTGTCCCGTGTTTGTCTTCTGAGGAGGTCTATGTGATTTTTCGCTGTGACCCGTCGGAACTGTCGATCGACGAGTCGAGCGTCATATCCCGTTCTTACGAGGGCGTCTTTCAGCATCTGTAGGTGTCCATCATGTTCCTCCTCGTCTGAGCAGATCCCGTGTATTCACAGGGCTTGTCCATAGGGGATATCTTCTTTAACGTGGTTAGGGTGGAAGCTGGAGAAGTGGAGCATCGTGAGGTTGTCCGTGGGCTTGCGGTAGAGTGAAGCGCTGAGGTGTCCGTCTTTGATGGAGATTCGTGTGTCCAAGAATGAAACTGATTCTGAGGAGTAGTCCATGGTGAGTTTGATGGTGGGATGGAACTTGTTGATGTTATCGTGTAGTCTTTTCAGTGATTCTTCGCCGTGGGTCCATAGGAAGAAAATGTGGTTGATGTATCTGGTGTATAGCATTGGTTGGAGGTCCTGTGCAATGAAGAAGTCTTGCTTGAACTTGTGCATGAAGATGTTGGCATATTGGGGTGCGAATTTGGTCCCCATGGCTGTTCCGTGTGGTTGGGTAAAGAACTGGTTGTCGAAGGTGAAGACATTGTGGTCAAGGATGAAGTGGATGAGTTGTAGGATGGTGTCTGGAGATTGGCTGTTGTTGGTGTAGAGTACTGAGGCTGTCGCAGCGATGCCGTCATCGTGGGGGATACTTGTGTAGAGTGCCGAGACGTCCATTGTGGCGAGGAGTGTTCCTGGTTCAACTGGTCCATGGGTGCTGAGTTTCTGTAAGAAGTCTGTAGTGTCACGACAGAAGCTGGGGGTTCCCTGTACGATGGGTTTCAGGATGCCCTCGACGTATCCAGAGAGGTTCTCACACAGGGCTCGGTTGCCTGATACGTAATGCGAGCTCAACAAGGTCAATCAAGTCAAAATCATGTGGGTTGGCTAGAACTCGATGGAGGCGGGACTACAACCCCGAAAGTTGTAGCCCCTCCACCGACCTGACTCCTCAATGAAAATCCAGCCCCACATTTGAGGACTTGAGAGAAAAGGGAGTTTGGACATACAATGACAGAAGGGTCAAGGGTTTTGTTTGAAGAGGGGAATGTTGATGGCAGATTTGAAAGGGAGGTGACAATAACTGAGGAGAAGGAACCATTTACTATGTCAATGGGACCAGGAGGGGAAGTTGGGTGGTCAGCTGTTTAGTGGAAATAGGGGCGGGAGTGCAGAAGAGGGCATCAGTGGAGATAAGAAAGAAACTAGAGAAAGATGTGAGTTCAGGAATAGGGCAGGGGTGGGGGAATCTTTGGGAAAGCTTGGCTTGGTGGGCAGGGGGAAGGGATGGATGAGGCAGAGGCAGTTGAATAGATGGCCTCAATTTTAGTGGCAAAGAAGTCCATGAGCTCCTCGCATTTGTTGTTGGAGGTGAATGTGGAGGGGGCATGGGAGAGTGGTTGAAGGAGATGGTTGATAGTAAAGAGAAGCCAGGGGTTATCTTTGGCTGATCTTGGAGAAGTGAACATTTCTCTCAGAGGAGAGCAGCGCCCAGTGTGCTTGATGTGACCAGGCCAGACTTGGCGATGAATGACAAAACCAAGGTGCCATATATGTTCAAGTCTGTGCTCCTTAGACGTAAGGGAGCAAAGATGATGTCCGCACCAGGTGGAATGACCAGGGTGGGAGAGAGGAAATGTTTCACTGGGATCAAGGGCATCAAAGGTGGAAGTGATGGAGTGATTGAGCGATCAACACCTGCAGATATATTGTGATGAACAGAGCGCTAAAGGCTAGACAGTTAGAAGTTTTAAAGAGATTGGCAAGATTAGCACCCAGCATGTGCACTGGGTGGGAAGGTCAGCAAGTGAGGAGGGTGGCAGTTGGAGTTGCTGCTTGTAAGGAGACAGCGGCAAGTGCCTCGATGGATAAATGCAAGTCAGAGGACGTCACGGCCAAACTGTCCAGTTCTGGTCACTGAGTCACAGGGGAAACATTCAAGCACAGGAAATAGTGCAAAATAGAGCTAAAAGATTGATCCCTCGGGCCAATGGTCTAAGTTATGAGGACAGTAGAGAAGCCTGGGTTTTTCTGCCTGGAAATTAGGTGTCAGAGAAATTTATAGAGGTTTGTAAGAAAGTTGAGATTGGAAAAGCTAAACTCTGAATATTATTTGAAGTTAATAACAAGAGTAGGATACAAGAGCATTGATTCAACTAGTAAAAGGTAAATTTAGATTGGATGAATAGTCTACATGTAAAACTATCTTGTAATCTTTGAATCATGGAAAAATCAGTAGGAATCACAAAGATAGCTAATGTGTGAATTGGTGTTGGGGAAAAGTGAACAATTTTATAATGCAAAGGAATAGCTTAAAGTGTAAAATAACATCTAGTTTATACAACTGGCTTGGGATCAAGGAATGTTTACTATTAAGAATGTCAAACTTTGAATTCAAGCTGGAAACTGAAGAAAAGTTCTCTGCCTTTGTCACAATAGTCCCTTCCACTTTTTAATGCTTTACTATTTCTCTCCTTGAAAAAAGCAGTCAGGGTAATTTTAACTTTGAACGATAGTGTAAAATGGGCAAAATCATAAGAACATAAGAACATAAGAAATAGGAGCAGGAGTAGGCCATTCGGCCCTTCGAGCCTGCTCCGCCATTCAATGCGATCATGGCGGATCTTCTGCCTCAACTCCATTCACCGGACCTATCGCCGTATCCCTTGATGCCTTTACTAGTCAGAAATCTAACGACTTCTGTTTTGAATATACACAATGACTGAGCCTCCACAGCCCTATGGGGTAGAGAATTCCAAAGATTCCCAACCCTCTGTGTGAAGAAATTTCTTCTCATCTCAGTCTTGAACGGACTATCCTTTATCCTGAGGCTATGGCCCCTGGTTCTAGACTCCCCAGCCAAGGGAAACATTCTCCCAACATCCACCATACCAATCCCTGTAATAATTTTGTGTGCTTCAATGAGATCCCCTCTCATTCTTCTGAATTCAAGAGAATACAGGCCTAGTTTACTAAATCTCTTCTCATACGACAGTCCCGCCATCCCAGGAATCAATCTTGTGAACCTTTGTTGCAGTCCCTCTATGGCAAGTATATCCTTCCTTAGGTAAGGAGACCAAAATTGTACACAGTACTCCAGGTGTGGTCTCACCAAGGCACTATATAATTGGAGTTGTTGGAATGTCTAGTTCCTATCAAAAGACTGAGGTCCACTCAGGCGATCAAATAAACGAGGTTTAATGAAAACTAACAGAGTTTAACAGATCATTACAGGAGAAGATCGAATATAGGTCTAGTCAGTTCGGAGGCTCCACGTGGCTAATGTCATGACGTCATCACGTTTTTCCCGCCGGTGGGGGATCACGTGATGAACGGCGTGACGTCATCGCGTTTACCCGCGCTATTAAAGTGATCGCGCTCTGTACATGTAAACAGTGAAAACAAAGATACAGACTCAGGCTGTAGCTAACATATAATTAAAGGGAATTATATACAATTGATCGGAGTCCCTTGGTGGCTCCGCCACATGCGCCCCCCCAGAATTGTCATTAACAGCAAAAGTAAAACGGCGAGGAGGCCTGACAAGCTTGTCAGATCGACCTCTGTAGCCTTGAAGTGGAAGCTAATGGACAGCGGGCGAGCTGGCGGGTGGTTGCGTTTGATCTGGCACGGTGACTGTGGGCGGTCGGCCATGTTTCAGCGGTTGTGCGATCTCAACTGGGCGGTCAAGGTCCAAGTGAGCCGGCTTCAACCGGTCAACCGAAATGTGGTCCGGTTTACCTCCGATATCGACCGAAAAAGTTTTGTCTCCCGGCTCTATCACGCGGAAAGGACCAGTGTAAGGGGGTTTGAGCGGATCCCGATGAGCGTCGTGGTGGATAAACACATAGTCGGCGTTCTTCAGCTCAGCTGGGACGTGGGAGCTCTGCAAGCCGTGATGCGACGTAGGCACTGGAGCGAAACTTCTGGCTGCCTCCTGGTGGCTGATGAGCTGCTGGGATGCGGACCATGGCTCTGTTGGAGTTGGAAGGAAATCCCCTGTTACGCGTAGCGGCTGGCCAAATATGAGCTCCGCCGAGGACGATTGAAGATCTACTTTAGGTGCCGTACGAAGAACCAAAAGGACCCATGGAAGCCTGTCCACCCAGCCCGCGCCTTGAAGGCTGGCTCGCAGTGCGGCTTTGAGCGACCTGTGGAATCGCTCGCACAGGCCGTTTGCCTGTGGATGGTAGGCAGTGGTGCGATGTAGCTTGACGCCGAGCCCCTGAGCCACAACGTTCCAGAGCTCAGAAGAAAACTGCGGCCCACAATCAGACGAGATGTTCGCCGGTGCCCCAAAACGGGCAACCCAAGCGGTGATGAATGCCCTGGCGACGTCTGCGGAAGTGGTGGATGACAAAGCAACCGCCTCAGGCCATCAAGTGGTGCGGTCCATCATTGTAAGAAGATGAGTAAACCCATGCGAAGGCAGAAGTGGCCCCACCAGGTCCACATGCACATGATCATATCTACGTTCCGGAACAGCGAAAGTGGCCAATGGAGCCCTGACGTGACGCTGCACCTTGGCCTTTTGGCAGACCACGCAGGTGTTGGCCCAGTCGCGGACATCCATGTGCATGCCCAGCCACACGAATTTGGACTACATCAGCCGTTGCGAGGCCTTCATGCCAGGGTGCGACAACCCGTGTATGGCGTCAAAAACTTTTCGGCGCCAGGCGACCGGCACGATAGGGCGAGGATCTCCCACGGAGACGTCGCAGAGTAGCGTAGTGCCCGTGGCATGGAATTTGACGTCGGCCGCTTGGAGGCTAGAGGGGTTGGTTCTGTAAGATTGGACTTCCGGATCCGAGGCTTGATCCGCAGCCATGAGGGCATAGTCGATGCCGAGCTGGACTGCATGAATGGTCGCACAGGAGAGGCAATCCACCACCAGGTTGTCTGTAAAGGACACATGCTGAATGTCAGTGGTGAATTCTGAAATAAACGTCAACTGACGTTGTTGCCGAGCTGACCACGGTTCGGTGGTCTTGGCCATAGCGAACGTTAGTAGCTTATGGTCCACAAAAGCAGTGAACGGACGGCCCTCTAGCAAGAACCGGAAATGGCGGATGGCCAGAAAAAGGGCCAGCAACTCCCGGTCGAACGTGCTGTACTTCCGTTCGTTTTGCCGTAGTTGACGGCTGAAAAACGCCAGCGGTTGCCACGTCTCATTCACCCACTGTTCCTGCACTGCGCCGATGGTGTAGTCTGATGCATCGGTGGTAAGGGCGATGGTGGCACCTGGTAGCGGGTGCGCCAGCATGGTTGCGTTGGCTAAGGCGCCTTTTGTGTCAACGAACGCCCGGTCCATGTCGACCGTCCAGCTAATTGGATCCTTGCTGGATTTGCCCTTGAGGGCCTCGTACAGGGGTTGCATGAGCAGAGCTGCATTAGGGACGAACCGCTGATAAAAATTTACCATCCCGAGGAACTCCTGCAGGGCCTTGATAGTCTGCGGACGCGGGAAAGAAGCAATTGCCTCCACCTACGTTTGCAGGGGAACTGCGCCGTCCGATGTGATGCGGTGGCCTAAGAAATCAATCTGCTGCAGCCCGAACTGGCACTTGGCCAGGTTGATGATCAAGCCATGTTGACTGAGGCGTCTAAAGAGGGTGCGCAAATGGCATATGCGCTCCACTTTATCAGGGCTGGCAATGAGGATGTCGTCGAGGTAGACGAAAAGAAACTTGAGGTCCCGAAGCACTGAATCCATCAAGCGCTGGAAAGCCTGTGCAGCGTTCTTCAATCCAAACGGCATCCGCAGAAATTCAAACAGGCTGAATGGGGTGATGACTGCAGTTTTCGGGACGTCTTGCGGGTGCACGGGGACCTGGTGGTAGCAACGGACAAGGTCGACTTTAGAAAATATGGTAATAAGAACATAAGAAGAACATAAGAAGTAGGAGCAGGAGTAGGCCAATCGGCCCCTCGAGCCCACCCCGCCATTCAATAAGATCATGGCTGATCTGATCCTAACCGCCAATCTACTATCACAGAACCATCTCCTGAATCTAACAGAATTAGACACATGAAATAGGAGCAGGATCAGGCTACACGGCCCCTGGGCCCGCTCCGCTACCCACAGGGCCATGTCCGATCTGAACCTAGACTCATGTCCAAATTCCTGCCCGCTCCCCGTAACCCTTAATTCCCTTTACTTCTAGGAAACTGTCTATTTCTGTTTTAAATTTATGTAATGATGTAGCTTCTACAGCTTTTTGGGGCAGCATATTCCATGGACCTACCACCCTCTGAGTGAAGTAGTTCCTCCTCATCTCAGTTTTGAAAGAGCAGCCCCTTATTCTAAGACTATGCCCCCTAGTTCTAGTTTCACCCATCATCGGGAACATCCTCCCCGCATCCACCCGATCCAACCCCTTCACAATCTTATATGTTTCAATAAGATCGCCTCTCATTCTTCTGAACTCCAATGAGTAGAGTCCCAATCTACTCAACCTCTCCTCATATGTCCATCCCCTCATCCCCGGGATTAACTGGGATTTGTACTGACTGGAGAGCAAGTATGTCTTTTCTTAAGTATGGACACCACAACTGTATGCAGTATTCCAGGTGCGGTCTCACCAATACCTTGTACAACTGAAGCAATACCTCCCTATTTTTATATTCTATCCCCCTAGCAATGAAAGCCAACATTCCATTGGCCTTCTTAATCACTTGCTGCAGCTGCATACTAACCTTTTGAGTTTCATGCACCAGGACCCCCAGATCCCTTTGTACTTCAGTACTTTCCAGTTTCTTGCCATTCAGATAATAACTTGCTCTACGATTTTTCCTGCCAAAGTGCATAACCTCACACTTTCCAGTATTGTATTCCATCTGCCAAATCTCTGCCCACTTACTTAGCCTGTCTATGTCCCCTTGCAGGTTTTTTATGTCCTCCTCACTCACTACTTTCCCTCCCATCTTAGTATCATCTGCAACTTTGATATGTTACACTCAGTCCCCTCCTCCAAATCGTTAATATAGATTGTAAAGAGTTGGGGACACAGCACTGACCCCTGCGGACCACCACTAGTTACTGATTGCCAGTCTGAGAATGAAACATTTATCCCAACTCTCTGCCTTCTGTTAGATAGCCAATCCTCTATCCATGCCAGAATATTACCCCCAATCCCGTGATTTTTTTATCTTAAGCAATAATCTTTTGTGTGGCACCTTGTCAAATGCCTTTTGGAAGTCTAAATAGACTAGGTCCACTGGTTCCCCTTTATCCACCCTATATGTTACTTCCTCAAAGAACTCCAGCAAATTTGTTAAACATGACTTCCCCTTCATAAAACCATGCTGACTTTGTCCTATTAAATTATGATTATCCAAATGTCCTGTTACTGTCTCCTTAATAATGGACTCCAAAATTTTACCTACCACAGATGTTAGGCTAATCGGTCTATAGTTTCCAGCCTTCTGTCTGTATTGCTTTCCTTGTGGGTTCAATGATGAGACATTTATTAAAAGAGAATAACTTTTAATCTAAGGTTTGTTCAAGAATTCATACAGCTTTTCAGGAGACCATGTTTCTGGCTGCAGCTAAAATGAAACTGAAACTCCCAGCCTCTTTGTCTGTGTCACATGGCCTCTGCTGCACAGGCACAAGCAATCAAACACAGACAAATATGCTGTAAGGCATAAGTAATCAAACACAGACAAATATCATCACTATTTGCTGATATCATTACATCTCCCTTTCTTAAAACAAAAGTATTTTACTTTTAACTAACAACATGTTTGCTTTGTATTAATCTGCATTTTAACTGTAACATTTAATGAACTTACATTATCATTATCATGATCAAGGTTCTTTACCCTTGCTTGGTGTGTTCACATGAAATAAGTCAATACACTAGAACTTGAAGAATGAATAAGATAACATTACTTCCTTCTATAACAATAGTCCTTAAATTTGCTCAATGAGTCTCTCAGGAGGCTTCACGTGTCTTGAGGATTTTCTGATTGATTGTCCTTAAAACTGAGTTGTTGCCTCAGATGATGGGTTCTCAGCTGTGTGATCCGGTTGTTCAACAGTATCAGTCTCTTGACCTGCTGTGTGATCAGGTTGTTCAACAGTATCAGTCTTTTGACCTGCTGTGGCTGGTTCCATGAGAAGATCTCGATGATTTCTTCTCAGAACAGCACCCTCATCTGTCTGAATGGTGTATGATCTTGGTTGAACTTCACTCAGGACAGTTCCCTTCTCCGTCCATGTGTTTGTTTTGTCTTTGAACCTTACTTGGTCACCAGTGTGGAGTTCAGGTAGGTTTTGTGTTCCTCTGTCATAATAGTACTTTTGCTTTTCTTTCTGTTGTTCTTTGAACTTCCTCACTTTCTCCCCCTCTTTTGTTTTCAGGAGGTTCTCCGGGATGGGTAGGTTTGACCTTAGCCGACGCCCCATCAGGAGTTGGGCTGGTGACATACCACATTCGAGCGGCGTTGTGCGGTATACAAGCATGCTTTGGTAGAAGTCAGTTCCACTGTCTTTTGCCTTGTACATCAGTCTTTTCACTGTCTGGACCGATTTTTCCACTAGTCCATTGGACTGTGGATAGTGAGGACTTGACGTTGTGTGGACAAAGTCCCACTCTTTGCAAAGTGTCGGAAATTTGCATTGTTAAACTGGGGTCCGTTGTCTGTGAAGACCTCGCTTGCCATGCCATGTCTGGAGAATATGGCTTTCATACTTCTTATCACAGCTTCTGCTGTGGTGGTGTACAGTTTACAAACCTCTGGATACAGGGAGTAATAGTCTGTGACGACAAGATAGTCCTTCCCTTGACATACGAATAGGTCAGCGCCTACCTTCTGGTAAGGTCTGTCTGGTGCTGGGTGTGGTTTTAGTGGTTCTACCGGATTGCTTGCTTGATATTTCAGGCATATTGTGCAGTTTGACACCTCATTTGTCACATCTTGGTTCATTCGTGGCCAGTACATCACCTCTCGTGCTCTTTTCTTACACTTTTCGATTCCCAGATGTCCTCCATGGATCTTTTTTAGCATCTCTTTTCTCAGGCTCTTTGGGATAACTATTTTACTTCCTTTGTAGATGATGTCTTCGACCACTGATAGTTCCGCCCTGCAGTTCCAGTACTCTGCTATGTCAGGTGAGCAGTCTTGCTTCATGTTGGGCCATCCATCCAAGGTGCTTTTCTTCAGTCATCTCATTGTTTCATCTTTGTTTGTCTCAGTCTTTATGAGCTCCATTTTTGCATCTGCTATGGGCAGTGCACTTGTGATCATGTCCACGTAGGCGTTCACTTTTTCATCCATTGTGGTGTTTGCAGGCTCACTTGGGTCGACAGCTCTGGACAACGTGTCTGCTGTATACATCAGCTTACCCGGTGTGTATGCAACATTCAGTGCATAGCGTTGCAGCCTGATCGTCATTCTTTGTATTCGAAGCGGACAGCTATTTAGTGGCTTTTGGAACAATGCAATCAAGGGCTTAATGTCAGTCTCTACACTGATTGCTTGTCCTGCCACAAACTGGTGAAATCTTTCACAGGCGTATGTGATGCTGAGCAGCTCCTTTTCTATTTGAGCATATCGCGTCTCCGCGTCTGTCATTGAGCGTGATGCATATGCAATAGGTTGCCAGTAGTCATATTGTTGCAGAAGAACGGCACCGAGCCCACTCTGTGATGCATCTGATGATATCTTGATGGGTCTCGCTGGGTCATAAAACCTCAGAACTGGTTCCTCTGTGAGAAGTTTCTTTAGATCGCTCCCTGACTTCTCATGCTCATGATTCCATTCCCATTCTATGTTCTTTTCAGTTAGTCTTCTCAGTGGCGCTATTTTTTCTGAGAGGTTGGATATGAATTTACCCATGTAGTTGATCATTCCATTAAACCTCTGCACGTCCTTTTTGCATTGTGGCCTTGGCATATTCTCAATGACGGACACCTTTCTGGGATCTGGTCTGATGCCCTCACTGCTAAGGATATCTCCCACGAATGTCAGTTCTGTCACCCCGAGCTGGCATTTCTCTCTATTCAGCTTCAGGTTTGTTTTCCTTGTTGCTTCCAGCACTTTTTTCAGTCTCTCATCATGCTCAGTTCTCAAGGTTCCCCATACTATGATGTCATCCATTGCTGTATCAACTCCCTCCAGGTGCTCATAGATCATATGGATAGTCTTGTGATACACTTCAGGAGCTGAGGCAATGCCAAATGGTAACCTTAGGAATCTGTATCTGCCATATAGAGTGTTGAACGTGCACAGTCTTGAACTTGCTTCGTCCAGCTTCATCTGCCAAAATCCTGAGGATGCATCTAACTTGCTGAAATATTTTGCATTTGCAAACTGTGCCATGATTTCCTCACGTGTAGGAAGCTTGAAGTGCTCTCTCTTTATTGCTCTGTTTAGATCTCTTGGATCCAGGCAAATTCTGAGCTTTCCATTCTTTTTGTCCACTACGACGAAGGAACTCACCCACTCAGTTGGCTCATCTATCTTCTGAATCACGTTCAGGCTTTCCATCCTGTCCAACTCTGCCTTCAGTTGCTTTTGAAGAGCAAACGGAACTTTTCTGCATGGATGTATGACCGGTGTCATACTTTTATCTACTCTGATCGTGTGTTCTCCTGGAATGCAGCCTAGACCCTTAAATAGGTCTTTGTACTCTTTCATGAGTTCATCATAGACTGTCTCTCCTTTGCTTTCCACAATGAGGACTCTCTTTACCAGGTTCAGTCTCTCACAGGCTTTTAAACCTAGTATGGCTTGCACATCCTTTGGCACCACGATTAATGCTAGCATGTGCTCTCTGTCCTTGTGTGTTACTTTGACAATGCATTTTCCTTTCACTGGTATATCAGTACCTGAGTATCCGGTCACTTTCACTTGTATTCTATGTAACTTTGGTCTGGGTCTAATTCTCTTAAAATCGGTCTCTGATATCACATTAACTTGTGCTCCAGTATCCAATTTAAATGGAATGTGTATGTCATTCACTTTTAGTGTCAACATCCAGTCTCTTTCTTCTTTTTTGTTTTCAGACACAACATCTACATTGAATTCCTCTATCTCGCTTTCATCTACTGTATGGACCTTGCTTTGTTGCGCTTGGTTCTTACAGCAACGGGCATAATGGTTGTTTTTGTTGCATCTATTGCATGTTTTACCATATGCTGGACACTTTCTTGGTGGATGCTGTGTACCGCATCGATTACATGACTTCCGATTGTCCCTTTCATTTTCGTTTGCTGGCCACGTCTCTTTTTTCACATTGGCGCTCTCTTTGTTAAACGGTTTGTATCCGTTCTTTCTCACTGCATCCACGTTGCAGCTACTGTCACTGAACAGCTCCTTTGCCTGCAACTTCACAGTCTCTGTAGCCCTACACAGTGCTATGGCTTTTCCCAGGTCTAGATCTTGCTCTCGTAGTAGTCTTTCCCTTAGACCATTATCTGGAATACCACACACCAGTCTGTCTTTTATCAGCGAGTCTGTGAGTCCCCCAAATTCACATGATTTGCTTCGGTTTCTCAGTTCACTCACATACTGATCAATAGTCTCGCCGATTTTCTGTACACATGTGAAGAATTTGTGCCTCTCAAAGGTCACCTTGCGTTTAGGTATGCAGTAGGCCTCAAACATTTCCATTATTTTATCTAGCTTCATTTTGTCTCCATCAACAGCAAATATGAAATTATTATATACCTCCAGCGCTGCATCACCCACTACATGCAAGAACACGGACAATTTCTGTTTATCACTTTTCTCGACAGCTCCGGTTGCCGCTAAATACAACTCTAAACATTGTTTGAACCTTCTCCAATTTTCAGCCACATTACCTGACAACTGAAGGTTCGCCGGTGGGAGTAAACCTTCCATTTTTCACTTCGTTAGCTATTCTCTAATGGTAAGCAACGATGTTCTCTTCTGGCTTGCTAATATGTGGAGAGCTGATTTAACTTACTTGCCACAGCTCCTTTCACTGTCCCATCGAGTTGCTAACTTCTGATTTTTTCTCTTCATCTCTTTCAATCGAGCCACTTCTGACACCATGTATTGCTTTCCTTGTGGGTTCAATGATGAGACATTTATTAAAAGAGAATAACTTTTAATCTAAGGTTTGTTCAAGAATTCATACAGCTTTTCAGGAGACCATGCTTCTGGCTGCAGCTAAAATGAAACTGAAACTCCCAGCCTCTTTGTCTGTGTCACATGACCTCTGCTGCTCAGGCACAAGCAATCAAACACAGACAAATATGCTGTAAGGCATAAGTAATCAAACACAGACAAATATCATCACTATTTGCTGATATCATTACACTGTCTACTGCCCTTTTTAAATAAGGGTGTTACATTAGCAGTTTTCCAGTCTGCCGGGACCTTTGCTGAGTCCAGGGAGTTTTGGAAAATTATTACCAATGCATCCACAATCCCCACTGCCACTTCTCTCAAGAACCTAGGATGTAAGCCATCAGGTCCAGGTGATTTATCTGCCTTGAGTCCCATTATTTTACTGAGTACCACTTCCTTAGTGATTTTGATCGTGTTTAGCTCCTCCCCCACTATAGCCCCCTGTTTGTCCAGTGTTGGAATATTCTTAGTGTCCTCTACTGTAAAGACTGATACAAAATATTCATTCAGTGTTTTTGCCATCTCCATATTTCCCACCATTAATTTCCCGGTCTCATCCTCTAAGGGACCAACATTTACTTTAGTCACCCTTTTTCTTTTTATATAACTATAAAAACTCTTACTATCTGTTTTTATATTTTTTGCTAATTTACTTTCATAATCTATCTTCCCTTTCTTAATCAATCTTTTTGTTATTTTTTGCTGTCTTTTAAAGTTTTCCCAATCCTCTATCCTCCCACTAGATTTGGCTACCTTATATGTCCTTGTTTTTAGTCGAATACTATCCTTAATTTCTTTACTTAGCCACGGATGGCTGTCTTTTCTTTTACACCCTTTACTTCTCAGTGGAATATATATTTTTTGGAAGTTGTAAAATAACTCCTTAAATGTACACCAATGATCATGCATCGTCTTACCTTTTAATCTATTTTCCCAATCCACTCTACTCAATTCCGCTCTCATACCTTCATAGTCTCCTTTATTCAAGCTTAGCACACTTGTTTGAGATCCAACCTTCTCACCCTCTAATTGAATATGGAATTCAACCATGTTATGGTCACTCATTCCAAGGGGATCCTTTACTGGGACATTTTTAATTAATCCTGTCTCGTTACACAGGACCAGATCTAAGGTTGCTTGCCCCCTGGTCGGTTCAGTTACATACTGCTCAACAAACCCATCCCTAATACACTCAATGAACTCATCCTCAAGGCAGCCCTGCCCAATTTGATTTGTCCAATTAATATGATAGTTAAAATCCACCATAATTATAGGTGTTCCTTTATTACAAGCCTCAACTATTTCCTGATTGATACTCCATCCAACAGAGTTGCCACAGTTCGGAGGCCTATAGACTATGCCCACTAGTGTTTTTTTCCCCTTATTATTCCTTACCTCCACCCAAACTGTTTCATTATCCTGATCTTTTGACCCAATATCATTTCTCTGTAGTACAGTGATTCCTTCCTTTATTAACATAGCCACCCCACCTCCTCTTCCTTCCTGCCTGTCATTCCTGATCGTTAAATAACCTGGTATGTTTAATTCCCAGGCATTGTCACCCTGCAGCCATGCTTCTGTAATGGCCACAAGATCATACCCATATGTAGTTATTTGTGCCATTAACTCATCTATTTTGTTACGAATGCTATGTGCATTCAGATAGAGAACTTTCAAAGATGTTTTGTGACACTTAGTTCCTGCTTTTGCCCTTTTTCTTACTTTACCTTTTACTCCATACCTTCTGCCCCTTCCTGACGTGCTCTGGTTCTTAATTTCCCCACTGCTACCTAAGTCTATGACCTTCTCTGTTGTCATTTTTATTATTTGCTCTCTAGGAACCTCCCCCCCACTAGTTTGTTTAAAGCCCTCTCTACAGCCCTAGTTATATGATCCGCCAGGACTCTAGTCCCAGCACTGGCCAAGTGAAGCCCATCCCAACGGAACAGCTCCCTCCTGCCCCAGTACTGGTGCCAGTGTCCCAGGAAGCAAAACCCATTTCTCCCATACCAGTCTTTGAGCCACGCATTTAACTCTCTAACTTTATTTGTCCTAGCCAAATTCGCTCGTGGCTCAGGTAATAATCCAGAGATTATTACCCTTGAGGTTCTGTTTTTTAATTTGGCCCCTAGCTGCTCAAACTCCCTCAGCAGAACCTCCTTCCTTGTCCTATCTATGTCGTTGGTACCAACATGGACCACGACAACTGGATCCTCCCCCTCCCACTCCAAGTTTCTCTCCAGTCCAGAGGCAATGTCCTTAACCCTGGCACCGGGCAGGCAACACAGCCTTCAGGACTCTCGCTCTCGGCTGCAGAGAACTCTATCTATCCCCCTAATGATACTATCCCCTACCACTACAACATTTCTTTTAACTCCCCCCACTTGAATGGCCCCCCGCTCCACGGTGCTGTGGCCAGGTTGCTCATTCTCCCCGCAGTCCCTGTTCCCATCCTCACAGGGAGTAAGAGCCTCAAACCTGTTGGACAAGTGCAAGGGCTGCGGCTCCTCCAACACTACCTCCTGGATCCCCGTACCTGCCTCACTTCTAGTCACACCATCCTGACCCTGGCCACGGACTACATCTGAATTAATTAATCTAATTGGTGTGACTACCTCCTGATACACAGAGTCCAGGTAACTCTCCCCCTCCCTAATGTGTCTCAGTGTTTGAAGCTTGGACTCCAGCTCTTCAACACGAAGCCAGAATTCCTCGAGCAGCCAACACTTACTGCAAATGTGTTCACCGTGAGCATCAATGGTGTCCACCAGCTCCCACATATTGCAGCAGCAACACATCGCCTGATCTCCCATTCTATGTAATTAAATAAATTTATTAATATTATTCTTAAATACCCTCTGCCTCGATTCTAGATGGTGAATATCACACCTTAGAAACTATAAACCAAGGAGATTTAAGCTTTGTGGTGACGTCACACCTTGAATACTTTTTACCTCTCTCCTTCCCACCAAATGGGCAGAGAAATCCTGAATATGAGGGATCGGGTACTGTTCAGGAGTAGTGGCGTCGTTCAGGCGTCGGTAGTCGCCGCAAGGCCACCATCTGCCGCCAGGTTTCGGAACAATGTGGAGAGGCGAAGGCCAGGGACTATTCGACCGGTGAATAATCCCTAGGCGCTCCATCATGTCGAACTCCGCTTTCACAGCCGCGAGCTTGCCAGGTTCGAGGCGCCGGGCCCATGCATAGACCAGGGAGGCAGTAGTGGTGATGTGATGTTCGACACCATGTTTCGTGGCCGTGGAAGAGAAAGTGGGTCTGCTGAGGTCTGGGAAATCTCCGAGGAGGCAAGTGAAGTCATCCGGAGATGGGAACGCACAGGAGACAGTGCGCGACACGGCTTTACCGCGGTGGCACGGGATGGAGTGAAAAGTGGCCACATTGATCAACCGGCGGTGCCTTACATCCACCAGGAGGCCATTGGCACACAAAAAATCTGCCCCGAGGATGGCTTGAGAGACTTTGGCCGTGATGAAATCCCAGTAAAACCGCTGGCCGCCGAAGCACACCTGGACACGCCGTCTTCCGAAGGTCCGAAAGGCCCCACCATTAGCCGCCTCGAGGGAGAGGCCAGGCCCCCCGGCTTGTATATCAAGATTTGACACGGGTAGGATGCTACACTGCGCCCCGGTGTTGCAGAATAATCGTCGACAAGATAGGGAGTCGGTGATGAAGAGGAGTTTCCCCAAATTACCGATTGCCATCGCAGCCGTGGGGTGCTCGTTATAACCGGTCCTCTTTCGACAGGGTTGCTGTTGGTTTTTTTTGAGCAAAAAGCTGCAGGGAGGGCGGCAGCATCTTGCTTTCGTGCCAAAATGGGCGTGGTAGGAGCACAACCCCGCAGGTTGTGGGGCTGGAGCAGCGTCTGTGGGGAATGGGCGTCTCGTGGCAGCGCAGTACTGCTGTGTCACCGCAAAAATCTTGTCCGCTTCAGCAGCCAGCTCTGCGCAATCTGTGTCTTCCGACCTGGCTAGGGAAGCCTGAATTTGCTCCAGTAGCTGGCTGAGGAAGAGCTCCCTGAAGAGGAAGAATTCCGGTTCGGGGCCCAGGAGCATGAGCATTTGGCTCATGAGCTTGGATGGCTTGGAGTCCCCGAGGCCGGGCATAGCGAGCAGCCGGCGGGCGCGCTCCGACTTCCTGAGCCCGAAGACCTGTAACAACCGCGCCTTTGTCGTTTCATACTTGCGATCTTCTGGTGGATTACCAAGCAGGCTGATGATCTGCGAGGCTGTGGCGCAGTTGAGGGCGGAGACCACGTAATAGTAATGGGTCTGATCCGCAACGATGTTCCTGATTGCAAACTGGGCGTCAGCCTGAATGAACCATGCGGCTGGCTGTTGCTCCCAGAACTGTGGTAGCTTCAAAGCAACGGCGTTTGTTTCCATGTTCAATAACTCCTGCGAAAAGCATTCGCAAAAGTCGGGGTCACCAATGTAGGAATGTCTAGTTCCTATCAAAAGACTGAGGTCCACTCAGGCGATCAAATAAACGAGGTTTAATGAAAACTAACAGAATTTAATGGATAATTACAGGAGAACATTGAATATAGGTCTAGTCAGTTCGGAGGCTCCGCGAGGACTGCTTGGGTGGTCCCGTGGCTGATGTCATGACATCATCACGTTTTTCCCGCTGGTGGGGGATCACGTGATGAATGACGTGACATCATCGCGTTTACCCGCGCTATTAAAGTGATTGCACTCTGTACATGTAAACAGTGAAACCAAAGATACAGACTCAGGCTGTAGCTAACATATAATTAAAGGGAATTATATACAATTGATTGGAGTCCCTTAGTGGCTCCGCCACAGAGTAAGACTTCTTTACACCTGTACTCAAATCCTCTTGTAATGAAGGCCAGCATACCATTTGCCTTCCTAATGGCTTGCTGCACCTGCACATTCACTTTCAGTGACTCATGTACAAGGACACCCAGGTCCCTTTGAACATCTGCATTCCCCAATCTTTCACCATTTAGGAAATACTCTGCTTTTCTGTTTTTTCTACCAAAATGGATAACTTCACATTTATCCACATTATATTCCATCTGCCATGTTCTCGCCCACTCACTGAGCCTGTCGAGATCCCCTTGAAGCCTCTTCACATCCTCTTCACAACTGACACTGCCACCTAGCTTTGTATCATCAGCAAATTTGGAAATGTTACATTTCGTCCCCTCATCCAAATCATTGATATAGATTGTGAATAGCTGGGGCCCAAACCTCAATCCTTGTGGTACCCCACTAGTCACAGCCTGCCATCCTGAAAAAGACCCATTTATCCCTACTCTTTGTTTTCTGTCTGTTAACCAATTTTCAATCCATGCTAGTATATTAACCCAATTCCATGTGCTTTAATTTTGTTCACCAACCTCTTCTGTGGGACCTTATCGAAGGCCTTCTGAAAATCCAAATACACCACATCTACCGGTTCCCATTTGTCTATCAAATTGGCTGCCCATCATATACCCTCCGAGTGATTTCCTTGTTCTATAATATAACATTTCCTCTTTGATCTCCACAGATACAGAACTGTGCAACCATTTTCTGGTTTCTTCTTTTTCTAATTACCATGTTGCGTTCCCAAGAATCTTAATTAGAGAAAGACAGAAGAGGAAATGTCTAGAAAATAATCCAAGGAAAATTTTAATTTTATTTATAATTTTTCCACTTTTTAAAAATCTCAGTCATAGATTTCTTGCTTTGATCAGAGAAAGCTTTCTATCACCTTTATTTTTCTATACTTTTGTATGACTGTTTCCTATTAACTGACATGGCTTTGATAGTTTTCAGTCCTCAGTGCTGCATTTTTCAATTCAAAGAATCCAGCTGGATACATCGACTATCTGCAGTGCAGATGGTACAATTTAAAATAACAACCCCTTGACTGCCCTCTTCTATGCCATCTGGTTACTATATATGTCTTCCCATAGTTCTGTACCCAAATTTCAGTCGCAACACTTTGAATTCATCAATTTGTTTTTAAATTTCAAAACCATACCATCCATCACTTTGTCTTCCATTCATTAATAAAAAGCAAAGCTAGAACAATGCCACACCCAGACAGTTATTGGATTACCCATTACATGATGATGGATTGATCACTGTGCAAAGTGATCCTGTGATGTGCTGCACAGACCCAGTTTACAAAGTGCTTCCAGGTGAAAGAAAAGGAACAAAATTACACCATTATCTCACACGATTGGTGCATACATTCAGGAGGCAACTCACAACATGCAGAGAATTAGAAAGCTGCTTGAAATATGGTGCTGGGTTATAATGGGACAGATAGGCATGCTAATGGAATTGTGCTGTACTCTCAGCCTGAAGTAATAATGCTTGTTTTATAAGAATTCAGAGTCATCATCCCTCAGGATAATATTGTTGCTTGCCATCAAGGAATGATTTGGAGCTTCTCCGCTTGCACGTGTTGCAGATGGTTGACTAAAATGCTTGCAGCCAAGTTCTGAAACAGGGGCATCAGTCATCTTCTGATCACGATACGGTGGGCTATTGCACAGATTAAAGCAGCAGCATCATGTCATTTGCCTGCATCAGAAGATGGGTGCAGTCAAACACACTGAGATGATAAAAGCTGATGGTCTTCAGCTGACGTTTAAGTGACCTTTAAGAGGTATTGATACTTATGCAGATTTAACAATGTGAATTTTATCTTCAGGTGTTAAAGTTTGAGTGATCGTTTGCAATTGCATTTTGAACCCTGATCTGAAACTTTAATAGACCTGAATTTGGTAATACTCAGGCATTTTGACTTTACTGTTACATCTATTTTGTTTGGTACCAAGAACAATTTACTGTAGGTAATATAAGATATATACATGACTGTTGGTCATGATTCAATGGCAAGCTTTAATAAAATATTTTTGTAACTGCTGGGCACCCCTCACGTATATAGCAGACCCAGAGAGAATCTGGAATTGAAAAACAACTTTTTAAAAATGAGGCTTTATTTAGGTTCTATTATTTACTGTTGGTTATGACTGTAATGGAGAGTGAAAATTGAGAAATTTGCTTTATAGCATGCATTTTATGCAACCTAATGTCGTTCACTAGTTTATAACCAACTGTTCCCCAAAATGTATCATCTGTGAAGTGTACACTTTCATTTCATGACTCATGTCATAATGGTCCTTCATGAATTAATTTAGTCCTTCATCTCAGGTAAATTATTTCTCAGTATTTGTCAAAAAAATGTCACTTTCCACTTGGCAAAATTGAGTTCAGTATGGTTAGTGATTCAAGCATTCAGTCACACTGTAAATTATATAACTGCATGATTATATGAAAATTGCTTTGACAGTCACTTTTATTAGAGTGATACACACAATAAAAGGGATATTATTCCTTCATGGTCAACACCATTTCAGGAGAACATCCTATACATATATTGCTGTTTATTAACTGCCGACCCATTATTGTCATTTGCTTCCTTTACAATCTCTGCCCATAGGAAGACAGACAATCTCATTAATCCGAAATGCGTAGAAGTGCAGAGAGGATGTAGAACTGACATTTCAAAGTCAGCATGTAACTAATGAGGAAAAGAAAAAACTTGTTCCAATTCATACAGCTTACCATCCACAGTCAATAATTTAAAATGAGCTTTTCATTAAATACAATCTCTTAACTTCACCCAAAGTGGATGTTAGAAAGTCAGCAAAATTAACAGCCTTAAAAAAATGCATATAACATCTCTAAGTGGCACAGGCCAACAGTTTGCACAAAATAAATCATTCAGCTAGTGGTTAATAGCATAGATACCTCAGCATTGATAGTGAACAACAACAACAACTTGTATTTGTATAGTACCTTTAACATAGTACAGAAAACTCTTTGGTATCCGGCACCGACGGGACCGGCGTGTTGCCGGTTGATCAAAAATTCCAGATGACAGAGAGGGTTATGTACCGAGGCTATTTTTAACAAAGAAAAATAAAAAAAATCAAGAAATGTGCAGTATACAGTAATTGGGTACTCACCTACAGAATGTTGTGTTAAATTGATGGTGAAAGATGCTTGATTAAGTACAGTACTGCCAGTTGATGTAATGCAATGCAATGACTACCAGCAGCATGGGAGACACACAGTACCCCTGCAAAATGGCGGGTCAGAACGGCAGCACGGGAGAGTCAGACTCCTGTTACAGGGGTATTGAGGTGTTCCAACTTTTAACAGCACCAAGAAGCTGAGTAGTGGCAGTTTGGAGAACTACCCCTACTGACTAACTCGGCCACTGCGGGAGACTCGGACTTGGACTCGGCAACATTACCGGTTATTGAGGTGTTGTTTTCGGAGTGAGAATTTTGCCGGTTAATAGAGAATTCCGGATATTTAGGTGCCATTTAAACGAGAGTTTCCTGTAAAATGTCCCAAGGCACTTCACAGGAGTATTATAAGACAAAAATTTGACACTGAGCCACATAAGGAGGAATTAGGGCAGATGACCAAAAACTTGGTCAAAGAGGTAGGTTCTGCAGGGGATTCCCAGGAGTGTGTCAGTATTTGAAGGGGATTCCCAGGAGTGTGTCAGTATTTGAAGGGGATTCCCAGGAGTGTATCAGTATTTGAAGGGGATTCCCAGGAGTGTGTCAGTATTTGAAGGGAATTCCCAGGAGTGTGTCAGTATTTGTCAGGGATTCCCAAAAGGAGGAAAGAGAGGTAGAGAAGCGGAGAGGTTTAGGAAGGGAATTCCAGAGCTTAGGGCCTAGGCAACAGAAGGCACGGCCACCAATGGTTGAGCGATTATAATCAGGGATACTCAAGAGCACAGAATTCGAGGAGTGCAGGTATCTCGTGGGGTTGTGGGGCAGGAGGAGATTATAGAGATAAGGAGGGGTGAGGCCATAGAGGGATTTTAAAACAAGGCTAAGAATTTTGAAACACAAAATAAGCCATTGAGTGACACAAACTGCATAGTCACATGAATTGTAACATCCACCAGTTGAGTGGTTTTATTTTGCACATTAAATCCCAGCACACAATATAAATCCAATTCACAGTTCTGATTTCAGGTAAATTAATCTGGGGATTGTTCGGAGTTTAGACATAATGAAAATGGAACAGTTAGACTCCTTCAAAACAAACTGTATCATAATAAGTTAAAATGAAAAGACATATATTAGGAATAGATAGGTTATAAACAAACAGCTCGTCTAAAAATTTCAAAAAACAAAAGTTGTATTTGTACCTCTGCAAATATTACTACTAGTAACATTGAAATATGTTGTACAAAAATAATTTATGAACTCCTTTTCAGTTGCTTTTGCCTAATTCCATTCCCTCTGCAGGCCACCAACACCATTACTGTGCACTTGTGTGAAAACTGTGGTTTGATGGTTGGGAATCCAATGTACTTATAAGCTGCACTCTTGCTAAATCTGCAGTTATCTCGAACATGTTTGGTGTTGAACACTACAATACCACAGAGTGCAAGTCACTAGCTGGTTAAAGAAATATAAGAAAACCAAGGATGTGGCGAGAATGAGGAACTTAAAGAAATTATTATTAGTAAAAAAACCAGTACTAGCAAAGTTAATGGGACTAAAAGTTGATAAATCCCAAGGACCACATGATCTACATCCTAGGGTTTTGAAAGAGGTGGCCATTGGGATAGTGGATGCATTGGTTGTCATCTTCCAAAATTCTATAGATTCTGGAATGGTTCCTACAGATTGGAGGATAGCAAATGTAACCCGGTTATATAAGAAAGAAAATGGGGAACTACAGATCAGTTAGCCTCACATCAGTAGTTGGGAAAATACTGGAATCTATTATAAAGGATGCAATAACTGGGCACTTAGAAACTAATAATAAGATTGGGCAGAGTCAACATGGATTTATGAAAGGGAAATCCTGTTTGACAAACATATTGGTGTTCTTTGAGGATGTAACTAGTAGAGTAGACAAAGGGGAACCGGTAGATGTGGTGTATTTGGATTTTTAGAAGGCCTTCGATAAGGTCCAAATAAAAGGTTGGTGAACAAAATTAGGGCACATGGAATTGGAGGTAATATACTAGCATGGATTGAGAATTGGTTAACAGACAGAAAACAAAGAGTAGGGATAAATGGGTCTTTTTCAGGATGGCAGGCTGTGACTAGTGGGGTTCCGCAAGGATTGGTGCTTGGGCCCCAGCTATTCACAATCTATATCAATGATTTGGATGAGGGGACTAAATGTAACATTTCCAAATTTGCTGATGATACAAAGCTAGGTGGCAGTGTCAGTTGTGAAGAGGATGTGAAGAGGCTTCAAGGGGATCTCGACAGGCTCAGTGAGTGGGCGAGAACATGGCAGATGGAATATAATGTGGATAAATGTGAAGTTATCCACTTTGGTAGAAAAAACAGAAAGGCAGAGTATTTCCTAAATGGTGAAAGGTTCAGGAATGCAGATGCTCAAAGGGACCTGGGTGTCCTTGTACATGAGTCACTGAAAGTGAATGTGCAGGTGCAGCAAGTCATTAGGAAGACAAATGGTATGCTGGCCTTCATTACAAGAGGATTTGAGTACAGAAGTAAAGAAGTCTTACTCCAATTATATAGGGCCTTGGGGAGACCACACCTGGAGTACAGTGTACAATTTTGGTCTCCTTACCTAAGGAAGGATATACTTGCCATAGAGAGGTTGCAACAAAGGTTCACAAGATTGTTTCCTGGTATGGCGGGACTGTCGTATGAGAAGAGATTGAGTAAACTAGGCCTGTATTCTCTTAAATTCAGAAGAATGAGAGGGGATCTCATTGAAGCATACAAAATTATTAAAGGAATTGATAGCGTGGATGCTGGGAGAATGTTTCCCTTGGCTGGGGAGTCCAGAACTAGGGACCATAGCCTCAGGATAAAGGATAGGCCATTCAGGACTGAGATGAGAAGACATTTCTTCAAACAGAGGGTGGTGAATCTTTGGAATTCTCTACCCCAGAGGGCTGTTGAGGCTCAGTCATTGTTTATATTCAAAACAGAAGTCATTAGATATCTGACTCGTAAAGGCATCAAGGGATATGGCGATAGGGTCGGTGAATGGAGTTGAGGCAGAAGATCAGCCATGACCTCATTGAATGGCGGAGCAGTCTCGAAGGACCGAATGGCCGACTCCTGCTCCTATGTCTTATGTTCTTATGTACTTATGTTAAGAATTCTGTAACTGTAATTTGTACACTCTGAATTTGCATAATGCAGATTATAAGAGCAGGCTCAAGAGGCCGTACAGCCTACTCCTGCTCCTATTTCTTATGATATATTAAGATGTATGTTTCAAGTTACTAAAAGGACTCTAGCTGTTTGTAAGATAACAAAAAAAACTACCTTCCGAAGTTCAACTACATTCTTAATATTCTCCACAATCCATTCCTGCTTGCCTGATGTGCAGAACAACCCTCTACCCATTCCTTATGTTGGGAATTTTAACATTTTGCTTAATCTTTTGTTGCGGAATCCTTCCTGGTTATGAACATAAGAAGTTGATGGGCGGAAAAGACCAGCTGGATCATCTAGCCTGCCCCATACCTCACGATAGCTAGGGCTGCCTGAGTAAACACTTACCCAATCCCCCACACCAACCCCACAACCATGTAATCTCCGGGGAGGGAAAAACCAGGGGCAATAAGGGAAAAAATACTCTCCGAATTTCCAATCTGACCCGCTCAGGTTATCAAAACCAGTCCAGGAGATCTCATGGACCATGTGTTATATATAAAAACACTTACCTTCTGTATGATGCAATCTCTGCCCCATTCAAGAACTGGTCCAGCTCCATCTTGAAGACATGCAGAGAGTCAGCACCCACCACACCAGAGGCACACTGCTCTCTGGGGAAAGGACCACCTAATGTCTACTACCCTTACATAGTTTAAACTCATGTCCCTTGGCCCTCCCCAGTCTGTTAAATTGGAATAATCTATCAATAGGCACGTTATCTAGCCCTTCAATTATTTTATAGATCTTTATCAAGTCACCTCTAAGTCTACACTACTCTAAAGTAAATAGCCCAAGATCCTTAAGCCTAAGTAGATTTTATAAGCTAGGAATCATTCTCATAGTTCCCCTTTGGATCTTTTCCAAGGCCATTAAATCACCCATCATGTGAGGGGACTAAAACTGGGCACAGTACTCCAGATGTGGTCTGACCAGCGACTTGTATAGAGACCAAATGGTGTCCTTTGATTTATACTGAATGGTTCTATTATTATTCCGCATTACTCCCTTATCTTTGCCATCTGGTAACAGCATGAAGACTCCATCTGTTTTTTAAAAAGTATTAAACATTTCCAGTATCATAATGGCCCTGAAATTAGGATCGGGAGCTTGCCGCGCATGCAAGCCCCCGATGTGCACTCACCCTGCGCGCCGACATCTGAAGCCTGGGCCTGCTTGCATTTCCTGTCACAGGCCCGGTTCAGCTGTCGGCGCGCAGTGCTAACCTGATCCAGTGGTGTAGTTAGTGCGATGTGCCGGCTGGGATCAGGTGAGCACTGTGCAGCCAATCAGGGGAGGGGAAACTCATTCATGAGTTTGACAGTAAGAGCTGTCAAACTCATGAAAAGTATGGGCTGCCAAAACACCACTTTAACTTTAAATAAAATTTTTAAAAACATCCCACTGATTATAATAACTACAAATAAGTTTTTAAAAATGTTTTAAACAATTAATCAATTTTTTGAAAAAAATAATTTTTTTAAAAATAAGGTCTAAAACTAAACTTACCTTACAGTAAATTATAAACCTGTGGAAAAAAAAATTCTACATTGTACTAAAAGCCCACTTACCTGTAAAACTAAGTACTTACGTCTGGTTTTTCCACGCGTAAAAACCGGAGGCATTTACACTCGGGCAACTCTGAAAAAAAAAAGGAATTTCACTGCGCACGCGCTGCCTGTGCAGTCGTGCACGTTCTGCCTCTTAACCCCTTGGGTCAGAGGACAGGAAATGCCGGTTTACAGCGCATGCGCTGTGCATGCTGAAAACCGGCAATTCCTCCGGGCACACGCGTGAGTACCCCATCCGTACTCACGCGTTGTGCCCGGAATTACTGGGCCAATATTGTATGAATTGATCCATCTCACAAGACTGGAAAAAAACAATGCATGAATTTTGCTCCACCTGTTGTGCTGGAGAAGAAGCAACTAGCATCATGCTGCCAGGGCAAGGGAATGAAGGTAATGAGGAAATAAGTGAGCATATGCACTAAGGGAGCCAATAGGAATGGAGATTTCTGACTCTGGATATTGCTTGGTGGCAGAGGTGGAACAGAAAGATCTTGCAGGAACAAAGTGACAAGATATCAGATACACGAAAAAGGCAGTGGAAATATAAGAGGTGCAAAAGACAGTGAAAAGCATCTCTTAGAGGGTAGGACTCGTAGGTGTGTATCTGAGACATATAACAGCAAAGGCAATCTTGGGGAAATGGAGTTACCAAGGAAACATCAGACTGTCAGGAATCTTACAACCTTACAGGATGGCGTGGGGAATTTCAGAAATATGAGGGCAGCAGGGAAGGTCATCATGTTAGAAATGGAGTGAGTAGAAAGGAGTGGGAATTTTACAAGCCTTGAATAAGCATAGGGAGAAAAGAAAGGGATAACAGATACTGAGCTGTTGAGCTGGATATTTCAGTCTGGGCTGACTAGAGTCAGCTTTTCTTAGCTAGTTAAGACAACAAATGAATTATTCTTTAACTTAATGTGGTGTTCATATGACAAAGCTTATACAGATTATGAAAGCTCAAAAGAAGCGATTTATACAAATGGAAACACTATCAGAAAAATTTCTCCAAAGGGAAAGCCTTATTTATTTTTCCAATTACCTTTTGCACACTTCTGTTGGAAAACAGAGCTGTTAAGCAGATAATGTTGCATTCTTCAACCACATTGTGCTGGAGAACACACTATCTTCCAAAATATGATTAGCCCATATGCTCTGGATTTGCCCATTTAAATTATCCCATCTGATTGCTATTAGTTGAGCAATGTGACTGCCACCTGCAGTCTTACAAAGCCATTTGAACAATATTCCATTAATTCTCTTGAATTACTAAAAGTTCAGCCATTTTGTGTTCCAGTGCTAGAAAAAATGTTTTCAGTCTGATACATTATTACCACAAAATACTTACTTTAATTAAGAAAATTGACCTGATAAAGAAATAAATGCACCCTTGAAACTTAAAATTATAAGTGCAGAGTAACAACAGACAAAGGAACAATAGCAGCAAATGGAGAAATAAAAGGAAATGAATGAAGGAAGGAAAGATTGAATGAAGGAAGCGATGATCATAATTATTCAAGTTACTTTGTTTTTCAATGCAGCATAGAAAGTAACTCACTCAGGATTAGTTGACAGTTTGAGTTCTCCATCCCTTCAATCTTCTCTACTATTACAGGAAAACATTTCAAAACCTATTAATGTTAATACCTGTGAAAAAAAAAACTGACTTTCCATGTGAAACGGAAGAAAAAGATTGATTTACACCACCAGATGCTCATGATACTCATATGATTAGACTTGTATTTTCAGTTTATTTTTCTTCTTTTTGTCTTGGCTCACCGTGATGAAAGGTGTTAGCGTTGGACAATTGAATGTTCTCTGCATGTTATCCTCGGTGTCGAGAATGCCAGCTACACCAACAGTCAGGACCATACCAGTAATCATGCACTAGAGGGTGTAAGTGTTGGAGTTTAAGGGATTCTACAGCAAGTACTATCCCAATCTGCATAGAGTTTTATGGGAATGGTAAATTTTCTGGCAAGTTACGCATGCTTTTTGCAGCATGTTCCTGAAAAAGCATAGGGGGGAATTTTACGGGGGAATCAGTGGCTCGATCAGTGGTGGGTCGGGTGGGAAAATGTTTTTTTTTTACAGCGGGCCACCTTGCACCTTTACCAAATGTTGGGTCTGCCAGCGCTGAGCAGACCCGACATGCAGCGGCGGGGGAGGCAATTAAAATCATTAGTGGCTTGTTTACAGCCACTTAACAATGCTTTTTTCCAAGCTTTTTGATTTTCACAGATCACCCACCAGTTTCCAGCTGTGCCTAGGCCTAATCTGTGAAGCTGAGGCGGGAGGTCATTGGCCATTGTTTCAGCTGATGGGTTGACAGCTTCTAATGTCAAGTCAAAGCTCCCAGCTGATTCAGATAACTTCCCTTTGCCACTAGCTTCTCTAAACTGCCTTTCCACTACAGATTCAGAATGCTGCAAGTCTTTACACAAGTGTCCATCCAGTCTGACCTCATTACCGCTCCCACCATTGACAGTTCACTTCTGTCATCTCTACTTCACCTGCCATCTATTCCATCAGCATCATTGCCGCTTAAACTCTTTCACCTTGGTCCTCAGAATCCCAGCACGATCAGCTCCAACACCAGCATCACCAGGCACACCAGCAGCACCAACAATAACACAAATCTGAACTGCAATCAACTGATGCTGCATGTGACAGAGGGCATCAGCACCCAAGCACATTTCTGCCTGGGAGGCCAGGGATGGCCTCAACATAGCCAGATTTAAATCACTCGATGCTGTATATGCTGGCTGTCACATGATGTGCCAGGTTGGCACCACCCCACATCAACACGATTAAGCATCCTTACAATGCCAAAGCCATTCTTTTCACACTCATCACCATTGCGGGGGAACCGTTATGTCTCACCATTCACTGCAAATCACTAAGCCACTTCCAAAGGTGTACATAAATCTGGCCAATAACGCAAAGTGTTGAAAATAAGATTTCAATGTTTGACACCACAGTCACAGAAACATTACATGAACATTGCATAAAACACCCACGTGCCTACCTTTGTGTGTTGTTAGTTGGTATGATTGGACTAAGATGAGGGTGAGTGTGAGGGGTAGCTAGTGCGATGGGAAAGTGATAATGTAGATAGAGAGGGATGGGTGGAGGTGGAAGGTAAGTTGGTGTGAGTAAGGATGTGCAGGGGTAGGGTAGGGAAGAGTAGGGAAGGCAGAGTGATGGGGATGTGATGAGTGGAACAGCAGGATGTGGTTGAGTGTGGATTTGCTGTAACATTTTGTGATCTACTGAGATCATTGAAAGGTTTGTGCCACTGCAGCCTGGTCCTCCTGACGACATCCCTGCTTGTGTCCTCCAGTGCAATGTGCAACCAGGCTGCGTTTGTCTCCTGAGGAGGACTCTTCTGCCCATTGGAAGGGAAGAGAACCTCCCTGCCTGCTGTGAACCTATCCTTAAGCATATTGGGAGAGAGTCATGGGAGAGCCTGGGGACAGCCCTGCAACCTCTGTGTAGTGCTTGTCAGTGTTTGCAGCACCATAATGCTGTAGAACACTTACACTTAAGCTATCTAAGTAGCTGAGGTTCTTTAGGTTAGGATTCATTCTCGCTGCTCTTGTCTGAACCTTTTCTAAGGCCACTACATCACCCACCATGTGAGGGGACTAAAACTGGATGCTGTACTCCAGGTACTGTCTGATCAGTGACCTGTGCAGCGACAAAATGGTGTCCTTTGATATATATTGAATGGTTTTATTAATACAACCCAATAGCATGTCAGCATCAGCTACAGCTTCTCTATATTGGTCATGAACCTTCAATGATCTGTGCACAATAACACCTAGATCTTTTTCTCTCTGAATATTGTTCCCTGGAAATGATACACGTGTTCTGTGTTGGTCTGACCAACATGCTCGGCACTACATTATCCACATCGTTCTTTTTATTTGTTTATGGGTTGTGGGCGTCACTGGCAAGGCCAGCATTTATTGCCCATCCCTAATTGCCCTTGAGAAGGTGGTGGTGAGCCGCCTTCTTGAACCACTGCAGCACATGTGGTGAAGGTACTCTCACAGTGCTGTTAGGTAGGGAGTCCCAGGATTTTGACCCAGCGACGATGAAGGATCTGCGATATACTTTGAAGTCAGGATGGTTTGTGACTTGGAGGGGAACGTGGAGGTGGTGGTGTTCCCATGCACCTGCTGCCCTTGTCCTTCTAGGCGGGTTTGGGAGGTGCTGCCGAAGAAGCCTTGGCGAGTTGCTGCAGTGCATCTTGTAGATGGTACACACTGCAGCCACGGTACGCCGGTGGTGGAGGGAGTCAATGTTTAAGGTGGTGGATGGAATGCCAATCAAGTGGGCTGCTTTGTCCTGGATGGTGTGGAGCTGTTGTTGAAGCTGCAGTCATCCAGGCAAGTGGAGAGTATTCCATCAAACTCCTTAATTGTGCCTTGTAGATGGTGGAAAGGCTTTGGGGAGTCAGGAGGTGAGACACTCGCTGCAGAATACCCAGCCTCTGACCTGCTCTTGTAGCCACAATATTTATGTGGCTGGTCCAATTAAGAATCTGGTCAATGGTGACCACAAGGAATGTGGTGGAGTATTCAAAAATGGTCATGCCATTGAATGTCAAGGGGAGGCGGTTAGACGCTCACTTGTTGGAGATTGTCATTGTCTGGTACTTGTGTGGCCTGAATGTTACTTGCCACTTAATAGCCCAGGCCTGAATGTTTTCCAGGTCTTGCTGCATGCGGCCACAGACTGCTTCATTTGATTGCACTCCTCTACTTTATTAACCCTTGCACAGATTTGAATGTAATCTGCAAACTTTCTGACCATACTCGAAACACCTCTGTCCAGGACATTAATAAAGACAGTGAATAGTAGCGAGCCCTCGGACCAATCCTCAGGGGACACCATTAGTAAGGTGCATCGAGGCTGTACCATATCTGTTCACTCCAACTATGCCCATTTAAATTGGAAATCAGGGTCCTATGACATCAATAAACCCAAAAATGTCATTTTTGGGCTGATCTGGTTGGAGAGTGTTTTGGTGGAAAACGGCGTCCGAGACGAGTGCGCACACTTCCGATGGGAAGTTCCATGGATGCCACCTTGATAAAGGGATTTGTATGCACACCTAACGACCACTGGCAGGCAGGTTATGATGTCAATCAGTGTGCAACACTGATTTGATTCCAGCACAGCCAGTTTTGAATGCCCACACTCCAGCCTTCACCCTGTTTTAACCTCGCACAGCTGAACACGATGTTAAATGGCATGAAGGACCTTCCCCCACCAGCCCCACCCCACCAGTGCTACTTAAAGGGATCATGAACTAATTACAGGTTAGTTGCTGGATTATTTATTCTGGATTCTGGTGCAATTAAGCTTTCCTATACTTGCCTAAAGTTTCAATAATCTACAGGGAGTGGTCTGGCTGATGCCAAATTACTTTCTTGTTGATTTAAAACCCTGTGCTGAAACAAGCTACTTCCAGACACGAGTGGCCAGGTAGGGCTTCCTCTTGGAATTGAGCATGACTGGGAGAATGAAAAGAGGCCACACAGAGCAAAATAAGCTGCTAGAAGAGGGAGGAGGAGGAGGGGGAGAAGGGCTTCTCAGCAGAAGGTCATATCTACTGAGGGTCTTCAGCAACAACCAATGCATGAGACGTCTTCGCTTCAGTAAAAAGGTCTTGACTGAAATCTGCCAAAGGGTGGAGCCACAACTGCAACCTCAACGCAAGGCTAGGACATCATTCGATGTGGCTGTCAAGGTGACAGTGGCTCGTAACTTTTATGTATTTGGCTCCTTCCAGGCTGCTGCTGGAGATATAAGCAATACCTTGCAGTTTGCAATACAGTGCTGCATACTGAGGCACTCCATATACACAGAGACAGCTTCATCCCATTCTCTGTTGCCAGAGACAAGCAGGCAGAGTGAGCACAAGGGTTTGCATGGATTTCAGGCTTTCCCATTGTTGTGTATTTTGAATGTGTATTTTAATTGTCCCACATAGCTTACTGTAGTTGTGATGTGCAATGCACTATGGGAAATAGAATGCATGAAGTGGAGAAGGTTCTCTGGAAAGATGGCTGTTAACTGCACTCTGTCTCCTGCGTACTCTTTTAATTGTTATACAAACAAGGTTATTAAACTCTTGAGATTTAACAAAAGTGGCGGCGAGGACGTCTGAACTTACGTGGCTCTGCTGTGCGGAAGATAGTCTGGTTTTACGTGTTTAAAACTGTTATTATTGCCGTGGACTGTTAATTAAAGTGAGGCTGGCTCGAGGATAAAGGAGCTTGAAATGGTGGGAAGACGAGATGGCATATAAGGTACTAACGACTTGAGGAAGGGGAAGAAAAACAGTGAGTAAATTGGAAAGGACATTTATTCAACTGTGAAACGATCTGTGATTTGAAGCAGTTAACTGATAGTGATTTTAGTTGAGTTCAACATTGGAAGGTTCCTTAGTGAATGATAATTAGGAGCCTGAGAGAAGGAAAATGGATGGAATTATCGGTAACATTGGACCGTTTGATGAGAATGTCGAACAATGGAGCTCATACACAGAACGATTTGAATACTTCACACAAGCAAATGACATTGGAGGGAACAAAGTAGTACTTACATTGTTAAGTGTGATGGGACCAAAGACTTTCAATCTTTTGTGTACTTTAGTGCATCCAGATAAACCAGGGACTATACAATATAGCGAAATTGTGGAGATACTAAAAGGGCATTTTTCACCCAAACCCCTAGTCATAGCTGAGAGGTTTAGGTTCCACAGGCGTAACCAGGAAGAAGGAGAAACAGTGACCATGTTTGTAGCTGCACTAAAAAGACTATCAGAGCACTGTGAGTTTAATGACGTGCTAAATGATACTATAAGAGACAGGCTAGTGTGTGGTATGAGAACTGAAGCCATACAGAAGAGGAAGAGACTATTAACGGAGAGTAATCTGACTCTACAAAAGGCCATTGAAATCAGTATTTCCATGGAATTGGCAGCTAAGGAAGCTCAACAGTTGGGTGCAACAGAAAAAGTGCACAAAGTAAGAACAGAGAGCCAAGGGCTATGCTTCCGTTGTGGCAAAACAGGGCATCTTGCGTCTGCATGCTGGTGTGTGGACATGGATGGCCACAGCTGTGGTAAAAAGGGACATATTCAGCGCGCTTGCAGAAATAAAAAGGACACAGAGAAAACGTCAAAGACGGAAGGAAGAAAAAAACATTAAAGAAGCATGTTCGCTCTGTAGAACAGGACAAAACAAAGGCAAGTGACACTTCAGAGGAGGAACTATTACTGAACGTGCTTACTGTAGCTGGGGATTCGCATGGCTACTGGGTCTCACCCTTGCTAGAGGGGCAGCCTGTGCGAATGCAGATCGATACCGGGGCAGCAGTATCTCTTATGTCAGAGACAGTCTACAAAAAGACATTAAAGCACCTTCCACTTCAGCCAGCTAACATAGCGTTGAAGACATATACCGGTGAAAGAGTAACCGTGAGAGGTATCACTGAGGTCACAGTTCAGTTGAATGGACAAATTGGAAGTTACCACTTTATGTAGTTAAAGGAGACTACCCCTCCCTGCTGGGACGTTCGTGGGTGGAGAGAATAAAATTAGACTGGTTATCAGTCTACATGATGTCACACAATGATCCAGGCTTACCCGCCATCTTAAAGAAACATGCAGAAGTCTTTAATGGAGAACTGGGTAGCATGAAAGTTATTACTGTGAAGCTTCGTATTAAGCAGGATAGCAAACCCAAGTTTATGAAGACACGACCCGTACCTTATGCCATCAGACCAAAAGTCGAGGCTGACTTAGAAGCCCTAGTTGAAAGCGGAGTACTAGAACCAGTCAGCGTGAGTGAATGGGCAATGCCCATCATACCAGTGCACAAGGAAGGGGGTGGAGTTAGGATATGTGGAGATTTTAAAGTAACTGTTAACCCTGTATTGTCAGTGGAGCAATATCCGCTTCCCCATATTGATGATTTGTTTTGCGGGACTTGCTGGGGGCCAGAAGTTTAGCACAATCGACCTCTGTCAAGCCTACCTGCAAATGCATGTGGATGAACAGTCACGAGAAATGCTGACTATTGTAACGCACAAGGGCCTATTTAGGTATCGTCGACTTCCTTTCGGAATTACATCAGCTCCAGCACTTTTCCAACGTGCTATGGACCAGATCCTTAGTGGATTGCCTGGAGTCCAGTGCTACTTAGATGATATCTTAGTTACTGGGTGTGATGACCAAGACCATCTGCATAACTTGGACGCAACGCTACAGAGACTGAGGGATTATGGACTCAGAGTTCGCAGGGATAAATGCGATTTTTTTCAGGCATCAGTTGAGTACCTCGGTCATGTGATCGATGCCACAGGCCTTCACAAGGCACCGTCCAAGACCAAGGCAATTGTGGATGCCCCAGCACCTGAAAATATCAGCCAGCTGCGTTCTTTTTTAGGGTTACTGTACTATGGACGGTTCATACCAAACCTAGCCTCGATGCTGAGGCCACTGCATTGGTTGCTATGTAAAGACAAGAAGTGGGAATGGACTAACAAGTGCCAGGAGGCGTTCATGACAGCAAAGGACACGCTCCTGAAGTCAGAGGCTTTGACGCATTTTAACCCGTCATTACCAATACAGTTAGCTTGCAATGCATCGTCATATGGCGTGGGAGCGGTCGTTTCTCATATCATGCCAAACGGAGAAGAGAAGCCGGCAGCATTCGCAACTAGGACTTCGAACAGAGCTGAAACTAACTACGCCCAAATAGAACGAGAAGCACTGAGCATCGTTTTTGGCATTCGCAAGTTTCATCAATATTTGTACGGGAGACATTTCACCCTACTAACAGATCACCGCCCTCTCACGACCATCTTCGGGCCACATACAGGGATTCCGTCACTTACTGCGAGCAGAATGCAAAGGTGGGCGCTGCTGTTGTCTGCACACACATTTGACATTAGATATCGCAAGTCTGACCTGCACGGCAATGCCGACGGTCTTTCCAGGTTGCCGCTGCCTGTCACCAAGCCTATGACGCGTAGCATGGACATCTGCTATTTTAGGCAGGTGGAGAACGCGCCTGTTACTTCGACACAGGTCTGACGAAACACCAGAAATGACCCAGTGTTGTCTGCAGTGCTGGACATTATCATCTGGGACAAGCTTGACAGCGATGACCCAAACCTGAAACCATGGCCTAGAAATTCGGTGGGTTGCGCCACCAGTTAGCGCCCAAAGAGGGCACTTAGTGGGTTTAGTGCCACTGGTCACGCCTCCCGTGAAATTTAGCGGGGCGCTAATGGCGGCGTTAGCCGTTAGCGCTGCGCCACCATCGATGATGTCATCAGTGTGCACAGCGCCCCGCTACTGCCCCGATCGTGAAATTTGGTAGCACCCCCTGCTGAAACGCCGGTCGCAATTTGCGACCGGTTCAGGGGGGCCTACCTGCGGCGGTAGAGGCGCTGAGGTATGGGGCGGCCATTTTTTTTGCTGGCTGCCTGCCAGCATCTCTTCGCGCAGCCGTCCCCGGCCTCCTGAGCCCCTCCCCCCCCGTGTTGTGCCGGCTGTCTCCCAAGAGCCCGGCACTTCTCCTCGGTGCCGGGCTCTTTTGCCGGCACTCGCGATCTTAGATCACGCTGCAGCAGGCCCCTCCCCTTTAAGAAGGGGAGGAAGGCCTGCAGTGCCGCAGCGCACCATGCTGCAGCGTGTGGAGCTGTGGCATGTTGCGCTGTGAACTTCAGTTGCAGCGCCCCAAGACGGATGTGGGGCGCCTCGAGTGGCGCCGCACTTCTGTTTGGGGTGCTCAAACTGAATTTCCGGCTGGCGCTCGTGGCTCCATCTGGGGCGGTACTTCCGGCGCCCAGGCAAGACTGGGGCGCCACCGAATTTCTAGGCCCATATCTCTTAAGGAGAAATGAACTGTCAGTGCAGTCTGGATGTTTGCTGTGGGGGAGGAGAGTGGTTATTCCACCATCGCTACGGAAACCAGTGTTACAGCAACTACACTCCGGACACTGCGGAATGGTTCGTATGAAAGAAATAGCGAGGAGCTACTTCTGGTGGCTGGGTATGGATGGACAGATTGAGGACAAAGCTAAAACCTGTTCCTCATGTCAGCGAGTTCGTAATGTGCCACAGCTTGCACCTCTTCACCCCTGGGACTTTACGGAGGAAGCATGGCACCGCATTCATGTAGACTTTGCAGGTCCATTCGAGGAGAGAATGTTCCTGGTGGCTGTTGATGCGCACAGTAAGTGGCCAGAGGTTGTTATAAGGAGGTCCACCACCGCTGAGAAGACCGTTGAGAAGTTAGGTGAGGTGTTCAGCCGATTTGGATCTCCGATGCAACTTGTCTCAGACAACGGTCCACAGTGGGTGTCACAAGAAATGGCTACATTCCTGCAGGTGAATGGCGTACAACATATCAGGGCTGCACCATACCACCCTGCGACCAATGGTCTAGCTGAAAGCTTTGTTCAGACCATGAAACACTCTATAAAGGCATTGCAAGGCCAGGGAATGCTACATCAGTGCCTGAATAGTTTCCTGTTGAGCTACAGGAACACACCACATGCGACCACAAAAGCATCACCTGCCACTCTACTGCTCAAAAGAGAGCTAGGAACCAACTTTGACCTGCTGAAACCGCCAAAGGTGAAAGACGTGGTACAGTATCAGCAGGACAAGTAGATCAAGCGACGTGAACAACGCTCCAAAGACAGAGTCTTCAGTCCAGGTGAACATGTGTTGGCATGGAACTACTGTGGTGGACCTAAGTGGGTTCCTGCTACTGTCATTACACAGACTGGTCCAGTATCCTACACTGTACAGACACCCGAGGACATTGTCCGGAAGAGGCACACCGATCAGCTTCTACGAAGTGCAGCAACACCCACTGAACCACCAACAGCAGTTTATCTGCCATTGGTTGATGCTGTGGGTCATCCGCCTTCTATACCGAGAGGCTCACCTTCTGAGGAAGCAGCCGCTTCAGCCCCTATCTCATCAGCAAGGGAGACCTGTATACAGGCACCTCAGCCGCCTACACCTGTGTTGACATCACCTGTGAGAGACAATGAACTGGAGAGCCAGGTTGACTGCCAGTATCCTACCAGAGAGCGGCCGGCCCCTATAAGTTTGAACTTATAGTTCAGAGGCTTATCCTTTATCTGTGTTTTATTGTGTTATTATTGTGTTTTAAAAATTTTGAAATATTATTGTGTTTTTAAATGTTGTGGTTCTATTGGGACACCTAATGTAAGAGGGGAGGAGATGTTGTGTATTTTGAATGTGTATTTGAATTGTCCCACATAGCTTGCTGTAGTTGTGATGTGCAATGCACTATGGGAAATAGAGTGTATGAAGTGGAGAAGATTCTCTGGAAAGATGGCTGTTAACTGAACTCTGTCTCCTGCGTACTCTTTTAATTGTTATACAAGCAAGGTTATTAAACTCTTGAGATTTAACACCCATGGCGAAGGGTGCCATTGACTCCACGCACATTGCTTGTGTGCTCCTCATTTGAACTCGACCATTTTCATGAGCTGAAAGGGATTCCACTCCCTCAATAGGCAGTTGGTGTGCGACCACAAGCAACACCTACAATGAGAGCTATGCTGACACAAGGAACATTATAGAGCACATCATCGGTGTCCAGAAGCAACTTTTCCACTGCCTGGACCACTCTGGAGCAGCCCTGCAGTACTTAGCTGAGCGGGTATTAAGATTTGTGGTAGTATGGTGCATGCTGCACAACCTGGTCATTATGAGGGAATAGCGGTTGCCACCACCTATCAGGCAAGAAGCTGAGGAGTAGGAGCATGAGGAGAGGAGGAGGAGAAGGAGGGGGCGGAAGAGGAGGAACTGCAACATTAAGTGGAGGAACAGGAAGAGGAAGGGAGGCTACAACGTAGAGAGCCACTTTCTGCCAGGACTCTATGTGATCAAATAATTAATAAACGATACCAGTAACCTCAACCAATTCATCAACAGTCCCACGCTCCTTATCTTTCCTCTATCACTGGTGATCACATTGTCCTCTTTCCAACAACACAAAAATAAAAACCAACAGAGAAGGCACATTGCAATCCAAATTTATAAATTCAATCATTACATAATGCATACAAAAATAAATGAATTTCTTTTGTGCATTCCTTACTGCCTGTTTTCCCCAGTGGCTGCAGCATGAGTGGGGGAAGGCTGCTGACCTCCAATTGAGGAGACTGCAGGTGGCCTTGGAGGATGACCTCGAGCAGCTCTGGGCCTAGTAGGTCCAGCAGGTACAGCAAGCAATTAGGAAGGCAAATGGTATGTTAGCCTTTATTGCAAGGGGCAGGAGTGGTGGGATATAACATTTGAAGATGAAGTCACTGACCTTGACCATGCGTGTGATGTCATTAAACGTCTTCCTGCACTATGTCCAGGTCCTCGGGGCTACACTGCTGGCATTGACCACATTGGCTATCTGCTCCCACTGCACTCCTGTGTGTTGCCCGGAGGGCCTCCTGGCCCCCTGTGGAAAGAAGACCTCTCTCCTGGAGTTGACCTCCTGTACCAAGGCATCCAGTGCTGCATCGGAGAATCTTGAGCCATTACTCAATGTTGTGTCTCTAATAACAGCTTTCACAATCACTTCCACCACCTGTTGCAGGCGGAAGGCACCTCTCTTTTAAGAGGTGCAGACTGCATTTAGTAGTGCAGGCTAGCTTTACTTGGAACTAGCCTCACATGAGCTTGGGCCCCCTGCTGAGTGCCCAGCCACTCAGCAGTGCATTCAGCACTTGGCTGAATGCCACAATCATGCAATGTAGCAGGCAGCACAAATATTAAGTGCTGCCTGCAGTCCTCCAAATGGGCAAGGATTCCTATCGCACCGTGATCCTCACACCCGTTTTCAGAGCTACCGAATTTCTAGGCCCTGAAGTCTTACTGCAGTTATATAGGAATTTGATGAGGCCACGTCTGGAATACTGTGTACAATTTTGGTTACCTTACCTAAGGAAGGATATATTTACCTTAGAGCGGGTGCAACAAATAATCACTAGATTGATTCCTGGGATGAGAGGACTCTCCTATGAGGAAAGATTGAGTAGAATGGGCCTAAGGAGTTATCTCAACAAGGTTGAGTGACGGGGTCTCTTCATCTTCACTGTCTTCTTCCTCTTCTTCCACTGACTGGGAAGACTCCAGTTCTTGAGTATCTGGAAAGAAAAAGGGACAGTGTTGGGTTGTGGTGACGGGAGAGGAGAAAGTAAGAAGTGCGTGCATACACCATCTGCAGCATCTAATTCAGAAGATATTGTGGGTTGTAGGAGAAGTGAGATAAGAGGAGGATTACGTAAGGGGTTCTCCTCTTTAGTTCACAGAGGTTTCTCTCTCTAGAGGCCTCTCTCTCCCTCTTGCACTGTAAAACCTTGAGTGGTTCGACCCACTCACCCCTTAGGTTCTAGACACTGGACTTAGATGCAGGAACAACAATGCAGAGAATACTCTTATAGACCAAGTTTAATGAAACAAAATGAAATTTTATTGAATAAGGAAAAACAAATCAAATGCATGCAAATAAGAGGGTACGTGGGAGGGAAAAACAAATCAAAATACAGTACTAACTAAAATAGATAGAGGCATATTATACTTTACAAACGTCATCATGAAATGGGGAAACACACGGAACATCGAGGGACAACAACTCATGTTAATTATACCCAAAATGCCCACCCCCTTAAACCTATCTAGATCCGATTATGAAGGGCCAGAAACATGCTCACCAATTCAGTTGGAAAAATTATAGAGTTTTGAAACAAGTCTGCGTTTTGATCCCCTCAGGCGTCCTGTTTCCACGTGGTCAGTGGGGCCACAGCGAGCTGTGCCACACTTCTCTCTCTATCTCTCTCTCTCAAGGTGAAGGTCACGGGCAGGCAGGACACTGGCAGGCCTGGACGTCGGTGGGGATGGAGACCATCTGTTTGACCACGGTTGGAGAGGTCTCTAGCTGGTTACCATTTTCATATGGGTTTCTTCTGTAGGGCTGCTGCCCTTTTGTCTCGTCAGCGGCCCGGGGTTTGTCGACGATCTCCCAATGGTTACCCCGGTGTGGGTATCGCAGACTTGAATCACCTTCTTGATGGCTGCCTCGTTCTTCTTCTTCAATCCCTCCGAGCTGGTGATCTGTGAAAGAGGATGATGAGCCTCCTGATAGCTACCGATGGCTACCCCGGGACTCCAAATATACTTCTCAAGGGAAGCCTTTATCTCCCGCCAAATCAAGGTTAGTCTTTGTTTAACTTTTGGCAGGCTTGTTGCACAGCGGGGTAGTTATTATTATTTAAACTGCTTTCGGGATGGCCGGTGATGGCCATCTCTGGTCTGGAATGACCCTACTTTGTTTTGAATGTCTTCTTGATGTCTTTAATGGGTTTTTGATGCTCCCCTTATGAATATAAAACTGTTTTCATTTTGTCTGGGTAAACATTTAGATGGCCTTTATCTACAGGCTGATCTGACTGGATCTGCATCCAATCCATATGTATGTGTTTGTGTCTGGTTTTGTTTTCTCAGAAACGGCCTTCCAGAACTTACTGTGGGTTGAATCCACAAAGGCTGTCTGGGGACTGCAGGAACCATTTTAAAGTGTCCAAAAAGCTAGTCACGGGGTCTGGCGGCCATTTTATATGCCCCTTTTTCCTGGGCTTCTTTTAAAACAGTCTCTAAAACAAGGCCTCTTCTGCCAATAGACCCTTATAATACAATGTTCAATTTTGCGGATCTTACAATTAGGTATGCAAATATTCTCATCATCTATCATTTCAGCCCAGCCAGTGGCCACGGCCTCAGTGATGCCCCTTCACACGATGGCCAGCATTGTCTCCTCCATGGGGTTAAAACATGCAGGTGTGCTTGTCCTACACCAGTTCTTTGCTGCTGCCTGTTGTTATGCATCACCTTCTCCTGCAAGAAAGAGGAAGTGTATCAGTGAGTGTCCTTCAATATGTTTCGGTGATATGGCTGTCTTGGTTGAATAGTTGCCAGTGTGTGCAAGCTGTGAGTTGTGGGTGTGAGGCTTGTGTGAGGGTGAGGTAAAGCATATGAATTTTAGGGTTGAGTACGGACTGATAGAGATTGTTGGTAGATGGGTGATGGGGGTGTATAGAATTGAGCAGTACACGAGGTTAGAGTTAGCATATGCCATTTGAAGATTAACTCACACACCTTAACAAATTGTGTCAGATCGTTCCTGCACTGCATCTAGGTCCTAGCCCCTTTAGGGCTACCCCGGATCAGGCGTGTTCCCCAGACATTCACTTTCAACTAAAGTTTGAGGTAACCGAATCCTAAAGATGCTTAATTGGGTCTAAAGGTCCAGACTATCTCTCCCTAAAGGAAAGGAACAACCTGAAGATGTTACCGTCCTCCAGATAGCACTTTTATTAAGTTTAGCTAGACTGTAATGTTCCGGATATTATGATGGTCCGGAAAACTCCCCCAGAATTCTGCAACTCCTCACCAAAGAGCGTACAGAGATTCAGTTCGCGAGTTTGATACAGAATTATTATGTGAGACAATTCTAAAAATATATAGATTTATTAAAGAACCGACATGTAATTACAATAGGTGTTTCAATCGCAACATTAACAGTTCCAAAAACAGAAAGCTTACAATTCTATTATCAGAGATCCTTATTCTCAAATCTTAACTTCGCTACAGGTTTACAGTTCTCAGTCTTTATTCCAGGATATCCACCAAAATCAAATACAGTACAATACCTTGATCCCTGAGGTACAAAGACTTGTAGACTTACAGAGCCTGCCTCTGAAACCTGAGAATTGCTTTGCCCCTTTACAGCGAGTCTATTATCCCATTTGAAAGTTCAATATTTATATCAATAAAGTTCATTATTTATATCCAGTGGTATTTTCTTTGAAGTTTTCTGCTAATGTAAGCTAATTATCTCTAGTCATTTTTCTGCTGACCCCTGCTATTATTAGTCAGTTCAGCTGATAGCAATACAGACTCGTGTCTCTCCTTTAGGTGCTCAAAGCTTATCATAAATATCGGTGTAACAGCAGGTGCAACTAGTTGATGTCATTCTTACCAAGGTCTTCTGTTTGTGTCTTTTTATGACGTGTAAATTAAAACATCTCAACCAGGGTGATCGATGCAATTCTTAGTTACCTCAGCTGGTTGCAACACAGAATCATGTCTCCTGTGTTTTATTTGATGTAATTTTTATGAAGGCATATGTTTCTTAATTTTATGTGTTTCTTTCCGAAGTGTAATTTAGAACACCTTAACAGGGTGTACCATTGTGTTCTTTCCAAAGCTTCAGACCATCGGGAGCCTCCAACCTTCTGATTCAACAAGGTTATTGATTCAGTGTCAACAACCTATCTTCTCCCAATAGCCTGAATGCTGTTAACAATACAGCTTCTCCATTGTTAGGTTTTTAGATTTTCAAGCCCAGTTTGTCATGTTACAAAGGCCAGAATTCTTTCATAGAATGGTGTATTTTTCTGAATATGGTTTATTCCTTCACAGGAGCAACACTCATGGCATTGACCTCCACTGCTACATGTATGCACTGCCTCCTGAGCATCTAGCTGGATGACCTCCTGCACCCCACCCTATGGATATAGGACATCTCCTGTTCTTTCTACTGCTTCCCTCAAGACCTCCAGTGGATGTATGAAAACTTTGGTGCTCCCTTTTGAAAAATCTCCCACCACATCTTGCAGCAACAATGTACCTCCCCTTTAAAAAGTGCAGGCTACCTTAAGTAGTACTAGCCACTCACGATATTTGGCCCCCTGCTGATGCGTTCAGCCAAGGAACAGCACGGGTAGCTCTGGTGCCAGGGTAAAGGACTTCTCTGAGAGGATGCAGAACATTTTGAGGGGGAAAGTGAAACAGCCAGAAGTTGTGGTCCATGTGGAAACCAATGACATAGTAGGAAAAGGGTTGATGTCCAGCAGTCAGAGTTTCAGGGGCTAGGAAGGAAGTTAAAAAACAGGGCCTCAAACGTAGTAATCTCAGGATTTCTCCCAGTGCCACGTGCTAGTGAGTGTAGGAATTGTAGAGTAAAACAGGTTAACGCATGGCTGGCGAAATGGTGCAGGAGGGAGGGCATCACATTCCTGGGGCACTGGGACCAATTCTGGGGCAGGAGGGACCAATTCAAGGTGGATGGGTTGCACCTCAGCAGAGCTGGGACAAATGTCCTTGTGTGAAGGTTAAATCATACAGTGGGGGAGGGTTTAAACTAATATGGCAGGGGGTGGGCACCAGGATGAAACATTAGAGAGGAAAAACAAGGTGCACAGAGAACTGGGAGAGGCAAACAGCACTAGAATAAAGAATATTTCAGAAATAGGAGGGATCAGATAGCGGATAAATGTGAAGCAGTCTAAAATGGATTGGGAGTGCATGTGCGTAAATGTACGGAGCGTGGATAATGAGGTTGGTGCACTGCAGGCACAAGTTGCCACATGGGACTATGATATAGTGGCAATAACAGAGACCTGGCTCAAAGAAAGGAGGATTGGGAACTTAGTATTTCTGACTGCAAGATTTTCAGGCAAGATATGGGGAATAAAAGGAGGGGAGGTGGCAGTATTGATCAAAAGAAATGATTAGATCACAGGAGAGGGATGATGTAGTTGAGTGGTCAAAGACAGAGTCTATTTGGTTAGAATTAAGGAACAATAGAGGAGCTATTATGCTACTGGATGTATAATATTGGCCACCAACTAGTTGGAAGGAAATAGAAGAGCAAATTTGTAGTCAAATTACAGAAAGATGCAAGGACTACTGAGTAGTGATAATGGGGGACTTTACTTATCCTAATATTGACTGGGATAGTAACAGTGTAAAGGACAAAGAGGGGGAGGAGGTCCTAAAATGTGTACAAGAGAACCTTCTTGATCAGTGTGTTTCCAGCCTTATCATAAGCCCAGAAGTGGGGATGTTCGCTGATTGCACAGTGTTCAGTTCCATTTGAATCCCCTCAGATAATGAAGCATTCCATGCCACATGCAACAACACCTGGACAACATTCAAGCTTGGGCTGATAAGTGGCAAGGAACATTCGCGCCACACAAATGCAAGAGAATGACTATCTCCAACAAGAGAATGTCTAACCATCGCCCATTGACATTCAATGGAATTAACTCATTGAATCTCCCACCATCAACATCCTGGGGGTTATAATTGACCAGAAACTCAACTGGACTAGCCACATAAATACTGTGGCTACAAGAGGAGGTCAGAGGTTGGGTATTCTGAGGCACGTGACTCACCTCCTGACTCCCCAAAGCCTTTCCACCATACAAGGAACAAGTCAGGAGTGTGATGGAATATTCTCAACTTGCATGGAAGAGTGCATCTCTAGCAACACTCAAGAAGCTCAACACCATCCGGGACAAAACAGGCCACTTGATTGGCACCCCATCCACAACCTTAAACATTCAGTCCTGCCACCATAATTGCACCATGGCTGCAGTGTGTACCATCTACAAGATGCACTGCAGCATCTCACCAAGGCTTCTTCGACAGCACCTCCCAAACCTGCAACCTCGACCACCCAATTTGACAAGGACAGCAAGCGCATGGTAACACCACCATCTCCAAGTTCCCCTCCAAGTCACACACCATTCTGACTTGGAAATACATTGCCGTTCCTTCATCGTCACTGGGTCAAAATTCTGGAACACCCTCTATAACAGCACTGTGGGAGTACCTTCACCCCACAGGCTGCAGTGGTTCAAGAAGGCGGTTTACCGCCACCTTCTCAAGGGCAATTAGGGATGGGCAATACATTCTGGCCTTGTCAGTGACGCCCACATCCTGTGAGTGCATTAAAAAAATTACGAGGAAGGATGCAGTGCTGGATCTAGTTCTGGGAATGAAATGGGCTTAGTGGAGCAAGTTTCAGTGGGAGAGCATTTGAGGAGCAGTGCTCATAATATCATAATATCATCAGGTTTAGAATAGTTATAGACAAGGACAAGATGCAGTCAAGAATAAAATACTTAACTGGAGGAGGGCTAACTTCAGTGAGGTAAAAGGGATCTGGTCCAGATAGATTGGAATCAAAAATTGGTAGGTAAAGCAGTAATTGAACAATGGGAGGCCTTCAAAGAGGAGATGGTTCAGGTACAGGGCAGACACATTCCTATGAGTGAGAAAGGAAGTGCATCCAAAGCTAGAGCTCCCTGATAACTAAAGAGATAGAGCTGGATTTTCTGAATGGCAAGCTTTTGGAGGCGGGACTGCTGCTTGCCGGGTTTCAGTCCCGTCTCCATCAGCTTCTGGCCAACCAGCGGGATTTTCCCCTGATTGACCTTGTTAAGCCAGCGCAGCAGGCCAATTAGGGGGATGTCAGTGACAGAGCACGTCAACATATAACGTGTCATCTGTCAAGAACTTTTGAAAGAAGAAATGTCATCATTTGACAGCTCTGTGAAGCTGTCAAACACTGACATTCTGTGTAGTTTGATGAGCCCTTGAGCTCAGGACTCATCAAACCTTTCTACTTTGCAGAAATCAGCTGGCTGTTGGATCAGAGGATGCAACAGCCAGTCTGTGACCTCTACAATGGAGATGTCGGGGACTCCGGCTCCACAGCGGCTGAAACAAAGGTCAAAACAAAGGTAAGTTAACATTTTCTAACACTTTACACACACCTCACATACTTACCACTCCACACTTGCACCCATCATTCACCTCTACATCACACTTTAAGACCCCTCCGAACCCGCAGACCTCCTGCTCACCTCCTACACCCTGGCAGGGTTCCCTCAGGTCGGGAAGCCTGCACTTCAGCATGAAAAATGGGGATAATCCTATTTTCTGCCTGTTAACTACTTGTTAACAGACAGTTAATAGGCTTTAATCCATTCCCGCCTCCAAGGAGACAGGACCCGGGCAGGATGGCTTCCCATCTCCTGGCAAGAGGGCACGGAGGTGGGTTGAGGGTGTGTTTGCCACCCGCCCCCAAATTCTGCAACTTTCCCGGCAGTCCCGCCTCCATACCCACCTCCTTGGGGCTAAGAAAATCCAGGTCATAGAGATTAAAATGAAACAGAAACAGCAGGCTTATGACAATTGTAAGGTTCAGAATACAGTAGAGAACCATGATAAATATAGAACATACAGAGGAGATCTAAAAAGGGGAATAAGAGGGGCAAAGAGAGAGTATGAGAATAGATTAGTGGCTAACATAAAAGGGAGCCGAAATTCTTTTTATAAACACCTAAATAGTAAAAGGGTAGTTAAAGGAAGGGTGGAGCCGATTAAGGACCAAAAAGGAGATCTTCTCATGGAGGCAGAGGGCATGATTGAGGTACTAAAGGGAGTGAAATTCATTATCGCCCAGGAATAGATGCTAACTTCTGAAAAATTTGAGATTTAGCGCCAGGCACTAATGAATCTCACTGCACACAAAATTCAGTGCCATCGCTCAAAGAAAGGATGGGAGCACTAAATCAAGCGCTACTGACCTAGCTCAGTGGAGTTAGACTCAAAGCGCGAAGCAATTTCAGGTGCAATCTAATTGCTAGTCATCATTGCCACAGGCACTTTCCAGTTCTTAAAGGGAAGGTTCAATCATGCTACAGAACCTCATTCTCAGCATTGCTGGTTCTGCAGCTGTCTCAGCAAGCATCAGAAGGCCAAGGGGAAGGAACCGGACCACTGAAGGCGGTGTCATTATGGCAGATCAATGGCCCAGGGAGAGAGCTCGCACATTCTGTGACCAAGCATTGGAGGCGCTGGTCTTCGCTGTGGAGAGACGGAGGGCGGTTCTGTAATCAGCAAGTGGCAGGAGGCCCACGCCGCAAGTCTTCCGCACCATGTGGAGGGAGGTAGCCCAGCAGGTCTCGGGCAGCACTGTCGTCCCCAGGAACCACACACAGTGCAGGGAGAAATTTAACGACCTCACTCGGGTGGTTAGGGTGAGTCAATGCTTCAACAAATGCTTCATACCACCATCTGAACCTCAGTCTGCACACACTGCCCAAAGCACCACTCCCCCAAGCACTCACCCACCAACAATCACACCCACATCTCACACCTTGCACACAATGACAGCTATTCAATTATGGCAGGCACATCTCCCAAACCCATTGCTCCACACTCACTCACACAATTTCCTTTCTCTTGCAGGCCAAGGTTGCTCACAACAGGAGGGAGCAGGAATACACAGGCGGGGGACAACCTGACACCCAACCACATTCTGAGCTGGAGGAAAGAGTGCTGCAAATCATTGGGTGCCAGGTGGTGGGCGCATGGCCACCTGCGACGTTGACCCCCTTGTGAACAACAACAGTATGTTCATCCCTACTACTTCTCACATCCCACTTCCCCCTTACCCTATAAGCCTTTCCAACTGTCCAGCTAATATTGCTGCATGCATGCCTTTCTCCCTTCCTGCCCCCTCCCCTCACCTTAACCTGACTCTTGTGCCTTTATGCTTTCAGATAATGAGCAAGCAGCTGAGCAGCCTGTCCCTGAGGGCACCGTAGAGAGCGAGGTGGGAGAAGAGGAGGAGGAAGAACACTTCGCGTCACTGCATCTCTCACCCGCAGGCACCAGCTCAGATATTGGCACTACGTGTTCTTTAGAGGCTAGTATAGTAGCAGGATCTGCACAGGGTGAGGCACCAGGGACGAGTGGGTTGCAGCAAGGTCGGGGGAAAGGGTAGCTCGGGAGTCAGCTCCCCGGAGGGTGAGTTTGCATGCGAGTTCTGCTGCACAGGACTCAGATGAAGATCTCGATGGGAGGCCTTCAGAAGAAGGGTGATGGGCATGCACACAGAGATGATAGGTGCAAGGGCAAGGGTGCCCGAGAGCCTCTCGGCAATGGTAAGAAGTGTGGAGGAGTCCACCTCCAACATTGCACAGAGCTCTGCACACACCATGGAACCCATCATTTGCAGTCTGCAAAGGATGGTGGACTCCCAAAGAGACAGAAGCGACACAGACCTCACGCCGAGTGTGATGGGCGATGTCGCAGCTTCCATTGTAGCACAGGCGGAAGTGACACAACGTCTTAGTGCTGTAATGCAGTCTATGCTTGGTGCCATTGATTCTCAAACTGCTCTCATGCAGTCTCAGCTTGATGCAGCTCTGACTTCTGCCATCGTGGCTGGGTCAACCACAGTCCACCGCGGCTTTCACAGTGTCGCATCAGGCCAGCAATCTGTGCTCCAGCAGATTGGTAGTGATGCTGAGGTGCTGGCCCAGGGCAGTGCCAGTGGGTCAGTGGAGCAGGAAGCTGCTGTCCTCTCTCAGGATAACAGCATTCTTGCTCCCACCATTAGCGCTCCGCCATTGCCCTTGTCGCTGCCTGTCATCCAACCAGCCCAGACTGCTGCTGCCCATGTTGAGGTGGTGCAGTCTACAACTACGCCTTCCAGGCCCAGAGCTGGTCGAGGGCATCCTGCCAGGCCATCCAAAGTCTCCTGCATGGACACTCAGCAGCCTTCCACCCGCCGTGCTGCAGCCACTGGACCAAAACCTTGTAGGAGCACTAGAGTAGTCAAAGGCACAGTAACAAGGGGCACAAAGGGATTGCACAAGACTGAATAGCTAATATTGTTTTTGTAAATATGTGTTCACTGATTATTGATAAATGTATTAATTGGCTTTGGAATATTTTGTGGTTTCTCTCATTTCAGTTTTGCGCTGTGATATGGCCTGCAACAGGGATGGAATGATGGGGATGTGGTGAGCAATGGGGATCTGGGGTTTAATTTATTGGAACTGCAGTCTGATGAGGAGCACCCTTCCAGAAAGCCAATGGAATGTCTACCTCTTCCCTCGCTTCAGTTCCTCCTCCTCCCCCTCCTCATCTTCCTCTTCCTCTCCCTCTTTCTCCTCCTGAGGTGGTCCTGCAATCCCTGGTGGCAAGCGCTGGGCCTTCATGATGGCCAAGTTGTGGAGCTTGCAGCAGACCACGATGAAATGGGACACCCGCTCCGGCGAGTACTGGAGGGCTTGAGCACTCCGATGGTCTGCTAGATGATGTTCCTGTTGGCAGCATGGCTCTCATTATATGAGTGCTGAGCAGGAGTGCTGGGGTTGTGGAGGGGAGTCATGAGCCAGATGGAGAGCAGATAGCCCTTGTCTCCGACCAGCCAGCTATGAGCTTGCTGTGGCAGCTGGAAGAGTGCTTGCACACCGGTCTGGCGCAGGATGAAGGCATCGTGGCTGCTGCCAGGATAGCAGGTGTTCACATTGAGATCGCACACCAACTGCACATTAAGTGAATGGTAGTCTTCACATTTACGGAAGACCTCAGGATTGTTATGCGGTGCCCACAAAGCCACATGGGTGCAGTCAATGGCGGCGTGCAGCATGGGGAATCCCACTATCCTGCCAAAACCACATGCACGTTTGTCCTGCTTCTCTCTGGTGATGGGGAAGGAAATGTAATCGGTTCTCCTACTGTAGAGAGCCTCTGTGACCTCCTGGATGCAGCAATGGATGGCGAACTGTGAGATGTTCGCTATATCTCCTGTTACAGACTAGAAGGAATCGCTGGCAAAGAAATTGAGGGTGACGGTGACCTTGCCTGCCACTGAGAGAGCCGTGGTCGACCTGATCTGAGGCTCGAGGTGTGGTTGCAGGAGGTGGCAGAGATTGGTGACCACATCCTTGCTGAAGCAGAGCCTAATGCACTTCTCCCTGCTTAATTGAAGATAGGGGAAGTGCTCTCGGAATACCCTAGGAGGGTAAGACCTCCTGCTGAGAGCCCTGATGGCTCTCCTCCCCCCTCTGGCCACATCTTGCAATCGTTCTCGCTGCCTCCGCTCCGTAAATCCTAGAGGACAAGGTTGATTGCCAGTACAGCCCCCATTAATGAAACGATGTGTAGCACTTTGAAATTTTGTCAGAAAATGTTGTCATTTATTCTGGGGCTGGATTCGCCTTGCCCCGGCGCTACTTCATTAGCACCCCATTAGCACCCCCACCAGGCATCAACATGAGTGTGCTAACCAACACAATTTCTCCCCCTCAATAACTACTTTGCATCTGTCTTCACTAGAGAAGAGAATGCTGCCAATGTAGCAGGAAAGGAGGAGAGAGTAGTGATATTGGATAGGATAAAAATAGATAAAGAGGATGTTCTTAAAAGTTTGGCAGTCCTCAAAGTCTGGATGGAATGCATCCTAGTTTACTGAGGGATGTAAGGGTGGAAATTCCAAAGCCTCTGACCACAGTCTTCCAATAGTCCTTGGTTATGGGGGTGGTGCCACAGATTGGAGGATTGCAAATGTTACACCCCTTTTTAAAGAAAGGGGAGAGGGATAAACCTGGCAACTAAAGACCAGTCACCTAACGTCAGCGCTGGGGAAACTTTTAGAGACAATAAACTGGAACAAAATTAATTGGCACTTGGAAAATTATGGGCTAATAAATGAAAGTCAGCACAGATTTGTTAAAGGAAAATTGTGTTTGACTAACCTGATTTAACGGAAGTAACGGAAGGGGTTCATCAGTGTAATGTGGTTGACGTTGTGTATATGGACTTTCAAAAGGCATTTGGCAAAGTACCATATGATAACTTTTTTAGCAAAATTAAAGCCCTGAAATTAAAGGGACAGTGGCAGCATGGATACAAAATTGGCTAAGGGACAGAAAGCAGGGAGTAGTGGTGAATGGATGTTTTTCAGACTGGAGGGAAGTACACAGTGGTGCTCCCCAGGGTTCGGTATTAGGACCACTGCTCTTTATGATATATATTAATGACCTGGACTTGGGTATACAGGGCATAATTTTAAAGTTTGCAGATGATATGAAACACAGAAATATAGTAAACAATGAAGAGGATAGCAACAGACTTCAGGAGGACATAGATAGACTGTTAAAATAGGCAGATATGTGGCAGATGAAATCTATCACAGAGAAGTGTGAAGTGATACATTTTGGTAGGAAGAATGAGGAGAGGCAATATGAACTAAATGGTACAATTTTAAAAAGGGTGCACAAAGAGAGAGACCTGGGAGTGTATGTACACAAATCTTTGAAGGTGGCAGGACAAGTTGAGAAAGCTGCTAAAAAAGCATATGTGATCCTTGGCTTTATAAATAGAGGAATAGAGTACAAAAGCAAGGAAGTTATGCTTAACATTTATAACACACTGGTTAGGCCTCAGCTAGAGTATTGTGTTCAATTCTAGGCGCCACACTTTAGGAAGGATGTCAAGGCCTTGAAGAGGGTGCAGAAGAGATTTATTAAAATGGTACCAGGGTTGCGGTACTTCAGCTACGTGGAGGGACCGGAAAAGCTGGGGGTGTTTTCCTTAGAGCAGAGAAGGCTAAGGAGAGAATTAATAGAGGTAGTCAAAATGATGAGGGGTTTTGTTAGAGTGAATAAGGAGAAACTGTTTCCAGTGACAAAAGGGTCGGTAACCAAAGGACACAGATTTAAAGTGATTGGCAAAAGAACTAGGGGCAACATGAGGAAACATTTTTTCTACACAGCAAATTGTTGTGATCTGAAATGCACTGCCTGAAAAAGTGGCAGAAGCAGATTCAATTATATCATTCAAAACAGAAATAGATAAATACTTGAAGGGAAAAAATCTACGGGGCTATGAGGAAAGAGCATGGGAGTGTGATTAATTGGATAGCTCTACCAAATAGCTGGTTCTATAATTCTATGTAACTAAACAATTTAAAGAGAAGGGGAACAGGTTCATAATAGATCTCTACAGCCTGGGGAATGGTGCATTGCAGGATGAGATGATTTGTGAAAGAACATTAGCGGGACTAGAGTACAGAAACTTGTTGAAGCGATTCCAGGTGGATGTTGTGTACATAAAGCAATGAAGCGAGCATACCACAGTGAGGCAGTAAAAAAAAAATTGCATTGCTGACAAAATGGTTCTCAGAAGCAAAAGGACAAGGAAGTAAGATAACACAAAAAAATAAGTAGCCCGGAGGATAAATAAAAGTTGGTGAGAGTTCATATTTCTAAAGGTGAGAAACTGCCTGAGTGGTCAATAGTAACCTGGGGAAATCAAAGATTCTAGATGATTGAGACTAATGCAAATATTAGTCTAATATTAGGGATCCAAAATGAGTAACAAGAACTATACATCGACTTCTAAAATTTGACAAAGCAAATGCAGAAACATGTTTTTTATAAAAATCAGAAATTGCTATAATTACTCTGTGTAATATATTTATGCATAAGACTAGAAATGTTGTTTATTGTTGCGGATGAAAATGGGGGAGTCAACTCATAGATAAATCATTGTGGTGGATGGTACTGTACCTCACTCCGTGAGAGACTCCTGGCCCTGTCCCTGTGTCCTGTCGATTCTTGATTCTCCAGTACAGCTCACCTCTCTCCAGATCTCACTTGCCCATTGGCATCTCTCGAGCTTCTAGTGTCCCGCTCTTTCCTTTCAGTCTCTCAGTGACCTGCTCTCCTGCCTGCTGACTGTGTGCAGCTGTGGCAGCACACAGAAAAGTCGATGCACGTTAAAATCAAATTTACCACACTCTAGGGAGCCATGCTGAATGATGGGTAATGTAATAAGTGGGCCGTAGATTTTTATTCGAGCTTTTTTTTGGCACGGTCGCCTTACATGCAAGTGCATACAGTATATATCAGCTAAACTTCACCAGTCATTCTTTGATCACATATCCAACAGAAACACCACACAGTGGAGGAGAGTAGTGCAGACAAACAGAAAATGAATGGCATATTTAATACCCATTCCAAAATTTATCACTGGAGCTGCCAAAAGCAAAAGGAGCAGAAGCCAAATCTAATGCAATAAATAATAAGACTGCTGAGCAATACATGTAAGTTTATCTAGTAGCATGTTTCTTGGGATAATCTTGGCCTTTTGGAAGACCATGACAGAGATTGTTCAGACTTGCAGTTCATTATAATCTTTTAGCTTCAGGAATTAATGGCCTAGCTGGAAAATAAACACTAAAATTGTAGGAAATTTAATAATTAAAATAACATTACTTGGAGTGTTTAAATTAACCCTTATCCTTACCAAATATGATTTTCCACAATGAATGATTTCCATCGTGTGAAAAGTTTTGCCGCTAGGTAACTAGCGAGTCATTCTCAGATGTTAGTGAGTATTTTCAGTGTGAAGCTCTTTAATAACAAAAGAAAAATGCAGGGGTTGGGCGGGGAGAACAAGAAATTCTATTTTGTTTTAAATGAGAAACAAAGGCCCATATTGTAGGACATCACTAAAGCTGCAGACAATAAATGGGAAGATGAGGTAAATGGGGAAGTAATGAATTCATGACACCAAGCTTAGGTTTTCAAAGCTTGAAGATTGTAGGGGGATAGAGTTTGTAGGAGGTAAGGCGTTCTGCATTTCTGGGGTACTGACTGGGGCTGTTTTAATATCAATAATTATAAGCCCTGCAGTCAGAACTGGAAGGTGTGGTAGCGATTCGAAACCTTTGTTTTAAAATTGGTTTTATTGGAATTGGTCTGATGTGCAGGCAAAGGCTGCAAGACCAGGAAAATTACTTTAAACCAGTTTAAAGAAGCCCCAACCCTTACAATGGCGACCGCGGGCAGGACTGCAGGCCGTTTTTGATATGATAAGTGGTCTGGATCTAGAGAAAGCATCAGTTATTGTCTTTCTTGCTTTCTGTCTGTGGGCAGCCCTGCGGAAGGTAGTGGCAGTGTGTAAGCTGACCTATCGGGGTATAGGTGGCTGGGCTAGGAAGGGTGAGATGGGAGAGCAGGAGGAGTTTAAAGATGCCAAGAATCGGGAGTCCCAGCTTGAAAAATGCCAGGTGGAGGTAGAACGCCTCAGAGAGGTGTATGAAGCCAGAGCTAGTGGTATGAGGGTGCGGGAAGAGAATGCACGCCTCACACTAGAGGTCACGAAATGCCAGGCATTTATAGAGCGCCTTGTGCAGGAAGTCACAGAGGCGAGGGACAGAGAGATGAGGCTACAAGAGGAGAATGCACACCTCACCCAAGAAGCTAGCGAGGGAGAGAGCCATGCGAGAAATGAGATAGAATTCCTAAAGTACCAAATCACTGAGGCCAGGGAAAATGAGATGAGACTGCGGGAAGAGAATGCCAGGTTTGGTGAAGCAGATCATGGCCCCTGTAGGGCAGAGATAGAAAGCCTTAACATGGCTTTAAAGGCATCAAAGGGAATGATTTGCATGATCAGCCTGAAGGCAGGTCAGCCGGACTTTACTGGCAGCCCAAGTAGAACCATCCCACAGGCAGCACCCAGAACGGTGCTGGATTGGGAATTAGAGACCCCAAGACACGCAGCCCACAGCTCCGAGTCTTGAGGAGCTCTGGCAGCGAGGAGGGGTGGACAATGGGGTGGTAGAAGAACAGCAGCAGGTCCCGCTAGGCAGGCGGGGACCAGGAACAGTGTACCCTCTCCAACAACGGAGGTACGGTCCGCCCGTGAGGAGTGAGCCTGAGAATAGGAATCCTCAGCCCACAGCATGTTCGAGTTCACAGGCAAGCACTGTGGCTTGTGTGGGGGGAGGAGACATTCATATTCAGAGTAAGCTGTTTAAGCCAGGGAACAGGAAAGGAGAGTTCTGGGACCCCTGTAGAGCAGGTCCAGTAGCAGAAATCCGGGACAAGGGAGGCACACGGGATAGTTTTGGCCCCAGGAAAAAGGCAGGTCCAAAATTCCCCAGTTAAAGCCACCTGGGTGAGGGAACATGAGTTTGCTGTCCATGCAAGTTCAAGTTCACAGCCTACAAAAACAGGAACTGTGACTTGTTTCCAGGGAAAAACAGACAAACCCAGAGAGAGATTTGCACCGGCAGGCTTCCAGGCACATTATACAGTGCGGGCTATTTGGACATGGGGGAGAAGGTTCCCAGCCAGCTGGGGCTGTGACCCAAGCTCAGGGTCCGCCAGCCAAAGTTTCCCCCATAGAGACACCCCTCAGAAGGTCTCAGCGGGTGCCCCAGCCTAAGAAAGCATGGTCACCCACTTTACAGTGGAGTAGGGCGGACTCCCGAGCCGGGGAGAAGCCAGAGAACAGAGGCCCCCACTCAACAGCCATAAGCTGCGAGGGACCAGAGACAGGAGGCAGTCCAGCTTCGCTGCAGCCAGCAGCAATCTGCGACAGTGCCAAAGATTAGACTGGCCGTCCGGAGACGGGCGGCATTTATATTATAGCTATGTGAGTGTATATAGCTTGCTTTAAGGTATATTTTAAGTTTTGTTGATATAACTAGTTTTAAGTTAAAGTTTAAAGAGTTTAAGTTTACATGTGTGCCGAGTGTTTGTATTTTGATCCGAGGTCGAGGGACCCGACCATGTCTCCACCTAAGGCAGCAGGTCAGTGAGACCTGGCTGCAAGTCCTTTTAAGTTTTTGCAGGAGATTGGAAAATGAAGCAGCCATGTTCACCCAGCCCGAGCTGGGCATCGAATGAAGATACGGATACGGAATGTTGGGGATCACCTCGCCACTGGACGAATCCAGGAGACCCCGCAGCGAACTTCGGGAAAAACCGGACAGGGTCCAGAGGAACTTGCCTACTCCTCCTACGGGGAGGAGATGGGCCCCAGCTGGGTGGGGCACTGCCCCCAACCCAGCACCATCCTGACCGAAGTTCACTTGCGGGCGACCTCGCTGTTGAGGAGTCACGATGGGGAAGCGCGGGCGCCTTGTGATAGGGACGCGTTCCCTGGGGGTGGGTGGTGATGGCCCGGGAATGATTGTATAGAGGAGGGGGAGACCCAAGAGTCGCGTGGGTGCGGTCGGGGGAGGGAGGAACTCACCCGGGGGCCCACGGGCAAAGAGGATAAGTGTGGCTGGGAAGGATGAGTGGGTGGCTGGATCAGTGTGGGGCCAGGGAGAGCCGCCACACAGGCGCCCATCATTTTCTGCAGCCAGTCGAGGGAAGACGGGAGGGGGAGGGACTGGGAGTCATGAGATCCCATACTCCCCGGTCTCGGTCTGTGCCAAGGTAATTTTAAACGTGAGGGGTACCCCACCTCCACAAAGGGACAAGGGAACGGTTTGGGGCTGGCGGAGCAGGCTGGTCGGAAAATCCATTCTGCCTGTTTTAAAGTTTAAGACGATCAAAGTGGGGTGGAAGGTACTTTTACTGCCCGGGTGGGAGGAGCAATGCCCACTCGAATTTCACGACCCATCATCGGCACGTGATGATCGGGGTTTATTTAAGCATGTTGTTTCAAATGTTTAATTTTTTTTTGTATTTTGTGTTACAGCCCCAAGTTGAGCAGAAGCGTAGGACCCTCTCCGTGCTTGGGATCGTTTTGATTACATTGTGTAACTAAGATTGCAACATTTTGTAATAACTTATGATGTAAAAAGGTGATTGTAAATTTGGTTTACACTCTATAATTTCACACGCGTGTAGGGGTATGAGACCCCTTATTGAAAACTGAAGTATCTGTAAGATGCCTACCGTACCATGGTTTTTTTTCTTGAATTTAAGGGGAATAGACGGGACGGGGATCAGTGGCAGATAGCTATTAGGTAAATACAGGGGATGGTTGTTTGTGGGGGGTCAGAAATTATTGCTCATTTCTTCAAGAGGATATTACAAGCAAGCTGAAAGTATCCAAGGGCGGACTGTAAGAATTCGCAATAATTTACAGTTCTGAAGATCAATTTTTTTGATGAAAGAATCCCTGGGCGTTGTGCTTTTAAATTTCCAGGGATAAAAATGGCTGTCACCACATGGCCGAAGACAAAGGACAATGCTTTGTTTACAAAGCAATTGAATGCTATTAGCATTTGTTTGTATATCGAGTGGATACATCTAAACTGCAGAAGAGACTCTTGTATCTTGAATGGGAAACGTTTAACATTTGAATGGGTTTTAAATCACCCAGCACTGGACAATAGGGCTGTTGCATTCTCTTTGTTTCAGCCCAGGAAGCTCCGGAAGACATATTAACCCAGTCTAACCACTTTGAGTTAGCCAATCACAGCTTTCTCTTGTGTATTGGACACTTTTGGGTGGGGAATTTTGCACACAGCCCTTGCAAGGCAGAATGGCAGGGGCCGCACCAGGTATAAAGATAGCGGCTGAGAAGCTAGCTCTCTCTCTCTCTCTCTTCGCTGGATCACAGGTGAGCAGAGTTTCTGACTCCTCAACAAGGCAACCTAGCAGGAGTTTGGGGTGGTGATTTAAGGGAATTGCTAAGATTGTTTAAATAACATTGTAGCCATTGTATCCCTCGTTTTCGCCGTCTGCAACCCCCTGTTATATAGTTTTACTGTAATTACTGTGTTCGTGTGGTATAGTTTGATATTTTGATTATAGTTTCTTTTAGTTAATAAAACTTGATTTTTTTCTCTCATCCAAACTACGTGTCTGTTTTAATATCAATAATTATAAGCCCTGCAGTCAGAACTGGAAGGTGGGGTAGCGATTCGAAACCGCTGTTTTAAAATTGGTTTTATTGGAATTGGTCTGATGTGCAGGCAAAGGCTGCAAGACCAGGAAAATTACTTTAAACCAGTTTAAAGAAGCCCCAACCCTTACAGTAGGTGGATAGAGTTTGTAGGAGGTAAGGCATTCTGCATTTCTGGGGTACTGACTGGCTGCAACATTTAATAAATAGCGAACTTTCACACACAATGTTGTTTAGTGGAGTGACTGCGACACTGACAAGAATGGAAAACAGCTTTTTTTAAATACAGAAAAATGTTATAAGGCACTATAGTTTCTCTTCAACATTTCATATAATATAGTATCCAGATGTAGAAAGTATAAATCAGTGCTGTTGTACTGTATTGGACTTTTTAAAATTTAAGTCACAACATCCCCTCATTTCCTCACTGCCTGACTCTTAATTCTTATCTTTTAAACTAAGATAAAATTCTCAATGTTTAAAAGCAGGATACACCTGCTTTTTGTTAATGGACACAACTGTAAGTTCTTAAGAAGGAGTCACTGTGAAGTGAAAGTCTCCAGCTCAGACAGCGGCCACATGGCCCACATTTCCACTTCATCCAATCTCTTTGTACTATATTTATAGAATTCTTTGTGCTTGGTGTAATTACAAACAAATTGTTCGGGAACAGCTGAACAGAGTTACTGAGTAAACTAAGACCATCAGCCCCAATGACATTTTAAAAAATACAGTCTACTGTTTGATTGACAATGATTAAATCAGTCACAACTGACTCTAATCAAATCATTTGGTATTAAGCAACGTGATGGACCATAATAAGTGATAGATATGAAACAACGTGAGCTTTTCTTTTACTGCTGAAAACGTACATGTACACCTTTAAAGTATAAAGGTACAGCTTTGTGACATGGTTGCCTGGCATTTTTTTTTCTCTCTTGCATATTTTCCCTAAAGCTGATGATTTCTTGCTGGGGTATAGATCTTCAGATGTTATTCGCCCTCTGGTGTCTTGCCCAGATGGCCATTATTTATGTAGAAGCCTTCACAGCTGCATGTAAGAAGACTTTTTAACTAGAGGAGTTTCACAGCTAAACGTGGTCTTCATGCAACCTCCATAAATTCACATTCCTAGTAGGAGTTTCTAGGCAATGGTCAGAAGCAATTGAGGCACCTCTACTGCCACCTGGCTAACCTTAGCTAACTCAACACAGACCAAGGATCAAACTTGGGACCATCTTAGCCTGTACATTCATTTACTCAATGTATAACCCTGCTAAACCATTGGTGGAACCCAGAACATTGTTTACATTATTAAACAGTAGGTAGTTCTGAGTAATGTAAAAATTAACATAACAAATGGTAATTTTTGATTTATTTATAATAAGGAAAACAATACCAAAATACAGCACGGTCCAAATGTTCCTGTCTGCCCTTGTTTCTTTAAGAGACCACTTCCTGTGGTTACTGTTTTCATGTCCTTCTCCTTACATTTCATTTTGGTTTAACATATCTGTTTGTTTATACTTTAGTTTCCTGATGCATGCCCTCTTTAATGTAGTATCTTAACATAGAAACATAGAAGAGAGGAGCAGGAGTAGGCCATTCGGCCCCTCGAGCCTGCTCCGCCATTCAATGAGATCATGGCTGATCATCCAAATTCAGTACCCTGTCCCTGCTTTCTCCCCATTTCCCTTGATCCCTTTAGCCTTAAGAAATATATCCAACTCTTTCTTGAATATCTCTCTATCTAATAAACTCTACTTTACTAGTTCTCCAGGATTATTTTTAGCTCTTCAACTTTAATTTTTCTTTACTTTGTTTCCTTCTGCTCTTTCCTTTAATGTGCTCTTTGACCTTTCTGAGATTAGTAACATCTCCTAAGACTCTTTTGTGGTTTCTGTGCTGTGCATAGATAGCAGGCTTCATTACATTAAAAATAGGTTTCTTTACTTTTCCTTCTATGAACAATCGACTACTCTCCTATTTCTTTCAGAATTACAACTTACTTCTCTCTTTACTATGTATTAAGAATTTCTTCAGTTGCTTTTGCTGGAGATTTACCCCAAGTGTTCTAAGCTTTTTTCTGTTTTCTTCTTTCTGAATTTGCTGGCTTTCATTTGCCCTCACCCTCCGATTTAACTAACACACTACTATAAGGTGGATATACTGTGAGTGCTTGCATCAATGTTCCTCTGTGGAACCTGCCTCTGAGCTCGCCAGCCATGCTCACTACTTTGTCCTGGGAAATGTTTATCCCTCAACTAACATCACCAAAAGAGATTATCTGGTCATTATCGCATTGGCCAGAAATTCGGGTCCCCACGGGTGAGTACGTGTTGTGTACTCACCCGTAGGGCCAACGGAAGTGCCGGTTTCATGCATACACTGCGCATGCACTGGAAACCACAACTTCCATTCCCTTGAAGGAAGGGGTTCAGAGGTCAAACGCGTGCACCGGAGAGGCAGCGCGTAGACCTGGAACTTCTGATTTTTTACAGATTTCTCCGTGCAGGTAAGTCCCTAGCAGCTGCGTGTGGAAAAAGCAGGTGCAAGACCTGCTTTTAACAAGGTAAGAGGTTAATTAAGTAAAATTAAGACATTTTTTCCACAGGTTTATCATTTTAAAATACTTCAAGGAAAGGTACGCTTATTTTAGCCCCGTTAAAAACTTTAATTAATTTTTTCAAAAATTTAAATTTTTGTTTATAATAGTTAATTTATGTAATTTATAGTTATTTTAAAAATGTTATGTTTTTAAAAATGTATTTGAAATTTTACTTAGGTTTTGGGACCGATCTCTATTCATAGATTCCCTGCTCCGATTGGCTGCCCATGGTCCACATGATCCCGGGGACGCTGCAAACTAACTGCACCACTGGGATACGCGAGCACTGCACACCGGCAGCTGGAGGAGGCCCAGGATCGTAATCCCACGTGGGCCCACAGCACAATGGCAGGCACGCTATGTAAGTGCAGGTCGGGGGCTTGCGCCCGCGGGAAGCCTCCGACCCGAATTTCAGGCCCATTGTTTTTGTGAGACCTTGCTGGCTCAAATTGACTGCTGTGTTTCCTACATTACAACAGTGACTACACTTCAAAAGTACTTCATTGATTGTAAAGTGCTTTGGGATGTCCTGAGGTCATGAAAGGCGCTATATAAATGCAAGTCTTTCTTTCTTCTTTCTTTCTTTAGGGTTCAGAGGCCCAAACCACAGTAAGACATTGTCATCAGACCTCATTGAATGATCTCTCATTTGACTGGGACTGTTTGCAAATGAAGCATGCTGTAAACCAAGATACAATAAAACTGCATAAACAGAAAATACGGGAAACATTCAGCAGGTCAGTCAGCATTGTAGAGAGAACAGCAATTTAGACCCTTCATCCAAACTGACAGGTTTTGTTTTATGTTGAAAACTAGCAGCCTGAGCATTTTTTACATTCTTCAAGACACTGCCAACACCCAGATCATCATGTCCCCAAGATGTTCCAGCATTTTTACCCAAAGAACGACTCCTTTGGCCTCTAAACACGTTCCTTGTTCAAACAAGGGTAGGAAAAAAATTGCCGAAGATGATATTAAATGAAAGCCTTCTATAGATATATCTCTTAAGGCTAAAGGGATCAAGGGATATGGGGAGAAAGCAGGGACAGGGTACTGAATTTGGATGATCAGCCATGATCTCATTAAATGGTGGAACAGGCTCGAGGGGCCGAATGGCCTACTCCTGCTCCTATCTTCTAAGTTTCTATGTTAATTGGCTTGTCGTTCATCATTTATAAATAATATGAGGTGGCAAAGCAAATAGCATGCTGAATTATATTGCCAAATCAGTTGAGTTCAAATCCCCAGAGATCATACTGAATCTGCACAGTGCCCTGATCCAGCTACATCAAGAGTAATGCATACCATTTTCTGTGACATAATGGAGCCATCCAGGCCCCAAAGACAGAGCAGAGAAGAGAAATGAGACTTATCCCTGATGTTGGAGGGAAAAGCTTGAGAAACAACTGAAAAAGCTAGGGCTCTGCAGCCCTGCAAACAGATATCTCAAAGCTAACCTTGTGACATTATAAAGGTTTACTAGATACTTAATGAAGAAAATAAAGGCACAATAATACATCCAAATGCAACAGGACAATAGGACATAAGTTTAGGGTTCTGAAGTGGAAATTGAGGACTGACATCCGGAAGTACTTCTTTACCGAGAGGATGATCAGCAGCGGGAGCACATTGGCAGGAAAGGTGGGCAAGTCCAGGACACTGGATTCACTTGAGAAGCAGTTAGAGGCGGCAATGGAAAGATGGTAAAGTAGTGGGGTGGGGGGACAAATGGTAGTCAGGGGTGTCCGATCGCTGGCAGTCAGTGCTATTGGCCCAGAAATTCAGGTCGGGGGCTTCCCATGGGTGTAAGCCCCCGACCTGCACTTACCTTGCGCGCCGGCCGTTGTGCTGTGGGCCCCCGTGGAATTCCGATCCGGGGCCTGCTCCAGCTGCCGGCGCGCAGTGCTTGCTTATCACAGGGGCGCAGTTAGTTCGATGCGTCCCCTGGGATCACGTGGGCCATGGGGAGCCAATCGGAGCAGGGAATGCTCCATTCATAAGTTTGACAGGAAGAGCTGTCAAAACGTATAAATACTACGGGCCCCAAAACATCACTAAATCTTCAAATAATTTTTTTTTTAATTCACAATTTTAAAATAAACTATAAATTACATGAAATAACTATTTTAAACAATAATTTAAATTTTTGAAAATAATAATTTTATTTTCTAACGGGGCTAAAAATAAACTTGTGGAAAAAATGTTTTAATTTTAATTAATTCACCACTTACCTTATAAAAAGCAGGCCTTACGCCGGCTTTTTAAATGTGTAAATTCTGCAGACTTACCCTCCCGGGAAAACCTGCAAAAAAAAACAAAGTTCGATGTGCACGCACAGCCTCTCCTGCGCACGTGTTCGAACTCTGAACCCCTTCTTTCAGGGGAACGGAAGTGCCGGTTTCCCTCGCATGCGCAGTGCATGCAGGAAACCGGCACTTCCATTGGGCCTACGGGTGAGTACCCCATGCGTACTCACCCGTGGAGAACCAAATTTCTGGGCCAACGTGTTTATAATGGCACTTGTATAAATTGAGCTGACGTAAAGCAGCAGCTGAACAGGAATGGAGGGATTCATGAGTACTGGCACTAGGTGTTAGAATGATGAATATCGTACTTTGGAACCAATCACGGTCTTACTTGCAATCATTTGTCACCCTTTAAAACTGGGCAGTACCACAAATGAAAGACAAGGGAATATTTGAAGTTTTACTTTCTAGCTATCCTGCAGTTGAATAAAGACAAGCTTAAATCCAGACATTGTGTCATTTTGATGCAGTACTCTTTTGTTATATTAGTAAGAAAATAATTAAGGTCCTGAAATTCCAACAGCGACATTGTGCTGCCAGAAGTGAGGCATCATGGGGTCATGGTGCAGAGCCTTGCATAAATTGCGCAGTCTCTTGATAAATGTGACACTTCTTTGTTCATTACCCTCACAGTGCACTAGAATGGTACTCTGATCATTTTTCCCATCCCCTGTCACTTGCTACCTGCAAATGCACCTTCGCTCACATACATGAGCAAACCTCCCTAACTCTCCACATCTATTCTTGCTTGAATTTTGACCCTCTAATATCCTGATATGTCACAGTGCTCTAACAAAAGAGCCTTTACTGCGGCACCTATGTCTTCTCTTCTCACAGGCAAAGGTGGCTTATAACCACCATGAGCTACAGCAGATGGGAGGAGGCCAAGAAAGGGTTGAGAATGACATGAATCTTGCCATTCATGTAGAAATGACTTATGAAATAATACTGGGTGGCCTGCTGGTGGCGCTGTCCAGGGAGAGTATAAATACTCGGGTACGGGCCCAGATTGCTCAGGACATTTTGTAAACAGGAACCAGTGAAGGACAACTAGACCTGCATGTTGTGAAACAGTTGATTAAAGCCTTGTTTAATACTCTGACCAAGTGCCTAGTAGTTTTCTTATGTCTATTTAATCAACTGTTTGCTGCTCCACGCTCTGAGTGGTTTTGGGAACAGATGGCTACGACTCAAACGGTAGAAGGGAACCAGAGGTAGTAATCAAAACATCATGGAGAAACTACTCCAACCTGCCTGTCTTGACCTGGACCCGAATTCACCTACAACTGCTGAGGTATGGAAACACTGGTATCATACCTTCAGCAACTTCCTCAGGGTGTGTGGTGAGAATGTTCCTGATAAGTTAGAGATACTTGCCAATTATGTATCCCCAAATGTGTTTGACTATATCGAAGACTGTGTAGACTATGACTCCACTATCCAAATACGACAGCAACTATATGTTAAGGCCCCAAACAAAATTTTTGCTCGGCATCTACTGGCCACAACTCGACAACAACCCGGGGTATCACTTGACGAATTTCTTCAAAAGCTTCGCAGGCTCAGCAAGGATTGTAATCTCAAGCTGTCTCAGTTGAGCAGCACCAGGAGGAGTTAATTTGTGATTCTTTTATTAACGAAATTGCATCTCCTTTCATACGCCAGCGTCTGTTGGAGAATAAAACCCTTAAGTTACAAGCTGCCTATGACCAGACATGTTCTCTGGACTTAGCAAAAAAAATGCAGATGCCTATCTTTTACCACGTGCATGGACTGCTGCTACCACTTTTGGTAACTCCTCCAATGGGCCTCGGGAGGAAGCCCTCACTAATGACTACTCTATTCTAGCCAATGAGAACCCTACCCTAGAAGCCCTCACTGATGATGACCCTGCCCTAGCGGCACCTTGGCAATCTGGATGGAAGTGTTTCTTCTGTGGAGGTGCATCCCATTATAGGAAATTTTGTCCTGCTCGTAACGCAACCTGCAGTCATTGCAGTAAGAAAGGTAACTTTTCTAAGGTATGTCATTCAAGAGCCTCTGTTAGTAAGAAAGGTCATTTTTCTAAGGTATACCGTTCAAGAGCCCCTATTAGATTTGCAGCTGCTATCTATAAAACTGCTCCTCCCCCAAGAGCCACTACTAAGGTTACAACTGTCAAGGGTAAAACTGCTGCTCCTCCCATCACAGCTGTTTTTCCCCAAAGCCTGTCCCATGCAGCCACAGAGGTTTTGGTAAATAGACACATTTTGAGTGAACTAATCGACTCATGCAGCTCTGACAGCTTCATCAGTGAGCAGGCTGTCAGTAAGTTAAAACTGCGTATTTACTCCTCGGACAGGGAAATTGCAATGGCTCTGATGACACTGACCACCAACACTTTCGGCTTTTGACTTGTCAACCTTATTCTCAATGGCCGCACTTATTTCTCCACCCGGCTCGAGGTGCTCAAAAACCTATGCAGTGATGTGCTCCTGGGACAGGATTTCCAGAAACAACACAAAAGACTCACTTTTGAGTTTGGAGGGCCAAAGCCGGAGCTTACTATTTCCAAAGTACGGTTTTGTGCACTTTTGCCGGCTTCGCTCGACAAGCCCTCCTTGTTTGCCAATCATTCTCCCCGATGTAAGCCCATAGTCACTAAATCGCGACGTTTCAGCCAAGATGATCTATCCTTTATCAAGGCAGAGATCTCTCACCTTCTAGCTGATGGTATCATTGAGCCATGTTCATCTTCCTGGCGGGCTCAAGTCGTCATTGTTAAAAATCCTCTGAAGCAACACAAGAAATGTCTTTGCATCGATTACTCATAAACTATTAACCAGTATACTGACCTGGATGCCTACCCACTACCACGCATTGATGACATGGTCAATAACCTTGCCAACGACAAGGTATTTTCAACTTTTGACTTAAAGAGCGCATACCATCAAGTACCATTAAAGGACTCTGACAAAAAGTATATGGCCTTTGAGGCCAATGGTCGGCTTTACCAGTTTCATTGCCTTTCCATTTTGGGTCACCAATGAGGTGGCTGTCTTCCAATGGGCAATGGATAGCCTAGTCAAACAGGAGAACTTAATGGGCACTTTTCCATATCTAGATAATATCACCATTGCTGGTCATGACTAGAAGGAGCATGATGCCAACCTCCAGAAATTTCTTGACATTCTCCGTCATCGCAACTTAACTTTAAATGAGTCCAAATCTGTGAAATCAGTACAATCAGTCAACATCCTTGGCTACTGGGTGGGCAACGGTGTCATCAAACCGGATCCGGAGCAACTTCGTCCGCTTCAGGAGCACCCTCCTCCTACGAATCTCGGCTCTCTTCATCGGGCCCTCGGCATGTTCGCCTATTATGCAAAGTGGATACCCCACTTTTCCAACAAGATCCAGCCCCTGCTTCACGTGAAGTCATTTCCGTTGGAGGCAACAGCTATTTCAGCTTTCGACCTCCTCAATCAACAACTGGAAAAAGCCACGCTTCGTTCCATCGATGAAAATCTCCCTTTCGTGGTCAAGTGCAATGCATCGGATGTGGCGATCTCGGCTACCTTGAATCAAGGTGATCGACCCGTTGTATTTCTGTCCAGAAGTTTTCAGGGTAGCTAGCTCCATTATCCTCCTGTCGAGATGGAGGCTACGGCTATCATCGAAGCAGGACGTAAATGGAGTCATTTTCTCGCTCGTCGCCATTTCACACTTATAACCAATCAGCACTCCGTGGCCTTTATGCTGGATAACCGGAAATGCACTAAGATCAAGAATAAAAAAATACAGCTCCGTAGGATGGAATTGGCCACCTTTGGCTACACCATGCATTATCGACCCGGCAAAGGGAATGTGGCCCCGGATACCCTCACGCATGCATTCTGCTCTTCCATGTCAACTTCGACTCTTGCGGATCTTCATACTGACTTATGCCATCCTGGCGTTACCCATATGTTACACTTTGTGCGATCTAAAAATCTCCCATTTTCTATGGAAGATGTGAGAAGAACATGCTCCACTTGTAGAATTTGCATGGAATTAAAATCGCAATTCTTCCGTCCGTTGGATGGCTCGCTCATACACGCTACACAGCCTATGCAGCGACTCAGCATAGACTTTAAATGGCCACTGCCTTCCTCAATGCGAAATACCTACTTGCTTACTATGGTGGACGAATATTCACGCTTTCCCTTTGCTTTCCCCTGTCCCAATATGTTTACTTCCACAGTGATCAAATGCCTCAATCAGGTCTTTTCCTTTTCTGGTACGGCCAATTTCATCCACTCTGATCGGGGTCCCTCCTTCATGTCAAGCGAACTCAAAAGTTATCTTTCCCAACGGGGAATCACTACAAGTAGAACGACACCGTATCAACCTATTGGAAATGGACAGGTTGAGAGATACAACGCTATCATTTGGAACGCTGTTCATCTTGCACTGAGGTCACACAACCTATCAGACCAGCAGTGGGAAACTATGCTCCCTGACGCATTGCATTCCATCAGGTCTCTTCTTTCTACATCCACCAACGCTGCTCCTCACGAACGATTCTTCGTGTTCCAGCGTCGCTTCACTCATGGGACGTCCCTACCATCTTGGCCCCGTGCTGCTCCGAAGATTCGTCCGATCCTCTAAGAGTGATCCCCTCATCGACAAAATGGAATTGACGGATGTCAATCCCACATACGAATACGTGCGTTACCCTGATGGCCGGGAATCCGCAGTGTCACTTCAGGATCTGGCTCCCTGCCGAACCAGTCCCACGGACCCAACCGATGGTGGGGTCCATATTAATGACGCCGATAACTTGCGCTCCTCTGAGGATGACGCCCTACCTGGGACATAAAGGGATCTGCCAGCTATTCCGCCGGATCAACCCGGGAAACAGAGCGCTCCCCACGGGATGGCCCTCTGAAGCCAGGACGCCGGTCAGTCACCAACTACTGGGCAGGGTGAAGCCAGCTCTGCGCCTGTGGGGGCCCGCACCCAGAGCCACGATCTCCCCAGTCCCCCTCAGATCGATCAAGACGACATGGACTCTGCCAGCCCGCCGGTAGGAACTAAGCAACCCAGGGACCAAAACACGGTCTGAGGGGACGTGCCTTCCAGCCACCAACAGGGATCCAAACACACCCAGAGCCATGATCTCCCCAGTCTCCCTCAGGTCGATCAAGGCAACACGGACTCTGCCAGCCCACTGGTACGATCTAAGCGACCCAGGGACCAGAACACAGTCCAAGGAGACGTGCCTTCCAGCCACCGACGGAGATCCAAATGACTGTGTCTATTCTTATTCTGACTAATTTGGTAGAAAGAAGCCGCCGGACTTCCAATCTTTCAGACGGGAAGAATGACATGAATCTTGCCATTCATGTAGAAATGACTTATGAAATAATACTGGGCGGCCTGCTGGTGGCGCTGTCCATGGAGAGTATAAATACTCGGGCACGGGCCCAGCTTGCTCAGGACATTTTGTAAACAGGAACTAGTGAAGGACAACTAGACTTGCATGTTGTGAAACAGTTGGTTAAAGCCTTGTTTAATACTCTGACCAAGTGCCTAGTAGTTTCTTATGTCAGAGAACCTAATCGACCTGGAGGAATTAGTGTTTCAAATAATTGGAGTGTCCGTGGTGAGCAGAGAAGTTGAAAGCACTGCTGATGATGATGGTATGCTCATACCTAATCCTTCTCTCACATCCCACTTCTCTCTCTTCCCAAAATTTCTTCCCACTTACAAGCTGCTGATGGTATATACATGGATATCTGGCTTTCCCTCCCTTCCCTCGCCAAAAACTCACCCTTGCGCCTTTCTGCTTCCAGTTGCCCAAGAACTATCACCATCCTGTCCCTGAATATAAGGAAGACACTGCTGGAGGAGAAGAAGAGGAAGACACACTGTCACTGCATCTGACACTTGCAGACACCAGCTCAGAAACTGGCAGTGCGTGGACTTTAGAGGGTAGTCTAGAGGTGGGATCTGCACGTGATGAGCCACTGAGCACAAGTGGGCTGCAGCTAGGCCGGGGGAAAGGGCAGCTCGGGTGCCAGCTCCTCAGAGGGCAAGTTCACGCTCGAGTTCTGCTCCACAGGACTCAGACGATAACCTCAATGGGGCGGCCTTCAGAAGAAGTGTGATGGGCAAGCACACGGAAATGCTAGGTGCAATGGCAAGCATGCCAGAGAGCTTCTTGTCAGTGTTAAAAATCATGTAGGAGTCCGGTTCTAACATTACACGGGGTTTTGCGCAAAGCTTGAGTCCATGATTTCCAGAATGGAAATGATGAACAACTCCATGAGACACCTTGTGGACCTAAATATGCTGGTGGGTGTGATAGGTGATGTCGCAGCTTCCATTGCATCACAGGTGGAAGCGACCCAACGTCTCAGTACTGCAGTGGAACCTCAGACTGCTGCCATCATCACCGGGTTTACGAGTGTCGAAAGTAGATTGCAGGGTGTCGCAGCAGTCCAGCAATCTGTCCTCCAACAGGTGATTAGGTTTGCGGAGGCACCACCCTAGGGGAGAGGCAGTGGCTCTGTGGAGCAAGAACCTGCTGTCCTCTCTCAGAGTGATAGCATTCCTACGCCGACCACTGTCACTCTGCCCGTGCCCTTGCAGCTGCCTGCCCAGACTGCTGCCACCACTGCCGATCTGCTCAAGGTCATCCTCCACGGCCATCTGAAGTCTCCCCCATGGAAACTCAGCAGCCTTCCACAAGCCATGCTGCAGCCACTGGGGGAGCTCTTCGTAGGAGCACTAGAGCAGGAAAAGGCACCCAAACGACAGTCACTAAGGGATTGCATAAGGGTGATTAGTTGGCTTATTCTTTTGATTTGAAGTTGATAAATTTATGAAGTTAGTTTGGAATGTGTATTTTGCGGTAGCTCTCATTTCAGCTTTGTGCCCAGGAGAATGCTCTGATGTTCCGTGACAGAGAGATGGTATGATGAGGAAGTGGTAATCTGGGGTTTCATTCACTGTAATCGGAGTCGGATTTGCCTGCCGCCTACCCTTCATCCTCATCCTCCTCCTCCTCTTGAGGTGGAGCCGAACCCCCTGGTGGCAAGGGCTGCGCCTTCATGATGGTCACATTTTGGAGCATGCAGCAGACCACCATGAAATGGGACACCCGCTCCAGCAAGTACTGGAGGGCTCCTCCCAAGCGATCAAGGCAGCAGAACCATAGTTTGAGCACCCCAATTGCCTGCTCGATGAGGTTTATCATGGCTCCCATTATATGAGTGCTGGCTACGAGTGGTGGGTTGCAGAGGGGAGTCATCAGCCAGGTGCAGAGCGGATAGCCCTTGTTTGACGTGATGGCTGGAAGATTGCTAGCACTCTGGACTGGCAGAGGATAGCAGGCATTCACCAACATGATGCGTTGGGTGTGGTCACACAACATCTGTACATTAATTGAGTTGTAGCCTTTGTAGTTACAGGATTGGTACACATGCCTGCAAAGAATCGTGTGTGCAGTTGATGGTGGTGAACTACCACTGTCTTTGTAGCAGTTTGTTACAACTGAGTGACTTGTTAGGCTATTTCAGAGAGCAGTTAAGAGTCAACCATCTTGCTGTGGGTCTGGAGTCATATATAGGACAGACCAGGTAAGGATGGCAGATTTCCTTCCCTAAAGAAAGTTAATGAACCAGATGGGTTTTTACGACAATCTGGTAGTTTCATGGTCACCATTAATGACACTAGCTTTTTATTCCAGCTTTATTTAATTAAATTTTAATTCCCCAGCTAGGATTTGAACTTGCATTACCAAATTGTTAGTCCAGGCCTCTAGGATTACTAGTCCAGTAACATAACCACTATGCTACCATGCCTCTGTGACCACCTTCTTGGTGGAGCCTCCTAATACACTGCTCCTGTCTTAGGTGCAGGTACGAGGAGTGCTCCCTGCAGACCCTATGTGGGTAAGGCCTCCTCCTGTTCCTCCTCATCCTCCCTCTGTGAGCATCTTGTCCTCTTCTTCACTGCCTCTGCTCCATCTCCCTACCATACTCGAGCAAGAGGGGGACTGCAAGTACAGCCCCCATGACTGTGAGCAAGTGGTGTGAGCAGAACACCTTAAATGAGAAGCAAGGCCTTCTCCACTTGCAACAACACTCCCTGTGACCTTAGCAACTTTAAACAACTTTAGGAAGCTCCAAACAGTAGCACAAAACTAGACAGAGCCAGTGGAACTGAAAAGGCAAGTCAGCTGCACGTTGTTAATGATCCCTTTAATTAGCACTGCTGGAGGCTCCTTCCTGCTGCTGAATGCTTGGTCAGCTGGTTGTGATTAGGAGAGGGCAGTAAATGGAGCGGTGACGTCCAAAAATGGCAGATTGTGCGTCAAATCAATGTTGCACACTCATCGATGTCATGGTATGCCTAATCTAAATATCTGGAGAGAGCACTGGCAACATGGCGGCCACCGTGAGACCCTCCGGATGCGAGCAGAAGCCAGTCGGACGCCATTTTTTCATCAAAACCGGCCTTAACAGCCGGCGCTAAACCCCTGAGTTTCATGGCCACAGTTGCTTCCATGTCTCCTTAATGAACTGTTGCTTCCTTAAGTAGATTTCTCCTGAGATAGCACTGAGGGAGTAATGCGTAGACTCTAGTGACAAGCTAACAACCCAGTTAGTTGTCTTTCAGAGTAGTCTTATCCGGCATACCTGTCTCATTTCCTTTTGCTCCTATTCTGCCTTCATCATAAGGACTTATACTGGAATGGCCATAGTGAACCCCATGATAAGGGCTCCATGACAGAAGGTTGGGAATTAAAAGATTTCCATGAATGAAACTGAAGAAAGGCAGTTTGCAAAATCCTTTCTTAGCATAGCTGAGAGCAGATTTTTCTGATTGCTTCAGTCAAAATTAATATTTCAGTCAAGGTTTGTACACATTAAAAGCATTTATCAAAGACCTCCTGGTTTGACAAATCATGCAGGTAATTTACAAAAATAACAACAAGAACTTGTATTTATACAGCGCCTTTAACGTCGTAAAACGTCCCAAGGTGCTTCACAGAAGCGTTATCAAACAAAATTTGACACTGAGCCACATAAAGAAATGTTAGGGCAGGTGACTAAAACTTTGGTTAAAGGGGTAGGTTTTAAAGAGCATCTTAAAAGAGGTCGAGAGGTGGAGAGGTTTAGGGAGGGAATTCCAGAGCTTAGTGCCTTGACAGCTGAAGGCAGGGCCCGCAATGGTGGAGCGATTAAAATTGGGAAGGATTGTAGGGCTGAAGGATATTACAGAGATAGGGTGGGGCAAGGCCACAGAGGATTTGAAAACAAGGATGAGAATTTTAAAACTGAGGCGTTGCTTAACTGGGAGCCAATGTAGGTCAGCGATTTACTCTTTTTTTACCACAGGCTAACCTTAATCAAGTGCAATTCTGGTATAAATTTCTGGAACAGCAGGTTTTGCCCTAATTATCCTGTCATTTTCATATATACACCGCTTTGGGGTGGCTGCATCTTTTGCTAGCATGCAGTTCCATCAACATTTAGCATGTATTTTAGAATGGATGTAACTCTGGCATATCTGATTTACACCCCAAATTCAGAACTACACCCCTTTCCCCTACCCTCCAAATTGTGCCCTAACATTTTTAAATAGCATGTAAAGCAAAGATTTGCAGATATACTTACACCATTTGTGTATGCTGCGTTCCATCAAAGGCACACAGATTTAAGACCTTCCTAATTGAAGAGTCTTGTCCATCTTATTTCATATGTGGAAAATTTTATATAACACATAGACAGAGAAACTTGTGAACAAAATTTCATTGGGAAAATGCATCTGTATATAATTGATGACCCCTGTCTACAATTTAAATATCAGAACAGTAAACTGCTAATGACCACTGTGGTAATAAAACCCAAGTGTTTTGACAAGATATAATAGTACTTTCTCCTTCTGTGCAGTAGCATAGAATTCATTAGCATTGGTAGAAATATAGACAGAGCTGGAGATCCGGTGAAATTCTGGGTTATCTTTTCTCAATGTCCTGCAAAAGGTTCTGTTATAGCACCAAATGACTTTTTCATTAACAACTCTGAATAGTTATGTCCCTTAAGCACATATTTTGCCACTATATTAAGTGTGCAACATTAGTTAAGCAATATCCCAGCTGCAATACTTTTTCTTGGCTATTATAAGCCCTACCAGCAAGAATCATGTCTAAATAGGTCATCTCCAAGCACTGAGTTCCTGAGTCATTTCTGTCACTTGCTCATCACATTTGCTCTAATGCAGTGGTGGTTGAGGATATTGTTATTCAGGTCTTGCTCACAGGCTGATAAGCTACGATGTAATTATGCTCAACTGTCATCCATGGCCAAAAAGAGCTGGTAAATCCTTGGAGGAGGCTCAATCTGTCATCCTTGGATTCTATCTTCTGTTCAAACTCACGCAGCTCTTACTTGTGAACAGTCTGTCTAGTAGCATAGCATCCATTATCTAATATTAGACAGTTTCTATGGCATTATTCAACTAAACACTGCTGATGCAATGTTTTTTCTGTTGCTGGTTGTACGGAACAATCTGTTCCCTGGAGACTCTTTCTTGTCCCCTAATTTTTATCTGTTTTTATTCTGCAATACAACAGTGACTATGGGCTGGATTTTCCCAGCGAAGGCGGGATCGCAGCAGGAGAGGTAGTTGGCGGGTTCCGGTCCCGCTCCCGGCTGCAGCCGCTCTGTTAAAAGGATTTTCCAAAATAGGGCTTGTTAAGCCAGCCCTGCGGGGTTCCCAGCCAATTAAAAGGAAGCGGGTCTGATGACATCATTTGATGATGCATCATCAGCCAGTTTCCTTAAAGGGACCATGTCCAAATTCATTTTGACAATTCTGCTGTCAGTGTTCTGCAGCACTGAGGTGCTGCAAACACTGACAAGCACTGCACAAAGGTGTATGGGGATGGGAGATCTTAGCTACAAGGACAGGTTGGAGAAGCTGGATTTGTTTTCATTAGAGTAGAGGAAGTTGAGGGGTGATTTGATAGAGGTGTACAAGATTATGACAGGTTTGGATAGGCTAGACGGGAAAAGGCTGTTCCCACTAGTTGATGGTACAAGGACTAGGGGACACAGATTTAAGATTTGGGGCAAGCAATACGGGGGGACATGAGGAAAAACTTTTTTACACAGCGAGTGGTGATGACCTGGAATTCACCGCCGATAGAAGTGGTGGAAGCGGGGACACTCAGGCCTAGAAATTCAGTAGGCTTAGCGCCCCATTTGGGGCGCTGGAGGGCCTAGCGCCGGAGTTATGGCCAGTTGGCAAATTCAATGGGGCCCTTCCGTCGGCGTTACACCGGTTGCGCTGCGCCGGCACCGATGACGTCATCGGTGTGCGCAGCGTCCCGGTTGCCGTGGTGACGGGCCCCAGCGCCGAAATTGAGTTGCGGCCGCCTCGCCCGTGGCAGCCGCAACTAAGACTTTGGCAACCGAGTCTTGCAGGAGTTAGCGCCGGCGCATTAAGGTCGCGCGGCGGCCGGGCGCTTTCCCGCCGGCCGCCTGCCCGCACCTCCCTCCCCGGACTCCTCCACCCCCCCCCGCGGAACAGATGCATCTGGCCTGCAAGCCCGGCACTTGTCCGAGGTGCCGGGCTCATTTTTCTGAACATTTGAACGGCCAGCGGGCGGGTGCAGGCAGCTCCTCCTTAACTGAAGGAGGAGGCCTGCACTTCCCCAGCCTGCCGCACCGCATCGGGTGCCGCAGCGCCGGAATTGCGCCGCAGTGCGGCACTCAGCGCCCATTTCGAGGCGCTGACACCCTCTAGTAGCGCCGGCAGCCATTTGGGCGCGGCGCTACTGAATTTTTGGCGCGCGCAGGGGGACTTAGCGCCGGCGCTAAATTTCCGGCGCTAAAGCCCTGGCGAACCCACAACCGAATTTCTAGGCCTCAATGTTTTCAAGGGGAGACTGGATAGGCACTAGCGGGAAATAAACTTGCAGGGCTACGGGGATAGAGTGGAGGAATGGGACTGACTGGATTGCTCTACAGAGAGCTGGCATGGACTCAATGGGCCGAATGGCCTCCTTCTGTGCCATTATAACTCTATGGGCTGGATTTTGCCAGCCCTGGGGAGGTGGGTTTGGAGGCGGGACTACCGGAAAATGGCAGACTTTGTGGGCGGGTGCCCAACCCGCCCCCAACCTGCCTCCATGCCATCTTCTCAGGAGGCAGGTATCCGACCCGCGCCGAGGCGGGAAGGGGATTAATGCCAATTAACTGCCTGTTAACAGGTAGTTAACAGGCAGTTTTTTGGCTAATCCCTATTTTGAGCCCTGAAGTGTGGGCTTCTTGACAGCTCCGAACCTCGCCAGGGTCAGGGAGGCATGCTGTCGGTCTGCGGGGGTCGGAGGGGCCGAGATGTCCAGTGTGCAGGTGAGTAATGGGTGCATTTGTGCAGAGGTAAGTGTGTGAGGTGTGTGTAAAGTGTTTTAATAAGTTTTACTTACCTTTACTTCTTCCTGCAGGCTTCCTCCCTTCAGGTCTTGGGAGTCGCTCAGCTCACCGGCACAGAAAGCAGAATGGCCGCTGAAATGTCAAAAGCTGCAGCCTTCTGTTTTCTGGTCAGGAAGGCTTTCTAATTGAGTCTTGAGTAAAGACACAACTTAGAAGACAGATTGTCAGTGTTTGACAGCTTCACAGAGCTGTCAAACAATGACATTTCATCTGTCAAAAGCTCTTGACAGATGAAACGGCACTCGCTGATGTCAACTGTAACTGGCTTTCCCTTAATTGGCCTGCTAAGCCCACTGGGCGGGCTTAACAAGGTCAATCAAGGGAAAATAGCGTGGGTTCGCCACAAGTCAATGGAGGCGGGACTAAAACCCAACAAGTGGGAGTCCCGCCTCCAAAAGCTCCCTATTGACAAAATCCAGCCTTTTTGACTCTATGGCTGCACCCAGGCTCTCGCATGACTCCCTCCATATGCTAATGGAGTGAGTCACAGCATGCAGGGAGGCTCTCTTCCCTTCCCATGGGTGGAAGAGACCTCCCCAGGATGCCAACGCAGCCTGGTTGCACAGTGCACAGGAGGGCAAAAGCAGGGATGTCTTCAGGAGGACCAGGCTGCAGTGGCGCCAACCATTCAATGATCTGAGCAAATCACGAAACGTAACTGCCAAGCCACACTCAACCTCATCCTGCTGTGCCACTCATCACATCTCCATCGCTCTGTCTTCCATAACCTACTCCTGCACATCCTTATTCACACCAACTTACCTTGCACCTCCACCCATCCCTCTCTATCTACATTATCACTTCCCCATCTCAGTAGTCACCCCTCACACTTACCCTCATCCTAATGCAAGCATACCAACTAACAACACACAAGGGCAGACACTTGAGCGGTTTAGCCAAAGTTCATGTGAAGTTTCTGTTACTGTGATGTCAAACATTGAAATCTATATTTTCAACACTTCATCTTATTGGACAGATCTGTGTGCACCTTGAGAAGTGTCTTAGTGGTTTCCAGTGAATGTTGAGATATAACTCCCCCCGCCCCTCCCCTGCTATAGTGATGAGTGTGCATGGAATGTCTTGGACACTGTAGGGATGATTTATGGTGCTGGTACGGGGTGGTGTCAACCTGGCACATCATGTGGCAGCCAGGGTTTGCAGCATCAAGTGAAGTAAATCTGGCCATGGTGATGCCATCGCTGGCCTCCCGGGCAGCAATGTTATCAGGTGCTGATGCCCTGTGTCCTGTGCAGCATCAGGTGATGGCGGAGAAGGTTGGTAGTGTTGTTGGTGATGTTGGTGTGCCTGGTAATTTTGGTGTTAGGGCTGATTGTGGAAGCATTCTGAGGACCAACGTGAGATTTATTCAAGGGCACCGATGTTGCTGGAATCGATGGCAGCTGCAGTTGAGATGACAGAAGCAAATCCATCAATGGTGAGAGAGGTTGTTCCAATGAGGTGCCACTGGATATAGAATTGGCTCTAAACACTTGCAAGCTAAATAAATTTCTGTTTTTCTTATAAATGCAGTAACCAAGAGTTTCTGAGGTCTGAAGCTGAACAGCTGCAACATGGCATCCTTTATACCACTTCTGCAGCTGTCAGGTAATCAGATAAATCAGAGCAGTCTCAACTCACACCAGGGTGAGCTGGTGTATTCCCCAAGCAGCGGGTAACCTATGGGAGAGCACGCAAAATTAGAAGGTAGGCTCAAAATAGGATTAAATTGGCCATTTAATGATATCAATTGTCTCCCCCGCCGCTTGGTGTCGGGTCTGCACTGTGCAGACAGACCTAACACCTGGGAGACTCGCGTGGAGATGGGTTGACAGCAGGTTTCCTACCTGCTGTCAACCTTTGCTATTTTGACAGCGGACCCACCTCATAATTCAGCCCTACACTTCAAAAGTACTTCATTGGCTGTAAAGCACTTTGGGACGTCCTGATGCCATGAAAGGCATTATATAAATGCAAGTCTTTCTTTCTTTTATGCCTCTTCTTTCTTAGTTAGGCTTTTTTTTACAAGTGAATACGACACTGCGGCCTAGAAATTCAGTGGTGTTAGCGCCCACTTAGCGCCTAAAGAGGTCTTTTGCGCCGGCGCTGTTGGTAGCCTGGAATTCAGTGTAGCGCAAATGGTGGCGTTAGCCGGTAGCGCTGCGCCGGCACCGATGACGTCATCGGTGTGCGCAGCGCCCCGGTTCCAACGCGATGCCGGCCCGACGCCCAAATTCAGTTGCGCCCGCCTCTCCCATAGCGGGCGCAAAGAGCGTTTGTAAAACGGGGCCTTGCAGCTCCGAGAGGCCGGGGCGTAAAGGTGGAGGTGCGGCCGGCCGCTTTTCCGGCGGCCGCTTGGCCGCACCTTCCTCCCCGGACTCCCACACCACCCCCCCCGCGGCATTGGTCTCGACCCCCGCGAGCCCGGCACTTCTCCGTGGTGCCGGGCTCATTTGCCGGGGGAATCCAGCGGCGATCTCACGGCTGCAGGCAGCTCCTCCTTAAGAGAAGGAGGAGGCCTGCAGTACCCCAGCCTGCCGCACCGCATCGGGTGGCGCTGCGGCAGCTGGACGCCTGAAATTGACTTTCAGCGCCCCAAGCGGAGGCGGCCAAACCCTGCAATAGCGCCCGCCTCCGTCTTGGGGCGCTGCAACTGAATTTCAGGTGGGCGCTACGGGAATCCGGGCGTGCGCTAACTTTCGGGCGCTAAAGACCTGGCGCGGCGATAGCGAATTTCTAGGCCTGCATGTCCCTCACTAGTCCTATTCTGGGAGCATCCAAAATCAATTGCTCCATGGCAGGGGTACTGTATGCTATAATGGTTATATTACTGGGTTAATAATCCAGAAGCCTGGACTAATAATCCAGAGACATGAGTTCAAATCCAACCACAGCAGCTGGGGCAATTTAAATTCAATTAATTAAATAAATAAATTTGGAATTAAAACGCTAGTATCAGTAATGGTGGCTATGAAACTACCGGATTTCCAGAAAAAACCCAACTGGTTCACTAATGTCCTTAAGGGAAGCAAATCTGCCGTCCTCACCTAGTCTAGCCTATATGCGACTCCAGACCCAAGGAATGTGGTTAACTCTTAACTGCCCTCTGAAATGGCCTAGCAAGCCATTTGGTTGTACCAAACCGCTACGATAAAGTCAATGTGGGAGTTCCTTCGCCACAAGCACCGCAGCGGTTCAAGAAGGCAGCTCGCCACCACCTTCTCAAGGGCAATTAGGGATGAGCAATAAATGCAGCGATGCCCACAACCCATGAACGAATAAATAAATAAAAATATTGTTTGCAGGGAAGGAGAAGGAAAATTTTCACTAATGGAATGTGTAGAATAATAATCATCGAAGCTTGGAGATCTATGCAACCTTGGCTCAGATAGAGTCAGCAACAATTCCTTACCATAGTTCAATGTTGGAGTTGCTTTACCAAATCTTATTATCAACAACCATGGTGATAATTCAAGACACCTTCTAGCCTTTGCTTTGCAAAGCAAGAGGAAAGCATAGTCAGTCGGGTGGTGCAGATCCTAATGTAATAATTGAGGAGTTTAACGTATTCTACTTGTTAATTAGAATCATTGGATTTTACAGCACAGGAGAAGGCCATTTGGCCCATCGTGCTTACAGTAGACCTCTGAAGCAGCTGTCCACTTACTCCCATTTCCCTGCCCTTTCCCTTACCCTTTTACATTTTCCATTTCTAAGTATTTATCCACATTCCTTTTAAAAGTTATTATACATTCTGCTTCCACCATTGATTCAAATATTTTTTGGGGTTGAGTTAAAATGTATGCCTGCAGTTTCAGGCTCACTGACCAGTGGAAGTAGTTTTTCCTGATTTTGAACCTCAGTATTTTGAACACCTCTAACAATTCTCCTCTTAACCTTATCTGTTCTAGTGAAAAGAAACCCAGTTTCCCTAGTTTCTCCTCTTAACTAAAGCCCCTCATCCCAGTGTCATCCCAGTAAATCTCTTCTGTACTCTCGCCATAGCCTTCATATCATTTTAAGTAGAGAGCCCAAAACATTGACATAATCACTCATAACTTTCCCAGGGTTCTACAATCTCTCGCTGTTACTTTGACAGGAAATTGATGGAAAGCTTGGAGAAATGGTGTAAATGGCCATTTATACCATTTCTCCAGCAGGTTTTCTGTGGATCTGCTGTTAAAGTTATGATTGTAGATTGGGGACCGCCCCCATGAAAATTCTACCTGAATATTTTACTGTTGCCTAATCATTGATTTGTAAGGGTTTACAATTATCTCTTAGCTTTTGTACTTTATATCCTATTTAACAAAAACTGGATTGCATATGCTTTTTTTCTACAACTTTATCAATTTGTCCTTCCATTTTTGAAGATTTGATTATCAGATTACTAAGTCCTACTGTTCTCCAATTCTTTTAATGTTTTATCATTTAATGTATATTCACTCATTATTCTTCCTCTCAAAATATAATGGCCCAGAAATTTGGGTCGGAAGCTTCCCACAGGTGCAAGCCTCCGACCTGCACTTACCTTGCGCGCCGGCCGTTGAGCTGTGGGCCCGTGTGGGATTCCGATCCTGGGCCTCCTCCAACTGCCGGCGTGCAGTGCTTGCGTATCCCAGGGGCGCAGTTAGTTCGATGCGTCCCCTGGGATCACGTGGGCCATGGAGAACCAATGGTAGCAGGGAATGCTTCATTCATAAGTTTGACAGGAAGAGCTGTCAAAACTATAAATACTATAAGCCCCAAAACATCACTAAAACTTCAAATACATTTTTTAAAAAACATCACATTTTTAAAATAACTATAAATTACATGAAATAACTATTTTAAACAATAGTATAAATTTTTGAAAAAGTTAATTACATTTTCTAACAGGGCTAAAAATAAACTTACCTTCCTTTAAAGTATTTAAAAATAATAAACCTGTGGAAAAAATGTTTTAATTTTAATTAATTCACCACTTACCTTGTTAAAAGCAGGCCTTGTGCCTGCTTTTTAAAAGTGTAACTGCTGGAGACTTACCCTCCCGGAGAACCCTGCAAAAAAAACGTAAGTTCGATGCGCACGCACTGCCTCTCCGGCGCACGCGTTTGAATTCTGAACCCCTTCTTTCAGGGGAACGGACGTGCTGGTTTCCCGGGCATGCGCAGTGCATGCACGAAACTGGCACTTTCGTTGGGCCTACGCGTGAGTACCCCGTGCGTACTCACCCGTGGAGACCCGAATTTCTGGGCCATTATCCCAATTTTTCGATGTTAAATTTTATCCAACATCTTATCTGTGCAATTTACAAGGCTGTCTGTGGCCTCCTGAAGTTGCTCTAAAATACTCTTCACAGTTAACCACATTTCTTATTTTTGTGTCATAGACAGAGTTTGATATTACACTCAATATAATCAAACCAAGATCATTTTTAATAGATTGTGGTTAGTAATGTTGTTATTGAGGCCGTGATTTTGTGATCGGTGTCGGGATGGGTGCGGGACAGCTGGTTTCCGGGTTCCGGTCCCGCCCCCAGCTGCCTCCGCTCCACAGACATGATTTTCCCTTGATTGACCTTGTTAAGCCCGCCCTTACCAGCCAATTAAGAGGAAGCGGGTCTGATGAAGTCATTTGATGACGCGTCATCTGCCAGTTTCCTTAAAGGGACCACGCACAATTTTATTCTGACAGTTGATTTTTCAGCGTTTGACAGCATTGAGGTGCTGAAAACACTAACAATCACTGCACAAAGGTGACCTCTTGCACCCAGGCTCTCCAATGACTCCCTCCATATGCTGGAATAGATGGCAGCTGCAGGTGAGGTGACAGAAGCGATCTGTCACTGGTGAGAGAGATTCTCCCAATGAGGTGGCACTGGACATATAGTTGGATTTAAAAACTTGTCAGCTAAAGAAATCTGTATATGTTTTAAAAATGCAGTAACCAACATTTTCTTTGCTCTGAAACTCACCATGTGCAACAATGCATCCTTCACACCACTTCTGCAGCTGTCATCTTTTCACAGACATCACAGCAGACTCACAACACGCCACACTTACCTGGCGTGGTGTCCAGACATCGAGAAACCTGACCCAGATGTGGGAAAATCCAAAAACAGGCTTAAAACTTCTGACAAGTACCTGTTAATAGGCAGGTAATTGCCTTTAATCCGTTTCCCGCTGCTAGGTGTCAGGTCCATTCCCAAATCGGGGACCCAACACTTGGGAAAGCTGTTTGGAGGCGGGTTGACAGCGGGTTTGGGACCCACCGTCAATCAACAGCACTTTAACCTCTGACCCGCCTCTCTGAGCAATGGTAAAATCGCAGCCTAAGTCTCTGACTTCCCAAAGATTTGGAAGATGTATGTCAGGGCCTAGTGTCTTTTCCACTTTGAGTTCCATCAACTTTTCTCAGTACTTATCATAGAAACATAGAATCATAGAATGATACAGCACAGAAAAAGCTCAATCAGCGCATCATGCCTGTGTCGGCTCTTGAAAAGAGTTATCCAATTAGTCCCACTCCCATGCTGTTTCCTTACAACCCTGCAATATTTTCCTGTGAAAATATTTAGCAAATTCCCTTTTGAAAGTTACTATTGAATCTGCTGTCAACATCTTTTCAGACATTTGAGTTCATAACAACTCGCTGTGTTTTTTTCCCTTCATGTCACCTCTGGTTCTTTTGCACATTACCTTGATTATGTATAGTCATCTTATCAAATGCTAAAGCACTTCCTTTTGTACCCTTCCATTATTACTATCACATTCTCCTGTGAAAAATTGAAGAATAGTGCTCATTTAGTGTCTTCACCATCCCATCATCCTTTTTACTTTTCTGATCAGTCACAGACTTTGTTTAACTTTTCTTAACTTATTTATACACCCACAACAACAACTTGTATTTATATAGCACCTTTAACACAGCAAAAGTGCTTCACAAAAGCATTATTAATCAAACTCTGACACCGAGCAACAGAAGGTGATAGCAGGACAGATGACCAAAAACTTGGTCAAAGAGGTAGGTTTTAAGGAGCATCATGAAGGAGGAGAGAAAGATAGAGAGGCAGAGAGGTTTAGGGAGGGAATTCCAGAGCTTAGGGCTAGGCAGCTGAAAGAACGGAGCGATTAAAATTGGGGATGGGCAAGATGCCAGAATTGGAGGAGAACAGAGATCTCAAAGGCTTCTTGGGCTGGAGGAAGTTACAGAGAGAGGGAGGGGTGAGGCCATGGAGGTATTTGAAAGCAAAGATGAGAATTTTACAATTGAGGCATTGCTTAACTGGGATCCAATGTAGGTCAGCGATTTACTCTTTTTCACTACAAGCTTACCTAAATCAAGTGCAATTCTGGTATAAATGGCTGAATTTCTGGAAGTTTTGCCCTAATTATTCAGTCATTTTGATGATTGCTTCAGAGAGTTGTCATGGAAAGGGATGGAGTCGGTGGCTAGGGAATGAAGTTCGTGGTGGGGACTGAAGACAATGGCAACATAGGTTGGCGAGCACAGGTGTGCTGTGTGAACTGGACTTAGTGCGAGTTAAGATATGGGCAGCAGAGTTTTGGATGAGCTCTAACTTATGTCGGGTGGAAGATGGGAGGTCAACCAGGAAAGCATTGTAATAACCAAGTCCAGGTGTAACAAAGGCATGGATGAGGGTTTCAGCAGCAGATCAGCTGAGGCAGGAACGGAGTCGGACGATGTTACAGAGGTGGAAGTAGGCAGTCTTGGTGATGGTCAGAAAGTCATCTCATGGTCAAATACGACACCAAGGTTGCGAAGGGTCTGGTTCAGCCTCAGACAGTTGCCAGGGAGAGTGAAGGTGTCGATGACTAGGGAACAAAGTTTCTGGTGGGGACCAAAGAAAATGGCAATGGAATATGTGTTTATAAACTCCTACACCATATCGCTTTACATTCCATGCTAGTCAATTTTTCTTACCTCTCTTAGCCTTTCTGATCGTACTGTTTGCTTCCCTATATATTTTTTATATTCTACATGATTAGTCTTGGATTTGTCATATGCCTCTTTATAAAATCTTACTTTAAGGTTAATTTCTCTACTTATCTAAGGAACTGCACTTTTACTGAACCTCTCATGGCAATATGTTTGGTTTGAATCCTAATCAGTTCCTGTTTGGAAGTTTCTATTGTTTGTCCACTTTTTTATATGGCAATTTTTCTTTCCAATTTAACTGATCTAAGTCCTTCTTTCTCAATGATATTGGCTTTCAGTCAAGTACCTTTATTTTTGACTGCTCCCTCACCTTTCAGTTTTTATATGGAACCTTCTTATTTTATGGTTTCACCGGCAATAGTTTGAGAGTACCAAACATTCCCACTACCGAAGATAAATGAGGCAGCTAGGAATTGACTTTCTTTCACAGGAGGAGTTCGAGCAGGCATTTAATTTCAACCTCTGAGATAGAACTGAAACTGTCAGGATGAGTGCCAGAGAGTCATACTTCTTATTGACAACCAAGAAACAGCACCAACGGCAGCTGTGGAGATTAGCAGCCAAGAAGATATCACCTTCTAGCTGAGGAGGTAGCAGTAGAAAATAGCAAGGCTGAAAGAAAATTGGTGACAATATATCCAATGGACTTGGCATCAGCTTCTAAAATGAGTTAATGCGTAATATTAACATCTTTTTCTTATTCATTCATGGGATGTGGGCGTCGCTGGCAAGGCCAGCATTTATTGCCCATCCCTAATTGCCCTTGGTGGTGTTGAGCCGCCTTACTGAACCGCTGAAGTCCGTATGGTGAAGGTACTCCCACAGTGCTGTTGGGAAGGTGTAGGGTTCGCAAAATTGGATTTCATATTAATAAGGGTCAATGGGCAGAAGAGGCCATGTTTTAAAGACTGTTTTAAAAGAAGCCCAGAAAAAGGGGCATACAAACTGTCCGCCATACCATGTGATCAGCTTATTGGGACACTTTAAAATGGTTCCTGCGCAACCTCAGACAGATTTGTGGATTCAACCCACAGTAAGTTCTGGAAGCCGTTCCTGAGAGAATGAAACCAGACCCACAGGTATGCATATGGATTAGATGCAGATCTAGTCGAGATCGGCCTGGAGACAGAGGCCATCAAGATGTTGCCCCAGACAAAAGGGGACAATTTCATATTCATGAGAACAGCACCCAGGACTAGATAACGAGATCAGCAGGACATTCAAAACAATGAAAGCCATTTCCAACCAGAGATGGGCTTGTTACCAGCTGCTTAAAATGATTTTAAATATAATAACTGCCCCGCTGTGCTCAAAGCCCGCCAAAGTTAAAACAAAGACTAACCTGATTTTGGTTGGGAAGTGAGGCCTCGGGAAGAAAGGTTTAACTGAAGAGACCTTTCAGCAGTTGAAGCACGGAGCGCAGCACCCCGGACACGCAGCTTGAGGAGGAAGAAACAGCTTGGAAGAAGACGCTGGAGGAAGCTTGAATCAACAAGCTTGGACAGTCACAAAGAGAGCCGAGAAAAAGGACAGTTTAAAATCGGACAGTCGTTGCAGCCCCAGCAGCCTGTCCAGCTTTTGAGCTGGGCAAAGAGGAGCTGGCGTGGGGAAAGATCAGTGGACACTGCTCCACCGTTGGATAAATCAGAAGGACAATTTTGACTGTATAAAGAGTCATTTCGGAACCAGCGTCCCGCCCCGGGGAAGACCATCGGGAGATCATCGACCATCCCTGGGCCGTAGCTGAAGGTAGAAGGGGCCACACCAGCCCAAGGCTCCCCTGACCAGGGTCGAGCCGACGATCCTCGACCTCGCCGACATCCAGGCCTGCCGGTGTCCAGCCGCCCCCGACCCCCACGTCAGGAGAGAGGTGTGGCGCAGTTCGCAGGGGCTCCATGATCCACGTGGAGATGAAACGCCTGAAAGGACCAAACACAGACTCGTTTTCAAAACCTTGCACTTCCTAGTGGGATTGGTGAGCATGTTTCTGGCCCTTCACAATCAGATCTAGATAGGTTTAGTAAGGGGGTGGATTTAAGGGTACAATTAACATGAGTTGTTGTTCCTCGATGTTCCGTGTGTTTCCTTATTTCATGATGATCTTTGTAGAGTATAAGATGCCTGTATTTGCTTTAGTTAGTATTGTGTCGTTATGATTTGTTTGTGTGTTTTTCCCTCCCATGTATTCCCTTATCTGCTTGCATTTGATTTGATATTTTTTCCCATTTGCAATAAAGTTTCATTTTGTTTCATCAAACTTGGTCTACACGAGTTTTCTCTACATTGTAGCTCCTGCGCCTAAATCCAGAGTTCAGAATCTAAGGGGCGAGTGGGTCGAACCACTCAAGGTTTACTGTGCAAGAGAGAGAGGCCTCTGGAGAGAGAAACCTCTGGGAAACCTCTCGAGGACGAAAACCCCTTACAAAGGGAGTTCCAGGATTTTGACCCAATGACGATGAAGGAATGGCAGTATGTTTCCAAGTCAGGATGGTGTGAGACTTGGAGGAGAACTTGGAGGTGGTGGTGTTCCCAAGCGCCTGCTGCCCTTGTCCTTCTAGGTGGTAGAAATCATGAGTTTTGGAGGTACTGTTGAAGAAGCCTTGGTGAGTTGCTGCAATGCATCATGTAGATGGTATACATTGCAGCCACAGTGCGCTGGTGGTGGAGGGAGTGAATGTTTAAGGTGGTGGAATGGATGCCAATCAAGTGGGCTTCTTTGTCCTGGATGGAGTCGAGCTTCTTGAGTGTGAACTCATCCAGGCAAGTGGAGAGTGTTCCATTACACTCCTGACTTGTGCCTTGTGGATGGTGGAAATGCTTTGGTGAGACACTTGCTGCAGATTACCCAACTTCTGACCTGCTCTTGTGGCCACAGTAAATAAGTGGCTGGACCAGTTAAGTTTCTGGTCAATGGTGACCCCCAGGTTGTTGATGGTGGGAGATTCGGCGATGGTAATGCCGTTGAATGTCAAGGGGCAGTGGAAAGACTATCGCTTGTTGGAGATAGTCATTACCTGGCACATATGTGGCGCAAATGTTACTTGCCACTTATCAGCCCAACCCTGAATGTTGTCCAGGTCTTGCTGCATGCAGGGATGGACTACTTCCTTATCTGAGGAATTGCACATGGAACTAAACACTGTTCAATCATCAGCGAACATGCAATAATTTAAAAATATTTGCGTGCAATAAAAATCATAACAAATGTTAATATATTATGCCTATCCTCCCGTAATGGTCTCGGGAATAATTATGCCTTTTCACAATCAATGCTACATCAATAACTTTAAATGTAAATGGCTAAACAGAGAAGGAAAATGAGTCGGGCGAGATCGGTGGCGGGTTGGGTGGGAAATTAATTTTTTTGCCAGTGGGTCGGGCCCCGCTGTCAACCCGCCAAAACATGCCTTTCCCATTTTCGGGTCTGTCAGCGCTGAGCAGATCCGACAGGCAACGGCGGATGACCCAATTAAACTCATTGCCTAGTTGTCAGACCCTTAATAATGCATTTTACCGCAGCTTTTCATTTTTACAGCTTGCCTACGAGGTCCACGCTGCTCTGGGATCACATCTGTTAACTTGAGGTGGAAGTTGAATGGTCATTGAATCAGCTGATTAGTTGACAGCTTGAAATGTGCTATAAAAGCTCCCACCTCACAACTGTTCACTTTTCAAGCACAGAAGCTGTTGCTTACTCCATTTGGAACACAGATTGAGCTTTATGCAAGCTGTAAGTGTTTCGAGCAAACTCTCCATCCAGTGTCACCTCATTGGAACAAATTCAATCTCCATTGACAAGTTGCTTCTGGCATCTCAACTTCACTTGCCAACTACTCCATCAGCATTGGTACCGTTTATACTGTTTCACCTTGGTCCTCAGAATCTGACCAAGATCAGCACCAACACCAGCAGCACCAGGCACACCAGCAGCACCAACAACACCACCACCAACCTTCTCCTCAACCACCTGATGCTCCACGGTACAGAGGGCATCAACGCAGAGCTGCACTGCGTCGGAGGTGATACCCCAACACAAGGTATACAGGCAGAGGATGAGCTTCCTCAACATGACTGAGCAGCCAAAGGAGGCTCAGGCTGTCGTGCCAGGTCATCGCAGACATTTGAACATTGCTGGAGCAAGACCTGCAGCCCAGAGGAGTGGGTGGACATGCCTTACCAGTGGCTGTCAAAGTCAGCAGTGCCCTCAGCTTCTTCACCTCAGGCTCCTTCCAGGGATCTGCAGCAGACATTTGCAGCATCTCGCAGTCGGCCGCCCACAGATTCATCATACAGGTCACCAATGCCCTGTTTCACAAGTCAGCCAATTATGTAAACTTTGCCACTGATGAAGCCAATGTTACTGAGTGGGTGCTTGGCTTTGCCACTCTGGCTGGCTTCCCACAGGTGCAGGGCGTCATCGACTGCACACATTTGGCCATCAGTGCACCCTATCATAATTCAGGAGTCTTTGTCAACCACAAGGCTTCCATTCCCTCAATGTACAGATCATCTGCAACCATAGGAAGATCATCAGGCATGTTTGCACCAAGTTCCCTGGCAGCTGTCATGACTCTTTCGTCCTGCACCAGTCCACTATCTCTCAGTTCTTCATGCCTCCAAACAGACTTATCAGCTGGCTGCTTGGAGACAAGGGCTATCCACTGAAGATGTGGCTCATGACACCTTTGAGGAGGCCAAGTAATGAGGCTGAGGAACATTATAATGAAAGTCACATGTCTACCAGATATGTCATAGAGCAGACAATAGGCATGCTCAAAATGTGCTTCAGATGCCTTGACAGATCTGGAGGAGCCCTTCAGTACACACCAGCCAGGGTCTCCAGAATCATCATGGTCTGCTGCGCACTGCACAACATAGTGCAGCAGCGAGGATTAGCGCTGCATGAGGAACAAGGCGCCGAGTGCACTGCATCTTCAGAGGATGAGGAGCATCAGGTGAAAGACGAGGATGAGGAAGACTTGAAGGAGCTGGCAGTCCAGATGCCACCAGTATATGAGCACATTCCTGCCCATGAGGCCAGATTAACTTAACTTTGCGCAGCACAGCCATGTGGCTGGCACATGCGTAGCCAGGTTGGCTACACCCCACATCCATGCCATAAAGCAACCCTACAATGACCAGTCCATTCTTTTCACAGTCACCACCATTGATGGAGCTTAAGGCAGCCCTAACTGTTCACTCTGCCACATCCAGTTCTGCACACAAATTTATCACAGACCGCAAAGTTTTGAAAATAAATGATTTTATACAAAAGATTATTTCACTTAAACCTAACAGTAACATTGAAGAAAACACCCAAGTGACTACACTTGTGACTCTATTTGTGTGTCTTCTTTCACTTTCATGTGCTTCTACGTGATGGTACGCCTGCGGCTTCAGCAAAGGTAGAGGAAGACTCCTCACTTCCTTGCTGCACCTGCTTAGATGCCTTTGGCGGTCGTACTTTGGGTTTTGGAACCTGTGAGGGTTCCGCCAAAGTCTGCTCCTCCTGTGACTGTGCAGGGGAAGACTCGACCATTGCTGTTCAGCAAGGCAACTGCGGCTCTGACTGAGGAGTTAGCAATGGGGGAGGAGTGCCAGTGCTTGGAGAGGAGCCGCCACTTCCATGTCCCCTCCCACCATCTTCCCTCTCATGGGCCACCCAAACTTTCTTGCTAGCAAGGAGCTAGAAAGCACCTTGCTGCACATCAGTGCAGCGATGAGGACCCATGTCTACATTGACATCCCCCTGTTCCTGGGACTAGGGACAGGGTCACTGGCAAGGCTTGGAAGCTAAGCAGAGCCAGGCCTGGTTAGTACCTGGAGGGGTGACCAGCAGGGAAGACCAGGTGCAGGTGGTCACGGAAGGAGCCCCGGGAGGGGCGGCTGGTGAGCAGGCCCGGGCGTTGGGCTGAAGATTGTCAGACAGGAGGAATGGTAGAAATGGAATGGCGGCGCGCACAGACGCAGCAGCTTTGCTTCTCCCAGGATGGTGCTATTTACGTTAATGTTATTTGTACTGGACTCATGGGAGCTTGCAAGATCACATTTTGTTGTTCATGTACTTGTGCATTGTACAATGACAATAAAGTTGAATTATTATTATTATATTAAATGATGTCTATGAACCTCTGGGTTCTATCTTCCATAGATAAGCATCTATCCTCCATAGATGCCCATCTATTTTGCATAGAGACCATGTGCTCATGTGACTGGCACATTAGTTCCTCCATGCAGGTGGCCATCCTAGCCATGGAGGAACCTACAGCGTGACTGTCTGCACCATGGTGGCGCTCATGTTGGAGATGGACTCTGCCATTCTCTGCACACTCGCAGTCACCATGGTTGCAAAATCAGTCAGAGCCTCCTGCACTTGTTGCTCCAGCATCAGGATTGCCCGCTTCCTTGATGGCCCCCAAGGCTCAGCGTCTGCATGCAGCTCAGCAGATCTAGGAGACTTCTGCACCCTCCAACGAGGAATCTCTACTGCTGATCCTGTCTCCACCATCTGCTCTTGCTCACGTGTGCTGTGTGAGACACCAGGTGACAACACTACTCTATGTCGCGATAATCCCACCGAGGTATGCATATCTGCACTGGTGCTGGGTGGCCTTGTCTCAGATGATGCTGTGCCCTCAGAGGCTAGAGGCTCCTCATAGGAGTCCTCTTGCTCTTCCACCTGGACAGTGGGTGGAGCTCTTGATGCACCTGTGGTAGAGTAAAGAGATCAGTTAGTTATATCGCATGTAGATTGCATACTTATACCATGATGAGCATTCAATGCCTCCTGATATCAGCCCCCATATGAGTGACTGACGAATGCCATGTAGCTGTATGGAAACTGATTCTGTCACCAGGTTGTTGTGATGAGCCCCTCTCTCCGTCCCCCACTGCCGGCTGGTCGCCGGCTCCAGAGGTCTCCTCTGCACTGGTGAGGTCGTGAGTGATGCAGGGCCTCCTCCCGTTCTCTGCCTCTCCCTCGTGTTGTGGGCTCATTTTTCATGCAAGGAGGGAAAGAAGAGAAGGTTGAGTGCGAGTGATGGAATGAGTGCAAGGAATGGATGGGTTACATCTGTAGAGGGTGACTATGATGGAATGGGGTGGCAATACCAAGTGGCCTCCTTCAGTGTTGTTGGTTGGTATGATTGCACTAGGATGAGGGTGAGTGTGAGGGGTGGCTTGTAAGATGGTGATGTGATAATGTAGATACAGAGAGAGGGATGGGTGGAGCTGCAAGGGATGCTGGTGTGAGTAAGGATGCACAGAAGTAGGGCTGGAAGGCAGTGATGGGGAAGTGATGACAGGCACAGCAGCATAAAGTTAAGTGTGGCTTTCTACTCACCTTTCCTGATCTCACAAGATCATTGAAGCGCTTGCGGCACTGCACCCAGGTCCTCATCACCACAGACCTGCTGGTCACCTCCTGCGCTATCTGGAGCCAGGCTGCCTTGGTCTCTTGGGGAGGTCTCTTGCGGCCACTGGCAGGGAAGAGAAACCAGCCAAGGGATAATGATAGCATCCACACTCCTAGCTGAACCTTCAGTGCAATGTGGACATGGCCCCTTTAAATATACTGGCACCAAACGCATCAGCGCTGACATCAGCAGACCTGCACCTTTTAATTGGGCCGGGTAATGTGCTGGGCGGGCTTAACAAGCCCCATTACCGGAAATTCTTTTTTTGCAGCGGGATGCAGGCAGCAATGGGCTCGCGCCGCCACGGACTCTGACTGCACCGGTCCCGCACAGGTCGGGAAAATTGCAGCCATTATGAATCCTACTCATGTAAAAAATAAGTTCACTAACTTGACCGCTAAATAGTGGCATACATTTCCTGCAAGTGTATAAAGTGCAAACAATAAATAGCCACAAATTTAGCTCTTAGTCCTAACTTTCCTGCAGTTAATTAAGCTGTGTATTCATGGCTTGTATGACAGCAAATGGTTCCTGTGATGATTAAATTAGAGCCATAGGCTGCAACTAAGGTAGTTAATCAACCCTTGGTAGTTATTTGTTGCTGAGGACACTCTAAACAATGGAAATTAATGCTAAAATGCAATATTAATTGCTCTACGATACAACATTTAAATTGATTAACTATGCGAGTGCAGCCAGAAAAAACTATAATAAGATTTTTCTCAGTACCAACCAGCTTGGTTGCTGGAGGCATATATTAAAAATAAATTGCAGTTGTACTTGAATCCAAATTGGCATGTCACATATTTTCCACAGCCTAATTCTCACTCCATCAAACCTGCATCAACCACTGATAAGCTTCTTATCGCTGGTGTTCAAGCTCCTGTTGACAAGGAGCAAATGATGCAATCAACAACATTGATATTCTGTGCGAACCTCTTGGATTGATCAAGTAAATTTATGATTCATGAGCATGATTCACTGTCAGTTTGCCAATAGTCACAGCCACCTGTAGGAAAGATTAGAAGGAAAACCTATAAGATAATGCTGAAGCTCCATTTCTGATATACAGAGAGATTCTCATCAACACAAAACTCTTTCTGTGTTTAAGGTGCTGATATCAAAGGCCAGGCCAGGCCAGACCAGGAGAGGATGCAAAGTGAAGAAAGGCTTCATGACTATGAAATATTTCCTAATTGCTAAGCATCTAAATTGGCTAAGCAACTAAGCTCTTGCCAAATCATTTTTTTTTACAACATGCTAATGCAAAAAATGTACCAGCATGTAGTTTAAATCGTTGACAACAAATGGTAAATGCTTACAACGAGACCCTTCTTTTGAAAACATTTGAAAAAATGCCTTCTTTGATCAGTAGGAGGCCAATAGGTAGCATAGTGGTAATGTCACTGGGCTAGTAATCCAGAGGCCTGGACTAATGATCCAGAGACGGGAGTTCAAATCCCACCATCGCAACTGGGGAATTTAAATTCAGTTAATTAAATACATTTGGAATAATTACTAGCACTAGTACCAGTAATGGTAACCATGAATCTATCGGATTGTTGTAAAAACCCATCTGGTTCACTAATGTACTTTAGGGAAAGAAATCTGCCATCCTTACCCAGTCTGGCCTATATGTGACTCCAGACCCACAGCAATGTGGTTGGCTCTTAACTGCCCTCTGAAATGGCCTAGCAAGCCACTCAGTTGTAATAAACCGGTATGAAACAAAACAATAAAAATGAAATCAGATGGATCACCTGCCATCGACCTTGGCACTGGCTGCAGACATGGCAATGGTACACTCAGCCCAGTCAACCCTGCAAAGTCCTCCTCACCAACATCTGGGGACTTGTGCCAAAATTGGGAGAGCTGTCCCACCGACTAGACAAGCAACTGCCTGACATAGTCATACTCACAGAATCATACCTTTCAGCCAATGTCCCAAACTCCTCCATCACCATCCCTGGGTATATCCTGTCCCACTGGCAGGACAAACCCACCGGGGTGGTAGCACAGTGGTATACACTCAGGAAGGAGTGGCCCTGGGAGTCCTCAACATTGACTCTGGACCCCATGAAATCTCATGGCTTCAGGTCAAGCATGGGTAAGGAAACCTCCTGCTGATTACCACCTACAGGCTGATACCTGGGATGGCAGGAATGACGTACGAAGAGAGATTGGGTCCATTAGGCTTATATTCGCTTGAGTTCAGAAGAATGAGAGGGGATCTCATTGAAACTTATAAAATTTTAACAGGAATAGACAGACTAGATGCAGGAAGGATGTTCCCGATGGGGGGGAGTCCAAAACCAGGGGTCACAGTCTAAGGATAAGGGGTAACTGAGATGAGGAGGAATTTCTTCACCCAGAGAGTGGGGAACCTGTGGAATTCTCTACCACAGAAGGCAGTTGAGGCCAATTCATTAAATATATTCAAGAAGTAGTTAGATATATTTCTTAAGGCTAAAGGGATCAAGGGATATGGGGAGAAAGCAGGGACAGGGTACTAAATATGGTTGATCAGCCATGATCTCATTAAATGGCGGAACAGGCTCGAAGGGCCGAATGGCCTACTCCTGCTCCTATCTTCTATGTTTCTATGTACTGCCCTCCCTCAGCTGATGAATCAGTACTCCGCCATGTTGAACACCACTTAGAAGAAGCACTGAGAGAAGCAAGGGCACAGAATGTACTCTGGGTGGGGGACTTCAACATCCATCACCAAGAGTGGCTCGGTCGCACCACTAATGACTGAACTGGCCGAGTCCTGAAGGATGTAACTGCCAGTCTGGGCCTGCGAAAGGTGGTGAGAGAACCAACATGAGGGAAAAACCTACTTGATCTTGTCTGTAGGATTCGCAAAATTGGACTATATATTAATAAGGGTCAAATGGCAGAAGAGGCCGTGGTTTTAAAGGCTGTTTTAAAAGAAGCCCAGAAAAAGGGGCATACAAAATGGCTGCCATACTACGTGACCAGCTTATTGGGACACTTTAAAATGGTTCCTGCGCAACCTCAGACAGCTTTGTGGATTCAACCCACAGTAAGTTCTGGAAGCCGTTTCTGAGACAACGAAACCAGACCCACACGTATGCATATGGATTAGATGCAGATCCAGTCAAGATCAGCCTGGAGACAGAGGCCATCAAAATGTTGACCCAGACAAAAGGGGACAATTTCATATTCATGAGAACAGCACCCAGGACTAGATAATGAGATCAGCAGGACATTAAAAACAATGGAGGTCATTCTAGACCAGAGATGGGCCTTTACCGGCCATCAAAAACATTTTAAAATATAATAACTACCCCGCTGTGCTCCCAGCCCGCCAAAAGTAAAACAAAGACTAAACTGATTTTGGGCGGGAGACAGAAGTTTCTGGAAGAAAGGTATATCAGAGAGACTTTGCGGCAGTTGGGGAGAGCTGAGAGCTTAGAGCTTGAAGAGACACGCAGCTTGAGTACAGTTTTGAATCCGGACACTCAGAAGAAGAAGCAGGCACTCGGAGAAGAAAGAAGAACGAAGCCAACATCGAGAAGGTCGTTTCGAAACCGGCGTCCCGCCCCGGGGAAACACATCGGGAGATCATCAACCATCCCCGGGCCGTTGCCGGAACGAGAGGCCGTCGACCCAACTTGAGAGAAGAGACAAAAAAATAAAAACCCCAAGAGAAGAAATCTTCCAGCCACCCCGGTTGGAAGGAGAAGAAATAAAAACAAACTGAAGAAGCGATGGGAGCCAGCCCAAGGCTCCTCTAACCAGGGTCAAGCCGACGATCCTCGACCCCGCCGACATCCAGGCCCGCCGGTGTCCAGCCGCCCCGACCCCCACCTCAGGAGAGAGGTGTGGCGCAGCTCGCAGGGGCTCCATGATCCACGTGGAGACGAAACGCCTGAAAGGACCAAACACAGACTCGATTTCAAAACCTTGCACTTCCTAGTGGGATTGGTGAGCATGTTTCTGGCCTTTCACAATCAGATCTATATAGGTTTAATAAGGGGGTGGATTTAAGGGTACAATTAACATGAGTTGTTGTCCCTCGATGCTCCGTGTGTTTCCTTATTTCATGATGATCTTTGTAGAGTATAAGATGCCTGTATTTGCTTTAGTTAGTATTGTGTCGTTATGATTTGTTTGTGTGTTTTTCCCTCCCATGTACTCTCTTATCTGCTTGCATTTGATTTGATATTTTTCCTTATGCAATAAAATTTCATTTTGTTTCATCAAACTTGGTCTACAAGAGTTTTCTCTACATTGTAGTTCCTGCCCCTTGTTCCAGAGTATAGAATCTAAGGGGCGAGTGGGTCGAACCACTCAAGGTTTTACTGTGCAAGAGAGAGAGGCCTCTAGAGAGAGAAACCTCAGGGAAATCTCTCAAGGAAAGCCCCTTACATGTCCTCACCAATCTACCTGTCATGCATTCATCTGTCCATGACAGTATTGGGAGTAATGAACACCGCACAGTCATTCTAGAGAAGAAGTCCCATCTTCATACTGAGGACACGCTCCATCATGTTATGTGGCACTACCACTGTGCTAAATGGGATAGATTCAGAACAAATCTAGCAGCTCAAAACTGGGCATCCATGAGGCGCTGTGGGCCATCAGCAGCAATAGAATTGTATTCCACCACAATCTGTAACCTCATGGCTCAGCATATCCCTCACTCTACCATTACCATCAAGCCAGGGACCAACCCTGGTTCAATAAGGAGTGTAGAAGAGCATGCCAGGAGCAGCACTAGGCATAGAAACATAGAAACATAGAAGATAGGTGGAGGAGTAGGCCATTCGGCCCCTCGAGCCTGCTCCGCCATTCAATGCGATCATGGATGATCATTCACATTCAGTACCCTGTCCCTGCTTTCTCCCCATATCCCTTGATCGCTTCAGCCTTAAGAAATATATCTAACTCCTTCTTGAATATATTTAATGAATTGGCCTCAACTCTCTTGTGTGGTAGAGAATTCCACATGTTCACCACTCTCTGGGTGAAGAACTTCCTCCTCATCTCAGTCGTAAATGGCTTACCCCTTATCATTAGACTGTGATCCCTGGTTCTGGACTCCCCTGCCATCGGGAGCAGCCTTCCTGCATCTAGTATGTCTAGTCCTGTTAGAATTTTATAAGTTTCAATCAGATCCCCTCTCATTCTTCTAAACTCTAGCGAATATAAGCCTAATCGACCCAATCTCTCTTCATACGTCATTCCTGCCATCCCAGGTATCAGTCTGGTGAATCTTCGCTGCACTCCCTCCATGGCAAGAGCATCCTTCCTCAGAAAAGGCAACCAAAATTGCACACAATACTCAAGGTGTGGTCTCACCAAGGCCCTGTACAACTGCAGCAAGACATCCTTGCTCCTGTATGCGAATCCTCTTGCTATGAAGGCCAGCATACCATTTGCCTTCTTAAATGCGTGCTGCACCTGCATGCTTACCTGGTGCACAAGGACACCCAGGTCTCGTTGCACTTCCCCTTTTCCCAATCTATTGCCATTCAGATAATAATCTGCCTTCCTGTTTTTGCCACCAAAGTGGATAACCTCACATTTATCCACATTATACTGCATCTGCCCAATCGCCCAACTTGTCCAAATCATACTGGAGTTTCTCTGTATCCTCCTCACAGCACACACGCCCACCCAACTTTGTGTCATCTGCAAACTTGGAGATATTACATCTAGTTCCCTCGTCTAGATCATTAATATATATTGTGAATAACTGGGGTCCAAGCACCGATCCCTGCGGTACCCCACTAGTCACTGCCTTCCACTCAGAAAAAGACCCATTTAATACAACTCTTTGCTTCCTGTCTGCCAACCAGTTTTCTATCCAAGTCTGTACATTACCCCCAATCCCATGTGCTTTAAAATTGCACGATAGTCTCTTATGCGGGACCATATCGAGGGCCTTCTGAAAGTCCAAATACACCACATCCACTGGTTCTCCCTTATCTATTCTACCAGTTACATCCTCAAAACATTCCAGTAGATTAGTCAAGCATGATTTACCTTTTGTAAATCCATGTTGTCTTTTTCCGATCCTGTTACTGTTTTCCAAGTGCTCTGCTATTACATCTTTTATAATAGACTCCAGCATTTTCATCACTACCAATGTCAGGCTAACCGGCCTATGATTCCCTGTTTTATCTCTACCAATTTTTTAAATAGTGGGGTTACATTAGCTACCCTCCAATCCATGGTAACTGTTCCAGGGTCTATTGAATTTTGGAAGATGACCAGCAATGCTTCTACTATTTCTAGGGCAACTTCCGTAAGTGCCCTAGGATGTAGATTATCAGGCTCTGGGGATTTATCGGCCTTCAATCCCTTCAATTTCGCTAACACCATTTCCCTACAAATATTGATTTCATTCAGTTCCTCCATTTCATTAGACCCTATGTTCCCCAACATCTCTGGGAGTTTATTTGTGTCCTCCTTTGTGAAGACAGAACCAAAGTATGTATTAATTGGTCAGCCATGTTTTTGTTCCCCATTATAAATTCCCCTGATTCTGACTGCAAGGGACCTATGCTTGACTTTACCAATCCTTTTCTCTTCACATATCTATAGAAGCTTTTACAGTCAGTTTTTATGTTCCTTGCAAGCTTACTCTCGTATTCCATTTTCCCCCTCTTAATTAATCCATTTGTCCTCCTTTGCTGAATACTAAACTGTTCCCAATCCTCAGGTTTGCTGCTTTTTCTGGCCAATTTATATGTCCTCACCTTGGATCTTATGCTGTCCCTAATTTCACTTGTTAGCCAATGTTGAGTCACCATTTTTGTTTTATTTTTATGCCAAACAGGGATGAACAAATTCTGTAGTTCATCCATGCGATCTTTAAAGGCTTGACATTTCCTATTCACCGTCAACCCTTTAAGTAACTTTCCCCAATCCCTCCTAGCCAACTCGCGCCTCATACCATCGTAGTTTCTGTTATTTAAATTCAGTGCCCAGGTCTCTGAATCAAATACTTCACTCTCCAACTTAATGAAGAATTCTGTCATATAATGATCGCTCCTCCCCAAGGGGCCTCACACAACAAGATTGCTAATTAATCCTTTCTCATTACATAATACCCAGTCTAAGATGACCTGATCTCTAGTTGGTTCCTCAACATATTGGTCCAGGAAAACATCCCGTATACACTCCAGGAATTCCTCTTCCACAGTATTGTTACTGTTTTGGTTAGACCAATCTATATGTAGATTAAAGTCACCCATGAGAACTGCTGTGCCCTTATTGCACGCATCTCTAATTTCCCATATAATGCCATCCCCAACCTCAGCATTACTGTTTGGGGGTCCGTATATAACTCCCACTAACGTTTTCCGCCCCTTGCTATTTTTCAGCTCTACCCATACAGACTCCACATCATCAGAGCTAATATGCTTCCTTACTATTGTGTTAACCCCCTCTTTAACCAGCAATGCCACCCCACCGCCTTTTCCTTTTTGCCTGTCCTTCCTGAATTTTGAATACCTCTGGATGTTGAATTTCCAGCCTTGGTCACCCTGGAGCCATGTCTCCGTAATCCCAATTATATCATATCCGTTTACATCTATTTGCACAGCTAATTCATCCACCTTATTATGAATGTTCCTCGCATTAAGACACAAAGCCTTCAGCCTTGTTTTTTTAACACTCTTAGACCTTTTAGAATTATTGTTTACTGTGGCCATGTTTGATTTACACCCTTGATTTCTCTGACTTCCACTTTTGCTTTTCTCCTTCCTGTCTTTTGCTTCTATCCTTGCTTCCCTTTCCTCTGTCTCCCTGCACAGGTTCCTAACCCCCTGCCATTTTAGTTTATACTCTCCCCAACAGCACTAGCAAACACTCCCCCTAGGACATCGGTCCCGGTCCTGCCCAGGTGCAAACCTTCCAGTTTGTACTGGTCCCACCTCCCCCAGAACTGATTCCAATGTCCCAGGAATTTGAATCCCTCCCCGTTGCACCATTCTTCGAGCCACATATTAATCTGAAATATCCTTCTATTTCTACTCTGCCTAGCACGTGGCACTGGTAGCAATCCTGAGATTACTACCTTTGAGGTCCTATTTTTTAATTTACCTCCTAACTCCCTATATTCAGCTTTTAGGACCTCATCCCATTATTTACCTATATCGTTGGTACCTATACGACAACTGGCTGTTCACCCTCCCCCTCCAGAAGTGCCAACCTGTGAAAGCTGCAACACAGGACTACATGCATGCTAAAAAGCAGAAGCAGCATACTATAGACAGGGCTAAGTGATCCCACAATCAATGGATCAGATCAAAGCTCTGCATTCCTGCCACATCCAGTCATGAATGTTGGTGGACCATTAAACAACTAACGGGTGGAGGAGGCTCCTTGAATAGCCCCATCCTCAATAATGGTGGAGCCCAGCATGCGAGTGTAAAAGACAAGGCTGAAGCGTTTGCAAACATCTTCAGCCAGAAGTGCTGAGTGGATGATCCATATTGGCCTCCTCCTGAGATCCCCACCATCACAGAAGCCAGTCTTTAGCCAATGCGATTCATTCCACGTGATATCAAGAAACGGCTGAGCGCACTGGATACAGCAAAGGCTATGGGCCCTGACAATATCCCAGCTATCGTGCTGAAGACTTGTGCTCCAGAACTAGCTGCATATCTAGCCAAGCTGTTCCAGTACAGCTACAACATTGGCATCTATCCGACAACGTGGAAAACTGCCAAGTTATGTCATGTCCACAAAAAACAGGAAAAATGCAATCTGGCCAATTACCACCCTATCATTCTACTCTCAATCATCAGCAAAGTGATGGAAGGTGTCATCGACAGTGCCATCAAGTGGCTCTTACTCACTAATAACCTGCTCACTGATGCCCAGTTTGGGTTCCGCCAAGACCACTCAGCTCCCGAACTCATTACAGATTTGGTCCAAACATAGACAAAGGAGCTGAATTCCAGAGGTGAGAGTGACTGCCCTTGACATCAAAGCAACATTTGACTGAGTGTGGCATCAAGGAGCCCTAATAAAACTGAAGTCAATGGGAATTGGGGGGAAAACTCTCCACTGGCTGGAGTCATACCTAGCACAAAGGAAGATGATTGTGGTGGTTGAAAGTCAATCATCACAGCCCCAGGACATCACTGCAGGAGTTCCTCAAGGCAGTGTCCTAGGTCCAACCACTTCAGTTGCTTCATCAATGAACTTCCTTCCAACATAAGGTCAGAAATGGGGATGTTCACTGATAACTGCACAATGTTCAGTGCCATTCACAACTCCTCAGATAATGAAGCAGTCCATGCCTGCATGCAACAAGACCTGGATGATGTTCAGGCTTGGGCTGATAAGTGGCAGGTAACATTTGTGCCACAGAAGTGCTAAGCAATGACTATCTTCAACAAGCGAGAGTCTAACCACCGCCCCTTGACATTCAATGGCATTACCATCGCCGAATCCCCCACCATCAATATCCTGGGGGTCACCATTGATCAGAAACTTAACTGGACCAACCACATAAATACTGTGGCAACAAGAGCAGGTCAGAGGCTAGGTATTCTGTGGGGAGTGTCTCACCTCCTGACTCCCCAAAACCTTTCTACCATTTACAAGGCACAAGTAAGGAGTGTGATGGAATACTCTCCACTTGCCTGGATGAGTGCAGCTCCAACAACACCCAAGAAGCTCGACACCATCCAGGACAAAGCAGCCCACTTGATTGGCACTCCATCCACCACCTTAAACATTCACTCCCTCCACCACCGACATACCGTGGCTGCAGTATGTACCATCAACAAGATGCACTGCAGCAACTCACCAAGGCTTCTTCGGCAGCACCTCCCAAACCCACAACCTCTTCCACCTAGAAGGACAAGGGCAGCAGACGCATGGGGACACCACCACCTCCAAGTTCCCCTCCAAGTCACACACCATCCTGACTTAGAAATATATCGCTGATCCTTCATCATCGCTGATTAAAAATCCTGGATCTCCCTCCCTAACAGCACTGTCGGAGTACCTTCACCACACGGACTGCAGCGGTTCAAGAAGTTGGCACACCCCCACCTTCTCAAGGGCAATTAGGGATGGGCAATAATGGTTGGCCTTGCCAGCGATGCCCACATCCCATAAAAACAAATATTTTTAAAAAAATCCTTGATCCAGATTGATAGACATTGAAGTAAGCTTTTGCAATAGATACAAGGCTCAGAGATTTTCAATAAATACATCAGAAAGGGAATACTCCAGTTCTAAGGAGTAAATTATTTACAGTTCAAGTTGCCCAATGTGTTTTGTTTCTTGAGACATAAGGAAATAATTTTGCCATAAGCTCTTGGGGGATTTTTGAGATTTTGTTAGACACAGAACCAAAATGTAAGTTGATATGAGAAGTGAAAAGTAGTCAATTCAGTTTAGTGAGAAGTAGCAAATGCAATCAAAGTATAAGAAATATAGAGTAACAGACAAAAAGTAACATCGAGGATGCCTGATAAAGCGGAAATGATGGATGATTGTGATGAACTCTGAGAAGACATAACCTTGATGCAATTAGCAATACATCAGAGAGAAAGAAGTAACCAGCACAAAATGGAGAGAGATGCAAATAACTGTCTGCAATGGGAGATTCAATGTTGCTGCTCACAACTGTTAAACTTCCATGCTTTTGGCCACTTTCTAATTCCATCTTTATCACATGAGAAATGATCATTATAACATCACTGAGTGCAATACAACACATCCATGGTATATGTTACAAATTCGTGCTGCACAGCTTCACGGCTATGGGGATAGAGTGGGGGAATGGGACTGACTGGACTACTCCACAAGAGCCGTCATGGACTCGATGGGCTGAATGGCCTCCTTCTGTGCCGTTATGACTCTATAAGCTGGGGTTGTTCTCCTCAGAGCAGAGAAGATTGAGAAGAGATTTGATAGAGGTGTTCAAAGTCATGAGGGCTCTGGACAGAATAGATAGAATGAAACTGTTCCCATTGGCAGAAGGGTCGAGAACCAGAGGACACAGATTCAAAAGAACCAAAGGCACGTACGAAAAAACTTTTTACGCAGCACATGGTTAACATCTGAAATGCACTGCCTGATAGGGTGGTGGAGGCAGACTCAATCTTATCTTTCAAAAGGGACTTGGATAAGTATCTGAAGGAAAAAAAATTGCATGGCTATGGGGTAAGGGCGGGGGAGTGGGACTAGCTGAAGTGCTCTTAAAGAGAGCTGGCATGGGCTCAACGGGCCGAATGGCCTTCCTCCATTCTATGAACCATTCTATGATTCACCTGACAGGAGCACACACTGAGAATTCAGGAAAAAAGTTCCTTTGCTGAACCGTGACCTTCATGCTTCAAGTCCCGAAAATTGCCTAGACTCCCAGCAGGGAAGGCTCCTTGCAGGTAATGCAAGTGCACAACTCTACCCTCTTATGTTTATTTTAAATTGTTCTTTGGATGCGGGTGATGCTAGCAAGGCCATTTTTATTGCCCATTCCCAGTTGCCCTAAGACGTGCTGCAGTCTTTGTGGTGATGATGCTCTTATTTGTATTCCTGGAGTTCGACAAGAACTGCTGTACCCAATGTGGGCAGTGAGTGATGACTTACACAATTAATATCTTAAAATAATTGTTTTATGTGCGAGTGTTTATAAGAACTACTTTGTTACTTCATTAGGTTAAGGAAAAGTTAACACATTAAAATCTTTAATTGCAAAAAGGTTCCAAAGAGAGTCTCAACAAAATAAATACTGGTAAGTCTTGAATGCAATATACAGGTTGATTTAGTGATGCCAGCTGAAACAAAATCGCCACAACTGCTGTGCGGTGGCCAAATCACATCCTGGCAAAGTGCTAAGCTGGCAAGGTATGTTCATGAATATCATGTAAGTTTACTCCCTGCACCACTTAGAGAAAGGATTATGACTAAGATAAAATCTAAGGCTCAAAATGATTTAAAATATACATTTTGGTGTTTCCAAAGGTCATATGGGGAGGGGCTAAAAGGTGATAGGTGACAACAAAATAAAACACACCACTAAGGCACAAACCAGAGTTAATAGGAAGTTGCTAAAAATGGTGCTGCACCTAACATCCTGTATGATGGCTGGCAAAGTGGACATAATGCTGCTTGAGGTGGGTGTGAGGAAGGTTGTTCTGTTCGTCACTCCAGGACACCCTTCCCACAAGATGCTAGTGTACAATACATGTCAGGAAATGGCGGCCAGGCTGAAAGCTGTTTAGAGTACTTGCTGTACCTGGAGACTGTTCTGGGAGAAGACGGCACTTGTTAAGGAATCTGGCAAACAAAGACTACCGAACAGTACCATAATCCTGAAAGACGGCCCAAGACTGCATGCCTGTCACCGTGTTCCACGCATACTGCTCACCAATGCCAAGCCCTCACACAACTTAGCAGCTCTTTCACGGTTTTTCATGCAGACACATACCTAGGCAGGGCACATATCTAACATGCAACGTACAACTGAAAACCTTATTACACTCACATTTTCAAGCGTTTCAAGCATCAAACCACTGTAAAACAAACAAACAGTCACTTCTGGGTGCCCAGGAAAGGTTTTAGATTGAGCACATGGCAGCCACCAGTGAATCCTTTACTTTGGAAATTGCAGCTGTGTAGTGAGACATTGGTCAGCTATATAATTCTATCCAGTAGGAAAGGAAATGAAAGTGCTGGCCATTTTGATCAGCACATCAGTTATGTGATTGATGCTTGTGTGGCCAACACATTAGCTGATATTTTAGTGCTAGCCAGGGATGAGATGAAGGCATAAACATTAAGGATGCTGCTGACCAGGGCATTGTTGACCAACCATTGTATTTACAGTAAACTCTCATTTAAACGGCATCTAATTATCTGGAATTCTCTAATAACCGGCAAAATTCAGGAGTAGGTTCAGGAAACCAAAGGTAAGATTTACTGTATATTTGTGGCTGTGTAACTGGGGTTCTCGTACCTTTTGCCATGTAACCATGCTCCTGCACCTCTGGTTGTGTAACTGGGTCCCCTGTACCTGTGGCCGTGTAACCGGGTCCCCTGTACCTGTAGCCATGTAACCGGGGCTCCAGTACCTGTGGCTGTGTAACAGGGGCTCCTGCACCTGAGGCCATGTAACTGGGGTTCCTGCACCTCTGGCTGTGTAACCAGGGCTCCAGTACCTGTGGCCATGCAACCAGGGCTCCAGTACTTGTGGCCGTGTAACTGGGGTTCCTGCACCTGTGGCTCTGTAACAGGGCTCTCATACCTTGGTAGGTATACCTCTCTGTTATCCGGAATTTTTAATCAACTGGCACCATCACGGTCCCGTAGGTGCCGGATACAAAAGAGTTTACTGTATCTGCAGGTTTTCTTGCTGCAGCTGTCAAAGCTCTGCACCAGGCTCCCTACTTATCTGCAATCTGAGGCAGTTGTATTGCTGGAGTTCGACAAGAAAGGCCGGTCAATCTCGCAGACCAGCGGCAGCATTCCAGAGCCACGCCATGATTCAAAAAGTGATGCGGGCAAGAAGAAGCAGCAGATTGGGTGAGTACGGCCAGGTGAGTATTTATACTACTCTATAGTTTGACAGTTAAGGTTAATAGTTTATAAAGTTTAGAAGGTCTTAATTTTTGTGGTTATAGTTTCTAAGGTCTCTGTTGTGTACTGGGGAGTGCTAGTTAACAAGGGCCCTTGAGTATATCATTTAAATGTAGTGTAATTAATGGCATTGATTTGATTTAATTTAATTTAAATTAATTAAAGGGTAAGTCATGGCAGCACAGCTCGGCCCCGTGGCATGCTCCTCCTGCGCTATGTGGGAAATCAGGGACACTTCCTGTGTCCCTGATGACCATGTGTGCGGGAAGTCTATCCAGCTGCAGCTACTGGCAGAATGCATTGCGGCACTGGAGCTGCAAATGGATACATACTGGAGCATTTGCGATGCTGAGGACGTCATGGGTATCACGTTTAAACAGTTGGTCACACTGCCGCTAAAGGCTTCACAGGCAGGAAGGGAATAGGTGACCGTCAGGCAGAGTAGTAGGCGCAGGCAGCTAGTGCAGGGGTCCCCTGTGACCATCCCCCTCTCAAACAGATATACCGCTTTGGATATTGTTGAGGGAGATGGCTTGTAGGGGAAAGGCAGCAGCAGTCAACTTCCTGGCACCATGAGTAGTTCTGTTGCAAAGGATGGGAAGAAAAAGTGCAGGAGAGCTATAGTGATAGGGGATTCTATTGTAAGGGGAAGAGATAGGTGTTTCTGCGGCCGCAAATGAGACTCCAGGATGGTATGTTGCCTCCCTGGTGCAAGGGTCAAGGATGTCTCGGAGCAGCTGCAGGGCATTCTGGAGGGGGAGGGTGAACAGCCAGTTGTTGTGGTGCATATAGGTACCAACGATATAGGTAAAAACTGGGATAAGGTCCCACAAGCTGAATATAGGGAGTTAGGAGGTAAATTTAAAAATAGGACCTCAAAGGTTGTAATCTCAGGATTGTTACCAGTGCCATGTGCCAGTCAGAGTAGAAATAGAAGGATATTTCAGATGAATACGTGGCTAGAGGAATGGTGCAAGGGGGAGGGATTCAAATTCCTGGGACATTGGAACCGGTTCTGGGGGAGGTGGGACAGTACAAACTGGACAGTTTGCACGTGGGCAGGACCAGGACCGATATCCTAGGGGGAGTGTTTGCTAGTGCTGTTGGGGAGGGTTAAAATAAAATGGCAGGTGGTTGCCAACCTGTGCAGGGAGACAGAGGAAAGGGAAAAAAGGATAGAAGCAAAAGACAGTAAGAAGAAAAGCAAAAGTGGCAGTCATAGAAATCAAGGGTGTAAATCAAACATGGCCACAGTAAATAATAATTCTAAAAGGTCTAAGAATGTTAAAAAAACAAGCCTGAAGGCTTTGTATCTTAATGCGAGGAGCATTCGTAATAAGGTGGATGAATTAGCTGTGCAAATAGATGCAAACGGATATGATATAATTGTGATTACGGAGACATGGCTCCAGGGTGACCAAGGCTGGGAATTCAACATCCAGGGGTATTCAATATTCAGGAAAGAAAGGCAAAAAGGAAAAGGAGGTGGGGTAGCATTGCTGGTTAAAGAGGAGATTAACACAATAGTAAGGCAGGATATTAGCTCTGATGATGTGGAATCTGTATGGGTAGAGCTGAGAAATACCAAGGGGCAGAAAACGTTAGTGGGAGTTGTATACAGACCCCCAAACAGTAATGCTGAGGTTGGGGATGGCTTTACATGGGAAATTAGAGATGCGTGCAATAAGGGCACAGCAGTTACCATGGGTGACTTTAATCTACATATAGATTGGGCTAACCAAATTAGTAACAATACTGTGCAGGAGGAATTCCTAGAGTGTATACGGGATGGTTTCCTGGACCAATATGTCGAGGAACCAACTAGAGATCAGGCCATCTTAGATTGGGTATTATGCAATGAGAAAGGAATAATTAGCAATCATGTTGTGCGAAGCCCCTTGGGGCGGAGCAATCATAATATGATAGAATTCTTCATTAAGTTGGAGAGTGAAGTATTTGACTCAGAGACTAAGGTCCTGAATTTAAATAAAGGAAACTATGATGGTATGAGGCGCGAGTTGACTAGGATGGATTGGGGAAAGTTACTAAAAGGGTTGATGGTGGATAAACAATGGCAAACATTTAAAGATCGCATGGATTAACTACAGAATTTGTTCATCCCTGTTTGGCATAAAAATAAAACAAAAAAGCTGACTCAACATTGACTAACAAGTGAAATTAGGGATAGCATAATATCCAAGTAGAGGTCACATAAACTGGCCAGAAAAAGCATCAAACCTGAGGATTGGGAGCAGTTTAGGGTTCAGCAATGGAGAACAAAGGGATTAATTAAGATGGTGAAATAGAGTATGAGAGTGAGTTCGCAAGGAACATAAAAACTGACTGTAAAAGCTTCTATAGATATGTGAAGAGAAAGAGATTGGTGAAGTCAAGCGTAGGTCCCTTGCAGTCAGAATCAGGGGAATGTATAATGGGGAACAAAGACATGGCAGACCAATTAAATACATACTTTGGTTCTGTCTTCACAAAGGAGGACACAAATAACCTTCCAGAGATTTCGGGGAACATAGGGTCTAATGATAGGGTGGAACTGAATGAAAAGAGGAAGTGCAAGAAGACCTGGGTGTCCTTGTTCACCAGTCACTGAAGATAAGCATGCAGGTGCAGCAAGTGGTTAAGGAGGCAAATGGTTTGTTGGCCTTCATAGCAAGAGGATTCGAGTACAGAAGCAAGGATGTCTTGCTGCAGTTGAACAGGGCTTTGGTGAGACCACACCTTGAGTATTGTGTGCAGTTTTGCTCACCTTGTCTGAGGAAGAATGTTCTTGCCTTGGAGAGAGTGCAGCGAAGATTCACCAGATGATACCTGGAATGGCAGGAATGACTTATGAAGAGAGATTGGTTTGGTTGGGCTTGTATTCACTAGAGTTTAGAAGAATGAGAGGGGATCTCATTGAAACTTATAAAATTCTAACAGGTCTAGACAGACTAGATGCAGGAAGGATGATCCCGATGGCGGGGGAGTCCTGAACCAGGGGTCACAGTCTAAGGATAAGGGGTAAGCCATTTAGGACAGAGATGAGGACGAATGTCTTCACCGAGAGGGTGGTGAACCTGTGGAATTCTCAACCACACAAGACAGTTGAGGCCAATTCATTAAATATACTCAAGAAGGAGTTAGATATATTTCTTAAGGCTGAAGGGATCAAGGGATATGGGGAGAAAGCAGGGACAGGGTACTGAATTTGGATGATCAGCCATGATCTCATTGAATGGTGGAACAGGCTCGAGGGGCCGAATGGCCTACTCCTGCTCCTATCTTCTATGTTTCTATGTTTCTCAGTCATTAGCAGGTTGGTATGCCAAGCACTGCCGATAAAGTGTGGCGTCTGCTGATTTCCCTGGAATATTTTTTATCACCTTGTATCCTTTGTATCAGGAAACAACTGCATTTGAAGTTCTTTAAAAACACATTAATTGTGCACAGCAATGTCCCACAAACAGCACTGGGATAATGACCAAATGTAATGTTGGTTGAGAGATAAATATTGGCCATGACATCAGGAGAACTCCCCTGCTCTTCTTCATCTTTTACGTCCACTCGGTTTAACAACTCATTCGAAAGACGGCACCTCTGACAGTGCAGTACCCTCATTACTGCACTAAAGTACCAGCCTAGATTAAGTACTCAATTCCTTGGAGTGTGATTTGAACCCACAACCTTCTGATTCAGAGGCAAAAGTGCTAAATAAAAATTGGGCCTCCAAAAAATGTTCCAGAATACATATTAATTAACATTTCAGGACTATAGATACAGGCCTAGAAATTGAGTTTTGGCTTAGCCAGGGCTTTAGCGCCGGAAGTTAGTGCCGGCGCTAAGTCCCCCTGCGCGCGCCAAAAATTCAGCAGGGCCGCGCCCAAACGGCTGCCGGCGCTACTGAAGGGTCTTTGCGGCGGTAATTCGGCGCTAACTGCCGTTTCGCGCCGCAATTCCGGCGCTGCGGCACCCGATGCGGTGCGGCAGGCTCGGGAAGTGCAGGCCTCCTCCTTCCCTTAAGGAGGAGCTGCCTGCACCCGATCGCGGCCCGCGAAAATCTTTTAAAAAATGAGCCCGGCACCTCGGACAAGTGCCGGGCTTGCTTCTGTTCCGGGGGGGGGGGGGGGAAGTCCGGGGAGGGAGCTGCGGCCAGGCGGCCGGTGGGAAAGCGGCCGGCCGCCGCGGGGCCTTTAATGCGCCGGCGCAAAGACTCGTAAGACTCTGTTGCCAGAGTCTTAGTTGCGGCTGTCACGGGCGAGGCGGCCGCAACTGAATTTCGGCGCTGGGGCCCGTCGGCATGGCAACCGGGACGCTGCGCACACCGATGACGTCATCGGTGCTGGCGCAGCGCTACCGGTCTACCGCGGCGTAAGGGCCCCAGGCAATTTCGGCGCCGGCGCCAAATGCAGCGCTAGGCCCTCTAGCGCCGCAAAATCGGCGCTAAGGGCACTCAATTTCTAGGCCACAGTCTCTAATTAGAAAAAACACTTTATTGAAAAGGAGCTGTAAAGCTGATGGCAATGGCAAGAATCATGTTTTTTAGCAGAGTATTGGATGGCAATTATACATTGGAACAGAGAAGGCTAAGGTGTGACCTAAAAGATGTCTTTGAAACTATGAAAGGTTTTGGTGGAGTAGACACAGAGAGAGTATTTCCATTGTGGGAAAGAGCAAAACTAAAGGCCATCAATATAAGATAGTCACCAAGAAATCAAATAAAGGAATTCAGAAGAAATTTCTTTACCCAGAGAGTGGTGAGAATTTGGAACTCGCTACCAGAGGGAGTGGTTAAGATGAATAGTATAATGTTGGAATGGCTAGATTCCTAACTAAAGGACTGAGGTCGAGTCAGTCTATCAAACAAACGATGTTTAATACTATTCAACTGAGTTTAACACGAAAACACAGGAGAACTAAATTACAGGTCTGTACTCTTTGCTAGCTCCACGAGGAGTGGCTAGGGCGGCTCCCCAGCCTGACATCATGACGTCATCACGTTTTCCCTCCACTGGAGGATCACGTGATCAACGTGATGACGTCATCGCGTTGGGTCTCATTCTTAAAGGGACCGCGCTATGTACATGCAATAATATGAACAAAGATACAGATTCATTCTGTAGCTAATAATTTGTCAAAGATAATTATGTACAGTAGATCAGAGTCCCCTGGTGGCTCCGCCACAATAGATGCATTTAAGGGGAGGCTAGATCCATATGTGGGAGAAGGGAATAGAGGGTTACACTGATAGAGTTAGATGAGGAAGGATGGGAGGAGGCTCGAGCGGAGTTTAAACAGCAGCATGGACTGGTTGGGCTGTATACAAAGGGCTAGAAATTCAGTATAGCCACTTTTGGGGCGGTAAAGTCGGGCTGCCGCTAAAGTTTGCGCCCGGCGCAAAGTCGAGGCCACTTCGCCGATATTCAGTAGCATCGCCCTAAGAGGTTGCTGCAGCGCTAAAACTGGCGATGCACTACTATCTTTAGGCGCTAAGCCGGCGGTGCTGAGCGATACCGCCGAGGCCGGGCGCAGCGCAGGTGCGGTCATTTCTTGATTGACGGCAGACCCGCTGGCGCCGGCCATCTCTTAAAGGGGGAAGGGTCGAGTTGTTTGGCTGCCACGCCCTGGACACTGCAGCCCTCCAGCTAGGCCTGAGCACTGCTGCTGCACCTATTTAGCGACCAGGACGATGCAGAAGGCCCGGGAAAGAGCGCAGCGCTTTACTGAAGCTGACCTGAGGCTGCTGGTTGGCGCTGTGGAGCGAAGACGCCATATTTCGTTTCCAGACAGTGGCAAGAAGCCGGTGACCAGCGTCTTCCGCAAAGCCTGGAGGGATGTCTCCAACAGGGTGACATCCAACAGTGTGGTTGGCAGGACTCCTGTACAATGCAGGAAGAAGTTTAATGACCTCACTAGGATTGTCAGGGTGAGTACCCTTTCCAGTGTCCTCCTCATCCTTGCATGTGCACCTCACATTATGGGCAAAGGGACCTGAAAGGCCTAATGGCCAGCCCTCATCCAGCAGCTATGGGACTGGCATGACCATCAATTGCACATTCGGCACTTTACACACTGTCCAAGCTATTCCACCATGGGAGGCTGTGCAGACAAGATCAGGGCTACACACCGTACTTAGAGGCCATCCTTTCTCTTGCAGGCCAAGCTGGCTAACAACAAGCGTAGCCAGCTTGTGACCGGGGGAGGCGGGCCTCAGCACCAGGAGCTCACCGACCTAGACCAGCGCATGGAGCGCATCATGGGAGTCCGTGTCATTGGCCCCGTTGCCACTGGAGATGCCGACCCTGTTCTGGGCACCAATGGCGAGGACATGACCTTTTGGACCTCTCTCGTTCCACTTGCGCATCAGATCAACATCCTTTGCCACTGTCCGACCAATGCGGTGAATGGCACCACTCATGCCTCCCTCGCTGACGCCCTGTCCTCACTCTAAAGCTACTGTTGTGCCTTCCTGCTTTCAGATGGTGAGGCGCCAGGCGAGGAGGAGGTCCCTGAAGCTGCCAGTGTCAGCCCCTCGGAAGAAGAGGAGGAGGAGGAGGAAGAGGAAGGCGGCCCATCAGTGGCACCCTCAGCCGCGCCAACCCATGGCGATGTAGGGGACACGTCTTCCCTGGAGGGGAGCCTGGGGGAAGGTTCGGAGGGGAGTCCAGTTCCTGGGCCCAGCGGCCTGCAGCAATGCGGGAGGGGTGGGGAAGCTCGGCGGCCTTCTCCCCAGAGGGTGAGTGCGGCCTCCAGTCCTGCGACGGTCAGCACAGAGGAGGTGCGCCTCCTCGAGGAAATGGCCGTCGACTCGGTGCGCAGGCACACGAAGCTCATGGGGGTAGTGGCACGGATGCCTGACGCCATAGAGTCATTGGCTAAGAGTGTCAAGGAATTCGGGGCATCACAGGCCAGAAGTCTGGAGGAAGTCGGTGCAGCTCAGACCAGGAGTCTGCAGCAATTCGGTGCAGCTCAGGCCAGGAGTCTGGAGGAAGTCGGGGCAGCTCAGGCCAGGAGTCTGGAGGAAGTCGGGGCAGCTCAGGCCAGGAGTCTGGAGGAAGTCGGTGCAGCTCAGGCCAGGAGTCTGCAGGAAGTCGGGGCAGCTCAGGCAGCTAGTAGCCAAATGATCAGTGGTGCCGTCCAGTCACTGGCTGGTCTGATGTGGTCACAGACCAGGGCAACACGGGCACTAACTGCTGCCACACACGCTGCGTCAGCCATGCATCGCCAGGGCACCCGCCGCGCTGCAGCAGCACAGCGGTCTGTCCTTCAGCAGATTGCTGCGCATGCTGCAGTGCTGGCCCGGGCGAATGCCAGTGTCTCAGGCGACCAGCGAGCGCCTGCCATCAGCCAGCTTGCTCCCATTCCTGCATCCGCCACTGCCACTCCCCCAGTGGAGCTGCCACGAGCTGCTGGACAGACTGATGCTGCCCAGCCACAGCTGCAGCAGTCACCAGCCGGCCCCTCGAGGGCCAGAGCTCGTCTAGGCCGACCCCCAAGGGCATCTGCCGTCACGCCATGTGCCCCTCAGGAGCCTTCCCCCAGCCTTGCTGCAGCCACTGGGCTCACTTTGAGGAGGAGCAGCAGGGCGGGCAGGGGCCACACAAAGATGCCCAAGGCATCGCCCTCACGGGCCAAAAAGTAGAATGTGTGGGCAGTTGTGTTTGTTTTTTGAGGCCGAGAATTGGATGTTTGTTTTTTGAAGGCCGAGGATGTGATGTTTGTTTTTTACGAAGGCCGAGGTTGACGGCCATTTTAGTTGCACTGTTTTGTTAATCCTCTCCAGGTTGTGGGAGCGAGTAATGTGTCTGACTGTTTTTTGGGGCTTTCTTCTGTTTTTGTTTTTCATGCGGGAAGGGCACTGAGTTTGTGGAATAAAACATTTTCTTTATTCAGATTGTCCATGTTTGAACTTTGAAGTTTTTGTTGCCTTAACCGGCTGAGGGCTTGCGGAGCGGCTGCATTCATGTTCTTTCATTGGCACAAGCCATTCCCTGACAGGGGGCCTAGAACCTACGTTCAATAAGCCGCCGACGGGTGGCCCTTGCACCTTGTGCCTCCCTCCTGTGCTGGTCCTCCTCCTCCTCCTCCTCCTGCTCCTCCTGCTCCTCCTCCTGAGGTGGTGCTTCAACCTGAGGTGGCAGTGCCTGAGTCCTGCGGATAGCCAGGTTGTGCAGCATGCAACAAACGACCACGAAATGGGAGACTCGCTCCGGCGAATACTGCAGAGCTCCGCCAGAACGATCCAGGCAGCGGAACCGTTGCTTCAGGACGCCAATTGTTTGTTCGATGATGTTCCTGGTCGCTTGATGGCTCTCGTTGTATCGCTCTTCAGCAGGGGTCCTGGGCGCGCGGAGCGGGGTCATGAGCCAGGTACACAAAGGATAGCCTTTGACCCGATAAGCCACCCTCTTGGGTGAGGCTGTGCCTGGAACATGTCAGCCACAGTTGTCTGTCGCAGGATAAAGGCATCGTGGCTGCTGCCTGGAAAGCGGGCATTGACAGCTAGGATGCGCTGCCTGTGGTCACACACCAGCTGTACGTTGATGGAATGGTAGCCCTTCCGGTTGCGGTAATCCTCGGCATTCTCCAGAGGTGCCCGCAAAGCCACATGCATGCAGTCAATGGCGCCCTGCACCATGGGGAAGGCCGCTATTCTTGCAAATCCCATTGCACGCTGCTGCTGCTTCTCCAGGGTCATGGGGAAGGAGATGAATTGACGTCTCCTTCTGAAAAGGGCATTGGTCACCTGGCGGATGCAGCAATGCACGGCGAACTGGGAGATGTTAGCAATGTCCCCAGCAGCGGATTAGAAGGAGCCGGTGGCATAGAAGTCCAGAGCCACCGTCACCTTCACTGCCACCGACAGAGACGTCCTGCACCTCAGCTGTGGCTGCAGATCTCTCTGAAGCAGCTGGCAGATCTCTGTGACAACCTCCCTTCTGAATCGCAGCCTCCTAACACACTGCTCGTCAGACATGTTGACATAGGAGAACTGCTGGCGGTATACCCTGAGTGGGTAAGGCCTCCCTTGCCGACGCCTGTTGCCCCCTCTGCGTCTAGCCAGGGCTGCCACTCTCTCACGGCGTCTGTGAGCCCTTTGGACGTAATGCTGTAAGCCAGCGTTGACAGCCCCCATAATATGCTGGCAAACAATGAGATATCAATGAAGGCAAAGAGAATTGCAAAGCTGTGGCCTGAAGCCAGAAATACCTGTCCTAGTGTTGGGCCAAAGCCGTAAGCTCTCTACCTTGGTCTCTCTCCAAAAATCCGTCTCACAAGAGTGAGTGCTGCAAAATGGCTGCCCTTTATAGTGCAGGGGAAGTCATAGAGTCATAGAGTCATAGAGTAATACAGCACGAATAGAGGCCCTTCGGCCCATCGTGTCCGCGCCGGCCATCAAGCCCTGTCTAATCTAATCCCATATTCCAGCATTTGGCCCGTAGCCTTGTATGCTATGGCATTTCAAGTGCACATCCAAATGCTTCTTAAATGTTGTGAGGGTTTCTGCCTCCACAACCCTTTCAGGCAGTGAGTTCCAGACTCCAACCACCCTCTGGGTGAAAAAGTTCTTTCTCAAATCCCCTCTAAACCTCCCGCCCTTTACCTTGAATCTATGCCCCCTAGTTATTGACCCCTCTACTAAGGGAAAAAGCTCCTCAGCATCCATCCTATCTATGCCCCTCATAATTTTGTACACCTCAATCATGTCCCCCCTCAGCCTCCTCAGCTCCAAGGAAAACAAACCCAATCTGCCCAGTCTCTCTTCATAGCTGAAGCGCTCCAGCCCTGGTAACATCCTGGTGAACCTCCTCTGCACCCTCTCTAACATGATCACATCCTTCCTGTAGTGTGGCGACCAGAACTGCACACAGTATTCCAGCTGTGGCCTAACCAGTGTTTTATACAGCTCCATCATAACCTCCTTGCTCTTATATTCAATGCCTCGGCTAATGAAGGCAAGTATCCCATATGCCTTTTTTACCACCTTATCCACCTGTTCCGCCGCCTTCAGGGATCTGTGTACTTGCACACCCAGATCCCTCTGACCCTCCGTCTTGCCTAGGGTCTTTCCATTCATTGTGTATTCCTTTGCCTTGTTAGTCCCCCCAAAGTGCATCACCTCGCACTTTTCCGGGTTAAATTCCATTTGCCACTGTTCCGCCCATCTGACCAACCCATCTATATCGTCCTGCAGACTGAGGCTACCCTCCTCACTATTTACCACCCTACCAATTTTTGTATCATCCGCGAACTTACTGATCATACCCTTTACATTCATATCCAAGTCATTAATGTAGACCACAAACAGCAAGGGACCCAGCACCGATCCCTGTGGTACCCCACTGGCCACAGGCTTCCAGTCACAAAAACAACCTTCGACCATCACCCTCTGCCTTCTGCCACTAAGCCAGTTTTGTATCCAATGTGCCAAGGCACCCTGGATTCCATGGGCTCTTACCTTCTTGACCAGTCTCCTGTGCGGGACTTTATCGAAGGCCTTACTGAAATCCATGTATACCACATCCACTGCGTTACCCTCATCCACACACCTAGTCACCCCCTCAAAAAATTCAATCAAATTAGTCAGACATGATCTTCCCTTGACAAAGCCATGTTGACTATCCCTGATTAATCCTTGCCTCTCCAAGTGGAGACAAATTTTGTCCCTCAGGATTTTTTCCAATAATTTTCCTACCACTGATGTTAGGCTCACTGGCCTGTAGTTCCCCGGTTTTTCCCTACTACCCTTCTTGAATAATGGTACTACATTAGCGGTTCTCCAGTCCTCTGGCACATCCCCTGTGGCCAGAGAGGTCCTGAATATATGTGTTAGAGCCCCCGCAATCTCCTCCTTTGCCTCACACAGCAGCCTGGGATACATTTCATCCGGGCCTGGGGATTTATCCATTTTTAGGCCAGCTAAAACCGCCAATACCTCCTCCCTCTCGATGTTAATATGTTCGAGCATATCACAGTCCCCCCGCCCTATTTCTATGTCTACATCGTCCTTCTCCATAGTGAAAACAAATGCAAAAAATTCATTTAGAACCCCTCCTACATCTTCCGGCTCCACACACAGATTGCCACTTTTGTCCCTAATGGGCCCTATTTTTTCCCTAGTTATCCTCTTACCCTTAATATACTTATAAAACATCTTCGGATTTTCCTTTATTTTGCTCGCCAGTGTTATTTCATGGCCCCTCCTTGATCTCCTAATTTCTTTTTTAAGTATCCCCCTGCACTTTTTGTACTCCTCTAGGGCTTCCTCCGTCTTTAGCCTTTTGTATCTACCAAAAGCCCTCCTTTTTTTCCTAATCCATTCTCGTATATCCCCTGACATCCAAGGTTCCCTGTGGTTTTTGGAACCACCCTTGACCTTTACGGGAACATGTTGCCATTGTATGATCTCAATCTCCCTTCTGAAAGCCTCCCATTGCTCCGATGCGGATTTTCCTACAAGTAGCTGATCCCAGTCCATTTTGGCCAGATCCTGCCTTATCCTATTAAAATCGGCCTTCCCCCAATTTAGAACCTTTATTTCCGGCCCATCCCTGTCCTTTTCCATGGCCACCTTAAATCTTACCATATTATGGTCACTATCACCAAAGTGCTCACCTACTAGCACTTTTTCCACTTGGCCGGCCACATTCCCTAGAATTAGGTCCAGTACCGCCCCCTCTCTTGTAGGACTTTCTACATGCTGGCTCAAAAAGCTCTCCTGGATGCACTTAAAGAATTCTACACCCTCTGAGCCTTTCACACTTTGACTATCCCAGTTAATATTGGGGAAGTTGAAATCCCCCATTATTATTACCCTATTATTTGCACATTTCTCTGAGATTTGCCTACATATCTGTTCCTCTATCTCCCCCTGACTGTTTGGAGGCCTATAGTACACTCCCAGCAAAGTGCTTGCCCCCTTTTTGTTTTTAAGCTCCACCCATATGGCCTCATTAGAGGACCCTGCTAATATATCATCCCTCCTTACTGCAGTAATTGACTCCTTAATTAATATTGCGACACCCCCTCCTCTTATACCTCCCCCTCTGTCTCGCCTGAAGATTCTGTACCCCGGAATATTGAGCTGCCAGTCTTGCCCTTCCCTCAACCATGTCTCCGTGATAGCAACAATATCATACTCCCATGTGTTTATCAACACCTTCAGTTCATCCACCTTATTTGCAAGACTCCTTGCATTAAAATAGATGCCATCCAGCCTTGCCCTTATATATTTGCCCTGTCTACCAAGCTGACTTGTTTTTTTCTCTATAATTGGCAGCACATCCCCCCCTATTTCAGCTCCCCTCTGTATCCCATCCCCCTGCCAAGTTAGTTTAAACCCCCCCCAACAGTGCTAGCAAACCTCCCCGCAAGGATATTTGTCCCGCTCTGGTTCAGGTGCAACCCGTCCGACTTGTACAAGTCCCACCTTTCCCAGAAGCAGGCCCAGTGATCCAGGAAAGTAAAACCCTCCCCCCTACACCAACTCTTTAGCCACGCATTCATCTGCTCTATCCTCCCATTCCTATACTTACTAGCACATGGCACTGGGAGTAATCCAGAGATTACAACCTTTGAGGTCCTGCTCTTTAATTTGCGCTCCCCGCGGCCCCCATCGGCTGTGCACCATTCCACTCCACAGTCGTTAGGGCCGCCAGGCGCACAATGGGGCGGCGCGACTGAAGTTCCGGTTTGGGGCGCACAAAGGGCGTTGCACGAGGAAATGACGTCATGATCTGCGCGCGCAGCTGAGCGCGCGCAAAGACTTTGCGCCGGCGCTAAATGTCTACTGAAGTTGGGGCGAGGCGCAGATCACGCTGCGCCCGGGCGCTAAGCGCCTAGCGCTCGAGATCTACTCCTCCTAAGGCGCTAACGGCTGGCGCAGCCAACTGAATTTCTAGGCCAAAGTGTCATCAATTAGAGCCTGGTTGAAAAATTGGTATTGAATATACCTTTTCTGGCACCAGATCGGGTCCTCTTATGCAACTGGCTCAAGTTGGCTCTCTTTAGGATCTCCAAAACTCTATTTTCAAAAGGATTGGTGTTCTTGGTTCCATTGGTGCAGTTCTTTCTCCCCCTTCAAGTGGCAGCTTGGCTCAGTGTTAGCACTCTCACTCCTGAGTCAAAAAGCCAAGAGATCAAGCCCTGCTTCTGGACTTGAGCACAGAGTGCAGGCTGACACTTCAATGGAATTCTTACAGAGTGACACATCATCACAGACGCTGGGGATGATTTTCATCTTGCTACCATTCCTAAACTGTGAGGCAGCAGCAGGACACAAATTGGAAGAAAAATACTGATTTACAGCTGGCAGTCCACCTCTTCTAATTTTCAGACAAAGCTTGATCTAGGTAGCTAACACTCCCATCAGAAACAGATGGGGGTCTTGTATTGTCCGCGTATAAATAACACACGGACTGCAGGAGAACGGTAATAACAGGTGTTTACTGAACAGAGGGTATGCTGAAACTAACTGTACAAATTACTACACGGTGTTATATACAGGTGTGGTCACTACTGGTACTGCAGTATACAGGGGCTGTAAAAGATAGTTCCTCTCTTAAAGGTACATACATTACAGGTCTAACTAAAATATTCAAATAAGAGTCAATTGACATGGTCAGGACTTCAACTGTCAATGAGCCCTGCGATTGCAACTTTTTCAACCTGCCCAAAAACATTTGGTGTTATAAATTAGGAGAAATCCATCTACAGTGCTAGTTAACGGAATCCTTATCTGAAGTCAGAGAATGCTAGAAGTAGCTCTGGCACTCATTGTTCCTGCAGAGTTTTGAGCCTTAAGGGTTTCCATGAGTTTATCTCCTTGCTGCTGTGTGTGATCATAAAATTTCCCTGCCACTGAAATTTGCTGCTCTGTTTATCTCCTAAACCTCCAACCCTCCCTTTCAAGTGCTGCTATCGGCCCATAATGAGCATCTGTCCTGCTGGATATCCTGCCCTTCCAAACTGTGAGCTGCCCACATGTAGCACAATTAATGCTGGCAACTTAGCTGCTCTATGACAACAACAGCATGCATTTATATAGTGCCTTTAGCGTAGTGAAATATCCCACGGTGCTTCACAGGAGCGTTATCAAACAAAATTTGACACCGAGCCACATAAAGGGATATTAGGGCAGATTGGTCAAAGAGGTAGCTTTTAAGGAATATTTTAAAGGAGGAAAGAGAGGTAGCAAGGTGGAGAGATTTAGGAAGGGAATTCCAGAGCTTAGAGTGAGGCCTGACCATTTGATAGGCCCTCCTGCCAACGTCATCAGTAGGGTGGAACAGACGCCTTGCCCACTACCTGCCCGATCTCTGCTCTATACTAAAATCAACCCAGCTATCTTTCAGATGAAATGTTAAGCCAAATCCCTATCTGCTTGTTCAGGTGTATGTGAAACATCCCGTGATTCTATTTGACTGAGAACAGGGCAGTTTTGCCTTCAAAAGTAATCCATTGACTGCAAAGTGCTTTGGTACATCCTGAGGACTTGAAAAGTACTATATAAATAGCAATGCAGTTCTAAAGTTGACCAGAAAGCTTTCAAGAGCTGCTGGTGCAGAATATGCCACATTTGACCACAGCGCATCATTAGATCCGCACCAGTAGTGCTGGTTACTTTGTTGACTTTGTGTTATAGTGTTAGGTCAGCTCACAGCACTGCTCGCATGCATTGTGTTGATTTGCAGCCAACCTGCTGGATTATCGGCCTTTCAATTCTTTAGTTTTGAAACTTCTTTCCGGGAACAAAGAGTAGGGGAGGCACTGCTCATAGAATCTACATATAAACATGTAGGCCAAGAATTTACACTTTGGCTGCAATCAGCGACCTGGGCCTGAATTGCGCTAATATTGCAAAGTAAATTTTTTGCTCAAGTTTCCACTGAAGCTCATTTGCACATCACCAAAAGTAAAATCTTCCGTGAACTGGCGCAATCTGGCAACATTTTAGAACATCATTTTTTAAAGAAATGTTGCATTAAAAATATTCCTTGATTTACTTAAGAGTGGAAACCTGGTACAGTTTTATTAATACAGCTGAAAATGGGTTTATTACAAAAATAAGCATTTTTAGAGTGTCTAGTCCACCATCTGTGAGTAACCCCATTTTAAATAACAGAAAATGACTTTAAAAAACTATACAGCACCATTTACTAGTTTCACTGGTGCACAGTAGTCAGTTTCTTATTAAAATAAAATAAAATAGTATTTTAAAGGTTTTTAAAAGGTGCCAAATAGTTGTCTTCTGCTTAAAAACAACCATCTTAATTTGAAAAGCCTGCGCAAAGGCCCGCAAACGGGTGCAGTTAGCAGACACTTGCAATGGCGATCAATTTGATCTGGGACATGGCCAGTTTTGTGGGCGGGGTTGGCTTCCAGCACCATGTTTTTTAAACTAGCGCAAAAGATTGCTGAATCTCAATTTGTGCTGGATGGAATTTGCGCAATTCCGCAATCTTTTGCGCTGTTTCTGTAGTATATGTAACCTGTATTACCTTAAGAGGATACCTTAAGGTGATGGACTACTTTTTAGCGGCTCCTGTACATTGTAGTACCGGTGGTGACCACACCGGTATATAAACCCTGCGGAGCAAAGTGTACCTCAGTTCCCGCCCTGACCCTCAATCACTAAAGACCTGTTTACTTAATTCTGTTGTCTGTGTCCTGTTATTCCTTATAACTGCACTTGTAAACACAGACTCAACAGTGGCGACGAGTCTGATCGTACCTAGCGGCAGTTTTGCATCACCTCCCCCAGTACTGATTCTGGGGTCCATTCCAAGGAGGCTTCGTCCTCAGAAACGGGCGTTGAAAAAGGGCATCCGCCCTCAACATCCTGCAGAGCACTGCATCACACGGGAGGCCATCGAGAACCCGGTTTGGTTTCCTGGCCACGAAGTCCAACATCAGCAACAGGCAGTGAATATCCCTTCTACGACAGCAGCGGGTAAGCCCGATCGAGCGGCATGGGGGGGGAAGTCGGCCAAGTTGTCAGAGGGAGAAGGGGAGGAAAAACAAGAAAAAGGGCGGAGAACACGACCGCAGCCGGTGTCAGGGGCCGGACTGCAATCGGGGCAGAGACGCGCAGCAGCCAGAAAGGCGCTTTATTGCCACAAGGACCGCGGGAGCGGTGGGGCAACAGCGCAACAGCGCAGATGAAGCGCTGAAAAGTGGTTTTAAAACAAACTGCAATCGGGTCAGAGACGCGCAGCAGCCAGAAAGGCGCTTTATTGCCACAAGGACCACGGGAGCGGCAGGGCAACAAGAGCAGCAGCGCAAGGAAGCGTATACACGGGAAAATAAAGGCAGGAAGCACCGTTGGGAGGCGTGGACAGCAACAGCACGGAATCGCCATCTTGAGTAGGCGGGGGAAGAAGACAAGCGCGGGAAAAGCCACCAAGCGCGGGAAAAGCCACCATCTTAAATTTAAAAAAATAAAAAAGTCATCATATTAAATAAAATCCGAAGGGAAAGAAGAAACTCAGCAAGGATGCCGAAAACGGGTAACATCACTGCCTTCAACAACGATGTGGAAGATTGGGCCACTTATGTGGAACGCATCGAAGTTTACTGTAGAACGAATGATGTACCGGATGATAAGAAAGCACTAACCCTATTAAACTCGATGGGTGCAAAGACGTACGAGTTATTAAGGAACCTGGTAACCCCAGACAAACCGGTAGAAAAGAGTTTCGCGGATATTGTTACTATCCTGCAAGAGCATTTAAACCCCACACCGCTGCTGATAGCGGAATGATTTAAATTCTACAAAAGAATTCAACATAAAGAAGAAAGCAACGCTGAATTCCTAACAGAACTGCGCAGGTTATCAATGTACTGCCAGTTCGGAACAGGACTAGCAGACGCACTGAGAGATAAGTTTGTGTGTGTGTGCTCCTAAGGGAAGGAACCCAGAAGCGACTGCTAGAGGAAAAGGATCTTACGCTGGACAAAGTTTTCAGCATTGCAGCATCCCACAAGGCAGCAGCACAGGGTGCTGCAGAGATACAGCAAAGGCCACTGGAATTCAGCACCAATGAAATGGCATTGGGCACAGTAAAGTGCTATTGTTGCGGAAGGACAACGCATGACCAGAACCAGTGCTGGTTCAAAAACAAAGAATGCAGGCAATGTGGCAAACTTGGTCACATAGCGAGAGTATGCCGGTCAGGAAAGAAGACCAGCAGCAAAAAGTCACCGCAGGAGAAGTACAAAAAAGTAAACAAAGTGACAGAGAACAGTTCGGATGAACAGAAGACGGATTCAGACTCCAGCAGTAAGGAACTGGGTTGTCTGAAAATACATAATGTGGGTAACACAGCAGACCACCAAACTATCTGGGTCATGCTCCAGATAGCAGGAGTCCAAGTGAAGATGGAATTGGACACAGGGTCGGCATTAACGGTCATAAATAAGCAAGACTACAAAAGGTTATTCTCGCACATTCCCCTGAGGGATACGAAGATTGTATTGAAAACATACACGGGGCAAAAAGTATACCCCAAAGGAAAAATAAAAGTAAATGTGGTCTACAATGGTAAAGAAAGTCAGAAAATGAACTTGTACGTGTTACCTGATGGAGGTCCGCCACTACTAGGACGGGAATGGATCCGGAGAATAAAATTGGACTGGCATTCCATACAAGCACTGACTGTGGATGCCTTTAAGGAGGACAACGTCAAACCTAAACGACTGCCCAAAATCTTAGGCGATGCTAAGGAGGTGTTCCAACAGGGACTGGGAACACTGAAAGGAATTACTGCAACCATCAAGGTTGAAGAACATGCAAACCCAAAATTTTTTAAAGCCAGACCGGTGCCTTATGCGATACGACCTGCTGTGGAAGCAGAGCTGGAAGGGCTAGAACGTTCAGGGGTACTGTCCAAGGTGGACTGGTGCGAATAGGCTACGCCCATTGTTCTTGTCATGAAGCGTTCGTTGAGCAACAAGCCTGGGGAACCTGGGAAGGTTCGCATCAGTGGCGATTTCAAGATCACTGTTAATCCAGTTCTTCACACGAAGCAATATCCGCTTCCGCAGATTGAAGATATCTTCGCTTTCCTGTCTGGTGGAAAGCACTTCACCAAGATAGACCTGGTGCAGGCGTACCTACAGATGGAAGTTGATGAAGCGTCACGACAGTATCTCACGATCAACACACATAAGGGCTTATATCAGTATAATAGGCTGGTTTTTGGAGTGGCATCGGCTCCAGCGATTTGGCAAAGGGCCATGGAGCAGGTATTGCAGGGAATCCCAGGCACACAATGCTACCTGGATGATATCCTGATTACTGGAAATAACGATAATGATCACCTCGCGAATTTGGAGCAGGTGCTCATCAGATTGAAAGAATATGGGCTAAGAGCTAATCGCCTGAAATGCGAGTTCTTTCAAAAGCGAATCTCGTACTGCGGCCACGTCATTGACCAGCAGGGGCTCCATAAGTCCCCTGACAAGATCGAAGCTGTACTCAAGGCTCCAGCACTGGAAAATGTATCCCAGTTGAGGTCGTTCCTCGGGTTGGTTAACTATTACCACAAGTTTCTTCCAAATTTATCCACGGTGTTACACCCGCTAAACACTCTTTTGCAAATGGGAATACCATGGAAGTGGAGCGATGATTGTAAGCGGGCTTTTCAAAAGAGCAAAGCACTGATCACCTCTAAGGAAGTGTTGGCTCACTTTAACTCAATGCTGCCTATTCGCTTAGCTTGTGATGCTTCTCCATATGGTATCGGGGCAGTGCTCTCACATAAGTTTCCAGATGGCTCGGAAAGGCCAGTCGCTTTCGCATCCAGATCATTGACCTCCGCTGAGCGCAAATATGCTCAGATAGATAGGGAGGCTCTCAGCCTCGTGTTTGGAGTTAAGAAATTTAACCATTACCTGTAAGGCCAAAAGTTTACGCTGCTGACAGATCACCAGCCGTTGGTTTCCATTTTCAACCCTAAGAAGGGTGTTCCGGTAATGACGGCGCAGAGGTTTCAGAGATGGTCCCTTTTCCTAGGGGCACATTGTAGGATTCGCAAAAGTGGATTTCATATTAATAAGGATCAATGGGCAGAAGAGGCCATGATTTTAAAGACTGTTTTAAAAGAAGCCCAGAAAAAGGGGCATACAAAATGGCCGCCGTATCATGTGACCAGCTTATTGGGACACTTTAAAATGGTTCCTGCACAACCTCAGACAACTATGTGGATTGAACCCATAGCAAGTTCTGGAAGCTGTTTCTGAGAGGACAAAGCCAGACCCACAGGCATGCATATGGATTAGATGCAGATCCACTCAAGATCTGGCTGGAGACAGAGGCCATCTAAATGTTGACCCAGATGAAAGAGACAATAACTTATTCATGAGGACAACACCAAGGGCTCGGTAACAGGATCAGCACGAAATTTAACAACAATGAAAGGCATTTCAAACCAGAGATGGGCCTGTTACCAGCCGCTTAAAATGATTTAAAATATAATAACTGCCCCGCTGTGCTCAAAGCCCACCAAAAGTTAAAACAAAGACTCACCTGATTTTGGGGGGGAAGTGAAGCCTCAGGAAGAAAGGTATAACTGAAGAGACTTTTCAGCAGTTGGGACAAGCAGAAGCACCGGGTTGGAAGCGACACTCGAGGCAAGCTGAACAAGCAGCTTGGAGGACACGGCAGTGGGACACGACTCGACAGGGGCAACGACCCCAGGGACAGCTTGGACGAGTGGAGACACAGGACCAGGACGCAGCACCCCGGAACACAGCTTGAGGAGGAAGACACAGCTTGGGAGAAGACTTTGGAGGAAGCTTGAATCAACAAGCTCGGACAGTCACAAAGAGAGCGGAGAAAAAGGACAGTTTAAAATCGGACAGTCGTTGCAGCCCCAGCAGCCTCGTTTTCAAAACCTTGCACTTCCTAGTGGGATTGGTGAGCATGTTTCTGGCCCTTCACAATCAGATCTAGTTAGGTTTAATAAGGGGGTGGATTTAAGGGTACAATTAACATGAGTTGTTGTCTCTCGATGTTCCATGTGTTTCTTTATTTCATGATGATCTTTGTAGAGTATAAGATGCCTATATTTGCCTTAGTTAGTATAATGTCGTTATGATTTGTTTGTATTTGTTTTTCCCTCCCATGTACCGTACTCTTGTCTTTGTTGCATTTGATTTGATATTTTTCCATTTGCAATAAAATTTCATTTTTATTCATCAAACTTGGTCTACAAGAGTCTTCTCTGCATTGCAGTTCCTGCACCTAAGTCCAGATTATAGAATCTAAGGGGTGAGTGGGTCGAACCACTCAAAAGTTTTACTGTGCAAGAGAGAGAGGCCTCTAGAGAGAGAAACCTCAGGGAAACCTCTCGAGGAAAACCCCTTACAACATCAATATGATATTGAGTTCAAAGGTACAAAGCAACATGGTAATGCTGATGGGCTGTCGCGCCTGCCACTACCTACAGCGGAAGAGGCACCGGCAGTTGACCCTGTTGAGATAGTTCACTCGGCCATCATCGAATGCTTACCAGTCACCAATGCGGGTATTGAGAGAGAGACCTGAAATGGCCCGACACTGTCTCGGGTCTACGATTTGACAGTGATGGGATGGACAGCACATGGCGAACCACTGTTACCAGCATTCTCAGCCAGACGACAACAGCTGTCCGTATGTCAAGGAACATTGATGTATGGAACAAGGGTGATTATTCCTCCTAAATTAAGGGAGAGAGTTCTAAAAGAATTGCACGAAGGTCATCTGGGGGGAGTCAAGATGAAAAGCCTTGCTAGGGCTTATGTGTGGTGGCCAGGTATAGACAAACAAATAGAGGATCTGACTAAAAGCTGCTCAGGGTGCCAAAAAGTTCAGAACGCACCTCCAATTGCACCGCTGCATCCGTGGGAATGGCCTTCAGCCCCATGGCAACGTGTGCATATCGACTTTGCAGGTCCATTCATGGATTCCATGTTTTTGATAGCAGTAGACGCACATTCTAATTGGCCAGAAGTGATTAAGATGTCGACCACTACCTCTGAGAGGACGATTGCAGTTCTAAAAACTATATTTGCAAGGAATGGATTGCCGGAGCAAATATGTTCAGACAACGGACCACAGTTCATGTCAGAAGAATTCCAGAAATTCATGAAAAAGAATGGGGTGAAACACTATACATCTGCCCCATATCATCCGGCTACAAATGGGTCGGCTGAGAGATTTGTACAAATGTTCAAAAAGGCGATAAAGGCCGTGAGTGAAGATCATATTCCACTACAACACAAGGTGGACAATTTCCTAATGGCGTATCAAAACGCCACGCATGCAGTGACAAATGAAAGCCCTGCCATAATGTTCTATAACAGAAGGTTGCGGTCCCGGTTGGATTTGTTAAAACCAAATGTGCGACGGGAAGTCGAACACAAGCAATTCCAGCATGTAAATAAAAAGGCCACTCGTAGTTTTGAAATAGGACAACCAGTGTTGGCCAGGGACTTTAGGGATGATAAATGGCAACCTGGGACAATTTGTGCACGACAGGGACCTTTGATGTACACGGTAGACGTTGGAGAGAGCGTAATATGACGTCATGCTGACCAACTTGTGGAATCGAGAACAAGAGTCGACCCCATGTCTATGGCAGAGACAGCAGTTGAAGAACTTATTGAGCCTGTAGCATCTACCTCAGACTCGAACGTATTGGATGATGTTGAATCCATAGGAGGTCAATTGGATGAGTCACCCCAGCAACGGGAACCAGAGATCCCTGAAAGGTGTTATCTGGCCCGGATCAGGAGGCCTCCTCAGAGACTGAATCTTTGAACACTTCTTGTGTGTATAAATTGTATATATGTATATTATCCATGTAGTGTATTAATTGGGGTGTCCACTGTTAAGCTAAAAGGGGAGGAATTGTAGTGTATATAAGCTGTACTACCTTAAGAGGATACCTTAAGGTGATGGACTACTTTTTAGCGGCTCCTGTACATTGTAGTACCGGTGGTGACTGTTGAGTCTGTGTTTTCAATTGCAGTTCTACTGAATAACAGGACACAGACGACAGAAGTAAGTAAAGAGGTCTTTAGTGATTGAGGGTCAGGGCTGAACTGGGATACACTTTGCTCTGCAGGGTTTATATACCGGTGTGGTCACCACCGGTACTACAATGTACAGGAGCCATCAAAAAGTAGTCCATCACCTTAAGGTATCCTCTTAAGGTGGTACAGATTACATACACTACAATTCCTCCCCTTTTAGCTTAACAGTGTACACCCCAAATTAAACATTACATGGATAACATATATACAATTTACACACAAAACTGTTCAAAGATTCAGTCTCTGAGGAGGCCTCCTGATCCGGCCCGGATAACGCCTTTCAGGGGTCTCTGGTTCTCGTTGCTGGGGTGACTCATCCACTTGATCTCCTATGGATTGAACATCATCAGGTACGTTCGAGTCTGAGGTAGATGCTACAGGCTCAATAAGTTCTTCAACTGGTGTCTCTGCCGTAGACATGGGGTCGACCCTTGTTCTCGATTCCACAAGTTGGTCAGCATGATGTCGTATTACGTTCTCTCCAACGTCTACCGTGTACATCAAGGGTCCTTGTCGTGCATGAATTGTTCCAGGTTGCCATTTATCATCCCTATAGTCCCTGGCCAACACTGGTTGTCCTATTTCGAAACTACGAGTGGCCTTGTTATTTACGTGCTGGAATTGTTTGTTTTCGACTTCCCTTCGCACATTGGGTTTTAACAAATCCAACCGGGACCGCAACCTTCTGTTATAGAACATTATGGCAGGGCTTTGATTTGTCACTGAATGCGTGGCAATTCGATACACCATCAGGAAATTGTCCACCTTGTGTTGTAGTGGAATATGGTCTTCACTCATGGCCTTTATCGCCTTTTTGAACATTTGTACAAATCTCTCGGCCAACCCATTGGTAGCCGGATGATATGGGGCAGATGTATAGTGTTTCACCCCATTCTTTTTCATGAATTTCTGGAATTCTTCTGACACGAACTGTGGTCCGTTGTCTGAACATATTTGCTCCGGCAACCCATTCCTTGCAAATATGGTTCTTAGAACTGCGATTGTCTTCTCAGAGGTAGTGGTCGACATCTTAATCACTTCTGGCCATTTAGAATGTGCGTCTACTGCTATCAAAAACATGGAATCCATGAATGGACCTGCAAAGTTGATATGCACACATTGCCATGGGGCTGAAGGCCATTCCCACGGATGCAGCGGTGCAATTGGAGGAGCATTTTGAACTTTTTGGCACCCTGACCAGCTTTTAGTCAGATCCTCTATTTGCTTGTCGATACCTGGCCACCACACATAAGCCCTAGCAAGGCTTTTCATCTTGACTCCCCCCAGATGACCTTCGTGCAATTCTTTCAGAACTCTCTCTCTTAATTTCGGAGGAATAATCACCCTTGTTCCATACATCAATGTTTCTTGACATACGGACAGCTGTTGTCGTCTGGCTGAGAATGCTGGTAACAGTGGTTCGCCATGTGCTGGCCATCCCTTCACTGTCAAGTCGTAGACCCGAGACAGTGTCGGGTCATTTCGGGTCTCTCTCTCAATACCCGCATTGGTGACTGGTAAGCATTCGATGATGGTCGAGTGAAATATCTCTACAGGGTCAACTGCCAGTGCCTCTTCCGCAGTAGGTAGTGGCAGGCGCGACAGCCCATCAGCATTATGCAGAAGAGACTTTTGCACCTTGAATGGGAATCGTTCAAGATTTGAATGGATTTTAAATCACCCAGCGCTGGACAATAGAGCAGCTGTATCTCCCTTTTGTTATTGGACCCTCTTTGGGTGGGGAATTTTGCACACAGCCCTTGCAAGGCAGAACAGTAGGGGGGGCTCACCAGGTATAAAGATAGATGCTGAAGCTATCTCGCTCTCTTACTTCGCTGGGCCAAAGGTGAGCAGAGTTTCTGTCTCCTCAACAAGGCAACCTAGCAGGAGTTAAGGGGGGGATGGTGATTTAAGGGAATTGCTAAGATTGTTTAAATAACATTGTAGCCATTGTATCCCTCGTTTTCGCCATCTGCAACCCCCCTGTTATATAGTTTTACAATATTACTGTGTTCGTGTGGGATAGTTTGATATTTTGATTGTAGTTTCTTTTAGTTAATAAAGCTTGATTTTTTTTCTCTCACCCAAACCACGTGTTCCGTTTTAATATCATTAATTATAAGTTCCTCCACTCAGAACTAAAGGAGGGGTAGCGATTCAAAAGCGCTGTTTGTAAATTGGTTTAGAGTGTAGCAGCAAAAAGACTGCTGGCCAGGTAGATTACCTTAAACCAGTTTAAAAGAAGCCCCCGGAATCCTTACAATGGCGAGTCAGGCAGGAGTGGAGGCAGTTTTTGATTTAATAAGTGGTCTGGATCTGGAGAAAGCATCAGCTCTTGATCCTCTCGTTGTTTTCAGTATGTGGGTAGCCCTGCGGATGTTAGCAGCAGCGTGTAGGCTGACCTATCGGGGTATAGGTGGCTGCATTAGGAAGGGTGTGAAGAGAGAGCAGGAGGAAAGGTTTAGGGAAGCAAAGGCAGCTTATAAGCTGGCCTGCGCCCTAAGGTTTGAGAAAGCAGATCATGGCCCCTGTAGGGCAGAGAGAGAAAGCCTTAACATGGCTTTAAATGCAATTGAGGGGATGATTTGTATGATCAGCCTGAAGGCAGGTCAGCTGGGCTTTACTGGCAGCCCAAGTAGAACTATCCCACAGGCAACACCCAGAACAGTGCTGGATTGGGAATTAGAGACCCCAAGACAGCAGCCCACAGCTCCGGGTTTTGAGGAGCTCTGGCAGCAAGGAGGGGTGGACAATGGGGTGGTAGGAGAACACCAGCAGGTCCCGCTAGGCAGGCGGGGACCAGGACCAGTGTACCCCCTCCAACAACAGAGGTACAGTCCGCCCGTGAGGAGTGAGCCTGAGAATAGGATTCCTCAGCCCACAGCATGTTCGAGTTCACAGGCAAGCACTGTGGCTTGTGTGGGGGGAGGAGCCATTCATATTCAGAGTAAGCTGTTTATGCCAGGGAACAGGAAAGGAGAGTTCTGGGACCCCTGTAGAGCAGGCCCAGTAGCAGAAATCCAGGACAAGGGAGGCACGCAGGGGATAGTTTTGGCCTCAGGAAAAAGGCAGGTCCAAAATTCCCCAGTTAAAGCCACCTGAGTGAGGGAACATGAGTTTGTTGTCCATGCAAGTTCAAGTTCACAGCCTACAAAAACAGGAACTGTGACTTGTTTCCAGGGAAAAGCAGACAAACCCAGAGAGAGATTTGCACCGGCAGGCTGCCAGGTACATTGTACAGTGCGGGCTATTTGGACATGGGGGAGAAGGTTCCCAGCCAGCTGGGATTGTGACCCAAGCTCAGGGTCCGCCAGCCAAAGTTTCCCCCATAGAGACACCCCTCAGAAGGTCTCAGCGGGTGCCCCAGCCTAAGAAAGCATGGTCACCCACTTTACAGTGGAGTAGGGCGCTCTCCCGAGCCAGGGAAAAGCCAGAGAACAGGGGTCCTCACTCAACAGCCATAAGCTGCGAGGGACCAGAGATAGGAGGCAGTCCAGCTTTGCTGCAGCCAGCAGCAATCTGTGACAGTGCCAGAGCATTAGACTAGCCGTCCGGAGATGGGCGGCATTTGTATTATAGCTATGTGTGTGTATATAGCTTGCTTTAAGGTATATTTTAAGTTTGTTGATTTAACTAGTTTTAAGTTAAAGTGCAAAGAGTTTAAGTTTACATGTGTGCCGAATGTTTGTATTTTGGTCCAAGGTCAAGGGACCCGACCATGTCTCCACCTAAGGCAGCAGGTCAGTGAGACCTGGCTGCATGTCCTTTTAAGTTTTGCAGGAGATTGGAAAATGAAGCAGCCATGTTCGCCCAGCCCGAGCTGGACATCGAATGAAGATACGGAATGTTGGGGATCACCTCGCCACTGGACGAATCCAGGAGACCCCGCAGCGGTCTTCGGGAAAAACCGGACAGAGTCTGGAGGAACTTGCCTACTCCTCCTACGGGGAGGAGATGGCCCCAGCTGGGTGGGGCACGGCCCCCAACCCAGCACTATCCTGACCGAAGTTCACTTGCGGGAGACCTCGCTGTCGAGGAGTCACGATGGGGAAGCGCGGGCGCCTGTTCATAGGGACGCGTTCCTCAGGGGTGGGTGGTGATGGCCCGGGAATGATTGTATAGAGGAGGGGGGAGACCCAAGAGTCGTGTGGGTGCGGTCGGGGGAGGGAGGAACTCACCCGGGGGGCCCACGGGCAAAAAGGATAAGTGTGGCTGGGAAGGATGAGTGGGTGGCCGGATCAGTGTGGGGCCAGGGAGAGCCGCCACACAGGCACCCATAATTTTCTGCAGCCAGTCGAGGGAAGACGGGAGGGGGAGGGACTGGGAGTCATGAGATCCCATACTCCCCGGTCTCGGTCTGTGCCAAGGTAATTTAAACGTGAGGGGTACCCCGCCTCCACAAAGGGACAAGGGAACGGTTCGGGGCTGGAGGAGCAGGCTGGTCGCTAAATCCATTCTGCCTGTTTTAAAGTTTAAGCTGATCAAAGGGGGGTGGAAGGTACTTTTACTGCCCAAGTGGGAGTAGCAATACCCACTCGAATTTCACGACCCATCATCGGCACGTGATGATCAGGGTTCATTTAAGCATGTTGTTTAATGATTTTTTGTATTTTGTGTTGCAGCCCCAAGTTGAGCAGAGGCGTCAGATCCTCTCCGTGCTTGGGACCAGTTTGTGACAACTCCAAGTTGAGCAGAGGCGTAGGACCCTCTCCATGCTTGCGATAATTTGAGTACATTGTGTAACTAAGATTGCAACATTTTGTAATAACTTATGATGTAAAAAAAAAAGTGATTGTAAATTTGGTTTACACTGTATAATTTTACAAGCGTGTAGGGGTATGAGACCCCTTATTGAAAACTGAAGTATCTGTAAGATGCCTACCGTACCATGGTTTTTTTTTCTGGAATTTAAGGGGAATAGACGGGACAGGGATCAGTGGCAGATAGCTATTAGCTAAATACAGGGGATGGTTGTTTGTGGGGGGTCAGAAATCATTGCTCATTTCTTCAAGAGGATACTACAAGCAAGCTGGAAGTATCCAAGGGTGGATTGTAAGAATTCGCAATAATTTACAGTTCGGAAGATTCATTTTTTTGATTAAAGGATCCCTGAGCGATGTGCTTTTAAATTTCCAGGGATAAAAATGGCAGTCACACCACATGGCCAAGACAAAGAGGCTTGGAATGGAGCTTTCTGTATCTGGAAGTAAGGTTCAATGAAGACAAAGGACAATGCTTTGTTTACAAAGCAACTGAATGCTATTAGCATTTGTTTATATATCGAGTGGAGGACATCTAAACTGCAGAAGAGACTTTTGCACCTTGAATGGGAATCGTTCAAGATTTGAATGGATTTTAAATCACCCAGCGCTGGACAATAGAGCAGCTGTATCTCCCTTTTGTTATTGGACCTTCTTTGGGTGGGGAATTTTGCACACAGCCCTTGCAAGGCAGAACAGCAGGGGGGGCTCACCAGGTATAAAGATAAATGCTGAAGCTATCTCGCTCTCTTACTTTGCTGGACCAAAGGTGAGCAGAGTTTCTGTCTCCTCAACAAGGCAACCTAGCAGGAGTTAAGGGGGGGATGGTGATTTAAGGGAATTGCTAAGATTGTTTAAATAACATTGTAGCCATTGTATCCCTCGTTTTCGCCGTCTGCAACCCCCCTGTTATATAGTTTTACAATTTTACTGTGTTCGTGTGGGATAGTTTGATATTTTGATTGTAGTTTCTTTTAGTTAATAAAGCTTGATTTTTTTTCTCTCACCCAAACCACGTGTTCCGTTTTAATATCATTAATTATAAGTTCCTCCACTCAGAACTAAAGGAGGGGTAGCGATTCAAAAGCGCTGTTTGTAAATTGGTTTAGAGTGTAGCAGCAAAAAGACTGCTGGCCAGGTAGATTACCTTAAACCAGTTTAAAAGAAGCCCCCGGAATCCTTACAATGGCGAGTCAGGCAGGAGTGGAGGCAGTTTTTGATTTAATAAGTGGTCTGGATCTGGAGAAAGCATCAGCTCTTGATCCTCTCGTTGTTTTCAGTATGTGGGTAGCCCTGCGGATGTTAGCAGCAGCGTGTAGGCTGACCTATCGGGGTATAGGTGGCTGCATTAGGAAGGGTGTGAAGAGAGAGCAGGAGGAAAGGTTTAGGGAAGCAAAGGCAGCTTATAAGCTGGCCTGCGCCCTAAGGTTTGAGAAAGCAGATCATGGCCCCTGTAGGGCAGAGAGAGAAAGCCTTAACATGGCTTTAAATGCAATTGAGGGGATGATTTGTATGATCAGCCTGAAGGCAGGTCAGCTGGGCTTTACTGGCAGCCCAAGTAGAACTATCCCACAGGCAACACCCAGAACAGTGCTGGATTGGGAATTAGAGACCCCAAGACAGCAGCCCACAGCTCCGGGTTTTGAGGAGCTCTGGCAGCAAGGAGGGGTGGACAATGGGGTGGTAGGAGAACACCAGCAGGTCCCGCTAGGCAGGCGGGGACCAGGACCAGTGTACCCCCTCCAACAACAGAGGTACAGTCCGCCCGTGAGGAGTGAGCCTGAGAATAGGATTCCTCAGCCCACAGCATGTTCGAGTTCACAGGCAAGCACTGTGGCTTGTGTGGGGGGAGGAGCCATTCATATTCAGAGTAAGCTGTTTATGCCAGGGAACAGGAAAGGAGAGTTCTGGGACCCCTGTAGAGCAGGCCCAGTAGCAGAAATCCAGGACAAGGGAGGCACGCAGGGGATAGTTTTGGCCTCAGGAAAAAGGCAGGTCCAAAATTCCCCAGTTAAAGCCACCTGAGTGAGGGAACATGAGTTTGTTGTCCATGCAAGTTCAAGTTCACAGCCTACAAAAACAGGAACTGTGACTTGTTTCCAGGGAAAAGCAGACAAACCCAGAGAGAGATTTGCACCGGCAGGCTGCCAGGTACATTGTACAGTGCGGGCTATTTGGACATGGGGGAGAAGGTTCCCAGCCAGCTGGGATTGTGACCCAAGCTCAGGGTCCGCCAGCCAAAGTTTCCCCCATAGAGACACCCCTCAGAAGGTCTCAGCGGGTGCCCCAGCCTAAGAAAGCATGGTCACCCACTTTACAGTGGAGTAGGGCGCTCTCCCGAGCCAGGGAAAAGCCAGAGAACAGGGGTCCTCACTCAACAGCCATAAGCTGCGAGGGACCAGAGATAGGAGGCAGTCCAGCTTTGCTGCAGCCAGCAGCAATCTGTGACAGTGCCAGAGCATTAGACTAGCCGTCCGGAGATGGGCGGCATTTGTATTATAGCTATGTGTGTGTATATAGCTTGCTTTAAGGTATATTTTAAGTTTGTTGATTTAACTAGTTTTAAGTTAAAGTGCAAAGAGTTTAAGTTTACATGTGTGCCGAATGTTTGTATTTTGGTCCAAGGTCAAGGGACCCGACCATGTCTCCACCTAAGGCAGCAGGTCAGTGAGACCTGGCTGCATGTCCTTTTAAGTTTTGCAGGAGATTGGAAAATGAAGCAGCCATGTTCGCCCAGCCCGAGCTGGACATCGAATGAAGATACGGAATGTTGGGGATCACCTCGCCACTGGACGAATCCAGGAGACCCCGCAGCGGTCTTCGGGAAAAACCGGACAGAGTCTGGAGGAACTTGCCTACTCCTCCTACGGGGAGGAGATGGCCCCAGCTGGGTGGGGCACGGCCCCCAACCCAGCACTATCCTGACCGAAGTTCACTTGCGGGAGACCTCGCTGTCGAGGAGTCACGATGGGGAAGCGCGGGCGCCTGTTCATAGGGACGCGTTCCTCAGGGGTGGGTGGTGATGGCCCGGGAATGATTGTATAGAGGAGGGGGGAGACCCAAGAGTCGTGTGGGTGCGGTCGGGGGAGGGAGGAACTCACCCGGGGGGCCCACGGGCAAAAAGGATAAGTGTGGCTGGGAAGGATGAGTGGGTGGCCGGATCAGTGTGGGGCCAGGGAGAGCCGCCACACAGGCACCCATAATTTTCTGCAGCCAGTCGAGGGAAGACGGGAGGGGGAGGGACTGGGAGTCATGAGATCCCATACTCCCCGGTCTCGGTCTGTGCCAAGGTAATTTAAACGTGAGGGGTACCCCGCCTCCACAAAGGGACAAGGGAACGGTTCGGGGCTGGAGGAGCAGGCTGGTCGCTAAATCCATTCTGCCTGTTTTAAAGTTTAAGCTGATCAAAGGGGGGTGGAAGGTACTTTTACTGCCCAAGTGGGAGTAGCAATACCCACTCGAATTTCACGACCCATCATCGGCACGTGATGATCAGGGTTCATTTAAGCATGTTGTTTAATGATTTTTTGTATTTTGTGTTGCAGCCCCAAGTTGAGCAGAGGCGTCAGATCCTCTCCGTGCTTGGGACCAGTTTGTGACAACTCCAAGTTGAGCAGAGGCGTAGGACCCTCTCCATGCTTGCGATAATTTGAGTACATTGTGTAACTAAGATTGCAACATTTTGTAATAACTTATGATGTAAAAAAAAAAGTGATTGTAAATTTGGTTTACACTGTATAATTTTACAAGCGTGTAGGGGTATGAGACCCCTTATTGAAAACTGAAGTATCTGTAAGATGCCTACCGTACCATGGTTTTTTTTTCTGGAATTTAAGGGGAATAGACGGGACAGGGATCAGTGGCAGATAGCTATTAGCTAAATACAGGGGATGGTTGTTTGTGGGGGGTCAGAAATCATTGCTCATTTCTTCAAGAGGATACTACAAGCAAGCTGGAAGTATCCAAGGGTGGATTGTAAGAATTCGCAATAATTTACAGTTCGGAAGATTCATTTTTTTGATTAAAGGATCCCTGAGCGATGTGCTTTTAAATTTCCAGGGATAAAAATGGCAGTCACACCACATGGCCAAGACAAAGAGGCTTGGAATGGAGCTTTCTGTATCTGGAAGTAAGGTTCAATGAAGACAAAGGACAATGCTTTGTTTACAAAGCAACTGAATGCTATTAGCATTTGTTTATATATCGAGTGGAGGACATCTAAACTGCAGAAGAGACTTTTGCACCTTGAATGGGAATCGTTCAAGATTTGAATGGATTTTAAATCACCCAGCGCTGGACAATAGAGCAGCTGTATCTCCCTTTTGTTATTGGACCTTCTTTGGGTGGGGAATTTTGCACACAGCCCTTGCAAGGCAGAACAGCAGGGGGGGCTCACCAGGTATAAAGATAAATGCTGAAGCTATCTCGCTCTCTTACTTTGCTGGACCAAAGGTGAGCAGAGTTTCTGTCTCCTCAACAAGGCAACCTAGCAGGAGTTAAGGGGGGGATGGTGATTTAAGGGAATTGCTAAGATTGTTTAAATAACATTGTAGCCATTGTATCCCTCGTTTTCGCCGTCTGCAACCCCCCTGTTATATAGTTTTACAATTTTACTGTGTTCGTGTGGGATAGTTTGATATTTTGATTGTAGTTTCTTTTAGTTAATAAAGCTTGATTTTTTTTCTCTCACCCAAACCACGTGTTCCGTTTTAATATCATTAATTATAAGTTCCTCCACTCAGAACTAAAGGAGGGGTAGCGATTCAAAAGCGCTGTTTGTAAATTGGTTTAGAGTGTAGCAGCAAAAAGACTGCTGGCCAGGTAGATTACCTTAAACCAGTTTAAAAGAAGCCCCCGGAATCCTTACAATGGCGAGTCAGGCAGGAGTGGAGGCAGTTTTTGATTTAATAAGTGGTCTGGATCTGGAGAAAGCATCAGCTCTTGATCCTCTCGTTGTTTTCAGTATGTGGGTAGCCCTGCGGATGTTAGCAGCAGCGTGTAGGCTGACCTATCGGGGTATAGGTGGCTGCATTAGGAAGGGTGTGAAGAGAGAGCAGGAGGAAAGGTTTAGGGAAGCAAAGGCAGCTTATAAGCTGGCCTGCGCCCTAAGGTTTGAGAAAGCAGATCATGGCCCCTGTAGGGCAGAGAGAGAAAGCCTTAACATGGCTTTAAATGCAATTGAGGGGATGATTTGTATGATCAGCCTGAAGGCAGGTCAGCTGGGCTTTACTGGCAGCCCAAGTAGAACTATCCCACAGGCAACACCCAGAACAGTGCTGGATTGGGAATTAGAGACCCCAAGACAGCAGCCCACAGCTCCGGGTTTTGAGGAGCTCTGGCAGCAAGGAGGGGTGGACAATGGGGTGGTAGGAGAACACCAGCAGGTCCCGCTAGGCAGGCGGGGACCAGGACCAGTGTACCCCCTCCAACAACAGAGGTACAGTCCGCCCGTGAGGAGTGAGCCTGAGAATAGGATTCCTCAGCCCACAGCATGTTCGAGTTCACAGGCAAGCACTGTGGCTTGTGTGGGGGGAGGAGCCATTCATATTCAGAGTAAGCTGTTTATGCTAGGGAACAGGAAAGGAGAGTTCTGGGACCCCTGTAGAGCAGGCCCAGTAGCAGAAATCCAGGACAAGGGAGGCACGCAGGGGATAGTTTTGGCCTCAGGAAAAAGGCAGGTCCAAAATTCCCCAGTTAAAGCCACCTGAGTGAGGGAACATGAGTTTGTTGTCCATGCAAGTTCAAGTTCACAGCCTACAAAAACAGGAACTGTGACTTGTTTCCAGGGAAAAGCAGACAAACCCAGAGAGAGATTTGCACCGGCAGGCTGCCAGGTACATTGTACAGTGCGGGCTATTTGGACATGGGGGAGAAGGTTCCCAGCCAGCTGGGATTGTGACCCAAGCTCAGGGTCCGCCAGCCAAAGTTTCCCCCATAGAGACACCCCTCAGAAGGTCTCAGCGGGTGCCCCAGCCTAAGAAAGCATGGTCACCCACTTTACAGTGGAGTAGGGCGCTCTCCCGAGCCAGGGAAAAGCCAGAGAACAGGGGTCCTCACTCAACAGCCATAAGCTGCGAGGGACCAGAGATAGGAGGCAGTCCAGCTTTGCTGCAGCCAGCAGCAATCTGTGACAGTGCCAGAGCATTAGACTAGCCGTCCGGAGATGGGCGGCATTTGTATTATAGCTATGTGTGTGTATATAGCTTGCTTTAAGGTATATTTTAAGTTTGTTGATTTAACTAGTTTTAAGTTAAAGTGCAAAGAGTTTAAGTTTACATGTGTGCCGAATGTTTGTATTTTGGTCCAAGGTCAAGGGACCCGACCATGTCTCCACCTAAGGCAGCAGGTCAGTGAGACCTGGCTGCATGTCCTTTTAAGTTTTGCAGGAGATTGGAAAATGAAGCAGCCATGTTCGCCCAGCCCGAGCTGGACATCGAATGAAGATACGGAATGTTGGGGATCACCTCGCCACTGGACGAATCCAGGAGACCCCGCAGCGGTCTTCGGGAAAAACCGGACAGAGTCTGGAGGAACTTGCCTACTCCTCCTACGGGGAGGAGATGGCCCCAGCTGGGTGGGGCACGGCCCCCAACCCAGCACTATCCTGACCGAAGTTCACTTGCGGGAGACCTCGCTGTCGAGGAGTCACGATGGGGAAGCGCGGGCGCCTGTTCATAGGGACGCGTTCCTCAGGGGTGGGTGGTGATGGCCCGGGAATGATTGTATAGAGGAGGGGGGAGACCCAAGAGTCGTGTGGGTGCGGTCGGGGGAGGGAGGAACTCACCCGGGGGGCCCACGGGCAAAAAGGATAAGTGTGGCTGGGAAGGATGAGTGGGTGGCCGGATCAGTGTGGGGCCAGGGAGAGCCGCCACACAGGCACCCATAATTTTCTGCAGCCAGTCGAGGGAAGACGGGAGGGGGAGGGACTGGGAGTCATGAGATCCCATACTCCCCGGTCTCGGTCTGTGCCAAGGTAATTTAAACGTGAGGGGTACCCCGCCTCCACAAAGGGACAAGGGAACGGTTCGGGGCTGGAGGAGCAGGCTGGTCGCTAAATCCATTCTGCCTGTTTTAAAGTTTAAGCTGATCAAAGGGGGGTGGAAGGTACTTTTACTGCCCAAGTGGGAGTAGCAATACCCACTCGAATTTCACGACCCATCATCGGCACGTGATGATCAGGGTTCATTTAAGCATGTTGTTTAATGATTTTTTGTATTTTGTGTTGCAGCCCCAAGTTGAGCAGAGGCGTCAGATCCTCTCCGTGCTTGGGACCAGTTTGTGACAACTCCAAGTTGAGCAGAGGCGTAGGACCCTCTCCATGCTTGCGATAATTTGAGTACATTGTGTAACTAAGATTGCAACATTTTGTAATAACTTATGATGTAAAAAAAAAAGTGATTGTAAATTTGGTTTACACTGTATAATTTTACAAGCGTGTAGGGGTATGAGACCCCTTATTGAAAACTGAAGTATCTGTAAGATGCCTACCGTACCATGGTTTTTTTTTCTGGAATTTAAGGGGAATAGACGGGACAGGGATCAGTGGCAGATAGCTATTAGCTAAATACAGGGGATGGTTGTTTGTGGGGGGTCAGAAATCATTGCTCATTTCTTCAAGAGGATACTACAAGCAAGCTGGAAGTATCCAAGGGCGGATTGTAAGAATTCGCAATAATTTACAGTTCGGAAGATTCATTTTTTTGATTAAAGGATCCCTGAGCGATGTGCTTTTAAATTTCCAGGGATAAAAATGGCAGTCACACCACATGGCCAAGACAAAGAGGCTTGGAATGGAGCTTTCTGTATCTGGAAGTAAGGTTCAATGAAGACAAAGGACAATGCTTTGTTTACAAAGCAACTGAATGCTATTAGCATTTGTTTGTATATCGAGTGGAGGACATCTAAACTGCAGAAGAGACTTTTGCACCTTGAATGGGAATCGTTCAAGATTTGAATGGATTTTAAATCACCCAGCGCTGGACAATAGAGCAGCTGTATCTCCCTTTTGTTATTGGACCTTCTTTGGGTGGGGAATTTTGCACACAGCCCTTGCAAGGCAGAACAGCAGGGGGGGCTCACCAGGTATAAAGATAAATGCTGAAGCTATCTCGCTCTCTTACTTCGCTGGACCAAAGGTGAGCAGAGTTTCTGTCTCCTCAACAAGGCAACCTAGCAGGAGTTAAGGGGGGGATGGTGATTTAAGGGAATTGCTAAGATTGTTTAAATAACATTGTAGCCATTGTATCCCTCGTTTTCGCCGTCTGCAACCCCCCTGTTATATAGTTTTACAATTTTACTGTGTTCGTGTGGGATAGTTTGATATTTTGATTGTAGTTTCTTTTAGTTAATAAAGCTTGATTTTTGTTCTCTCATCCAAACCACTTGTTCCGTTTTAATATCATTAATTATAAGTTCCTCCACTCAGAACTAAAGGAGGGGTAGCGATTCGAAACCGCTGTTTGTAAATTGGTTTAGAGTGAAGCAGCAAAAAGACTGCTGGCCAGGTAGATTACCTTAAACCAGTTTAAAAGAAGCCCCCGGAATCCTTACATTACCATGTTGTTTTGTACCTTTGAATTCAATATCATATTGATGGGCCTCTAGGAAAAGGGACCATCTCTGAAGCCTCTGCGCCATCATTACCGGAACACCCTTCTTAGGGTTGAAAATGGAAACCAACGGCTGGTGATCTGTCAGCAGCGTAAACTTTTGGCCTTGCAGGTAATGGTTAAATTTCTTAACTCCCCACACGAGGCTGAGAGCCTCCCTATCTATCTGAGCATAGTTGCGCTCAGCGGAGGTCAATGATCTGGATGCGAAAGCGACTGGCCTTTCCGAGCCATCTGGAAACTTATGTGAGAGCACTGCCCCGATACCATATGGAGAAGCATCACAAGCTAAGCGAATAGGCAGCGTTGAGTTAAAGTGAGCCAACACTTCCTTAGAGGTGATCAGTGCTTTGCTCTTTTGAAAAGCCCGCTTACAATCATCGCTCCACTTCCATGGTATTCCCATTTGCAAAAGAGTGTTTAGCGGGTGTAACACCGTGGATAAATTCGGAAGAAACTTATGGTAATAGTTAACCAACCCGAGAAACGACCTCAACTGGGATACATTCTCCGGTGCAGGAGCTTTTACAACAGCTTCGATCTTGTCAGGTGACTTATGGAGCCCTTCCCGGTCAATGACGTGGCCGCAGTACGAGATTCCCTTTTGAAAGAACTCACATTTCAAGCGATTAACTCTGAGCCCATATTCTTTCAATCTGATGAGCACCTGCTCCAAATTCGCGAGGTGATCGTTATTGTTATCTCCTGTAATCAGGATTTCATCCAGGTAGCATTGAGTGCCTGGAATTCCCTGCAATACCTGCTCCATGGCCCTTTGCCAAATCGCTGGAGCCGGTGCCACTCCAAACACCAGTCCATTATACCGATATAAGCCCTTATGCGTGTTGATCGTGAGATACTGACGTGATGCTTCATTAACTTCCATCTGTAGGTATGTCTGCGCCAGGTCCATCTTAGTGAAGTGTTTCCCGCCAGACAGCGAAGCGAAGATATCTTCAATCCGCGGAAGCGGATATTGCACCGTGTGAAGAACCGGATTAACAGTGATCTTGAAATCGCCACAGATCCGAACCTTCCCAGGTTCCCCCGGCTTGTTGTCAACGAACGCTTCATGACAGGAACAATGGGTGTAGCCCATTCGCTCCAGTCCACCTTGGACAGTACCCCTGAACATTCTAGCCCTTCCAGCTCTGCTTCCACAGCAGGTCGTTGTATTGATTTCTTTGTGGGTTCAATGACGACACATTCATGAAAGAGATGTCTTTTTATCTAAAGTCTGTTCAACTCTTTATACAGCATTTACAGGAGACATCAAGCTAGTGATGCATCTAGAACGAAACTGAAACTAAACTAGCCTGCCTTGCTTGTCTCGGTCACATGACCTCTGCTGGTCAGGCACAAGCAATCAATACATGCAAACATGCTATTAAGGCATCATAATTGAACAGGCAAATACCATCTCTATTTGCTGATATCATTACATCTCCTTTTCTTAAAACAAAAGTATTTTACTTTTAACTAACAACATGTTTTCTTTGTATTAATCTGCATTTTAACTGTAACACTTAATGAACTTACATTATCATTATCATGATCAAGGTTTTTTAACCTTGCTTTGTGTGTTCACATGAAATATGTCAATACACTAGAACTTGAAGAAAGAATAAGATAACATTACTTCCTTCTATAACAATAGTCCTTAAATTTGCTCAATGAGTCTCTCAGGAGGCTTCACGCGTCTTGAGGATTTTCTGATTGATTGTCCTTGAATCTGAGTTGTTGCCTCAGATGATGTGTTCTCAGCTGTGTGATCAGGTTGTTCAACAGTATCAGTCTCTTGACCTGCTGTGGCTGGTCCCATGAGAAGATCTCAACGATTTCTTCTCAGAACAGCACCCTCATCTGTCTGAATGGTGTATGATCTTGGTTGAACTTCACTCAGGACAGTTCCCTTCTGAGTCCATGTGTTTGTTTTGTCTTTGAACCTTACTTGGTCACCAGTGTGGAGTTCAGGTAGGTTTTGTGTTCCTCTGTCATAGTAATACTTTTGCTTTTCTTTCTGTTGCTCTTTGAACTTCCTCACTTTCTCCCCCTCTTTTGTTTTCAGGAGGTTCTCCGGGATGGGTAGGTTTGACCTTAGCTGACGTCCCATCAGGAGTTGGGCTGGTGACATACCACACTCGAGCGGCGTTGTGCGGTATACAAGCATGCTCTGGTATAAGTCAGTTCCACTGTCTTTTGCCTTGTACATCAGTCTTTTCACTGTGTTTGCGGGCTCTCCTGGGTCAACAGCTCTGGACAACGTGTCTGCTGTATACATCAGCTTACCCAGTGTGTACGCAACATTCAGTTCATCATAGACTGTCTCTCCTTCACTTTCCACAACGAGGACTCTCTTTACCAGATTCAGTCTCTCACAGGCTTTTAAACCTAGTATGGCTTGCACACCCTTTGGCACCACGATTAATGCTAGCGTGTGCTCTCTGTCCTTGTGTGTTACTTTGACAATGCATCTTCCTTTCACTGGTATATCAGTACCTGTGTATCCTGTCACTTTCACTTTGATTCCATGTATCTTTGGTCTGGGTCTCATTTTCTTAAAATCAGTCTCTGATATCACATTAACTTGTGCACCCGTTTTCTGTACACGTGAAAAATCTGTGCCTCTCAAACGTCACGTTACGTTTAGGTATGCAGTAGGCCTCAAACTGTTCCATTATTTTATCTAGCTTCATTTTGACTCCATCAACAGCGAATGTGAAGTTATTATACACCTCCAGCGTTTCATCACCCACGACATGTAAGAACAGTGACGATTTCTTTTTATTACTTTTCTCATCAGCTCCGATTGCTGATAAATACAACTCTACACGTTGTTTGAATCTCCTCCAATTTTCAGCCACATTACCTGTCAACTGAAGCGTCGCCGGTGGGAGTAAACCTTCCATTTTTCACTTCGTTAGCTATTCTCTAATGGTAAGTAACGATGTTCTCTTTTGGCTTGCTAATCTGTGGAGAGCTGATTTAACTTCAGATTTTTTCTCTTCATCTCTTTCAATCACTTCTGACACCATGTATTGATTTCTTTGTGGGTTCAATGACGACACATTCATGAAAGAGATGTCTTTTTATCTAAAGTCTGTTCAACTCTTTATACAGCATTTACAGGAGACATCAAGCTAGTGATGCATCTAGAACGAAACTGAAACTAAACTAGCCTGCCTTGCTTGTCTCGGTCACATGACCTCTGCTGGTCAGGCACAAGCAATCAATACATGCAAACATGCTATTAAGGCATCATAATCGAACAGGCAAATAACATCTCTATTTGCTGATATCATTACAGTCGTATCGCATAAGGCATCGGTCTGGCTTTGAAAAATTTTGGGTTTGCACCTTCTTCAACCTTGATGGTTGCCGTAATTCCTTTCAGTGTTCCAAGTCCCTGTTGGAACACCTTCTTAGCATTGTGTAAGATTTTGGACAGTCGTTTAGGTTTGACGTCGTCCTCCTTACAGGCATCTACAGTCAGTGCTTGTATGGAATGCCAGTCCACATTTATTCTCCGGATCCATTCCCATCCCAGTAGTGGCGGACCTCCATCAGGTAACATATACAAGTCCATTTTCTGAAATTCTTTACAATTGTAGACCACGTTTACTTTTATCTTTCCTTTGGGGTATACTATTTGCCCCGTGTATGGTTTCAATACAATCTCCGTATCCCTCAGGGGAATGTGCGAGAATAACCTTTTGTAATCTTGCTTATTCATGACCGTTAATGCCGATCCAGTGTCCAATTCCATCTTCACTTGGACTCCTGCTATCCGAAGCGTGACCCAGATAGTTTGGTGGTCTGCTGTGTTACCCACATTATGTATTTTCAGACAACCCAGTTGCTTACTGCTGGAGTCTGAATCCGTCTTCTGTTCATCCGAACTGTTCTCCGTCACCTTGTGTACTTATTTGTACTTCTCCTGCGGTGACTTTTTGCTGCTGGTCTTCTTTCCTGACCGGCATACTCTCGCTATGTGACCAAGTTTGCCACATTGCCTGCATTCTTTATCTTTGAACCAGCACTGGTTCTGGTCATGCGTTGTCCTTCCACAACGATAGCACTTTACTGTGCCCAATGCCATTTCATTGGTGCTGAATTCCAATGGTCTTTGCTGTATCTCTGCAGCGCCTTGTGCTGCTGCCTCATGGGATGCTGCAATGCTGAAAGCTTTGTCCAGCGTAAGGTCCTTTTCCTCTAGCAGTCGCTTCTGGGTCCCTTCCCTTAGGAGCCCACACACAATCTTATCTCTCAGTGCGTCTGCTAGTCCTGTTCCGAACTGGCAGTACTTTGATAACTTGTGCAGTTCTGTTAGGACTTCAGCGTTGCTTTCTTCCTTAAGTTGAATTCTTTTGTAGAATTTAAATCGTTCCGCTATCAGCAGCGGCGTGGGGTTTAAATGCTCCTGCAGGATAGTAACAATATCCGCGAAACTCTTCCCTACCGGTTTGTCTGGTGTTACAATGTTCCTTAATAACCCGTACATCTTCGCACCCATTGAGTTTAATAGGGTTAGTGCTTTCTTATCATTCGGTACCTCATTCGTTGTACAGTAAACTTCGATGCGTTCCACATAAGTGGCCCAATCTTCCACATCGTTATCAAAAGCAGTGATGTTACCCATTTTTGGCATCCTTGCTGAGTTTCTCCTTCTCCTTTGGATATTATTATTATTTTAATTTTTTTTTTTTTTTTTCAAAATGGCGGCTTTACCCGCGCTTGTCTTCTTCCCCCGCCGACTCAAAATGGCGATTCCCGCGCTGTTGCCGTCCACGCCTCCCAGCAGTCCTTTATTTTCCCCTGCGTTGCTGCTCTTGTTCCCCCGCCGCTCCCGCGGTCCTTGTGGCCATAAACGCTTTTCTGGCTGCTGCGCGTCTCTGCCCGATTGCAGTCCGGCCCCTGGCACCGGCTGCGGTCATGTTCTCCGCCATTTTCGTCATTTTCCCTCCCCTTCTCCCACTGACAACTCGGCCGACTTTCCCCCCCGTGCCGCTCGATCGGGCTTACCCGCCGCTGTCGTAGAAGGGATGCTCACTGATGCTTGCCTTCGTGGTCAGCAAACCAACCCAGGTTTCCGATGGCCTCCCCTGCGATGCAGGATGTTGAGGGCGGATGCCCTTTTTTGACGTCCGTCTCTGAGGACGAAGCTTCCTTTGATGCAAAACTGCCACAAGGTAAGATCAGACTCGTCGCCACTGTTGAGTCTGTGTTTTCAATTGCAGTTATACTGAATAACAGGACACAGACTACAGAAGTAAATCAACAGGTCTTTAGTGATTGAGGGTCAGGGCTGAACTGGGATACACTTTGCTCTGCAGGGTTTATATACCGGTGTGGTCATCACCGGTACTACAATGTACAGGAGCCATCAAAAAGTAGTCCATCACCTTAAGGTATCCTCTTAAGGTGGTACAGGTTACATACACTACAGTGACCACACCGGTATATAAACCCTGCGGAGCAAAGTGTACCTCAGTTTCCGCCCTGACCCTCAATCACTAAAGACCTGTTTACTTACTTCTGTTGTCTGTGTCCTGTTATTCCTTATAACTGCACTTGTAAACACAGACTCAACAGTTTCGGCCGATTTTGGGCGAATTGTGTTGCCGAGCAGAAACTCCCGGCCGTAATACTGATCACCGAAAGGAAACAGGTGCTCAAGGTCGCTGGAATATGTCCACTCACACTGTCATCTCCCTTGTTATCTAATCCATTAAAGTAAAAACCATAGCCCATTGCATAGTGAAGAGTTTCTGTCCTGCGCTGTATTGCAGCTTTTTGTTTTTTTTTTCCAATGGACTTGTTTTCAATTAGTTGCCACTTGGCAAGGGCTGTGAAATGATATCTCAACCAGTTAGTTTGCTATTGCTGTGGTGTAACAGTAGCAGCTTGTGCCAGGTGGCAAGGAATATAATTTATTTAGCAAAGACTTTGCGCAGCATAACTTAGCCTCTCAAAATCTGTAGCGAGTCTTCCACAGATATAACGGCTTCAGTTTTCCCAGATGATGATCAGACTTTTGCTATGGGTTGCACATCTTCCCCTGTATTTCCTCAGTGGTTGGTTTGCATCTTGATATGAATGAAAATAAGAAAAAGAAGCATGAAAACAATTAAACTGTTTTGATTTCTCTCTCTCTTTTGATAGATATTTATTTTCTTTTTCAGTATCTTTGCATCTTTCCTGTTTATTGCTTTGCCTTTTAATCTGGAGCTGGCATAAAACACATTTTGAGAGAAAAATACACAGAAATGGTACTTGACCTTTAATCAACCTTTAATCACCTTATAAACAACAGAGCAGGGATAAGAATTTATATAACCTAGTTTAAATGTTGAAAAGGGACAAATGAAATAAAACAGAAAGAAGTAACATTGCTTGCATGAGAAGATCTGAAAGTTCAAAGGAAAAGGGTTGGCTTTAACCAGTGAAAAACGACATGGAATTATGCTAACAAATAAAAAGTACAAGAAACATGGAGGAGATTTTAGTTACCCTAACTTAAATTGGAGTGATGGAAGGGTTCTTTCAATAGTCGGTTCATTTGATTCATTAATGCAAGATTCCATTCTGATATAGTAGGTCATATTTTTGAATCGTCTTTTTCATTGTGCAGGTGCAGAACAGGTGTAAGAGATGGCTAAATTTGAGGAGCAGGCCTTAGACATGTTTTGTACCTAAATACTTATGTCCATCATTTGCCATCTGGTTGCATTTTACACACACACACTTTGGGGTAAATTTTGATTTCCGGATCTAGCCTGTATTGCATGTCTGGAGTTAGGGCAATCTTTCCTCATTTTGAGGCCATTCATTTCCCTAAAGATGAAAAATTACCCTTTCAGTCATAGCCTCATTAAGACCCCTGAGTGCTTACAAATATTTCATTGTACTTTTCTGGCTTTTGCATGAGGATTGAACTTTTTCTCTATAAAGCCCATTCTGAAGGATTACGAGGGAAGTTCCATGTGCAATGGGGCTCTTGAAGGGGATTATGTTTTATGAGTTATTTGTTGGTTTTTAAGTACCCCCAAAGAATAATTCATCATTGCCCTCTGAAAAATGGGTAGGAGTACTTGAGTATCAGTGATCATAACACAATTCATTTTGAATCAGAACAAGACATAACAAAATAACAAAATTAGATTTCATCAAGCAACTTTGAAAACCACGAGGATTGATAAAATGGGGATAACTTATGAAAAAAGGATCACAGAAATCACAGAAACCCCACAGTGCAGATAGAGGCCATTTCGGCCCATCGAGCCTGCACCGCCACATATCCCACCCGATCCCCGTAACCCCTACACCAACACATATCCCACCCTATCCCCGTAACCCCACGTATTTAATCCCCCTAACACTAAGGGTCAATTTATCATAGCCAATCAACCTAACCCGCACATCTTTGGACTGTGGGAGGAAACCGGAGCACCCGGAGGAAACCCACGCAAACACGGGGAGAATGTGCAAACACCACACAGACAGTCACCCGAGGCCGGATTCGAACCCGGGTCCCTGGCGCTGTGAGGCAACAGTGCTAACCACTATGCCACAACAAAATTGGAATGGTTTAAGGATACTGGTGGATTTGCCAACATGTGGCTTGTGGTGAGTTGGAGGATATAACATTTTATAATGACACGAGGATTATACCACATCTGACAAAAATGTATTTTTGTCTAGGGTTAAATTTAGTGGCTGCCCCTTTAAATCTAGTCATGTGCAAGGGGGTGTTTAATAACCAGTTGAAAGCAAACTCATGCAGCAAGCCAAAACCAACAGATTTGCACAAGTTTCATCAGTCACAGGCTTGAGAAAGAGATAATTCAAACAGAAATAATTTTCTGTCATCAGTTCTGTTTGTATTTGACTAATGGTTTCTTTTTAATTTCAGAGGTCAGATATTCAATATCCAGAGGTCCTGGTAACTTTTATCCAGATATTTAAAAAAAAAATTCTGCTTACATTGGAGAAGATGCAGTTTAAAATATCAGAAAGCAATCAAACAAACAGTACTGGAGATTTTTGATACATTGTGTGTATTTGAAAGTTATTTACAAAGATTTAGATCTTAGAATTGCAATCTTTTTCTCATTTGCTCCACTCGAGCTGGTGGAAGGATAACTAGTGTAAATGTAAAGGTATAACAGTTTTTTATCAGCTTTGTTTATCTTCTAGTAAAATAAATTTGATTGATAATTTATTTGTTCGCTTATAGACATGTTATCGAAAGCCCAACTAGGATTGGCACTCTTGAAGAAATAAGGAGTTAGGACATACCCATAAGAGTGAGTTAAGATGCAGCAGCCAAAATTATTAGGGTAAGAATGGAACTGGCCTGGGTAAATTGGAATCAAAGATTGGCAGGCAAAACTGTAATCAAACAATGGGCTGCCTTTAAAGAGGAGATGGTTTGGGTACAGTCGAGGTACATTCCTACAGGGGGAAAAGGTAGGGCAAGCAAAGCCAGAGCTCCCTGGATGACGAAAGAGATATAAAGTAGGATGAAGTAAAAAAAGGGGGTGTATGACAGATGTCAGGTTGAGAATACAAGTGAGAAACAGGCTGAATATAGAAAGTTCAGAGGGGAAGTAAAAAAGGAAATAAGAGGGGCAAAGAGAATATGAGAATCGGTTGGCAGTTAACATAAAAGGGAATCCAAAAGTCTTCTATAGGCATATAAATAATAAATGGGTAGTAAGAGGAGGGGTGCGACTGATTAGGGACCAAAATGGAGAACTACACATGGAGGCAGAAGGTACTAAATGAGTATTTTGCATCTGTGTTTACCAAGAAAAAAGATGCTGCCAACGTCATAGTGAAAGAGGAAGTAGTTGAGATACTGGATGGGCTAAAAATTGATAAAGAGGAGCTACTAGAGAGACTGGTTGTGCTTAAAGTAGATAAGTCACCAAGGCTGGATGGGATGCATCCTAGGATGCTGAGGGAAGTAAAAATGGAAATTGCAGAGGTACAGGCCATAATCTTTCAATCCTCCTTAGATACGGGGCTGGTGCCAGAGGACTGGAGAATTGCAAATGTTACACCCTTGTTCAAAAAACAGTGTAAGGATAAACCCAGCAATTACAGGCCAGTCAGTTTAACCTTGGTGGTGGGGAAGCTTTTAGAAATGATAATCCGGGACAAAATTAACAATCACTTGGACAAGTGTGGATTAATTAAGGAAAGCCAGCACGGATTTGTTAAAGGCAAATTGTGTTTAACTAACTTGATGGAGTTTTTTGATGAGGTAACAGAAAGGGTTGATGAGGGCAATGCAGTTGACATGCTATACATGGACTTCCAAAAAATGTTTGATAAAGTGCCACATAATAGGCTTGCCAGCAAAGTTTAAGCCCATGGAATAAAAGGGACAGTGACAGCATGGACACTAAATTGGCTAAGTGACAGTAAACAGAGAGCAGTAGTGAACGATTGTTTTCTGAACTAGATGAAGGTATACATTGGTGTTCCCCAGGGGTCAGTTCTAGGACCACTGTTTTACTTGATATATATAAATGACTGGACTTGGATGTACAAGGCATAATTTCAAAATTTTCAGATGACACAAAACTTGGAAGTAGAGTGATCAGTGAGGAGGATAGTGATAGACTTCAAGAAGACATAGATAGGTGGTGGAATGAGCAGACACGTGGCAGATGAAATTTAATACAGAAAAGTGCAAAATGATACATTTTGGTAGGAAAAATGAGGAGAGGCAATATAAATTAAAGGGTACAATTCTAAAGGGGGTGCATGAACAGAGAGACCCAGGGGTATATGTATACAAATCGTTGAAGGTGGCTGGGCAGGTTGAGAAAGCAGTTAAAAAAGCTTACAGGATCCTGGGCTTCATAAATGGAGACTTAGGGCTCGATTTTGCCAAACCTGAGGAGGCAGGATTGGAGGCGTGTGAGGTGCTAAAATCACAAAAACTGGGGTGGGGGGGCACGATTCCGTCTCCATCCCGCCTCCGAGCAATTTTCCCACATGCAAGTTTTCTGACCCCGTCTCCATCCCGCCTCCAAGAGGTGGGATAGGCACTTAAGGCCCTTAACAACCAGTTAAGTGCCTCTATAATCCCATTTTGAGAGGCCTTTCTGATTTTAACAGTTTTCCCACGTGCTGCGTGCCTCCTCTGAAACACACCAGTGAAACCTGACGGCAGCACAAGTGGATTGCTTACTAACAGCTGCAGCTCCACCATTAAAAAGGAGTTTTCAGCAATCTTCATTTGCAGGTGGCAGAACTTTGTTGTCTCAGGTCTGGGGGAACATTTAACAGGTCTACTCATTGTTATGGAAGTTTGGAGCCTGACACCCATCTCCAGTGTGATCTCCTGGGAAACCCTTCTCCCCACTTTGAATGAGCGTTTCCTCAAATGAGGTATATACCAGAAGAATGGGAACCATTTATTTCCTTTCCTGCTGGACACCAGATTCAGACGAAGACAAGCCGCGGCAGCAGCAGAACCCTAAACAACAGCAGCACCAACTGCAGGAGCAACAGCAGGAGCTCCAAGCTGCTGCTCACCTACCTGAAGCTGCACAGGCCAGAAGGTGCCAGCGCGCGACCACATTGCTGCCTGAGATGCAAGGGACGCACTCATCTTGGCCAGGTTTGCTTAGCCTGCACAATCAAACACGTTTGCCTTGCACATTCTTATCAGACCATTGACAATGGCCAAGAAACTGCGGATTCCTTTCACACTGACCACCATACTGACAATTGCAAGTTGCCCTAAGCTCTCAATGTGGAAGTCCCATTTGTGAAATGACACATGCCACAACTGCAACAGTTTGCCATCAGGATTTTTACTGGCAATAAATTAAACATAATATTACACCCAAGTGACTACCCTTGTGACTATTTGTGCATTATCTTCCTCTTACGCGTGCTCCTACGTGGTGCTTCCCCTGTGGCTTCAGCAGATGTGGAGGTCCCTTGCTCACTTTCTTGCTGCTCCTGTCTCGACACCTTTGGTGGGCTTCCTCTGGGGTTGCTAACCTGTGAGGGCTCAGCAACAGTCTGCTGCTCCTGCAGCTGTGCAGGGGTTGAGACGTCGATCTCAGTTGGGTGGGGACTCTGGTGGGGCTCTGACCGGAGGCTTTGCAGTGGCATGGTCATGTGAGCGCTTGGAGAGGAGCCCCCACTTGCTTGCTCTCTGCCACCAACATCCCTCTCATGGGTCAGCCCCACTTCAAAGCTAGCAAGTGGCTTGACAGCACCTTGCTGCACTTCAGGGGGGCCATGAGGACCCGTTTCTGTACTGAAAGTCCTACTCCCGAGGACTTGCATGAATGTCTGGTTTGTATGCTCAATAGCTGACCATCGCTCCTCAAGAGATGTCAGTCTATTGTGAAAAATGACCATGTTTTTACGACTCTGGCAACTAAGCTCCTCCATGGCCGTAGCCATCCTCTCCTCTACGGAAGCCATCCTTTCCACGCAGGTTGCCATCCTTTCCGTGGTGATGCATTCATGCGCCAATGCCTCCACAAGGGCTCTGCTCATGTTAGTGATGGACTCCTCCATTCGCACCACACTCGCAGCAACCCTGGAGACAAAACCTGTCAGAGACTCCTGCACCTGTTCCTGGAGTTCCCGCACCACTGTCCTTCTGGGCGGGCCCGAAGGCACAGGGTTGACATGCAGCGGAGCCGAGCCGGGAGCGTCCTGCACCCTCTGATGAGGACTCTCCACTGCTGTCCCTGTCTCCACCATCTGCTGATGCTCACTTGTGAGCTGTGATACACCAGGTGACAACTCTACTCTATGTCCCGAAGGTCCCACTGAGGTGTGAGTGTCTGCGCTGGTGCAGGGTGCGCTTACTTCTGCTGACGCTGCACCCTCAGATATTGCAGCTTCCTCTGAGGAGTCTGGAGGCTCAAGCTGTTCCTCCTGGATAGTGGGGACGGGGGCTTTCGATGGTCCTGCGGGGAGTAAAGGAAAGAGTCAGAGATATGAGGCCAAGTTTACATGCACATTGAATATTGCAGATGATCAAAAGTCAATCTGTTAAAGCATCAGAATCATTATCAGTGACTCATGCAATGTCAGTGAGAGAGATGATAAATTATTCTGTCACCAGCTTGCTCTGATGCACCCATCTGTCCATCCCACACTAGCGCATCCTCCTCCACTTCCACGATCTCCAGGACCACCTCCTCCCAGGGGGTGAGCTGGGCTAGTAAGAGTGGCCCTCCTCCTGTCCTGGCTCTTTCCCTCTTATTGTGAGCTCTCTTTTCCTGCAATGAGGGAGGCAATTGGGGTTTGAGTGAGAATGAGGGAGAGAGTGTACAGAATCCATATCATTGATGGTTAGAAAGAGACAAAGATGGAGTGAGGTGGCAAGACCAAGGGCCCTCCCTGTGTTTTGTAAGTTGTTTTCACAGCATCACAGCGATAGGGAGTGTGAGGGCTGCATAGTCGAATAGTTAGGTGAATGTGACCATAGAGAGAGAGGGACTGGGTAAGGGTGCAGGGATGTCAGTGTCAAGTGGGATGTGGAGGAAGAGGTTGTCAAAGCTGAGTGCTGGTGAGGAGAGGCAATGGGGATCAGATTGAGGGTGATGGGAAAGTCATACTCACTTTTCCAGTGCGCAGAAGGTCAGGAAACCTCTTCCTGCACTGCAGCCAGGTTCTGCGGCACATAGACAAAGAGTTGACCTCCTGGGCCACTTGCATCTACACAGCTTTCGTCTACTGGGGAGGCTTCTTCCTCCCTGAGGAAGCGAAGAGCACCTCCTTATTTCCTCTTGCTCCCTCCACCAGAGCTTGCAGGGCGGCGTCATCGAACCTTGGTGCAGACTTTGGCCTACTGCTGGACATATTGGCTGCAGGAATCTATCACACCAAAGGGCATAAGTTTTGCAGTCTGCAGAAGAAGCAAGGCTGCTTGCAGGCCTTAAATCCACCAGCACTGATGATGTCATCAGAGGCGACTTTCAGGATGGAAAGACTAAGTGGGCCAGGGGCTCCCACACACTGGAAATCAATTGCCCAATTAGGTGAAAATCACATATTTTTCCGACATCAAATTGGAGTCAGGTGGCTAACACAAAATGCGGCTGACACGCCCCCCAGCCCGCCCCAATGGCAAAATCATGCCCACAGAGTACAAAAGCAAGGAAGTTATGATGATTCTTTATAAAATCCTGGTTCGGTCTCAACTGGAGTGGGCTGTGTGTTGATTTCTTTGTGGGTTCAATAATGACTCATTTATGAAAGAGAATGAGTTTTAATCTAAAGTATATTCAACTCAAAGTTAACAGCATTTACAGGACACACCATGCTGTGATGCATCTAAAGTGAAACTAAAAACTCTCAGCCTGCTTGTCTGGTCACATGACCTCTGCTGGTCAGGCACAAGCAATCAATACCTGCAATCATGCAATTAAGGCATCATAATCGAAAAGGCAAATAACATCACTATTTGCTGATATCATTACATCTCCCTTTCTTAAAACAAAAGTATTTTACTTTTAACTAACAACATGTTTTCTTTGTATTAATCTGCATTTTAACTGTAACACTTAATGAACTTACATTATCATTATCATGATCAAGGTTTTTTAACCTTGCTTTGTGTGTTCACGTGAAATATGTCAATACACTAGAACTTGAAGAAAGAATAAGATAACATTACTTCCTTCTATAACAATAGTCCTTAAATTTGCTCAATGAGTCCCTCAGGAGGCTTCACGTGTCTTGAGGATTTTCTGATTGATTGTCCTTGAATCTGAGTTGTTGCCTCAGATGATTGGTTCTCAGCTGTGTGATCAGGTTGTTCAACAGTATCAGTCTCTTGACCTGCTGTGGCTGGTCCCATGAGAAGATCTCGATGATTTCTTCTCAGATCAGCACCCTCATCTGTCTGAATGGTGTATGATCTTGGTTGAACTTCACTCAGGACAGTTCCCTTCTGAGTCCATGTGTTTGTTTTGTCTTTCAACCTTACTTGGTCACCAGTGTGGAGTTCAGGTAGGTTTTGTGTTCCTCTGTCATAGTAATATTTTTGCTTTTCTTTCTGTTGTTCTTTGAACTTCCTCACTTTCTCCCCCTCTTTTGTTTTCAGGAGGTTCTCCGGGATGGGTAGGTTTGACCTTAGCCGATGTCCCATAAGGAGTTGGGCTGGTGACATACCACACTCGAGCGGCGTTGTGCGGTATACAAGCATGCTTTGGTAGAAGTCAGTTCCACTGTCTTTTGCCTTGTACATCAGACTTTTCACTGTCTGGACCGATTTTTCCACTAGTCCATTGGACTGTGGATAGTGAGGACTTGACGTTGTGTGGACAAAGTCCCACTCTTTGGCAAAGTGTCGGAAATTTGCATTGTTAAACTGGGGTCCGTTGTCTGTGAAGACCTCGTTTGCCACGCCATGTCTGGAGAATATGGCTTTCATACTTCTTAACGCAGCTTCTGCAGTGGTGGTGTACAGTCTACAAACCTCTGGATACAGGGAGTAATAGTCTGTGACGACAAGATAGTCCTTCCCTTGACATACGAATAGGTCAGCGCCTACCTTCTGGTAAGGTCTGTCTGGTGCTGGGTGTGGCTTTAGTGGTTCTACTGGATTGCTTGCTCAATATTTCAGGCATATTGTGCAGTTTGACACCTCATTTGTCACATCTTGGTTCATTCGTGGCCAGTACATCACCTCTCGTGCTCTTTTCTTACACTTTTCGATTCCCAGATGTCCTCCATGGATCTTTTTTAGCATCTCTTTTCTCAGACTCTTTGGGATAACTATTTTACTTCCTTTGTAGATGATGTCTTCGACCACTGATAGTTCCGCCCTGCAGTTCCAGTACTCTGCCATGTCAGGTGAGCAGTCTTGCTTCATGTTGGGCCATCCATCCAAGATGCTTTTTCTCAGTCGTCTCATTGTTTCATCTTTGTCTGTCTCAGTCTTTATGAGCTCCATTTTTGCATCTGCTATGGGCAGTGCACTTGTGATCATGTCCACATAGGCGTTCACTTTTTCATCCATTGTGGTGTTTGCGGGCTCACTTGGGTCAACAGCTCTGGACAACGTGTCTGCTGTATACATCAGCTTACCCGGTGTGTACGCAACATTCAGTGTATAGCATTGCAGCCTGTTCATCATTCTTTGTATTCTAAGCGGACAGCTATACAGTGGCTTTTGGAACAATGCAATCAAGGGCTTATGGTCAGTCTCTACACTGATTGCTTGTCCTGCCACAAACTGGTGAAATCTTTCACAGGCGTATGTGATGCTGAGCAGCTCCTTTTCTATTTGAGCATATCGCGTCTCCGCGTCTGTCATTGAGCGCGATGCATATGCAATAGGTTGCCAGTAGTCATATTGTTGTAGAAGAACAGCACCGAGCCCACTCTGTGATGCATCTGATGATATCTTGATGGGTCTCGCTGGGTCATAAAACCTCAGAACAGGTTCCTCTGTGAGCAGTTTCTTTAGATCGCTCCATGACTTCTCATGCTCATGATTCCATTCCCATTCTATGTTCTTTTCAGTTAGTCTTCTCAGTGGCGCTATTTTTTCTGAGAGGTTGGATATGAATTTACCCATGTAGTTGATCATTCCATTAAACCTCTGCACGTCCTTTTTGCATTGTGGCCTTGGCATATTCTCAATGGCGGACACCTTTCTGGGATCTGGTCTGATGCCCTCACTGCTAAGGATATCTCCCACGAATGTCAGTTCTGTCACCCCGAGCTGGCATTTCTCTCTATTCAGCTTCAGGTTTGTTTTCCTTGTTGCTTCCAGCACTTTTTTCAGTCTCTCGTCATGCTCAGTTCTCGTGGTTCCCCATACTATGATGTCATCCATTGATGTATCAACTCCCTCCAGGTGCTCATAGATCATATGGATAGTCTTGTGATACACTTCAGGAGCTGAGGCAATGCCAAATGGTAACCTTAGGAATCTGTATCTGCCAAATGGAGTGTTGAACGTGCACAGTCTTGAACTTGCTTCGTCCAGCTTCATCTGCCAAAATCCGGAGGATGCATCTAACTTGCTGAAATATTTTGCATTTGCAAACTGTGCCGTGATTTCTTCACGTGTAGGAAGCTTGAAGTGCTCTCTCTTTATTGCTCTGTTTAGATCTCTTGGATCCAGGCAAATTCTGAGCTTTCCATTCTTTTTGTCCACTATGACGAGGGAACTCACCCACTCAGTTGGCTCATCTATCTTCTGAATCACGTTCACGCTTTCCATCCTGTCCAACTCTGCCTTCAGTTGCTTTTGAAGAGCAAACAGAACTTTTCTGCATGGATGTATGACCGGTGTCATACTTTTATCTACTCTGATCGTGTGTTCTCCTGGAATGCAGCCTAGACCCTTAAATAGGTCTTTGTACTCTTTCATGAGTTCATCATAAACTGTCTCTCCTTCGCTTTCCACAACGAGAACTCTCTTTACCAGGTTCAGTCTCTCACAGGCTTTTAAACCTAGTATGACTTGCACATCCTTTGGCACCACGATTAATGCTAGCGTGTGCTCTCTGTCCTTGTGTGTTACTTTGACAATGTAGTTTCCTTTCACTGGTATATCAGTACCTGAGTATCCGGTCACTTTCACTTGTATTCTATGTAACTTTGGTCTGGGTCCAATTCTCTTAAAATCGGTCTCTGATATCACATTAACTTGTGCTCCAGTATCCAATTTAAATGGAATGTGTATGTCATTCACTTTTAGTGTCAACATCCAGTCTCTTTCTTCTCTTTTGTTTTCAGACACAACATCTACATTGAATTCCTCTACCTCGCTTTCATCTACTGTATGGACCTTGCTTTGTTGCGCTTGGTTCTTACAGCAACGGGCATAATGGTTGTTTTTGTTGCATCTATTGCATGTTTTACCATATGCTGGACACTTTCTTGGTGGATGCTGTGTACTGCATCAACTACATGACTTCTGATTGTCCCTTTCATTTTCGTTTGCTGGCCACGTCTCTTTTTTCACATTGGCGCTCTCTTTGTTAAACGGTTTGTATCCATTCTTTCTCACTGCATCCACGTTGCAGCTACTGTCACTGTAGCCCTACACAGTGCTATGGCTTTTCCCAGGTCTAGATCTTGCTCTCGTAGCAGTCTTTCCCTTAGACCATTATCTGGAATACCACACACCAGTCTGTCTTTTATCAGTGAGTCTGTCAGTCCCCCAAATTCACACGATTTGCTTCGGTTTCTCAGTTCAGTCACATACTGATCAATAGTCTCGCGCGTTTTCTGTACACATGTGAAAAATCTGTGCCTCTCAAAGGTCACATTGCATTTAGGTATGCAGTAGGCCTCAAACTGTTCCATTATTTTATCTAGCTTCATTTTGTCTCCATCAACATCAAATGTGAAATTATTATACACCTCGAGCGCATCATCACCCACGACATGTAAGAACACGGACGATTTTTGTTTATCACTTTTCTCGTCAGCTCCAATTGCCGCTAAATACAACCCCAAACGCTGTTTGAACTTTCTCCAATTTTCAGCCACATTACCTGACAACTGAAGCGTCGCTGGTGGGAGTAGACCTTCCATTTTTCACTTCGTTAGCTATTCTCCAAGGTAAGTAACGATTTTCTCTTTAGGCTTGCTAATCTCTATGTGGAGAGCTGATTTAACTTCCGATTTTTATTTTTTTTTTCGATTTTTTGTTTTCGATTCTCTTTCAGCCACTTCTGACATCATGTGTTGATTTCTTTGTGGGTTCAATAATGACTCATTTATGAAAGAGAATGAGTTTTAATCTAAAGTATATTCAACTCAAAGTTAACAGCATTTACAGGACACACCATGCTGTGATGCATCTAAAGTGAAACTAAAAACTCTCAGCCTGCTTGTCTGGTCACATGACCTCTGCTGGTCAGGCACAAGCAATCAATACCTGCAATCATGCTATTAAGGCATCATAATCGAACAGGCAAATAACATCACTATTTGCTGATATCATTACAGGCTGGATTTTGCCAATGGGGAGATTTTGAAGGTGGGACTCCCACTTGTTGGGTTTCAGTCCCGCCTCCATCAACTTCTGGCCAACCCACGCTATTTTCCCTTGATTGACCTTGTTAAGCCCGCCCATTTTGACAGATGAATTGTCATCGTTTGACAGATCTGTGTTGGGGGCGCGTTGGGGGTGGGTGCCCAACCCGCCCCCAACCCGGCTCCTGGTAAGATGGCACTGAGGTGGTTTGGGGGCTGGTTGGGCACCCACCCCTAGATACTGCCATTTTCCCGGCAGTCCCTCCTCCATACCCGCCTCCCCAGGGCTGGCAATTTCACGCCCATTGTGTTCAATTCTGGGCACCGCACTTTCGGAAAGATTTGAAGGCCTTAGAGAGGGTGCAGAAAAGATTCACACGAATTGTTCCAGGGATGAGGGACTTCAGTTATGTGGATAGAATGGCAAAGCTGGGGTTGTTCTCCTTAGAGCAGAGAAGGTTGGGAGGAGACCTGATAGAGGTGTTCAAAACCATGAGGGGTTGAGACAGAGTAGATAGAGAGAAACTGTTCCCATTGGCAGAAGGGTCAAGAACCAGAGGATACAGATTTAAGGTGATTGTCAGAAGAACAAAAGGCGACATGAGGGAAAACTTTTTTACGTAGCGAGTGCTTATGATCTGGAGAGCACTGCCTGAAAGGGTGGTGGAGGTAGATTCAATTGTGGCTTTCAAACGGGAATTGGATAAGTATCTTGTAATGTATTATCACATGGTTTATCACATGGTTTCATATGAGCATGCTCAGTTCGCTCTGGCCTAGTAAACAAGCACCTTGAATAGCAACTCTGTGATGAAATATATGTCTTCATCAGCCTATGTGTTTTACCTGTGTGTTTCAGCTGCTTGTATTGTGTGAACCGCCCCCTTTTGTTCCTATTGTGTGTATTGGCTACGCCCCTGTCTTTTGCCATATAAAGGTCTCAGGAGCTGTATGAGTCATTCCTACCAGACGCCCGATGTGGGAAGACCTGTAATGCTGCTATGTTCTTAGTGATTAAAAGCCTTAGTTGAATCCTTTAAATTCCTTGTCTTTGAGTTATTGAAGGCACATCAATTTTAATCACTAAAACACCAGGATGGATCGACTCCTGAAACCAGAGCGCTTGGATCTGGACCCCCATGCCTCAGACGCAGCCACACAGTTCAGACACTGGTTCCAATGCTTCGAATTTTTCATTGCAAACTCATCCACTGCCATAGCCGCAGCCGAAACCGCTACCTCGGCAGTGCCTCGGCAACCTGTTTTGCACGTTCGGCATGCCCAACTACATCCACGCTGACAGGGGGGCGTCATTCATGAGCGATGAACTGCGCCAATACCTGCTGTCAAAGGGGATAGCCACGAGTCGGACCACTAGTTATAACCCCCGGGGTAATGGGCAAGTGGAGAGGGAGAACGCGACAGTGTGGAAGGCGGTCACCTTAGCACTAAGGTCTAAAGGCCTCCCCACCTCCCGCTGGCAGGAGGTCCTCCCAGACGTACTCCACTCGATAAGGTCGCTACTGTGTACTGCTACTAACGCCACTCCTCACGAGAAGATGTTTGTTTTTCCCCGCAAATCAACCTCAGGAGTATCCCTACCCTCGTGGCTCTCCGCCCCAGGGACAGTCCTGTTACGGAAACATGTGAGGGGCCACAAAACGGATCCCCTCGTGGAGGCAGTACACCTACTCCACGCAAACCCACAGTACGCGTACATCAAGCACGCCGACGGGCGTGAAGACACCGTGTCCATAAAGGACCTCGCCTCGGCAGGAAGCGACGACGAGGACCCATCACCACCACCCCCAGAAGCACCTCCACCATCCCCAGAGGTATCCTCACCACCCCCAGCAGTACCTGCAACAACCCCAGCACATGGGTATGCCCAGGAGGGCACCACGGACTCCCTGTCGGAACCCGAGGTACTGTTGCGACGTTCAGGAAGGACTATCACACCCCCGGACAGACTAAATCTGTAGAAGGGGTGAATGTGATGAAATATATGCCTTCATCAGCCTATGTGTTTTACCTGTGTGTTTCACCTGCTTGTATTGTGTGAACCGCCCCCTTTTGTTCCTATTGTGTGTATTGGCTACGCCCCTGTCTTTTGCCATATAAAGGTCTCAGGAGCTGTATGAGTCATTCCTACCAGACGCCCGATGTGGGAAGACCTGTAATGCTGCTATGTTCTTAGTGATTAAAAGCCTTAGTTGAATCCTTTAAATTCCTTGTCTTTGAGTTATTGAAGGCACATCAAACTCATTGAGTCTCTGTCCTTCATTTTTCTACCCATATATATCATGGGGGCAATTTTGTGAATGGAGGTGAGTTGTAGGTGGGACTGCTGCTTGTCGGGTTTCAGCCCTGCCTCCATCGAGTTGTGGCCAACCCACACTATTTTCCCTTGATTGACCTTGTTAAGCCCGCCCAGCAGGCTTAGCAGGCCAATTAAGGGAAAGCCGGTTGCGGAGAACATCAATATATGTCAATGTTCTGTGAAGCTGTCAAACAGTGACAATCTCTGCAGTTTGATGAGGTCTTGCATACAAGACCTCATCAACCTTCTTTCTTTTACAGAATTGAGATTTGTTGCATCTGAGAATGCAACGGACATCTCTCATCCGTAGCACGGAGGTCCGAGAATCTCCGCATACCCACCGACTGAAGCCTGCAGGAAGAAACAAAGGTAAGAACGCTTTTACAACCACTTATGACTTACCTCAGATACTCACCTCTACACTCTTGCACCCATCACTTACCTTCACACCACCCTTTTCAACCGCCCCCCTCCGCAACCCCTGCAGACCCAGTACTCGCCTTGCTGAGCAGGCGGGTTTTGGAGCCTGTGAGGGCAAAAGCGGGATAATCCAATTTTCTGCCTGTTAACAGGCAGTTAATAGGCTTTATTCCCTTCCAAGGAGACGGGACCCGGCGCGGAACGGCAACTCGCCTCCTGGGAAGATGCCATGGAGGCGGGTTGTGGGCGGGTTTGCCACCCGGCCCCAAATTCTGCCATTTTCCCGGCAGTCCCGCCTCAATACCCGCCTCCTCGGTGCTGAGAAAATTGCCCCCCACATTTTTGGCAACAAGAATGGGATTCCAAAACCATTTTTAGGGATCATGGACGGACCCAGTGTTCAACCTTCGAGTTAAAAAGTCTAAGGTGAATTTGTGACACCTAACTTGAATTTTTTGCGAAGTTTTACTGTTATTGCTGATGCAGAAATGTCTGTGCTTCGCCTTCGGGTGTATGTATACACAGCAACAGAAGCGTTGATTCTCACAGGTACACAGGTAGCGTGCTGAGCCACTGTTCAACGGGTGTTGCAGCTCATGGCATAGATACTGTAACTGCCTAGTACTTCAACATCAGGTGTGTTCACTTCAATATTGTGAATTCCTCCCTTTTGTTGTCGCTGCTTTGCATTGCCACTAGAATGGTTCTTATTTCCTGCTTTAGATCTAAATCTGCAAGCCGTTGAAATATGGCCTCGCATCCAGCAGTGAAAACACTTCGCATTTCTGTATTGGCAGGACTGTGGTGCGTGATTTCCATTGCAGCGATAACAATTCACTGAACTGCTCTCATGGACATGCTTTTGATTCGGTTTCACAACTTTAGATTTGGTGGTGGCTTTGTGACTGTAGACCTCAGCTGCACGAGTCACTTGAGTTGGACTGAGCTCCCTAGCATTCTTAGATGCCATCTCCATAGATAGGGCAATTTTGTATGTTCTCAGACAGTTATGAGGGCATCACTGGGCATGATGCGCCTACCCGCATCAAGTCCAACGTGAAGCCTGTCTATTGTACAGCAAGGTTGGTCCCGTATGTGTTGAAAAGTCAGGTGGAGGAAGAGCTAGCAAAGCTGAGAGAGAACAGAGTGCTAGTAAAAACTGACAAAAGTAAATGGGCTACCCTGATTGTGGTAGTGCCCAAAGCAGAAAAAACTGTACGCTTGTGCAGTGGCTACAAAGTTACTATCAACCAAGCAGTTGACGATGAGCAGTACCCATTACCTACATTGCAAGATTTGTATGCAGCACTCTCTGGGTCAAAGGTTTTCTCCAAGTTTGACCTGTCGCATGCTTACGCTCAGCTGAATATTGACAAAGAGAGTCAACAGTGTCTTACCATCAACATACACAAGGGACTGTACTCATACACCAAGCTGCCATATGGTGTAAAGTCCACCTCCAAAATCTTCCAGGCTACGATGGATAAGATTTCGGAAGGAGTTCCAAATTTATTTTTTACTTGGTTCTGGGATCTGAGCGTCGCTGGCAAGGCCAGCATTTATTGCCCATCCCTAATTGCCCTTGAGAAGGTGGTGGTGAGCCGCCTTCTTGAACCACAGCAGTGCTTCTGGTGAAGGTACTCCCACAGTGCTGTTAGGGAGGGAGTCCCATGATTTTGACTCAGCGACGATGAAGGAACAGCGATATATTTCCAAGTCAGGATGATGTGTAACTTGGAGGGGAACTTCGAGGTGGTGGTGTTCACATGCGCCTGCTGTCCTTGTCCTTCTAGGTGGAAGAGGTTGCAGGTTTGGGAGGTGCTGCCGAAGAAGCCTTGGTGAGTTGCTGCAGTGCATCTTGTAGATGGTACACATTGCAGCAACGGTGCACCTGTGGAGGAAGGAGTGAATGTTTAAGGTGATGGATGGGGTGCCAATCAAGTGGGCTGCTTTGTCCTGGATGGTGTCAAGTTTCTTGAGTGTTGTTGGAGCTGCATTCATCCAGGCAAGTCGTTAGTATTCCATCACTCTCCTGACTTTTGCCTTGTAGATGGTAGATAGGCTTTAGGGAGTCAGGAGGTGAACCACTTGCCGCAGAATACCCAGCATCTGACCTGCTCTTGTAGCCACAGTATTTATGTAGCTACTCCAGTTAAGTTTCTGGTCAATGGTGACCCCCCAGGATGTTGATGTTGGGGGATTCAGTGATGGTAATGCCTTGAATGTCAAGGGATGGTGGTTAGGCTCTTGCTTGTTGGAGATAGTCATTGCCTGGCACGTGTGTGGCGTGAATGTTACGTGCCAATTATCAGCCCAAGCCTGAATGTCATCCATGTCATGCTGCATTCGGGCTGCTTCATTATTTGAGGAGTTGCGAATGGGCCTGAACACTGTGCAATCATCAGCGAACATTCCCACTTCTGACCTTATGATGGAGGGAAGGTCATTGATGAAGCAGCTGCAGATGGTTAGGCCTATGACACTGCCCTGAGGAACTCCTGCAGTGATGTCCTGGGGCTGAGATGATTGAACTTCAACCACCACAACCATCTTCCTTTGTGCTAGGTATGACTCCGGCCAGTGGAGAGTTTTCCCCCTGATTCCCATTGACTTCAATTTTACTAGGGCTCCTTCATGCCACACTCAGTCAAATGCTGCCTTGATGTCAAGGGCAGTCACTCTCACCTCACCTCTGGAATTCAGCTCTTTTCTCCATTTTTAGACCGAGGCTGTATTGAGCTCTGGAGCGGGGTGGTCCCCGAACTGAGCAGGTTATTGGTGAGTAAGTGCTGCTTAATAGCACAGTTAATGACTATTGTTGTGTATGTACCTTTAAGAGAATAACTGGTCTCAGACTGCAGTTCCGGCAGTGACCACCCCTGTATAAAAGGCGCTAGTGAGCCTCTGTGTTTTTAGTTTCACTATTGACTTCCACCAGTAAAGACTTATTTTGTCCGTGTCTCAATTATTCATGGACGTAACAACTATGTCAAGCTGTTGCTTGATTAGTCTGTAGGACAGCTCTCCCAATTTTGCCACAAACCCCCAGATGTTAATGATGTGGACTTTGCAGGGTCGACTGGGCTGGGTGTGCCATTGTCATGTCCGAAGCCGGTGTCGAGGTCGATGTTGGGTGGTCCGTCCGGTTTTATTGTTATTATTGTTTTTCTCAGCGGTTGTGTACAACTGAGTGACTTGCTAGGTCATTTCAGAGGGCAGTTAAGACTCAACTACATTGCTGTGAGTCTGGAGTCACATATAGGCCAGACCACGTAAGGACACCAGATGGGTTTTTATGACAATCCGATAGTTTCATGGTCACCATTACTGATACTAGCTTTTTAGTCCATATTTATTTAATAAACTGAATTTAAATTCCCCAGCTGCCATGGTGGGATTTGAACTCACATCTCTGGATTATTAGTCCAAGCCTGCTTGATTACTAGTCCAGTAGCATAACCACTATGCTACTGCTCCCACAAATTGCTTAGGCAATCAAGATGATGTGCAGATCGCAACAAGCAGCGAGGAAGAAAATCTAGAAGTGTTAGATTTAGTGCTTCAAAGTTTGAATTCCCACAATGTCAAATTGAAAAGGAGCAAATGTGCTTTTGTGCAGCCCAAGGTTGTGTACCTTGGTCTGAAAGTTGATGCAAATGGCTTGCAACCAGTTAAGGAAAAGGTTGATGCTTTCATCAATGCTCCAAAGCCACAAAACGTGTCTGAGTTAAGATCTTTCCTTGGAATGGTCCAGTACTACACAGATTTCTTACCTGAGTTAGCGACAATGTTAGCGCCAATGCACGAGCTCCTCAAAAAGGATGTCCAGTGGAAGTGGATGAAAGTGCAACAGGACGCTTACGACGCTTGTAAGAGAAGTCTCTGTAGCGATGCTCGACTTGTGCACTACGACACAGAGTGTGAGCTTAAGTTAGCGTAGCTTCTAACTACTGTGTGGGAGCTGTCATAAGCTACGCAATGGATGAAGGCAAAGAGAAACCAATCGCGTTCGCATCAGAAACCCTCACAAAGAGCGAATGAAACTATGCACAAATTGAAAAGGAAGCACTCGCCATAGTGTTTGGAATCAAGAAATTCCAACAGTTCCTGACCGGCAGAATGTTTACCCTGATAACCAATCACAAACCGTTCCTAGCAATATTGGTGCGCTAATCTGCAATCCCTGCAATGGCCGCATCAAGAATGCAATGTTGGGCAGTGTTGTTGTCACAATATGACTACACGATTGAATATTTCATTCAAAGCAAAACGCAATCGCAGATGCCTTGTCCAAGTTGCCACATGAAGACTCATGTGTTGGGAGTGAAGGTGAGATTTTCACGTTAGGTGCAGTTGACAAAGACTTTCCCGTGAATGCAACTGAGATTGCAGATGAGACTCAAAAGGACTCAGTACTGAAAAGAGTCTATGAAAACACCTTGAATGGATGGACTGATCAGTATCTGGACACAGAGTTGAAACCATTCCATAACCATTGTTCTGAATTGTCCTGTGAGCAAGGTTGTATCAAATGGGGAAACAGAGTGGTAGTACCTACTTCTTTGAGTTTGTAACCAAAACAAAACAGCCCAAAAATTGGTTCAGCATGAAAACCTTCTGTAAGGAGATCAGGAAGGCTCTGCAAACCTGTTATTAAACTGGATTTGTAGTTCATTTAAAAAAGAAAAAGCCAGGAGTTTTTGTTAGGTGGTACATGTAACACTGGGAAAGGTGGGACCATAGTTTTGTTGTATTTGAGAGCAGAATACATTTAAGGGGAAAGCAGTGTAATGTATTGTATTATCATAGTGTGGGAGCACTGAGGTATAGAACAGGAAGTACTGAGGGTGAGATGGAGCACTGAGGGAGTTTAGGAGTACTGAAAGCAGAATGTAATTCTGGTGGTACCGAACATGGAGTATTAAATCTGTGTCCTCTGGTTCTTGACCCTTTCGCCAATGGGAACAGATTCTCTCTATCAACTCTGTCTAGACTCCTCATGATTTTGAACACCTCTAACAGATCTCCTCTCACCCTTCTCTGCTCTAAGGAGAACAACCCCAGCTTCTCCAGTCTATCCACGTAACTGAAGTTCCTCATCCCTGGAACCATTCATGTAAATCTTTTCTGCACCCTCTCTAAGGCCTTCACATCGTTCCTAAAGTGCGGTGCCCAGAATTGGACACAATACTCCAGTTGAGGCCGAACCAGTGTTTTATAAAGGTTCATCATAACTTCCTTGTTTTTGTACTCAATGCCTCTATTTATGAAGCCCTGGATCCCATATGCTCAATGGAAAGAATTTATTTCAGTTCATTTAAACCTGTAAACACCTGGTTATATCGGTGCCAAAAACGGCACAGCTAAAGGCAAATGCTGATATAGTGTCTACTTCATCTTGGTCAGCAGCAGCTTTATCTTTCCTCCTTATTGAATGCACTTCTGACATCCAAAACAAACAGGAAATCAGCATTTTTTTTAAGAGCTACATCAGACTAAACTCTCATCTTTAAAGGTAACACTGGAAGAAAGAAATTGAAGGAATTATTTCTGTCCTGACATGTACCAATATGGCAAGTACCTACAAAATGAATTTGCTCATTATTGGAAAGATTAAGGAGCCACCTGGTTTCTATGGAGTCAATCTTAATCTGCTGTATATCAAATGTGAGGCAAATTTCAAGTTGAGGATGACTTCAGCGAGTAGCTGAATGGGATTAATGATCAGCAAATGCACAAGGGATAAAAACTGCAATCATTCGGGACAATTGCACATGTCTTACCTTGACAAATGCAAACTAATTTATTGGCTCCAAACACATAATTGATATTGGTGATGGACCCAAGTTTTAATTATAAAAGTTAAAGCAGCATTACAGGTGTAGAATGGGGGATCAAATGTTATGTACCATTGAAGATGGCAGTGAATGGACAGTATCACAAATAGCCAAATTGATTAATTTCCCTCCTGCAATTCCTACGCTGATTTCTGCCTAAAGTGTAGCGAAAGCTACAACAATTTAAAAAAAATACTGCTTTGCAAAAATTGATGTATCTCTGTATCTGATGAAGAAACTATTATGATGGAGAATGTGCAGTCAGCTGTGGGAATAACTGCTGACTAACTTGAGCAGCTGGTTGGAATTGACAACATAGCACAGTGCTCTGGACTTATGACTGATGCTGACATCTGTCAATCTGCACTGGTAGGAATAGTACTGAAGTTGGAGGGAATGATAATGTGTGCCACCTTCACTGAAATTTGGAAGAGACTACAAATGCCTTGAAGAGAGAAAGAGAGACTTGCATTTATATTGCACCTTTCAGGACCTCAGGATGTCCAAAGTGCTTTACAGCCAATGAAGTACTTGTGAAGTGTAGTCACTGTTGTAATGTAGGAAATGTGGCAGCCAATTTGTGCACAGCAAGCTCCCACAAACAGCAATGTGATAATGACCAGATAATCTGCTTTAGGGATGTTGGTTGAGGGATGAATATTGGTCAGGACAACACGAATATTTCCCGTGCTGTTCTTCGAAATATTACCATGGGACCTTTTACATCTACCCTTGAGGGCAGTTGAACATCTCATCCAAGAGACAGCACTTCCAACAGTGCAGCACTCCCTCACTACTCTTCAGATTTTGCACTCCGGTCTCTGGAGTGGGACTTCAATCCACAACCTTCTGACTTAGAAGCAAGAGCGCTACCACTGAGCCGCAGTTGAAACCATGCACTTATATCCAGGCTTCAGTGGCTGTCATAATTGTGATATAGAGACAAGCAACTGCTGCTGAAGCTTTGTATCTCCAATGGATAGAACCACTATTCAATGAGGTATGTTATATGTGCATGTTGCTATCAGGAGGATAATGTCAATTTACTGATATATTTGTTGGTGATTAATGCTGCTCACACTGTCACTTGTGAGGTGTTCCTGGTACCTGTTTTTCACCTAATGAGAGTGTTATAAATCTCAGCATCATAAAGAAACTACTCATGAAATAACGCTGGATGGCCAGCTGGTGGCGCCGTCCAAGGAGTATAAATACTCGGGCGTGGGCCCAGCTTGCCCAGGGACATTTTGTAAGACAGGAACTAGTGAAAGATAACTAGACCTCCATGTTCTGAAACAAGTTGATTAAAGCCTTGCTTTATACTCAAACCAAGTGCGTAGTGAGTTTTATTTCATCAATTTAATCAACTTGATATCGACTCCACACTTTGGGTGATTTCGGGAACAGCCAGCTACGACTCGAACCGTAGAAGGAAACTCAGCCAAGTAATCGATCCATCATGGAGAAACTACTCAGACCCGCCCGTCTCGACCTGGACCCGAATTCACTTACAGCTGCTAAAGTATGGAAACACTGGTATCGTACCTTTAGCAACTTCCTTGAGGAGTGTGGTAAGAATGTTCCTAATAAGTTATGAATGCTTACTAATTATGTATCCCCTCATGTGTTTGATTATATTGAAGACTGTGTAGACTATGACACCGCTATCCAAATACTACAGCAGCTACATGTCAAGTCCCCAAATGAAATTTTTGCTCGGCATCTACTGGCCACAACTCGACAACAACCCAGAGAATCACTTGACAAATTCCTTCAGAAACTTTGCAGGCTCAGCAAGGATTGTAATCTTAAAGCTGTTACAGCTGAGCAGTACCAGGAGGAGTTAAATCGTGATTCCTTTATTAATGGGATTGCATCTCCCTTCATACGTCAGCGTCTGTTGAAGAATAAAACCCTCAAGTTACAGGCTGCCTATGACCAGGCATGTTCTCTGGATTTAGCAAAGAGGAATGCCGATACCTATCTTCCACCATGTGCACAGGCTGCTGCTATCACTTTTAGTGACTCCTTCGATAGGCCTCGGGCGGAAGCCCTCACGGATGACGACTCCAACCTGGCTGATGACAACCCTACACTAGAAACCTACACTGATGATGTAAGGTTTGCAAAATTCCCACATTTCCCCAAGGTTATTAATAAAGAGGACCCTATGGACAATTTAAAAAGGGTACCCAAAAGATGGCATCCGCACCTCGTGACCAAAAGCCTGTAAGATCTTAAAAGCTTGGGCTCTGCAGCACAGAACAAGCTGCTTTGGGAAATCGAAACTTAAAATGCATTTCTGTGAAAAAGGACTTTTGTGTTTGAAAACCTAGACAGTTAAGCAAATACTGAATATGCATTTTGTCAGATTGGAACAGATCACCCCAGTTAGGCCTAAGCAAGGCCATTAGTTTGTCCGCATACATAATCGGAAACAGCTTAGGGAAGTGACCAAGGCTGCACGGTCCGATTAAAATGCATTAATGACAATACAGCCCGGACATCGGGCCAATAGGTGTGATAAATGGCCATCTAAAAACAGTTAGTTTAGATTGGTGTAATCATTTAAAACAGCCCGCCAAAAGTGAAACAATGGACTGACCTGATTTGGCGTGCAGATAAGGGCCATCCGAAGGAGTATAATTGTAGGCCCATCAGTAACCAACTTCCTCTTGCCCTTTTGGCTCTTGCTCTCTTTTTCCCTCCTGCGCTTGCCACCTGGCCACTGCCCGTGTCTTCCCAAACCCATCAGGGACGCCCGCCATCGCACCAGGCGGACACAGGCAAACCAGGCCAGATGAGACGGGATGAGACGAGGCAAGGCGAGATGTGACGAGATGAGATGAGACGAGACGAGATGAGATGAAATGAGATGAGATGAGATGAGATGAGATGAGATGAATTGGGAGAAGATTGAAGAACGCTTCGAATAATCGGGCCTTCAATCCAGCCAACCAACAACTATCTTCATGCAAACTTCAGCTGCTGCCGCCCGAGGAAGAAGAACCATCATCCCTGCGAGGTAGAGTACCCAAGCAAAGACTTTAACCTTGGGGTACGCTACCTGGATGACGCCCTTGCAGCAACCTGAGACCACGTGACGATGGCAGGCCCCAGAGAGCACAAAGAGCGAACCCCAAACCCCACGACCGTTTGAACTCAGCAGATTTTGACTCGGTGAGCATGAATTCCTGGCCGGTCTTAGCTTAATCTAGTTAGGTATAGGGGTGGGATAAGGATAAGGGGATTGTTAATGTAGTTTGCTTTCCCTCGATGTGCCGTGTGTTCCCCATTCCCTGTATAAGTATAGTTATTTTGTTTATGCCTGTAATTGTTTACCAGTAAAGTTCTCATAAGACTGCGTTTTTATTCCTGTTTTAATAAAATCTTGGTTTTCTTACACCGAACCACTTATCTACTCGAGTTTTCTGTATCACTGCCTGCACCTAAGTCCAGTGTCTAGAACCCAGGGGCGTGGGAGCGATTTGAACTGTTCACCAACAGTCAGGGGCATAACTGACTGGGCACATGCGCCACACCCGCCACCGCCTACAGAAAATGGTGATCCCACCCTAGCGGCATCTTGGCAATCTGGAAGGAAGTGTTTCTTCTGTGGAGGTGTGCTCCATTATTGGAAATTTGTCCTGCTCGTAATACAACCTGCAATCATTGCAGCAAGAAAGGTCACTTTTCTAAGCTATGCCAGTCAAGAGCCGCTGTTAGTAAGAAAGGCCACTTTTCTAAGGTATACCAGTTGAGAGCTCCAGTGTGTTTTGTAGCTATTATCTATAAAAGTGCTCCTCCCCCAAGAGCCACTACTAAGGTTACAGCTGCTATCTATGAAACTGCTCCTCCCCCAAGAACGACTACTAAGGTTACAGCTGTCAAGGGTAAAAATGCCCCTCCTCCCAGCACAGCTGTTTTTCCCCAAAGTCTGTCCCATGCAGCCATGAAGGTTTCGGTAAATGGATACATTTTGAGCGCACTAATCGGCTCATGCAGCTCTGACAGCTTCATTAGTGAGCCGGCTGTCAGTAAGTTAAAACTGCGTATTTACCCCTCGGACAGGGAAATTGCAATGGCTCTGACGCCACTGACCACCAATTCTTCCGGCTTTTGTATTGTTGACCTTATTCTCAATGGCCACACTTATTTCTCCAACTGGCTCAGGGTGCTCAAAAACCTATGCAGTGATGTGCTCCTGGGACAGGATTTCCAGAAACAACACAAAAAACTCACTTTCGAGTTTGGAGGGTCAAATCCAGAGCTTACTATTTCCAAAGTACTGTTTTGTGCGCTTTCGGCGGCTTCGCTCGACGAGTCCTCCTTGTTTGCCAATCTTTCCCCCCAATGTAAGCCCATAGTCACTAAATCACGACGTTTCAGACAAGATGATCGATCCTTTATCGAGGCAGAAATCTCTTGCCTTCTAGCTGACGGTATCATTGAGCCATGTTCATCTTCCTGGTGGGTTCAAGTCGTCGTTGTTAAAAATCCTTTGAAGCAACACAAGAAACGTCTTTGCGTCGATTACTCGCAATCTGTTAACCAGTATACCGACCTGGATGCCTACCAACTACCATGCATTGATGCCATGGTCAATAACCTTGCCAACTACAAGGTATTTTCAACTTTTGATTTAAAGAGCGCATATCATCAAGTACCGTTAAAGGACTCTGACAAAAAGTATATGGCCTTTGAGGCCAATGGTTGGCTTTACCAGTTTTGTCACCTTCATTTTGGGGTCACCAATGTGGTGGCTGTCTTTCAACGAGCAATGGACAGCCTAGTCAATCAAGAGAACTTAATGGACACTTTTCCATATCTGGATAATATCACCATTGCTGGTCATGACCAGAGGAGCATGATTCCAATCTCCAGAAATTTTTTGACGTTCTCCGTCGTCGCAACTTAACCTTAAATGAGTCCAAATCTGTGAAATCAGTACCATTAGTCAACATCCTTGGCTACTGGTTGGGCAATGGTGTCATCAAACTGGATCCGGAGCAACTTCGTCCGCTTCAGGAGCTCCCTCCCCCCACGAATCTCAGCTCTCTTCGTTGGGCACTCAGCATGTTCGCCTAATATGTGAAGTGGATACCCCACTTCTCTGACAAGATCCAGCCCCTGCTTCACGCAAAGTCATTTCCATTGGAGGCAACAGCTATTTCAGCTTTCAACCTCCTCAAGCAACAACTGGAAAAAGCCACGCTTCATTCCATTGATGAAAATCTTCCTTTCGTGGTCGAGTGCGATGCCTCGGATGTGGCGATCTCTGCTACCTTGAATCAAGGTGGTCGACCCATTGCATTTCTGTCCAGAACTTTACAGGGTAGTGAGCTCCATTATCCTCCTGTCGAGAAGGAGGCTATGGCCATCATCGAAGCTGTATGTAAATGGAGTCATTTTCTCGCTCGTCGCCATTTCACATTTATAACTGATCAGGGCTCCGTGGCCTTTATGCTGGATAACCGGAAACGCACTAAGATCAAGAATAACAAAATACAACTCTGGAGGATGGAATTGGCCGCCTTTGGATAAACCATACATTATCAACCAGGCAAAGAGAATGTGGCCCCAGATACCCTCACGCGGGCATTCTGTTCTTCTATGTCAACTTCAACTCTTGCGGATCTTCACACTGACTTATGCCATCCTTGCGTTACCCGTATGTTGCACTTTGTGTGATCTAAAAATCTCCCATTTTCTATGGAAGATGTGAAAAGAACATGCTCCTCCTGTAGAATTTGTGCGGAATTAATAACGCAATTCTTCCATCCATCGGATGGCTCGCTCATACATGCTATGCAGCCTATGCAGCGACTCAGCATTGACTTTAAAGGGCCAGTGCCTTCCTCAATGCGAAATACCTACTTACTTACTATGGTGGATGAATATTCACGCTTTCCCTTTGCTTTCCCCTCTCCCAATATACTTACTTCCACAGTGATCAAATGCCTTGATCAAGTCTTTTCCCTTTGCAGTACGGCCAATTTCATCCACTCTGATCCGGGTCCCTCCTTCATGTCAAGTGAACTCCAAAGTTTTCTCTCCCAACGGGGAATCACCACAAGTAAAACGACACCGTACCATCCAATTGGTAATGGACAGGTTGAGAGGTACAATGCTATCATTTGGAACACTGTTCGTCTTGCGCTGAGGTCACGCAACCTACCAGACCAGCAGTGGGAAACTATGCTCCCTGACGTGTTGCATTCCATCAGGTCTCTTCTTTCTATGTCCAACAATGTCACACATCATGAGCGATTCTTCAGCTTCCAGCATCGCTCCACCCATGGGACATCCTTACCGTCATGGTTGGCAGCTCCCAGCCCCGAAGATTCGTCCGATCTTCTAAAAATGATCCCCTCGTCGACGAGGTAGAACTCACGGACGTCAATCCCACGTACACACACGTGCGGTACCCTGATGGCCAGGAGTCCACTGTTTCGCTCCGGGACCTGGCTCCCTGTCCAGCTGGTTCCACGGACCCAACTGATAGAGGGACCCACGGTGATGATGCCGACACTCTGCGCTCCCCCGAAGATGGTGCCCTACCTGGGACATTGAGAGATCTGCTAGCTGCCCCACCGGATCCACTCGGGGAGCTGAGCGCTCCCCGTGGGATGGCCACCCGAGGCCAGGACGCCGATCAATCCCCAGCTATCAAACAGGATGAAGCCAGCTCTGTGCCTGTGGGGACCCGCACCCGGAGTCACAATCTCCCCAGCCTCCCTCGGGTCGATCATGGCAACACGGGCCCTGTCGATCCATCGGTATGGATCAAGCGGCCCAGGGACCAAGACACGGTCTGCGGAGACATGCCTTCTAGCCATAAACAAAAACCTAAAAGACTGCGGCTATTCATGGTCCGCCTAATTCATTAAGAGGACATCGTCGGACTTCCATATCTTTTAGACAGGAAGAATGTTATAAATCTCATCATCATAAAGAAACTACTCATGAAATATTGCTGGACGGCCAGCTGGTGGCGCCGTCCAAGGAGTATCAATACTCGGGCGTGGGCCCAGCTTGCCCTGGGACATTTTGTAAGACAGGAACTAGTGAAGTACAACTAGACCTCCATGTTCGGAAACAAATTGATTAAAGCCTTGCTTTATACTCAAACCAAGGGCGTAGTGAGATTTATTACGTCAGAGAGCTTAAACTTATTTTTGTCAGTTGTCTAATGACCAATTAAGAACTATCCTTTTTGGGGGAGAGGTTTATAGAATAATTCTAGGGTCAAGATTGAATTGAGTGAACCCTCTGTGGCAGTTTTGGATATTCAATACCTGTGCTCAGCATGTTTATAGTATTCCAGGACACACAGCTGATAATTGACTATTGTCCATTAATGGGACCTGGAGGAGTAGATCTTGTTATAAGGTCCTATTGTCTCAGAGCCTCTTTTCCTTTACAAACAGTAATCCTTGAACACTCCCAAGTTCTAAACACTTTTTTTAATGCACACACAACAAAGCCAGACCATACAGTGCCTCTTTCAGCTCTCCAACTCCCTGCCTCTTTCAGGCCCCTACTGCTCCTGAACCTTCCATTTTGTGCTCACTTGGCTGGGGAAAGTCTCCTCCCACTCCAGGTGCAATTCTCTTTAATGGGGAACATTCTTAAAGGGGCCATACCCTTACACGAGGGTCAGAGCCCTCACCAGCCTGCAGCTGAAATCCTGGCCCTCAATCGCCCTGCTGCAATCTGCATTGGGACGCAGCAGCCCGAATTCCATTGTTGGTTTGCTGGCAAGCTGCCTGGCATCTCCCAGACGGCATCCACAGCTGGCTGGTCTCATTCAAATGAGGCCCGGGCTGATCGGGAGGGTGTGTTGCAATCAGAAGAGGGAGGGATGGGGGTAATTGGGAGGGGCAGTTAGTGATCAGGAAGGAAGAGGCCGATCTGGAAGGGGCCGGCAACCGTCTTCGGCACTGCAGTGGAGCCAGGAGCAACTCTCCTGCCCCGTACTTACATAGCAAAGGGCCGTTACGCTTATAAAACGGACACAACGTCAACCAATTTCTAGGCCAATGTGTCCTATATCAGGCAAACAGAAACTCTAACTGTGTGCATTTCTCAAAAGGTTTCTTGAAGACTTTTTAGCAGGAGTTTAAGTGTATATCACACACCCGCTGACCAAAAAAATGTTGAGCATCTTCTGACATTTGATACATTAGATAACTGCATCCACCATGTACTGTTTGGCAGAATGGGAAGGCAGGCCATGAATTATTGCTGTTGTTGTTTTAACTGTTGCTTTTAATTTTTGTACCGTCAACCAGGTTTACCTGCTTTTGAATGTTTCGAAAATAAATAACTTAATTTGAATTAAAGTATTTGGAGATGCTTCTCTCACTTTTTCTAATTATGTCAAATGCTTTGCTTTTTTTAAAGAGTTATGTGCATATAATATTTTTTCTTTGTTAGATTGGCAATCATTATATTCACTTTGTTTACACAGAGGGTTATTAAAAATTGGGCTATTATACTAAACAAATTTGATTACATTTTGCGTGATAGCAGCAGTCTGGAGGGAAAAGAATAACTGATCTGAAATGTGAGACTAGCTTCAAAATTATAATTAATTGAAGGAAACATTTTTTTAAAAACTCAAGACTGTGCCCCACTAGAAAAAAGATCAGATCATTGGGGCTCCACACCACTTCTGTTTCTGCAGGATTTAGTGGGTAATAAATGCTGTTTTTATTTCCCAGAGATGTATTCATAAATTATTTAAAAAATTCTCTTGCTCTGCCAGCAGATCTAGGGAAATGCATATTTCCCTTGGCTAGTCAGATTTTCATCTCACTCACTCTTATTGTGAAACACTGTTATAAGCATAAAACTGTTCAAATGTCAGCAGTAGTTTTGTCACTATAACATGAACCCATGTAGTTAAAATATAATTTAATTAAAAATAAAAGCATTTAACCATTACTTTCTGCATGGTTGTTCCTCCCTATTGCCTTCTACCCTCTTCTCTCATTCATTTTTTAAATTTAATTTTAATTTCTTCCAATCTAATCTGACATAATCTTCTCCATGCCTTTATTTTTATTCAAAATAAACTTGTATGAAAACATTTTACTTGTTTAATCTTACCTGAGGGCCTCACTACCTATTTTAACTTTTTCCAAAAAAGAATGGTCTTTCAATACCTGGAAAAGAAAGTGCAAAGCAAAAACCTAAACACTTGGTTGCATCTGTGACTAAGTCAAACTCCGACATGTAAAAATGTGCCCAATTTGCCACTGAATGAGTAAATGTATCCCTGCACTAAGGGCTAATGGAGAGCGATTTACCTTTTAAAATATGCTTCTCAATATCTTGAAAAGTCTTCAAAATCTGACATAATGTCATTTATTGTGTGTAAAATAAATTATTTATTGTCTCTCTGTCTTGCAGAAAGCAATATTGTCAACGCACCTTCAGTTCGCGGACAATTTAATTTCAGCAGTTAATGCATTTTCTTTCATATTTCTACAGATAATTCCTGTGTATTAATTTCTTTAGAGTCTGCACAAAAAGACACAACTGTCATTTCAGAGGCAGAGAGGGAAATTACCAGGATGCAAATGAGTTACCTACAAATGGGAGCACAACACAGCCTCAATGTCAAAGGAACTGAGTTCCACTTCATTGACTGTTTTATTATTGCGAGAACTTCATATCTTTGGCAGGATTTATCACAAATTCTTACCTGGATGGAATAAACAAGGAAGCGAGTCTAGCGAAAAAGGAACATCGTTACAGATGAAATACATTGAACAGCATACTATTACTCATCAGCACAGTGGAGTAACCATAACGGTTGTTAGATTGCCATACAAACTCAATTGGCTCACTAATGTCCTGCAAGATAGGGATGAGCTAACCCCCAACTGGTCTGGCCTACTTATGGCTCCAGGGTCACACATTGGGCTGGATTTTGCTGCAGAAATAATGGTGAGGCTAACAGCGCTCACTGTTATTAAAGTGTAAATCGGACAACAACCTTCAGCAACCGCACATACACACTTAAATGCAGAAATGCCGAAGCTGCTGTCCGAGTTGCCCTGCTCCTCCAGGAGCTGCGCTATATCAGTTGCTGTACTAATGTGATAGATACACACTAAACTTGCCAGAAATAGTTAGTGATTGTCCATTCCAGTGTAAGTGAATTTTTAATGGGGTGATAAGTCTTAATTACTGCCAAGCAACCTCTCTGGCACTGAAAATTAACCTTTACAAGTGTGGAGTCTCATTCCTTCAGATTTTAATTGTTGTTGGAGATTTTAAAAAATACAAAATTTAATTTTGTTTATTCTTTCTTTCTGTCTCTTTTATCTCTCACTCTTAATCTCATCTTTCTATCCATCTCTTTGTTTTGCTTTCTGTACCTGATTTGACATTGAATTAAATATTCGAACTGACACTTGTAGGATTCGCAAAATTGAACTTTATATTATAAAGGATCAAATGGCAGAAGAGGCCGTGATTTTAAAGACTGTTTTAAAAGAAGCCCAGAAAAAGGGGCATACAAAATGGCCACCATACCACGTGACCGGCTTATTGGGACATTTTAAAATGGTTCCTGCGAAACCTCAGACAGCTTTGTGGATTCAACCCACAGTAAGTTCTGGAAGCCGTTTCTGAGAGAATGAAACCAGACCCACACATATACATATGGATTAGATGCAGATCCAGTCAAGATCGGCCTGGAGACAGAGGCCATCTAAATGTTGACACAGATAAAAGGGGACAATTTCATATTCATGAGAACAGCACCAAGGACTAGATAACGAGATCAGCAGGACATTAAAAACAATGAAGGTCATTCCAGACCAGAGATGGGCCTTCACCGGCCAACAAAAACATTTTAAAATATAATAACCACCCCGCTGTGCTCCCAGCCCGCCAAAAGCTAAACAAAGACTAACCTGATTTTGGGCGGGGAGTGGAGGCTCCTGAAGGAAAAGTATAATTGGAGGAGTTGAAGTGGAATTGGAAACGGTTACAGTTGGAGGGGAGACAGACACAGTTGCAGTGATCGGACAGTTGAGTGGTTGGAGAGTCGAATTCGAGGAGTGGAATCCGGCGGTTGTTGAGCTGGGTAAAGAGGAGCTGGTTTGGGAGAAGATCAGCGAACTCCTCTCCACCATCGGATGAAAACGAAGAAGTCTAAGCCGCCATCAAGCAGACCGTTCGAGCTGGCGTCCCGCCCCGGGGTCACACATCGGGAGATCACCGACCAACCCCGGGCCATTGACGAAGACGAGAGGCCCTCTCCCAACTCGGGAGAAGAGACAAAAATAAACAAAAGAAACGATGGAGGCCAGCCCAAGGCTCCTCTGAGTGGGGTCGAGCCGACGATCCCCGACCCCGTCGACATCCAGAACCAGCCGGTGTCCAGCCGCCCCTGACCCCCACCTCAGGAGAGGTGTGACGCAGCTCGCTGGGGCTCCACGATCCACGTGGAGACGGAACGCCTGAAAGGATCAAACGCAGACTGGTTCAAAACCTTGTACTTCCTAGTTGGATTGGTGAGCACGTTTCTGGCCCTTCACAATCAGATCTAGATAGGTTTAAGGGGGTGGATTTAAGGGTACAATTAACATGAGTTGTTGTCCCTCGATATTCCGTGTGTTTCCTTATTTCATGATGAATTTGTAGAGTATAAGATGCCTGTTTTTGCCTTAGTTAGTATTGTGTCATTATGATTTGTTTGTGTTTTTCCCTCCCATGTACTCTCTTATCTGTTTGCATTTGATTTATTTTTCCATATGCAATAAAATTTCATTTCGTTTTCATCAAACTTGGTCTACAAGAGTTTTCTCTACATTGTAGTTCCTGCCCCAAATCCAGAGTATAGAATCTAAGGGGCGAGTGGGTCGAACCACTCAAGGTTTTACTGTGCAAGAGAGAGAGGCCTCTAGAGAGAGAAACCTCTGCGATCTAAAACCCCTTACACACTTCCTGGTTCAGACTCTGCGGTGCACGTTAACAATTCTTCAATCTCATTGGTTAAGGAGATACACAGATGCGCACCCTGTTCACACAGGTCCCAGATCCCCTTTAGAGGGCGCTGCACCGAAATGGCTCTCTAATCACAGTAAGTTCCAGTGCAAAATCCCACAGAAGGTCTACAGGCAAGTGGAAGTGTAATGAACGTCTGGCGCCATTTATTCACGGCTGAGCCCTATGTGATTGCCTCTTAATACCCTCAGGGCAGTTTGGATTGGGCAACAGCTATTGCCTTGCCAGTTATCCTCATATCCCAAGATCAAATTTGAAAAAATTATCCAATATGTTAGCAATTCAAAATGTCTCTGAATCTGTACAGTTTGATCCAGGTGCCAATACATGGCAGTATTTAATCATATGATGCAACTTGACTAAATGTAGTTAGAAGAGAAAGTTGGCTCTACAGTTAATCTGCCTACCATGTTGAACTTCTTCACAGTTCCAGGATGTGAACCATAGAACTCATTTATGTCAATCTGTGGGGATTATAGGGCCAGAACTCACTGCCACTCTGGTTGAGGTATCACTTCATCCAAAGTCTGATTGTAGAGGGGGTTTTGAGAGAAGTGTTCTCTCAAAGCTTTGCACATGGTACTTTGTAAATTATGTAGAGCGTAGAACATTCAATTAGTTAGAAATTTTCACCTAAAGCACATCAATAGCACATGGGAAAGTGTGTGTTACACTTCAAAGTATCACAGATGCAAAGTGTACCTCACACTTTCTAAATCAATTGCAAATATCTGATTGACTCGAAGATCTATTACCTGCAAGTTATGATGATTTGGTGAAATTTAGACAGATAGGAAAAGTTACCAATCCACCAGCGTACACAAAACTAACTAATCAAATGATTAAAATAAAATTCAAACCTGTCCAATGTTTAGATAAAAGTAGTGAGATCCAAGATAGAACATAAAGCCCTGTCACCATACTCTGGACTATTACTTGTACCACAGACTGAGTTCTGGTGTCATGCAATATCACTCAAGGTAATTTACGAATTCATTTGAAAATATCCCTAAACAATTGATATTAAAAATAATATGGCTAAGGTTTTCCACTTCTACGCTCAGCAGCCAACATGATTCCACCTGTTAAAGTGAATGGGTGAAAAATTGTAAACTGCTACGTATAGGAGTTGAAAGGTCGGGCCTGTCGCTCATAACTAGAGTAGGTGGTCAGCCATTTGCAAAATTCATGTTCCTACCCATAAAAATAAAGCTGACAAACAAACAGCACTGCTGGATTTTTTTTTCATTCACGGGATGTGGGCATTGCTGGCAAGGCCAACATTTATTGCCCTTGAGAAGGTGGTGGTGAGTCAGCTTCTTAAACCGCTGCAGTCTGTGTGGTGAAGGTACTCCCACAGTGCTGTTAGGTAGGGAGTTCCAAGATTTTGACCCAGTGACGATGAAGGAATGGCAATATATTTCCAAGTCAGGATGGTGTGTGACTTGGAGGGGAACTTGGAGGTGGTGGTGTGCCCATGCGCTTGCTGCCCTTGTCCTTTTAGGTGGTAGAGGTCGTGGGTTTGGGAGGTGCTGTCGAAGAAGCCTTGGCGAGTTGCTGCAATGCATCTTGCAGATGGTACACACTGCAGCCATGGTACGCCGGTGGTGGAGGGAGTGAATGTTTAAGGTGGTGGATGGGGTGCCAATCAAATGGGCTGCTTTGCCTAAGGATGCTTGTATTTGAATTGGACGGCTTGATGTCTTGAGTTGTTCCAAAGATTTTGAATTACTTTCAATGACATATTAGGGTATCCCCATTCAAAGGAATGACATTACTCAACCCACAGATATCAACGGGCTAGAAACTCAGTGCCGCCCCGATTGGGGCGCTAAATTTAAAAAAGTTGTAGAATTAGCGCCAGGCATTAATCCTTCTGGCCTCCTGCTAAATTGATTGTTAACGCTCCAAGAAAGAACTGGAGTGCTAAATCAAGCACTAATCACCAGACTTAGGGTGCTACACTCAGACAGCGGGGCGCTGCCTGCAGAGCGATTACCAATTTCAGGTGCAGTCCGATTCACACTGGCTCCTTCGAGTTCTTAAAGGGGAGGTTCAATCAGTCTGCACAATCTCATTCTCAACATTGCTGGCTCTAAAGGTGACCTCCAAGCAATTCAACAGCTACACCTCTTATCCTCATGGCTGATCCCAGTCCCAGGGAGAGAGCTCGCCATTTCAGCGACAGGTATCGGAGGCATTGGTGTCAGCAGTCGGAGGAAGGATGGCAGTGCTGTTCCCGGCCACTGGCAGGAGGCCATTGCCCCAGGTCTTCAGGGCAATGTGGAGGGAAGTGGCCCAGGACATCTCGGCCAGCCTCGTGGTCCTCAGGACCCTCACACAATGCCGTAAATAATTCAACGACCTCACTCGGGTGGTCAGGATGAGTACATGTTTCAACAAGTCCTACATACCAGCATCTGAACCTACACACTGCACAAACCACCACACCCCCACCACTCACCCACCAAGTATCTCCACCTACTAAAACTCACATCCACATCTCACATCTTGCCTACAATCACAGCTATTTAACTATGGCAGGCGCCTCTCCCAAACACATAGCTGCACACTCACTCACACACATTCCTTTCTCTTGCAGGCCAAGCTGGCCCACAATAGGAGGGAGCAGCAATGAACAGGCGGGGGTGAAGCAGACATCCAACAGCTTACAGACCTGGAGAAGTGAGTGCTGAGAGTCACTGGGCGCCAGGCGGTGGGCGCCGTGGCCATCGGCGACGTAGACCCCCTTGGGGACAACAACGGTATGTTCATCCCCTCTCCTTCTCTCATCCCAATTCCCCCTCACGCCACAAGCCGTTCCCACTTTCCAGCTCATTATACTGTCTACATTCCTTGCTCCCTTCCTGCTCCCCTGCCCTCACCTTAACACGAGTCTTGTGCCTTTATGCTTTCAGGTAATCAGCAACCAGCTGACCAGTCTATCCCTGAGATCCCAGTGAGAGTGAGGTGGGAGAAGAGGAGGAGGAGCAAAGCACCGCGTCACTGCATGTCTCACCCGCAGACACCACCTCAGATACTGAGACAACGCAATCTTTAGAGGCAAGTTTGGTAGAGGGATCTGCACTGGGTGATGCATCGGGGATGAACGGGCTGCAGTAAGGCCAGGGGGAAAGGGTAGCTCGGGAGCCAGCTCCCTGGAGGGCGAGTTCGCGCTCGAGTTCTGCCGCTCTCAACTCAGATGAGGACCTCGAAGGGGAGGCTTTCACAAGAAGGGTGATGTGCATGCACACCGAGATGATAGGTGCAATGGCAAGGGTGCCTGAGAGCCTGTCGGAAATGGTAAGGAGCTTGAAGGAGTCCATCTCCAACATTGCACAGAGATTTGCGCACACCATGGAGCCCATCCTTGGCAGTCTGCAAACGATAGTGGACTCCCTGAGAGACCATGTGGACCCAGACCTCATGCCGCATGTCATGGGCGATGTGGCAGCATCCATTGCAGCACAAGTGGAAACCACACAGTTTCTTAGTGCTGCCATCCAGTCTCAGACTGCTCTCATGCAGTCTCAGCTTGATGCCACGCAAGCTGTGACTGCTGCCATTATCGCTAGGTCCACCACAGTCCACCGGGTATCTCATGGTTTCGCAGCAGGCCAGCAATCTGTGCTCCAGCAGATTGGTAGGGATGCTGAGCTGCTGCCCCGGGGGAGTGGCAGTTGGTCAATGGAGCAGGAACCTGCTGTCCTCTCTCAGGATGACAGCATTCTTGACCCCACCACTGCCACTCCACCATTGCCTGTCATCCAGCCAGCCCAGACTGCCGCCGCCCAGCCTGAGGCGGTGCAGTTTACAGCCAGGCCTTCCAGGCTCAGAGCTGGTTGAGGTCCTCCTGCAAGGCCATCTGTAGTCTCTGGCACTGACACTCAGCAGCCTCCCACCAGCCCTGCTGGAGCCACAGGCTACAGACTATGTAGGAGCAGTAGGTTAGGAACAGGCACTGTAGAGAGCGGACGTAAGGGTTTTCACAAGGGTGATGTAGGGGCTGGTGTGTGTGGTCAACTTCGCCTCTGACTCGTGAGCGGTTCGAATCGCTCCCACTCCCTTTGTTCTAGACCTTGGACTTATTTGGGGGTTGTAATGAAATTGCAGCAGACAACTGAGTTGGTGAAAGAACTTGGGGGAGAAATTCGGTGGGCTGCGCCACCAGTTAGCGCCTAAAGAGGGCACTCAGTGGCTTTAGCGCCACTGGCCACGCCTCCCGCGATATTTAGCTGGGGCGCTAATGGCAGCCTTAGCCTGTTGCGCTGCGCCGCCACCGATGATGTCATCGGTGTGCGCAGCACCCCGCTACCGCCCCGATCGCGATATTTGGCAGCGACCGCCTCTGTTGCGCCGCTCGCTAATCGCGCCTGGTTCACGGGGCCTACCTGTGGTGTCAGTGGTGCAAATTAAGGTGGAGGTGCGGGGTGGCCGTTTTTTTCAGCGGCCGCCTGCCAGCACCTCCGTCCCCGGCCTCCTGTTCTCCCCCGCGGCATTGCCGGCTGTTTTCCGAGAGCCCGGCACTTCTCCTCGGTGCTGGGCTCTTTTGCCGGCACTCGCGATCGCTCATCGCGCTGGTGCAGGCCCCTCCCCCTTAAGAATGGGAGGAAGGCCTGCAGTACCGCAGCGCACCGTGCCGCAGCATGTGGCGCTGCGGCACGTTGCGCTGCGATATTCAGTTTCAGCGCCCTAAGAGGGACGCGGAGCGCCTCGAGCCTCGCCCCGTGTCCCTCTTGGGGCGCTCAAGCCGAATTTCCGGCGATCGCTGCTGCTCCGATCGCAGCGCAAAATCTGGCGCCCAGACGAGCTTGGCACCCCGTTTGTCGCTCCACCCAATTTGAGACAAGATTATATACATAACACAACAATCTTATCACTCTAAAAGGGGGAACACTTCGGAATATATGAGGGAGAATAACAATAGACAGAATACTTTACCTCTCCCAATCCCACTACACAAACTAAGTTGGACTCCAGAGGACCAGGGATAATGCTCACCAAACGACTTCTTTTGACAGTTGTAGAGGTTCATGATTTCGGGGTTCTCTAGATGTGGCGGTTGGGGCCTGCCATACCCCGGACACGGTAGAAGACTTCACCTGCGTTACTGTTTCAGTCTCCGCGTGTCCACTGATGGAGTCGGGTGCGTATTGGATCTATCAGGTAAGTACCCAATTTCTTTTGGTCAGAAATAGGGTTTAGAGTCTTTCCATCAAATCTTACCCAAGGGTAAGTCAGAATAGTTTATAGAGTGGAAACAAACTTGCGAATCTTCCATTTCTTCCAGGTTGGTTTCTTGTCGGTTGCGGTGGCCCAATATTGCCTAGTTGCTGGTAATATTTTCGGTTGTTTGTCTCTTGGGACCTTTGGTTGCCGCGAGGCATTCAATGATGTCTTCTCCTGGCACGGACTCCTGATACTTTTGTGACTTGACGTGGCTTTTGAAGTCTTCTTCTTCTTCTCTTCTACACAAGCCATGCTGTATCGAATGGACCGAAACTGAACTGCTCTCTTCTTCCAAACTATACTGAACCGAACTCCTTGAGCGAACGAACCGACTCAATAACCAACTGAAAAAGCAAGCTCCAATTATACCGTTTGAGGCCTTGCTTATCTGCCCACCAAATCTTCTCTGGCCCATTGTCATTTTTGGCGGGCTCGTAAACATTATTAGTTTTTGAATTCTTTAACGGGTTTCGAGCTGGTCTCATCTATCTTAGTTGGTTTAAGTTGGTGTGAATTAGTTTTGGGATGGTCCATCGAAGCCTAAATTGGCTTTAAATGACTGTTTAATCTCTGGTTTGATTAGTAAGATTTGTCTTTTCCTGCTGGGGTCAGGGTCCCTTTTGTTGGTCAGTGGCATGTTCTGCATTATGCATACTTTGGATGGCTCTGTAGTTTTTGGCGGGAATGGCTCTTCCGCTGGTCTCTTATCATTATGTAAAATGACTGAGACAGTCCAGAACGTTTCCAGACAGTTTGGCTTATGCCAATATCCAAACTGCTCGTTTTACAGAGGCCCATCCCAATCCCTTTGTCGCAGCCTTTCACAGGCTTGAACATGCCTTTTAAAATAACCAAAATCCTGGGGTTCTGACTTCAAGACCATTTTAGGCCCAATATTCTTTTACCATTCTGACATGGTTTTTAAACAGTCCAAAAATCTCTTCTTTTGGGGTAATCTTCTTGGTTTGGGGGATCTGCTGAATTTTGCGAATCTTACAGTGATTAGTTAATATTGTTGTTGTATATATGTGTTTACTGAATGTTGATGAAATTATTAATCAAATTTTGCAGAAATTGTGCTGTCTCTCATTTCAGCTTTGCGCTGTGATATGGCAAGCGAAATGGATGGAATGATGGGGATGTGGTCAGAAACCGGGATTTGGGGTAGAATTTATTGGAACCGCAGTCTGATCAGGTGGTCACGGACCACCCTTCCAGAAGGCCTATTGTGTGGCTGCCTCCTCCCTCGCTGATGTTGCTCCTCCTCCTCCTCCTCCTCTTCCTCTTCGTCCACCTGAGGTGGTCCCACTCTGCCTGGTGGCAAGGGCTGGGCCCTCATGATGGACAAGTTGCGCAGCATGCAGCACATCATGACAAAAAGGGACACCCTCTCAGTCGAGTACTGGAAGGCTCCTCCCGAGCGGTCAAGGCAGTGGAACCATTGTTTGAGCACCTCGATGGTCTGCTCGATGATGTTCCTGGTGGCGCCATGGCTCTCATTATATGAGTGCTGGGCAGGAGTGTTGAGGTTGCAGAGGGGAGTCATGAGCCAGGTGGAGAGCGGATAGCCCTTGTCTCCGACCAGCCAGCCACGAGCTTGATGTGGTGGCTGGAAGAGTGCTGGAACACCGGTCTGGTGCAGGATGAAGGCATCGTGGCTGCTGCCAGGATAGTGGTCATTGTCGGTGAGGATTCACTGTCTGTGGTCGCACACCAACTGGACATTAAGTGAGTGGTAGCCTTTGCAGTTATGAAAGACCTCAGGATTATTACGGGGTGCCCGCAAAGCGATGTGGGTGCTGTCAATGGTGCCCTGCACCATGGGGAAACCCGCTATCCTGGCAAAGCCACATGCACACATGTTCTGCTTCTCTCTGGTCATGGGGAAGGAAATGTAGTCCCTTCTTCTGTAGAGAGCCTCTGTGACCTCCCGGATGCAGCAATGGACGGTGACCTGCGAGATGTTAGATATGTCTCCTGCTGCAGACTGGAAGGATCCACTGGCGTAGAAATTGAGAGCAACGGTAACCTTGACTGCCACTGAGAGAGCTGTGGTGGTCCTGATCTGGGGCTCGAGGTCTGGCTGCAGGAGGTGGCAGAGCTCTGTGACCACTTCCTTGGTGTAGCGGAACCTTCTAAGACACTGCCCCTCAGTTAAATTTATGTAGCAGAAGTGTTCCCAGAATACCCTGGGTGGGTAAGGCCTCCTGTTGAGAGCCCTGTTGGCCCTCCTACCTCTGGCCACATTTTCCAATGTTTGTCTCTGCCTCTGACAGCGAGTGCCTGTACAGCCACCATTAACGTGACCAAGAATCGGACTTCGAAATCTTGGCAGAGTGAAAGTGACACATTTTTAGAAGGCAGAACACTCCTGAAAGTAAGAAACATTTAACTCACTGAAAACAGCTATTTCACTATGTCAAACTGAGAAGGCAGCATTGATTGACGACTAAAATGAAAGCGGATGTTGATGCCTTTAAATACCGCTCCTACGGCAGCCATCCGACTGCATCATGCCTCCTCTTCCTGCCATTGTTCAGGCCAGGCGCTAAGTCAGGGGGCAGCAGTCAATTTTGCATTTGGGCCATTATCAGGGCATTCCAAACACATTGACGTCATGATCTGGCAGCGCTAAATCCCGGGTGAATTTCTTGTGCAGTGTTGGATTCGCCACACCCCACCGCAAACCCATTAGCACCCCATTGGCACTAACAGGCCAAATTTCTCCCCGAAATAATTCAACACAGTCTAAAAGGCGTTATTGTTGTCACAGAAGTCTTCACAGTTTAATTGGTTCCATACTTGGTTCACAGTTGCAAGTTACTTGCTTACCAGTAAAAGCAAGAAAATCCAACAGATATGAACTCATTAGGAAAATCATTAACATTCTTATCTATTATACATTCAAACAGTTGAGAACGAGATGCATGTACAAAGAAGAATTTTATCACACATTACAAAATTAATGAAGAGCTGAAACATTATCAGGATGCATTGCTCAGGATCAGGTTTGTCAAATGATAGTTGTGCTAAAAGGGTTAAATTATGGAGGACACATTGCAGAAACTTGGGTTCTATTCCCTTGAGTTTAGAAGTTTGAGATGTGACCTAATTGAGGGGCTAAATATTATGAAAGGATTTGATAGCGTAGATACAGAGAAGCTATTTCCACTGGTGAGGCTTTCCAGAATAAGGGGGCACAACCTCAGAATTACAGCTAGACAATTCAGGAGTTAAACCAGGAAGCAAATTTTCACCCAAAGTGCAGTGAAAATGTGGAACCCTTTCTATCAAAAAGGTATGGATGCTGGGTCAATTGAAATTTTCAAGATTGAGACTGACAGATTTTTATAAGTTAAGGTAAAGGTATCAGAGGATGTGATTCAAAGGCAGGTAAATGTAATCAAGGTACAGATCAGCCATGATCTAATTAAATAGCAGAACAGGCTCGAGGGGCTCAATGGCCCACTCCAGTTCTTCTGTTTTACTGCAACTGTAAGGGGTTTTAGATCGCAGATGTTTCTCTCTCTAGAGGCCTCTCTCTCTTGCACAGTAAAACCTTGAGTGGTTCGACCCACTCGCCCCTTAGATTCTATACTCTGGACTTTGGGACAGGAACTACAATGTAGAGAAAACTCTTGTAGACCAAGTTTGATGAAAACAAAATGAAATGTTATTGCAAATGGAAAAATAAATCAAATGCAAGCAGATAAGAGAGTACATGGGAGGGAAAAACACAAACAAATCATAACGACACAATACTAACTAAAACAAATACAGGCATCTTATACTCTACAAAAATCATCATGAAATAAGGAAACACACAGAACATCGAGGGACAACAACTCATGTTAATTGTACCCTTAAATACACCCCCTTATTAAACCTATCGAGATCTGATTGTGAAGGGCCAGAAACATGCTCACCAATCCCACTAGGAAGTGCAAGGTTTTGAAATCGAGTCTGTGTTTGGTCCTTTCAGGCTTTTCGTCTCCACGTGGATCGTGGAGCCTCTGCGAGCTGCGCCACACCTCTCTCCTGAGGTGGGGGTTGGGGGCGGCTGGACACCGGCGGGCCTGGATGTCGGCGAGGTTGAGGATCATCGGCTCGACACTGGTTAGAGGAGCCTTGGGCTGGCTCCCATCACTTCTTCCGTTTCTTTTTCTCTTTTCTCCTGAGCCGGGGTGGCTGGAAGGTTTCTCCTCTTGGGGTTTTTATTTTTTTGTCTCTTCTCCCAAGTTGGGTCGATGGCCTCTCGTTCCGGCAACGGCCCGGGGATGGTCGATGATCTCCCGATGTGTTTCCCCGGGGCAGGACGCCGGCTTCGAGACGGCCTTCTTGATGTTGGCTTTCTTCTTCCTCCTGTGAGTGCCTGCTTCTTCTTCTGGGTGTCCGGATTCAAACTCTCCAGCTCTCTCCCCAGCTCTCAGCTCTCCCCAACTGCCGAAATGTCTTCCAGATATACCTTTCTTCCAGAAGCTTCCGTCTGCCGCCCAAAATCAGGGTAGTCTTTGTTTTACTTTTGGCGGGCCGGGAGCACAGCGGGGTAGTTATTATATTTTAAAATGTCTTAAACGGCCGGTAAAGGTCCATCTCTGGTCTGGAATGACCTCCATTGTTTTTAATGTCCTGCTGATCTCATTATCTAGTCCTGGGTGCTGTTCTCATGAATATGAAATTGTCCCCTTTTGTCTGGGTCAACATTTAGATGGCCTCTGTCTCCAGGCTGATCTTGACTGGATCTGCATCTAATCCATATGCATACGTGTGGGTCTGGTTTCGTTCTCTCAGAAACGGCTTCCAGAACTTGCTGTAGGTTGAATCCACAAATCTGTCTGAGGTTGCGCAGGAACCATTTTAAAGTGTCCCAATAAGCTGGTCACATGGTATGGTGGCCATTTTGTATGCCCCTTTTTCTGGGCTTCTTTTAAAACAGTCTTTAAAATCACGGCCTCTTCTGCCATTTGACCCTTTATAATATAAAGTCCAATTTTGTGAATCCTACAGGGGGTCGGGGGCGGCTGGACACCGGCTGGTTCTGGCTGTCGGCGGGGTCGGGGACCGTCGGCTCGACCCCGGTCAGAGGAGCCTTGGGCTGGCTCCCATCGTTTCTTCAATTCATTTTTGTCTCTTCTCCCGAGTTGGGTGAAGGCCTCTCGTCTTCGTCAACGGCCCAGGGTTGGTCGATGATCTCCCGATGTGCGACCCTGGGGCGGGACGCCGGCTCGAGCGGTCTTCTTGATGTTGGCTTAATCTTCTTCCTCCTCCGATGGTGGAGAGGAGTTCATTGATCTTCTCCCAAACCAACTCCTCTTGTTCCACTGCCACTCGGTCGTGTCTGTCCTTCAGTGTGTGTCTGTACAACTCCAACTCCTCCAATTATACCTTTCCTTCAGGAGCCTCCACTTCCCGCCCAAAATCAGGTTAGTCTTTGTTTAACTTTTGGCGGGCTGGGAGCACAGCGGGGTAGTTATTATATTTTAAAATGTTTTAGATGGCTGGTAAAGGCCCATCTCTGGTCTGGAATGACCTTCATTGTTTTTAATGTCCCGCTGATCTCGTTATCTAGTCCTTGGTGCTGTTCTCATGAATATGAAATTGTCCCCTTTTGTCTGGGTCAACATTTAGATGGCCTCCGTCTCCAGGCCGATCTTGACTGGATCTGCATCTAATCCAGATGTATATGTGTGGGTCTGGTTTCGTTCTCTCAGAAACAGCTTCCAGAACTTACTGTGGGTTGAATCCACAAAGCTGTCTGAGGTTTCGCAGGAACCATTTTAAAATGTCCCAATAAGCCGGTCACATGGTGTGGCGGCCATTTTGTATGCCGCTTTTTCTGGGCTTCTTTTAAAACAGTCTTTAAAATCGTGGCCTCTTCTGCCATTTGACCCTTTATAATGTAAAGTTCAATTTTGCGAATCCTACACAACTTCTAATTTCCTGCGCCCCCTTTCATGATTAACTCATTTAGAAGGAAATAAAGTGATTAAGTATTATGTAAGTTTTATAAAATGCTTCCTCTAAATTACGTACTTTTGTGGTTGTCTATTTTGTCCATTTACACTACTTTGACGTCATCTGGTGGCAATCATTTTTTCGAAGTTAGCAAAATTACCTAGACTTTAAAAATAATCGGCAGCTATTAGAAATAGGTTTTACTGGTTTGGGAAGCTTACTGAACATGTTAGCTTGAAAATGGTAGTTCTTAAAATGACCAAGCCCATGGAAATTCAATCACTAATTTAGGAAACCCATTATTTGTAGTGAGGTGCTAAATTAGAATTGTAGCAGCTGCACAAATGATTTAATTGTTCGATCCTGTACTGTGTAAATATAAAATAGCAAGGGCAGCAAATCATTTATAAATAAATGAAACCAATGTCAAATTAGGCACAAAACCAAGACAGAAGGTATAAATTTATCTTAAAATCATATGTGCAGTAACAGGATCCTTAATATATAGATATCTGCATAGTTATTAACATCGTCAGTCACCCCTTATTACCAGGTTCCATAATTAAAATTGCTATTTCAAAGTCACGTGGAGGTGACAACTGTATGAATATTTGTTGCTGCAATTACCTGTCGTTTATGCAATCCTGTAATTATTTTTAACTATTAACAATTATAAAATATTTCTAACTTCAAAACTTCTAACTCATGAATTTATGCATGCAGAGAATAAAATCAGAAGGGTCTCCAACATTTTCCTATTTGTCCAGGTACACTCTTATTCCTTCCACCGGCCCTGCTTTCTTTCCCTCTTCTCGTTAATTAAACAGGCTAAAACTACAGCAGGCAAAGCTTTCCTTATCCCTATAGGATAAATGACACTCCTCTGGAATCACTGCGGGTTATAGAAATTGAAATTAAAGAAAATCAGAGACAGTTGTGTCAAATGGCACAAAATCTTCCGATTGACTAAAGCCTGTAAGTGTCATTCCTTCGGAGAGTCACAGAGAAAGGGAACATGAAGAATGTTGAGATAAAGATACTGGAGCTACTGAAAACAGATTTTTTAATTGGATATCTTGAGGGGAGATTTTTTTAAAGTGCAGAATGCAAATTAAAATGTTATTTTTATTCAATTAGAAATATTTCTAAATGTGTAATCATCTTGGATGTATGCTATTCCTTTAGAAAGATGTTTTCTCAGATGATTATTTCAATATTTTAACATCTGCCAATCAAAATACAGTCGGTTACTGTTTTCCTCCTGGTGAATTTGTGAAACACAAGTTAGATACCACTCATGACAGAAAATCAACCAGCAATGCCTCATCTGCAATAATGCTCTTTTCACGCTTCACAAACACCTTGGGCAGGATTTTAATTCAGGAGTCGGGTTGGAGGCGTGGCTACAACTTTTGGGGTTGTAGTCCCGCCTCCATCGAGATGCAGCCAATCCACACGATTTTAACTTGATTGACCTTGTTCAGCCCGCACAGCGGGCTCAGCCGGCCAATCAAGGGCCACCTGGCAACAGGTGACATCACAGACTGAAATTTCATCTGTCAAGAGCTTTTGACAGATGAAATATCAGCGTTTCACAGCTGTTTGAAGCTGTCAAACACTGACAGTCTTACTTTTAACATGAGTCCTTCTCCACAGACTCAGTTAGAAATCTCTCCTGCACAGAAAACTGCAGGCTGTCACTTTTGACAGTTCGCAGCCATTCTGCTTTCTGTGCCGATGAGATGAGGGACACCCGAGGCCTAAAGGAAGGAAGGCTGAAAAGATAAGAAAAGGTATGTAAAACTTATTTAATCAGTTTAGACACACCAAACACACTTACCTTTGCACTCATGCACACATCACTCACCTGAACACCGACATCTCGACCCCTCAAAGTCCTTCAACCCGATGGCCCGCCTCCTCTAACTTGGCGTGGCTTGGAGCTGTCGGGAATCCTACACTTCAACCTTAAAAATAGGGATTAGGCTAAAAACTGCCTGTTAACTGCCTGTTAACAGGCAGTTAATTGGCACTAATCCCTTCCCGTCTCGGATAATCAGGTCCCAGTGCGGGGCAGGTACCCGCCTCCTTTGAAACTGGCATGGAGGCGGGTTTGGGTGCGGGATGGGGTCGGGACCCCTGATTTCAGGATTTTAACCCCCCGCACACCTCCAATCCCGACTCCACGGCCCAATGAAAATCCTGCCCCTCATTTGGCATTTAACCAGGAAGATTGGTGAAGGTGCATTTAATCAAACTGTGCAGTGAGCAAATATTAAGGGAAATACCCCAATAAAGATTTTACAAATCCAAAATTTGACTCCCCATGTGACCCCTCATGACCAAACCGGAACCCCTGATGTCAGGCCTCCAGATGAAATCCAGACTCTTAGGGAGCTATTTTAACCCTACTCACTCAGCAGAAACCTGGCGGGTGGGCAGTTAAATTTACCCTGGCTCTTACCTGTCCGAAAGCCGCCATGATAACAACACCTGCAATTTCATCCTGCTCTCCTGAGCAGGCAGCAAGGACATGCACCGGGAGGCAACAGAGTCCTTCTTTTCAGGTGCAAGTTGCAGCCCGATAACATCATTGAGACCTGACTGTAATTTTAACTCAGGGCTGAGTGGGGGAATCCACCTGGAGTTAAAATCATGTTAGCCTTTCATACTTGACTTGATGGCCACTCACACACTGAATTGAATGAACTTGCCATGGAAGTGTGCCATGGAAAGGCTTTGACATTAAATTATGGCTGTATATTTTACATGAGACTGAAATAAGTGAAGTACTCATACACTCCAATGAAAGAACTTAAGGCTTACTTACATAATGACCTCAACTCTTTCGATGCCACTTCTCTGAAAGTGACTGGCCAATTTATACAAACCTAACTAGACTGAGGCCATACCTCAGTATGGTAATTGCAAATGAGATACAAAAACAAATGTTTTGCTGGTGAAACCTCACGGCAGTTGGAAGATTAGAGAAGAGAAAAATGGAACCTTTGATTCTAATTAAGATGGTATTTTATGGACTGAGTTATGCATTTTATGAAACATTATTTTGAACTCCAGATAGTCTAGTAAACTGAAAAATGTATTTACAGTGTCTATCCACAACATGGCCATTTCCTAATGAGAACAGGGATTATAATTTCTAAAGCAATCATTCACTGTCTGCACACTAAACAGTTTTGAAATGCAGTCATTTGAAATTCACAACTTTGCCTGTCATCCAGAATTTAATAAGTGTAGCAGAAATAACAGATGGAAATAAGTCACTTTGGTATAATCATTATTCCATTCCAGTAACTGATTGTAAAAACCTTGTTATTGTTGAGCCTTCAGTTCAAATACGCAGTAGTTTCAGTTCTATCTCAGTCTATAATGAGCTGTTTGTAAAGGAAAACCATCATTAAAACAAAGTTCTATCTTGCCCAGGGGTTTGCAAATGCCATCACCAGCTACCTCATATGCAGACTTCCCAATGCTACAGAGCTGAACTTGGAGGACTCTCTGCCTGGAGGAGTCTTTGTGAGTGTCGGTCTTCTTGATGGATATCATTATTAGGTCATAAAGGAGTTCAGAGCCAAACAAAAAAACATAGAATATACACTTCCAGAATAAAAATGCTGCTGAAAATAGTCTTGTGATAGCTAGTGACATTCAGTACTGATTAGATGTCATGCCCGGTGTACACCTGGGTCTTTCTCCTACTCTAATTCAACCTATCTTTAACCTTTTGTTGTGCCTGCCATCCATAATAATCTCATTGCATAGCCATAGGGTGTCCCGTTAGTTAATTTTTCACTGCTTAAATAAAGAGCATTGATTGACATGTTATGCTTCTTGGGTGCAGTCATTGTTCAGGTTTGACGACCTGTGACAGATGATGGATATAACTATTGTTAATTTGTTTTACTGGAAGCCGTCCTGCATGTGTCTGTGTAACAGCAATACATCTAGAAAGTGCTCTGGGCAATTCTTCATGTTATATATCTGCCTTCGTTAGCTTCAACTTATGTCAGCATCGCATGTGGAGAGGTCATGCTATACTTTGTGGAAAGGCAGTGCAGCGAAAAAGAAGTCTAGCAGGGGGCATTCTCAATCTGAGGCCAAGTAGCCACATGCAGCCTATTGATCACTTCTCTCAGTTAATACAGGGGACAATACAGGGAAAAGAAAGAAAGACTTGCATTTATATAGCACCTTTCAGGAGTCCAGGATGTCCCAAAGTGCTTTACAGCCAAAGAAATACTTTTTGAAGTGTAGTCACCGTTGTAATGTGGGAAACGCGGCAGCCAATTGCGCACAGCTGGCTCCCCCTCCAAACAGCAACGTGATAATGGCCAGATAATCTGTTTCTGTTCTGTTGATTGAGGGATAAATATTAGCCCAGACACCGGGGATAACTCCCCTACTCTTCTTCGAAATAGTTTCATGAGATCTTTTACATCCACCTGAGAGAGCAGACAGGGCCTCGGTTTAACATCTCATCCGAAAGATGGCACCTCTGACAGTGCAGCACTCCTTCAGTACTGCACTGCAGTGTCAGCCTTGATTTTTGTGCTCAAGTCTCTGGAGTGGGACTTGAACCCAGTACCTTCTGATTCAGAGGCGAGTGTGCTACCCACAGGAGGCCGGTGAATGCATATGAACCCAAAGTGTCAAAATGTGAAATATCTGAAATTATACTGTATCTGTAATTTACTGTTATATATATTAATTCCATTATTGAAAATATAACAACCATTTCTGAATCTGAGATTTCCCATTGTAATTGAAATCCTCAATCCATTATGATTCTGCAGCTTGTTTTTGTTACAATTCTATTGCTAAACTAAACTATTTTATAGACATCTTATTTGTAAAACTATACATTATTCCTTTGCACTTAAAATTGATTCAATGTAAAGCAAAAATGGAAAGATGTGCCCTGAATTTCCTGGCCTCCAGCAAGCGGGAATGAGGCTGCACTGCCCCGCAAGATGCAGTGTGGAATTTATCACCCCATTCTGATTAGCCCGCCACCATTTTCCTGGGAGACTTCACCAGGGTGGTCCAGAAGCATAGCTGTTTTAGGTGGGGTCCCATTTGTAATATGACAGGGTGGTGGGAGGGGGGTGGGGTGGCGGGGTGGCAGGGGGAGGGGGGTGGGCGGGATAGTCTGCTTGCCTTAAGAGGAAGGGGAATGGGAGCTTGGAGAAAGAGGCCTAAAGAACACTTGACCACTTTTGGATCAGCAGACACATACCAAAGAATTCCTACCTGTCAACCTTCTTCCCTTATTCATCCGCAGGACCTTTAATCATCGGTGACATTTTGATCTTTCTGTTTATTCCTAGTTTTTCTTTTCCTTGTATCTCATTTCTTCAAATTCCCTGTTTCACTTCCCTTATTTCTCTTACTACCACCTCAATGTTTTTTCTGTTTGTCTTCCTTTGCTCATGTCTTTCTTTCTCTGCCTTTCATCTCTCTACTTTTTCTATTTCTATTTTTGTCTTCTCATCTGAATTGTACTTAGTATTTTCTATTTCCTTTCTTGCCTTTTATTTTCTACTAACCTGTTCTGCACATTTTGGCCGCAATTTTATCAGCACTGAGAGGGCAGGTTTGGAGGCGGGTCAAGGGTTAAAATCGTTTTGATTGACGACGGGTTCCTGTCTTGCCGTCAACCCACCTCCAAACAATTTTCCCAAGTGTCGGGTCCCCAATTTGCGCATGGGCCCGACACCTAATGGCGGGAAGAGGATTAAAGCCACTTACCTGCCTGTTAACAGGTACTTGACAGTCGTTGACAGGCTCCTTTTCAATTTTGCTGCTTCTGCCTCGGGTTTCCCAACATCCAGACACCACACCAGGTAAGTGTGGCCTGTTGTGAGTCTGCTGTAATGTTTCTGCATTGATGACAGCTGCAGAAGTGGTGTGAAGATTCCATTGGTGCACTGGTGAGTTTCAGAGATAAGAAAATGATGGGAAAATCATTTTTAATGCATTTACACTTTTTTGTAGGTAACAAGTTTTGAAATCGATGTCTAGTCCCACCTCATTGGGAGAACCTCTCTCACCAGTGACAGATCGCTTCTGTCACCTCACCTGCAACTGCCATCTGTTCCAGCCTATGGAGGGTGTACTGGATGTGCTAGACGTGCTCCTATCTAGTTATCCAGCAAGTTAAACACTTATTCAAAATAATTCTTCGTGAAGCCATTTGCTGTTTGAAGCCCTTACTTGAACAATTGTTGTGAAAAGATATTGCGCTTGGCCTAACATATGAAATCAGATTACATTGGATTGTGAAACCCTCATGGAATCCTCCATTACTGCCAGGTTCTTCCTGGAATTCTACTTCCTGGGATTCTACTTCCTGGGTTACACAGGAAGAAAGGTACAAAGGTCAAATGACCTCTCACAGGAAGAAAGGAACAAAGGTCAAATGACCTCTGTTTCATACAAACACACTGCTAACACATAACCACCACCAGAGGGTGTTACCTGCACATAAAATAGTCCATCGGTCCAGAACAGAGGGAGTCACTGGAGAGCCTGGGTGAAAGAGTTCACCTTTGTACAATGATTGTCAGTGTTTGCAGCACCTCAATGCTGTCAAACACTGAGAAATCAGCTGTCAAAAAAAAATTGTGCGTGGTCCCTTTAAGAAAATCGGCAGATGACTCGTCATCAAATGACATCATCTGACTGGCTTCCTCTTAATTGGCTGCCAAGCCCGCAGGGCAGGCTTAACAATGTCAATCAACGTAAAATCATGCCCGTGGGCCGGATGCAGTTGGGAGCGGGACTGGAACCCAGAAATCACCTGACCCACTCCCAACCTGCATCCAATGACAAAGTCACAGCCTTTGTCTCTCAGCTTTTACATTTTTTGTTTCCGTCATACGTCACATGTCGTTTTATTATACCAGAAGCGTTCACAACGACATTCAGACAGAAGTGCTGAATGGATGATTCATCTGGGCCTCCTACTGAGGTCCCCACCATCACAAATGCCAACCATCAGCCAGTTCGATTCACTCCACGTGATATCAAAAAATGGCTGAATGCAATGGATAAAGCAATAGCTATGGGCCCTGACAACATCCCGCTGCAGAGGTGAAGACCTGTGCTCTAGAATGAGCCGCACTCAAGCAAAGCTGTTCCACTACAGCTACAACAATGGCATCTACTCGACCAAGTGGAAAATTGACCAGCTATGTCCTGTCTAAGAAAAGCAGGACAATAACAATCCGGCCAATTACTGCCCATCAGCCTACATTCAATCATCAGTAAAGTGATGGAAAGTGTCATCGGCAATGCTATGAAGTGGCACTTACTCACCAATAACCTGCTCACCGATGCTCAGTTTGGGTTCCGCCAGGATCACACTGTTGCAGACCTCATTACAGCCTTGGTCCAAACATGGACAAAAGAGCTAAATTCTAGAGGTCAGGTGAGAGTGACTTTCCTCAACATCAAGGCAGCATTTGACTGAGTGTGGCACCAAGGAGCCCTAGTAAAAGAGAAGTCAATGGGGATCATGAGGAAAACTCTCCACTGGCTGGAGTCATACATACTACAATGAAAGAAGGTTGTGGTTATGTTACTGGACTAGTAATCCAGACGACTAATGATTCGGAGATGTGAGTTCAAATCCCACCTCGGAATTTAAATTCAGTTAATTAAATAAATCTGGAATAAAAAGCTAATATCAGTAATGGTGGCCATGAAACTACAGAATTGTCGCAAAGACCCATCTGGTTCATTAATGTCCTTTAGGGAAGGAAATCTGCCATCCTTACCTGGTCTGGCCTATATGTGACTCCTGACCCTCAGCAATGACTCTTAACTCTTAACTGTCTTCTGAAATGGCTTAGCAAACCACTCAGTTGTAAAAAACCGCTACAAGAAACAGTAATAAGAATAAAACTGGAAGGATCACAGGAGACCAGCGTAACCTCCTGCGAAATGGTGGAAATCCAGCAGAACTTGGTTTTGCTGGGCTTCTGCCAGTATTTTGGTGGGTTCTGCTGGTCTCCTGTTAGAGTTACGACAGGAGGCCAGCAGAAACAGTATGGAGAAAACCCCTGAAGAATTTCAGAAGCAATTGTGTATTCTACTTTTCAACAAAGCAAACCACAGGTGTTAATCTCATGTATTGTTTAATTGTTTATCAGGTAAAAATTGAAAAGTTCACAATTGAAAGGAAGCAGTTGTTAATGTCTTTTTATTTAACATTTACCTGAAATGTGTGTTTGAAAATTCAATCTCAAATTGTGTTTCGAAGTCTTTTAAAACAAAATAAACTTACAAATCCTCACAGGTTGAGGGGGGACATTTCTGCAAATTGCATATGGTCAGAATTGCACACACTGTTCAACACTGTTCAACTGTTCTGGGGAAAAGTATTGACTCAAAGCTTAACCTTTTGAAACAAGCTGAAGCCTTGAATAAAATATTGTGGTGTTCGATCACCAGCCAGAGCCCGTTGTCTCCCGATGCTAATGAGGCTCGGCCCTCCAAATGGCGTCTCACTGGCCATCTGCCAAAAGTCCTCTCGAGGGGGGGATATCTACCCCATGATGGCAACAGTGTGACATCACGCAAAATGATTCTAACGTAACAGGAAATGCATGCAGAAGGAAGGTTTTTAATATGGAATAGATTGTAGAATCTCATGCCACAAACTGGGGAAACAGCACATAATGCTGGTAATTTTGACTTTCGTGTAAAACATACGATATCGGCTCAGTTACCCATTAAACACCTCTCCCCATTGTTGTTTACATTGAAGTCAACTGGTGGCCAAGCTGATCGCGCATGTTTTACATAATCGTCCAAAGTCTAAATTACCCCAAGATCCAGTTCCCAGCATAGAATGGAAGGTTCTGAATGGTGATCTAATTCTGATCATACCACAGAAAATAGATTCAGGATCCACAAACAATGTTTGCCACATTGTTCTGATTTACACTTTATTTGTTGGCCTGTATAAGGAGGTAAAACCCTGCCTATACAAATGAGTGGTCACTGTCCTTCAGGCAGGCAACTACTGTTGACTCGTTTTCCCGGCCTGTTTTGGTTTGTTTTCATCCACTTGGTCTTATTTTGTTCTTCTGTGGCGTGTGGAGGGGACAGGGGAGGGGAATTATGTTGTGTGCCCTCCAGGAAAGGGTGAAGACTGCTTGGTTTTTTCCCGGCTGAGGCTGGACATCACTTGTTTCAAAATGAAAGCATTCATGAGTTAAGCAGTCTCCATTATTTTCTCCAACAGTTCTCTGCAGGTTCAGACTACATTTGGTTTAAACAGAAGTGTGGTGTATCCCCAGAGGAGGCAGGAAGACACAGCTCTGCTGGGTAATACTAACTGGCTGCAATAACTTCTGTTGTATCATAACATTTTCATAATATGGAAATCCATATTTCTCTTCATCTTTTATGTTAATAGGCTAAAATCTGTTCATAAGCAGTTACATTGATATTTCTACAATTTTTTTCTCAAATGGATTCCTGCTTTGTAATCACATTTAACTTTGGATTTACTTTGCTATCTTCCACAGTGTATAAAGCTTTTTTGTTTTATAACCCTTTTACACTGTATCTGCAGGCCAAAAATCCCAGTTTACAGCTATCATTTCCGCATTACTCTTGATCGTATCATTTCCACTAGGACCTACTCCAGTGCACCCCAGCACCCTGATATATGACCCGCAATCCATTTGCAAGCATCTGGGGTAGCTCGTACTAAATAATCATCTGGACTATTGCTTGTCACAGTGAATCAGTGAATATCTGTTATCATCTGTCCACTAATGGAAGAAAAACATTATTTTGTAACACATTAGTCCAAAGCCATGCAAGATAATCCAGCTGGAACAATGCTTGATGGCTGCAATGAAAATATCCTACACATAATTTTCACTGAGTGACTACATTAGTTGCCAAGTTACAATACAACTGAGTACTTCCTTTCAATGCAATTGTTCATTTCAGTCATATTTTATTGCAATGGTGACTTGTTGCTCAGTGCTTCTAACCCAACAACTTCAATAAAACTGACAGATTTTGCTTTGAAGTGTTTACTTAACTGCAGTAGCCTGCAGCGCACAGAGTATGATAGCTTTGTCCAGATAATAGTCTTGGCACTTGTTCCAATATCTATTACTATGGCTGCATGTTAGAGAATGTTCTTCTTGTTTAAACATCCTTGCTGTTTCTAACTCCCCCCAAAAATGAAAGACTTGCATTTATATAGTGCCTTCCATGACCTCAGGACCTAGAACATCCACCTGAGAGGGCAGACAGGGCTGATTTAACACCTCAAACAAAAGACGGCACCTCTGACAGTGCAGCGCTCCCTCAGCACTGCACTGAGAGTGTCAGCCTAGATTTTTGTGCTCATGTCTCTGGACTGCGACTTGAACCCATAACCTTCAGACTTGGAAGCACCAACTGAACCACAACTGACAAAAATGCTGAGAGCTAAACTGTTAATGGCTGAGAATCTCATTAGACTCTGGCAAGATTTTGAGGGTGAAATTCATCTTGAGTGGAAGTCAATGGAAACAGAAATCCGACGGCTGTAAAACTGGCGACTGATCTACTATTGCCAATTTCACGCTACTGCCCAAGGTGAATTTCACCCTCATTCTGTGTAAAAGATTAAATTGTAAAAGTAAGTAATGAATTAATTAAACATCGACAGTTGAAAAGGTTGACAGAGAATATAGATTATCGGATGTTATGTGTGTAAATACTTGGTCAACAACTTTATTTGGTCTTATATATCAGTGTTGTTCAATACATTAGCCACTAGACACATGCGGATAATTGGGAATCCAGATGTGGCTAATTGCATTTATGATTAGTAAATAAAAAATGAGTAATAGACACTGGCCTAGAAATTGGGTTTTGGCTTAGCCAGGGCTTTAGCGCCGGAAGTTAGTGCCGGCGCTAAGTCCCCCTGCGTGCGCCAAAAATTCAGTAGCGCCGCGCCCAAACGGCTGCCGGCGCTACTAAAGGGTCTTAGCGCCTGGAAAAGGGCGCTAACTGCCGTTTAGCGCCGCAATTCCGGCACTGCGGCACCCGATGCGGTGCGGCAGGCTGGGGAAGTGCAGGCCTCCTCCTTCCATTAAGGAGGAGCTGCCTGCACCCGGCCGCGGCCCGCGCAAATCTGTTTAAAAATGAGCCCGGCACCTCGGACAAGTGCCGGGCTTGCATCTGTTCCGGGGGGGGGGGGAGAAGTCCGGGGAGGGAGCTGCGGGCAGGCGGCCGGCGGGAAAGTGGCCGGCCGCCGCGGGGCCTTTAATGCGCCGGCGCAAACACATGTTGGACTCTGTTGCCAGAGTCTTAGTTGCGGCTGCCACGGGCGAGGCGGCCGCAACTGAATTTCGGCGCTGGGGCCCGTCGGCATGGCAACCGGGACGCTGCGCACACCGATGACGTCATCGGTGCCGGCGCAGCGCTACCGGTGCAACGCCGCTTTAGGGCCCCAGGGAATTTTTCAACTGGCCATAACTCTGGCGCTAGTCCCTCTAGCGCCTCAAAAGCGGCGCTAAGGCTAGTGAATTTCTAGGCCACTGTCTTTGGGCATGTAATGTGAAAATTCATATTCGTATGGCATCTGCATGTGTACTTTAATCTTTTTCTGTATTTGTTGGTAAGATGGCAAGCAGAGAGTACAAGTAAGTTTAAATGTTTACATAATACTTTACAGTTTAGACAAAATTGACAGAAAAGCTTCATTCAAAAACACAATAACAGGAATAAGGTTTGTGACAGGGCTGGGTAAAAAAATGAGGCCTTGCAGAGGTGTCCACATCGCGGGAACAGACTAAAAAAGGAGGTTCATGCTATATTGAAGACTTTTAACATATACTTATAAATATATAATAATATATGTGAGTGCTTTACTTCCTTGGTAACGGAATGGTGGTAGATGTTTGCTAAGTAAATATATACATGTGAAGTGCATTTACCTGTACTATGTGAATGTATGTAAGGTGTTTTCTACTAAAATATCTATGGTTAGTCAGAAATTTCAACTGAACAAAACTGTTATATATAACAGCATTTTAATGAAATAAAATATTTCCAGCATCAGTCCATATATAAACTAGATAAGGACCTTGAAAGTCACGTTTTATTGCTGATTTTAAAACTTGTTTTTTTTTCAGTTTTTATTTTTAGTCTCAAAAGCCGGTTGAAAATCATGGGGGAAAAAAATAGGTTCCCAAAGCAGGGTAAATTTGGAGAGAATCAGTAAAAAATTAATTTTTATTTAAAATATACTAAACCTCAAGAAAACAAGCAGCAATAAACTTTTAAAGAACATGGCCTAGAAATGAGTTCACACCCAACTTTAGGCATGAGCCCAGTGGCAACCATGAAACGCCGGGCAAGAGGTCCCGACGGAATTGGCTGCCATGCGTCACCAGACCTGCATGCTGGGGACAACGGTAGTGTTGTAGGGGGTTTTGCGCAGGCGTGTTCGGGTCAGTCAGCTTTGCCTCTGACTACCTTCCTTGAGCGGTTCGAATCGCTCGCCCCCTGGGTTCTAGACACCGGACTTAGATGCAGGCAGCGATACAGAGAAGACTCGAGTAGACAGGTGGTTGGATGCAAACAAAACCAAGATTTTATTGAAGAGGAAAAACTTGATACAATCTTATGGAAAATTATTAGTGTACACTTCTACAGGCAAAAATTACAAGAGAGTCATAATGATACTATACTTATACAGGGAATGGGGAACACACGGCACATTGAGGGAAAACAACTATCTTAACAATCCCCTTATCCTTATCCCACCCCCTATACCTAACTAGGTTAATCTATGAGGGGTCAGAATTCATGCTCACCAATCAAAAGGGTTTGTTAGACTCAAAACAGCGGTTGGGTTCGGGGTTCGCTCTTGGTGCTCTCTGGAGCCTGCCGTCATCACGTGGGCTCCGGGTGCTGCAAGGGCGTTGTCCAGGTTCGAGTACCCCAAAGTTACAGTCTCTGCTTGGGTACTTTACCTTGCAGGGATGATTCTTCGCCGACAGCTTGAGTTTGCCTGAAGATACTCACAGGTCGGCTGAGGCTGAAGGCCTGATAATTCGAAGCCTACCCTCAGTTGGCCTTCCCCGGGTGGTCTTCCTCCTCCCCTCGTCACGTCCCACTTCGCCTGGCCTGAATTGCCCGTGTTCGCCCGACCCGGTGTCGGGGCAAGTCTAGATGGAGTTGGAGAGGGCATGGGCAAAGGCCAGGGGTAAGCATAGGACGGGGGAAGAGCGGCAGCCATGAGGGCGAGGGGCTGAAGGACCGGGGAGCGGCAATACCGACAGCAGTCGAGCAGCAGTCTTCTTCTTCCAACAACTACGACTTATTGATACCTGGGGGCCTTCAATTATAACTTTGTTGAATAACCTTAGCTGCCTGCCAGATCAGGTTAGTTCTTTGTTTTATTTTTGGCGGGCTAGCTAAAATAATGGTAGCAATCTATACTGACGGGTTTTTAGATTGCCGGCAATTGCATCTACTGGCCCGATAATGGACTTGTATTGTCCTGAAAGTCCTTGATGGGCTTGTCCAGCCTCGGTGGATGTGTTTAATCTGTTTCCGATTATGTATGCAGACTGTTTGATGGCTTTAACTGTAGGCCTCATTGAATTCAGATCTGCCTCTAATTTGGCCTAATACATAATTCACAGTTTGTCTGGGTCCCAAATCACAAAGCTTTCTTCACAGGAAACCTGCAGCCTTAGTTTCGATTTACCTCAAACAGCCTGGGCTGCAGAATCCATTTTGGAGACCCGCAGGCTTTCTGCCACGAGGCACGGGTGCCATTTTGGGTACCCTTTTTAATTTCAAAGAAATGTCCATGCAGGGTCCCTTTTATCAATAATAACCTTCGGGGAAATGCACAAATTTTGCGAATTTTACAGTGTGGCAGTCGCAAAGAAGGTGAAGATTGGCTGGCAGGGTCACCAGCACTGGACTTACCGTGAGTCCGGGGGGAGAAGGAGATCGGGGGGCTGGCCAGCAGTGGCCCACAGTTTTAACGTGGAGCCAGGAAAAACAATACGCCAGTTGTGTACACCAGGAGGGACACCTAAACCACATTCACAATTGACAAGATAGAAAGTAATAAGCTTCACCTGCAGGCTTCTCCAGGGCACAAGGTGCCACAGACTACATCCACATTGCCTTGCATGCATCACCAGCTTGGCATCTTTCTCAATATAAAGGGATCCCACTTGCTGAATGTCCAGCTTGTTTGCGACCACATGCAATGCATCAAGCAGACCTGTGCCTAGCTTCCTGGACGCAGAGCCTGCCTACAATGAGACACAGGAGCTGAAGCAGAACAAGGGGATTTAGGTGTCCATGTACACAAATCATTAAAGCTAGTGCACAGGTCCAAAAAGCAATCAAAAAGACTAATAGAATTTTGGCCTTTTTTAAAGCGGTTGGAATACAAAGATGCTTCAATTGTACAGAGCCTTGGTCAGATCCCATCTGACGTACTGCATTTAGTGTCAGACACTGAACCCAGGAAAGATATATTGTTCTTGGAGGGGATGAAGGGCGCATTCACCAAAATGATACCAGGATTTAAAGGGATAAATTGAGGATAGGTTGCGTAAAATTGTTTGTATTCACTTGAGTTTAGAAGGTTGAGGGGTGATCTAAAAAAGTCATTAAAATGATAATGGAATTTGATAGGGTAGATACAGAGAAACTCTTTCCTCTGGTGAGGGAATCCAGGACAAGTGGGCATCATCTTAAAATTAGAACTGGGACAGTTCGGAGTGAAATGAGGAAGCACTTTTTCTCACCAAGGATAATGGAAATCTAGGCCAAGAATTCCTGCTTTGGGCACAATCGGCAATCCGGGCGCAAATTGCGCTCAAATTTGCGCTAGTTTTCAGAGTGTTTATTTTTGTTCAAGCTTTCGCTCAAACTCATTTGCATATCCCTGAACCTAAAATGTTCCATGAACCAGTGCAATCGAAAGAATATTCCTTGATATATTTAAGAGTGGTAACCTAGTGCAGTTTTATTAATATAGCTGAAAATGGGTTTATCACAAAAAATAAGTATCTTTAGAGTGTCTTGTCCACCACCTGTGAGTAAGCCGATTTTAAACAACTGAAAATGATTAAAAAATACATACAGAACCATTTACTAGTTACATTGGTGTACAGTAGTCAGTTTCTTAGTAAATTAAAAAATATATATATTTAAAAGCTTTTAAAATTTGCCTACTAGTGTCCTTGCACCTAAAAAAAAAGCTTCAGTTTAAGAGCCTGGTCGAAGGCCCACAAACAAGTGCAATTAGTGGAAACTCGCAACGGTGAGTAATTCGATCGGGAGCGTGGCCAGTTTTGTGGGCAGGGCCAGCTTTTAGCATGATGTTTTGTAAACTAGCGCAAAAGAGTGTAGAAACTCGATTTGCACTGGACGTAATTTGCAATTGCAATTCTGCGATCTTTTGCGCTGGTTTGGACGATTTTGGGCGAATTGCGCTGAAGAAACCAACGCAACTCCAAGCCCAGGAATCCTCTCCCATAGAAGACTGTGGGTGCCAGGTCAACTGAAATTTTCAAGACTGAGTGGTAGATGTTTCTCAGCAAAGGTATCAAGCGATATGGAGCAAAGGCGAGTAAATGGGGTTGAGGTATAGATTAGCCATGATCTACCTGAATGGCGGAACAGGCTTGAAGGGCTGAATGGCCTAGTCCTGGTCTTGTATGCTGGGTTCGACCTAATCTAGGATTTCCTGCTTGACTTTGTAAGGGGCCTCTGTCTGCCCCTTAAATGGAGAAGGTGGGGCCAGAGATAGGAACTCCCTACACTACATATAGAGTCCCTGCTTTCCTAGCCTATATGGGACCTGGCACATGTAACTAAGATTTAAGCAAAGGAAACCAAAATTCATGAAGAGATAAATAGAAAGAAAGACTTGCATTTATATAGCGCCTTTCACGACCTCAGGACATCCCAAAGCGCTTTACAGCCAATTAAATGTAGTCGCTAGTAGCCCAGAACTTCGGGTCTCCATGGGTAAGTGCGCACGGGGTACTCACCCGTAGGCCCAATGGAAGTGCCGGTTTCCTGCATGCACTGCGCATGTGTGGGAAACCGGCACTTCCGTTCCCCTGAAAGAAGGGGTTCAGAGTTCGAACGCATGCGCAGGAGAGGCTGTGCGTGTGCATCAAACTTACGTTTTTTTGCAGGTTTTCCCGGGAGGGTAAGTCTGCAGAAGTTAGACATTTAAAAAGCAGTCGTAAGTCCTGCTTTTTACAAGGTAAGTGGTGAATTAATTAAAATTAAAACATTTTTTCCACAGGTTTATTATTTTTAAATACTTTAAAGAAAGGTAAGTTTATTTTTAGTCCCGTTAGAAATTTTTTTTTTTTTTTCAAAAATTTAAATTATTGTTTAAAATAGTTATTTCATGTAATTTATAGTTTATTTAAAAAATGTGATTTAAAAAAAAAATTATTTGAAGATTTAGTGATGTTTTGGGGCCCGTAGTATTTCTAAGTTTGACAGCCTTTCCTGTCAAACTTATGAATGAAGCATTCCCTGCTCCGATTGGCTCCCCATGGCCCATGTGATCCCAGGGGACGCATCGAACTAACTGCGCCCCTGGGATACGCAAGCACTGCGCGCCGGCAGTTGGAGCAGGCCCAGGATCGGAATTCCACGGGGGCCCACAGCTCAACGGCTGGCGTGCAAGGTAAGTGCAGGTCGGGGGCTTACACCCACGGGAAGCCCCCGACCCGAATTTCTGGGCCATTGTTGTAATGTAGGAAATGGGGCAGCAAGCTCCCACAGACTGCAATGTGATAATGACCAGATAGTCTGTTTTTAGTGTAGCTACTTGAGGGTTCAATACGGGCCAGGACACCGGGGGTTAATTCCCCAGCTCCTTGTCGAAATAGCGTCATGGAATCACTTACCTCCACTTGAGAAAGCAGACAGGACTTTGGTTTAACGCCTCATCTGAAAGACATTAAAGTGACACGGAGCAAAGACAACATTTCTACTTCAATAGTACCGTGCGCCTTTAATACAACCAAGGGCCTAAAATTCCTGATCCTGGGAGGGCAGCACAGGGGCAAGGACTATGTGGTGGAGTGTGTGCAGTTTGTGGTTGATACAGTTTCACCTGGTCTCTGCCCCTTCTCTGAACTCGGAAAATTCCATTGGAAGTGGGAGCGGAAGTTTCATGCATCTAAATATTCTTTTGTGCTGATGTCAGAAGTGGTGACGGGACTGGCAGGATGATGCCGCCCAACATAAAATCCATCAGTTCAGCTTCCTAGTCCCCAGTGCAAAGTACACCTCTGTCGTGCAAAGTACAGCTGTGCTTGCATGCTAGGATAAGGTCCTTGCAGAAGTGAGGCCAACAATGCTGATTTCTGAACAGCTAATGTCAATTCCACCATTTATTCTCGTGGAAGTCTCCAATCTAAAGGTGGCACTGTCCCATTCCCCAACACAGCTGGAATTCCTGCCCTGTCACTCCTCCAGGGGCAGAGCAAGTCTCTAGGGACTCTGCACCTCAAATCCCAAAGGACAGAGCATGTTTTTTCTCGAGACCCACCTGGACCTGGATGAGGATATTGGAGGCCAGTATGCCCAGTGAGGTGAGACATGCCAGCATCCACAATGGCGCATATGGGCCGGCCTGCCCCATGCTAATGAGGTGTCCCTTCAGTGGAGTCAGTGCTGGAGCCAACCGTTAGGTGCAATCTCGTCGGGTGAGTGCAGAGCACCACGGAAGCGGCCCCAAGCATTTAAACAGCAGCGCGGTAGCGCAGCAGCAGAGAGGGGATTAAATGTGCAAAAGTTTCGTCACAGCTGACGGAGTGGAGGAGCCCGTGAAAACCAAGTGATGTCATGGTGAGCACGGAGGAGGAGCTCTGAGGGTACGTAAATCGGGTGAGTAAAAAGTTAATAATTTGTTTCTTTCTAAATAAAAACAATCTACCTAATTTTAATTCTGGTTATCAATAAACAAATAAATAAAAATGACTAGAGATGGCAAGGCAGGCTATATGTCGGGACTGTAGTATGTGGGAATTTGTGGACAGCAAGACTGTCCCGGTTTCCCACATCTGCAGGAAATGTCTTTGCCTTCAGTCACTCCAGCTCAGAGTCATTGAGCTGGAATGCAAGATAGAGACATTCCGAAACATAAGGGAGGGAGAGGAATTTCTCGATAGCTATATCCAGAACACAGTCACATGCTAGAGGCAAGCACAGGTTCAGGAAGAGCAGGGTGTGACTGTGAGGGAGCCAGATGGCGGGGACTTAGCAGAGGTTGGGAAGGAGGTCCTGCAAACACTGGTCCTGTCCAACAGGTATGATGTACTCGCTACCTGTGAGGACAAGGAGAAAGACTGTAGGGAGGACAGCCATAATGCCGTCAAAGGCACCGTGGCTCAGAAGGCTATCCAAGGGCCGGGGTGTGGGGGCAAGAGCAGAATAGAAATGTGGTAGTGATAGGAGATTCTATATTTAGGGGGTTAGATATCGTCCTCTGCAGACATGAATGAGAGTCCCGAAAGGTGCATTGCCTATCGGTTGCCAGGTTAAGGGATATATTGAGGCAGCTGGAGAGGAATTTGGAAAGTGAGTGGGAAAATCCAGTTGTCCATGTCAGAACAAACGACATAATTACGAACAAGGAGGAGGTCCTACCAAGGGAGTATCAGGAGTTAGGAGCTAAATTAAAAAGCAGGACCTCGAGGGTAATAATCTCTGGATTATTGCTCGAGACACGTGCAAATTGGCACAGAAACAGACAGATCAGAAGAATTAACCTGTGGCTAAAGGGCTGACATGGGAAAGAGGGGTTTCTTTCCATGGGACACTGGCACCAGTACTGGGACAGGAAGGAGCTGTACCGATGGGATGGGCTCCGCTTGAACTGGAATAGGATCAGTGTCCCAGCGGAAAGGGTAAATAGGGAGATGGCAAAGGCTTTAAACAAGTAAGATGGGGGGAGGGATCTATAGGAAATGAAACAAGCCTAAATATAAACAAAACAGGAAAGGAGAGCATACGACATACTAAAGGAGGACATACATGGCCAGGGAATAAATAGAGTTATAGAACAGGAGTTTAAAAGGATGATTAAAATAAATGAGAGGAACTGCTATTAAAAATGAAGTGAAAATGTCTGTACAGCAATGCACACAGTGTCGATAATAAAACAGGGGAACTGGAGACAATAATACATTGTGAGGAACCAGATATAATAGGGATTACTAAGCCAAGGCTACAGAAAAATCATGACTGGGAATTAAACATTGCAGGGTGTAACATGTTTAGGAAAGATAGAGAGGGAAAAAGGGGAGGTGGAGTAGCTGTACTTATTAGAGATAACATAATGGCAGTAGAAAAAAATGAAGGAGCCATTAGTAAGACAGAAATATAATTAATCTGGATAGCGATAAAAGATAATAAAGGATCAATCACACTAACAAGGGTAGTCTACAGACCACCTAATAGTGGAAGGGAGGTGGAGGAAGAAATATGCAAACAAATTAAGGATATGAGTAAAAATATAAAATAATAATCATGGGGGATTTCAACTACCCTGAAATTAATTGGCTGGAGAGGTAGGTAAAGCGAATAAGGGAGTTCCTACAATGTGTACAGGATACTTTTCTAACCTAATATGTAAGAAGTCTGCCAAGAGAGGATTCGCTGCTGGAGCTAGTAATGGAGAATGAACCAGAGCAGATAAGAGAAATAAAAGTAAGGGAACAGCTCGGCAATAGTGACCATAATATAATACACTTTAAGATAATAATTGAGAAGGACATAAGTATGAAGAACACCAGGGTAATACATTGGAAAAAGCCGATTTTGAGGGGCAGAGAACAGAACTTGCAAAAATAAAATGTACAACAATATTGGAAAACAATGATGTAGAGCAGCAATGTAAAACATTTAAAAAAAAGTGTTCAACAGAGTTCAGGAAAAATACATTCAGCTAAAAAGCAAGAACAAATTAAACACGAATGAGACCTCATGGATGAATATAGACATTAGGGAAAAATTGAGGGTAAGGAAAGAAGCATACACTAAGGACATGAACAGCAGGGGAGAACATGAAATGGGAGAATATGAAGAGATTAGGAGAGAAGTAAAAAAAACAATTAGGAAGGCAAAAGGGAACTGTGAAATTAAATTATCAAGGAACATAAAACAAAATAGGAAAATATTCTACATGCACATGAATAAAAAAAAGGAAAGTCAGGATGGAAATAGAGCCACTACGGGATGGACGGGATAAAATCATAGGCAGAGATAGTGAAATACCAGAAATATTAAATAATTACTTTGCTTCAGTATTAATATCAGAAGATGAGATTAGAAATGATATAACCACATTTAAAGTAAAAAGAGGAGAAATATTAAATAAACTAATCAAACTCAAAGAGAATAAAAGCCATTGGTCCGGATGGATTATATCAGTGCATTTTAAAAGAATCTAGGGAGGGATAGCAGAGGCACTATTACACATATTTAATAATTAATTAGAAGAATGTGTAGTTGCTTGATCAACCTCACTGAATTCTTTGGAGAGGTAACACAGAGGGTAATGCAGTGGAAGTAATTTATCTAGATTTCCAAAAGGCCTTTGATAAGGTGCTATATAATGGCCCTGAAATTAGGTTCGGGAGCTTGCCGCGCATGCAAGCCCCCGATGTTCACTTACCCGGCGCGCTGACATTTTAATTCTGGCCCGCATTGCATTTCCTCTCACTGGCCAGCTTGAGGTCCTGCCGCGCTGTGTGTGCGTGACCCAGTGGCGTACTTAGTGCGATGAGCCGGCTGGGATCACGTGAGCACAGGGCAACCAATGGGAGGTTGCAAAAGTTCATTCATGAGTTTGACAGTAAGAGCTGTCAAACTCATGAAAACTCCTGGCCCCAAAACACTACTTAAACCTGAAAGAAAATTTAAAAAAAATTGCACTACTTAAATGAACCATAAAGAACTCTGAAAACTATTAAAAAAAATAATTTTAAAATTTGAAAAAAAAAATTTTATAAAAAATCGGGGCTAAAACTAAACTTACCTTACTGTAAATTCTTTAAAAGTAACAAACCTGTGGGAAAAAAAATTCTCAATTGTATAATAGACCACTTACCTGAAAAACTAAGTACTTACGTGTGGTTTTTCAATGCGTAAATACCGGAGGCCTTTACACATGCGTAACTCTCTAAAAATAGAGGAAATCCAAGTCGCACGCGCTGCCCGATACCATGCACGCGTTCAGCCTCTTAACCCCTTGGGTCAGAGGACAGGAAATGCCGGTTTTCAGCGCATGCGCTGTGCATGCTGAAAACCGGCAATTCCTCCGGGCACACGCGTGAGTACCCCGTCCTTACTCACGCATTGTGCCCGGAATTACTGGGCCATTAGATTAAAGAATAAAGAATCCGGGGACAATGGATAACTAGCTGGCTGAAAGACGGAAAGCAGAGAGTGGGGTGAAGGGTAGCTATTCAGAGTGGCAGAAGTTGGGGTCCTACAAGGATCAGTGCTGGGACCACAGTTGTTCAAAATTTATATTAATGATTTAAGACTTTGGAATCAAAAACACAATTTCTAAATTTGTGGATGACACCAAATTGAGGGGGGGGGGATAATCAATACTGAGGAGGATGGCAATAAATTACTCAAAAACATGAATAAACTTGCAGAAATGGCATATAATTAGCAAATAAATTTCAACACAGATAAGTGTGAGGTATTACATTTTGGTAAGAAAAATAATGAGGTCACATATTACTTACAAAATAAGAATCTCAAAGGAGTAGAGGAACAAAGGGATCTCGAAGTACAAATACACAATTCACTAAAAATAGTGACACAGGTTAATAAGGCCATAAAAAATGCAAACAAAGCACGACAGATTACTTCTAGAGGGTTAGAATTGAAAAGCAGAGAAGTTATGTTAAACTAGTAATGAACCCTGGCTAGACCACACTAGAACCATTTTTGGACTCTACGTGAATCAAGGGATGTGGGGATCGGGCGGGAAAGTAGAGTTGAGGTTGAAGATCAGCCATGATCTTATTGAATGGCGGAGCAGGCTCAGAGAGCTGTATGGCCTACTCCTGCTCCTAATTCTTATGTTCTTAGAAAGTTCCAAAGATTCACAACTCTTTGAATGAAGACACTTCTCATCTCAGGCCTAAATGGGTGACCCTTTATTCTGAGACTGTGATCCCTGGTTCTAGACTCCCCAGCCAGGGGAAACATCTTCCCAGCATTTACCCTATCAAGCCCTTTAAGAATTTTATGTTTCAATGAGATCACCTCTCATTCTTGTAAACTCCAGGGAATATAGGCCTAGTCTACTCAATCTCTCCTCATAGGACAATCCCCTTACCCCAGAAATCAGTCCAGTGAATCTTTGTTGGATTCCCTCTAAGGCAAGTTTGTCCTTCCCTATGTACGGAGACCAAATCTGTACACCGTACTCCAGATGTTGTCTCACCAGGGCCCTATATAATTGTAGTAAGACTTCTTCACTCTTATACTCCAGTCCCTTTGTAATAAAGGTTATTATACCATTTGCTTTCCTAATTGCTTGCTATTCCTGCATGTTAAATTTGTGTACAAAGACACCCAGGTTCCTCTGAACACCAACATTTCCCAGTCTCTCACCATTTAAAAAATACTCTGCTTTTCTATTTTTCATACCAAAGTGGATAACTTAACACTTCTCCACATTATATTCCATCTGCCATGTTGGTACCAATGACATAGATAGGACAAGGAAGGAGGTTCTGCTGAGGGAGTTTGAGCAGCTAGGGGCCACATTAAAAAGCAGAACCACAAGGGATTATTACCTGAGCCACGAGCGAATTTGGCTAGGACAAATAAAATTAGAGAGTTAAATGCGTGACTCAAAGACTGGTGTGGGAGAAATGGGTTTTGCTTCCTGGGACACTGGCACCAGTACTGGGGCAGGAGGGAGCTGTTCCGTTGGGACGGGCTTCACTTGGCCAGTGCTGGACTAGAGTCCTGGCGGATCAAATAACTAGGGCTGTAGAGAGGGCTTTAAACTAACTAGTGGGGGGGAGGTTCCTAGAGAGCAAATAATAAAAATGACAACAGAGAAGGTCATAGACTTAGGTAGCGGTGGGGAAATTGAAAACCAGAGTGTGTCAGGAAGGGGCAGAAGGTATGGAGTAAAAGGTAATGTAATAAAAAGGGCAAAAGCAGGAACTAAGTGTCACAAAACATCTTTGAAAGTTCTCTATCTGAATGCACGTAGCATTCGTAACAAAATAGACGAGTTAATGGCACAAATAACTACATATGGGTATGATCTTGTGGCCATTACAGAAACATGGCTGCAGGGTGACAATGCCTGGGAATTAAACATACCAGGTTATTTAACGATCAGGAAGGACAGGCAGGAAGGAAGGGGAGGTGGGGTGGCTATGTTAATAAAGGAAGGAATCACTGTAATACAGATAAATGATATTGGGTCAAAAGATCAGGATAATGAAACAGTTTGGGTGGAGTAAGGAATAATAAGGGGGAAAAAACACTAGTGGGCGTAGTCTATAGGCCTCCGAACAGTGGCAACTCTGTTGGACGGAGTATCAATCAGGAAATAGTTGAGGCTTGTAATAAGGGAACATCTATAATTATGGGGGATTTTAACCATCATAATAATTGGACAAATCAAATTGGGCAGGGCTGCCTTGAGGATGAGTTCATTGAGTGTATTAGGGATGGGTTTCTTGAGCAGTATGTAACTGAACCGACCAGGGGGCAAGCAACCTTAGATCTGGTCCTGTGTAACGAAACAGGATTAATTAAAAATGTCCTAGTAAAGGATCCCCTTGGAATGAGTGACCATAACATGGTTGAATTCCATATTCAATTAGAGGGTGAGAAGGTTGGATCTCAAACAAGCGTGCTAAGCTTGAATAAAGGAGACTATGAAGGTATGAGAGTGGAATTGAGTAGAGTGGATTGGGAAAATAGATTAAAGGTTAAGACGATACATGATCAGTGGTGTACATTTAAGGAGTTATTTTACAACTTCCAAAAAATATATATTCCACTGAGGAGAAAAGGGTGTAAAAGAAAACACAGCCATCCGTGGCTAAGTAAAGAAATTAAGGATAGTATTCGACTAAAAACAAGGGCATATAAGGTAGCCAAATCTAGTGGGAGGATAGAGGATTGGGAAAACTTTAAAAGACAGCAAAAAATAACAAAAAGATTGATTAAGAAAGGGAAGATAGATTATGAAAGTAAATTAGCAAAAAATATAAAAACAGATAGTAAGAGTTTTTATAGTTATGTAAAAAGAAAAAGGGTGGCTAAAGTAAATGTTGGTCCCTTAGAGGATGAGACCGGGAAATTAATGGTAGGAAATATGGAGATGGCAAAAACACTGAATGAATATTTTGTATCAGTCTTTACAGTAGAAGACACTAAGAATATCCCAATACTGGACAAACAGGGGGCTATGGGGGGGAGGAGCTAAACACGATCAAAATCACTAAGGAAGTGGTACTCGGTAAAATAATGGGACTCAAGGCGGATAAATCACCTGGACCTGATGGCTTGCATCCTAGGGTCTTGAAGGAAGTGACGGTAGGGATTGTGGATGCATTGGTAATAATTTTCCAAAACTCCCTGGACTCAGCAACGGTCCCGGCAGACTGGAAAACTGCTAATGTAATGCCCTTATTTAAAAAGGGCAGTAGACAGAAGGCTGGAAACTATAGACCGGTTAGCCTAACATCTGTGGTAGGTAAAATATTGGAGTCCATTATTAAGGAGACAGTAACAGGACATTTGGATAATCATAATTTAATAGGACAAAGTCAGCATGGTTTTATGAAGGGGAAGTCATGTTTGACAAATTTGCTGGAGTTCTTTGAGGATGTAACATATAGGGTAGATAAAGGGGAACCAGTGGACGTAGTGTATTTAGACTTCCAAAAGGCATTTGACAAGGTGCCACACAGAAGATTATTGCTTAAGATGGTGGCATAGTGGTTAGCACTGTTGCCTCACAGCGCCATGGACCCGGGTTCGAATCCGGCCCCGGGTGACTGTCTGTGTGGAGTTTGCACATTCTCCCCGTGTTTGCGTGGGTTTCCTCCGGGTGCTCCGGTTTCCTCCCACAGTCCAAAGATGTGCGGGTTAGGTTGATTGGCTATGATAAATTGACCCTTAGTGTTAGGGGGATTAAATACGTGGGGTTACGGGGATAGGGTGGGATATGTGTTGGTGTAGGGGTTGCAAGGATCGGGTGGGATATGTGTCGGTGCAGGCTCGATGGGCCGAAATGGCCTCTATCTGCACTGTGGGGTTTCTGTGATTCTGTGAAGATAAAAAATCACGGGATTGGGGGTAATATTCTGGCATGGATAGAGGATTGGCTATCTAACAGAAGGCAGAGAGTTGGGATAAATGGTTCATTCTCAGACTGGCAATCAGTAACTAGTGGTGTTCCACAGGGGTCAGTGCTGGGTCCCCAACTCTTTACAATCTATATTAACGATTTGGAGGAGGGGACCGAGTGTAACATATCAAAGTTTGCAGATGATACTAAGATGGGAGGGAAAGTAGTGAGTGAGGAGGACATAAAAACCTGCAAGGGGACATAGACAGGCTAAGTAAGTGGGCAGAGATTTGGCAGATGGAATACAATACTGGAAAGTGTGAGGTTATGCACTTTGGCAGGAAAAATCGTAGAGCAAGTTATTATCTTAATGGCAAGAAACTGGAAAGTACTGAAGTACAAAGGGATCTGGGGGTCCTGGTGCACAAAACTCAAAAGGTTAGTATGCAGTTGCAGCAAGTGATTAAGAAGGCCAATGGAATGTTGGCTTTCATTGCTCGGGGGATAGAATATAAAAATATGAGGTATTGCTTCAGTTGTACAAGGTATTGGTGAGACCGCACCTGGAATACTGCGTACAGTTTTGGTGTCCATACTTAAGAAAGGACATACTTGCTCTCGAGTCAGTACAAAGAAGGTTCACTCGGTTAATCCCGGGGATGAGGGGATGGACATATGAGGAGAGGTTGAGTAGATTGGGACTCTACTCATTGGAGTTCAGAAGAATGAGAGGCGAGCTTATTGAAACATATAAGATTGTGAAGGGGTTGGATCGGGTGGGTGCGGGGAGGATGTTCCCGATGATGGGTGAAACTAGAACTAGGGGGCATAGTCTTAGAATAAGGGGCTGCTCTTTCAAGACTGAGATGAGGAGGAACTACTTCACTCAGAGGGTGGTAGGTCCATGGAATATGCTGCCCCAAAAAGCTGTAGAACCTACATCATTACATAAATTTAAAACAGAAATAGACAGTTTCCTAGAAGTAAAGGGAATTAAGGGTTATGGGGAGCGGACAGGAATTTGGACATGAGTCGAGGTTCGGATCGGTCATGGCCCTGTGGGTAGCGAAGCGGGCCCAGGGGCCGTGTAGCCTGATCCTGCTCCTATTTCGTGTGTCTAATTCTGTTTGATTCAGGAGATGGTTCTGTGATAGTGGATTGGCGGTTAGGATCAGATCAGACATGATCTTATTGAATGGCGGAGCAGGCTCGAGGGGCCGATTGGCCTACTCCTGCTCCTATTTCTTATGTTCTTATGTTCTTGCCCACTCACTTAACTTGTCTATATTCCTTTGCAACCTGTTTGCATCCTGCTCACAGCTTACTTTTCCACCTAACTTTGTATCTTCAGCAAATCTGGATACATTACACTCGGTCCCCTCATTTAAGTCATTGATATAGATTGTAAGTAGCTGAGGCCCAAATACTGACCCTTGTTGTACCCCACTAGTTACAGCCTGCCAATCCAAAAATTACCCGTTTATTCCTACTCTCTGTTTTCTGTCCGTTAAGCAATTTTTAATCCATGCAATTTTTAATCCATGCTAACATATTAGATTAAAGAGTTGGTGTAGGGGGGAGGGTTTTACTTTCCTGGATCACTGGGCCTGCTTCAGGGAAAGGTGGGACTTGTACAAGTCGGACGGGTTGCACCTGAACCAGAGCGGGACAAATATCCTTGCGGGGAGGTTTGCTAGCACTGTTGGGGGGGTTTTAAACTAACTTGGCAGGGGGATGGGATACAGAGGGGAGCTGAAATAGGGGGGGATGTACTGCCAATTATAGAGAAAAATACAAGTCAGCTTGGTAGACAGGGCAAATATATAAGGGCAAGGCTGGATGGCATCTATTTTAATGCAAGGAGTCTTGCAAATAAGGTGGATGAACTGAAGGTGTTGATAAACACATGGGAGTATGATATTGTTGCTATCACGGAGACATGGTTGAGGGAAGGGCAAGACTGGCAGCTCAATATTCCGGGGTACAGAATCTTCAGGCGAGACAGAGGGGGAGGTATAAGAGGAGGGGGTGTCGCAATATTAATTAAGCAGTCAATTACTGCAGTAAGGAGGGATGATATATTAGCAGGGTCCTCTAATGAGGCCATATGGGTGGAGCTTAAAAACAAAAAGGGGGCAAGCACTTTGCTGGGAGTGTACTATAGGCCTCCAAACAGTCAGGGGGAGATAGAGGAACAGATATGTAGGCAAATCTCAGAGAAATGTGCAAATAATAGGGTAATAATAATGGGGGATTTCAACTTCCCCAATATTAACTGGGATAGTCAGAGTGTGAAAGGCTCAGAGGGTGTAGAATTCTTAAAGTGCATCCAGGAGAGCTTTTTGAGCCAGCATGTAGAAAGTCCTACAAGAGAGGGGGCGGTACTGGACCTAATTCTAGGGAATGTGGCCGGCCAAGTGGAAAAAGTGCTAGTAGGTGAGCACTTTGGTGATAGTGACCATAATATGGTAAGATTTAAGGTGGTCATGGAAAAGGACAGGGATGGGCCGGAAATAAAGGTTCTAAATTGGGGGAAGGCCGATTTTAATAGGACAAGGCAGGATCTGGGCAAAATGGACTGGGCTCAGCTACTTGTAGGAAAATCCGCATCGGAGCAATGGGAGGCTTTCAGAAGGGAGATTGAGATCATACAATGGCAACATGTTCCCGTAAAGGTCAAGGGTGGTTCCAAAAACCACAGGGAACCTTGGATGTCAGGGGATATACGAGAATGGATTAGGAAAAAAAGGAGGGCTTTTGGTAGATACAAAAGGCTAAAGACGGAGGAAGCCCAAGAGGAGTACAAAAAGTGCAGGGGGATACTTAAAAAAGAAATTAGGAGATCAAGGAGGGGCCATGAAATAACACTGGCGAGCAAAATAAAGGAAAATCCGAAGATGTTTTATAAGTATATTAAGGGTAAGAGGATAACTAGGGAAAAAATAGGGCCCATTAGGGACAAAAGTGGCAATCTGTGTGTGGAGCCGGAAGATGTAGGAGGGGTTCTAAATGAATTTTTTGCATCTGTTTTCACTATGGAGAAGGACGATGTAGACATAGAAATAGGGCGGGGGGACTGTGATATGCTCGAACATATTAACATCGAGAGGGAGGAGGTATTGGCGGTTTTAGCTGGCCTAAAAATGGATAAATCCCCAGGCCCGGATGAAATGTATCCCAGGCTGCTGTGTGAGGCAAAGGAGGAGATTGCGGGGGCTCTAACACATATATTCAGGACCTCTCTGGCCACAGGGGATGTGCCAGAGGACTGGAGAACCGCTAATGTAGTACCATTATTCAAGAAGGGTAGTAGGGAAAAACCGGGGAACTACAGGCCAGTGAGCCTAACATCAGTGGTAGGAAAATTATTGGAAAAAATCCTGAGGGACAAAATTTGTCTCCACTTGGAGAGGCAAGGATTAATCAGGGATAGTCAACATGGCTTTGTCAAGGGAAGATCATGTCTGACTAATTTGATTGAATTTTTTGAGGGGGTGACTAGGTGCGTGGATGAGGGTAACGCAGTGGATGTGGTATACATGGATTTCAGTAAGGCCTTCGATAAAGTCCCGCACAGGAGACTGGTCAAGAAGGTAAGAGCCCATGGAATCCAGGGTGCCTTGGCACATTGGATACAAAACTGGCTTAGTGGCAGAAGGCAGAGGGTGATGGTCGAAGGTTGTTTTTGTGACTGGAAGCCTGTGGCCAGTGGGGTACCACAGGGATCGGTGCTGGGTCCCTTGCTGTTTGTGGTCTACATTAATGACTTGGATATGAATGTAAAAGGTATGATCAGTAAGTTCGCGGATGATACAAAAATTGGTAGGGTGGTAAATAGCGAGGAGGGTAGCCTCAGTCTGCAGGACGATATAGATGGGTTGGTCAGATGGGCGGAACAGTGGCAAATGGAATTTAACCCGGAAAAGTGCGAGGTGATGCACTTTGGGGGGACTAACAAGGCAAAGGAATACACAATGAATGGAAAGACCCTAGGCAAGACGGAGGGTCAGAGGGATCTGGGTGTGCAAGTACACAGATCCCTGAAGGCGGCGGAACAGGTGGATAAGGTGGTAAAAAAGGCATATGGGATACTTGCCTTCATTAGCCGAGGCATTGAATATAAGAGCAAGGAGGTTATGATGGAGCTGTATAAAACACTGGTTAGGCCACAGCTGGAATACTGTGTGCAGTTCTGGTCGCCACACTACAGGAAGGATGTGATCACGTTAGAGAGGGTGCAGAGGAGGTTCACCAGGATGTTACCAGGGCTGGAGCGCTTCAGCTATGAAGAGAGACTGGGCAGATTGGGTTTGTTTTCCTTGGAGCAGAGGAGGCTGAGGGGGGACATGATTGAGGTGTACAAAATTATGAGGGGCATAGATAGGATGGATGCTGAGGAGCTTTTTCCCTTAGTAGAGGGGTCAATAACTAGGGGGCATAGATTCAAGGTAAAGGGCAGGAGGTTTAGAGGGGATTTGAGAAAGAACTTTTTCACCCAGAGGGTGGTTGGAGTCTGGAACTCACTGCCTGAAAGGGTTGTGGAGGCAGAAACCCTCACAACATTTAAGAAGCATTTGGACGTGCACTTGAAATGCCATAGCATACAAGGCTACGGGCCAAATGCTGGAATATGGGATTAGATTAGACAGGGCTTGATGGCCGGCGCGGACACGATGGGCCGAAGGGCCTCTATCCGTGCTGTATTACTCTATGACTCTATGACTCTATTATCCCAAATTCCATGAGTCCTAATTTTGTGTCATAACCTCTTGTATGGCACCTTATCAAATGCTTTTTGAAAATCCAAATACACTACATCCATTGGTTTCCCCTTATCTAACCTGCTAGTTGCAACCTCATAAAACTCCAACAGACTTGTCAAACATAACTTCCCTTTCGTTTATCTGTTGGTGCAAACTGGTTTAGCTTTGCTCTGATGCTGCTGTTACTGTGTAAATGCAGCCTGAATTAAATGTCAGGACCCAACATGACACCAGGCAAAACAGAATAGAACTCTCAAGAGCAGAAAATCTTTCTCTGTTTCACCTCAGAGTTTGTTGAGTCCTAATATACACTGCAAATTTAGAACTGATGTGATTTCAGCATCTTGCCCATGCTAAACATATGGGGGTAGATCTTGACTTTTGTGTGATAGTGTAAAACGGTTCATACCGAGTCAGTAGCCCATTTTACATCTTTCCCAATTATTATTTCCATTGGCTTCAGTGTGAAGGAATATGCCATATTTCAGAAAAATACACCATCATATGAACAGAATTCTGATTTTATTAATACATGATATACTGGGTTTAAAAATCTAAAGCCTCAACAACACAAGCTGTGTAAACAGGCATCTGAGACGGGATGGTTTGATAACACAAAAGTTGTAAACACCACAAGCTTTTGAAATGGGAATTGGTTAAAAATACTAAAACAATGGCCCTATTGAAATAGCAGTTTGGTGCTTCCAGAAGGTCTGGAGTTTGGGAGAAACATAATAGAATGATCCAAGTAAAGTGCTAAAAACTAACACTTCGAACAGGAACACAGAATATTAAAAAACCATGTGTCTTTGTAAAAGTAACATCAAATGAAACAGGAAACATGATATAATATAACAAAGGAAAACAAACACCCTAGTTGAAGTGTCTTTAATTTACATGTTGTAAATATGATACCAATAGAACACTTTGAAGATATGACTTCAATAGATGCACCAAGCAATCACATGGTTTTTGTATTGAACTTGGAACACCACGGAGACAGGAGTCTGTGGTTGTAACCAGTTAAGGTGGTTTTAGAATTAAATGGAAGACCTACGATTAGAATGCCATCAAAGAGATAAATTTGTAACAACAATTTTATATGGTAAGTTTTTGGAATACCTAAAGGTAGAGACATAATTATGCATGTAGCAGCTAAATTGACAGTAAGAATAGAAAAAAAACCAACAGGAGGATGACTAGAGATAATTAGCTGACATCGACAGAAAACTTCAAAGAATATACCACTAAAAAAAAGGTATAAAAATAGAGCTTTCCAGATAGACAGTCAGAAGTCGCTGAAAAGGGGCAAAATTATTCTCTCACTCTATAGAGGCATCTCTGTAAGTTTTTAATTCTTTGAGTCTTGGGGATCAAAAAGGTATTTTTAATTTGATTTTGGTGGATATTCTGGCTTAGAAATAATAAGAATTGTATAAATGTAATGAAGTTAAGATTTGAGAATAAGGATCTCTGAGAATAAATAAATGTAAGCTATTTGCTTTTGAATTGTTAAAGTTGTGATTGACTCAACAGCTGTTAACTATATGTCGGCTCTTAAATAAATCTATATATTTTTAGAATTGTCTCAAGTAGTATTTCTGTATCAAACTCGCAAACTTAATTTCTGTACACACTTTTGTGAGGAGTTGCAGAATTCTGGGGGGTATTCCGGACCCTCATAATATCCGGAAGGTTACAGTCTAGTTAAACTTATTAAGAGTGCTATACAAAGGATGGTAACATCTTTACTTTAGGGAGAGATAGTGTGGACCTTAAGACCCATTTAAGCATCTTATAGAATTTGGCTATCTTTAACTTTAGTTGAAGGTGAACGTCTGGGGAATACGCCTGATCTGGGGTAGCCCGAAAAGGGCTAGGACTAATAATTATCCCTTCATCAGGAGATCAGCAGTGTGAGGAAAATGATCGGGAGTGAGAGGGGCATTCGGGAGAGGGAGGGGAAGTGATCAGAAGAGGGACAAGCGGAGACTGGCAACAGTCTTCAGCACTGCATTGAGCCAAGAGGAGCACTCCTGCCCCTCCCGGCTCCACATTCACGCAAGTCATTTTTACCAATCTTGCCATTTGGTGGTGGCCTCCAGTGGTCCATTTAAGGACATCTATATAGGTCGCATGTAGACGTAGTTTTCCTGCCGGCATCAACAAGTATTAGGACCATTACTTGCATATGCAAAGTCCTCCAGCCTGTTTCAAGCGCGGCCTTGGATGCCTATTGTTTTGCCTATATCAATATGGCGGGCGGCGCACATCTGGCTTCTAATGACCATGTGCTTCCTGCCCGCCATATTGGAGGCTTTGTCACCTGTTTATTGCGTGAAAAAAGAGTTTTGTGTCTGTTGGAATATGGACCCCGGTTAATTCAGCTTCTGAAAGAAGTCCATGTTTCATTCATTCGATAGAGGGAAAAATTTGGTTTGTATCATTAGAGAGAAAAACAGAGAGACAGAGTTCATTTAGCAACAGATGTTGTTTTGCAACAACCATCCTTTGATATTCATAATAGAGTGTTTAAGTTACAAATATTATGCTCACCATAGTAAGGCCACAATGTTTTTCTGTGTGTTGTTGATGTAGACTTGTGTCTCTGGACTATGCAGTAGCCAGAGATGACCATATTAGGCAATGCCTGCTCCAGTTTGATAAGAAAACAGTGTATAAATGTGAGCTTTTTCCTTTGTTCAGTAACACGGAGATACCCATGGTATACATGCTCTATCTGTGACTATACTCTGCTTATAAATTACTTTTTATCCTGAAGTTAAAGAATAAAATGATTATAACCAGAAGACTGAATTCATTACTACTCAAGTGAACAAACAGAAGTTTGCTTTAAGGCAACAGTGCCATTGAATTTCTAGGCCACTATGACTGAGAGTAAAGAGAAACAGACAAAGATAAAGTGAGAGATTGGATGTGGAGATCTGTAGGAAATAGAGCTTGTAAATTTTTGTCAGATTAATTAAGGCCAGGATTGGATTCAGTTGTGATGGTTTCTATGGTTGAATAGCTTGCCTGCAGTCACTGCTTCGGCCCACACATAAATGAAGGGCACTTGGGCAAGGTACGGAGGGACAACCAGCACCTGTGGAACAATGCTTCATAAGTCAGGATATACTGGTAGGAGAGTGGAAAATTGAAGTTAAGCTAAACAAATCTTTGCTTTTGATTTTTTCTCTCGGAATAAAGCCCTCTATAAGAAACAAAATCAGATTCTTGGAAAGTTTTGAAAAATAAAGAAAAAATCAATGAAAATGACAGAGTAACATAATTGGTCAGTCAGCACTTCAAGCGTAAAAAAGGAGAACAAGAAATTTCAATCTGTCACACATCTCTAGTAATAGATTGAAATATGAATCGTCTTCAAAGTGAGACAGTGTGCTGTCCAAAAATGACAACACAGCTCTATAGCGGCTATAGGTATTGCCCGAGACAAAGGCCACGTCTGTTGTTTAGACCTTATCAAAGTGTAATTGTACCTCAACATAGCTCTTACATTGCACCCAAATGTATGACATACGACTTATCCTTCTGGTGTGATCTGATTAAAAAGGCCTCTTAAAACCATCAAAAAGATTCAGTGACAGATCAAGCCAGCTGTTTCATTTTTCTTTTCTTTTCTGTAACCAAATCTTTTTTTTAATCATCGACAACAGATTAAATTCACAGCTCAGTTTCACACTTCAAAAAGTCTCAAGTTTCTGTCATTGTGCAGTACCACTGTCGTGAAGCCGACACAATTTCAATGTTTCATCTGAGAGTTACAAAGCCACCTGTGATGCAGGACATGTAGATTGATACAATGAAGGGGGTGCAAAATAAATATAGTCCTACAATTAATCAACACAGTCACTGTACACGACTGCATAGATAACTGTATAAGGGTACATTTTTTCTGTACTATAATAACTTATGAAGTAATAAAAACAGAAAATAAGATTACCTTCACTTTTTCAAAGGATCTTTGTGAGTTCTATCTGCTGTTTAACTCTAAATCTGGTTTTTCCCCTCCTTTTTTTCTTGGTGAGCGCCCAGCTACCTGTGTTCACCGTTTCAGATGCTTTGCTCGTAACTGTTCCAAGCTTCCTGGGAGACGGTGCTCGGAAGAAGGTGAGCAAGTTTTTCAAAGCAACATCTTTGAAGTATAGAGTAAAATGTAGCAGCAGAAACATAGTGGTGTGCAGATAGGTTTGTGTGGCTTCCAGATGGCCCATCTGTTGCATAAAGCTGGGGAACACTGTAATTAAGTGGTAAAGTGGCCTGTAATTACTCTCAGCCATAAAGTGTGATTATTTTAAAACACAACAAAAGGCCGCATTGTGAAACATTTATGGGCTTGAAAATATTTAGTTTCACCACATTGTGAGCAATTCTTTGAGCCATAAACATAAATACAGATGGTGGTACAATCCCCACAAATTAGAGAAAAAAACCTTCTGTTATGAAAAATTCAGATTTTGAGAAGCTTTTCATTGCACCTATCAATCTGCCCGTTGTAGTCTCGCTCCCTTCAATGCAAGCACAAGCGATGCAATGAGGGCTGTCGCTATCACCTTGTTTATATTATCATAATGAGTTGATACACTACACCATCTGGATCTAAACATCCTGGGGCCAACAATTCTCACTGTTGTTGGCAAAATAGGAGCTTTGCGCAAGCACATCTCAATTTTGGATTTTATGCTCGGTCCCATTTCCGATAGATCTACACCACCTATTCTGGCTTGTCTGAGAAGGCCCAATTCTTCTGCAAGCCCATTCACCACCACACAAATGCCAATGAGATGGTATGGTGTAAGTGGACAGAATTCTCATTATTTCTTGCCCCACTAGATATGATTTCCATTGATGTAACTTACTAACAGATAGTGAGTGTAACCTTGTCAGAATCAAATCCGCCCAGTGGAAGTGACCTATTTAAAGGGGTTGACAACTGTCAACAAGGGCAGACATCGATGACGAAGTCCAACACCGCCTTCAGTGTGCCAGTGCAGCCCTCAGTCGCCCGAGGAAGAGAGTGTTTGAAGACCAGGATCTCAAACCCGGCACCAAGCTCATGGTCTACAGAGCAGTAGTGATACCCGCCCTCCTGTATGCCTCAGCGACATGGACCATGTACAGCAGGCACCTCAAAGCACTGGAGAGGTACCACCAACGCTGCCTCCGCAAGATCCTGCAAATCCATTGGCAGGATAGGCGCACCAACGTCCGTGTTCTCGCTCAGGCCAACATCCACAGCATCGAAGCTTTGACCACGGTTGATCTGCTCCGATGGACGGGTCATATTGTCCGCATGCCCGATACGAGACTCCCAAAAAAAACACTCTACTTGGAGCTCCAACACAGTAAGAGAGCCCCAGGTGGACAGAGGAAATGCTTCAAAGGACACCCTCACAGCCTCCTTGAAAAAGTGCAGCATCCCCACCGACACCTGGGAATCCTTGGCCCAAGACCGTACAAACTGGAGGAGAAGCATCTGAGAAGGCGCTGAACACCTCAAGTCTTCACCGGGAGCAAGCGGAAGCCAAGTGAAAACAGCAGAAGGAGCGCATGTCAACCCAAGCATCTTCAACCACCATCTGCACCACCTGTGACAGAGACTGTAGGTCCCGCATTGGTCTCATCAGTCACCTGAGAACTCATTTTTAATGTGGAAGCAAGTCATCTTCGGTTCCGAGGAACTGCCTAAGAAGAAGTGAGTGTAACCGTGTCAGAATCAAATCTGCCCAGTGGAAGTGACCTATTTAAAGGGGTTGACAACCCATATAAGTTTTGTCTGTATCTCAGGTTTGCCCGGATATTTTAGGATTTATTTTCTTGCTTCGGGAGCTAAAGAGCAATATTAACAGAATTAGGTTAACACAAGCATTTCAAGGATCTCTCAGCCAAGGTGGCACCTGAGAGCGGATGGATCAGGAAGACAAGTACCAAAAGGATCCAGTAACATGGGAGGATGGAGTTGTAAGGGGCTGTTTACAAGAAGGGCTTGTCAGGGGAGTTTCAAACACAAGTTCCAGCTAGAAGTTTTAGAGAGGCCTTTGAACCACGGTGCACTGCAAATGAAGACTTGTCAATCCACTTAAGAAAAGAGTGTAATAAAAACAGAAAATGCTGAAAATACTCAGCAGGTCAGGCAGCATCTTATCAAGAGAGAAACAGAGTTAATGGGCTGGATATTTACTGGGGTGGGTTGTGTAGGCAGGGGCGCGGGGTGAGGGGGTGAGGTGGGTGCAGAGTTCCGAATGGGAAAACCGGATGTTTGGGTTTCCCCACATCCCGCGGATGGACCTGTCAGCCAACCAATGGTGGGAGTATGGGGGGCAGGGTAGTTGGAGGCATGAGGTCATGTGATGAAAACTCCAGGCGTTTTAGCGTGCAGCTTTTAGCCCTGACAGGTTTCCCGCCCAGAAGTCAGCTTGATTGACAGGCTTGGCTTCCAGTCGGGCAGGGAGCACTCCAAAGGAGGTCGCAGGACCAGGTAGGTCCAATTCCCAACCCCAGTGGGGGGGGGTCCAATCCCGAAAGGGGGTCCAATCCCCGACCCCAGGAGGGGGCGATCTGGGGGTGGGGGGGGGGTGGGTTTGTATGGTGGGGTGTCTAATGGTGGGGGAGTTTGGGGGGCTGGGAAGAAGCACTCCTGCTCCTCCTACCAACAAGGAGTGCTCCCTGAGGCTATCCTTGCCTCACTGCAGCTCAGCACAGTAAAATCTGCAAATCTGAAGCTTCCAGCTTCATCCACATACTTAAAATGCCAACCCGCCTTTTTGGGCTCATGAACAGCACTGGAATTTCCATCCTCACACTGGTGGGCTCCCTCTTAATGGTGGGAGTCCTGCCAACAACCCGCTGTGTGTATGGAATGAGCAACGACCCAGGAAGATGGATCGCAGCATTGCAGATAGGGAGGGGTGGGTGGATATCCCACACTGCTGGAACTCTTCCGTAAAGAGAAGAATCCCTCCCGTAATATCACAAATAATGACTCCGATTTCCACGGGCCTTCTGGTGCCCTTCTGCTCTTTTCCCAATGTGAGTGTGACATAGGTTTGCCAACCCTCCAGGATTGCCCAAGAGTCTCCAGGGATTACATGTTATTCCCGAGGGCACTGCTACGAGTAACCCAGGAAAAAACATCACACGGAAAATATATATTTTTTTTACATTTTCTTTGAACACTTTTGTTTATTAGTTATGAAAATATCGGACATGGGGAAACAAGACTGTTGACTGACGATGAAGAATCATTAAATCGTGTATTGAAGAGTCTATTCACTTTCCAATTGGCATTGGAAGGTGGTGCCCCGCGAGGATGGACCTGTTGGCCAACCAATGGCGAGAGTGTGGGGGCAGGGTAGTTGGAGGCATGAGGTCATGTGATGAAACCTCCAGGGATATGTCCAACCAGAGATGGTAACCCTAGTGTGGTGGCACATCCGGGATTTATGCTGGAGCCAACGCACACTCCAAACAAGGTCACCTGCATCAGAGGGAGTGCAGCCAGAGAGAGGGGGCTTCCCAGGTAGGCTGGGGATCTCCCTGGCTGGAAAATTCCTCGCCCCAGCCCGGGAGCCACCAGCATCCTGGTATGCTCATTGACAAGAGCCATATGGTCCTGTTGGCTGGTGGAAGTGGAGAGTCTGATGGTCCCATGCAGCCTGGGACCGGCTTTTTCAATGCACAATTTTGCTCATGCGTGAAACTTCGAATGGGCCGCGCAGCCTGTTAAAGGGACAGCGCACACAAATTTAAAATTAGGGAGAACATTGGTGCAAACGACCTGAGGGTCGCTCAGATAGGACCCAAGACATTTTTAAGGGCCTACCAGCCAAAGTGACCCAAGTGCAGTCACTCTGACCACTGACACCTGCTGGACACCCAGCGGAGGTCACAAAAGTTCATGAACAAACTTTTCTTTTTTGGGGCCAGCAGAGCAGGAATGGCTCTCCAGGCTCTGGAGGGAAAGTCTGGGCCGCTGGCACATGGGCTCCACCCCCCCCCCACCCTTCACACCCGCAGAACTCTGCTGAATCCCCATTCCCCCCCCCCACCCCACCAATCGCGGCCGACTTGAGTGCTGGCGGGTGGTCTCTGGGTCGCCCAATCTTTCCCTGCCGGCAGCAGACCATCTACCGCTTTGTGCCTGCTACCAGCCCCAATCATTAATTTCAGCTTGACTGCTGCCCATTATGAGGCTCTTCAATTAGTTGTATTGTTGTTCCCCTAACTCTCTTTAAAATTTGTATTGTAAGTCTCATTTTACATGTCCCCTTTTTCAGTGCCTTTTATTCTACTGAAGTCTTGTAAAGGCTTCAATTACAGTCAGCGTTCTGATAAATTAGCGGACAATATGTAGCTACTTTAGCTGCCATATGAACACTGTGTAGCGTGCGGAGAAAGGGTAACAATCCTCCTAACTTTAAAAATAACGACAATCTTTCAATAACAAAGCCAATGAAAGCTCTTAATACAAGTCAGTGCTGAAAATATATATACCACTGGAAAATAACAACAACAAAATAAGGTTAAAGAGCCTCAGATCCCTCAGAACTCCTTCGTTCTTGGAAATTGCCTTAGGCAACTGGGCATTGGCAGGATCAGCCCAAGTTTATACTAAATGGATAGAAATTTGTACTCGGCTTCATTTCAATGGATTTCAGTATTTAACTGAATTCATGGATGCTTATTGGAGAGACAATTTCAATCCAGTCTAAAAGACTTGCCAGAAAGCTACATTTAGCACTAAAGTATACAGATCCGGCTATGTGGGAGATTTTTCCAGTACCCCAAGTCCAGTACCAATGGCCTTCGTGTCCAGAAAATACACCCTGTTTAATACCGCAATAAAGATATGATCCTAATAAACTGCCTTGTAAAGCTAATTAGTCACACATCCTGACCAGGCCTCAGGATGTAAAATGTTAGTTTTGCTGATTGCACAAATGACCACAAAAATAATCCAGTTAACCATCCGACCCTGTCAAACCCATAATCAATGCAAATCACCGCAGCCCCTATGATGTTATGCAAGCAGTTGTAAAAATATCCTTTTGATTTTATTTTTGTGAAAGAAAACAGACAATTCTGGAGATGCTAGTTCATAGTAAAGGAGATGTCCCTCTTGAACAGGGCTTTCTCATCACTGAAATTACATGCATATGCTCAGCTTATGTCGTAGCCGACATTAGATTTTCTCTCATTGATTTCCTGTTCCATTTCCTATCAGAAATGCTCTTTGTGAGTGTATAATATCATGATAAATTAGTGAATTTTCTGACCAGACTGATACTATGGCCCCGATATTAACTCGGAGACGCGTTGGGAGCGGAAAGGGAGTGGGTCCGACATCGTGTGGGAAACCCGGAAAAAAGTTCAGCGCGCACAATAGTGGCTTTTTTATCTCAGCCAGTTCATTATTACTGAGGGGTTTGCCATCCAATGTACAGCAGCAGGTGTGATGTGGACACGTATAATGTGATCTCAACTCCAGTATTTAAAGGGCCAAACCAAAGATGGAATTTGGAGGAGTTTGGAGTTGTAAACAGCAGAAGAGGAAGTTCCCGATGGGCCAAGGCATTGCCCGCTTCAGTGATGTCTCTCTTGATGTGCTGCTGGGGGCTGTAAAGAGATACTCTTCCCCAGTCATGGGAGGAAGAAACTTACTGCTGACACCAAGAAAGCATGGCTGGAGGTGGCCAAGGAGGTGAGCAGCAGGAGCATGTGATACATTTTGGCAGAAGGCATTTTGGCAGAAGGAACAGGGAGAGGCAATATACACTTAATGGCCCAGTAATTCCTGTCACAACGCGTGAGTAAGGACAGGGTACTCACGCGTGTGCCAGGAGGAATTGTCGGTTTTCAGCATGCACAGCACATGCGCTGAAAACCGGCATTTCCTGTCCTCTGACCCAAGGGGTTAAGAGGCTGAACGCATGCGCGGTATCGGGCAGCGCGTGCGACTTGGATTTCCTGTACTTTTACAGATTTGCGCATGTGTAAAGGCCTCCGGTTTTTACGCATTGAAAAACCACACGTAAGTACTTAGTTTTACAGGTAAGTGGTCTTTTAGTACAATTTAGAATTTTTTTTCCCACAGGTTTATTATTTTTAAAGAATCTACAGTAAGGTAAGTTTAGTTTTAGACCCTATTTTTTAAAAATTTATTTTTTTCAAAAATTTGATTAATTGTTTAAAATAGTTTTTTTTAAAGTTATTCATAGTTAATTTAATTATTGGGATGATTTTTAAAATTTTATTTAAAGTTTAAGTAGTGTTTTGGGGTGCAGTACTTTTCATGAGTTTGACAGTATTTACTATCAAACTTATGAATGAAGTTTTCCCTCCCCTGATTGGCTGAACAGTGCTCACCTGATCCCAGCCGGCACATCGCACAAACTACGCCGCTGGGTCAGGTTAGCACAGCGCGCCGGGATCAGAACCGGGCCACTTACAGGAAATCCACTGCGGGCCAGATTTCAGATGTCGGCGCGCAGGGTGAGCGCACATCGGGGGCTTGCACGCGCGGCAAGCCCCCGACAGGAATTACTGGGCCATTGGCACAGTTTTAAAGAATGTGCAGAGACAGAGGAACCTGGGGGTTTATCTGTTACATTTGCATGTTAATGTGCATATGTCCCTGAAGGTGGCAGGACATATTGAGAGACTGGTTAACAAAGCATATGGGATCTTGGGCTTCATAAGTAGAGGTATTGAGTACAAAAGTAGAGAAGTTATGCTGAACCTTTATAAAGCATTGAAATAAAAACAGAAAGTGCTGGAAATGATCAGCAGGTCAGAGAGAGAAACAGAGTTAACAGCCTCGATTTTAACTGAGCCGTTGAGGTGGGCTTGGAGGCGTGCGGGGGGTTAAAATCACAAAAACTGGCGGTTGGGACACCCCCACCTGGTTCCCGACTCCGAGCCATTTTTACTCAGGCATGTCTGATGGCCCCCAATCTGTCCCGCATCCAACAGGCGGGACTGGTCTTTAAGGCCCTTAATCACCACTAAATGGCCTCTATAATGCCATTTTAACAGTCCCTTGCACTTTTAACCCTTTTCCCACGTAAAACACGCCTGGTGGGAATCGCGACTGTGAAACCTGGCGGGAGCACTATTGGCTTGCTGACGATCAGCTGCAGGTCAACCATTAAAGAGGAGATTTGATTAGCCATCATTTGCAGGTGGCAGGATTTTTTGTCTCAGGCCTGGGGCAACTTTTACCAGGCTTAACCACACCTGTGGAAGGTTGGAGCCTCACACACATCTCCAGTGTGAACTCCTGGGAAAACCCTCTCGCCACCTTCATAGAAACATAGAAGATAGGAGCAGGAGTAGGCCATTCGGCCCTTCGAGCCTGCTCCGCCATTCAATGTGATCATGGCTGATCATCCAAATTCAGCACCCTGTCCCTGCCTTTTCCCCATATCCCTTGATCCCTTTAGCCTCAAGAAATATATCCAACTCTTTCTTGAATATATTTAATGAACTGGCCTCCACCGCCCTCTGTGGCAGAGAATTCCACAGGTTCACCATTCTCTGGGTGAAGAAATTCCTCCTCATTTCAGTCCTAAATGGCTTACCCCTTATCCTTAGACTATGACCCCTGGTTCTGGACTCCCCGGCCATCAGAAACATCCTTCCTGCATCTAGTCTGTCCAGGCCTGACAGAATTTTATAGGTTTCGATGAGATCCCCTCTCAATCTTCTAAACTCCAGTGAGTATAAGCCCAATCGACACAATCTCTCCTCATACATCATTCCTGCCATCCCATGTATCAGCCTGGTGAATCTTCGCTGCACTCCCTCCATGGCAAGAACGTCCTTCCTCAGGTAAGGTGACCAAAACTGCACACAATACTCAAGGTGCGGTCTAACCAAGGCCCTGTACAACTGTACCAAGACATCCTTGTTCCTATACTCGAACCCTCTTGCTATGAAGGCCAACATCCATTTGCCTTCTTAACCGCCTGCTGCACCTGCATGCTTACCTTCAGCGACTGGTGTACAAGGACACCCAGGTCTCTTTGCACTTCCCCTTCGCCCAATCTATTGCCATTCAAATAATAATCTGCCTTCCTGTTTTTGCCACCAAAGTGGATAACCTCACATTTATCCACATTATAGTGCATTTGCCATGTTTCTGCCCAATCACCCAACCTGTCCAAATCGTACTGGAGTTTCCCGACATCCTCCTCGCAGCTTACCCTCCCGCCCAGCTTTGTGTCATCTGCAAATTTGGAGATATTACATCCAATTCCCTCGTCCAGATCATTAATATATTTTGTGAACAGCTGGGGTCCTAGGACCGATCCTTGCGGTACCCCACTAGTCACTGCCTGCCACTCGGAAAACGACCTGTTTATTCCAACTCTTTGCTTTCTGTCCGCCAACCAATTCTCTATCCAAGTCAATACCTTGCCCCCAATCCCATGTGCCTTAACTTTGCACGCTAATCTCTTGTGTGGGACCTTATCAAAAGCCTTCTGAAAGTCCAAATACACCACATCCACTGGTTCTCCCTTATCTATTTTACCAGTTACATCCTCAAAAAATTCCAGTAGATTAGTCAAGCATGATTTACCTTTTGTAAATCCATGTTGACTTTGTCCGATCCTGTCACTGCTTTCCAAGTGCTCTGCTATTACATCTTTTATAATAGACTCTAACATTTTCCCCACTACCGATGTCAGGCTTACCGGTCTATAATTCCCCGCTTTTTCTCTACCACCTTTTTTGAATAGTGGGGTAACATTAGCTACCCTCCAATCCATGGGTACCGTTCCAGCGTCTATCTCTAGGGCCACTTCCTTAAGTACCCTGGGATGTAGACCATCAGGCCCTGGGGATTTATCGGCCTTCAGTCCCATCAATTTTCCTAATACCATTTTCCTACAAATACTGATTTCTTTCAGTTCCTCGCTTTCATCAGACCCTATATTCCCTGGCATCTCTGGGAGGTTATTTGTGTCCTCCTTTGTGAAGACAGAACCAAAGTATGCATTTAGTTGGTCTGCCATTTCCTTGTTTCCCATTATAAATTCCCCTGATTCTGACTGTAAGGGACCTACGCTTGACTTCACTAATCTTTTTCCCTTCACATATCTATAAAAGCTTTTACAGTCAGTTTTTATGTTCCCTGATAGCTTACTCTCATATTCTATTTTCCCTTTCTTAATTAATCCCTTTGTCCTCCTTTGTTGACTCCTAAACTGCTCCCAATCCTCAGGATTATTGCTTTTTCTAGCCAATTTATATGTCCTCTCCTTGGATCTTATGCTATCCCTAATTTCCCTTGTTAGCCACGGTTGAGTCACCTTTTTTGTTTTATTTTTACACCAAACTGGGATGAACAAATTCTGTAGCTCATCCATTCGGTCTTTGAATGTTTGCCATTGCCTATCCACCGTCAACCCTTTGAGCGCCATTCCCCACTCAATCCTACCCAACTCGCTCCTCAGACCATTGTAGTTTCCTTTATTTAAATTGAGGACCCTTGCCTCTGAGTCAACTACTTCATTCTCCATCTTAATGAAGAATTCGATCATATTATGATCGCTCCGACCCAAGGGGCCTCATACAACTGGATTGCTAATTAATCCTTTCTCGTTGCATAATACCCAGTCTAAGATGGCCTGATCTCTGGTTGGTTCCTCGACATATTGGTCCAGGAAACCATCCCGTAAACACTCCAGGAATTCCTCCTCCACAGTATTGTTACTAATTTGGTTGGCCCAATCTATATGTAGATTAAAGTCACCCATGATGACTGCTGTGCCCTTATTGCACGCTTCTTTAATTTCCCTTTCAATGCCATCCCCAACCTCCACCTTACTGTTTGGAGGTCTATATATCACTCCCACTAATGTTTTTTTCCCCTTAGTATTTCTCAATTCTACCCATACAGATTCCACATCATCAGAGCTAATATCCTTCATTACAATAGTATTAATCCCTTCTTTAACCAGTAATGCTACCCCACCTCCCTTTCCTTTTTGCCTATCTTTCCTAAATATCAAATACCCCTGGATGTTGAGTTCCCAGTCTTGGCCATCCTTGAGCCACGTTTCTGTAATCCCAACCAAATCGTATTCGTTTACCTCTATTTGTGCAGCCAATTCATCCACCTTATTACAAATGCTCCTCGCATTAAGACACAAAGCCTTCAGGCTTGTTTTTTTAACGCTCTTAGACCTATTAGAATTATTATTTACTGTGGCCACGTTTGATTTAAACCGTTGATTTCTCTGACTGCCACTTTTGTTTTTCTCCTTCCTATCTTTAGCTTTTATCCCTGTTTTCCTTTCCTCTGTCTCCCTGCTCAGGTTCCCAACCCCCTGCCATTTTAGTTTAAACCCCCCCGAACAGTGCTAGCAAATCTCCCCGCAAGGATATTTGTCCCGCTCTGGTTCAGGGGCAACCCGTCCGACTTGTACAAGTCCCACCTTTCCCAGAAGCAGGCCCAGTGATCCAGGAAACTAAAGCCCTCCCTCCTGCACCAACTCTTTAGCCACTCACTCAGCGCTTCCTCAGTGGAGGCATATGCCAGAAGCACGGGAGCCATTTTTTTCCTTCCCTTCTGGGCATTAGAGGAGCTCGAGCACCAGGCGCAGCAGCAGCAGAACCAGGAACAACAGCAGCAGCAGCAGGAGCGACAGGCTGCTGCTCACCCACCTGAGGCAGCACAGGCCAGAAGGAGCCAGCGCCTGGAAGCCCGTCGGCACAGGAGATACCCACCAAACAGGGTCTACAGACACAGGGTCAGCTACCTCAACATGACTGAGCAGCAGTGCCAAAGGCAGCTCCGACTTTCGCGAGAGATAGTGACTGACATCTGCGCAATGCTACAAGACTTGCTGCCCAGAGGACCAGGTGGACACTCCTTACCAGTGGCCATCAAAGTCACCACTGCACTCAACTTTTTTGCCTCAGGCTCATTCCAGGGATCATCAGCAGACATCAGTGGCATTTCCCAGGTGGCCGCACACACTTGCATCACGCAGGTAACCGATGCCCTCTTTGCCCTCACGCACAATCACATCCATTTCACCAAGGATCGCACAAGTGTGATGGCGCGAGCGGTTGGATTAGCTCATCTGGCAGGCTTTCCAAGGGTGCAGGGCATCGTTGACTGCACACATGCGGCCCTTAGGGCACCCCATCGCAATCCAGGTATTTTTGTCAACTGCAAGGACTTCCACTCCCTTAACGTTCAGCTGGTGTGTGACCACAAGAAGGAGATTTTGCATGTTTGTGCCATGTACCCTGGCAGTTGCCATGACTCCTTCATACTGCGCCAGTCTAGTGTGCCTCCGCTATTCAGGCCACCAGACCAACTTCATGGATGGCTACTTGGAGACAAGGGCTATCCCCTGAGGACTTGGCTAATGACGCCGTTGAGGAGGCCAGCCAACGAAGCTGAGGAGCGCTAAAACTCCAGCCACATTTCCACCAGATCCATTATCGAGCAAACCATCGGTTTGCTGAAGATGCGCCTCAGATGCCTGGATAGATCAGGTGGAGCCCTACAGTACTCAGCGCCAGGGTCTCCAGAATCATTGTGGTTTGCTGTGCACTTCACAACATGGCAAAGCATCGTGGCTTACAGATTCCTGAGGACCAAGTGGCTCCTCACATACCCTTTTCAGATGATGAGGAGGAGGAGGAGGAGGAAGAGGAGGAGGGCAAAAACAACCATCCTGCAGAGGACCAACAAGCAGCAGCAGCATTACGTCAGAACATTGCTGCCCGGGATGCAAGGAACGCACTCATTCTGGCCAGATTTGCTTAGCCTAGCCAATCAAGCACTTTTGCCTCGCAGCTTCTTACTTGAGCATCGACAATGGCCAAGACACTGCCGATTCCTAGCTATTTGCCCAGCATACTGACAATTGCAAGTAATCCTAAGCCCTCAGTGTGAAAGTCCCATTTGCGAAATGATACATGCCACAAATACAGCAGTAGCCATCAGACTTTTTATTGACAGAATTCATCTGATGGCTATTTTTAACAATACATAAAATTTCACCCATGTGACTACCCTTGTGACTAATTGTGCTTTATTTTCCTCTTACGCGTGCTCCTACGTGGTGCCTCCCCTGTGGCTTCAGCAGATGTGGAGGCCCACTTGCTCACTTTCCTGCTGCTCCTATCTCGACACCTTTGGCGGGCGGCCTCTGGGGTGGCGAGCCTGTGAGGGCTCGTCAACAGTCTGCTGCTCCTGCAGCTGTGCAGGTGTTGAGGCGTCTCTCTCACTTGGGTGTGGACTCTGGTGGGGCTCTGACCGAGGGCTAAGCAGTGGCATGGAAGTGTGAGCACCTGGAGAGGAGCCCCCACTTCCTTGAGGCCTGCCACCAACCTCCCTCTCATGGGTCAGCTCCCCCTCCATGTATGCAAGTGGCTGGAGAGCACCTTGCTGCACATCAGGGGGGCCATGGGGATCCGTATCTGCAATGGCAGTCCTACTCAGAAGGACTTCCATAAAGGTCTGGTTTCTCTGTTCAATAGATGCCCATCGCTCCTCACGAGATGTCATTCTATTCTGAACACTCACCATGTTTTCCATACCCTGGCGACTAACCTCCTCCATGGCCGTAGCCCTCCTCTCCTCTACCATAGCCAGCCTTACCACAGAGGCAGCAATCATTTCCACTTAGGTAGCCATCCTTTCCGTGTTGATGCGTTCATGCGCCAATGGCTCCACAAAGGCTCTGCTCATGGTCGCTTTGGACTCCTCCAGTCGCTCCACACTCGCAGCGACCCTGGAGACAAAACCTGCCAGAGACTCCTGCATCTGTTCCTGGAGTTCCAGCCCTGCTGATCTTATGGATGGATCCAAAGGCAGAGGGTCGACATGCAGCTGAGCTGAGCTGGCAGAGTCCTGCGCCCTCTGACTAGCACTCTCCACTGCTGTCCCTGTCTCCACAATCTGCTGATGCTCACTTGTGAGCTGTGATACACCAGGTAACAACAGTACCCTATGTACAGAAGGTCCCACCGAAGTGTGAGTGTCTGCTCTGGTGCTGGGTGTGCTGAATTCTGCTGACGCTGCGCCCTCAGAGGTTGCAGATTCCTCTGAGGAGTCTGGAAGCTCAGGCTCTTCCTCCTGGACAGTGGGGACGGGGGCTCTCGATGGTCCTGTGGGGGAGTAAAGGAAAGAGTTAGAGATGTGAGGTCAAGATTACATGCACAGTGCATATTGCAGATGATCATAGGTCCATCTGTTATAGCTTCAGAATCATTATCAGCAACTCATGCAATGTCAGTGAGAGAGATGGAAAACTATTCTGTCACCAGCTTGCTGTGATGCACCCGTCTGTCCGTCCCCAATGTGCGCATCTTTTTCAACCCCGAGAATTTCCAGGACGGTTTCCTCCCAGAGGGTGAGCTGGGCTAATGATGGTGGGCCTCCTCCTGTCCTGGCTCTTTCCCTTTTATTGTGAGCTCTCTTTTCCTGCAATGAGGGAGACAAGTGGAGGTTGAATGAGAATGAAGGAGTGAGTGTAGAGATTGCATAGCTTAGATACTTAAAAGGAGACAAAGACGGAGTGAGGTTGCAAGACCAAGGGCCCTCCCTGTGTGTTGTCAGTTGTGTTCAAAGCATCAGAGTGATAGGCAGTGTGAGGGCTGCATGGTGGAATAGTTATGTGAATGTGAGCATAGAGAGAGAGGGAATGGGTAAGGGTGCATGGATATGAGTGTCAAGTGGGATGTGGAGGAAGAGATTGCTAAAGCTGAGTGCTGGTGAGGAAAGGCAATGGGGATCAGACTGAGGGTGATGGGAACTTCATACTTACTTTTCCAGTGCGTTGAAGGTCATGGAATCTTTTCCTGCACTGCATCCAGGTGCGCCGTCTGAGCCCCAAGGAGTTGACCTCCCCAGCCACCTGTATCTACACAGCCTTGGTCTGACTGGGAGGCCTCTTCCTCCCTGATGAATGGAACAGGACCTCTCTGTGGGCCCTAGCCCCATCCATCAATACCTTTAGTGCTGCCTCATCAAACTGAGGAGCTGCTCTTTATTATGTCCGTGTATAATTGAGACACGGACTGCAGGAGTTGGTTATAACAGGTCTTTACTGAATGGAGGCAACCTGGAACTACTATGCAAATGTTACTACACAGGCTTATATACAGGGGTGGTCACTACTGGTACTGCAGTATACAGAGGCTGCAGAATATAGTTCCTTCTGCAAAGTACATACACTACAATTCCTCCCCTTTTAGCTAAACAGTACATAACATTCAATTAACAATGAAATAACATATTTACAATTACAGTTGCTAGATACATTAGTTGAAGTTAAGCAATTATAAATTCAGTCTTTGAGGAGGCTTCCTGATTCTGTCTGGATAACGCCTCTTTGGGGTATCAGGTTCTTCTGCCAAAATTGAGTCGGGATCAATGTTGTTGTTTGGTTCGTCTGCTTCCAATATCACCGATTCAGAGGTAGATGCAATTGGTACTTTGGTTTCATCACCAGGTGTATAGGATCGTGGTGTAGATTTGACATTTTCCAATGACTCTAGAATCTGGTCAGCATGGCGTCTTACAATGCTCTCTCCAACATCCACGGTATACATTAGAGGTCCTTGCCGTGTGCAGATCGTTCCTGGCTGCCATTTCTCTGTGCGGTAGTCCCGGGCCAAAACTGGTTGACCTATCTTAAAACTCTTGGTTGGCCTTTCATTCATATTCTGAAACTGCCTGTTTTCCACATCTCTTCTGATGTTTGGCTTAACCAAATCCAAGCGGCATCTTAGTCTTCGATTGAAGAACATCATGGCTGGAGTTTGGTTGGTAACCGCATGTGTCGCATTCCGGTAGGCAAACAAGAAGTTATCCACCTTGTGCTGTAGGGGTATATCTTCATTACACATTGCCTTGATAGCCTTCTTGAATGTTTGAACGAACCTCTCGTCCAATCCATTAGTGGCTGGATGATATGGGGCAGATGTGCAATGCTTAACGCCATTGTTCTTTAAGAACCTCCGGAACTCTTCAGACACAAACTGTGGTCCATTGTCGGAGCAAATCTGTTCAGGCAGCCCATTGCTGGCGAATATGGTTCGTAAGACTGTGATAGTTTTTTCTGTGGTGGTTGAGGACATTTTTATTACCTCTGGCCACTTTGAATGTGCATCCACCGCAATTAAAAACATCGAGTCCATAAATGGACCAGCGAAATCAATGTGCACCCTTTGCCATGGAGATGAGGGCCATTCCTGTGGATGTAGAGGGGCTTGTGGTGGGGCGTTTTGGACCTTCTGGCATCCTGTACAGCTCTTGGTCATCTCTTCAATTTCTCTATCGATTCCCGGCCACCACACAAATGCTCTGGCTACGTTCTTCATTTTTACCCCTCCCAGATGACCCTCATGAAGCTCATTGAGCACTCTATCCTTCAATTTGGGTGGAATTACTACTCTGGGTCCACACATCAAGGTTCCTCTGCACACTGACAGCTGTTCTCTTCTCGGCGAGAATGCTGGCCGCAGTGCTTCGCCATGTGCTGGCCATCCCTTCACCGTTAAATCATAGACCCAGGAGAGTGTCGGGTCATTTTGTGTTTCCTTTTCTATGTTTGCATTCGTCACAGGGAGACATTCGACTATGGTCGAGTGGAATATCTCCACTGGATCCACTGCAAGTTCTTCTTCCACCGTCGGCAACAGTAGGCGCGACAATCCATCAACATTCCCATGCTGTTTAGTTCCTTTGTACTCGATGTCATATTGGTGTGCCCCTAGGAAAAGGGACCACCTCTGTAGCCGTTGTGCTGTCATTATCGGTACGCCCTTCTGAGGGTTGAAAATGGAGACAAGAGGTTGATGATCAGTAAGTAGAGTAAATTTCTGACCGTGCAGGTAGTGATTGAACTTCTTCACCCCCCACACCAGGCTGAGGGCCTCTCTGTCAATCTGGGCGTAGTTACGCTCGGCTGAAGTTAACGAGCGTGACGCAAAAGCTATCGGCCTCTCTGAACCATCGAGGAATTTATGTGACAGTACCGCCCCAATGCCGTAGGGAGACGCATCACACGCCAATCTTATCGGTAGTGATGGGTTGTAGTGAGCCAATACTTCTCTTGAAGTGATTAGGTCCTTACTCTTCTGAAAGGCCCGCTTACATTCATCGCTCCATTTCCATGCTACTCCCGTTTGTAGTAGGGCGTTCAGTGGTTGCAGAATTGTGGACAAATTCGGCAAAAACTTATGGTAGTAATTCACCAATCCGAGGTATGACCTCAGTTGTGACACATTTTCAGGCGCTGGAGCCTTAACTACCGCTTCAATTTTGTTAGTGGACTTATGTAACCCCTCTTCATCAATCACGTGGCCACAATACGATATCTGTTTCTTAAAAAATTCGCACTTGGGGCGATTGGCCTGTAGCCCATGTTCACATAGTCTAGTGAGCACCTGCTCTAGGTTGGCAAGGTGTTCACTGTCATCTTCACCTGTCGCTAGGATGTCGTCCAAGTAACACTGAGTCCTCGGAATCCCTTGCAGGACTTGTTCCATCGCTCTTTGCCATATCGCTGGAGCTGATGCTACTCTGAATACCAGTCGATTATACTGGTAAAGACCTTTGTGAGTGTTTATCGTGAGATACTTCCTAGAGTATTCTTCAACCTCCATCTGCAAATATGCTTGTGCTAGGTCAATTTTCCTAAAACGCTTCCCTCCAGATAGTGAGGCGAAAATATCTTCTATCCTTGGAAGGACTGGTTTCACCATCACCTTGAAGTCCCCACAGATGTGAACCTCCCTTGGCTCCTCAGACTTATTGTTTAACGTTTTCTTCATGACAGGAACGATGGGTGTCACCCACTCGCTCCAGTCTTCCTTAGATAACACGCCTGCATTCTCCAGATTCTCCAGCTCTGCCTCGACGGCTGGGCGAATTGCATATGGTACCGGTCTTGCTTTGAAAAACTTGGGAATTGCATTCTCTTCTATTTTTATCGAGCCGGTTACGCCTTTAAGAGTTCCCAGTTCTTGTTGAAATACCTCTTTGGCATTAGCTAAGATTGTTGACAATCGTCCAGGAGTGACATCGTCATCCTTTTTACCAGCCACCGTCAGTGCCTGAATGGAGTGCCAGTCTAAACTTATCTTTCTGATCCATTCACATCCCAATAACGGTGGTCCACCATCTTGCAGTATGTACAGATACAATTTCTGTATTTCCTTGCCGTTGTATTCGACAGGCACCCTTATTTTTCCTCTGGGGTATACTTTTTGCCCCGTATATGTCTTCAAGACAATGGATGTCTCTTTCAAGGGTATGTGGTTGAATAACCGCTCGTAGTCTCGTCGATTCATGACGGTTAGAGCTGATCCTGTATCCAATTCCATTTTGACTTGGAACCCTGCTATCGTGAGGGTAACCCAAATGGTTCGGTGATCCTCTTTTGCGATGACGTTGTGAAGTTTGAGACAGTTTAGTCTCTTGTTCCCGGATTCACTATCGCTCATCTGGTCTTCGGAACTACTGTCCATCATCTTTTGTACTTTCCTGTACGGTTCCTTAGTAGCCTTTTTGTTGTCGTTGGTCTTCTTCCCAGACCTGCAAACTCGTGCAATGTGTCCCATCTTTCCGCATTGCCTGCATATTTTGTCCTTGGACCAGCAGTCCTTCTGGTCATGGGTTGTTCTGCCGCAGCGATAACATTTTGCAAATCCCCGTGTCATTTCGTGTGTGCCATATTCCTATGGCTTTTGCTGTATTTCCGCAGCTCCCCTTGCTGCTGCTTCATACGATACTGCCATGCTGAAAGCCTTATCTAGCGTCAGCTCTTTCTCTGAGAGTAACCTCTTCTGGGTTCCTTCACTCAGGAGTGCACAGACAAATTTGTCCCGTAAGGTATCTGCCAGTCCTGCTCCGAACTGGCAGTGCTTTGATAGCTTGCATAGTTCCATAAGGTAATCAGCATTGCTCTCATCTTTATGCTGGTTTCTCCTGTGGAATTTAAATCTTTCTGCTATCAGCAGCGGTGTAGGATTTAGGTGTTCCTGTAGGATAGCAACAATTTCATTAAAACTCTTCACCTTCGGTTTGGCTGGAGTAATCAGGTCCCACAATAGGCCGTACATTCTTGCATCCATTAAGTTTAGCAATACCGATGCCTTTTTCTCATCGGCTACTTCGTTTGCCTCGCAATATACCTTGACTCTTTCCACATACGTGGTCCAGTCTTCTATTGCATTATCGAAGGCAGTGATATTGCCAGTCTTCGGCATGTTGGAAATCTAAGATGGCGTCTCCCGCGCTTTGCCTTCTTCCCCGATTTAACAAAATGGCGCCTCCCACGCTTTGCCTTCGTCCCCGCTGGATTAAGATGGCGCCTCCCGCGCTTTCTTTCTTCTCCGCTGTTGCTAGCGCTGTTGCTGGCATTTTATGCCTTGATGGCGACGCCCTATGGTCTTCGCGCACTTCCCCCCGCGCTGCTGCTAACGCCGCTCTCCGCGGTTCCCGTGGCAAACTGCAGCTCCTCGCGGCTTTCTGCACGTTTAACTTTTATTCTTTCCCCGTCGTCGGAACAACCCTGCGGGGCTCTTGCCTCCCTCTTCTCGGGTCTGTACGCTGCCCGGCTTCGTAGCACCGGCCGCGCCCTGTGTGCTCCACCCTCTCTCTCTCTCTCCTCTTCCCGACAACGCTGCTCGGCCCCGTTGCAAAGCCACCCGCTCGAGCTCTAGACCGCCGCAGCCCAGGAAGGATCAGTGTACTCCCTGCCACCAGCCCGATTAGCTGAAGCACCATCGACAGGATAACCAAGCCCCGCTCTCGACAGCCTCTCCTGCAATCTTCAACTCCGCTGACTCAGAGGCGGATGCCCATGGTCGACACCCGTTTCTTCTGTTTCTTTCTTCCTTCTGGCCTCGACCTCTTATAACTTCGCTTCAGGGATGGATCCCCATGAGGTGGTGCAGACTGTAGGTAAGTTCGTATCTGCTCGTCGCCAGTATTATGTCCGTGTATAATTGAGACACGGACCGCAGGAGTTGGTTATAACAGGTCTTTACTGAATGGAGGCAACCTGGAACTACTATGCAAATGTTACTACACAGGCTTATATACAGGGGTGGTCACTACTGGTACTGCAGTATACAGGGGCTGCAGAATATAGTTCCTTCTGCAAAGTACATACACTACACTCTTGGCCTCCCGCTGGCCATTGTCCCTGTAGGTTCCTGTGCCATCAAATGGAGAAAGCTTGGCAGCCTGCAGAAGAAGCAAGGTTTGCTGTGGACCTTAAATGCAGCAGCAATGATGACATCATCGGAGGGGACTTTCTGTCATGAAAAACCCATTTGCAAAGGCTTCCCACATGTTGGAAATCAATTGGCCAATTGAGTTAAAATTGCATCAATCTCCCACATCCAGTTAGATTTGTGTGGGAAACACAAAATTCGGTGAACACGCCAATAGCCCACAGCTGAGTTAAAATCGAGGCCGTTCATTTCAGGTCTATGACCCTTTGTCCAAACTGGAAAAAGTTGGAGATGTAACAGATTTTTAAGCAAGTGTTGGGGCAGGGAAAGGGGGGAGGGGAGGAAAGAACAAAAGGGAAGGTCTGTGATAGGATGGAAGGCAGGAGAGATTAAGAGACAAAAGGGATGATGGTGCAAGGCAAAAGGAGATGGTAATGGGACAAGTTAAGAAACAAAAGGTGACTCTAGATGAAGTGTAAAAGGCAATGGCAAAATAATCAACAGCTGCCATGTGAGAGAAAAGAAATGATAGGTGCAGAAGTTATGGTCTGAAATTGTTGAACTCGATGCTGAGCCCAGAAGGCTGTAAAGTCCCTAAATAAAAGATGAGGTGCTGTTCCTCGAGCTTACGTTGAGCTTCATTGGAACAGTGTAAGAGGCTGAGGATGGAGAGGTCAGAGTGAGAGTGGAGCGGAGGATTAAAGAGACAGGCGACCAGAAGCTCATGGTCACCCTTACGGACTGAACAGAGGTGTTCTGCAAAGCGGTCATCCAATCTGCTTTTGGTCTCCCCAATGTAGAGGAGACCACATCGTGAGCAGCGAATACTGTATACTAAATGAGACTTTATAAAGCGCTGGTTAGGCCACAACTGGAGTATTGCTTCCAGTTCTGGTCACCACACTTTAGGAAGGATGTGAAGGCCCTTGAGAGGGTGCAAAGGAGCTTTATCAGAACAGTTCCGGGGATGGGGGATCTTAGCTACAAGGACAGGTTCGAGAAGCTAGATTTGTTTTCTTTAGAGCAAAGGAGTTTGAGGGGTGATTTGATAGAGGTGTACAAGATTACGACGGGTTTGGATAGGCTAGACCGGGAAAGGCTGTTCCCACTAGTTTATGGTACAAGGACTAGGGGACACAGATTTAAGGTTTTGGGCAGGAGATACAGGGGGGACGTGAGGAAAAATGTAATACATAGCGAGTGCTGATGACCTGGAACTCGCTGCCGGTGGAAGTGGTGGAAGCGGAGACACTCAATGGGCTGGATTTCTTCAATGCAGACATGTTGGAGGAGGGACTACTGCTTGCCGGGTCTCAGTCCCGCCTCCATCAGCTTCTGGCCAACAAGCGGGATTTTCCCCTGATTGACCTTGTTAAGCCCGCCCAGCAGGCTAAGCAGGCCAATTAGAGGGATGCTACTGACAGAGCATGTCAACATCTGACGTGCCATCTGTCAAGATTTCTTGAAAGCGGAAATGTCAGCATTTGACAGCTCTGTGAAGCTGTCAAACACTGATATTCTGTGTAGTTTGTTGAGTCCTTGTGTTCAGGACTCATCAAACTTTTCAACTTTGCAAAAATCAACTGACTGTTGGTTTGAAGGATCCAACAGCCAGTCTGTGAAATCTACAATGAAGATGTCAGGACTCCGGATCCAGAGCGGCTGAAGGCTGTAGGCAGAAATAAAGGTAAGTGAGCATTTTATAACACTTTACACTCGCCTCACATACTTACCACTCCACACTTGCACCCAACACTCACCTCTACATCTCACTTTCAGACCTCTTCGACCCCCGCAGACCTCCTTCTCATCTCCTGCACCCTGGCGGTGTTCTCTGAGGTTGGGAAGCCTGCACTTGGAAAGGTAAAATGGGACTAACCCTTTTTTCTGCCTGTTAACTACCTGTTAACATGCAGTTAATAGGATTTAATCCATTTCCCGCCTCGAGGAGACGGGATCCGGGGCAAGGTGGCTTCCCGCCTCCTGGCAAAGGGGCACAGAGGCGGGATGGGGCGGGTTTGCCAGCCATCCCCACTTCTGTAACTTTACTGGCAGTCCCGCCTCCATACCCGCCTCCTCGGGGCTGGCAAAATCCAGCCCTATGACTATGACTCTATGACGAGATTCAGGAAGCCTGGGAAACCCATGGATGCACTGTTAAATTTAAAAGTGTGTTAAAATTGAGTGATTTCCCTATGTTAATAGGCAACTCACCTCTCCTGAGGGGTTGCATGCAAACAGCCTAATGCACTCCAGTTAAACAGATGATGCGCTGACATTTTTGCTGGTTTTAGCCCCCCACTCGCACCTTGTGACATGCGCTCCTCCAGGTCAAAATTCCCCCATCTATCTGAAACAATAGATGTGCCTGTTTTAGTATCTGTAGTCTTCTGCAAAGGGGACAAGTACAAATAGCAGGGTAACGTAACTACAGTGTAAGTGAACATGAGCGTATGGCATATTCTTCGCAATACAAGTTAGAATGGCATCATCAAAAGCAGAGTAAGAAAGGGTTCTATGTTTCTTGTTCGCATAGTTGAGATACATTTCATAAACAGAAGTTATGTTCACAGTATAACTCTTTAACAAGATGTACTGCTTTTAAATATAAATTGTTCTATCTAGAGAATAAAACAATCTGCACAGCAATGGTACATACGTGGCAATGTAGAAAACTAGCATACGCTGACCAACTATTTCAAAAAAGCTGAGGCAGCACCCTAAAAAAGTCAAAAACAGTCCTGAATATAGCCTGTGACATGTCAAAGCAAGGAGTTACGTACATTGAAAGTGCAGTGAGACATGATGGTTTTTATAACTTAAGCTACAGTATATCCAAATTTCATTTTGGGGAAAACACTTTAATTGTCCACAGCAGTGCAGTTGACAGCAGAGGTGAATTTAGAAACTATTTGGGTGGAATGTGAGTGCTGAATTTATAAGATTTATTCTCTCATAGGAATTGGGAAAATGTCACCTTCGCTCCCCATGCAAAATAAAATTGATTATTGACACTTTATCTAGTGTATTTTACAGCATTTGGAACCTACTGTAAATCTGACTTTCAAGCCAAAACATAATTTCTCCTGAAAAGTTACAGATATTTTACATATGAAAATGTAAGTAGTTGTAAGGTCTTCATTATAATTGTACACAGTCAGTTCCTTTATTTGGGAATCTAACCTCAGATACATCAGCCCCGATTTTATGTGGCTCCGAAGGTAATTTGCAATTTCATGTGCCGAATCCATATGGTGCTGAATTTTAAGATCTGCGAATTTGCTGGGTGAGATGATTCTGCACATCAGGCAAGTGAATATCTTATTTAAGTGGAATAGTCAATTCAATGAGGTCCCTTGTCGAATTTTATAATTTCTGGCCAGCTTTCAGCCTCAGCAAGATACATGTAATTGGCAGTGAAGATTTATTTGCATTTGCATTATTCTTGTGCATTTCTGCATATTTGAACATGCTCGCATCGTCAGGCAAGATTTTCTTCCAAGTGTTTTGATTCTTGCTACCTTATGAGGTATAGCAAACAAAGTTGTGAGGGTGGGTATTCTTTTGGATGTGAAAAACTGAAGTGTATAGGTATTGCTAGAATTGAAAAGACCAAGGTCCATTTAGCTCACCTTCTACCATCCTGGTAGTCACACGATACAATATTGGCACAGAATTTGCAGTTGTAATCATGGTGAAAAGATTAGCATTTGTCGTCATTACTGTGTAAAACTGAAAGCAAGTTCTGGCACCACACTTGCGCAGTTAAACGTGGAAATCTGGAAGCTGCTGTCAATGCTCCTCCATGGGATGATGGAATCAATTAGAAATCACTGATTTGACGTGAACTTCAACTTTTCACGCACCATTCTCAGTGTAAAAACCATTGAAAATGTTAAGTCTTTTTGAATGAGGTATAATTGAGATTTTAATAGCATACTAAATGATAATTACTGTTGAATGACCTTTCTGGCCCTGAAAAATGAATTTTATATTGTGGAATGCCATTTCCTCCATTTCATGATAAAAATTTCACAGAGTCCACATTTGTTTATAATATTTCAGCTTTTACCTTAATCTCATGTGTATGTCCTAATTTTTATTTCCTTTTCTGTAAAATTATTAAAAAGTGTATGATAAAACCTGCTTTTTGCTTCCGGGTTTGCTGTCTGTGACAATCCTCCAATGTGATTGCCTGCTTAGCCTGCTTGATGATAAAACTGTGAATGGATGCCACAGATCCCCTATAGATGGCACAAGATGGAAAGTCATGTTGGAAAAGGGGATATAAATGCAACAGAGCCCAGGAAATACTGTGGGCGGTTTTCATTGAGGTCAGCAGCGACGTCATCACTTTGCCACTGACCACAAAATCCTGGCCAATTATAATAGAGTTGTTGACTAATCATAGCAATTAATCTCCATCAATCAGTCTACAACAGACTCAGGCTTAGTCTACAACCAATGGATCAGATCAAAACTCTACAGTCCTGCCTCATCCAGTCATGAATGGTGATGGACAATTAAACAACTAACAAGAGAAGGATGCTCCATGAACATCCTCATCCTAAATGATGGCAGAGCCCAGCACTTGCATTCAAAAGAAAAGGCTGAAGCGTTTGCAACTATCTTTAGCCAGAAGTGCCGAGTGGATGATTCATCTTGGCCTCTTCCTGGGGTCCCCATCATCATAGAAGCCAGTCTTCAGCCAATTTGATTCACTCCACGTCTGATCAAGAAACAGCTGAGCACACTGGATACAGCAAAGCTATGAGCCACAACAACATCCCGGCTGTCGTGCTGAAGACTTATGCTCCAGAACTAGCTGCACCTCTAGCCAAGCTGTTCCACTACAGCTACAGCACTGGCATCAATCCGACAATGTGAAAAATTGCCCAGGTATGTCCTGTCCACAAAAAGCAGGACAAATCCAATCCGACCAATTACCGCCCCAACAGTCTACTCTCAATCATGAGCAAAGTGATAGAAGGTGTCATCGACAGTCCTATCAAGCAGCACTCACTCACCAATAACCTGCTCCCGATGCTCAGTTTGGGTTCCACCAGGCCCACTCAGCTCCAGACCTCATTACAGCCTTGGTCCTACATGGACAAAAGAGCTGAATTCTAGAGCTGAGGCGAGACTGACTGCCCTTGGCATCAAGGTAGCATTTGACTGAGTGTGGCATCAAGGAGCCTTGGTAAAATTGAAGTCAAAGGGCATCAGGGGGATAACTCTCCAGTGGCTGGAGAAAAGCACAAAGCAAGATTGTTGTGGTTGTTGGAAGCCGATCATCTCAGTCCCAGAACATCACTGCAGGAGTTCCTCAAGTCAGTGTCCTAGGCCCAAACATCTTCAGCTGCTTCATCAATGACGTTCCCTCCATCATAAGGTAAGAAGTGGGATGTTCGCCGATGTTTGTACCGTGCTCAGTTCCATTCGCAACTCCTCAGATAATGAAATAGTCTGTGCCCGCATGCAGCAAGACCTGGAAAACATTCAGGCTTGGGCTAATAAGTGGCAAGTAACATTCAGGCCACACAAGTGCCAGACAATGACAATCTCCAACAAGCGAGCGTCTAACCACCGCCCCTTGACATTCAATGGCATGACCATTGTTGAATACTCCACCACCATCCTGGGGTTCATCATTGAACAGAAACTTAACTGGACCAGCCACATAAATACTGAGGCTACAAGAGCAGGTCAGAGGCTGGGTATTCTGTGGCGAGTATCTCACCTACTGACTCCCCAAAGCCCTTCCACCATCTACAAGGCACCAGTCAGGAGTGTGATGGAATACTCTCCACTTGCCTGGATGAGTGCAGCTCCAACAGCACTGAAGAAGCTCGACACCATCTAAGACAAAGCAGCCTGCTTGACTGGCACACTATCGACCACCTTAAACATTCACTCCCTTCACCACTGGCACACCTTGTCTGCAGTGTGTACCATCTACAAGATGCACTGCAGCATCTCGCCAAGGCTTCTTCGACAGCATCTCCCAAAACACGCGACCTCTACCTCCTAGAAGGACAAGGGCAGCAGTCCCATGGGGACACCTCCAAGTTCCCCTCCACATCACACACCATCCTGACTTGGAAATATCTCGCGTTTCTTCATAATCGCTGGGCCAAAATTCTGGAACTCTCTATCTAACAGGACCATTGGTGTATGTTCACCACACAGGCTACAACGGACCTAGAAGGCGGCTCACCACCATCTTCTCAAAGAGCAATTAGGGATGGGCAATAAATGTTGCCCTTGTCAGCGATGCCCATATCCCATAAATGAATTTAAAAAAGACATGACATGAGGAAACGCCCCCCCCCACCCCACCCCCCACCAATGGTGGAAACCTTTAGGACCCACAGATCCAAAGCCACCGGTGCCTCTCAAGCATGCTACATTTACCACATGTCATGTCTCAAATTACTTATATACTGTATCCCAAAATGTTATTTTCTGAAAGAAATGTATCTAATTTGCTTTTGAATGAATCAATATTAACTGCTTCTACCAATTCCCAATGGAGGCTGTTCCATAGGTTGATCATTCATTCACTTACATATTGGTTCCATAGATTAAATTTAAATTTACCCCCTGTAAGTGCAGGCCGTGTCCTCTGGTTCTATTGTTCTGGATAAGGTGAAATAGTTTGTCTTGGTCTACATTATCTAGCCTCTTTAGAATCCTAAAAGCAGCAACCATATTATCTCTCAACCTTCTCTTTTCTATTGAGAGCCTGCCAATTTACGTAATCACTGCTCATAATCCAATCACTCCATTCCCTCAATCATTCTGGTTGCTCTCTTCTCTATCCTTTCAATAGCTGCAATATCCTTATGTAGTGGAGAACCAGCACAGTGCATAGTACTCTAAGTGCGGTCGCACCAATGATTGATAACGTGGCAGGATTACCTCACTATTTCTGCTCAATATTGTCCTTTTAATACATCCCAACATCTGATTTGCTTTACTCACTGCCATCAAGCATTGTTACGATAGCTTCAATTTATTGTCAATCAGGCCCTCAGATCTCTTTCATTTTCCATTCACATTATTTTCTTTCCATTTAAGTAATCGTCCCTTCCTGGATTTATGTCCCTTTGTGTATGAAAATATGATTTGCAGGCACAGGCAAGGGAAGCTGAATCTTGTGCTCTCAGGTAGGTCTCACTGATTGGCTCCGGTCTGGGGTTTCCAATCTCTTACACTTATTATTAGTGTCACTCTTCACATTTCTAGAATGTTGACAGAAGGAATGGGCTCTTTTCCTGGTTACTGAAAGGTCCTGCACCACAGCTGCACAAGCAAACTGGAAGCAGATTTCAGCAGTACAGAACATAACCTTGCATTACACTCACACATTAAAAAGTCAATGGGCGGCATCAAATATCAAAACAAAAATCCCAAATATGTAATCCGCTAAGTAAACTCATTTGCATTTTCACCCATTCCAATTTTATTTCTAAATGTTAGCAATTCAGCAAGTGCAGTGTTAGGAATGCACAAATAAAGCATTTAATGCACTCACACCACACCCTGTACATTTCAAAAAAAGTGTTTGCATTTGGTATTGAAGAAAATAAATCGCCACGTAAGACAACAACTGAGTGCATACCGTAGAGTTCCTTTGAGGAAAATTTAGGCTGTGAAATTCGATGATGTAGCGCCGGCCATTATGACCAGTTTTGGTGAAAAGATGGCAGCCATCTCACTTCCGCCTGCTTCCGATGTGGGACACGGCGGCCGCCATTTTGGAGAGGTCAGCAGCACTGTAGTTGCCTGCGTTCGCCTCTCCCATGTAAATATGCAGATCGTGACGTTAATCAGCCTTCAACACCGGAATTGACGCACGATAATGATTTTAGATATCACCGCATTCCATACCGTCCTCTCCGAATGACGCATGGAGTAACGTGTGTGCAGCAGTTGTACAGAGATGCTGTGAGCAATTCTTAAATGGACACAAAAATCTTTCAGGTATGTTTCTATTTCAGTTCTTGGAGTTTTTAAAAATATTTTATTAGCGTCCTGGCTTGATACAATGCATTAAAAAAGTTATTAACGTATGCAGGGAGTACAGGGAATGCTGCTGAATGCTTGCAAGGCTTTGGCTCTTAAGGAAAGCCTCTGAGAAGGCCACTTGCTAACAGTCCTGGGGGCTCTAGTTGCAGTCCCCCTTGGACTGCAACATCACATGGAGATGAAGCAGAGGCAGCAAAGAGGACAAGCTGCTCGCAGAGGGAGGAGGAAGAAGCAGAAGAGGAAGAAGCAGAAGAGGAGGAAGCGGAAGGATGCAACCCAGGCAGTCCATTTCTGGCCGGGTTATCCGGGATTTAATCATCCGCCTGCAGTACCATTGACCACAACCACAACCACAAATTCCCTTTCAACATTTGTCCCACAACTTACCATCCCTCTGTTACTGACCATCACAGCATCCTCTAGGCCACAATGTTTAAATAAATGCCACCACAAAGCAAAGTTTCTAATCCAACTTTACCCATATATGCATCCACTATTATATCAAAAAAACAACAATGCACCCTTTTGCATGCCCTTAGTGAATGTCTTGAGTGTGCCTTTGCCTATCTACTGATGCCATGCAGTGCTACCCCAGTGGTTGCAGCATGGCTGGTGGAAGGCTGCTGACTATCAGTGGGGGGCACTACAGATAGCCTTGCTGGTCAACCACGAGGAGCTGGTGGCTGGGATTGTCAAATTGAGTGACAGTGTTGTTGTTTTTTTCTTCTTCATCTTCTTCTTCTCCTTCTCCTCCACCTCCTCATCTTCCTTCTCCTCCTCCTCCTTCTCCTTCTCCTTCTCCCTCCTCCTCCTTCTCCTCCTCATTCTTCTTCTCCTTCTTCTCCTCCTCCTTCTTCTTCTCTATCCTCTCCCTCTTCTTGGTCAACTATTGGCTGGGAAGGCTGGATTTCTTAGGTGTCTGAAATGAGGAGGGCACAAGGGCAGGGTTGTGGTGAGGGGAGGGTGGAAAAAGAGTGCATGCTTACACCATGTGCAGCTTGTACATCAGAAGATATTGTGGGGTGAGGGGGAAGTGGGATGTGAGAAAGAGGATAACGTATGAGGATACAGGCATCTTGTAATCTTTCAGCCCTGCCACTGGCCAAGGGCTCAGCCATGCCCCTGCCAAGAATGGGCAGCACCGTCTCCTCCAAGGGGGTGAGGTGAAGCTAGGAATGTGAAGGGTGCCTTGTGTTTGGTAGAGATCCAGATGAAACAGCGATTTACTTGTACTTCGTGCAATTTAGTATACTGTATTCACTGCTCGTGATGTGGTCTCCTCTATACTGGGGAGACCAAATGCAGGTTGGGTGACCGCTTTGCGGAACACCTCCGTTCAGTCTGTAAGCGTGACCTCGAACTTCCGGTCGCCTGTCACTTTAATTCTCTGCTGCAGTCCCACTCTGATCTCTCCATCCTTGGTCTCTTACTCTATTCCAATGAAGCTCAACATAAACTCGAGGAACAGCACCTCATCTTCCGATTAGGCACTTTACAGCCTTCTGGACTCAACATCGAGTTCAACAATTTCAGACCATGACCTCTGCCCCTATTTTTTTTCACATGGCAGCTGTTGATGATTCTGTCATTCCCATGTACACCTCATCTAGGCTCATCTTTTGTTTCTTAACTTGTCCAAATACCATCTCCTTTTGCCTTGCACCATCATCCCTTTTGCCTTTTAATCTCTCCTGCCTTCCATCCTATCACAGACCTTCCCTTTTGTTCTATCCTCCCCTCCCTCCTTTCCCAGCTCCACACTTGCTTAAAAATCTGTTACTTCGCTAACTTTTTCCAGTTCTGACGAAGGGTCATCGACCTGAAATGTTAACTGTTTCTCTCTCCACAGATGCTGAGTATTTCCAGCATTTTCTGTTCTTTTTTCAGATTTCCAGCATCTGCAGTGTTTTGCTTTTGTATTTGGAAGATTATAGTTAGGGCATCTGCAATGTACTCACCTACTTCCTTTAAACCCTGGGATAGAAACCATCTCGTCCTGGGAATTCATCACTCTTTAGTGCCATTATTTTCTTCATTATTTTTATTTTACTTACATTAATTTTATTGAGTCCTTGTCCCTGATTAATTTCCTTGGGATTTCTGGCACGCTATCCTCTTCCTCTACTATAAATACTGAAGCAAAGTATTAAACATGTCCACCATTTCCTTATTATCATTGATAATATCACTGCTTTCAGTTTTTAAAAGGACAAAATTGCTCTGGACTACCTTCTTTTTCCTAATATAATTGCAAAAAAATGTCGTGTTGATTTGGACACCCCTTGCAAGTTTCCTTTCATACTCCCTTTTTGTAGCTCTTACTATCTGTTTTGTGACCCTTTGCTGTTCTTTGTATTTTTGCCATTCACCAGGATCTGTGCTATTTTTTGCATTTGTGTATGCTTTTTCTTTTAGTTTTATGCTGTCCCTGCCCCTTTAGTCATCCATGGCTGGTTTTTTTTGGCAAGTGGAGCATTTGCCCCTCATGGGGTATAAATTCATTCTGTATCACCTTAATTTCTTTTTTGAACATCTCCCACTGATCTACTGTCCTATTACCCATTAACAGATTTGCCCAGTTTACTGTGGACAGTCTCATCCCTTTAAAAAAAGAGCCTTACCCAAATCTAGACTCTGAGGCCACGATTTTCTCAGCGGTGTCGGGATGGGTGCAGGTCAGCTGGTTTCCGGGTTCCAGTCCCACCCCCAGCATCCTCCGCTCTGCAGATGTGATTTTCCCTTGATTGGCCTTGTTAAGCCTGTCCTGCGGGCTTCCCGGCCAATTAATAGGAAGCGGGTCTGACGATGTAATTTGATGACGCATCATCTGCCGAGTTCCTTAAAGGGACCACGCACAATTTTATTTTTACAGTTGATTTTTCAGTGTTTGACAGCATTGAGGTGCTGAAAACGCTGTCAATCACTACACAAAGGTGAACTGCACTGCACCCAGACTCTCCAATGTGCTTATGGAGGCAGTCACAGTATGCAGGGAGGTTCTCTTCCCTTCCAAGGGTGGAAGAGACCTCCCCAAGACACCAACTTACCTTGCATCTCCACCCAACCCTCTCTATCTAATTTATCACTTTCCCATCTCTCTAGCCACCCCTCACACTCACCCTCATTCTACTGCAAGCATACCAACTAACAACACACAAGGGTGGGCACTCGAAAGGTTTAGCCAATGTCCTTGTGAAGTTTCTGGTAATGTGTTGTTATACAATGAAACCTCTTTTTCAAAAAGTGCCGCTTATTGGACAGATCTGAGCGTACATTGAGAAGAGTCTTACTGAGTTCCAGTGATTGTTCAGTCATAACTCCTTGAGACCGAGCTTCAGACACTGCGACACATCAGGGAGGGGGAGAGTTACCTGGACTCTATGTTTCAGGAGGTAGTCACACCTTTGAGATTAATTAATTCAGATGTAGTCCGTGGGCAGGGATAGGATGGTGTGACTAGGAGTGAGGCAGGTATGGGGATCCAGGGGGTAGTGTTGGAGGATCCGCAGCCTTTACTCTTGTCCAACAGGTTTGAGGCGCTTACTCCCTGTGAGGATGGGAATGGGGACTGCAGGGAGGATGAGCAACCTGGCCACAGCACCGTGGAACAGGGGGCCATTCAAGTGGGGAGAGTTAAAAGAAATGTGTAGTGGTAGGGGATAGTATCGTTAGGGGGATAGATAGGTTCTTTGCAGCCAAGCGCGAGAGTCCCGAAGGCTGTGTTGCCTGCCCAGTGCCAGGGTTAAGGACATCTCCTCTGGGCTGGAGAGAAACTTGGAGTAGGAGGGGGAGGATCCAGTTGTCGTGGTCCATGTTGGTACCAACGACATAGATAGGGCAAGGAAAGAGGTTCTGCTGAGGGAGTTTGAGCAGCTAGGGACCAAATTAAAAAGCAGAACCACAAGGGTAATAATCTCTGGATTACCACCTGAGCCACGAACAAATTTGGATAGGGTAAATAAAATTAGAGAGTTAAATGCGTGGCTCAAAGACTGGTGTGAGAGAAATGAATTTTGCTTCTTGGGACATTGGCATCAGTACTGGGTCGGGAGAGAGCTGTTCCGTTGGGACGGACTTCACTTGGCCAGTGCTGGGACTAGAATCCTGGTGAATTGAATAATTAGGGCTGTAGAGAGGGCTTTAAACTAATTAGTGGGAGGGAGGTATTAAGAGAGAAAAATAAAAATGACAGCGGAGAAGGCAATAGAGCAAGGTCGCAGGGGAATTAAAAACCAGAGCGTGTCAGGAAGGGACAGAATGCATAAAGATAAAGGTAAAGTAGTAAAAGGGGTAAAAGCAGGAATGAATTGTCACAACACATATTTGAAAGTTCTTTATCTGAATACACACAGCATTTGTAACAAAATAGACGAGTTGACGGTACAAATAACTACACATGGTTATGACCTGGTGGCCATTGCAGAAACATGGCTGCAAGGTGACCATGACTGGGAACTAAACATTCAGGAGTATTTGACAATTAGGAAGGACAGACAGGAAGGAAAGGGAGATGGGGTTGCTATGTTAGTCAAGGATGGAATCACTGCAATAGTCAGAAATGATATTGGGTCAAAGGATCAGGATAGTGAAACAGTTTGGGTGGAGATAAGGAATAATAAGGGGAAAAAGTCACTAGTGGGTGTAGTCCATAGGCCTCCTAACAGTTGCAACTCTGTTGGTCGGAGTATAAATCAGGAAATAGTTGGGGCTTGTAATAAGGGGACAGCTGTAATCATGGGGGATTTTAACTTTCATATTGACTGGACAAATCAAATTGGGCATAGCAGCCTTGAGGAAGAGTTCATAGAGTGCATTAGGGATGGGTTCCTTGAGCAGTATGTAACTGAACCAACCAGGGGGCAGGCAATCTTAGATCTGGTCCTGTGTAATGAGACAGGATTAATAAAAAATGTCCTAGTAAAAGATCCCCTTGGAATGAGTGACCATAACATGGTTGAATTCCAAATTCAGTTGGAGGGTGAGAGAGATGGATCTCAAACCAGCATACTGAGCTTAAATAAAGGAGACTATGAAGGCGTGAGAGTAGAATTGACTAAAGTGGACTGGGAAAATAGATTAAAGTGTAGGATGGTACAAGAGCAGTGGTCTACATTCAAGGAGATATTTCACAACTTTCAAGAAAAATATATTCCACTGAGGAAAAAGGGGAGTAAAAGAAAAGACAGCCATCCGTGGCTTAGTAAAGTAATAAAGGATAGTATCCGACTGAAAACAAGGGCATATAAAGTAGCCATATCTAGTGGGAGGATAGAAGATTGGGAAGCATTTAAAAGCCAGCAAAGAATAACTAAAAGATTAATTCAAAAAGGGAAGATAGATTATGAAAGTAAACTAGCATAAAATATAAAAACGGATAGCAAAAGTTTCTAAGTTATATAAAAAGAAAAAGGGTGGCTAAAGTGAACATTGGTCACTTAGAGGATGAGAGTGGGAAATTAGTGGTGGGGAACATGGAGATGGCAAAAACGCTGAACCAATATTTTGTATCAGTCTTTACAGTAGAGGACACTAAAAATATCCCAACACTGGACAAACAGGGGGCTATGGGGCGGGGGGGGAAGAGCTAAACACGATTAAAATCACTAAGGAGATGGTACTCAGTAAAATAATGAGACTTAAGGCGGATAAATCCCCCGGACCTGATGGCTTACATCCTAGGGTCTTGAGAGAATTAGCGGTAGGGATTGTGGATGCATTGGTGATTATTTTCCAAAACTCCCTGGACTCAGGAAAGGTCCCGGCAGTTTGGAAAACTGCTAATGTAATGCCTTTATTTAAAAAGGGAAGTAGACAAAAGGCTGGAAACTATAGACCAGTTAGCCTAATATCTGTGATTGGTAAAATGTTGGAGTCCATTATTAAGGAAACAGTAACAGGGCATTTGGATAAACATAATTTAATAGGACAGAGTCAGCATGGTTTGTGAAGGGGAAGTCATGTTTGACAAATTTGCTTGAATTTTTTGAGGACGTAACATACAGGGTGGCTAAGGGGGAACCAGTGGATGTGGTGTATTTGGACTTCCAAAAGGCATTTGACAAGGTGCCACCCAAAAGATTACTGATCACGATAAAAAATCACGGGATTGGGGGTAATATACTGGCATGGGTGGAAGATTGGCTATCTAACAGAAAACAAAGAGTTGGGATAAATGGTTCATTCTCGGGCTGGCAATCAGCAACTAATGGTGTTCCGCAGGGGTCAGTGCTGGGACCCCAACTCTTTACAATCTAGATAAACGATTTGGAGGAAGGGACCGAGTGCAACATATCCAAGTTTGCCGACGATACAAAGATGGGAGGGAAAGCAGTGAGTGAGGAGGACATAAAAAACCTGCAAAAGGACATAGACAGGCTAAGTGAGTGGGCAGAGACTTGGCAGATGAAATATAATACTGGAAAGTGTGAGGTTATGAACTTTGGCAGAAAAAACCAAAGAATAAGTTATTATCTAAATGGAGAAAAACTGCAAAGTGCTACAGTACAAAGGGATCTGGGGGTCCTGGTGCATGAAACACAAAAAGTTAGTATGCAGGTGCAGCAGGTGATCAGGAAGGCCAATGGATTCTTGGCTTTTATTGCAAGGGGGATGGAGTATAAAAACAGGGAAGTCTTGCTGCAGTTATATAGGGTATTGGTGAGGCCACACCTGGAATACTGCGTGCAGCTTTGGTTTCCATATTTAAGAAAAGATATACTTGCTCTCGAGGCAGTTCAGAGAAGGTTCACTCGGTTGATTCCGGAGATGAGGGGGTTGACGTATGAGGAAAGGTTAAGTAGGTTGGGCCTCTACTCACTGGAGTTCAGAAGAATGAGAGGCGATCTTATCGAAACATAAAAGATTGTGAGGGGGCTTGATCGGGTGGATTCGGTGAGGATGTTTCCACTGATGGGTGAGACTAGAGCTAGGGGGCATAATCTTAGAATAAGGGGCTGCCCTTTCAAAACTGAGATGAGGAGAAACTTATTCACTCAGAGGGTAGTAAATCTATGGAATTTGCTACCCCAGAGAGCTGTGGAAGCTGCAACATTAAATAAATATAAAGCGGAGATAGACAGTTTTCGAGCAGATAAGGGAATAGGGGTTACGGGGAGAGGGCAGGGAAGTGGACGTGAGTCTAGGTTTGAATCAGCCATGATCCTATTGAATGGCGGAGCAGGCCCGAGGGGCTGTATGGCCTACTCCTGCTCCTACTTCTTATGTTCTTATGTTCTTATATCTCCTCCCCCCCCACCCCGCTATAGTGATGAGTGTGCATGGAATGGCTTGGACATTAAAGGGATGCTTCACGGTGCTGGTGTGGGATGGTATCAACCTGGAGCATCATGTGGAGCCAGGGTTTACAGCATCAAGTGATGAAAGTCTGGCCATGGTGATGCCATCGCTGTCCTCCTGGCCAGCAATTTTCTCAGGGGCTGATGCCCTGTGTCCAGTGCAGCATCAGGTGATGGCGGTGAAGTTTGGTGATGAGGTTAGTGATGTTGGTTTTGGGGATGATTGTGGAAGGATTCGGAGGACCAAGGTCTGATTGTTTCATTGGCTCCAATGTTGCTGGAATAGATGGCAGCTGCAGGTGAGATGATAGAAGTGATCTGTCACTGGTGAGAGAGGCTGTTCCAATGAGAAGGCACTGGACATACAGTTTGATTTAAAAACTTGTAAGCTAAAGAAATCTATATATGTTTTAAAAATGCAGTAAACAACCTTTTCTTTACTCTGAAATTCAGCATATGCAACATTAGAAACATAGAAGATAGGAGCAGGAGTAGGCCATTCGGCCCTTTGAGCTTCTTCCGCCATTTAATGAGATCATGGCTGATCATCCAAATTCAGTACCCTGTCCCTGCTTTCTCCCCATATCCCTTGATCCCTGTAGCCTTAAGAAATATATCTAACTCCACAAGGATGGCTTCTTGGGGACAAAGGCTATCCTTTGTGCACCTGGCTGATGACCCCGCTCCGTGCGCCCAGCACCCCTGCTGAAGAGCGATACAATGACAGCCATCAAGCAACCAGGAACATCATTGAGCAAACAATCCGCGTGCTGAAGCAACGGTTCCGCTGTCTGGATCGTTCCGGGGGAGCCCTACAGTACTCGCCTGAGCGAGTCTCCCATTTCGTTGTCGTGTGCTGCATGCTGCAAAACCTGGCTATCCGCAGGACTCAGCCACTGCCAGCATTCATTGGAGGACTACCAGAGGAGGAGGAGGAGGAGGAGGACCAGCACGGGAGGGAGGCAGAAAGTGCAAGCGCCGCCCGTTGGCGGCTTATTGCAACTCGGTTCTAGGCCCCCTCTCAGGGAATGGCTTGTGCCAATGTCAGAAGATGAATGTAGCCACTCCACAAACCCTCAGCTAAGCAGGGCAACCAGGACTTCCAAAAGAAAACATGGACAGTGCGATTTAAGAATTTTTTTTACTGTGATACCTCTGTGCCCTTCCCACATGACAAACTAATGGAGAGAAACCCCCCCCAAAAACACAAATACACCAGTCTCGGCCTTTATATACAAAAGAAATACACCAGTTTCGGCCTTTATAAATAAAACAGATATACCAGTCTCGGCATTTAAATATAAAAGAAATACACCAGTCTCGGCCTTTAAATATAAAAGAAATACAGGTGCACTATCCCTTATCCAAAACCCTTGGGGCCAGATGTGTTTCGGAATTCGGAATTTTTCAGATTTCAGAACGGATATAATGCTTATAAATGGACAAGAGGCAGCCGTCGGGTTTACCCTACAACTACACCACTAGTGATGGATGCAAACCTGGCTAGGTAACCAGATTGCTATATAGAAATAGTTAGCAGCAATGTTTCCTCAAAGTTGCACACGGCCACGCAGTAATCTGTAAACTCCCGTGCAAGCTGCTCAAGCTTTTACACTGGAAATACCGAGATACGCTCCATGAAAAATCTTTCGGATTTCAGAGTTTTTCGAATTTCGGAATTGCGGATAAGGGATAGTTGACCTGTACAGCAGTCTTGGCCTTTATAAATAAAACAAAACATTTGGCCACACCTTCTACTTTTGCCCCTGCGAGGGTGATCCGTCTCGCTTCCGTGACTGGCCCCTACCCGCCCTGCAGCTCCTCCTCAATGGGACCCCAGTGGCTGCAGCAAGGCTGAGTGAAGGCTGCTGAGGGTCAGGTGGTGAGACGGCAGATGCCCTTGGGGGTCGGCCTGGACCAGCTCTGGGCCTGGAGGGGCCGGCTGCAGACTGCTCCAATTCTGCTTGGGTGGCATCAGTCTGTCCAACGGCTGGTGGCAGCGGCAATGGAAGAGTGACAGTGTTGGCTGCAGGAATGCTGCCAACCTGACAGATCACAGGCACTCCCTGGTCGGCTGATACATTGGCACTCGCACGGGCCAGCACTGCAGCATGCGCAGCAATCTGCTGAAGCACAGACTGCTGGGCTGCTGCGGCGCGGCGAGTGCCCCGGCGATGCCTGGCTGATCCAGCGAGGGTGGCAGCAGTTAGTGCCCGTGTGGCCCTGGTCTGTGTCTGCATGACACCAGCCAGTGAATGCATGGCACGACTGAGCACTTGGCTAGAAGCTGCCTGCGATGCAGCGAAGTCCTGCAGACTCCTGGCCTGTGCTGCATTGAATTGTTGCAGACTCCTGGCCTGTGCTGCATGGAATTGTTGCACACTTCTTGCCAGTGACTCTATGGAGTCAGGCATCCTTGCCACTGCAGCCATGAGCTCAGTGTGTCTGCGCTCAGCCTGGGCGCCCATTTCTGCTAGGAGCCGCACCTCCTCTGCACTCACCGTAGCAGGTCTGGAGGCTGCACTCACCCTCCGGGGAGAAGGCCACCGAGCTTCCCCACCCCTCCCGTGTTGCTGCAGCCCGCTGGTCCCTGGAGCTTCACTCTCCTCCGACCCTTCCCCCCTGCTCCCCTCCAGGGAAGACGTGTCACCATCATGGCTATGGGCTACCTCGGCTGAGGGTGTCCCTGATGGGCCAGCTTCCTCTTCCTCCTCCTCTATGTCTGACTCGGACACAGTGCCATCTTGAGGGGCCGCCTCCTCACCTGGCGAGTCACCATCTGAAAGCAGGGAGGCACAAGAGTTGCTTTAGAGTGAGGACAGGGCGGCAGTGAGGGAGGCATTAGTGCTGCTGTGCACTGCATTGGTTCGATAGTGGCAAAGGATGCTGGTGTGAGGCGCAAGTGGAAAGAGAGAGGTCAAAAAGGTGATGACCTTACCATTGGTGCCCAGAACAGGGTCAGCATCTCCAGTGGCGACGGGGCCACTCAGCCGGCCTACCATGATCCGCTCCACTCGCTGCTCAAGGTCGCTCAGCTGTTTCAGGTCAGGATGGCCTCCCCCGGTCTGTCGCTGCTGTCTTCTGTTATGTGCCAGCTTGCCCTGCAAGAGAAAGGATGGCCTCTAAGTACAGTGCCAAGCCCTGATCTTGCCTGCACTGCCTCCCATGGTCGAATAGCCCTGACAGTGTCAAGCCCTGATCTTGCCTGCACTGCCTCCCATGGTCGAATAGCCGGACAGTGTCAAGCCCTGATCTCGCCTGCACTGCCTCCCATGGTCGAATAGCCCTGACAGTGTCAAGCCCTGATCTCGCCTGCACTGCCTCCCATGGTCGAATAGCCCTGACAGTGTCTAAAGTCCTGAATGTGCAAGTGCTTTTCATGACAGTCCCATAGCTGCTGGATGAGGGCTGGCCATTAGGGCTTTCAGGCCCCTTTGGCCATAAAGTGAGGTGCACATGCAGGGATGAGGAGGATACTGGAAAGGGTAATCACCCTGACAACCCGAGTGAGGTCATTGAATTTTTTTCCGGCATTGGGTTGGTGTCCTGCCAACCACGCTGTTGGACGTGACCCTGTTTGCCACCTCCCTCCATGCTTTCCGATATTCGGCGGGCAGCGGCCTCCTGCCACCCTCAGGGAAGAGGATATGCCGCCTGCGATCCACTGCGCCAACCAACAGCCTCAGGTCACCCTCGCCGAAGCGCTGCGCTCTCTCCCTGGCCTTCTCAATTCTCCTGGGCGTGGAGCAGTTCCAGAAGCAGTGTTCAGGCCTTGCCTTAGGGCTGCAGTGTGCAGGGCGTGGCAGCCAAACAATTCCACCCTCCCCCTTTAAGTGCTGACCGGCGCCTGACTGCCCTCAATGAGCAACTCGCCGCACCTGCGCTGCGCCCGCCTTCAGTGTTTGTGCCCCGGATCGCCGGCTTAGCGCCTAATGATAGTCGTGCATCGCCTGCTTTAGCGCAGCTGCAACCTCTTAGGGTGATGCAACTGAATATCGGCGAAGGTGGTGCTAAGTTGCGCCGGGCGCAATAGTTAGCGAACGCCATGCTGTAGCGCCCCAAACATGGCTATACTGTATTTCTAGGCCCAGAGGTTCACAACTCTCTGGGTGAAGAAATTCCTCCTCATCTCAGCCTTAATTGCCTTACCCCTTATCCTTAGACTGTGACCCCACTGGTTCTGGACTCCCCCGCCATTGGGTACATCCTTCCTGCATCCAGACTGTCTAGTCCTGTTAGAATTTTATAAGTTTCAATGAGATCCCCTCTCATTCGACTAAACTCTAGCGCATATAAGCCTAATCGACCCAATCTCTCTTCATACATCATTCCTGCCATCCCAGGTATCAGTCTGGTGAATCTTCGCTGCACTCCCTCCATGGCAAGAACATCCTTCCTCAGATAAGGCGACCAAGACTGCACACAATACTCAAGGTGTGGCCTCAGCAAGGCCCTGTACAACTGCAGCAAGACATCCTTGCTCCTGTACTCGAAACCTCTCACTATGAAGGCCAACATACCATTTGCCTTCTTAACCACCTGCTGCACCTGCATGCTTATCGTCAGCGACTGGTGCACAAGGACACCCAGGTCTCGTTGCACTTTCCCTTTTCCCAAACTATTGCCATTCAGATAATAATCTGTCTTCCTGTTTTTGCCACCAACGTGGATACCCTCGCATTTATCCACATTATACTGCATCTGCCATGCATCTGGCAAATCACCCAACCTGCCCAAATCATACTGGAGTTTCTTGGCATCCTCCTCAGATCACACACGCCCACCCTGCTTTGTATCGTCCACAAACTTGGAGATATTACATCTAGTTCCCTCGTCTAGATCATTATTAATATATATTGTGAATAGCTGGGGTCCTAGCACCGATCCCTGCGGTACCCCTCTAGTGACTGCCTGCCACTCGGAAAAAGACCCATTTATTCCAATTCTTTGCTTCCTGTCTGCCAACCAGTTCTCTATCCAAGTCAGTACCTTACACCCAAGCCCGTGTGCTTTAACTTTGCACGCTAATCTCTTATGCGGACCTTATCAAAAGCTTTCTGAAAGTCCAAATACACCACATCCACTGGCTCTCCCTTATCTATTCAACCAGTTACATCCCCAAAACATTCAAGTAGATTAGTCAAGCATGATTTACCTTTTGTAAATCCATGTTGACTTTGTCCGATCCTGTCACTGTTTTGCAAGTGCTCTGCTATTACACCTTTTATAATGGACTCGAGCATTTTCCCCACTACCGATGCTAGGTTTACTGGTTTATAATTCCCCGTTTTCCCTCTACCACCTTTTTTAAATAGTGGGGTTACATTAGCTATCCTCCAATCCATGGGAACTATTCCAGTGTCTATAGAATTTTGGAAGATTAACAGCAATGCATCTACTATTTCTAGGGCCACTTCCTTAATTTCCCTAGGATTTAGATTATCAGGCCTTGGGGATATATCGGACTTCAATGCCGTCAATTTCCCTAACACCACTTCCCTACAAATACTGATTTCATTCAATTCCTCCCTCTCATTAGACCCTATGTTCCCCGACATCTCTGGGAGTTTATTTGTGTCCTCCTTTGTGAAGACAGAACCAAAGTATGTGTTTAATTGGTCAGCCATTTCTTTGTTCCCCATTATAAATTCCCCTGCTTCTGACTGTAAGGGACCTACGCTTGACTTCACCAATCTTTTTCTCTTCACATATCTATAGAAGCTTTTACAGTCTGTTTTTATGTTCCCTGCATGCTTACTCTCATATTCTATTTTCCCCCTCTGAATTAATCCCTTAGTCCTACTTTGTTGAGCCCTAAACTGCACCCAATCCTCAGGTTTGCTGCTTTTTTGGCCAATTTATATGTCCTCTCCTTGGATCTTATGCTATCCCTAATTTCCCTTGTTAGCCATGGTTGAGTCACCTTTTTTGCTTTATTTTTACGTCAAACAGGGATGAACAAATTCTGTATTTCATCCATGCGATCTTCAAATGTTTGCCATTGCCTATCCACCGTCAACCCTTTAAGTAATGTTCCCAATCCATCCTGACTAACTCATGCTTCCTACCATCGTAGTTTCCTTTATTTAAATTCAGGACCCTAGTCTATGAGTCAACTAGTTCGCTCTCCAACTTAATGATGAATTCTATCATAATATGATCGCTCCTCCCCAAGGGGCCTCGCACAACAACATTGCTAACTAATCCTTTCTCATTACATAATACCCAGTCTAAGTTGGTTCCTTGACATATTGGTGCAGGAAACCATCCCGGATACACTTTAGGAATTCCTCCTCCACAGTATTGATTCCAATTTGGTTAGCCCAATCTATATGTAGATTAAAGTCACCCATGATAACTGCTGTGCCCTTACTGCACGCGTCTCTAATTTCCCATTTAGTGCCATCCCCAACCTCAGCATTACTGTTTGGGGGTCTGTATACAACTCCCACTAATGTTTTCTGCCCCTTGGTATTTCTCAGCTCTACCCATACAGATACCACATCATCAGAGCTAATATCCTTCCTTACTATTGTGTTAATCTCCTCTTTAACCAGCAATGCTACCCCACCTCCTTTTCCTTTTTGCCTGTCCTTCCTGAATAGTGAATATCCCTGGATGTTGAATTCCCAGCCTTGGTCACCCTGGAGTCATGTCTCCATAACTCCAATTATATCATATCCATTTACATCTATTTGCACATCTAATGCATCCACCTTATTACGAATGCTCCTCGCATTAAGACACAAAGCCTTCAGGCTTGTTTTTTTAACACTCTTAATCCTTTTAGAATTATTATTTACTGTAGCCCTGTTTGATTTACACCTTTGATTTCTCTGCATTCCAGTTTTGCTTTTCTCCTTCCTGTCTTTTGTTTCTATCCTTGCTTCCCTTTCCTCTGTCTCCCTGCACAGGTTCTTAACCCCCTGCCATTTTACTTTAAACCCTCCCCAACAGCACTAGCAAACACCCCCCCTAGGACATTGGTCCCAGTCCCATCCAGGTGCAAACTGTCCAGTTTGTACTGGTCCCACCTCCCCTAGAACCGTTTCCAATGTCCCAAGAATTTGAATCCCTCCCCCTTGCACCATTCCTCTAGCCACGTATTCATCTGTAATATCCTTTTATTTCTACTCTGACTAGCATGTGGCACTGGTAGCAATCCTGAGATTACTACCATTGAGGTTCTTTTTTAAATTTACCTCCTAACTCCCTATATTCAGCTTTTATGACCTCATCCCGTTTTTTACCTATATCGTTGGTACCTATATGCACCACAACAACTGGTTGTTCACCCACCCCCTCTAGAACGCATTCTTGACACCACTTCTGCAGCTGTCACCTTTTCAGAAACAACTGACCAGACTCGCAACACGCCACACTTACCTAGCGTGTTGTCCGAGCATCGTAAAACCTGACCCGAAAGCTGGAACATCAAAAAAGACCCTGGAAATTGCTCACAAGTTCCTGTTAATAGGCAGTTGATTGCCTTTAATCAGTTTCCCACCGCTAGGTGTCCGGTCCATTTGTAAATCGGGGACCCGACACTTGGCAAGGTTGTGTGGAGGCGGGATGATGGCGGGTTCATAACCTGCCATCAATCAAACCTCAGACTCGCCTCCAAACCCACCCACTGAGCACTGGCAAAATTGTGGCCTTAGTAGCTGTTTTGCGTTTCTCCTTTTCAAATGTTACATTGAACTCGATCATGTTATGATCGCTATTGGATAAATGTTCACACACAGTTAGGCTGTTAACTAAATCTGGCTCATTACTCATTACTAAATCTAATATGGCATGCCTCCATGTTGCCTCTAGGACATAATGTTGTAGAAAACTATCCTGGACACATTCAAGAAATTCACTACCTTTCTGACAAGTGCTAGTCTGCTTATCCTAATCTGTATAAAAGTAAAAAATCCCCTATTAAACCACACTGCCTGTACTACACGCTTGTCTAATCTCTACATTTATACAATCTACCTCTTCATAGCTGCTACCAGGAGGCCTATACACAACTCCCACTACAGACTTAAATCCTTCCTTATTTTTTAATTCTACCCATAAATTCTCCACTGCCTGCTTACCTCTCATTATGTCCTCTCTTATCATTGAAATGATTTCATCCTTAATCACTAAGGCTACTCCTCCCCCACTGCCATTTCCCCTATTTTTCCTGTAGACGTTATAACTTGGCATATTTAGTTCCCAGTCCTGACCATCTTGCATCCATCTCTCAGTAATAGCTACCACGTCATACCCTTCAATTTGACTTTGCACCTGTAGTTCATTCAATTTATTCCATACTAGCTGAAGTGCCCGGCGGTGCCGAGGGCCTTTTGAGGGCATGTTGTTGTTGGAAGAGAGAGAGAGAGCGACTGGGGGGCGGGGGGGGAAGAGAGAGAGCAACTGTGGGGGGGGAAGAGAGAGAGAGCGACTGGGGGGGAAGAGAGAGAGAGAGCGAGTGGGGGGAAGAGAGAGAGCGACTGGGGGGGAAGAGAGAGAGCGACTGGGGGGGAAGAGAGAGAGCGACTGGGGGGAAGAGAGGGAGCGACTGGGGGGGAAGAGAGGGAGCGACTGGGGGGGAAGAGAGGGAGCGACTGGGGGGGAAGAGAGAGAGCGACTGGGGGGAAGAGAGAGAGCGACTGGGGGGGAAGAGAGAGAGCGACTGGGGGGGGAAGAGAGAGAGTGACTGGGGGGGGGAAGAGAGAGAGTGACTGGGGGGGTAAGAGAGAGAGCGACTGGGGGGAAGTGAGAGAGAGAGAGAGAGGGGATGGGAAGGGGAGGGGGGAAGGGGGAGGAGGGGAGGGGGTGGGGGGGAAGGGGGTGTGTGGGGGGGTGGGGGGTGGGGGGTGGGGGGGGAGGGTGTATGGTGGGGTGGGGGGGAGTGGGTGTGTGGGGGGTGGGGCGGGAGGGGGTGTATGGGGGGTGGGGGGTGGGTGTGGGGGAGTGGGGGGAAGGGGGGTGTGGGGGAGAAGGGGGGGTGGGGGGGGTGGAGGGGGTGTGGGGGGGAAGGTGCGGTGGGGGGGTGGGGGGAGGGGGGGTGTGGGGGGGTGGGGGGGAGGGGGAAGGGGGGGGTGGGGGTGAAGGGGGTGGGGGGGTGGAGGGGGTGTGGGGGGGAAGGTGGGGTGGGGGGAGTGGGAAGGGGGGTTGTGGGGGGAAGGGGGGGTGGGGGGGTGTGGAGGGGGTGTGGGGGGAAGGTGGGGTGGGGGGTGTGGGGGGGAAGGTGGGGTGGGGGGTGTGGGGGGGAGGGGGGTGGGGGGGTGGGGGGGAGGGGGGTGGGGGGTGTGGGGGGTGGAAAGGGAGGGGGGGAGATATACTTAAAGTACAGGAAACTTTGTGCTATCCGGCACCCACGGGACCGAGCTTTGCCTTGCCTTAAAACTGCCCTACTCTCCAGAGTTAATATTGAGAGATACGGAGATTCTTATCTCCGTATTTGACAACAAACACTGTTGCTTAGCAACAGCTTCTAAACACTGGGTGTGGCACTAATGCTGTGCAGCTAAAGCTGTTGCTATAGCTACAGACCTTGCACAGCTTGACTTTTCAAACAAAGCAAAATAAAATAAAAAACGGCTGCTGATTTTTGTGGTGGCTCCAGATTGCCGGATAGCTCACCTCCAGATGGCACAAAGTTTCCTGTACTTATAAAACATTTTGGTAAATCTTTCTATAACATACACTTTACAACCTCACCAATCTTTTTATTAAAAAAGGGGTCCTCACCTCTCAGTGTTGTACCACAAACAATGGCCGCCGCTTGCTTTTCAGTTGGAAAGATTAGGCCCCGCCCACACAGCCGATTGCCTGTCTCAGTCACCAGGACCCGATTTGGAGCACAGAAGCCCCACCCACTCTATGTTCCTGTGCTAAGATGGCCGCGCAGGCACTCTGTTACACACCGAATCAAAATGGCGTCGCACTGAAACTTTTCGCCCTCCTTGACAAAGATGGCTGCCGTTAACCTGGGGCTGTCTGCAGAAGAAATTTCCTCAGCTGCAAACACAGGATCTTCAGATTATTATTCGGGGATTGCGACCGACCCCAGTTGCTTATGAAGCCTCCCCACCTACTGACCCCGGGAATGGAGCTGAGGCAGCACACCCTCCCTCCTCTGCCAGTGTTTGTCTCTGCCTAGGCCGGGAGCCTGGGTCTAGAGTTGCACTGCTGGCAGTTGGAGAAGCCTAGGCCCCGGGCCTGGAAAAACGGTGAAAGGTAGGAGAATTATAGAGGTTAGAGAAAAATTTACAAATTAATTAACTTTTTTAAAAAACAATTTGTGTTTTAAAAGCAACATTTGTTTTTGCTGGAAATGTAGATTTGAAAAGAAACACGCAGAAAGCGGGAAAAAGAAATGAAAAGTTTAGAATCAAGATGGCAGCGACTCACCTCGGTTCAGAACGATAAGACCCGCCCACACACGCACCGATTGGTCGACCGTCAGGTCACCAAAGCGTAGGATTGGTCAATCGTCCCGTCACTCGACCGTAGGAGGCCCCGGCCGCACGCGCCAGCAACCCGGCGTACGATTGGTCGACCTCGAGGTCACTCTGTCGCTAATGAGCGGATAATGAGATGCTAATGAGCGGAATGTTGAACGTTTGTCGGATACGCGGGCGCGATTTTTGTCTGGCCGAAACGTAAATATGCTTACCACCATTTCAGAAAGGTAAGCTTTCTTTCGACGTAACGCACTCGTAGGTACGCTCTATAACTTTCGAACGCATAGCCGGACAGACGCACGCGTGAGGACAGACAGACAGAAGGACAGACAGATAGACAGACAGAACGATCCGTTTATATATATAGACTAGCTGGAGTGCCCGGCGGTGCCGAGGCTTTTTCGAGGGCATGTTGTTGTTGGAAGAGAGAGAGAGAGAGAGAGCGACTGGGGGGGGAAGAGAGAGAGCGACTGGGGGGGAAGAGAGAGAGCGACTGGGGGGGAAGAGGGAGAGCGACTGGGGGGGGAAGAGGGAGAGCGACTGGGGGGGGAAGAGAGAGAGCGACTCGGGGGGAAGAGAGAGAGCGAATGCGGGGGAAGAGAGAGAGCGACTGGGGGGAAGAGAGAGAGCGACTGGGGGGGAAGAGAGAGAGCGACTGGGGGGAAGAGAGAGAGCGACTGGGGGAAGAGAGAGAACGGCTGGGGGGGGAAGAGAGAGAGCGACTGGGGGGGGAAGAGAGAGAGCGACTGGGGGGGAAGAGAGAGAGCGACTGGGGGGGAAGAGAGAGAGCGACTGGGGGGGAAGAGAGAGAGCGACTGGGGGGGAAGAGAGAGAGCGACTGGGGGGAAGAGAGAGAGCGACTGGGGGGGAAGAGAGAGAGCGACGGGGCGGAAGAGAGAGCGACTGGGGGGAAGAGAGAGCAACTGGGGGGGAAGAGAGAGAGCGACTGGGGGGGGGAAGAGAGAGAGTGACTGGGGGGGAAGAGAGAGAGCGACTGGGGGGGAAGAGAGAGAGCGACTGGGGGGGAAGAGGGAGAGCGACTGGGGGGGGAAGAGAGAGAGCGACTGGGGGGGAAGAGAGAGAGCGACTGAGGGGGAAGAGAGAGAGCGACTGGGGGGTAAGAGAGAGAGCGACTGGGGGGGAAGAGAGAGAGCGACTGGGGGGGAAGAGAGAGAGCGACTGGGGTGGAAGAGAGAGAGCGACTGGGGGGGAAGAGAGAGAGCGACTGGGGGGGAAGAGAGAGAGCGACTGGGGGGGGAAGAGAGAGAGCGACTGGTGTGAAGAGAGAGAGCGACTGGGGGGGAAGAGAGAGAGCGACTGGGGGGGGAAGAGAGAGAGCGACTGGGGGGAAGAGAGAGAGCGACTGGGGGGGAAGGGAGAGAGCGACTGGGGGGGAAGAGAGAGAGCGACTGGGGGGAAGAGAGAGAGCGACTCGGGGGGGAAGAGAGAGAGCGACTGGGGGGGAAGAGGGAGAGCGACTGGGGAAGATGGAGAGCGACTGGGGGGGAAGAGAGAGAGCGACGGGGGGAAGAGAGAGAGCGACTGGGGGGGAAGAGAGAGAGTGACTGGGGGGGAAGAGAGAGGGCGACTGGGGGGCAAGAGAGAGAGCGAATGGGGGGGAAGAGAGAGAACGACTGGGGGGGGAAGAGAGAGAGAGAGCTGAGGGGGGAAGAGAGAGAGCGACTCGGGGGGAAGAGAGAGAGCGACTGGGGGGGAAGAGGGAGAGTGACTGGGGGAAGATGGAGAGCGACTGGGGGGGAAGAGAGAGAGCGACGGCGGGGAAGAGAGAGAGCGACTGGGGGGGAAGAGAGAGAGTGACTGGGGGGGAAGAGAGAGAGCGACTGGGGGGAAGAGAGAGAGCGACTGGAAGGGAAGAGAGAGAGCGACTGGGGGGGAAGAGAGAGAGCGACTGGGGGGGGAAGAGAGAGAGCGACTGGGGGGGAAGAGAGAGAGCGACTGGGGGGGGAAGAGAGAGAGCGACTGTGGGGGAAGAGAGAGAGCGACTGGGGGGGAAGAGAGAGAGCGACTGGGGGGAAGAGAGAGAGCGACTGCGGAGGAAGAGAGAGAGCGACTGGGGGGGAAGAGAGAGAGCGACTGGGGGGGGAAGAGAGAGCGACTGGGGGGAAGAGAGAGAGCGACTGGGGGGGAAGAGAGAGAGAGCGACTGGGGGGGAAGAGAGAGAGAGAGCGACTGGGGGGGAAGAGAGAGCGACTGGGGGGAAGAGAGAGAGCGACTGGGGGAAGAGAGAGAGAGAGCGACTGGGGGGAAGAGAGAGAGAGAGCAACTGGGGGGAAGAGAGAGAGAGAGCGACTGGGGGGGAGAGAGAGAGCGACTGGGGGGGAGAGAGAGAGCGACTGGGGGGAAGAGAGAGAGCGACTGGGGGGAAAGAGAGAGAGCGACGGGGGAAGAGGGGGGGGAAGAGTGGGGGAAGGAGGAAGGGGAAGAAGAGGGGGGAAGAAGAGGAGGAGGGGAAGAGGAGGAGGGGGGAAGGGGAGGGGGGAAGGGGAGGGGGAAGAGGAGGGGGGAAGAGGGGGGAAGGGGAGGGGAGGGGGGGAAGGGGAGGGTGGAAGAGAGGGGGGAAGGGGAGGGTGGAAGAGGGGGGGAAGGGGAGGGGGAAGAGGGGGGAAGGGGAGGGGAGGAGGGGGGAAGGGGGGGAGGAGGGGGGATGGGGCGGGAGGGGGGTGAGGGGGAGGGGGAAGGGGGAGGGAGGGGAGGGGAGGGGGTGAAGGGGGGGGAGGGGAAGGGGGAGGGAGGGGAGGGGGAGGGCGGAAGGGGGAGGGAAGGGGGGAGGGGAGTGGAGGGGAGGGGGGAAGGGGGAGGGGAGTGGAGGGAAGGGGGAAGGGGAGGGGGATGGGGAGGGAGGGGAGGGGTGGGGGGAGGGAAGGGGAGTGGGGAGTGGGGGGGAGGGAAGGGGAGTGGGGAGGGGAGTGGGGGGAGGGAAGGGGAGTGGGGGAGGGGAGTGGGGGAGGTGGGGAGGGGAGGGGGCGAAGAGCGGGGGTGAAGGGGGTGTGGGGGGGAGGGGGAAGGGGGTGGGGGAGGGAGGGGAAGCGGGGGAGGAGGGGGTGTGGAGGGGAGGAGGGGGGAAGTGGGTGAACGGGAACGGGGGGCGTGGGTGTGTGTGGGGGGAAGGGGGTGTGGGGGGAAAGTGGGTGTTGGGGGTAGGGGGTTGGGGGCTGGGGGGGAAGTGGGTGTGGGGGGGGAGGGGCTGGGGGCTGGGGGGTGGGGGGAAGGGGGGTGGGGGCTGGGGGGAAGTGGGTGTGGGGTGGGGAGGGGGTGGGGTCTGGGGGTGTGGGGGGGAGGGGAAGGGGGTGTGGGGGGAGGGAGGTGGGGGCTGGGGGGGAAGTGGGTGTGGGGGGAGGGGGGTGGGGGCTGGGGGGGAAGTGGGTTTGGGGGGGAGGGGGGGTGGGGGCTGGGGGTGTGGGGGGAGGGGGGTGGGGTGTGTGGGGGGGAGGGGGGTGGGTGCTGGGGGGGAAGTGGGTTTGGGGGGAGGGGGGTGGGGGCTGGGGGGGTGGGGGTTGTGTGGGGGGAGGGGGGTGGGGTGTGTGGGGGGGAGGGGGGTGGGGGGAAGGGGGGTGGGGGCTGGGGGGAAGTGGGTGTGGGGGGGAGGGGGGTCTGGGGGCATGGGGGGTGTGGGGGGGGAAGGGGGGTTGGGGGGAAGGGGGTGTGACGGGGGGCGTGGGGGGTGGAAAGGGAGGGGGGAGATAAACTTAAAGTACAGGGAACTTTGTGCTATCCGGCACCCACGGGACCGAGCTGATGCCTTACCTAAAGTACTCTCTAGTGTTAATGTCGAGAGATACAGAGATTCTTATCTCTGTATATAACAACAAACACTGTTGCTTAGCAACAGCTTCTAAACACTCAGGTGTGGCCCTGAAGCTCTGTAGCTGAAGCTGTTGCTATAGCTGCAGACCTTGCACAGCTGCACAGTTGATTGTCTGTCACAGACACAGATTTGGAGCACAGAAGCCCCACCCACTCTATTTTCCTGTACTAAGATGGCCGCGCATGCACTCTGTTACACACTGAATCAAAATGGCATCGCACTGAAACTTTTTGCCCTCCTTGACAAAGATGGCTGCCGTTAACCTGGGGCTGTCTGCAGAAGATATTTCCTCAGCTGCAAACACAGGATCTTCAGATTATTATTTGGGGCTTGCGACCTACCCCAGTTGCTTATGAAGCCTCCCCACCTACTGACCCCGGGAATGGAGCTGAGGCAGCACACCCTCTGCCCTCTGCCAGTGTTTGTCTCTGTCTAGGCCGGGAGCCTGGGTCTAGAGTTGCACTGCTGGCAGTTGGAGAAGCCTAGGCCCCGGGCCTGGAAAAACGGTGAAAGGTAGGAGAATTATAGAGGTTAGAGAAAAGATTTACAAATTAATTAACTTTTTTAAAAAACAATTTGTGTTTTAAAAGCAACTTTTTTTTTGCTGGAAATGCATATTTGAAAAGAAAGACGCAGAAAGCAGGAAAAAGAATGGAAGCAAGATGGCGGCTACTCACCTCGGTTCAGAACGATAAGGCCCGCCCACACACGCACCGATTGGTCGACCGTCAGGTCACCAAAGCGTAGGATTGGTCAATCGTCCCGTCACTCGACCGTAGGAGGGCCCGGCCGCACGCGCCAGCAACCCGGCGTACGATTGGTCGACCTCGAGGTCACTCTGTCACTAATGAGCGGACAATGAGATGCTAATGAGCGGAATGTTGAAGGTTTTTCGGATACCGCGGGTGCAATTTTCGTCCGGCCAAAACGTAAATACGCTTACCAGCGTTTCGGAAAGGTAAGCTTTCTTTTGACGTAACGCACGTGTAGGTACGCTTTGTAACTTTCGAGCGCATAGCCGGACAGACGCACACCTGAGGACAGACAGAAGGACAGACAGAAGGACAGACAGACAGATCAATTCCTTTATATATATAGATATTCCGTGCGTTTGTATAAAGAATGATTATTTGGGCCACACACCCCTAGCCTGCCCTTCAGCTCTAATGTTTTTCTCACTTGTTTCTTATTTCTCTCACCTGATTTAATCACTTTACATCTTTTAACTTTCCCTCTACATGTAGTGCCTAAAGCACAATTTCTGACTGTTGCTCTATTCTCTTCCCTTGCGTTTGGTTTTGAATTATTATTTTTACTACAATTTCCACCTGAGCCGCCCCCCGCCCCCATTTACTCGTTTAAAGTCCTTGTGATCGCCCTATTTATCCTTTCCGCTAGGACCCTGGTCCCAGACCAGGTCAGGTGGAGCCCATCTCAACGGTACAGTTCCTTCCTGTCCCAAAAATGGTGCCAGTGCCCCATGAAATTGAACCCCTCTTTCCCACACCACTCCTTTAGCCACATGTTTGCTTCCCTAATCAGCTTATCCCTATGCCAATTTGCATGTGGCTCAGGTAATAATCCAGAGATTATAACACTTGAGGTCCTGTTCTTTAATTTAGCTCCTAGTTCCTGGTACTCCCTGTAATGATCAATAACATGTCATTCTATAGTGGACACTAGGTGGAGCCGTAGAGCTATGTAGAGCTGTATATAGCTGTATGTATATAAGACTACACTACCCAGCTGTATAGATATTAAGACTACATTACCCATGAGGCACTAGGCTACCCACAAGGCAACAGTCAAGATGGCAGCCTGCACACAGGAGCACACATGCTGCATCTCTACAGATACTGTACCTGGAGAATGTGTACTGAATAAATGACTAGCTAGAAGCTAGCTGTGTTCATAATAAGAATGTCTATTTATTAATGAACATAACATGGTACCAGGAGTGGGGTGAAGATCTGCTGAAAATTGTGAAAAGCGACATGGAGAATTTGAAGCCACCAGAGTGTTTGAATCTCGAGGGAAATGTTGACTACAATTGGCGGATTTTTAAACAACAATTCAAACTCTACATTGCTGCCATCGGATTCGGTATGAAGCCAGACGCAAGAAAAATAGCGTTGCTGCTTATGGTTGCAGGCCCACAGGCGATAGAGGTATTTAATACATTTGTATTTAATCCAGAGGAGAACAGAGACAGCTACAGTTCTTGAGGAAGTAGGACCAAGGTCATACACTGTTAGAACTGAGGAAGGACAGATTCTCAGGAGGAACCGCCGTTCCCTCCTAAAAACACAAGAGATTATTCAAGAGCAGATTGATGACAATGCCGCAACTGCATCTTGTCATTCACCGCCAGAACAATCTCATGAAGACACATCAGACTTACCCGTGTTGAGAAGATCCACACGTGAAGTAATAGAGCCTGATAGACTTAACATTTGAGTGCAATGTAAAGCTTTGAAAATGTGTTGACTCTTTTGAAAATGTTTGGCCTAGAAATTCAGTTGGGCGCGCCAGCCGTTAGCGCCTTAGGAGGAGTAGATCTCGAGCGCTAGGCGCTTAGCGCCCGGGCGCAGCGCGATCTGTGCCTCGCCCCAACTTCAGTACACATTTAGCGCCGGCGCAAAGTATTAGCGCGCGCCCTGCTGCGCGCGCAGATCATGACGCCATTTACTAGTGCAACGCCCTTTGTGCGCCCCGAACCGGAACTTCATTCGCGCCGGCCCATTGTGCGCCGGGCGGCCCTAACGACTGTGAAGTGGAACGGTACACAGCCGAGGTGGGCCGCGGGGAGCGCTAATTAAAGGGCACTTACCCTGCACTATACAGGCCAGCCATTTTGCAGCATTCACTCTTGTGCAATGGTTTTTTGGAGAGAGACCAAGGAGGAGAGCTTACTGGTTTGGACCAACACTAGGACAGGTATTTTTGGCTCAGGCCAGAGCTTAGCAATTATCTTTGCCTTCATTGAGAGCTCAGTGTTTGCCAGCATAAAATGGGGGCTGCATTGGGTGCCAATGCTGAGTTTCAGCCTTATGCCAGAAGGGCTTACAGACGCCGTGAGAGAGTGGCAGCCCTGGCTAGATGCAGAGGGGGTGTGGTAAACCACTTTTATCGTTCACTATCGTTACACTATGGTTATCACTGTTTATATCGTTACACTATGGTTATCACTGTTTACACTGTTGTATCACTACACAAGGTCACCTCTTGTCACGCTGTTATACCTGGGCTGACCACAGCTGACTCCGCCCATGACTCCGCCTGCTTGCCCAGGTATAAAGGTGGTCGACTGGCTGGTATTCCTCCTTGTTGGACCCGATCACCCACGAGGGTGGGCTCTGTTATTTAGCCAATAAAAACCTATAGTTACTATCTTAACTCGTCGCTTTTCATTGGATGAATTGATAGGTATATCAATTTTATTGGCTAAATAACAGAGCCCACCCTCGTGGGTGATCGGGTCCAACAAGGAGGAATACCAGCCAGTCGACCACCTTTATACCTGGCTAAATTTTGAAATGAGTGGATCGGAGCAGCCAAACGACCAGCCAAACGGCCAGCTACAACAGCCACAGCAGCCGGCCTGGCTGTGAGCCCTCCGACCGCCGTACCTGGATCTAAACCCACAGGCAGCGAACTCAGCCCTCGACTTCAAACACTGGCTGAGCTGTTTTGAATCCTACCTGGGAGAATCCGGCGTACCTCCGGGATCCAAACTAAGAGTTCTGACCGCCCAAGTGAGCCCTAAAGTATTTGCAGTCATCCAGGACCTTACTACATACGAGGACGCCCTCAACCTGCTGAAAGAGCAGTACCGGAGCCCGGTAAACTCTATGTATGCCAGACATCTCCTAAGATCCCGCTCGCAACAGCCAGGAGAGTCTGTAGATGAATTTTTACGGGCGCTATAAACACTCGGCAGGGACTGTGACTTTAAAGCTGTAACGGCTGCAGAAAATACTGAAGGGAATATCCGCGATGCCTTCGTGAAAGGCCTTCGGTCCGACTACTCACGGCAAAGACTGCTCGAATCAAAGGACCTCGACCTGAATACAACTGCAGCCCTCGCTCGCTCTCTGGAAGTGGCCCATCGGGACCTCGAGGCGTATTCCAGGTACTGTGCTGCGCGACCCTGGGACTCCGGCCCGACCCCGGCCGCAATACCCCTCGCACCGCCGCCTCTGGGACCTACCTCAGCGTCGGCGTCCCAGAATCGATCGGGACCGCCACCCCCGGTACCGGCTGCAACATCGGAGCCCCGCGATCGGGCCGCCGGCTGCTTCTTCTGTGGCCAGGCGAAACACCCGAGGACGCGCTGCCCTGCAAGAAACGCGACTTGCTCCAATTGCCACAAGAAAGGCCACTTCGCTAAGGCCTGCAGGGGGAGAGCCACAGATGCCAGCAGTGCCTCATGCGAGTTGTGGGGGTGGCCATCTTTCATCAAGGCCACAGATGCCAGTATCCCCTCGTGTGAGTCGTGGGGGTGGCCATCTTTGATCAAGGCCACCGACACCAGCAGTGCCGCATGTGAGTTGTGGGGGCGGCCATCTTCTCCGCCATTTTATTCAACCTCGTGGGCGCCGCCATTTTGTCCACCACACTCGACCGCCACCTTGCCTCCAGACCCGACCACCGCCTCACCCGCAGACTACAGCAGCTCGCTCAGCCATACACTAGCCTCCGTCACACTGGACCAAGCTCGCCCGCATCACCTGTCCAAGTCCATGATGGACATCAAAGTAAACGGCCACGCCACGACCTGCCTGTTCGACAGCAGAAGCACGGAGAGTTTCATCCATCCAGACATGGTGAGCCACTACTCCCTCACTGTCCGGCCAACGCGCAACCGGATCTCGATGGCGTCGAGGTCCCATTCTACAGACATCAGTGGCTACTGTGTTGTGACCCTGTCGGTTAGGGGCACGGAGTATAAAAATTTTAAACTCCTCGTCCTGCCCCAGCTCTGCGCTGCCGTCTTACTAGGGCTGGACTTCCAATCCCACCTTCAAAGTGTCACTTTGGCATACGGTGGACCCCTCCCCCCCACTCACAGTCGACAACCAGCAGCCTTTAAACCGCCCACCGCATACCACCTGCGGCCTATCCACCCTCAAGGTCCCGCCCCCCTCCCTGTTCACTCACCTCACCCGCGACTGTAAACCCGTCGCCACCAAGAGCAGGCGGTACAGCGCCGGGGACAGAGCTTTTATTTGCTCTGAGGTGCAGCGTCTCCTGAAGGAGGGCATCATCGAGAGGAGCAACAGCCCCTGGCATGCCCAGGTCGTAGTCGTTAAGACCGGCAATAAAAACCGCCTGGTCATCGACTTCAGCCAAACCATAAACCGGTACACCCAGCTGAACGCATACCCCCTTCCCCGCATATCTGATATGGTCAATCAGATTGCACAGTACCGGGTATTCTCCACCATTGACCTTAAGTCGGCCTATCACCAACTCCCTATCCGCCCTGAGGACCGCCAGTATACCGCCTTCGAGGTGAATGGCTACCTCTACCACTTCGTTAGGGTTCCCTTCGGCATCACCAACGGGGTTTCGGTCTTCCAAAGGGAGATGGACCGGATGGTTGACCAGAACGGGCTGCAGGCCACGTTCCCTTATCTAGATAACGTCACCATCTGTGGCCGCGACCGGCAGGACCACGATGTTAATCTGGAGAAATTCCTCCGTATGGCCGAACGGCTGAACCTCACTTACAATAAGGAGAAATGTGTGTTTAACACCTCGCGTCTCGCCATCCTCGGCTGCGTAGTAGAGAACGGGGTCATCGGCCCCGACCCCGAAAGAATGCGCCCCCCTCATGGAGCTACCCCTCCCCCACTGTCCAAAGGCGCTGAAGAGAACCCTGGGGCTCTTTGCCTACTATGCCCAATGGGTGCCGAATTATGCGGACAAAGCCAGACCCCTCATGAAGTCCACCTCCTTCCCCCTGACGGCAGAAGCGTGCGCAGCCTTCTCCCTCATAAAGGGAGACATTGCTAAGGCCACAATGCACGCGGTGGATGAGTCTATCCCTTTCCAAGTGGAGAGCGATGCATCCGACTTCACCCTAGCAGCAACCCTTAACCAGGCGGGGAGACCTGTGGCCTTCTTCTCAAGGACCCTCCAGGGCCCTGAGATCCGACACTCTTCGGTCGAGAAGGAGGCCCAGGCGATCGTGGAGGCAGTAAGACACTGGAGGCATTACCTGGCAGGCAAACGATTTACCCTCCTCACCGACCAGCGTTCAGTCGCTTTTATGTTTAATAACAAGCTGAGGGGCAAAATCAAGAACAACAAGATATTGAGGTGGAGAATCGAGCTCTCCACCTATGATTATGATATCTTGTACCGACCTGGTAAACTGAACGAACCCCCAGATGCTCTATCACAAAGTACATGCGCCAACGCGCAAATTGATAGACTGCAGACCCTCCACAACGACCTCTGCCACCCCGGGGTCACCAGACTTTACCACTTCATTAAGGCCCGCAACCTGCCCTACTCCATCGAGGAGGTCAGGACCATGACCAGGAACTGCCAAACCTGTGCCGAATGCAAACCGCATTTCTTTAGGCCGGACAGAGCAAGCCTGATCAAGGCCACCCGCCCCTTCGAGCGCTTGAGCATCGATTTTAAGGGGCCCCTCCCATCCTCTGACCGTAATGTGTACTTCCTCAACATCATTGATGAGTACTCCCGTTTCCCCTTTGCCTTCCCCTGCCCAGACATGACCAGTACCACGGTCATCAAATGCCTGAACGACCTCTTCGCCTTGTTCGGATTCCCGAACTATATACATAGCGACCGGGGCTCATCCTTCATGAGCGAGGAACTTCGCCAGTTCCTACTAGCGAGAGGCATTGCTGCAAGCAGGACCACCAGCTACAACCCCCGAGGGAACGGCCAGGTGGAAAGAGAGAACGCGACTGTCTGGAAGGCCGTTCTCTTAGCCTTAAAGTCTAAGGGCCTGCCAACCTCTCACTGGCAGGAAGTCCTCCCGGCAGCACTGCATTCCATCCGGTCACTGCTTTGCACAGCCATTAACGCCACCCCCCACGAACGAATGTTTGTTTTCCCCAGGAAGTCGACTACGGGAACCTCGCTACCAACATGGCTGACTTCTCCGGGGCCCGTCTTGCTGCGAAAGCACGTGAGGGCCCATAAAACGGACCCCCTGGTCGAGAGGGTGGACCTCCTGCACGCCAACCCCCAGTACGCCTATGTGGCATACCCAGACGGGCGGGAGGACACAGTCTCCTTACGAGACCTTGCACCCTCGGGCACCCCTGAGACACCACCGTTTCCCCCCACCACCCCCCCAAATCCACCCCAGGTAGACGGCATGCCGGAACCCCACGAGCCTTCGCCGACCACGCAGACACCAGCATTAACATCGGATACTGCATCACCGCCGCCGCTGCTGCGCCAATCAGAGAGACTAACGAGGCCTCCGGACAGACTGACATACCCGAACTGGTAGCACACTTCACCCCGCCGGACTCAAATCTAAACAAGGGGTGAATGTGGTAAACCACTTTTATCGTTCACTATCGTTACACTATGGTTATCACTGTTTATATCGTTACACTATGGTTATCACTGTTTACACTGTTGTATCACTACACAAGGTCACCTCTTGTCACGCTGTTATACCTGGGCTGACCACAGCTGACGCCGCCCATGACTCCGCCTGCTTGCCCAGGTATAAAGGTGGTCGACTGGCTGGTATTCCTCCTTGTTGGACCCGATCACCCACGAGGGTGGGCTCTGTTATTTAGCCAATAAAAACCTATAGTTACTATCTTAACTCGTCGCTTTTCATTGGATGAATTGATAGGTATATCAGGGGGCAACAGGCGTCGCCAACTGAGGCCTTACCCACCCAGGGTATACCGCCAGCAGTCCTCCTATCTGACCATGTCTGCCGCGATGTGTGTTAGGAGGCTGCGATTCAGAAGGGAGGTGGTTGCAGACATCTGCCAGCTGCTTCACAGAGATCTGCAGCCACAGCTGATGCGCAGGACGTCTCTGTCAGTGGCAGTGAAGGTGTCGGTGGCTCTCAACTTCTATGCCACCGGCTCCTTCCAATCCGCTGCTGGGGACATCGCTAACATCTCCCAGTTCGCTGTGCATTGCTGCATCCGCCAGGTGACGGATGCCCTTTTCAGAAGGAGACATGAATTCATCTCCTTCCCCATGACCCTGGACAAGCAGCAGCAGCGTGCAGCGGGATTTGCAAGAATAGCGGGCTTCCCCATGGTGCAGGGCGCCATTGACTGCACGCATGTGGCTTTGTGGGCACCTCTGGAGCATGCCGAGGATTACCGCAGCCGGAAGGGCTACCATTCCCTCAACGTACAGCTGGTGTGTGACCACAGGCAGTGCATCCTAGCTGTCAATGCCTGCTTTCCAGGCAGCAGCCACGATGCCTTTATCCTGCGACAGACAACTGTGGCTGACATGTTCCAGGCACAGCCTCCCCCAAGAGGATGGCTTATCGGAGACAAAGGCTATCCTTTGTGTACCTGGCTCATGACCCCGCTCCGCGCGCCCACGACCCCTGCTGAAGAGGCATACAACGAGAGCCATCAAGCGACTAGGAACATCATAGAACAAACAATCGGCGTCCTCAAGCAACGGTTCCGCTGTCTGGATCGCTCCGGGGGAGCCCTCCAGTATTCGCAGGAGCGAGTCTCCCAATTCGTCGTCGTTTGCTGCATGCTGCACAACCTGGCTATCCGCAGGACTCAGGCACTGCCACCTCACGTTGGACCACCACCTCAGGAGGAGGAGCAGGAGGAGCATGAGGAGGAGGAGGACGAGGAGTACCAGCCCAGGAGGGAGGCAGAAGGTCCAAGGGCCGCCCGTCGGCGGCTTATTGAACGTCACTTCTAGGCCCCCTGTCAGGGAATGGCTTGTGCCAATGAAAGAACATGATTGCAGCCGCTCCGCAAGCCCTCAGCCGGTTAAGGCAACAAACACTTCAAAGATCAAACATGGACAATGTTAATAAATAAAATGCTTTATTGTACAAACTAAGGGCCCTTCCCACATGAAAACCAAAAACAGACGAAACCCCCAAAAAACACTCAAACACATTACTCGCTCCCACAACCTGGAGAGGATTAACAAAACAGTGCAAGTAAAATGGCCGTCATCTTCGGCCTTCGTAAAAAACAAACATCACATCCTCGGCCTTCAAAAAACAAACATCCAATTCTCGGCCGTCAAAAAACAAACATCCAATTCTCGGCCTCAAAAAGCAAACACCCAATTCTCGGCCTCAAAAAACAAACACAACTGGCCACACCTTCGACTTTTTGGCCCGCTAGGGCGATGCCTTGGCCATCTTTGTGTGGCCCCTGCCCGCCCTGCTGCTCCTCCTCAAAGTAAGGCCATTGGCTGCTGCAAGGCTTGGGGCAGGCTCCAGAGTGGCACATGTTGTGATGGCAGATGCCCTTGGGGGTCGGCCTAGTCGAGGTCTGGCCGTCGAGCGGGCGGCTGTTGAATGCTGCAGCTGTGGCTGGCCAGCATCAGTCGCTGCAGCAGCTCCTGGCAGCTCCACTGGGGGAGTGGCAGTGGCGGCTGGAGGATTGGGGGCAAGCTGGCGGATGGCAGGCGCGCTCGCTGGTCGCCTGAGACACTGGCACTCGCCCGGGCCAGCACTGCAGCATGCGCACCAATCTGCCGAGGGACAGACCGCTGTGCTGCTGCAGCGCGCCGGGTGCCCTGGCGATGCCTGGCTGACACAGCGAGTGTGGCAGCAGTGAGTGCCCGTGTTGACCTGTTCAGTGACCTCATCAGAGCACCCAGTGACTACACGGCACCACTGATCAGCTGCCCACTCGCTGCCTGAGCTGCCCTGAATGCCGCCCGACTCGCTGCCTGATCTGCCCTGAATGCCGCCCGACTCGCTGCCTGCTCTGCCCCGAATTCCGCCAAACTGATGGCCTGTGAGGCCCCGACGTTGGTCACACTCCGAGAGAGGGACTCGATGGCCTCAGGCAACCGTGCCACTACCCCCATGAGCTCCGTGTGCCGGCGCTCCGAGTCCGCGGACAAGTCCTCAAGGCGTTCCATCTCCTCGGCGAAGACCATCTCCGGACTGGAGGCCGGACTCTCCCTCTGGGGAGAAGGCCACCGAGCTGGCCGACCCTTCCTGCGTTGCTGGACGCCGCTGGGCCCAGCAATTGGACTCCCCTCCGACCCTTCCCCCCTCTGGGGAGAAGGCCGCCGAGCTGGCCGACCCTTCCTGCGTTGCTGGACGCCGCTGGGCCCAGCAATTGGACTCCCCTCCAACCCTTCCCCCCTCTGGGGAGAAGGCCGCTGAGCTTCCACCCCCCTCCCGTGTTTCTGCAGGCCGCAGGTCCCATGAGCTCCCCTCCCCTCCGACACTTCTGCCACGCTCCCCTCCAGGGAAGACGTGTCCCCTACATTCGCATGGGTTGCCGCGGCTGAGGGTTCCCCTGATGGGCCGCCTTCCTCTTGCTCCTCCTCCTCCTCCTCTTCTGAGGGGCTGTCACTGGCAAGTTCAGGGACCTCCTCCTCACCATCTGAAAGCAGGAAGGCACAAGAGTAGCTTTAGAGTGAGGAGAGGGCATCAGCGAGGGATGCATGAGTGGTGGCATTCAGCGCATTGGTCGGACAGTGGCAAAGGATGTAGATCTGATGCGCAAGTGGGACGAGAGAGGTCCAAAAGGTGATGTCCTTACCATTGGTGCCCAGAACAGGGTCGGCAACTCCACATGCAACGGGGCCAATCACCCGGCCACCCATGATGCGCTCCACGCGATGTTGCAGCTCGGTGAGCGGCTTGATCTGGGGTCGGCCTTCCCCGGTCGCAGTCCGGCTCTTCTTATTATTGGCCAGCTTGGCCTGCAAGAGAAAGGACGGCCTCTAAGTACAGTGTGTAGCCCTGATCTTGTGTGCACTGCCTCCCATGGTGGAATAGCCTGGCCAGTGTGTCGCCCTGATCTTGTGTGCACTGCCTCCCATGGTGGAATAGCCTGGCCAGTGTGTCACCCTGATCTTGTGTGCACTGCCTCCCATGGTGGAATAGCCTGGCCAGTGTGTAGCCCTGATCTTGTGTGCACTGCCTCCCATGGTGGAATAGCTTGGCCAGTGTGTTAAGTGCAGAATGTGCAATTGATGTTCATGCCTGTCCCATAGCTGCTGGATGAGGGCTGGCCATTAGGGCTTTCAGGTCCCTTTGCCCATAATGTGAGGTGCACATGCAAGGATGAGGAGGACACTGGAAAGGGTACTCACCCTGACAATCCGAGTGAGGTCATTAAACTTTTTGCGGCATTGGACACCGCTCCTGGGGACCTCGCTGTTGGCTGACACCTTGCTGGCGACATGCCTCCAGGCTCTCCGGTAGACACGGACCGGCGCCTTCCTGCCATTGTCCGGGTACAAAATATGGCGCCTCTTCTCCACAGCACCAACCAGCACACTCAGATCAAGCTCTGAGAAGCGCTGCGCTCGTTCACGGGCCTTCTGCATGGCTTCAGGCGCTATTTGGGTCCAGCAGCAGTGTTCAGGCCTAGCTGGAGGGCTCCACTATCCAGGGCGTGGCAGCAGACCAAGTCGACCCTTCCCCCTTAAGAGCTGGCCGGCGCCAGGGTGTCTGCTGTCAATCAGGAGATGGCCGCACCTGCGCTGCGCCCGGCCTCGGCGCTCTCGCTCAGCACCTCCGGCTTAGCGCCTAAAGAGAGGCGTGCAGCGCCAGTTTTAGCGCTCGAGCAAACTCTTAGGGCGAAGCTAATGAACATCGGAGAAGTGGCCTCGATTTTGCGCCGGGCGCAAACTTTAGCGGCCGCCCGACTTTACCGCCCCAAAAGTGGCTACAATAAATTTCTAGGCCTTTATGTTTATAGAGCACTAACAAAAGTGTTACTGATATTATCTTTATTGTTTTCTTGAAAGTTGATTGATTTTGATTTTGTTAAACCTCAAAGAAAGGGGGATGTAATGATCAATAACATGTCATTCTATAGTGGACACTAGGTGGAGCCGTAGAGCTGTGTAGAGCTGTGTATAGCTGTATGTATATAAGACTACACTACCCAGCTGTATAGATATTAAGACTACATTACCCATGAGGCAATAGGCGACCCACAAGGCAACAGTCAAGATGGCAGCCTGCACACAGGAGCACGCATTCTGCATCCCTACAGATACTGTACCTAGAGAACGTGTACTGAATAAATGACTAACTAGAAGCTAGCTGTGTTCATAATAAGAATGTCTATTTATTAATGAACATAACACTCCCCAAACAGGACCTCTTGCCTACTCTTCCTGATTTTTCTTGGTCCCAACATGGACCACAACAACTGGATCCTCCTCCACCCTCTCCAGTATCCTTTCAAGCCAGTTTGAGATGTCCCTCACCCTGGCACCAGGTAGGCAACATATCGTGTGGGACTCTCGATCCTGCTTACAATGGATGCTATCTGTGCCCCTAGTTATAGAATCCCCATACAACTACCACATTATGCTTCCTCTCCTCCTCCTGCCCCCTTAGGGCAGCTGCTTGCTCCAAAGTGCCATGGTCCATATTCTGGCTTTCCTTCTGACAGTCTTTATCCTTATCCTCACAGGTAGCAAGTACATTGTGTCCGTTGAATAGGATCAGTTTCTGTGGGTGCTCGTTCTCTTTCTTACCTGGGTTCCCTTTACTCTGCACACTATCCGTCACACCAACACCGTTCTAATCCTGCATCTCTCTATGAGATGTGACTGAGGTCTGGAACAAACTGTCCATTTACTCTTCCCCTGCTGTTATGTGTCGGAGTGTCTCCAACTCGCATTCCAGCTCAATGACTCTGAACCAGAGTGATTCGAGATGGAGACATCAACTGCAGATGTGTTCACTTGCAACAGTCTTGCTGTCCACAAACTCCCACATACTGCAGTCCAGACACACAACCTGCTCTGCCATATCTTAGTGTAGCCTTATTTTATTTATTTAATTGGTTAAAAATCTTTATTCAATGATTATATATAGTTATATTAATTCATTTATCTAGTTATGTGTTTAATAAAGTACGTCATAGTTTCCCACTCTTAAATCACTGCCTAGCTTAGAGAGAAAAAACGTTAATACTCACCAATCACATACCTGATGTCCTGTGGCATCACTCCTTGTTATTTTTGTTGTCTTAGAATTCGCCGGAGATATGCAGTCTCCTCAGGTCCCGACTCCTCACAGGTCCACGCTGCCTCTGCTCCCGCTATATTTATGGTCAGCCTCCCAAGGTCCCTCCTCCTCGCAGGTCTGCGCTGCCTCTCCTCCCGATGTATTTATGGTCAGCCTCCTCAGGTCCCAACTCTTCGCAGGTATGTTTGAATTTAAGGGTTTGGACTGCATTTTTTTGATTTTATTGAAATGGTGGCTTGTTGCAATAGATGTGAAAAGTTTTTTAAGTATGTAGGAAGTGCTGCTGGATGCTTGATGGTGAATGAAGGCCTTTGAGAAGACAGAACATGCTGCGATAAACTCAGCAGGTCACCCAACATCTGTGGAGCGAAAAACAGAGTTCACGTCTCAGGTCAACATGCTGCCTGACCAACTGAGTATTTCCAGCATTTTATGCTGTTTATTCACATTTACAGCATCTGTTTGCAGAGGGAAGAGGAAGACACAGAACAGGAAGGTGCAGAAGAGGAGGAAGCCAAAGAGGAATCAGACAGAAGAATGCATCCCAGATAGCCCCTTTGTGGCTGGGATATCTGGGATGGAATCTTCAGCTTGTGATCCCACTGGCTGGGCTGGCTGCCTCTTCTTGTTGACCCACTGGCTGGGCAGGCTGCATTTCTTGGGTGTGTGAATGAGGAAGGCACAAGGATGGAGTTGGACTGACAGGAGGGCAGGAAAGCAAGAGGTGCATGCCAGAAGGGGGATAACGTATGAGGATACCCGCATCTTGTATCCTTTCAGCCCCGCCGCTGGCCAAGGGCTCAGCCATGCCCCTGCCAAGAATGGCCCACACCATCTCCTCCAAGGGGGTGAGGTGAGTCTAGGAATGGGAGATGTGCCTTGTGATTGGTGTAGATTGTCGGTAGGTGAGCGATTGGGGGTTGTGCACGAGGCTCGTGTTGCAGTTGGTAGGAGACGACTTTTGAAGATGCATTCACTGACCCTGACCTGTGGTCTGAGCTCATGAAGCTTCTTTGGGCACTGGAGCCAGGTGGTTGGGGTGACACTGCTGTGAGTGATGGCTTTAGTGATGTACTCCCACATCGTTCTTTCTGGAGGACCTCCTGGTCCTGTGGGTAGAGGGCCGCTCTTACAGTGTTGACTCCTGCACAAAGCTGGAGTGCTGCGTGTGAGACCTTCGGTGCCCCTTCCCTGGCTTGCTGAGCCATTTGTGTTAGTGCTGAGGCAGTTTTCCCATTTGTTGAGGCTGGGAGGTTTTTGGATGGGAAACCCGGAAGTAAGGGTTTCCTGGATGTCCTGCAGAATTTAACTACAGGGCACCTTTTACATTTTTTCAGTAGGTGTCCTGGCTGTCTGTTGGGCGGGAAAGCAGCTGGGGAGCAGCTGGCAGGTAAGTAGGAGATCCCGGGGGGTGATTGGGGGGTGGTGAGGAGTGTCGGAGATCGTTGGGGTGGGGGGAGCCAGAGATCACAGGGAGTCAGAGATCGCAGGGGGTCAGAGATCGGGGGCTTTGGGGAGACAGAGAACGGGTTGGGGAGTTGGAGATCGGGTGTGGGGCGGGAATCGGAGATCAAGGGGTGGTGGTGGAGGGGGAGTCGGAGATCACGCAGGGAGAGTTGTAAATCAGGGGTTGTGTAAAGAGGTTAACTCATTGGACCGAGTGGAAACACCCCTGCTCCTCCTGGCCCACAAGCAGTGCTGTAAATGCGGTTACCTCATAGATCTGGCCCTTCGCGCCTCCTTTTACCACCCTGGTTTCCCAAGCCCCGGGAAACCCAGCCCCTATGGGTTAAAAATAAAAAAGCCTGTTAAAATAGAGGCACGCAGCTTCCACTGACTGACTCGCATCCTGAGGGCGGATTGGTGGCCTGCCCCCTGACCCACCTTCATAAAACTGGAAATGAGCGAGACTGAGGCGAGTTGGGGTTGGGTTAGAGATTTTTTTTTAATTACTTCCCTCCCACCCACAACCCACCCGTCCTTGGGGTTAAACTTCCCCCATGGATTATGTAAAGTCGTCAATATTTGATAATAAACTGACGATAGTAACTGCACCTCATTGTGTTATGGATATTTCAACCCACACCTCTACCTCTTCATCTCCCTCTATCCCTTCAAGATCCTCCTTAAAGCCCACCTCTTTGTCCAAGCCCCTTCTAATATCTTCTTTGTACAGGGCCTTGGTGAGACCGCACCTTGAGTATTGTGTGCAGTTTTGGTCGCCTTATCTGAGGAAGGACGTGCTTGCCATGGAAGGAGTGCAGCGAAGATTCACCAGGCTGATACCTGGGATGGCAGGTGTAAGATTCGCAATTTTCAGCAAAAATCACGCAAGAAAACTGGATAAAATAAGACTGTTTATTGACCAAAGTAAGCTTGCACAGAAAAACCTTTGATAAAAGGGCATACAAAATGGCCGCCAGGCCCCGTGATCAGTTTATGAACCATTTTATTTCTGTTACTGCAAGCCAGACAGGCTTGTGGATTGAAGACAGTGAGCCCACGAAAGCCAGTCTCTGGGAACCGTAACTCAGAGCAACAGCATACATATTCAATGGATTATAAGTACAGGATGGGGCCCATCAAGATATGGGCGGACAATGTAAAAACACTTATACCCATTTATCGTACAAAGGAAAAACCGTTTAGCAGCCATCAAGGAAAATGTCCGGACCGATCAATATGCGAACCGAGCCACGGTGACAATGCAAAAGACATTGAAAGACATTATCGGCCAGGAAGGCCAGTTTAAGTTATCACCGGCTCCGTTACAAGACAAAGCGCCCCTGCAGAGATTTCTGCCCGCCAAAATTAATACAAAGACAGGACTATGATTTGGCGGGAGATAAGACTGTCCCAAAAGGGTATAACTATGGATTGAAAGTCCATCTAAGTTACTTCGGACTTCGGGTTACTTGAACAACTTCTTCTTCACTGCCACGGCTTCTTGTTGGGCGACTTCAGGCTTCCATTTCTTCAAGAACTTTCTTCTACGAGGAACGAACGAAGGGCGGACGGTGCCCGGATCGGCGCCTCTTCCACTTCGGCAGATCGATGAAAACGTTTTCGTCTTTTTAAAGACGGACGGTTTCGGTAAAAGGACAACGTGGTCGGTGTTCAGCCAAACAAGGCTCGGCCACGACGAGAAGACGACGAGGGTGGCCCGGGTACTGGGGTCGGGAGATCATCGACGACCCAGGCCGACGGAGAAGAAACCCTCTGGAGAACCGGCGATCGATGCCACAAGATTCTCCCAAGTGCATAGCCTGCATCTGGGTCTGCTCCATGAACCCAAATTGACTTAGTGGATCTCAACCTTAACGAGCGCTCATCGAGGCTGGGTCTACCCCACCGCCTCGAGGGAGGAGAGACTATCGACTGCGCCAGAAGTTTCCAAATCCACGTGACGACGGAAAGCGGTGCCAAAAAGGCTGCGAACCCCCTTTATTGCGATTTCGAGAGTGGTGAGCATGATCCCAAGTTCCCCAGGTCGAAACTTAGTTTAGGTATAGGGGAGGGAGTTAAGGGAAATCGTAATGTGTTTCCCCTTTTTCGATGTGCCGTGTGTTCCCCATTTCCATAGAGTCAAGTTCATAAATTTGTGCATGATTGTAGTAACTTTAATCTGTGCCTATGACATGTATTTTGTAATGCTTCAAACTGTTTAAAAATAAAAGCATCCATTTTGTGCTATTCAACCTGGTCTATTGAGTTCTTTCTCTGCACTACTGTTCTCTGCACCTAAGTCCAAGGTCTAGAACCGTAGCGGGGAGTGGGTCGAACCACTCAAGGGTAATTATTGCACGAAGCCTGGCAGGAGACCAGAAAGAGCAAGAGAAACCCCCTACAGAAATGGCGACCGCGGCAGGACCTTGGCAGCAGGAAAGTAGTGTGTTAGATCAAGATCTGAATAAACGAAATGTGATGGATGAAAGAATAGCAGATTATGTTTTCGGAAAAGTCAACCTCACAAAACAATGGATATCTGATCTACTAAGGGATAGGCGCCCGCTAGACGCAGCCATCAAGTGGACAGCGGGTAGAGAGCATAAGAAATCTGTAGAAAAGGCGGTCTTGCTGATGTGCTACAAGAAGCAAGTCCAGCTTTTGGACCAGGTAGTTGCAGCACAGACAGTCCAGATCAACGGCTTGCTTAAAGGCGTGGAGGAAAAGGTTGCGGGAGGTCAAAAACTGATTGAATCGCTTGACGCGCTGAACCAGGAACGCCGCTCTGTAATTCGCTGCCACGAAACCCGGGTAGAATATTTAAAATGTCAGGTCGTTGAGGCCAAGGCCAGTGAAGGTAGAATGAGAGAGAGGTGTTCCCGTCTAGCCAAACAAGTAGATGCCCAAGAGGAAAAGCTCCTGGGAGCCAGGGCAGCATATAAGATGGCCATGGAGGATAGATCTGAGAACACCGACCACAGCACTTGCCGCCGGGAGCTAGAGGACCTGAGAAAGGCCCTAGCGAAGGCAAACGGGTTGGTGTGTCTCATAAATCCACCAGCGAGTCAGCTGTTGCTAGCCAAGGAATCCAAAAGCCCGATTCCACAAGAGGCAGTTGGGGTACCAACCCCCGAACCTTCTGCGCCTCCTGCCTATGAGGAGTCTTGGACTCCGGGACAGGAGACGGAGACGGTAGAGGAAGAGAGCCCTGAGGTAGAGCAACCCCAGACAGTAGAGTCGGGGTCGGCGCCAATGTGTCCAACAAGACACCGGAGGATCGGTCCAAATGAAGAAAATGGCGATGACGGACCCCTTGAGAGTCAGATCATAATGCCTCATAGCGCACGACAGCTAAGAGAGATGATAAGTCACATCCCAAAACTCTCCGAGTCAGGAGATCCCTCCGTGCATTTCAGGGACGTGGAGCAGACCGCAGCAGTCAATGACTGCGACGGGGTTGAACAGTCTAAAATGCTGCTGTTCTCCCTGGACAGTTCGCTCCTCCAGTGTCTCCCTGACGAGAGCAAGAGAGGGCACAGGGACTATGAGTTGCTACGGGATGAGATTCTGGAGATCATGGGAGAGGGGGACGGAACGCCGTTCCTCCGTTTAGAAAAGACAGTGCAGCTAGAGGGAGAACCCCCATGGGTTTTCGCCGACAGGTTGTGGCCAGTGTATTGGCGCAGCTGCCCGGGCGGGCCGGCCCGGGCCGGGCTGGATGGCGAACAAAGGGCTCACTGGCTTCGGTGCCTGGTAGCAGGTTGCCTGCCAGTAGTGAAGGAACAGGCCAAAGCATGGTTTGACCCCACTAACGCCCGCTCCACGGAGGAAGTAGTACTAGATCAGCTCACGATCAGTTATAGAAACAACAAGGGCAAGAAAACGCCTGTTGTGAAAGGAAAGGTGCATGAGGTGAGACCCGCAGCCTCTGCTAAAAAGGAATGGCGTCAGGAGGGAAATCGCCATCCCCAAGCAAATAGCAGTTGTTACGGGTGTGGGAAGGAGGGTCATTGGCGCAAGGACTGTAGGAATCCTTGGAAGGATAAGAGGGAGAGAGCGTTCGCCGCAGCCCAAGATCAAGCCCAAGCCCGAGTCGCCAACGGCCCGAGAGTTTACCCAACACCAGCACAACCACAAGTGCAGGCCGCTGCCCCAAACTCAGTCCAGAACCCAACCGTAGCCTCTGCCCCGAATAAAGGGGGTGGTGCGTTTGTGGACCCCGCTGCGATCGAGTCAGTCTTGGAGACTATGCGGTCTCTGATGACCTGGCAGGGGAAGGTAGCGGTTGCTAACAGCCCTATCGCCCCCGAGACCCCAGCCGAAACACCTAAATGACTGACGCCCGCGCAGCCCATCTACTTGTGTCCGCTCCGCTATGACGCTTGGAGAAGACCTGTGGTGGAGATGGAGGTGGAGAAACAAAGGGGTAGTTACCTGTTGGATACGGGAGCTTCGTGTACCGTGATCCACACGGACAAACCTTTTGCCTCACCTCTGTCCGCCCAGGCTCCATATTTAGTAGCGGGTTTCACAGGTAGAGCACAGGCTGGCGCGCACTCCCTCCCGCTCTCCATTCAGTTGGGAGCGCTCCACACCACATGGACGTGCATCCTATTGAAGTGGAAAGAGGGGGGGGGGAAAGGCATCCTCGGGGCTGATTTCTTGGTGGAACACGGGATCCTCGTGGACCTGAGAAATCACTGTCTCTGGGGAGCCGAGGGCGGTTTAGGTAAGGTAGTCGTAATCCCGGGGAAGGAAGAAAAGGGGGCCCTGTGCACTATGAAGCCATCAGGAGGTTACGATCTCGAGCTCATGATAACAAATGTCCCAACGGACTTGCAGGCGCGTGTGTCAGAAAATCTGACCGCGTTCGCCACCCACAAGCACGACTGCGGGAGAGTCACTGGGTTCGAAGTCAGCGTAGACGGGGACCCCATGATCCGACCCCAAAAGCAGTATAATTTCCCCAAGGAGGCAGAACCCGACATGGAGACAGCAATATCTTCATTGGTACAGCAGGGCGTATTGAGGACGATAGCCACCCACGTGAACTCCCCATTATGGCCGGTAAAGAAACCGGACAATTCGTGGAGAGCCACGGTGGACTATAGAGTCCTCAATAGTAATATCCCAGCCTGCGCGCCCATGGTAGCAGCAGTTGCAGACTTAATAGGGAGTATTCCAGCATCGGCGACCACATTCACGGTGCTGGACATCTCGAACGGTTTTTGGTCCATTCCGCTGCGGCGGGAGGACCAGTACAAGTTTGCCTTTACTTTCAAAGGGCAACAGTACACCTGGAACTGCTTACCACAGGGTTTTCACAACAGCCCCAGCATTTTCCATCAGTGTATGGCGGGGAGTTTGAAAGAGTTCAGCCAGCCCAACCAGATAGTGCAGTATGTGGACGACTTACTCCTGTTCACAGATACAAGGGAGCAGCACGGCCCACTGTTAGCCGAATTGTTGGAACTGTTAGAAAGGAAGGGTTTCAAAGTAAACCCAAAGAAAGCCCAGATCGGCCAGCGGGAAGTTAAATTCCTGGGTCTGGCCATCCGCGCTGGGGAAAGAGCCATAGATAAGGCCAGACGGGAATCTATACAAGATCTGCCGATTCCCAACACAGTAACGGGTGTAAGGTCCTTTTTGGGATTGACCGGGTACTGCAGAGATTTCATCGAGGACTATGCTGCCACAGCGGCCCCGCTACTTCGACTCTTACACAAGGGAGTCGAGTGGTCTTGGGACGAGGGGTGCCAGGCAGCATTCGAGAAGTTGAAAAGAGATCTGCAGACCGCGCCAGCCCTAGGGGCCATAGATGGGGGAGAGGAGTTCTTTCTGGAGGTAGCCGCTAGTGGGGACAGCCTGAGCGCAGTGCTGCTCCAAGAGCGGCACGGCAAGCTAAGACCAGTAGTTTATTCCTCCAGGGTGCTCACGGATGTGGAGAGGAGTTTCTCCAATTGCGAACGGCATCTCCTGGCCACGCATTGGGCTGTGAACAGATCAGTGATCTTCACAGGGACCTCTCCCATTACGCTCCTCACCCATCACACCCCCACGAAGATGCTTCTGGACGGGAGGATTAAGGATGGGACCGTAAGCAGCGCTCGGATTGCGCGCTGGACCCTCCTCCTTTCCCAGATGGATCTCAAAGTTAAAGGCCTCTGCGCGCCAAGGCTCGCAGCCAATATGGCATATCCCGGGACAGCCCATCAATGTTCCGTAGAAGGGGTATGGGAAGTTAACATAGGTTTACGGGCCGGGATACATCCCACGGGCCGCGAGATCTACGTAGACGGTTCTAGCACTGTAGCTGACGGCAAGCGACTCACAGGGTGTGGAGTTTATGACCCTGCGGCAAACATTGCCCTGGCAATTAAGCTCCCCAGCACTATGAGCGCGCAGCAGGCTGAACTGTCCGCGGTGGCGTACGTGGTTACCCACCCCGAGATTTTCCCAACCCCATACACGATTTGCTCAGACAGCATGTTCACGTGCAATTCGTGTACGGAGTACCTCGCCATCTGGTCGCGACGCGGGTACACCTCCGCGGACGGGCGGCCTTTAACAGTTAAGCCCTTGCTGGAGAAGATCCTAGCAGCTGTGGGGGAGAAAGGAGAGGTGTTCATCCATAAGGTGAAGGCTCACTCCATTACAGAACCCCGCAGTCAGGGCAACCAGCAGGCGGATGCGCTAGCCAGGGAGGGTGCCCGCAACGGCATTCTCTGGGACCCATACGAACCCGGACCCGTGGCGGCGATCCAAGGCAGGGAGGGAATTCCCGGGAACACAGGGGTGACACCGCCCCCAGACCTAAAGACCGTCCAAACCCTGGATCCCGCCCTAAAAGCAGTCCTAAAAGCCATCACAGAGGGCAAACAGGTAGAAGGTCCGTACAGTATGGCAGCCCTCACAGTCAAAGAAGGTATGCTGTTCCGAAAGGAGCAGTGGGTTGTGCCGCAGCAGCACCGAAGGGAATTCCTGCAATTGGCCCACGAGGGTCCAGGAGCGGGACACCCCGGACCTGAGGTCACCTGGCAACGGGTGGAGCAGGCGGGATGGTGGCCGGGACTTCGGGACGATGTCCGCGAGTTCTGCGCAAGCTGTCTTGTGTGTGCTGCTAACAACCCAGACCCCCACAAAAGGAAGGTGCCCATGGGGCACATCAGGAGGGTAGAGGGACCATGGCAGTCGATTCAGGTCGACTACATAGGGCCCCTGCCCGCCGCCCAGGGAGGCTATAAGTACTGCCTTGTCCTGGTAGATGTGTTCACCAAATGGGTAGAAGCCTTCCCGTGCAGAACAGCTACGGCACTGGGTACTGCTAAGATCTTGATTCGGGAAGTGTTCTCACGGTGGGGACTCCCCCGTTTTGTAGAGTCCGACCAAGGGAGTCAGTTCACCGGTCAAGTAATGCAGAACGGCCTCAGGCTCTTGGGCATTGAGGGAAAGTGGCACGTAGCATACAATCCCCAGTCATCCGGGATTGTTGAGCGTATGAATCGGACCCTCAAGGAAAAGCTGAGGAAAGAGACAATGGGCTCGCCCCAGAAATGGGCGGAGGTCCTGCCTTTAGTCCTCATGGGGATCCGAGCCAGCCAGTCCAAAAGCACGGGGTATTCCCCGCACGAGTTAATGACTGGAAGGATCATGCGAACACCCACCCATGTGCTAGCCCCGGTGCTCACTGAGGGCCAGCTCCGAGAGGTGAAACGGGACAAATTCGCCCAAACCCTCTTGGAGCGCCTGAGACAGATTTATGGGCAGGCGGCTGGGAACATGGGAAGACAGCACCAGGGAAATAAACTGTTGTTGGAACCTCGGAAACAACAAGAGTGGGTAGTCGGGGACCAGGTCATGGTCCGAAACTACGCCAGGGTAGGGAGTTTTGAACCACTGTACATGGGGCCATACAGCATTGTAGACAAAGCCAGCCCCATGGTTTATGCAGTGAAGACGCCCCGACGTATCAAATGGTTTCACATCAACCAGTGTAAACTGTTTAAACCGGGTACACAAGGGCCACCAAAGGGGACCAGGTCTGAGAACAAAGATCCTCAGCCTGTAACAGAGTCACAGACCACACAGGCTGGAGCAGTAGCCTGCGTGAAGGGAGAGGCCATCCCATTGGAGTGGGAGGTCTCATCTTTTGAATGGGATTTAGGCAGGGGAGAGCCCGAACAGCTCAACCTCGCTTTAGACCCAATCACGGAGGAGGAAGAGTCAGAGGACGGCAGTCCCGCCCTCGACTCAAGCTTGGGGGAGGTAGGGAGTGGGGGTGGAGACTCGTTACCTGTAGGGACAGGTGAGGTGGAGTCGGAAGCCACAGATCCCGACCCCGGGGGGGCGGAGCCTGAGGAAGGGGTGCTGGAGCCGGCAGCTGTGGAGGAACCACAGGCTGTGACGGTAACAGTCACGACCCCAGGTCCATCGGCCCCGGGAGCCCAACCCAAAGCAGCCCCTCGTAGGTCAGCTCGAGCACCCCAGCCCAGAAAATTTTGGCCAGATTCTCCCCATCCTCCCCAACCACGGTTTAAAGCAGCCCCAGGAAGACATGATCCCCGTTCAGCAGCGACAGGCTGCGGGGGATCAAGGCCAAAGATCAATGCAGCCCCACCGCAGGGTGTGGCACACGACAGACCTCACAGGGATTCGGAAAGCCGCCCCACGGAGGGCGGCGCTGTACATATGTTAAGATAGGTAATTATGGTCATAGTTTAAGGAATGTAAAGTATATGGTGTTAAGAGTACAATTTTGAAGTCTGCCCGGTATGTGTGTTTGTTAGGGAGCGGGGTCCAGGAACCCGCGCGTCCAATTAATTTAGGCCAGCACCTATCGGGAGCCCGGCTACATCATTTTGTTGGTTACAGAAACCTGGGATACGATGGAAAGGATTGTCGTCGCGTTCATGGCGATCGGGTGCGGGTGGGCCTACCGAGGCCGCACCAAGGACGTCATCATTTTCGGGTGCTCCGGGGACACGGCCCCCATCGCAACGGATGGGACGGGGGAGCGAGAGGTAGAGGAAACCGCCACCTACTTCCACCAAGGGAGATGGCCAGGTTGGCTGGGAACGAATTCTATGGAATATTCCAGCAATTTCGGTTTTGCCTACCAAGAGACTTCATTAACGTGCCCTCGAGTGAGGATCCTAGCGCCCAGAGTCAGCGTCACCGTGGGAAAGAGGATTTGTCTGGTGTGCAATGGGAACGTACCACCAAGGCGATGGTGGTGGCTACGAAAGCTGGGAAAGGACATGAGAAACTCTACGGTCGAGTGGGAGCGACTGGGTAATAATACCCATCGGACTATTACGGGAACTCACGGACAATTACGTGTGTGTTGGGACAAATGGTGGGAACCGGATGAGGGAATATATGTCTGCATGTGGGGTTCGAGACGCGTCTGCCCCAAGGGCGTGTCCATCTTCTTCCAGAGGCAGTGGCAGGATGAAGGGAAGGGGATGAGATGGGATGTTAGCACTCGAGCGTGCGGAGCCCCATACTCCCCTATTCCGGTGAACGCCACTGAACTCATCACCCGCCCACGCAAGCCCCTGCCCACGCTTCCGGTAGCACTAGCCCAGAAAGGAGGGTGCCCAACCACCACCAAGGGACCCGGGAACGGTTTAGTATTGGTACCCACCGGTCAGGTGCTGTACCAAGGGGTACACTACGCGGTGGCCTCAGTGATTTTAAATCTCACTGAGGTAAGATTGCCGGAGTGGTGTCCCAAAGAAACGGAACAATTATACCAGGTCCTGTTAACCCGTATGTTTAGACAATTTTACGAATTTGACTTTGCCGACATCGACAGAGACAAATTATACACCACACCGCCAGAAGTTTTGGATCGAGTCGGGAGGCAAAGAAGGGGTACTGTAAATGACATATTCACTGCTTTTAATACCGGGACATCTGTTGTCAACGCTCTAGATAACGTGGAGCTGCAGACACAGATCAACGGTTTAAAAGCCCAGTTAAGGAACATATTGACAGACGAAAACAAGGTCGTGGGTTCTGAGTTGCATGAGGACCAGGCCATGACACTACACTTTAAGGACATAATTGCTGAGCTGGAGAAACACGCGAGAACGGTAAATGCACTCATTAAGGAGGATCGGAATGCGTCCGATCAAGCTGCGCAAAACGAGGCCTGTGTGCTGTACGGGGCGTGGTTATTGGGCGAGGGCTGCAGTAATCTTGAGGATTTAAAACAGGGTTTGGTCCCGTCCTGGATCAGCAACAAGCACTTGCAAGCGCTCCACCCTTTTGAGAATGCATTAAGCCCGTGCCAGCTCAGACTAGCCGCAGAAGCATACCCAGTTCCAGTGGACTGCGGACATTCGAATCACACTATTATGGGAATAGTAGTAAGAATGCCGGTGTTGGGTCCCGCAGCAAAGCCCGCCCCGGTATACAGAGTAGAGAACATTGGAGTCATTCAGGGGGGCGCACACATTCGTTACGCAGTGGTCCCGCCTTACGTCATCAGATGGGAGCGTACGATGACAGGCACCGACCTCTCGGGATGTCGGAGCCGGGGAGCACACATCATCCTGTGTCCCCAGCACTTGAATGCCTTTTTGAAACCACAGTGCGGGTTCAGAACCGCTAGCGCGAAGCCGGTGAATTGCACCATGGAGGCAATGGCAGAGGACCATGTGCCCCCACAGGTAGCATATATCGGGGGTGGGACATACTGCGTCACCACTGCAGCGCCTCAGTACCGATATGGACAACACGAGTGGTGTTCGGTCGGTGATAGCAGTTTCTGTTTCAAACCCAGGGCCGAGGTTCAAGTGGCACAACAACGAATTGTTCCCATTCCTGCGCCCTCCATCGTACACATCACTATCAAAGAGAATTTCACAGACTTACAACGATTTGTCGCGCATTTTGGTTATGTCATTCCCCCTCTTCCCGAACACCTCACCAAGATTTTAAAAGCCGTTATAATTTCGCAGAAACATTTCTACACACTGGAGCAGAAGACTTTAGAGATAGGAAAAGACATATTGGACATAACCGTCCCACCATGGTGGGACTTGTTCACCAACATAGAGGTCCCTGCCTGGATTAGAATAGCATCCCATATCCTAGTAGTATGTCAGGTTTTGATTGTGATATATTTGCTCTTCGTGCATTGCAAAAGAGGCAAATGCCTCCAGAGGCACGAGAACACAGGAGAATGGAGAGAACGCTATGTGCGGATGGGGGAAGCAGATACCCCACTCTAAGCTGCTAGTATAAGATTAAGCGTCCCTCCATTTAAATTTTTTTTGATTGTTTTGGGTTATAAGGAAATAAGTATTGTCATGTTATTAGTTGTTCTTAAGTTTTTTTGGATTAATAAAAGATGCATGCAGATGGCGCAAAAGGGTATCAACCCCTGCCCATCTGACAGGTGAAGGTGTTATAGTTTAAGATTTGCTGTCTATGATTCCAAATGTGCATGAGGTAATTTTCATTTTCTCCGGAAATGGGAACTGCATGTGTCGTGAGGGGCATAGATAGTTAAGTGCCAGGAATGTTTGGATGTGGGGAATCAGGGAAAATTTGCTCATCAAGGATTATTGATACTTTAAGCAAGCTATCAGTATCACAGGGGGGCCTGTAAGATTCGCAATTTTCAGCAAAAATCACGCAAGAAAACTGGATAAAATAAGACTGTTTATTGACCAAAGTAAGCTTGCACAGAAAAACCTTTGCTAAAAGGGCATACAAAATGGCCGCCAGGCCCCGTGATCAGCTTATGAACCATTTTATTTCTGTTACTGCAAGCCAGACAGGCTTGTGGATTGAAGACAGTGAGCCCACGAAAGCCAGTCTCTGGGAACCGTAACTCAGAGCAACAGCATACATATTCAATGGATTATAAGTACAGGATGGGGCCCATCAAGATATGGGCGGACAATGTAAAAACACTTATACCCATTTATCGTACAAAGGAAAAACCGTTTAGCAGCCATCAAGGAAAATGTCCGGACCGATCAATATGCGAACCGAGCCACGGTGACAATGCAAAAGACATTGAAAGACATTATCGGCCAGGAAGGCCAGTTTAAGTTATCACCGGCTCCGTTACAAGACAAAGCGCCCCTGCAGAGATTTCTGCCCGCCAAAATTAATACAAAGACAGGACTATGATTTGGCGGGAGATAAGACTGTCCCAAAAGGGTATAACTATGGATTGAAAGTCCATCTAAGTTACTTCGGACTTCGGGTTACTTGAACAACTTCTTCTTCACTGCCACGGCTTCTTGTTGGGCGACTTCAGGCTTCCATTTCTTCAAGAACTTTCTTCTACGAGGAACGAACGAAGGGCGGACGGTGCCCGGATCGGCGCCTCTTCCACTTCGGCAGATCGATGAAAACGTTTTCGTCTTTTTAAAGACGGACGGTTTCGGTAAAAGGACAACGTGGTCGGTGTTCAGCCAAACAAGGCTCGGCCACGACGAGAAGACGACGAGGGTGGCCCGGGTACTGGGGTCGGGAGATCATCGACGACCCAGGCCGACGGAGAAGAAACCCTCTGGAGAACCGGCGATCGATGCCACAAGATTCTCCCAAGTGCATAGCCTGCATCTGGGTCTGCTCCATGAACCCAAATTGACTTAGTGGATCTCAACCTTAACGAGCGCTCATCGAGGCTGGGTCTACCCCACCGCCTCGAGGGAGGAGAGACTATCGACTGCGCCAGAAGTTTCCAAATCCACGTGACGACGGAAAGCGGTGCCAAAAAGGCTGCGAACCCCCTTTATTGCGATTTCGAGAGTGGTGAGCATGATCCCAAGTTCCCCAGGTCGAAACTTAGTTTAGGTATAGGGGAGGGAGTTAAGGGAAATCGTAATGTGTTTCCCCTTTTTCGATGTGCCGTGTGTTCCCCATTTCCATAGAGTCAAGTTCATAAATTTGTGCATGATTGTAGTAACTTTAATCTGTGCCTATGACATGTATTTTGTAATGCTTCAAACTGTTTAAAAATAAAAGCATCCATTTCGTGCTATTCAACCTGGTCTATTGAGTTCTTTCTCTGCACTACTGTTCTCTGCACCTAAGTCCAAGGTCTAGAACCGTAGGGGGGAGTGGGTCGAACCACTCAAGGGTAATTATTGCACGAAGCCTGGCAGGAGACCAGAAAGAGCAAGAGAAACCCCCTACACAGGAATGACGTATGAGGAGAGATTGCGTCGATTGGGCTTATACTCACTGGAGTTTAGAAGATTGAGAGGGGATCTCATCGAAACCTATAAAATTCTGTCAGGCCTGGACAGACTAGATGCTGGAAGGATGTTCCCGATGGTCGGGGAGTCCAGAACCAGGGGTCATAGTCTAAGGATAAGGGGTAGGACATTTAGGACTGAAATGAGGAGGAATTTCTTCACCCAGAGAGTGGTGAACCTGTGGAATTCTCTGCCACAGAGGGCGGTGGAGGCCAGTTCATTAAATATATTCAAGAAAGAGTTGGATATATTTCTTAAGGCTAAAGGGATCAAGGGATATGGGGAGAAGGCAGGGACAGGGTACTGAATTTGGATGATCAGCCATGATCTCATTGAATGGTGGAGCAGGCTCGAAGGGCCGAATAGCCTACTCCTGCTCCTATCTTCTATGTTTCTATGTCACCAATTTTGTTATGGTTACGCCTTTGCAAAGCACGTTGGGCCGTTTTTCGATCTTATCGGCGCTATATAAATGCGAGGTGTTGTTGCTCTGGAGTGGTGAGAAGCTGGTTTGAGTACATAATTCACCACATGGTATACTAATGATTTCAGCTGTGCTGCTGCAGAAGTATGCAAATATCCAGAGAAGAGCACAATCTATCAATTGTTAAAAATCCAGGGACTTGTACATGGTTGGAGTCAAGAGTTCAACCATTTGAGCCGGCTGTGAAAATACTAATTCATGCTGCAATTAAGATAAATTGAGAGAAGTACTGAGAATTAAGACAGCATAGAAAATTGGCACTTGAAAATACTTCCTAGTGATCTCTTGAACAAGGCCAACTGCAGCAAGCTGACCATCTGCTCCCATCAGTGGAATTGCTGCTATGCAAGTTAAATTCTAATGGAGCACGCAGAGGAGGTTGCTCTCATCCTATCTGTAACTATCTCTTGGGAAAAATTAACCTCCCGCCCCCATGCCATGAAATAGTGATTCCAGCAGGATGGCCCTAATATTTACTCGGGACGTGAAGAGAGTGGGCGGGGTGGGGCTGGGGAAGGATTTCCAGACAGGAAGCCCAGAAGTAAAGACTTTCATGGACGTCCTGCTGAACTTTTCCAGAGATCAGGGTGGTGTGGGAGACGGCAATCAGTGATAGAGGGAGTCGGAGATGGAGGGGGGAGTTGGAGATCGAGGGGGAATCGGAGATTGAGGGGGAGTCGGAGATCGTGGAGGTGTCAGAGATCGACGGGGAGGGGGAGATCGGGGGGGAGTCGGAGATCGTGGGGGAGTCGGAGATCGTGGGGGTGTCGGAGGTCGACGGGGGAGGTCGAAGGGGGGGAGATCGGAGGAGTCGGAAATCGGGGGGGATTCGGAGATCGGGGGTGAGTCAGAGATCGAGGAGTGAGGTGGAGATTGGGGGAGTCGGAGCTTGGGGGCGATAGGGAGAGCGGGGATGGAGGTGCGGATCAGGGTGACGGGGAGATCGGGGGAGATCGAGGGGGGAGGGGGAGATCGAAGGGGGAGGGGGAAATCGAGGGAGGAGGGGGAGATCGAGGGGGGAGAGGGAAATCGAGGGGGAGGGGGAGATCAAGGGGGGGAGGGGGAAATCGAGGGAGGAGGGGGAGATCGAGGGGGGAGAGGGAAATCGAGAGAGGAGGGGGAGATGGAGGGGGAGGGGGAGATGGAGGGGGAGATCGAGGGGGGAGGGGGAGATCGAGGGGGGAGGGGAGGGGGAGATCGAGGGAGGAGGGGGAGATCGAGGGGGGAGGGGAGGGGGAGATCGAGGGGTGAGGGGAAAATCGAGGGAGGAGGGGGAGATCGAGGGGGGAGCGGGAAATCGAGGGAGGAGGGGGAGATCGAGGGGGAGGGGGAGATCAAGGGGGGAGGCGGAGATCGGTGTGAGGGGGTGATCGAGAGAGGAGGGGGAGATCGAAGGGGGAGGGAGAGATCAGGGGAGGAGGGGGAGATCGGCATGAGGGGGTGATCGAGAGAGGGGGGAGATCGAGGGGGGAGGGGGAGATCAGGGGAGGAGGGGGAGGTTGAGGGGGAGGGGGAAATCGAGGGGAGAGGGGGGGATCGAGGGAGGAGGGGGAGATCGGGGGGGAGTCAGCGATCGAGTGGGAAGGGGGAACTCGAGTGGGGAGGGTGAGGTCGAGGGGGGAGTTGGAGATCGAGGAGGAGGGGGAGTCGGAGATCGAGGGGGGAGTCAGAGATCGAGGAGGAGGGGGAGTCAGAGATCGAGGGGGGGAGTCGGAAATCGAGGGGGGAGTCGGAGATCGAGCGAGGGAGTCGGAGATCGGGTGGAGACAGTGATTAGGTGTTCACTGTCATCTTTACCTGTTACAAGGATGTCGTCCAAGTAACACTGAGTCCCCGGAATCCCTTGCCGGACTTGTTCCTGTGGAGCATCAGATCAGCGAGGAGAAGACTGCTGCTGTTGCGGTTGCTGCTGGTGTTGTTGGTGCTGGGGCTCATTTTGATCTGACTCTGAGATCCAAGGTAAGACAGCATAATTGACACCCATGCTGATCTGATAGATGGCAGGTAAAGTAGAGATCAGAGGCCCAATCTTCCAATGTAGTGAAAGTGACTATCAGTGCAGTGAGATTGGCTTCCGAGGCTGCAGAAATCACCTGCAAACTCCTGCCAGCTAAACCTCTGCACAAAATGGTGTCAGCAAGAGCCTTTCCCTTAGGCAAGGAAGCAGGTTTAAGGTGTGAGTATTTGTGTGCTTTTTCCAGCTGTCACTTAATGAACTCACACAATAGCCACTGAGCTTCTGCCTCCCCTTCACTGGTGGGGTTCCCGAGGTGAATGAATCCTGTGCGCAAACAGTTAAAGTTCAAACCTGACATTAAAAAGGCAGTTAAGGGTCTGTAAACGAGCAATTAACAACCTCAAAGGATGCCCGCCTCTCCCGAGCGGGTCCGTGGCGCGCCTCGATACTCGCCCCAGTGAAAGGCGGAACTCGACGGGATGATGGCGGGTTCCCCACGCGCTGTCAATTTCAGCGCTTTTAATCGCCGACTCGCTTCCTAACACGCACACTCTCCAATGTGAAAATTATGGCCACTGCTTCTGTCCACATGACTTTAATTTGTCTACTCCCACATGGTTTTCTGTTTACATTAGATCTCCAAAATGTCTATTGTCATACTCCATACTATAGTGCAGAATGCAACAGGTAACAAAGGATATGCTTTAACGTATCACCTGTGAAGATCCTTTCGCTTAAGTTTGTGGATTTGGTATTGAAGTTATGGTCAATTGCTTTGAACAGTAGTTTCTGATTGACTGTGACTATAGGCCACCTTGAGATACTGAATGGTATACACACTTCCCATAAGAAAAACACAGATGGTTAGTCAGTTACCAATTGTTTCTCTTTCTTGATATAGGTAGGGGGGATGATGGTTAGAGAACCTAAGTATCACAGCAATACAAGGGAAATCACTTTGTATCTCACAGTCTGACTCCCAGAGTTTCTCCAGTTCAGATTTGAAAGGAGAAGCACAGCATAAGGTTACAACAACAATTTGTGTCTATACAACACTTCCAAATCCACTTCTGACTGGCATTGGACATACAGCTCCTGAAAGCAATGTAGGTCAAAACAATGAAACTGTCAATCCTGAAGGGTCCTGGACTTTTAATGGTGTGATCATGGTAGCGCCATTAATCAGCATTGTTACTTTATACATTCCCTTTGTATAAGAGAATTACTTTGGTTTATGACATTTACCTGTAATATAAATATGGACAGGGAAATTGAATGAGTATCATTTTTGAATTAGTTAACAGAATGTTAGCATAGAACATACCAACAGGCCTCCTTTGCTTAAGACACCCACAGAATGGACCAGCTGTAGAAGGCAGAGCAGCACAAACTATGACATGGAAAACAATTTCTGCCAAAGTACGATAGAAGAAGTAAAATATGTGGTCACAAAATGGTACAGAGTTTAATCGCACAGCTTTACGGTGGAGAACTGTTCAAAACAAACTTGAAATGTTCAAGTTATAAGAAATCAGGGCATAGCATAGTATCTTGTTACGTCAGTGGTTGCTGTATGCTGTTACTGCCACACCCTGTCTTGTTTGAAGTGTAGATATCAGCTGTAACGATACAACAAATGAACAATCAGTGAATGAAGTGAATAAGCTTGTAATGTGATGCACTTAGTTCAATTTTAAGCTGGAAGTCTAGATGGCTCAGTTAGTAAAACATCAAAGTACCAGATATGAAATTTCCCTCGTTCCACTGTCCCTTAAGGGACGTTAGCTTCTTTAATCAGCTACATGTAAAAATAGTTTTGAGCCCTGAAGTGATTATGCTTTAAGAAAAAATACGTGGAAAGTGTTCTCAGTGACATCTGTGTAACATTTTTCATACTATAGCATATATCCACCCAGCAATCATGAGCTTCAGAGGGAGACGTTAATCTCCTCACAGACTGTGTGATCTATCGCACATCCCACAAAGATGTACCTTTTACTTCTCGATACCTTTCATTGCGATTCAGAAAAGCAGGCTTTAGGGAATATTAACAAAGGTAGAGGGACAGGTAAAATACACACAGGGAGAACATGTGATCCTACACAAGGGAATTCATGTGTTAGATGTAGAAACTCCTTCAGGCAAAATGCGGGGAAAGTGGCCACTGATGTTTCAGGGTCACAGAGGGTGAACAGATTATTGCATTTATCAATAATCAGAAATACGACTCAGCCAAAATGAATATCCTGTGAACGGACCATCTTGTTTCTTTTAGTTAAATGTATGTGTTTTTGATAATATGCTACACTGAACTTGGACACAAATGTCATGTCCTGGTTTCACTTTGATCAAGGCACATATATTGTTCGGCACTGAGATATGATACTGAAAGCCCTGCGAAAGCTTCCATCAGTAAAGCAAGCTTCATGGGACTTTGTCAAATGAATAACAGAAGGCTTTTTGTGTGAGACCACATACGCTTCAAAATGGCAGATGCCCTTATTTTGAATGGCTAAACTGATCTCTCTGTAAGTGCACTGGGCATCTGCTGTTGCCAAACAATGCTAAATTCTCTGTTACAATGAAGTACCTTTGACACGCCTTGATAACACTGATGCAGTGAGCAGAGCAGACTTGTCTCATTGCAAGTTAATAATTAGCTGTCTGACTTCTGATGTTGTGCCATATTAAGGCATCATTGCATTTCTCTCCCATCAATGGATTGAGTGAATCTTACTTTTATTCATCTTGCTTGATATTTTCTGTGAAGGCGATGTGAAGCATAAGCTGTGCTGTCAGAAATGCAATGATATCATATGTAGCACAATCTTTATAGCCAAAATGTTAAACACTTATGAATCTTCCTTTGTTTATCTGAGGTTCGTTTTGTTCACATACAGAATGGGTGCTTTGTGAGATGAACATTTTTTAGAGGGGCAGCAATAATGATGTAGTCTACATAAGCTTGTCGCTGGTCTACAAAGCTGATATGAACTGAAATTTAGTCCACATTTACAAATAGCGCATAAGTGAGTGCTGAATGACTTATCTAGATTAGGACCTGAACATTCAAACATATAGTAGCTACTTCCATTAAAACAAAATCGAAATAATTGGGAACAACTGCCATTCTTTATAAATCCTTGAATAAAATAGGGAAAGTAACTATCACAGTGAATTCACTTATAATCACTGGAGGGTCTAGATCTGATCATAATGCAGCAACTTCATGGCTGCCTTTCCAATACATCATACAATCAAATGTGTGTGGCAAGCAGCTTTCTTTTCAAGGCTGGGCCCCTGAAGTTAAAATCTCTGTCCTTCTCAGCAGAGCTTGGAGCTGAGTTTAACTCTGGCGAGCCAACCCCTGGGTTCTCCTTTCCACTACTCCCTGACTATCCTCACTCATGCTGAGTGCTTCACCAAGTGCAAAGCCCTCTCACTCACTCATTGGCGCCCGGCGTGCCAATTTCTGTGCTGGTTCCTGGGAGGGATGTGGAGCAAGTGACGATGTTTCTTCTGGAGGATTGTCCTCCTACAAGTCCTCTTCCACTGGTTCCAGATGTTTGGAACGACCCAAAAAAGGGGAAAAGGTACAAGTATTAGCATGGCACTGAATGGCTAGTGAGTAGCAGATGATTGACTTCACTATGGAGCACAAAGTTGCCAAGCTGCATGATGAGTGATTTCTTGAGATCAATGAAAGAATGCAAGAAATCGGCAGACACCCTGCTGAGTGTAACCTCCAGCCTAGCCATCGCTGATGCATTTAACTCTGGATTGCCTGACTATATCAATGGCTGGCAGCTCCATTTGAGTGAGAGCCTGTATGTTTGCTGGTCCTACCCAGTTTTTCTCCTTTCCCTTGCATTGTGCAACATTTTCTCCTGCAGAAAGAGAGTGAGAGAGCTAGAGAGTGATTGTTGAAAACATACGTGGGGCTCCTTCAGAGAGTGTGCATGCTGTGAGTGAGAAGCCGCAAGTTGCGAGCAGCATGAGGTGGTCATTTGAAAGGAAGTGTCAGGAATGTGAAAAGAGAAAGCACTCAGCAGAGGAGAGCAATGATTAGCAGTTGCTACCAGGTTAAAACAGAATTTTGTTAGTGCCTGCTGTGAAGACAACATGCAAAAGGTGAGTGTGTGATTAGAATGAGAAAAAGAGTTGGTGCAGTATTCCACCCCCTCCCCCCCACCTCCTCGTGATTGATGGAGCAGAATGTGCTGCAGGGAAGGGAAGTGTACAGGCAATTTGGCAAGGGGCAGGCAGTACTTTGGCCAGAAAAATAGAGACAGAATGACCAGTACTCAATGTGATTGCTCTGATCAGGTTATTGGACCATTTCCTGCACTGAATCCAGGTTCTGGGGTGATTCTCTGGGAGTTCAGTATCTCCGCCACCTCTGTCCAAGCCTGCTGCAGATTTTGTTTTGGCACCTTCTTGCCATCAGCTGGGAAGAACACCTCCCTCCATGCCCTCATCTCCTCAACCAGCACCTTCACAGTGGAGTCTAAGGAGCTAGGTGCTCCAATATGACTTCCTTTGCAGTTGTTCAACCTTTGCACAAGCCAGCCTGACATGTTAGTGACTTGAATGAAACCTCCCTTTAAGAGATGCATTCACGCTTTAAATAGTGAGCGGACAACCCACAGGAAATCCTGCCCTCCATGTGGGCGAACTGCCCGTCACTGACTCGATCATGTGGGCACCTTGCCGGTCATTCTAAAATGAGGCCCGGCAGTTAAAAGTGTCCGGGCCTCGCACTGATAATGTCGGGCAGGCAGTGCCACCTGTCGAAAAGACACTGCTAGTTAATTTCCCCACCCTCAGATTTTGTGGTGAATTTTTTTTTTAAAACACTCACATTGAGCATTCTCTATATCCGTTGTTAATGCTATGATCAAGTTGATACAAAGTTCTAAGGATTCTGGAATTCTTTCACACTTGCTTATGTTATGTCACCCTACCTAAGTCTTTTATCTGTAAAATAGGAAATGTTGACTTTGTTAAATGGATAGCACTCATAATTTAATATGTAAATGCTTAACCAAAGATTGATTGACAGGTTATGGCAAAATTGAATCAAATGTTGCAGTTCTTTTATCCCTATGTTATATAAATATTGTGAAGAACCACTTTCTGTATTTCATGTTACTGTTTGCATTCAGCTTAAGTATTTTTTTATTATTCATTTATGGGATGTGGGCGTTGCTGGCAAGGCCAGCATTTATTGCTCATCCCTAGTTGCCCTTGAGAAGGTTGTGGTGAGCAGCCTTCTTTAACCGCTGCAGTCCGTGTGGTGAAGGTACTCCCGCAGTGCAGTTAGGGAGGGAGTTCCAGGATTTTGACCCAGCAACGATGAAGGATCGGTGATATGCTTCTAAGTCAGGATGGTGTGTGACTTGGAGGGGAACTTGGAGGTGGTGGTGTTCCCATGCGCCTGCTGCCCTTGTCCTTCTAGGTGGAAGAGGTTGCGGGTTGGGGAGGTGCTGCTGAAGAAGCCTTGGCGAGTTGCTGCAGTGCATCTGGTAGATGTTATACACTTGAGAGATAAAGAATTATATTTTATCAGTTGAAGGCCTGAATTACCAAAAAGAACACAAGAGAGGTACAATCACACATAGGTTTATTTTTGGCAGCAATCCACAAACTTGCTTTTCTGTAGGAACTCTGTGATTCAATTGAATGTACAATGATAGGAATGTCCAATTGCATGCTATTCATTCAATTCCCACTGCCAGCAGGGAATACATAATTGGTCAGGAAATTGCAGAAGTCACAACTTATTAGCATGGAATTTTCTGTTCATTTTGAAAGTTATTTTGCCTCTTTTAAGTCTCTCTATTGACAGTGCACTTTCTTGTTTGAGAATCTGAACAAATAACCTACCCTCAGGGCTCTGTCATTGTGGCCCAAGTTATTTAGCCTCAGATTTGCTCCATGATGCCTGTGATGGTTTGGTGCAATTCTTCCACAGCTTATCAGTCCAACATATGTGAGCCTTTGTGGCGTGTTCTTTGCTCTATTCCTTTGATAGTTATATTGAGTAGGTAAGAACCAGTTACTGTAAAAAAAAACTTGTTTCAGCTAATGCTTTAGTCTAAACCTGATGTGTTCTACAATTTTTTCAGTCTAACCCATGGTTTCATGGTTTTGTTCATGATCACGAAAGTATAACTTCTTGTCAATGTATATTGAGAATTCCACAAAACAACTAGGCCCCCCAAAAATCCGCCAGGATTCTGATGGTCTCACCATAACGCCAATGGGAGACCAGTGGAAACCACTGGAGAACAGCAGGGTCTCTGCTGTTTCTTTGATATGTTATGGCTTGACTTGTAAGGGCCTGAGCCACCACTTACCCTGTACAAGGCAAATGGTACCAGGGCTCAGAGTCAGAGGTGGGACTCCCTATGCTGGGAGTTCTCACTTTACTGGCTCATTTAGGACCCAGTGTAGTACTGGAGGCTGGTACACCAAGTGAGAGGAGGTGTTGTGGCCTCCGGATGTGGGGAAGTGGGTCCTACTGGTGGGCCAGGCAAGTGAAGTGGACCTTTGAAGAATTATATGATTTTTTAATGAGGACGTGACTGGGTCCTTCAGCCTATGCAACTGCCCTCCCCCCTCACAATGGTGCACAGGTGACAGATTTCCTGGCTACGTGGGACAAGTGGGAGAAACAGTTGCACTTGCAAAGGTGCATCTGTTTGCCTGCCCCATGCAAATGATGCGCCGACCTACTGACCCTGCAAATGCTGGAGGGCACCGGGGGGCGTGATCCTGGCGTAACCGATGGGATCTTGTCCCAGGAATATTGTGGCCATAGAGTTCAAGATGTGACCAAAGTAATTATTGAAAACAAAGATAGTGATGCATTGAAACTAAAACAAATGATTATTTATTTAAAAAATCTTCTTTTAATGTAATTAAAAAATTATCAGTTGTGAACTTGCAAAAAAAACCACCAGCAATGTAGACAAATTTGAAATTGTGACATAACTACTGCTAGAAGATGATCTCGTATCTTTATGTAATGTTTGAATAAACAATGTAAGTGAAAGTGAAATGGGGAGAAAGCAGGGACAGGGTACTGAATTTGGATGATCAGCCATGATCTTATTAAATGGCGGAACAGGCTCGAGGGGCCGAATGGCCTACTCCTGCTACTATCGTCAATGTTTCTAGATCAAGTATGAATCAGAGCAATGATGCCATTGCTAGTCTTACCAACTGAACCTGAAGAACAAAATGTCCCTGTTACTCAAAACCGTACAACGATTTAATAATTCAGTATTTCAATACTGCAGTAGGATTTTTTTTAAGTTTCAGAACAGATTTTTTTTAGCTAACTAGTTACATATTGTTCATTTATTGGTAAAGCTCCATCTATTTTCTGCGCAGTTCTTTCATTTCCCCCACCCTGGCCAAACCAACTGCGGCCAAGGCAGCGGGAAGGCAACCTTCATCCCAACATTTTCCCAACCTTTGCCCAACCTTTTGCCAATGCCTCTCTGGATCAACTGCTTGGATGTACGGGGTCTCTCACATCAGGTTTGGAAATGTCCAACCTTTTGTCACACTAACAGAGTTACAATTAGGAACTCGATAACATGAGGGAAGGTTGGCAGAAGCTCATTTCCCACAATTTTCTGAGACCGTAGTTGCATTCTAGTACATGATACCAAAGTTCTGACTTTCATCTCATTTAAATCAAAAGGGAAAAAACATGGCCTAAAATTTGCAGGCGGCAGCATAGCTACAGAGTACACCACCGACCCCTGAAAATAATACGAGCTGACCTTGTGCGAGGCCCCACACGTAGACTTCTTGTTCGGCGCTGCAGAGTTGTGCACGGTGTATTCCATCAGGGGGGCCAGGAGCGCAGTGTACAGCCTATGTGTAAGCAAAGGCCCGCCCACAAAATCTGTCAAAACTAAGCCATGCCCACAGAAACTTCTTTCAGTCTCTTGCATTGAAGTTACATTTTAAAAACTTTTATTTGAACTGGTACTTGGACTTATTTCATATAAAGAAAAGAAAGACTTGCATTTATATAACGCCTTTCATGACCACCAGACGTTTCAAAGCGCTTTATAGTCAATTAAGTACTTTTGAAGTGTAGTCACTGTTGGTAATGTGGGAAACGCGGCAGCCAATTTGTGCTCAGCAAGCTTCCACAAACAGCAATGTGATAATGACCATATAATTTGTTTTTGTTATGTTGGTTGAAGGATAAATATTGGCCAGGACACTGGGGATAACTCCCCTGCTCTTCTTTGAAATCTTGCCATGGGATCTTTTACGTCCACCTGAGAGGGCAGACAGGCTCTCGGTTTAACGTCTCATCCGAAAGACGGCACTCAGAGTTCTGTTAAAATTATGTAACAAAATACTAACATGTTGATTTTTGAAATGCAGTATCTGTATCTCATAGCCAAAAAACTCCTGCTAGGTTTTCAGAAACAGAACATGCTTCAGTGAGAGTGGGTGCAGAAAAGGGAATTATGTATTGTAACATTTGCCAACTACACCAAAAAATAGTCGTGTTTTCCCACCTACTCCATATGAAATTCACGTGCAGCTATTTATAATGAACTTGTCACGATGTCTGCTTTTTTGCACATAGATATTTATATATAGTTCTATAAAATGTGTGGATATTTGGTATATGTGCAATAAACGTAATTAAACAGTTTATGTGTACGTTAATGCGCCCAGTCTGCCACGGCTCCGTATCATTTACAAACAGTATAGTATGTGAGATGCTTGAATATGATAAGGCTTGTTGGTGCAGAATACTAAAAAAAGCAGTATGTGTTCAGTACAAGTAGTTTGTTTCTGTGGGTGAGTTTCTGGTAACAGTATAATTTCAATTTTATTTAAACTTACTGAACAATTTGCAGATTTTGCATGTTTTAGGGTAAAAGTAGTATTGCTTACAACTATATCCACTGCTTGCTCTCAATGTTCAGTACAAATTAGTTCCTTTAGCAATGAAACAGGCTCCTGCTCCTGCTTTCAGTAACCATAACATTTTCGGACATAATTGCTGGGCAGTTGGTGGGCCATTAGCCCAATCTGTGCCAGCAATGAATAGTTCCTCATCCATGTGGATCATCTGTCCAGGTGTACCTTGACAGATTGCAAGTTCGGGATTTAGCGCATGCGGAAATCCCAAACTTGCGGTCAATATCAAAGGCGGTATGAGTATGCCGTCATACCCACCGCAAAATCTGCCACCATATTTTTCACCATCTAATTCTGCATTTGGAGACAAAGATGTTGGGGCAGGTATTAGCAGCCAATTGATGCCCACTCAAACTTTTTTAAGCTGTTCAACTTCGAATATCTCATATATTATCCTTGTTCTTCTTGACTTGTCTGCAGCCTTTGACACGGTTGATCACTCCATCCTTCTCCAACGCCTCTCCACCATCGTCCAGCTGGGTGGGACTGCACTTGCCTGGTTCCATTCTTTTCTATCTAATCGTAGCCATAGAATCACCTGCAACGGCTTCTCTTCCCGCTCCCGTATCGATACCTCTGGTGTCTCCCAACGATCTATCCTTGGCCCCCTCCTATTTCTCAACTATATGCTGCCCCTTGGCGACATCATCTGAAAACACAGCTTCATTTTCCACATGTATGCTGATGACACCCAGCTCTACCTCACTACCACTTCTCTCAAACCCCCACGGCCTCTAAATGGTCAGACTGCTTATCCGACATCCAGTCCTGGATGAGCAGAAATGTTCTCCAATTAAATATTGGGAAGACCGAAGCCATTGTCTTCAGTCCCCGTCACAAACTCTGTTCCCTAGCCATTGACACCATCCCTCTCCCTAACATCTGTCTGAGGCTGAACTACACTGTTCTCAACCTTGGTGTCATATTTGACCCTGAAATGAGGTTCCGACCACATATCCACAGCATAACTAAGAACGCCTATTTCCACCTTCGTAACATCACCCATCTCCGCCCTTGCCTCAGCTCATCTGCTGCTGAAACCCTCATCCATGCCTTTGTTACCTCGAGACTTGACTATTATAATGCACTCCTAGCTGGCCTCCCACATTCTACCCTACGTAAACTTGAGGTCATCCAAAACTCGGCTGACCGTGTCCTAACTTCCACCAAGTCCCATTCACCCATCACCCCTGTGCTCGCTGGCCTACATTGGCTCCCAATTAAGCAATGCCTCGATTTCAAAATTCTCATCCTTATTTTCAAATCCCTCCATTGCCTCGGCCCACCCTAGCTCTGTAATCTTCTTCAGCCCCACAACTCCCCGAGATATCTGCGCTCCTCTCAAAGGTGTCAAATTTTTGTCTTTTAATACTCCTATGAAGCACCTTGGGACGTTTTACTACATTAAAGGCGCTATATAAATACAAGTTGTTGTTGTTATTAAAACAGCTAATTCCATGGTGGCATGCTTACAGACCGGTCCTACTACCTGCACTGCATGCAGCTTATGGAAGTGGGTCATTAGGCCTCAGTGCATATGTTGCTGAGCTCCCAGTCTTATAGGATCAAAGATTTTCAAAGATTTAAAGGCAGCAGTTTGTGCATTTGCAGGCCTAATTGGCCACTTTACAATTATGTTAATTTATGGAAACTGGCCCCACTCCAGATTCCCTGAGCTGTTTTGCAGAATAGCTTTTAATTCACTGAGAACTTCTATAAAATGAGTGCAGGGAGGCTTGAAAACTGTTCATTGAAGAACTCCATAGGGGCAATTTTGACTTTGGGTGATAGTGTAAAACTGGCGATATCGATTCAGCCGCCATTACGCATCCCTCCAGATATTCATTTCTACTGACTTCAATGGAAATGAAAATCGGAAGTGATATATAATGAGTAGCTAAATTGATATTGCCCATTTACACTATCAGCCAAAGTCAAAATTACCCCCCATCAGTTAAAACTAGATTGCCATAATGTTAAAACTTGCAGTTAACTACTGTTTATAACTTGACTAAATATATTCGATTTTTTTTTTGCCCTTCCGCTTGCTGTTGTTTTTGTTCCATTCAGCGGTCCTTTGGTGCCCACCTCCCACAGCAGCATTCCTGCAGCCACCAGTTTAGCCCTGCAGCTAGCAGCAGTGTTTTTTTTAACCACAGGCATTACTCTGGGTCTATCAATGACAGTGTTGCATTAGCAGGTGGATGGGGATTTCTTGCAGAAGGAAGCAAGGCATTCACCCACAGGTGACCTAAGAATTACATCACATGACCCAGGCACAACTGCTTGGGTGTGCTGGAAGAGATCTGCCTAAGCCCTCTACGATTACCAGGGAGTCAGTCACCAAGTAGTGCCACATACTGAAGAGTGACCTTTAGATGACATCCAGCATAGGGACAGCCCTGTCTGGACTTCTGCCAGTGGCTGAGTTTCCAAAGGTCATTGATGACACCTATGTTGCCATCAGGGGACCAAACAGCAACTCTGTGACATTTAGAAATCACAAAGGATTTCATTAAATCAGTCTTGAGATGGATTACATAGGGTTACATAGGATACACGGCACAGAAACAGGCCATTCGGCCCACCAGTCCATGCTGGCGTTTCTGCTCCACTCGAGCCTCCTCCTGTCTTTCCTCATCTAAATCTATTAGCATAACCCTCTAGTCCCTTTTCCCTCATTTGCTTGTTTAGCCTCCCCTTAAATGCATCCACACTATTTGCTTCAACCACTCCCTATGGTAGCGATTTCCACATTCTCACCACTCTTTGGGTAAAGAAGTTTCTTCTGAATTCCCTATTGGATTTCTTGGTGACTATCTTATATTGATGGCCTCTAGGAATGCTCCTCCCCACAAGTGGAAACATTCTCTGTAACCACTCTATCAAAATTTTTCATAATTTTAAAGACCTCTATTAGATCACCCCTCAGCCTTCTTTTTTCAAGAGGAAAGAGACCCAGCCTGTTCATCCTTTCCTGATATGTCTACCCTCGCATTTCTAGTATCATCCTTGTAAATCTTCTCTGCACCCTCTCCAGTGCCTCTGTATACTTTTTATAATATGGTGACCAGAACTGTACGCAGTACGCCAAGTGTGGTCTAACCAAGGTTTGATGCAGGTTTAGCATAACTTCACTACTTTTCAATTCTATCTCTGTAGAAATAAACCCTAGTGCTTGGTTTCCTTTTTTTATGGCCTTGCTAACCTGTGTCGCAACTTTTAGTGATTTATGTATTTGTACTCCTAGATCCCTTTGTTCCTCTACCCCACCTAGACTCGCACCCTCCAAGTGATAAGTGACCTCCCTATTCTTCCTTCCAAAATGTAATACCTCACATTTATCTGTGTTGAACTTCATTTGTCAATTATATGCTGATTCTACAAGTTTATTAATGTCCTCCTGTAATTTGTTGCAGTCCTCCTCAGTATTGACTAACCCCCCCAATTTAGTGTCATCCGCAAATTTAGAAATTATGGGGTCGATTTTCATTCAGAAGTCGGGAAGGAGGCGGGACTACAACTTTTGAGTTGTAGTCACGCCTCCATTGAGATGCGGCCAATCCACGCGATTTTCACTTGATTGACCTTGTTGAGCCCGCCCAGCGGGCTCAGCAGGCCAATTAAGGGCCACCTGGCAACAGGTGACGTCACAGACTGAAATTTCATATGTCAAGAGGGTATTTAAGGAGGGTGGTGGCTTAAACCCGAGTTCCTACAGAGTAGGAAACCCCACCCACCCTCCTCCTCTAACCTAGTAGTCTTTTAGCAGCTGTCTAAAAACAGAGGTCACAAATTTTTTGGTCTCAGTTTCTTTTCAGCAGGGCAGGAACCGGGAGGAGCGGGAAGTCGGCGTAGGACCAAGGGGACACAAGACCGGGAAGTCAGCGAAAGACCAGGGAGGTAAGACTAACTGGTAAGTACTTTCCTCAAACCTTCCTAGAAAGTAAAACCAAAACTAGTGGGATTTGGTTAGTTTAAAAAGGAATAAGAGGAGTACAGTATACATTGGTCTAAGTAAGCTTCGGGAAAACAAAAGTCGATAAATAAACTAAAACTAGAAAATTAAAAAGTAATATAAGGGTTAAGTCATGGCAGTAGAGCTCGGACCTGTGTCATGCTCCTCCTGTAACATGTGGGAAATCAGGGACGCTTCCTGTGTCCCTGACGACTATGTGTGCGGGAAGTGTGTCCAGCTGCAGCTCATGTGGGACCGCATGACGGCCCTTGAGCTGCAGATGGACTCACTTTGGAGCATCCACGATTCTGAGAGGGGTGTGGATAGCACATTTAGTGAGTTGGTCACACCGCAGGTTAAGGCCAGCGTAGACAGTACATGGGTGACCAAAAGGCAGAGCAAGGGCAGGAAGGTAGTGCAGAAATCCCCTGGGGTTGTCTCCCTTAGCAACAGGTTCACCGTCTTAGGTACTGTTGTCGGGGGGGGTGACGCATCGGGGGAAGGCACCAGCAGCCAGGCTCATGGCACCATGACTGGCTCTGTTGCAAAGAAGGGAGGGAAAAAGAGTGGCAGGGCTATAGTAATAGGGGATTCGATTGTAAGGGGAATAGATAGGGGTTTCTGTGGTCGCGACCGAGACTCCAGGATGGTATGTTGCCTCCCTGGTGCAAGGGTCAAGGATGTCTCGGCGCGGGTGCAGAACATTCTGGAGGGGGAGGGGGAACAGCCAGTTGTCGTGATACATGTTGGTACCAACGACGTAGCTAAAAAAAGGGAAGAGGTCCTACAAGTAGAATTTAGGGAGTTAGGAGCCAAGCTAAAAAGTAGGACCTCGAAGGTAGTAATCTCTGGATTACTACCAGTGCCACGTGCTAGTAAGAGTACAGAGAACAGGATAGTTAGGCTAAATACGTGGCTTGAGCAGTGGTGTAAGAGGGAGGGTTTTAAATTTTTGAGGCATTGGAACCAGTTTTGTGGTAGGTGTGACCTATACAAAAGGGACGGTCTACACCTGTGCAGAGATGGAACTGATGTTCTCGGGGTAATTTTTGATAAAGCAGTTCGGGAGCATTTAAACTAGTATGGCAGGGGGCTAGAAACCTATGTAGTGAAATAGAGGAAAGTGAAAGGCAGACAGAAATAAATGGTAAAAGGGTGAGGAACAAAAAACAAAGGGCCAAACTAATTCATAAAAAATGTGAGCATAAAAAAAGCCTGAGGGTTTTATACCTTAATGCGAGAAGCATCAGGAACAAGGTAGATGAATTAGCTGTGGAAATAGAGGTTAATAATTATGATCTAATTGGGATTACGGAAACATGGTTGCAGGGTGAGCAGGGCTGGGAGCTTAACATACAGGGGTATTCAGTATTTAGGAAGGATCGACAAAAAAGAAAGGGAGGAGGGGTAGCATTGCTAGTAAAAGAGGGGATAAATGCAATTGAAAGGAAGGATATTAACTCAGTTAATACAGAATCTATATGGGTGGAGCTAAGAAATAGCGAGGGGCGAAAAACATTAATAGGAGTGGTATATAGGCCTCCAAATAGTAAAATAGAGGTTAGGGAGGGCATCACGAGGGAAATTAGAGAAGCGTGCAATAAGAGCACAGCTGTCATCATAGGTGACTTTAACTTACATATAGATTGGACTAGCCTAATCAGTAAAAATAATGAGGAGGAGGAATTCCTTGAGTGTTTAAGGGATGGTTATCTGGATCAATATGTCGAGGAACCAACTCGGGAACAGGCTATATTGGACTGGGTACTGTGCAATGAGAAGGGACTAATCAGTAATCTTGTTGTACGGGGACCCTTGGGTCAGAGCGATCATAACATGATCGATTTCTCACTCGAAATGGAGAGCGAAGAAATTGACTCAGAGACTAAGGTCCTGAATTTAAACAAGGGGAATTATGATGCCATGAGACGGGAACTGAGTAGGTCTGATTGGACAACGTTCCTGAGAGGACTGGAGGTAGATAAACAATGGCAAACATTTAAAGATAGAATGACAAAATTGCAAAAATTGTTTATACCAATCTGGCATAAAAGGAAATCTAAAAAGGTGACTCAACCGTGGATAACAGGGGAAATTAGAGACAGCATAAAATCCAAAGATAGGGCGTATAAAATAGCCAAAAAAAGCGCCAGAGCGGAAGATTGGGAACAGTTTAAGATAGAGCAAAGGAGGGCAAAGGGCATGATCAAGAGGGGCAAAATAGCTTACGAAAACAAGCTGGCGGAAAATATAAAAACTAACTCCAAAAGCTTTTATAAATATATCAAAAGGAAAAGACTGGTGAAAACCAAAGTTGGTCCATTGCAGTCAGATACGGGGGAATATATAATGGGAAATAAGGAAATGGCAGATCAACTAAATGCATACTTTGGGTCAGTCTTTACGAAGGAAGACACAAAAAACCTCCCTGGGATATCGGGAAAAATAGGGACATTGGCAAAGGAGGAACTGACGCAAATCAATATCTCTAAGGATATGGTGTTAAGGAAGCTAAAGGGATTGAAGGTGGACAAATCCCCAGGGCCTGATAACATGCATCCTAGGGTACTGAAGGAGGTGGCCCTAGAGATAGCGGATGCACTAAGGATGATTTTTCAGAATTCATTAGACTCGGGAACAGTGCCGATGGATTGGAGGGTAGCTAACGTTACCCCACTATTCAAAAAGGGGGGTAGGGAAAAAGCAGGTAATTACAGACCTGTAAGCCTTACATCAGTTGTGGGCAAAATGCTGGAGTCCATCATTAAGGATGAAATAGCGGAGCACTTAGCAAATGGGGACAGGATAGGACAGAGTCAACATGGATTTACAAAGGGTAAATCGTGCTTGACTAATCTATTGGAATTTTTTGAGGGAGTAACTGGTAGAATAGATGGGGGAGAGCCAGTAGATGTGGTGTACCTGGACTTCCAAAAGGCCTTCGATAAGGTCCCACATAAAAGATTAGCATGGAAAATTGAGGCTCATGGGATAAAGGGGAAAGTTTTGGCGTGGATAGGGAACTGGCTGTCAGATAGAAAACAGAGAGTTGGAATAAACGGCTCATTTTCTGAATGGCAGGCAGTAACAAGTGGGGTACCACAGGGATCTGTCCTGGGCCCCCAGCTGTTCACAATTTACATTAATGACCTGGATCAGGGAGTCGGATGCAGCATTTCCAAATTTGCAGACGACACTAAACTAGGAGGTGGGGTGGGCTCAGAGGAAGAGACCAGGAAGCTCCAGAGCGATTTGGACAGACTGGGCGATTGGGCGGATAAATGGCAGATGCACTATAATGTGGACAAGTGCGAAGTTATCCACCTTGGGTGCAGGAACGGGAGGGCAAATTATTATTTAAATGGCAATAGATTGGGAGAGGGGGAAGTACAGAGAGACCTGGGTGTTCTTGTACACCAGTCACTGAAGGCGAGCATGCAGGTGCAACAGGCGGTCAAGAAGGCAAACGGTATGCTGGCCTTCATAGCAAAAGGGTTAGAATACAGGAACAGGGATACCTTGCTGCAGCTGTACAGGGCACTGGTGAGACCACACCTCGAGTACTGTGTACAGTTTTGGTCGCCTCATCTGAGGAAGGATGTTCTTGCCATGGAGGGGGTGCAGCGGCGATTCACCAGGCTGATACCAGGAATGGCGGGAATGACCTATGAGGAGAGACTATGTAGTTTAGGGATGTACACACTGGAGTTTAGAAGATTGAGAGGGGACCTCATAGAAGTGTATAAAATTCTGACAGGTCTAGACAGACTGGATGCAGAAGGAATGTTTCCCTTGGCGGGTGAGAACAGAACTAGAGGACATAATTTAAGGATAAGGGCTAAACCATTTAGGACAGAGATGAGGGGGAATTTCTTCACTCAGAGAGTGGTGAACCTGTGGAACTCATTGCCACAGAGGGCAGTGTACGCCAGCTCATTAAATATATTTAAGAGGGAATTAGATACATTTCTACGGGCAAAAGGGGTTAAGGGTTACGGAGAGAAGGCGGGGACGGGATACTGAATTAAAGGATCAGCCATGATCTCATTAAATGGCGGAGCAGGCACGAAGGGCCGAATGGCCTACTCCTGCTCCTATCTTCTATGTATCTATGTATCTATGTAAGACGTGTTGACAGATGAAATATCAATGTTTCACAGCTGCTTGAAGCTGTTAAACACTGACAATCTTACTTCTAACATGAGTCCTTCTACGCAGACTCAGTTAGAAATCTCGCCGGCACTGAAAGCTGCAGGCTGTCACTTTTGACAGATCGCAGCCGTTCTGCTTTCTGTGCCGGCTGAATGATGGACTCCCGAAACCTAGAGGAGGGAAGGCTGTAAAGGTAAGTACAGGTAATTTAAACTTCTTTACACATTTTAGACACACCAAACACACTTACCTTTGCACTCATGCACCCATCACTCACCTGAACACCGACATCTCGACCCCTCCAAGTCCTTCAACCCGACGGCCTGACTCCTCTAACCTGGCGTGGTTTGGAGCCATCGGGAATCCAACACGACAACCTTCAAAATAGGGATTAGGCTAATAACTGCCTGTTAACAGGCAGTTAACAGGCAGTTAATTGGCACTAATCCCTTCCCGCCTCGGGTCGGCGGGTCCCAGTGCGGGGCGGGTACCCGCCTCCTTTGAAACTTACATAGAGGCGGGTTTTGGGCGGGATGGTGTTGGGACCCCCAAATTCGGGATTTTAGCCCCCCACACGCCTAAACGCCCGCCTCAAGGCACACTGAAAATCGACCCCTATGTTTTTGATTCCTAGGTCTAAATTGTTAATGTAAATTGTGAACAGCAGTGGTCCCAGCACTGATCCTTGTGGAACACAGCTACCCACCTTCTGCCACTGTGAATAGCTACCCTTTACTCCTACTCTCTGCTTTCATAGTTTCAGAAAACCAGACTGAATAATGATTAAGGACGTGGTAACAGGGCACTTAGAAAATAATAATAGGATTGGGCAGAGTCAACACAAATGTATGAAAGGGAAATTGTGTTTGACAAATCTGTTAGAGTTTTTTGAGGTTGTAACTAGCAGATTAGTAAAGGGGGAACCAATGGATGTGGTGTATTTGGATTTTCAGAAGGCATTCGATAAGGTGCCACACAAGGGGCTATTAAACAAAATTAGGGCTCATGGGATTGGGGTAATATTCCAGCATGGATTGAGGATTGGTTCATGGACAGAAAACAGAGAGTAGGAATAAACAGTCATTTTCGGGTTGGCAGGCTGTAACTAGTGGGGTACCGCAAGGATCAGTGCTTGGGCCTCAGCTATTCAAAATCTACATCAATCATTTGGATAAGTGGACCAGATGTAATATATCCAAGTTTGCTGATGATACAAAGCTGGGTGGGAATGTAAGTTGTGAGGAGGATGCAAGGAGGCTTCAAGGGGGTATAGACAGGCTAAGTGAGTGGGCAAGAACATGGCAAATGAAATATAATGTGGAGAACAATGACGTTCTCCACATTGGTAGGAAAAATAGAAAAGCAGAGTATTTTTTAAATGGTGAGAGATTGGGAAATGCTGGTGTTCAGAGTGACCTGGGTGTCCTTGTACACGAATCACTGAAAGTTAATATGCAGGTACAGCAAGCAATTAGGAAAGCAAATTGTAAAGTCTGTGTGTTCTAGTTGTAATTAATAACACACAGGCTACAAGATTAAAGTTCAACAGGTCTTTACTGGTTGGAGGTCAGGACTATATGAAATACAATCTTACTACACAGTGCTTATATACCGGTGGTCACCACCGGTATTACGTATACAGCAGCCAGAGAAAGTAGTACATCTCTTAAGCTGGAACAGGCCTAAGTTCTCTTAAGGTGGAACAGGTTACATACACCACAATCCTCCCTTTTTAGCTTAATAGTCATATCCCCATTTAACATAACATCATAACATATATACATATATAACTTCAGGTATAAACAGTTCAAAGGTTCAGTCTCTCAGGAGGCCTTCTGATTCGGTCTGGATAACGCCTTTCAGTGGCCTCTGATTCTTGTTGCTGAGGTGACTCTGCTGGTTGGTTTCCTATGTATTGGACGTCATCATCAGGTACAGTCCCTGCCGAGGTAGATGCTTCAGGTTCATTAACGTCTTCCACAGTTGTCTCTGTCGCAACCATGGGTTCGACCCTTGCTCTTGATTCTACCAGTTGATCCGCATGACGCCTTATCACATTGTTACCAATATCTACTGTGTACATCAGAGGTCCTTGTCTGGCCCGAATTGTTCCGGGCTGCCATTTTTCGTTTCCATAGCCCCTTGCCAACACTGGTTGTCCTACTTCGAAACTTCGAGTGGACTTGTTATTAATATGCCGGAACTGTTTGTTTTCCACTTCCCTCCGCACATTTGGTTTTAACAAGTCCAACCTGGACCGCAACCTCCTGTTATAAAACATCATGGCAGGACTTTGGTTAGTCACTGCATGAGCGGCGTTTCGATACACCATTAGGAAATTGTCCACCTTGTGCTGTAGCGGAATCTGGTCATCATTCATGGCCTTTATTGCCTTTTTGAATGTTTGGACAAATCTCTCGGCCAACCCGTTTGTCGCCGGGTGATATGGGGCAGAGGTATAATGTTTCACCCCATTCTTCTTTAAGAATTTTTGGAATTCCTCCAACACGAACTGTGGTCCGTTGTCCGAACAGATCTGTTCTGGCAATCCGTTCCTTGCGAATATTGTTCTTAACACCGCAATTGTCTTTTCTGAAGTAGTGGTATTCATCTTGATCACTTCTGGCCATTTGGAATGTGCGTCCACCGCAATTAGGAAGACGGAGTCCATGAATGGACCAGCAAAGTCAATATGTACGCGTTGCCATGGGGCTGAAGGCCATTCCCATGGGTGTAGTGGTGCGATCGGAGGTGCATTTTGCACTTTTTGGCACCCAGCGCAGCTTTTCGTCAACTCCTCTATCTGTTGGTCAATACCCGGCCACCATACATAAGCCCTAGCAAGACTTTTCATCTTAACTCCCCCCAGATGACCTTCATGCAGTTCTTTTAGAACTCTTTCCCTTAACTTGGGAGGAATAATCACTCATGTCCCGTACATCAAAGTACCATGGCAGACGGACAGCTGGTCTCGCCTTGCCGAGAATGCCGGTAACAGAGGATCACCACGTGTTGGCCATCCTTTCACTGTCACCTCGTAGACTCTGAACAGTGTCGGGTCGTTCCTGGTTTCTCTTTCAATACTTGCATTGGTGACTGGTAAACACTCGTTGATGGTCGAATGAAATAACTCAACAGGGTCAACTTTCGTCGTTTCTTCTTCTTCAGGTAGTGGCAGGCGCGACAGCCCATCAGCATTGCCATGCTGCTTCGTACCTTTGAATTCTATTTGATATTGATGTGCCCCTAGGAAAAGGGACCATCTCTGGAGACGCTGTGCTGTCATCACTGAAACACCCTTCTTAGGGTTAAAAATGGATACCAACGGCTGATGGTATGTCAGAAGTGTGAATTTTTGGCCCTGCAGGTAATGATTAAACTTCTTCACTCCCCATACAAGGCTGAGAGCCTCCCTATCGATCTGCGCATAGTTGCGCTCAGCGGAGGTCAATGATCTGGATGCAAACGCGACTGTCCTTTCCGTGCCATTTGGCAACTTGTGTGAGAGTACTGCCCCAATACCCTATGGAGAAGCATCACAAGCCAACCAAATAGGCAGTGTCGGGTTGAAGTGAGCCAACACTTCCTCTGAGGTGATCAATTCTTTGCTTTTGCGAAATGCCTTCTTACAGTTTTCGCTCCATTCCCATGGTACCCCCTTCTGTAAAAGAGCGTTTAGCGGGTGCAGTACCGTGGATAGATTTGGTAGAAATTTATGGTAATAGTTAATCAATCCTAGAAACGACCTCAACTGAGAGACATTATCCGGAGCGGGAGCCTTTACAACTGCCTCTATCTTGTCAGGAGACTTATGAAGCCCCTCCCGGTCAATGACATGACCACAGTACGAGATCCGCTTCTGGAAGAACTCGCATTTCTGCCGATTAACTCTAAGTCCATACTCTTTCAGTCTGTTGAGCACCAGTTCCAAGTTTGCGAGGTGTTCTTCATCACCATCACCTGTAATCAGAATATCGTCCAGGTAACATTGTGTGCCTGGAATTCCCTGTAATACCTGCTCCATGGCCCTCTGCCAAATTGCTGGAGCCGATGCCACTCCAAAAACCAGTCTATTGTACCGGTACAAACCTCGATGTGTGTTGATCGTGAGGTATTGGCGTGACTCTTCTTCAACCTCCATCTGCAAGTACGCCTGCACCAGGTCTATCTTGGTGAAGTGTTTCCCGCCAGACAACGAAGCAAAAATAACCTCAATCCGCGGAAGCGGATACTGCACCGTGTGAAGCACCGGATTAACGGTGATTTTGAAATCTCCACAGATGCGAACCTTCCCTGGTTCTCCTGGTTTGTTGCTCGAAGGACGTTTCATAACGGGAACAATGGGCGTAGCCCACTCACTCCAATCTACCTTAGACAGTACACCTGAACGTTCTAGCACTTCCAGTTCCGCTTCTACAGTAGGTCGTATTGCATAGGGTACCAGTCTGGCTTTAAAAAATTTTGGTTGTGCATGTTCATCAATCTTGATGCTTGCCGTAATTCCTCTCAGTGTTCCCAGTCCCTGCTGGAACACTTCTTTAGCATCATCCAATATTCTGGACAATCGTTTAGGTTTGACATCTGTTTCCCCGGGATCTACCGTTAGTGCCTTCAAGGAGTGCCAGTCCATATTCATTTTCCTAATCCACTCCCATCCCAGTAGTGGTGGACCTCCTTCAGGTAGCACATATAAGTCCATTACTTGGCTTTCTTCGCCCTTGTGGACCACTTTTACCACTATCTTTCCGACGGGGTACACTCTTTGCCCCGTGTATGTTTTCAATATAATCTCCGTATCCCGTAGGGGAATATGTTGGAATAACCTTTTGTAATCTTTCTTATTCATGACCGTCAGTGCCGATCCAGTGTCCAATTCCATCTTTACTTGGACTCCTGCTATCTGAAGGGTGACCCAAATTGTCTGGAGATCTGCATCCTCACCAACGTTGTGTACTCTTAAGCTACCCAGTTCATTACTGCTAGCATCTGAATATGACTTCTGATCGGTCGAACTGTTCTTTGTCACCTTGTGTACCTTTATGTATTTTCCTTGCGGTGACTTTTTGTTGCTGGTCTTCTTTCCTGACCGGCGTACTTTAGCTATGTGGCCAAGCCTGCCACACGTTCTGCATTCTTGGTTTTTAAACCAACACTGTTTCTGATCGTGCGTTGTCTTTCCGCAACGATAACATTTTACAGTACTCAAACCCAATTTATTTGTACTGAGTTCCGGTGACCGTAGCTGCATTACTGCCGTGCCTCTCGCTGCGGCTTCGTGTGCTGCTGCCATAGTGACCGCTTTCTCAAGCGTCAGCTCATTCTCCTCGAGCAATCGCTTTTGTGTATCTTCTTTTAATAAACCACACAAAAATTTATCTCGTAGCGCCTCTGTCAATCTCGTTCCGAATTGACAGTACTTTGCTAGCTTAAGCAATTCCATTAAATATTCAGCATTGCTTTCATCCTTCAGCTGCCTTCTGCTGTAAAATTTAAATCATTCCGCTAGCATCAGCAGCGTGGGGTTTAGGTGATTTTTCAGGACAGTAACAATCTCCTCGAACGTCTTATCCGCCGGTTCATCTGGTGATACAAGGTGTTTCAATTGCCTGTATGTCTTCGCACCCATTAAGTTTAATAATGTTAGTGCTTTCTCTGCATCTGGGATTTTATTTGCTTCACAATAATTTTGTATGCGTTCTACATACATAGCCCAATCTTCGATGTCGCTATCAAAGGTATTAATGTTCCCATGTTTAGGCATCGTTGCAATTTAATTTATTTTTATTTTTATCCAAGATGGCAGCTTCCGCGCTCTTGTCTTCGTCCTCCGCCTACAAAATGGCGGTTTTCCCGCGCTTGGCGGTCTTCACCCTTCCCCCGACGCTGTCTCCGCTTCACCGCGGCTCTCGCGCCTTCAGTTGCCCTCCAGACGCTGCGCCTTTTTAGCCCGAATACGGCCCGGCCCTTATCACCAGCCGCGATCGATGTCCCCGCGCTGCGCCTTTCGGCCTGAATGCGGCCCGGCCCTTATCTCCGGTCGTGATCGATCTCACCGCCCTTATTCCTCCGTCTTCCCTCCCCGTCTGTACAGCCAACGCGGTGTGTGTTCTAGTTGTAATTAATAACACACAGGCTACAAGATTAAAGTTCAACAGGTCTTTACTGGTTGGAGGTCAGGACTATATGAAATACAATCTTACTACACAGTGCTTATATACCGGTGGTCACCACCGGTATTACGTATACAGCAGCCAGAGAAAGTAGTACATCTCTTAAGGTGGAACAGGCTTAAGTTCTCTTAAGGTGGAACAGGTTACATACACCACACAAATGGTATGTTGGCCTTTATTACAAGAGAATTTGAGTATAAGAGTAAAGACGTCTTACTGCAATTAGATAGGGCCCTGGTGAGACCACACCTGGAGTATTGTGTACAGTTTTGGTCTCCTTACCTAAGGAAGGATATACTTGCCACAGAGGGAGTGCAACAAAGGTTCTCCAGACTGATTCCTGGGGTGAGAAGCTTGTCTTATGAGGAGAGATAGAATAGACTAGGCCTATATTCTCTAGAGTTTAGAAGAATGAGAGGTGATCTCAATGAAACATACAACATACTTACAGGGCTTGACAGGGTAGATGCAGGGAGGATGTGTCCCCTGTCTGGGGGGTCTAGAACCAGGGGTCACAGCCTCAGAATAAGAGGACTGAGATGAGGAGACATTTCTTCACTCAGGGTGGTGAATCTTGTTAAGTCCGTGAATGATTGAGACACGGACTAGCAGGAGAGAAACAAACAAGTCTTTACTGGTGGAATGCATAAACGAATCTAACCAACAGAGGCTCTCTAGTGCCTTTTATACAGGGGTGGTCACTGCCGGTATTGCAGTCTGAGACCAGTTATTCTCTTAAAGGTACATACACAACAATTCCTCCCCTTTTAGATAAACAGTACATAACATTCATTTAACACTAATGATAACGAATTACAATCACAATTACTGTTGCTAGATACATTGGTTAAGTTTAAGCAATTATAAGTTCAGTCTTTGAGGAGGCTTCCTGATTCTGTCTGGATAACGCCTCTTTGGAGTATCAGGTTCTTCTGGCAATGTTGAGTCGGAATCAATGTCGTTGTTTGGTTCATCTGCTCCCAATATTACCGGTTCTGCGGGAGCTGCAATTGGAACGTCGATTTCATTACCAGGTGTATCAGATCTTGGTGTGGAGTTGACGTTTTCCAGTGACTCTAGAATCTGGTCAGCATGGCGTCTTACAATGCTCTCCCCAACGTCCACGGTATACATGAGAGGTCCTTGTCGTGTACAAATCGTTCCTGGCTGCCATTTCTCAGTGCGGTAGTCCCGGGCCAAAACTGGTTGACCTATCTTAAAACTCCTGGTCGGCCTTTCATTCATATTCTGAAACTGCCTGTTCTCCACATCTCTTCGGGCGTTTGGCTTAATCAAATCCAAGCGGCATCGTAGTCTTCGATTGAAGAACATCATGGCTGGAGTTTGGTTGGTAATCGCATGTGTCGCATTCCGGTAGGCAAACAAGAAGTTGTCCACCTTGTGTTGTAGGGGTATATCTTCATTACACATTGCCTTGATAGCCTTCTTGAATGTTTGGACAAACCTCTCGGCCAATCAATTAGTGGCTGGATGATATGGGGCAGATGTGTAATGCTTAACACCATTGTTCTTTAAGAACCTCCGGAACTCTTCAGACACAAACTGTGGTCCATTGTCAGAGCAAATCTGTTCAGGCAGCCCATTCCTGGCGAATATGGTTCGTAAAACTGCGATAGTTTTTTCCGTGGTGGTTGAGGACAGTTTTATTAGCTCTGGCCACTTTGAATGTGCATCCACCGCAATTAAAAACATCGAGTCCATGAAGGGACCAGCAAAATCAATGTGCACCCTTTGCCATGGGGATGAGGGCCACTCCCATGGATGTAGAGGAGCTTGTGGTGGGGCGTTTTGGACCTTCTGGCACCCTACACAGCTCTTGGTCATCTCTTCGATTTCTCTATTGATTCCCGGCCACCACACAAACGCTCTGGCTAAGCTTTTCATTTTTACCCCACCCAGATGACCCTCATGAAGCTCATTGAGCACTCTATCCGTCAACTTAGGTGGAATTACTATTCTGGATCCACACATCAAAGTTCCTCTGCACACTGACAGCTGTTCTCTTCTTGACGAAAATGCTGGCAGCAGTGGTTCGCCATGTGCTGGCCATCCCTTCACCTTTAAATCATAGACCCGTGATAGTGTCGGGTCATTCCGTGTTTCCTTTTCTATGTTTGCATTTGTCACAGGGAGACATTCGACTATGGTCAAGTGGAATAACTCCATTGGATCCACTGCAAGGTCTTCTTCTTCCACCGTCGGCAACGGTAGACGTGACAATCCACCAGCATTTCCATGCTGTTCAGTTCCCCTGTACTCGATGTCATATTGGTGTGCCCCTAGGAAAAGGGACCATCTCTGCAGCCGTTGTGCTGTCATTATCGGTACGCCCTTCTGAGGGTTGAAAATGGAGACAAGAGGTTGATGATCGGTTAGTAGAGTAAATTTTTGACCGTGCAGATAGTGATTGAACTTCTTCACCCCCCACACTAGGCTGAGGGCCTCTCTGTCAATCTGGGCGTAGTTACGCTCGGCAGAAGTTAACGAGCGTGACGCAAAAGCTATCGGCCTCTCCAAACCATCAAGGAATTTATGTGACAGTACCGCCCCAATGCCGTAGGGAGACGCATCACACGCCAGCCTGATTGGCAGTGCTGGGTTGTAGTGAGCCAATACTTCCTTCGAAGTGATTAAGTCCTTACTCTTCTGAAAAGCACGTTTACAATCATCGCTCCATTTCCATGCTACCCCTGTTCGTAGCAGGGCGTTCAGTGGATGCAGAATTGTCGACAAATTCGGCAAAAACTTATGATAGCAATTCACCAACCCGAGGAATGACCTCAGTTGCGACACATTTTCAGGTGCTGGGGCCTTAACAACCGCTTTAATTTTGTCAGGGGACTTATGTAACCCCTCTTCATCAATCACGTGGCCACAATACGGTATCTGTTTCTTGAAAAATTCGCACTTGGGGCGGTTGGCTTGCAGCCCATGTTCCCGTAGTCTAGTGAGCACCTGTTCTAGGTTGTTAAGGTGTTCACTGTCATCTTTACCTGTTACAAGGATGTCGTCCAAGTAACACTGAGTCCCCGGAATCCCTTGCCGGACTTGTTCCATCGCTCTTTGCCATATCGCCGGAGCCGATGCTACTCCGAATACCAATCGATGATACTGGTAAAGACCTTTGTGAGTGTTTATCGTGAGATACTTCCTAGAGGATTCTTCAACCTCCATCTGCAAATATGCTTGTGCTAAGTCAATTTTTGTAAAACGCTTCCCTCCAGACAGTGAGGCGAAGATGTCTTCTATTCTTGGAAGAGGATATTGTACTTTGTGAAGGACTGGGTTCACCGTCACCTTGAAATCCCCACAGATGCGAATCTTCCTTGGCTCTCCGGACTTATTGCTTAACGTTTTCTTCATGACAGGAACGATGGGTGTCTCCCACTCGCTCCAGTCGACCTTAGACAACATGCCCGCCTTCTCCAGATTCTCCAGCTCTGCCTCGACGGCTGGACGAATTGCATATGGTACCGGTCTCGCTTTGAAAAACTTGGTAACTGCATTCTCTTCTATTTTTAACGAGGCGGTTACGCCTTTAAGCGTGCCCAGTTCTTGTTGAAATACCTCTTTGGCTTTAGCTAAGATTGTTGACAATCATCCAGGAGTGACGTCTTCATCTTTTTTACCGTCCACCGTCATTGCATGAATGGAATGCCAATCTAAGTTTATCTTCCTGATCCATTCCCGTCCCAATAACGGTGGTCCACCATTTGGCAGTATGTAGAGATACAATTTCCATATTTTCTTGCCATTGTATTCGACAGGCACCCTTATTTTTCCTCTGGGGTATACTTTTTGCCCCGTATACGTCATCAAGACGATGGATGTCTCTCTCAAGGGTATGTGTGAAAATAGCCGCTCATAGTCTCGTCGGTTCATGACGGTTAGCGCTGATCCTGTATCCAATTCCATTTTAACTTGGGACCCTGCTATTGTGAGGGTGACCCAAATGGTTCGGTGATCCTCTTTTGCGATTACATTGTGAAGTTTGAGACAGCTTAATCTCCTGTTCTCTGATTCACTATCGCTCATCTGGTCTTCGGAACTACTGTCCGTCATCTTTTGTACTTTCTTGTACGGTTCCTTAGTAGCCTTTTTGTTGTCGCTGGTCTTCCTCCCAGACCTACAAACTCGTGCAATGTGTCCAATCTTCCCACATTGTCTGCATATTTTGTCTTTGGACCAGCAGTCCTTCCGGTCATGGTTAGTTCTGCCGCAGCGATAACATTTTGCAAATCCCCGTGTCATTTTGTGGGTGCTGTATTCCTATGGTTTTTGTTGAATTTCTGCAGCTCCCCTGGCTGCTGCTTCATACGATACTGCCACGCTGAAAGCCTTATCTAGCGTCAGCTCTTTTTCTGCGAGTAACTTCTTCTGTGTTCCTTCACTCAGGAGTCCACAGACAAATTTGTCCCGTAGGGTATCTGCCAGTCCTGCTCCGAACTGGCAGTGCTTTGATAGCTTGCGTAGTTCCGTAAGATACTCAGCATTGCTCTCATCTTTGTGCTGAGTTCTCCTGTGGAATTTAAATCTTTCTGCTATCAACAGGGTTTGAGTGCTCCTGTAGAACAGCAACAATTTCGTTAAAAGTCTTCGCCTTCGGTTTGGCTGGAGTAATCAGATCCCGCAATAGGCCGTACGTTCTAGCGCCTATTAAGTTTAGCAATATTGATGCCTTTTTCCCCTCCGCTATTTCATTTGCCTCGAAATATACCTTGACTCTTTCCACATACGTGGTCCAGTCCTCGAATGTATTATCAAAAGCAGTGATACAGCCAGTCTTCGGCATCTTGCAAATCTAAAATGGCGCCTCCCGCGCTTTGCCTTCTTCCCCGATTTAACAAAATGGCGCCTCCCGCGCTTTGTCTTCTTCCCCGCTGTTGTTAGCACTGCTTTCCACGGTTTCCTGCGCGTTAAATATCAATTCGTTTTCTTTTATTATCTTCCCATCATGGAGCGGACCCTCTGGGACACTTCCCTCCCTCTTCTGAGGTCCGAACGCTGCCCAGCTTCGAAACACCGGCCGCGCCCTGTATGCGCCACCCTCTCTCTCTCCTTGCTTCCCAACTCGCTGCCCGGCCCTGTTGCAGCCCAGGAAGGATCAGAGCACTACCTGCCACCAGCCCGATTAGCTGGGAAACCACAGACCGAGGAACCCAGCCTGGCTCTGGAAAGTCGCTCCTGCAAAGCCTTGAACCCGATGATTGATGGTCGACGCCCGTTGCTCGAGTTTCAATGGACTCTATTTTTTTTTTTTTCTTCCGACCTTCAACGTCGTCGGAGCTGCTGCTGAGTTGCAGGTAAGTTCTTTCTACCTCGTCGCCAGTGTTAAGTCCGTGAATGATTGAGACATGGACTAGCAGGAGAGAAACAAACAAGTCTTTACTGGTGGAATGCATAAACGAATCTAACCAACAGAGGCTCTCTAGCGCCTTTTATACAGGGGTGGTCACTGCCGGTATTGCAGTCTGAGACCAGTTATTCCCTTAAAGGTACATACACAACAAATCTTTGGAATTCTCTACCCCGGAGGCTGTGGATGCTCAGTTGTTGAGTACATTCAAGACAGAGATCAACAGATTTTTGAATATTAAGGGAATCAAGGGATATGGGGATAGTGCAGGAAAGTGGAGATGAGGTAGAAGATCAGCCATGATCTTATTGAATGGTGGAGCAGGCTCAAAGGGCCAAATGGTCTACTCCTGCTCCTATTTCTTACGTTCTTATGAAAGTGACTTTTCAAGATACCCCAGGAGCATCTATGATGGTTTCATCATGAAAAAATCCACACTGCCATTTCTCTTCAATGGAGCAGGACAAATGGACAGATTAATGTTGAGGAATCAAGGATACTCCTTTGCTGCTGTGGCTAATAAGAACGGTCTGGACAGAAAATACAATGAGGCTCATGCCTCCATCCAAATTCTGGTGAGCAAACTATTGAATGCTGAAGCAGCATTTCCAATGGCTGGACAGATCGAATGGAGACATACTCCGAGGCCAGAAGAGGCCAAGGTAATTAGTTAAACTGATCATTTTCTGCAGATTTCTTTTGGGCCAGGAGGGCCAAGAGTGCATCCCCACCCCCACAAAGAGTTCTTGGGACTCCCCAACCCTGGCCTTGCCTCTCCCTGCAACACTAACTTCATGCCGGGTTCCCCTCCCTTAGGGTCCCCGGCAACCCCGGAATCCCATCCTAATTGCTGGTCGTGTCCGTCGGCCCTGACACCAGTCCCGCTGGTTTCGGGCAGGAGAAAATGCTGCAGTATTTAAATGAGGCCTGGGAGATAAAATTGCCCCTGCCTCAAGTTGAAATCTCCACAGGGGTTTCCCTGCTGGCCTGCAACCCGCCCACCCTGAGTTAAAATCAACCCTTTAGAGTTGCCATTCAGTTCACAATGCTCTGCAGGGTCCCAAAACCCTCTTGCATCCTGCACAGATGTCAGAGCAGCCCTGCTGTATGTTCTTCAACATTCCATGCAGGGAGTTCTAAAGATTCTAAAAGGACGGCATTAAAAGCTTCTGCTGATTAATGAGTGCAGCTCAGTATGCAGACCTGTAAGGTCCAATATCCATCGTTCCTGCAGCAGCTGCCTACCTAGCTCTATCTTTCCCTGCCTCCTGTTGATGCTCATCCACTTGCACTTGCTCCTCCTCAGTAATGCTCGATGCTTCATCCTGTGATTCCCTCCTGACTCTCACTATCTAATTCCCCCAAAGTAGTTGTCGCTGTTAAGTAGCTGACCTCAAAAATCTGTTTGATTCAGCCTTCCACTCAACACTTGGGTACACTTGGGAGCACCGGGAGTGTGGGCCTGCCTGCAGAATTGATTCTAAAATGTACTACCACAGTTTCACTCACAAGGCTGCTTCATGCTGCTTCACCAGCAATTCCATGGGACTTCCACTATATTGTAGTCTCTCTATTGACAGTGCACTTTCTTGTTTGAGAATCTGAACAAATAACCTACCCTCAGGGCTCTGTCATTGTGGCCCAAGTTATTTAGCCTCAGATTTGCTCCATGATGCCTGTGATGGTTTGGTGCAATTCTTCCACAGCTTATCAGTCCAACATATGTGAGCCTTTGTGGCGTGTTCTTTGCTCTATTCCTTTGATAGTTATATTGAGTAGGTAAGAACCAGTTACTGTAAAAAAAAACTTGTTTCAGCTAATGCTTTAGTCTAAACCTGATGTGTTCTACAATTTTTTCAGTCTAACCCATGGTTTCATGGTTTTGTTCATGATCACGAAAGTATAACTTCTTGTCAATGTATATTGAGAATTCCACAAAACAACTAGGCCCCCCAAAAATCCGCCAGGATTCTGATGGTCTCACCATAACGCCAATGGGAGACCAGTGGAAACCACTGGAGAACAGCAGGGTCTCTGCTGTTTCTTTGATATGTTATGGCTTGACTTGTAAGGGCCTGAGCCACCACTTACCCTGTACAAGGCAAATGGTACCAGGGCTCAGAGTCAGAGGTGGGACTCCCTATGCTGGGAGTTCTCACTTTACTGGCTCATTTAGGACCCAGTGTAGTACTGGAGGCTGGTACACCAAGTGAGAGGAGGTGTTGTGGCCTCCGGATGTGGGGAAGTGGGTCCTACTGGTGGGCCAGGCAAGTGAAGTGGACCTTTGAAGAATTATATGATTTTTTAATGAGGACGTGACTGGGTCCTTCAGCCTACGCAACTGCCCTCCCCCCTCACAATGGTACACAGGTGACAGATTTCCTGGCTACGTGGGACAAGTGGGAGAAACAGTTGCACTTGCAAAGGTGCATCTGTTTGCCTGCCCCATGCAAATGATGCGCCGACCTACTGACCCTGCAAATGCTGGAGGGCACCGGGGGGCGTGATCCTGGCGTAACCGATGGGATCTTGTCCCAGGAATATTGTGGCCATAGAGTTCAAGATGTGACCAAAGTAATTATTGAAAACAAAGATAGTGATGCATTGAAACTAAAACAAATGATTATTTATTTAAAAAATCTTCTTTTAATGTAATTAAAAAATTATCAGTTGTGAACTTGCAAAAAAAACCACCAGCAATGTAGACAAATTTGAAATTGTGACATAACTACTGCTAGAAGATGATCTCGTATCTTTATGTAATGTTTGAATAAACAATGTAAGTGAAAGTGAAATGGGGAGAAAGCAGGGACAGGGGTACTGAATTTGGATGATCAGCCATGATCTTATTAAATGGCGGAACAGGCTCGAGGGGCCGAATGGCCTACTCCTGCTACTATCGTCAATGTTCCTAGATCAAGTATGAATCAGAGCAATGATGCCATTGCTAGTCTTACCAACTGAACCTGAAGAACAAAATGTCCCTGTTACTCAAAACCGTACAACGATTTAATAATTCAGTATTTCAATACTGCAGTAGGATTTTTTTTAAGTTTCAGAACAGATTTTTTTTAGCTAACTAGTTACATATTGTTCATTTATTGGTAAAGCTCCATCTATTTTCTGCGCAGTTCTTTCATTTCCCCCACCCTGGCCAAACCAACTGCGGCCAAGGCAGCGGGAAGGCAACCTTCATCCCAACATTTTCCCAACCTTTGCCCAACCTTTTGCCAATGCCTCTCTGGATCAACTGCTTGGATGTACGGGGTCTCTCACATCAGGTTTGGAAATGTCCAACCTTTTGTCACACTAACAGAGTTACAATTAGGAACTCGATAACATGAGGGAAGGTTGGCAGAAGCTCATTTCCCACAATTTTCTGAGACCGTAGTTGCATTCTAGTACATGATACCAAAGTTCTGACTTTCATCTCATTTAAATCAAAAGGGAAAAAACATGGCCTAAAATTTGCAGGCGGCAGCATAGCTACAGAGTACACCACCGACCCCTGAAAATAATACGAGCTGACCTTGTGCGAGGCCCCACACGTAGACTTCTTGTTCGGCGCTGCAGAGTTGTGCACGGTGTATTCCATCAGGGGGGCCAGGAGCGCAGTGTACAGCCTATGTGTAAGCAAAGGCCCGCCCACAAAATCTGTCAAAACTAAGCCATGCCCACAGAAACTTCTTTCAGTCTCTTGCATTGAAATTACATTTTAAAAACTTTTATTTGAACTGGTACTTGGACTTATTTCATATAAAGAAAAGAAAGACTTGCATTTATATAACGCCTTTCATGACCACCGGACGTCTCAAAGCGCTTTATAGTCAATTAAGTACTTTTGAAGTGTAGTCACTGTTGGTAATGTGGGAAACGCGGCAGCCAATTTGTGCTCAGCAAGCTTCCACAAACAGCAATGTGATAATGACCATATAATTTGTTTTTGTTATGTTGGTTGAAGGATAAATATTGGCCAGGACACCGGGGATAACTCCCCTGCTCTTCTTTGAAATCTTGCCATGGGATCTTTTACGTCCACCTGAGAGGGCAGACAGGCTCTCGGTTTAACGTCTCATCCGAAAGACGGCACTCAGAGTTCTGTTAAAATTATGTAACAAAATACTAACATGTTGATTTTTGAAATGCAGTATCTGTATCTCATAGCCAAAAAACTCCTGCTAGGTTTTCAGAAACAGAACATGCTTCAGTGAGAGTGGGTGCAGAAAAGGGAATTATGTATTGTAACATTTGCCAACTACACCAAAAAATAGTCGTGTTTTCCCACCTACTCCATATGAAATTCACGTGCAGCTATTTATAATGAACTTGTCACGATGTCTGCTTTTTTGCACATAGATATTTATATATAGTTCTATAAAATGTGTGGATATTTGGTATATGTGCAATAAACGTAATTAAACAGTTTATGTGTACGTTAATGCGCCCAGTCTGCCACGGCTCCGTATCATTTACAAACAGTATGTGAGATGCTTGAATATGATAAGGCTTGTTGGTGCAGAATACTAAAAAAAGCAGTATGTGTTCAGTACAAGTAGTTTGTTTCTGTGGGTGAGTTTCTGGTAACAGTATAATTTCAATTTTATTTAAACTTACTGAACAATTTGCAGATTTTGCATGTTTTAGGGTAAAAGTAGTATTGCTTACAACTATATCCACTGCTTGCTCTCAATGTTCAGTACAAATTAGTTCCTTTAGCAATGAAACAGGCTCCTGCTCCTGCTTTCAGTAACCATAACATTTTCGGACATAATTGCTGGGCAGTTGGTGGGCCATTAGCCCAACTCTGTGCCAGCAATGAATAGTTCCTCATCCATGTGGATCATCTGTCCAGGTGTACCTTGACAGATTGCAAGTTCGGGATTTAGCGCATGCGGAAATCCCAAACTTGCGGTCAATATCAAAGGCGGTATGAGTATGCCGTCATACCCACCGCAAAATATGCCACCATATTTTTCACCATCTAATTCTGCATTTGGAGACAAAGATGTTGGGGCAGGTATTAGCAGCCAATTGATGCCCACTCAAACTTTTTTAAGCTGTTCAACTTCGAATATCTCATATATTATCCTTGTTCTTCTTGACTTGTCTGCAGCCTTTGACACGGTTGATCACTCCATCCTTCTCCAACGCCTCTCCACCATCGTCCAGCTGGGTGGGACTGCACTTGCCTGGTTCCATTCTTTTCTATCTAATCGTAGCCATAGAATCACCTGCAACGGCTTCTCTTCCCGCTCCCGTATCGATACCTCTGGTGTCTCCCAACGATCTATCCTTGGCCCCCTCCTATTTCTCAACTATATGCTGCCCCTTGGCGACATCATCTGAAAACACAGCTTCATTTTCCACATGTATGCTGATGACACCCAGCTCTACCTCACTACCACTTCTCTCAAACCCCCACGGTCTCTAAATGGTCAGACTGCTTATCCGACATCCAGTTCTGGATGAGCAGAAATGTTCTCCAATTAAATATTGGGAAGACCGAAGCCATTGTCTTCAGTCCCCGTCACAAACTCTGTTCCCTAGCCATTGACACCATCCCTCTCCCTAACATCTGTCTGAGGCTGAACTACACTGTTCTCAACCTTGGTGTCATATTTGACCCTGAAATGAGGTTCCGACCACATATCCACAGCATAACTAAGAACGCCTATTTCCACCTTCGTAACATCACCCATCTCCGCCCTTGCCTCAGCTCATCTGCTGCTGAAACCCTCATCCATGCCTTTGTTACCTCGAGACTTGACTATTATAATGCACTCCTAGCTGGCCTCCCACATTCTACCCTACGTAAACTTGAGGTCATCCAAAACTCGGCTGACCGTGTCCTAACTTCCACCAAGTCCCATTCACCCATCACCCCTGTGCTCGCTGGCCTACATTGGCTCCCAATTAAGCAATGCCTCGATTTCAAAATTCTCATCCTTATTTTCAAATCCCTCCATTGCCTCGGCCCACCCTAGCTCTGTAATCTTCTTCAGCCCCACAACTCCCCGAGATATCTGCGCTCCTCTCAAAGGTGTCAAATTTTTGTCTTTTAATACTCCTATGAAGCACCTTGGGACATTTTACTACATTAAAGGCGCTATATAAATACAAGTTGTTGTTGTTATTAAAACAGCTAATTCCATGGTGGCATGCTTACAGACCGGTCCTACTACCTGCACTGCATGCAGCTTATGGAAGTGGGTCATTAGGCCTCAGTGCATATGTTGCTGAGCTCCCAGTCTTATAGGATCAAAGATTTTCAAAGATTTAAAGGCAGCAGTTTGTGCATTTGCAGGCCTAATTGGCCACTTTACAATTATGTTAATTTATGGAAACTGGCCCCACTCCAGATTCCCTGAGCTGTTTTGCAGAATAGCTTTTAATTCACTGAGAACTTCTATAAAATGAGTGCAGGGAGGCTTGAAAACTATTCATTGAAGAACTCCATAGGGGCAATTTTGACTTTGGGTGATAGTGTAAAACTGGCGATATCGATTCAGCCGCCATTACGCATCCCTCCTGATATTCATTTCTACTGACTTCAATGGAAATGAAAATCGGAAGTGATATATAATGAGTAGCCAAATTGATATTGCCCATTTACACTATCAGCCAAAGTCAAAATTACCCCCCATCAGTTAAAACTAGATTGCCATAATGTTAAAACTTGCAGTTAACTACTGTTTATAACTTGACTAAATATATTCGATTTTTTTTTTGCCCTTCCGCTTGCTGTTGTTTTTGTTCCATTCAGCGGTCCTTTGGTGCCCACCTCCCACAGCAGCATTCCTGCAGCCACCAGTTTAGCCCTGCAGCTAGCAGCAGTGTTTTTTTTAACCACAGGCATTACTCTGGGTCTATCAATGACAGTGTTGCATTAGCAGGTGGATGGGGATTTCTTGCAGAAGGAAGCAAGGCATTCACCCACAGGTGACCTAAGAATTACATCACATGACCCAGGCACAACTGCTTGGGTGTGCTGGAAGAGATCTGCCTAAGCCCTCTACGATTACCAGGGAGTCAGTCACCAAGTAGTGCCACATACTGAAGAGTGACCTTTAGATGACATCCAGCATAGGGACAGCCCTGTCTGGACTTCTGCCAGTGGCTGAGTTTCCAAAGGTCATTGATGACACCTATGTTGCCATCAGGGGACCAAACAGCAACTCTGTGACATTTAGAAATCACATAGGATTTCATTAAATCAGTCTTGAGATGGATTACATAGGGTTACATAGGATACACGGCACAGAAACAGGCCATTCGGCCCACCAGTCCATGCTGGCGTTTCTGCTCCACTCGAGCCTCCTCCTGTCTTTCCTCATCTAAATCTATTAGCATAACCCTCTAGTCCCTTTTCCCTCATTTGCTTGTTTAGCCTCCCCTTAAATGCATCCACACTATTTGCTTCAACCACTCCCTATGGTAGCGATTTCCACATTCTCACCACTCTTTGGGTAAAGAAGTTTCTTCTGAATTCCCTATTGGATTTCTTGGTGACTATCTTATATTGATGGCCTCTAGGAATGCTCTTCCCCACAAGTGGAAACATTCTCTGTATCCACTTTATCAAAATTTTTCATAATTTTAAAGACCTCTATTAGATCACCCCTCAGCCTTTTTTCAAGAGGAAAGAGACCCAGCCTGTTCATCCTTTCCTGACATGTCTACCCTCGCATTTCTAGTATCATCCTTGTAAATCTTCTCTGCACCCTCTCCAGTGCCTCTGTATACTTTTTATAATATGGTGACCAGAACTGTACGCAGTACGCCAAGTGTGGTCTAACCAAGGTTTGATACAGATTTAGCATAACTTCACTACTTTTCAATTCTATCTCTGTAGAAATAAACCCTAGTGCTTGGTTTCCTTTTTTTATGGCCTTGCTAACCTGTGTCGCAACTTTTAGTGATTTATGTATTTGTACTCCTAGATCCCTTTGTTCCTCTACCCCACCTAGACTCGCACCCTCCAAGTGATAAGTGACCTCCCTATTCTTCCTTCCAAAATGTAATACCTCACATTTATCTGTGTTGAACTTCATTTGTCAATTATATGCTGATTCTACTAGTTTATTAATGTCCTCCTGTAATTTGTTGCAGTCCTCCTCAGTATTGACTAACCCCCCCAATTTAGTGTCATCCGCAAATTTAGAAATTATGGGGTCGATTTTCATTCAGAAGTCGGGAAGGAGGCGGGACTACAACTTTTGAGTTGTAGTCACGCCTCCATTGAGATGCGGCCAATCCACGCGATTTTCACTTGATTGACCTTGTTGAGCCCGCCCAGCGGGCTCAGCAGGCCAATTAAGGGCCACCTGGCAACAGGTGACGTCACAAACTGAAATTTCATATGTCAAGACGTGTTGACAGATGAAATATCAGTGTTTCACAGCTGCTTGAAGCTGTCAAACACTGACAGTCTTACTTCTAACATGAGTCCTTCTACGCAGACTCAGTTAGAAATCTCGCCGGCACTGAAAGCTGCAGGCTGTCACTTTTGACAGATCGCAGCCGTTCTGCCATTTTTCGTTTCCATAGCCCCTTGGCAACACTGGTTGTCCTACTTCAAAACTTCGAGTGGACTTGTTATTAATATGCCGGAACTGTTTGTTTTCCACTTCCCTCCGCACATTTGGTTTTAACAAGTCCAACCTGGACCGCAACCTCCTGTTATAAAACATCATGGCAGGACTTTGGTTAGTCACTGCATGAGCGGCGTTTCGATACGCCATTCGGAAATTGTCCACCTTGTGCTGTAGCGGAATCTGGTCATCATTCATGGCCTTTATTGCCTTTTTGAATGTTTGGACAAATCTCTCGGCCAACCCGTTTGTCGCCGGATGATATGGGGCAGAGGTATAATGTTTCACCCCATTCTTCTTTAAGAATTTTTGGAATTCCTCCGACACGAACTGTGGTCCGTTGTCCAAACAGATCTGTTCTGGCAATCCGTTCCTTGCGAATATTGTTCTTAACACCGCAATTGTCTTTTCTGAAGTAGTGGTATTCATCTTGATCACTTCTGGCCATTTGGAATGTGCGTCCACCGCAATTAGGAACATGGAGTCCATGAATGGACCAGCAAAGTCAATATGTATGCGTTGCCATGGGGCTGAAGGCCATTCCCATGGGTGTAGTGGTGCGATCGGAGGTGCATTTTGCACTTTTTGGCACCCAGCGCAGCTTTTCGTCAACTCCTCTATCTGTTGGTCAATACCCGGCCACCATACATAAGCCCTAGCAAGACTTTTCATCTTAACTCCCCCCAGATGACCTTCATGCAGTTCTTTTAGAACTCTTTCCCTTAACTTGGGAGGAATAATCACTCTTGTCCCGTACATCAAAGTACCATGGCAGACGGACAGCTGGTCTCGCCTTGCCGAGAATGCCGGTAACAGAGGATCACCACGTGTTGGCCATCCTTTCACTGTCACCTCGTAGACTCTGGACAGTGTCGGGTCGTTCCTGGTTTCTCTTTCAATACTTGCATTGGTGACTGGTAAACACTCGATGATGGTCGAATGAAATAACTCAACAGGGTCACCCTTATCACCAGCCGCGATCGATGTCCCCGCGCTGCGCCTTTCGGCCTGAATGCGGCCCAGCCCTTATCTCCGGTCGCGATCGATCTCACCGCCCTTATTCCTCCGTCTTCCCTCCCCGCCTGTACAGCCAACGCGGCCGATTTTCTGGTCGCGTCGCTGCCCGGCTTACCCACTACCGAGGTAGAAAGAAGATAGCTGACAGCCGCTGATGGAGGCTTTGAGTTCAGGATGTCTTCTGCAGTCTGGTTTCTCGATGTCTGCTGCGTGACGTGTCTTCCAGCAGGGTGATGAGGGTGGAAACCTCTCTTCGACGTCCGTTCTGTGGACGAAGCCGCCGTGGATATAACTGCCGCAGGGTAAGAATCTGACTCGTCGCCACTGTAAAGTCTGTGGCCTAGAAATTCAGTTGCGTTTGCGCCCAATTAGGGGCGAAAGAGTGGGTTGCGCCGGAAGTTGCGTCGCGCCCGAAATTAGGTGGGCCCTAACATCGGCGTTAGCTGGTAGCGCTGCACCGGCACCGATGACGTCATCGGTGTGCGCAGTGCCCCGGTACCGCCCGAAACCACGCCGATCCCCATCTTCAGCAGCGGCCGCCTCTTCCGTGGTGGGCGCTAACAACATCGGGAGACCGGGTCCTTACTGCACCCTTAGCGGCGCAAGTTAAGGTGGAGGTGCGGGGCGGCCGCTTTTTCGGCGGCCGCCTGCCCGCAGCTCCTTCCCCGGCCTCCTCCACCCGCCCCCCCCCCGTGGCATTGCCGGCTGGTTTCCGTGGAGCCCGGCGCTTCTCCGTTGTGCCGGGCTCTTTTGCCGGCACTTGCAATCGGGGCTCCGGCCGTTGCAGGCACCTCCCCCTTAAGAGAAGGGGGAGGCCTGCAGTACAGCAGCCTGCCGCACCGCATCGGGTGGCGCAGCAGGACCGGGAGCGCTGAAATTCACTTTCAGCGCCCCAAGCGGGGCGGACACACCCTGTACCAGCGCCCGGTTCCGCTTTGGGGCGCTGAAAGTGAATATGGGGCGGGCACAATTGGCTCCGCGGCGGGCGCAAAATTTTCGGCGCAAACGTGCTGGCGGGGCTATACCCAATTTTTGGGCCTGTGTGTTCTAGTTGTAATTAATAACACACAGGCTACAAGATTAAAGTTCAACAGGTCTTTACTGGTTGGAGGTCAGGACTATATGAAATACAATCTTACTACACAGTGCTTATATACCGGTGGTCACCACCGGTATTACGTATACAGCAGCCAGAGAAAGTAGTACATCTCTTAAGGTGGAACAGGCTTAAGTTCTCTTAAGGTGGAACAGGTTACATACACCACACAAATGGTATGTTGGCCTTTATTACAAGAGAATTTGAGTATAAGAGTAAAGACATCTTACTGCAATTAGATAGGGCCCTGGTGAGACCACACCTGGAGTATTGTGTACAGTTTTGGTCTCCTTACCTAAGGAAGGATATACTTGCCACAGAGGGAGTGCAACAAAGGTTCTCCAGACTGATTCCTGGGGTGAGAAGCTTGTCTTATGAGGAGAGATAGAATAGACTAGGCCTATATTCTCTAGAGTTTAGAAGAATGAGAGGTGATCTCAATGAAACATACAACATACTTACAGGGCTTGACAGGGTAGATGCAGGGAGGATGTGTCCCCTGTCTGGGGGGTCTAGAACCAGGGGTCACAGCCTCAGAATAAGAGGACTGAGATGAGGAGACATTTCTTCACTCAGGGTGGTGAATCTTGTTAAGTCCGTGAATGATTGAGACACGGACTAGCAGGAGAGAAACAAACAAGTCTTTACTGGTGGAATGCATAAACGAATCTAACCAACAGAGGCTCTCTAGCGCCTTTTATACAGGGGTGGTCACTGCCGGTATTGCAGTCTGAGACCAGTTATTCCCTTAAAGGTACATACACAACAAATCTTTGGAATTCTCTACCCCAGAGGCTGTGGATGCTCAGTTGTTGAGTACATTCAAGACAGAGATCAACAGATTTTTGAATATTAAGGGAATCAAGGGATATGGGGATAGTGCAGGAAAGTGGAGATGAGGTAGAAGATCAGCCATGATCTTATTGAATGGTGGAGCAGGCTCAAAGGGCCAAATGGTCTACTCCTGCTCCTATTTCTTATTTTCTTATGAAGGTGATTTTTCAAGATACCCCAGGAGCATCTATGATGGTTTCATCATGAAAAAATCCACACTGCCATTTCTCTTCAATGGAGCAGGACAAATGGACAGATGAATGTTGAGGAATCAAGGATACTCCTTTGCTGCTGTGGCTAATAAGAACGGTCTGGACAGAAAATACAATGAGGCTCATGCCTCCATCCAAATTCTGGTGAGCAAACTATTGAATGCTGAAGCAGCATTTCCAATGGCTGGACAGATCGAATGGAGACATACTCCGAGGCCAGAAGAGGCCAAGGTAATTAGTTAAACTGATCATTTTCTGCAGATTTCTTTTGGGCCAGGAGGGCCAAGAGTGCATCCCCACCCCCACAAAGAGTTCTTGGGACTCCCCAACCCTGGCCTTGCCTCTCCCTGCAACACTAACTTCATGCCGGGTTCCCCTCCCTTTGGGTCCCCGGCATCCTCGGAATCCCATCCTAATTGCTGGTCCTGTCCATCGGCCCTGACACCAGTCCCGCTGGTTTCGGGCAGGAGAAAATGCTGCAGTATTTAAATGAGGCCTGGGAGATAAAATTGCCCCTGCCTCAAGTTGAAATCTCCACAGGGGTTTCCCTGCTGGCCTGCAACCCGCCCACCCTGAGTTAACATCAACCCTTTAGAGTTGCCATTCAGTTCACAATGCTCTGCAGGGTCCCAAAACCCTCTTGCATCCTGCACAGATGTCAGAGCAGCCCTGCTGTATGTTCTTCAACATTCCATGCAGGGAGTTCTAAAGATTCTAAAAGGACGGCATTAAAAGCTTCTGCTGATTAATGAGTGCAGCTCAGTATGCAGACCTGTACGGTCCAATATCCATCGTTCCTGCAGCAGCTGCCTACCTAGCTCTATCTTTCCCTGCCTCCTGTTGATGCTCATCCACTTGCACTTGCTCCTCCTCAGTAATGCTCGATGCTTCATCCTGTGATTCCCTCCTGACTCTCACTATCTAATTCCCCCAAAGTAGTTGTCGCTGTTAAGTAGCTGACCTCAAAAATCTGTTTGATTCAGCCTTCCACTCAATACTTGGGTACACTTGGGAGCACCGGGAGTGTGGGCCTGCCTGCAGAATTGATTCTAAAATGTACTACCACTGTTTCACTCACAAGGCTGCTTCATGCTGCTTCACCAGCAATTCCATGGGACTTCCACTATATTGTATCATATTTAGCGAAAGATAATGCAGTCTCAGAACAGCTCCGGAGGTGCTCCATGTGTCTGTGCCTAAAGGAGCTGACATCCCCCCATCATTTTACACCACTCCCATGAGATCAGTGGGTGGGATTTCCTGCAGAAGCTGCATGTAAACAGCTACTGGTGCCTACGATTTGGAGCGGCCTTTAGGGGGTTGGGCAAAGAGGATGCCGCTGAACAAAATCAGTCATCAAAGGCCCAGCAGTTCAAGGAAATGTAGGCTGGATTGTGCTAGTGCAAGGTCAGGGAATCCAAGGAAAAAAAATATTGGCCCGATACTTCAGTGCCCATTGTTAAAGAGCACTGAGTGTTGTTCAGGACTTGATCCTCATTAAAATATATTCTGGACTCTTAACGTGACTCATGCAGAGCTTATAGAAATTTTGGCCTACACTGGGGAATGTGGAGAGCATCAGATGCATGGTTGGCCATCGGCTTCAGCACAGCAGGCATTGGCTATCCTATTATCAGCACTATTGTGTGTTCCTTTATATAATGTTCCTATCATTACAAAACAGTCAATCCTCTGACTCAGCATGAACAATGTCACAGGAGTTGTAAATAAAACAAGGTGGCCTAGAAATTCAGTTGCGTTCGCCAGCCGTTAGCGCCATAAGAGGAGTAGATTTCGAGCGCTAGGCACTTTGCGCCCGGGCGCAGAGCGATCTGCGCCTATGCCCAACTTCAGTTGACATTTTGCGCCGGCGCAAAGTGTTTGCGCGCGCACCTTATGACGTCATTTCGTCGTGCAACGCCGTTTGTGCGCCCCAAACCGGAACTTCAGTGGCGCCCGCCCAATGTGGGCGTGGCGCTGTTAAGAACTGTGAAGTGGAACGCAGCAGAGGCCCTGCGGGCCTCGGGGAGCGCTAATTAAAGGGCACTTAGACTGAGGTATAAAGGCCAGCCATTTTGCTGCAATGACTTTAGTGCTTTGTATTTCTGGACAGAGACCAAGGAACAGACCTTACTGATTTGGGACAACATAGGAGAGGTATTTTTGGCTTCTGGCCAGAGCTTGGAAATTTGACTCATTGTGATTTGACTGTTTGCAAGTATATTATGGGGGCTGCATGGGGTTCCAACCCTCAGTTCCAGCATTATGTGCGAAGGGCTCGCAGACACAGTGTGAGAGGGGCAGCCATGCCTAGACGCAGAGGGGCCATCAGGCGTCGGCAACGTAGGCCTTACCCACTCAGGGAATACCGGCAGCAGGTGTCCTATCTCACCATGACTGCCGCGCATTGTGTGAAGAGGCTGCGCTTCAGAAGGGAGGTGGTTGCAGAGATCTGCCAGCTGCTTCACAGAGATCTGCGTCCACAGCTGATGTGCAGGACGTCTCTGTCGGTGGAAGTGAAGGTCACGGTGGCTCTGAACTTTTATGCAAGCGGCTCCTTCCAAGCCGCTGCTGGGGACATAGCGAACATCTCCCAGTTCGCCATGCATCGCTGCATCCGGCAGGTCACCGATGCCCTTTTCGCAAGGAGACACCAATTCATCTCCTTCCCCATGACCCTAGAGAGGCAGGAGCAGCGTGCAATCAGATTTGCCAGGATCGCCGACTTCCCCATGGAGCAGGGCGCCATTGACTGCACGCATGTGGCTATGCGGGCACCTATCGACAATGCCGAGGATTACCGCAACCGGAAGGGCTACCATTCCCTCAATGTACAGCTGGTGTGTGACCACAGGCAGCGCATCCTAGCTGTCAATGCCCGCTTTCCAGGAAGCAGCCACGATGCATTTATCCTGCGCCAGACTACTGTGGCTGACATGTTCCAGGCACAGCCTCCCCCAAGGGGATGGCTTATCAGGGACAAGGGCTACCCTTTGTGTACATGTCTCATGACCCCGCTCCGCGCGCCCAGGACCCCTGCTGAGGAGGCATACAACGAAAGCCATCAAGCCACAAGGAACATCATAGAGCAAACGATTGGCGTCCTCAAGCAACGGTTCCGTTGCCTGGATCATTCCGGCGGATCTCTACAGTATTCGCCGGATAGAGTCTCCCAGTTCGTCGTCGTTTGCTGCATGCTGCACAACCTGGCTATCCGCAGGACTCAGGCACTGCCACCTCACGTTGGACCACCACCTCAGGAGGAGGAGCAGGAGGAGCATGAGGAGGAGGAGGAGGAGGAGGAGGAGGAGGAGTACCAGCCCAGGAGGGCGCCACAAGGTCCAAGGGCCGTCCGCCGGCGGCTTATTGAACGACACTTCTAGGCCCCCTGTCAGGGAATGGCTTGTGGCAATGAACGCACCTGAATGCAGCCGCTCCGCAAGCCCTCAGCCGGTTAATGCAACAACCACTTGAAACATGACACATGGACAAGCTGAATAAATAAAAAGCTTTATTTAACAAACTCAGGGCCCTTCCCACATGAAACACAAAAACAGACAAGACCCCCAAAAAACAGTCAAAAACATATCTCACTCCCACAGCCTGGGGAGGAATAACAAAACTTGTCCATCCAATTGGCCTTCATCCTCGGCCTTACCAAGACAAACCCCCCCATAGAGAACACAAACACCCCCATCTAAAAAAACATTTGGCAACACTGCTTGGTGTGCCGAGAGGGCGAGTCCTTGTGCAGGCTTCTCCGGCCCCTGCCCGACCTGCTGCTCCACCTCAGCCTGGGCCCTGTGGGTGTTGCAAGGCTGGGGGAAGGCTCCTGAGGGGCACAAAGCGTGACGGCAGATGCCCTTGGGGGTTGGCCTAGACGAGGTCCGGCCCTGGAGGGGCCGGCTGCTGACTGCTGCAGCTGTGGCTGGGCAGCATCAGTCTCTCCAGCAGCTCGTCGCAGCTTTGCTGGGGGAGTGGCAGTGGCGGCTGCAGCAATGGGGGCAAGCTGGCTGATGCCAGGTGCTCGCTGGTCGCCAGAGACACTGGCACTCGGCCGGGCTGGCACTGCAGCAAGCGCAGCAATCTGGTGGAGGCCAGACCGCTGTGCTGCAGCAGCGCGGCGGGTGCCCTGGCGATGCGTCCGTGACACAGCGAGTGTGGCAGAAGTGAGTGCCCGTACTGCCCTGGTCTGTGCCCGCATCAGACCAGCCAGTGTCTGCACGGCACCACTCATGAACTCTCGACTCGCGTCCTGTGCTGCCGCGAGTTGTTCGACACCCCTGGCCTGTGAGTCCCCAAAATCGGCCACACTATGAGCCAGGGACTCAATGGCCTGAGGCAACTGTCCCACAACCCCCATGAACTTGGTGTGGCGCCGCTCCGAATCCGCGGACATTTGATCAAGGAGGCGCACCTCCTGGGCGAGGACCATCTCCGGACTGGAGGCCGGACTCTCCCTCTGGGGAGAAGGCCGCCGAGCTGGCCGACCCTTCCCGCGTGGCTGGACGCCACTGGGCCCAGCAACTGCCCTCCCCTGCAACACTTCCCCCCTCTGGGGAGAAAGCAGCCGTGCTGCCCGACACTTCCCGCGTGGCTGGACGCCACTGGGCCCAGCAACAGCCCTCCCCTGCAACACTTCCCCCCTCTGGGGAGAAGGCAGCCGTGCTGCCCGACCCTTCCCGCGTGGCTGGACGCCACTGGGCACAGGAGCTACACCCCCCTGCAACACTTCCCCCTGGCTCTCCTCCAGGCAAGACGTGTCCCCTCCATTGCCATCCCCTGGCGCGGATGAGGGTTCCCCCGATGTGCCGCCTTCCTCTTGGTCCTCATCATCCTCCTCTTCCGAGGGACTGACACTCGCAGCTTCAGGGACCTCCTCCTCACCAGCTGAAAGCAGGAAGGCGCAAGAGTAGCTTTAGAGTGAGTACAGGGCGTCAGCGAGGGAGGCATGAGTGGTGGCATTATGCACATTGGTGGGACAGTGGCAAAGGATGTAGATCTGAAGCGCAAGGGGAACGAGAGAGGTCCAAACGGTCATGTCCTTACCATTGGGGCCCAGCACAGGGTCGGCATCTCCAATACCAACGGGGCCAATCACCCGGGCACGCATGAGTCGAGCCACGCGCTCCTCCAGGTCACTGAGCTCCTGGAACTGGACACGGCCTCCCCCGGTGACAGTCCGGCTCTTCAGATTCTGCGCCAGCTTGGCCTGCAAGAGAAAGGACGGCCTCTAAGTACAGTGTGGTGCCCTGTTGTTGTGTGCACTGCCTCCCATGGTCGAATAGCTTGGCCAGTGTGGTGCCCTGTTGTTGTGTGCACTGCCTCCCATGGTCGAATAGCTTGGCCAGTGTGTCAAGTGCAGAAAGTGCTGCTGATGATCATGCCAGTGCCATAGCTGCTGGAGGAGGGCTGGCCATTGGGCCTTTGAGGTCCCTTTGCCCATAATGTGAGGTGCACATGCAAGGATGAGGAGGACACTGGAAAGGGTACTCACCCTGACCAACCGAGTGAGGTCGTTGAACTTCTTGCGGCATTGGTCACCAGTCCTGGGGACATCGCTGTTGGCTGTGACCCTCTGGGCGATTTCCCTCCAGGCTCTCCTGTACAGCCTCTTGGGAGCCTTCTTGCCACTGTCCGGGCACAAGGTATCTCTTTTCTTCTCCAAACCCCTAAGCAGCACCCTCAAAGCATGCTCTGAGAAGCGCTGCGCTCGTTCACGGGCCTTCTGCATGGCTTCAGGCGCTATTTGGGTCCAGCAGCAGTGTTCAGGCCTAGCTGGAGGGCTCCACTATCCAGGGCGTGGCAGCAGACCAAGTCGACCCTTCCCCCTTTAAGAGCTGGCCGGCGTCAGGGTGTCTGCTGTCAATCAAAACATGACCGCACCTGCGCTGCGCCCGGCCTCGGCGTTATCACTCTGCACCGCCGGCTTAGCGCCTAAAGATAGGGGTGCAACGCCAGTTTCAGCGCTCGCCCAAACTCCTTGGCCAAAGCTACTGAATATCGGCGAAGTGGCCTCCACTTTCCGGCGGGCGCTAACTTTAGCGCCCGCCCGACTTTACCGCCCCAAAAGTGGCTATACTGAATTTCTAGGCCGGTATCTCTTGGTGATTTTAAGACAGAAGTCCAATTTTGACCTTGGCTTTTATGCTTTAAGAGGTCATCTGATCCCTTTGTATGGATTACTGCCCTATAGTACACTGAGAAATAGACAGTAACCTCTATATACCTGTTGTTTATCCACACTCTTATTCACTAACATTCAGCATTCATTTTCCAGGAAAATGGTGAACAAGTATTTTGTTGAAAAGCCTCTATATCCTTTTCTTACAGCTGAAATCTCTAAAGATCTTTAATTTTACCCAATTACTTAAAGGGGTGCAGATAATACAAACATAATGGTTCTACAGAGATTTTAGCCTGCACATTAAACTTGCTTTGATGTAACCTATAAATTTCCTATTGCCAGGTTCAGATAAATGCTGCTCAGATTTTGCAATGTAGAAGCCAATACTGTATTTATATTTATTATAGTCTGTTTATGTGAGATGACCTGATTTAGTTCATAAAACATAAAAACAGAGTAACATAAAACAGTACCATTGCATAAAGAGTTGGTGAGGCAATACTTGGGAGCAAACAGGAAATATAACTTCATCAGAAACCAATGCCAACTGTGTGGCCATGTCTATCTTTAACTTTCCCATGGAAACTCTTGTAAATCTGGCTGCTGTCATGAAAATCTGAATAAAAGGTGGGCCACTGGAGGAGAACCACTTGCTCAAGTGGAGCTAAGTGCACAAAAGGACACGGCCTTTCAGGTATTACATGGCAGTTTGAAGATTAATGTTACATATTAAAGCACAGGCCACCCATTCAGCATTTTCTATATGGATTTTAGAAAGCCTCCTGCTTAGCAGAGGTCATGATTGACCTGCTGTAATACCTGTGTTGACCCAGGAAGCTATGGGCTGGATTTTGCCAGCGCTCAGAGGTTGGGTTTGGAGGCGGGTCAGCTGTCAAAATAGCAAAGATTGACAGCGGGTAGGGAACCTGCTGTCAACCCGCCTCCACGCGAGTCTCCCAGGTGTTAGATCTGTCTGCACAGAACAGTCCCGACACCAAGTGGCGGGGTAGACAAACCTAGATCATTAAAGGGCTTGCTAACAGCCAATATAATGCTATTTTGAGCCAACCGTCTAATTTTACGTGCTCCCCCAGGGATTACCCGCTGCTCGGGCAACACACCAGCTCACTGTGTCGTGATTTGAGTCTGCTTTGATTTATCTGATTACCTGACAGCTGCAGAAGTGGTATAAAGGATACCATGTTGCAGCTGTTCAGTTTCAGAGCTCAGAAACTGTTGGTTACTGCATTTGTAAGACATATAGGGGTCTAAATTTGAGGGCGCTAACGGGGCGCAAATCAACTAGCGCCTGGGCGCGGCACCATTAACGCCTCCCGTGAAATTCAGTGGGAGGTTAGCAGTGGTGCTAACCATTAGCGCCGCTGGCAATGACGTCATCACAGTAGGCAGCACCCAGCTCGTGCCCCGGCTATAATATTGGGTGGCGCCCCCCAACTTACTGCCGGACGCTACATCCACCGCGGTCAGGGGGGCCTACCTGCAGCTGGGGCAGCACTAGTTAAAGGGGAGGAGGCGGGCGGCCATTTTCGTTGCTGGCCTCCTGCCAGCACCTGCCCCCGCTGCTGTCCCCAGCCACCGTGAAGGCGCCCTGCAGGGTGCCGGCTGCTCTCCATGAGCCCAGCACTCCTCTTGATTGCCGGGCTCGTTTGCCGGCATTCCCGATCCCTGGTGGTCCAGCTGGGTGCCGGGACACGCTGAGCCAGGCCTCTCCATTTAATAAGAGGAGGAAGGCCTGCAGTACCGCAGCATGTAGCGCCACAATATTGACTCGCAGCGCCCCAAGAGGGATGCAGGGCACTTCCAGTAGTGCCCCTCCTCCCGCTCGGGGTGCTACCTGTGAAAATCGGCCGCGGGGGTGCTAAATTTTTCAGGGCGCTAAAATTAGCACCCATTGGAACAACCTCTTTCACCATTGATGGATTTGCTTCTGCCATCTCTCTGTCGCCTGCCATCTATTACATCAGAATGGGCATGGTTTATAATCTCTCAGCTTGGTCTCAGAATCTGACCACGATCAGCCCCAACACCAGCAGCACCAGGCATACCAGAAGCACCAACAAGAACAACACCAACCTTCTCCACCATCACCTCACGCTGCACAGGACACAGGGCATCAGCACCCGACCACATTGCTGCCCGAGACGCCAAGAATGGCCTCACCATGGCCACATTTACTTCACTTGACACTGTACACCCTGACTGCCACATGATGTGCCAGGTTGGCATCATCCCACACCAATATCATAAAGCATCCCTACAATGCCCAAGCCATTCCTTTCACACTCAGCACCATTGCAGGGGGTATTGTTATGTCTCACCATTCATTTCAACTCAGTAAGCCAATTCCGAAGGTGCACACTAATCTGTCCAATAACGCAAAGTGTTGAAAATAAAGATTTCAATGTTTGACAGCACATTAGCAGAAACATCACATGAACATTGGCTAAAGCACACAAGTGCCTACCCTTGCGTGTTGTTAGTTGGTATGATTGGACTAGGATGAGGGTGAGTGTGAGGGGTGGCTAATGAGATGGGGAAGTGATAATGTAGATAGAGAGGGATGGGTGGAGGTGCAAGGTAAGCTGGTGTGAGTAAGGATGTGCAGGAATATAGTAGGGAAGGCAGAGTGATGTGGATGTGATGAGTGGCACAGCAGGATGAGGTTGAGTGTGGCTTTACAGTAATGTTTCGTGATCTACTGAGATCATTAAAACGTTTGCATCACTGCAGAGGAATTCATCCCCACTCCCCACCCCCCACCCCCCACCACTGTTGCCTGACATTTACTTGAAACAGTGCCACAAAATGCTAATGTGACCTTTATTTGAATAGTTTGGTAGTGGTGGACTCAAAATGTCTTTGATCTCATAATGGTTTGTTAGATTTGTAGTCCTCTGTGCTCTGTGAGCCTTTGAGGTAAATTCGACAAGTTAACTTGCTTGACATGGAGCCTTACTCAATGTAATGGTAGATTAGACAATCAGGCACAGAGGTCAGCACGCCCAATCCATGCTCCTCCTGATCTTCTTGTCATTAAAATTAATAGCAGGAAAATTGTGAGGGCTGTGAATTGGATTCACTGCCGATTTCCCAAACTGCATCCTGTTGAGTAAGGATTTGTGTCAGGAGTAATAACTCATAAAACTTACCCCTGCATCTCTTGATAATCTCTGATCCAGTAAAACCATGGCTCCAGGGACAAACACAGCTTACTGAGATTTATTGCTTTCCTTCTTTCTTTGGAGGATGAGTCATCCTTTGTAAAATGAATATTCTGATTTATTTCTTAGGTTAAGCACCTTCCCAATTGACAGGATTAGTGGCTGTTCCCAGGCTTTAAGCTGAAGTCATTATGAATCCAGACTCGAGGAGATGTCTGTCAGTGGCCCAGGGTGCTCCTTACTCCAATTGCCCTCCTGTGAAACTGAGTGCAAGGAGGAGTCCAGATATGGACCACACCTCTCAGTGATGAAATGTGTTGGGCTATTGGGCCTCCTAGAGTCTAGATATAGGAGCAAAGCTGATCTTCTCCCGTTCACAATCAGGAAATTTAGGTTATATTGTCACTTCTGCATCAGTTCAAAGCTGTTTTACCCTGCTCGGGCTTGAGACCATACTTAACACTGCATGCAGTATAACTCCAGTGCTGTGTCAAATTGGGTTTAAAAAGTTTCAAGGAATTCGATGGAGCTCTGAGGCAGTTCACAAATCTAAACAGAGACTTTGAAATGTTTTGAGAGCCTTATTCCTGTCCGACAGGGAACAGACCAATGTATACAAACACACACACAGTTCTTTCATGGTGGCAGGAGTGTAATTCAAAGCAACAGGTATTAAACGACAACTACTTGCATTTATACAGCTCCTTTAAAAAAGTAAAATATCCCAAGGTGCTTCACAGGAGTATAATCAGGCAAACAATTGAAATGATATCAGTAGTCTTGCTGGTTGTTGAAACATTCTCTGTAGCTAGTGCAGAATTACTGCAACCTTAGTGAGCAATCATTTCCAAAATTCTAACCCACATTTACACAGATCCTGCTTTCCAATCAAAAACACTGTTTACTGCAAAAACTAAAGCAAAATGAATTTATCTGCTGTTGTCTTTGATATTACTACCCGGTGCGTTATGTCAATAATATAATTGCGCCTGCAGTTTTGACAAGAGAAATTTCAGCTCGGAATGCAGAAACTGCAGATGGTACTGATTGTTTTTTTTAAAATTCATTCTCGGGATGTGGGGGTTGCTGCCATTTACTGCTCATCCATAGTTGACCCCAGAAGGTGGTGGTAGGCCTTTTTCTTGAACTGTTGCAGTATTTTTTGTAGCCTTTCAAGGCCACTTCAGAGGACTGTTAAGAGTCAACCACTTTTTGTGATCTCTTAAAATCCTTATATCCACCAACTTCCTATCATTGTATGATTTATTTTTTCCTGTAATTTTCATGCAGCTTAATGTGAAGGAAGTCACTTTTAAAACCCTTTGCCAGAATCAAACAATATACAATGGTTTAGATGTAAGATAAGTCTACCATGCCCCAGTAATTGTTCTTCATCCTAAATTCAGAAGAGCACCTTTTAATACATTCGCCGGAAATCATTGGGCCAGAATTTGCTGCCAAAATTACGGCGCATTTAATGCCGTTCTAAATGTTTAAATCATCCAGCATTGTGGCGTGGAAGAAATACCTTTTTAATTGCGAATTGCCACAAGTTGCTGGTCAAATTGTACCACTCATGGTTAGCCTCACAAGAGTGGCATCTCACCGTTAACCTCCCGGTGAGTTTCAAAAATTGTTGCATTTGCGCGTTAATGGCAATTAAATTCGCTGCAGAAAGTTAAGGCCGCTACTTAACAGTGTAAGTACCTTTTTAATGATGAGATTTATGCTTGTGCAATGCCACTCAAGCTCTCCGGCCCAGATAGGAAAAAATTGAAATTGTGGTGTGTCATTCCTACAGGTAATAAATTGTCGTTAGAGATTTTTTAAATGTAAAGTTAATTTTTTTTCTTACTTTTCCTTTCCAAATCTTTTTTTCTCTCCCTCAGTCCAATCTTTCTTTCCCTCTTTATTTTTCTTTCTGTACCTGATTTGACTCTAATTCACGCTATTATTTCCTTTTCCAATGATTCTCTGTTTTTCTCAATCCTTAAATCTCATTGGTTAAGGAGATAGACTGTTGGTCCCATCATACAACAAGTTCCCAGATGCCCCATTGTCCTTGTCACACTGTTATTAACTCACACTTCCAGCAACTTGCAGCGCAAAACGTTTTCGAGCTGAAGGGGGAGGGAAAAAGTTTAACAGGGCACACTCCAGCAAATTCTGGGCCAATCCATACAGACCAATGGTCAGTGTTTCAATATGTTAGTCAACACTTCAACTAAAATATCAGCTTGCTATCATTCCACAAAATACAAATTCACTGGGATTGGTGGTTGCCAGTATCAACCAATCCAATTAGTTGAAAGACAGGATTGGATACTATTAAAACCAATTAGTGTTTGAGACGGGAGTAAAAAGAAAGAAAGGAAAGACTTGCAATTATATAGCGGCTTTCATAACCTCAGGACATCCAAAGGACTTTACATCCAATGAAGTACTTTGGAGTTATATTTACTGTCGTAATGTAGGAAAGCGCGGCAGCCATTTGCACTCAGGAAGCTCCCACAAACAGCAATGTGATAATGACCAGATAATTTATTTTTTTAGTCATGTTGATTGAGGGATAAATATTGGCCAGGACACTGGGAAGGACTTCCCTGCCCTTCTTCGAAATAGTGCCAATGGATTGTTTACGTCCACCTGAGTGAGCAGATGTCTAACGTCTCATCCGAAAGACCAATCAAATGTTACCTTTGCCCACCGCTGGCAGCACATGAACATGAAGCAAAAATGTTTTAAGATGGGTTGATGGTTTCTGAGAGTCACAGCTGCAGGTGTATTTATTTAGAATTCACACAAAAAAAAATCTATTTTACAAACAAGCTGCTAAAATGCAGCTTTTAAAAACTTTTAACTTTCCTCAGTGGAAGTTTTTTTGGCATGCCTTGTTTTGTGAATAACTTTATTTTCTTTAAGACTGCTGTAGTCACTTTTTTGAAATAAGGAAAATGTTCACTGCTGTGAATGCATCAAATCACTTTACTCAAATATTCCTGTCATTATACTTGCAGAATTGCCAGAATTTCAAAATAAAATAGGGAATCGTTTTGGAGTGGTGATGAGATACACTTAATAAAAAGAAAAATTACATTGAAATTGTCATATTTAGAACTTTACTGCAGCGCACTGGTGTGATGTGCAATGCAGATTGCTGGTCTGTTTGTGGGTGAGGCGTAGTTCCTAGTTATATTCTATGGGGGGGAAATTCAGTTGGTTTCTGCCTCCCGTTAGTGCCTTAAGAGGGCGGTAATGGGGTGCAAAGCAACAAGCGCCCAGGCGTGACGATGTTTGAGCTGCTCGCGAAATTAACTAGACATTTTGCGGCAGCGCTAAACACTACCGCCACGATCTCCTGCGCCGGCAGATCGTGACGTCAGTCGAGTGTGCAACACCCCGGTAGCATCCCGAACTGGATATTGAGTGGCGCCCCCTGCCTTACCACCTGCCGGGGAGTTTTTTATAGTCAGAAAGGGACTGGGGGAGCGCTATTTAAAGGCGACCGCTTCCTGCCTTTTTTTGTTGGTGACATTTTTGCACCACGCATTCTGAGAGAGAGAGAGAGAGACTTCTGGAGAGATTCAACGCTGTGTGAAGGAGTTTTAGGTACTGAGCAGCACTTTGCAGGTTCATTTTGATTTTCCCTTCCTTGTATCGATTTAGAAGAGACTGTGGGGGCTGTACTCTGAGCTCTTTCCCTGGGTCTCTCCATTGTTCTTTCCAGCAGATTTGATGTACAGGTCTCTCCAGGCCGAGACTCAAGGCTGCAATGAGCAGGGTGTGGATGGAGAGCAAAATCAGCCCTCCCTTTTAAGATAAAAACAGAAAATGCTGGAGAAACTCAGCAGGTCCAGCAGCATCTGTGAAGAGAGAAACAGAGTTAACGTTTCAGGTCGATGACCTTTTGTCAGAACTCCCCTTTAAGAACTGGCCGGCGCCATTGTGTCTGTGTTCCATTGCTGACTGACATCACATGAGCTTCGCCAGCGCTCTGAGGTAGCGCCTCGCTCCTCGGCCTTTGCGCCTTAAGACAGGTGTGAAGCGCCTGCTTTATCGCTCCAATCACCTCCAGGAGCGATAAAAGACAAGTTTGCTGTTGGAGGCGATAATTAGCGTCAGGCGCTAAACTTTGCGCACGATCGATAATGGCGCCCCAAACGGGGCAATACTGAACTTTTCCCCCCATAACTTTGAAAGTTGTTTCAGTTTGGTTAAACTCTTATGATGTAGTTTTTGTTGTGACCGTACAGTAACCAGGGAGAGAGCCCACATCATCAGTATTCGTGGCCAAGAGTTTTCGTTTTGGGAGCAATTGGCGATCTGGGCACAAATTGCTCCAATTTTAAGAAGTGTTTTTTTTGCTTAAGTTTCTGCTCAAATTCATTTGCATATCACCAAACGCAAAATCTTCCATGAACCATTGCAATCGGGTAGCGTTTTAGAACTCTCACCTTTCAGTAATTTCTTAATTTACCACAGCTGCAAATTGTGCTTGTTAATGTACTTAAGATGTTTTTGTTTCCCTGCAATAGAAAATGAATGTTGGGATTATCTGGATCTTAAGTTATAACAAGCCCTTGTCTGCTGCTATTTCAGTCTAACGCCTTGTCTTCATGTGTCATAAGGTTAACATAAAAAAGGAAAGACTTGCATTTCTATAGCGCCTTTCACGACCACTGGACATCTCAAAGCGCTTTACAGCCAATGAAGTACTTTTTTGGAGTGCAGTCACTGTTGTAATGTAGGAAACGCGGCAGCCAATTTGCGCACAGTCAGCTGCCACAAACAGTAATGTGATAATGACCAGATAATCAGTTTTTTTTTTAGTGATGTTGATTGAGGGATAAATATTGGCCAAGACACCAGGGAGAACTCTCCTGCTCTTCTTCAAAATAGTGCCATGGGATCTTTAATGTCCACCTGAGAGAGCAGACGGGGCCTCGGTTTAATGACTCATCTGAAAGACGGCACCTCCGACAATGCAGCCCTCCCTTAGTATTGCACTGGAGTGTCAGCCTAGATTTTATTTGTGCTCAAGCCCCTGGAGTGGGATTTGAACCACACAACCTTCTGACTCAGAGGCAAGAATGCTACCCACTGAGCCACAGCTGACGCTAAAGGGTTATTTCTTTTGAGCAGTCAGCTTTTTTGGAGTTGTCCTCGTTTTTCAGGCTGTTTTCTGACTTTAGCCAATTTGTCAGTTCAAGCCATCTTTGTGGTCTGTCTAATGAGATTGCCAGTTTAGCGCCAACTTATGGTCAGTTTTGTGCTGTGAATTAATTTCCACTTGGATGACTGAGGGGAAGAGGAGGTTCCATGAACATCCCCATTCTTAACGAAGGCAGAGCACAGAACGTAGTGCAGAAGATAAGGAACACCTTTAGTCAAAATATCATTCAGCCTCCTCTTGAAGTCCCCACCATTATATATTCCATTGTCCAGCCAATTTGGTTCACTCCACATTACATGAAGAAGTAGCTGAGGGCACTAAACACAGCAAAGGCTAAGGGCCCGGAAAACATCTTGGCTATATTGCTGAAGAAAAGAACACTAGTACTAGACAGCTCCCGTTGCCCAGGTATCCACAAGAAGCAGTACAAATCTAACTTGGTAATTACCGCCTTATCTGTCTGCGCCCAATCACCAGAAAAGTGATGGAAGGAGTCACCGATAGTGCCATCAAGTGACACCTACTTACCAATAACCAATAACAGTCAGTTTGGTTTCCACCAGAACCATTCGGCTCCAGACCTCGTCACATCCTTGATCGAGGTGTGGACACAAGGAATGAATGCCAGAGGAGAAATTAGAGTAACTGCCTTAATATGAAGGCAGTATTTGACTGAGTATGATATTCTCGTAAACCTGAGACCTATGGGGGTCAAGGTGAAAACCCTTCGGTGGTTCCAGTCATGTGTGGCACAAAAAACGATGTCCGTGGTTGATGAATGTCAATCAACATATCTCCAAGACATTGCTGTAAGAGTTCTTTGGGACAGCATCCTCGGCCCAACCAGCTTCAATGGCTTCACCACCTAGCTTCCCTCCATTGTAAGGTTAGTGCTGTGACTGTTTTGCTGATGATTTGACAGTATTCAGCTCTATTCACAACTGCTTTTGTAATCAGCCATGGCTCAGTTGGTAGCACTCTCACCTCTGAGTCAAAAGTTTGTGGGTTCATGTCACACTCAAGAGACTTGAGCACAAAAATCTAGGCTGAAACTCCAGTGCAGTACTGAGGGAATTCTGCATTGTTGAAGGTGCCGTCTTTTGGATGAGACATTAAACCAAGGTCCTATCTGCTCTCACTGGTGGACATAAAAGATCCCATGGCACTATTTTGAAGAAGAGCAGGGGAGTTATTCCTTGTGACCTGGCCAATATTTATCCCTCAATCAACATCACCAAAAAAAACACAGATTATCTGGTCATTATCACATTTCTGTTTGTGGGAGCTTGCTGTGTGCAAATTGGCTGTGGTGTTTCTTATGTTACAACAGTGACTACATTTCAAAAGTACTACATTGGCTGCAAAGTGCTTTGTGACATCTTGAGGTCATGAAAGGCACTATATAAATGCAAGTCTTTCTTTTTTTCTTTAAGGACTGTTAGGACTTTATTTAAGAAATGGCAGGACATCCAGGCTTGGGCTGACAATGACATGCAATATTCATACTACATAAGTACCAAATAATGACCATCTCAAACATGAATTGGCCCAACACACCGTCTATGGTGTTCAATGACACCACCATCGCTGAGTGCCCAGTATCTTGAAGCTCACTATTGGCCAGAAGCTAAACTGGACCAGCCATATCAACAATATGGCTACAAGAGCAGGGCAGGGGTTAGGTAATCTGTGACAAGTGGCTCACTTCTTGATCCTCTCAAAGCCTCTCCACCATCTACTGTACAAGGTTGAAGTTAAGAGAGTGATGGAATTGTCTAGATGGATGGATGCAGCTACAAGAACACTCAAGAAGCTTAATATCATACAGAACACAGTAGTTCCTTCATCATCGCTGGGTTAAAATCCTGGAACTCCATACCTAACAGCACTGTGGGAGTACCTACACCTAATGGACTGCAGCGGTTCAAGAATAAAGGCCACAGCCACCTTCACAAGGGTAGCTAGGGATGGGCAATAAATGCTGCTTTGCCAGCGACACCCATATCTTATGAATGAATATTAAGAAAAAAGTTTACTTCATGGATACAGGGAAATTCACCAGAATGATACCGGGGGTAAAAGGGTTAAATTTTGAGGACAGGTTCCATAGACTATGCTTGTATTTCCTTCAATATAGATTAAGGGCTGAACTAATTGAAGTGTTTAAGATGATTAAAGGATTTGATAAGGCAGATAGGGAGCAACTATTCCCTTTAATGGGGGAGTCCAGAACAAAGGGGCATAGGGCTGGATTTTAATTCAGGGGCGGGTTAGGGTCGTGTAACCCGCATTTCGTGTTATCCACACAAATCTAAATCGATGTGGGAGATTGATGCGATTTTAACTTAATTGGCTAATTGAGTTCCAGCGTGTGGGAACCCATGGCAAATGAGATTTTCCAGTCTGAAAGTCGCATCCAATGATGTCACCATTGCTGCTGCTGCATTTTAGGCCTGCAACAAGCCTTGCTTCTTCTGCAGACTGCCAACATTTTGGCCTTTGCGGCTATAGGGACCTGGAAGCAGAATGGCCAGTGAAAGACCTAGGTCTGCTCCAAGATTTGATGACGTTGCCCTGCAGGCTTTAGTGGAGGGAGCAAGAGCTCATAAGGAGGTGCTCTTCCCTTCATCAGGGAGGAAGAAGCCTCCCCAGCAGACCAAGGCTGTGTGGCTGCAAGTGGCAGAGGAGGTCAACTCATTACCAGTAACCTGCAGAGCCTGGATACAGTGCAGGAAGAGATTTGATGACATTCAGCGCACTGGAGAAGTGAGTACGAATTTCCCATCACCCTCAATCTGATACCCATTGCCTTTCCTCACCAGCACTCAGCTTTAGCAATCTCTTCCTCCACATCCCACTTGACACTGACATCCAAGCACCCTTACCCATTCCCTCTCTATCTATGGTCATTTTCAACTAACTATTCGACTATGCAGCCCTCACACTCCCTATCACTCTGATGCTATGAAAACAACTGACAACACACAGGGAGGGCGCTTGGTCTTGCCACCTCACTCCATCTTTGTCTCCTAAGCATCTATGCTATGGATTCTCTACACTCACTCCTTCATTCTCACTCAAACTCCACTTGTCTCTCTCACTGCAGGAAAAGAGAACTCACAATAAAAGAGAATGAGCAAGGACAGGAGGAGGGCCACCCTCAGTAGCCCATCTCACCCCCTGGGAGGAGGCGGTCCTGGAGATCATAGGACTGGAGGACGATGCGCAAGTGGGGTGTAAGGGGGGGCATCTATTAACTGGTTTATGGTAATTTACCTGGCCAGCAGCCTTTGCCTCTGAGCTCTGACCAATTCCAACCTTTTACCTGGTTCACGGTAATTCACCTGGTCAGCAGCCTTTTGCTGCTGCACTCTAATCCAATTTACAAACAGCGGTTTCGAATCGCTACCCCTCCTTCAGTTCTGAGTGGAGGAACTTATAATTAATGATATTAAAACGGACAAGTGGTTTGGATGAGAGAAAAATCAAGTTTTATTACCTAAATAAACTACAATCAAAAGAGTAAACTATACTACATGAACACAGTAATTACAGTAAAACTATATAACAGGGGGTTGCAGACGGCGAAAATGAGGGATAAAATGGCTCCAATGTTACTTAAACAATCTTAGCAATTACCTTCAAATCACCACCCCCTAACTCCTACTAGGTTGCCTTGTTGAGGAGCCAGAACACCCTGCTCACCTGTGGTCCAGCGAAGTAAAAAGAGAGAGATAGCTTCTCAGCAGCTATCTTATATACCTGGTGAGCCCCCTGCCATTCCGCCTTGCAAGGGCTGTGTGCAAAATTCCCACCCATAGGGTCCAATACCCAAGAGAAAGCTGTGATTGGCTAACTCAGAGTGGTTGGACTGTGTTAATGTGTCTTCCGGAGCTCCCTGGGCTGAAACAAAAGGGAAATACAACTGCTCTATTGTCCAGAATGCTAGGTGATTTAGACCCATTCAGTTCTTAAATGGTCCCCATTCAAGATCCAAAAGTCTCTTCTGCAGTTTAGATGTATCCACTCGATATTCAAACAAATGCTAATAGCATTCAATTGCTTTGTAAACAAAACATTGTCCTTTGTCATTGGCCATGTGGTGACAGCCATTTTTATCCCTGGAAATTTAAAAGCACAACGCCCAGGGATTCTTTAATCAAAAAAATTAATCTTCAGAACTGTAAATTATTGCGAATTCTTACAGTCCGCCCTTGGATACTTCCAGCTTGCTTGTAGTATCCTCTTGAAGAAATGAGCAATAATTTCTGACCCCTCACAAACAACCATCCCCTGTATTTACCTAATAGCTATCTGCGACTGATCCCCGTCCCGTCTATTCCCCTTAAATTCACGAAAAAAAACCATGGTAGAGTAGGCATCTTATAGATACTTCAGTTTTCAATAAGGGGTCTCATACCCCTACACGCTTGTAAAATTATACAATGTAATCCAAATTTACCAACACCTTTTACATCATAACTTATTACAAAATGTTGCAATCTTAGTTACACAATGTAATCAAAATGATCCCAAGCACGGAGAGGGTCCAACGCCTCTGCTCGACTTGGAACTATGAAACAAAATACAAAAAATCATCAAACATTTGAAACAACATGCTTAAATAAACCCCGACCATCATGTGCCAATGATGGGTCGCAAAATTCGAGTGGGTGTTGCTCCTCCCACCCGGGCAGTAAATATTCCTTCCACCCCCCTTTGATTGTCTTAAACTTTAAAACAGGCAGAATGGATTTACAGACCAGCCTGCTCCACCAGCCTCAAGCCGTTCCCTTGTCCTTTTGTGGAGGCGGGGTACCCCTCATGTATAAAATTACCTTGGCACAGACCGAGACCGGGGAGTATGGGATCATGACTCCCAGTCCCTCCCCCTCCCGTCTTCCATTGACTGGCTGCAGAAAATGATGGGTGCCTGTGTGGCGGCTCTCCCTGGCCCCACCCAGATCCAGCCACCCACTCATCCTTCCCTGCCTCACTTACCCTCTAACCTAGCCCGTGGGCCCCGGGTGAGTTCCTCCCTTCCCCGACTGCACCCATGCGACTCTTGGGTCTCCCGCTCCCTTATGCAATCTTTCCCGGGCCATCACCACCCACTCCCGGGGAACGCGTCCCTATCTGACCAGGCGCCCGTGCTTCCCCACCATGACTCCTCAACAGCGAGGTCTCCCGCAAGTGAACTTCGGTCAGGATAGTGCTGGGTTGGGGGCCGTGCCCCACCCACCTGGGGCCATCTCCTCCCCGTAGGAGGAGTAGGCAAGTTCCTCCGGGCACCGTCCGGTTTTTCCCAAAGATCGCAGCGGGGTCTCCTGGATTCGTCCAGTGGCGAGGTGATCCCCAACATTCTGTCTCCATATCTTCATTCGGTGCCCAGCTCGGGCTGGGCGAACAGGGCTGCTTCATTTTCCAATCTCCTGCAAAAACTTAAAAGGACACGCAGCCAGGTCTCACTGACCTGCTGCCTTAGGTGGAGACATGGTCGGGTCCCTCGACCTCAGACCAAAATGCAAACATTTGGCACACATGTAAACTTAAACTCTTTAAACTTAAACTTAAGATTAGTTATATGAAACTAACATTTACACCTTAAAGCAAGCTATATTCACAACAAAGCTATAATACAAATGCCGCCCATCTCCGGACGGCCAGGCTAATCTCTGGCACTGTCGCAGATTGCTGCTGGCTGCAGCGAAGCTGGACTGCCTCCTGTCTCTGGTCCCTCTCAGCTTATGGCTATTGAGTGGGGGGCCTCTGTTCTCTGGCTTCTCCCTGGCTCGGGAGTCCGCCCTACTCCACTGTAAAGTGGGTGACCATGCTTTCTTAGGCTATGGAGGAAACTTTGGCTGGCGGACCCTGAGCTTGGGTCACAGCCCCAGCTGGCTGGGAACCTTCTCCCCCATGTCCAAATAGCCCGCACTGTATAATGTACCTGGCAGCCTGCTGGTGCAAATCTCTCTCTGGGTTTGTCTGCTCTTCCCTGCCCACTCCTGTGCTGGGGGCAGGTATACTCTCACCACCCGCTGCTGGTGGCTGGAAATTTTCCTCCCCATGTTTAAAACATGGTGTCAACTCCCTCCCTATGTCTCCTGCAAGAGGGATTGCTATCCCTGCCCCCACCCAGGGTCCCACATCATGGGGGGGACCACTCTAGAAGCGGGCTGGGAAGCTGGTCCCTTTAAACAGGCCACTGCACCTGCGTGAATCTGCTGTTCGGAAGACTGGGGGATTCCTGTCTCCAGACCAGTGACTGCGCATGCGCGGGCAGTTTCAGTGAATGAATGGGCAGCAGCCTGCTGATTCCTAATCCCAGGGTGCTGTTTCTCCATTTCTGAGCCACATAATCCTTTTAAATTTGAACTTTGGGCAAAACTAGGGTCCCACTGGGGTAGTGAAGCGTTCCAATTGGTGGGCTGGAGAACTTTTCCCTGGAAACAAGTCACAGTGTCTGTTTTTACAGGCTGTGAACTTGAACTTGCATGGACAGCAAACTCATGGTCCCTCACCCAGGTGGCTTTAAATGGGGAATTTTGGACCTGCCTTTTGTCTGGGGCCAAAACTATCCCCTGTGTGCCTCCCTTGTCCCGGATTTCTGCTACTGGACCTGCTCTACAGGGGTCCCAGAACTCTCCTTCCCTGTTCCCTGGCTTAAACAGCTTACTCTGAACATGAATGGCTCCTCCCCCCACACAAGCTACAGTGCTTGCCTGTGAACTCGAACTTACTGTGGGCTGAGGATTCCTATTCTCAGGCTCACTCCTCACGGGCGGACCGTACCTCCGTTGTTGGAGGGGGTACACTGGTTCTGGTCCCCGCCTGCCTAGCGGGACCTGCTGGTGTTCTCCTACCACCCCATTGTCCACCCCTCCTTGCTGACAGAGCTCCTCAGAACCCGGAGCTGTGGGCTGCTGTCTTGGGATCTCTAATTCCCTAGCCAGCCTTTCCCTGGGTGTTGTCTCTGGGGTGGTTTGATTTGGGCTGCCAGTAAAATCCAGCTGACCTGCCTTCGGGCTGATCACGCAAATCATTCCCCTTGCTGCATTTAAAGCCATGTTAAGGCTTTCTATCTCTGCCCTACAGGGGCCATGATCTGCTTCACGAAACCTGGCATTTTCTTCCCGCAGTCTCATCTCATTTTCCCTAGCCTCAGTGATTTGGTACTTTAGGAATTCTATCTCATTCCTTGCATGGCGTTTTCCCTCGCTAGCTTCTTGGGTGAGGCGTGCGATTTCCTCCTGTAGCCTCATCTCAAATTCCCTCGCCTCTGTGACTTCCTGCACAAGGCGCTCTATAAATGCCTGGCATTTCGTGACCTCTAGTGTGAGGCGTGCATTCTCTTCCCACACCCTCATTCCACTAGCTCTGGCCTCATACACCTCTCTGAGGCGTTCTACCTCCGCCTGGCATTTTTCAAGCTGGGACTCCCGATTCTTGGCATCTTTAACCTCCTCCTGCACCCTCTTTTCACCCTCCTTAACCCAGCCACCTATATCATGATAGGTCAGCCTACACGCTGCTGCTAACATCCGCAGGGCTACCCACATACTGAAAACAACGAGAGAAACAAGAACTGATGCTTTCTCCAGATCCAGACCACTTAATAAACCAAAAACTGCCTCCACTCCTACCTGGCTCGCCATTTGTAAGGGGGGCATCTTTTAACTGGTCTATTGGTAATTTACCTGGCCAGCAGCCTTTGCCTCTGAGCTCTGACCAATTCCAACTTTTAACTGGTTTACGGTAATTCACCTGGTCAACAGCATTTTGCTGCTGCACTCTAAACCAATTTACAAACAGTGGTTTCGAATCGCTACCCCTCCTTCAGTTCTGAGTGGAGGAACTTATAATTAATGATATTAAAATGGACAAGTGGTTTGGATGAGAGAAAAATCAAGTTTTATTACCTAAATAAACTACAATCAAAAGAGTATACCACACGAACACAGTAATTACAGTAAAACTATATAACAGGGGGTTGCAGACGGCGAAAACGAGGGATAAAATGGCTCCAATGTTACTTAAACAATCTTAGCAATTACCCTTAAATCATCACCCCCTAACTCCTGCTAGGTTGCCTTGTTGAGGAGTCAGAACACCCTGCTCACCTGTGGTCCAGCGAAGTAAAGAGAGAGAGATAGCTTCTCAGCAGCTATCTTATATACCTGGTGAGCCCCCTGCCATTCCGCCTTGCAAGGGCTGTGTGCAAAATTCCCACCCAAAGAGTCCAATACCCAAGAGAAAGCTGTGATTGGCTAACTCAGAGTGGTTAGACTGGGTTAATGTGTCTTCCGGAGCTCCCTGGGCTGAAACAAAAGGGAAATACAACTGCTCTATTGTCCAGAATGCTAGGTGATTTAGACCCATTCAGTTCTTAAATGGTCCCCATTCAAGATCCAAAAGTCTCTTCTGCAGTTCAGATGTATCCACTCGATATACAAACAAATGCTAATAGCATTCAATTGCTTTGTAAACAAAGCATTGTCCTTTGTCTTCGGCCATGTGGTGACAGCCATTTTTATCCCTGGAAATTTAAAAGCACAACGCCCAGGGATTCTTTAATCAAAAAAATTAAACTTCAGAACTGTAAATTATTGTGAATTCTTACAGGGGGATGGACAGATGGGTGCATCACAGCAAGCTGGTAACAGAATAGTTTTACATCTCTCTCACTGACATTGCATGAGTCGCTGATAATGATTCTGAAGCTCTAACAGATGGACTTATGATGATCTGCAATATGCAATGTGCGTGTAACCTTGGCCTCACATCTCTGACTCTTTACTCCCCCACAGGACCATCGCAAGCAGCCATCCCCACTAGCCAGGAGGAACAGCCTGAGCCTCCAGACTCCTCAGTGGAAGCTGCAACCTCTGAGGGCGCGGTGTCAGCAGAATTCAGCGCACCCAGCACCAGCGCAGACACTCACACCTCGGTGGGACCTTCTGTACATAGAGTACTGTTATCACCTAGTGTATCACAGCTCACAAGTGAGCATCAGCAGATTGTGGAGACAGGGACAGCAGTGGAGAGTCCTAGCCAGAGGGTGCAGGACTCTGCCAGCTCGGCTCTGCTGCATGTCAACCCTCTGCCTGTGGGTCCATCCATAAGATCAGCGGTGCTGGAGCTCCAGGAACAGATGCAGGAGTCTCTGGCAGGTTTTGTCTCCAGGGTCGCTGTGAGTGTGGAGCGACTGGAGGAGTCCATAGTGAACATGAGCAGAGTCTTTGTGGAGTCATTGGCGCATGAACACATCACCGTGGAAAGGATGGCAACCTCCATGGAGGTGATAAGTCACCAGAGTGCAGAAAACATGGTGAGTGTTCAGAATAGAATGACATCTCTGGAGGAGCAATGGGCATCTATGGAACAGAGAAACCAGACCTTCATGGAAGTCCTTCTGAATAGGACTGCCAGTGCAGATACGGGTCCCCATGGCATCCTGATGTGCAGCAAGGTGCTCTCAAACCACTTGCAGGCGCTGAGGGGAACCTGACCCATGAGAGGGAAGTTGCTGGCAGACAGCAAGGGGTCGATTTTAACTCAGGTGCGGGGAATTGTCGGGTTCCCCGAATTTGGTGCTTCCCACACAAATCTAAATGGGTGTGAGAGATTGATGCAATTTTAACTCAATTGGCCAATTGATTTCCAACGTGTGGGAAACCTTGGCAAATGAGTATTTCCAGTCAGAAAGTCGCATAATATGACGTCATTATTGCTGCTGCATTTAAGGTCTGCAACAAGCCTTGCTTCTTCTGCAGGCTGCCAACGTTTTGGCATTTGCTGATACACTGAGCTGGAAGCAGAATGGCAAGAGAAAGACCGAGGTCTGCACCCCGTTTTGACGACATTGCCCTGCAGGCTTTAGTGGAGGGAGCAGGAGCTCACAAGGAGGTGCTCTTCCCTTCAGGGAGGAAGATGCATCCCCAGCAGACAAAGGCAGCGTGGCTGCAAGTGGCAGAGGAGGTCAACTCCTTATTGGCTACCCGCAGAACATGGATACAGTGCAGGAAGAGATTTCATGACCTTGAGCACACTGGAAAAGTGAGTATGAAGATCCCATCACTCTCAATCTGATCTCCATTGCCTCTCCTCACCAGCACTCAGCTTTAGCAATCTCTTCCTCCACATCCCACTTGACACTGACATCCATGCACCCTTACCCATTCCCTCTCTCTCTATGCTCACATTCACCTAATTATTCGACTACGCAGCCCTCACACTCCCATTCACTCTGATGCTATGAAAACAACTGACAACACACAGGGAGGGCCCTTGGTCTTGCCACCTCACTCCATCTTTGTCTCCTTCTAAGCATCTATGCTATGGATTCTCTACACTCACCCCTTCATTCTCACTCCAACTCCACTTGTCTCCCTCATTGCAGGAAAAGAGAGCTCACAATAAAAGAGAACAAGCGAGGAAAGGAGGAGGGCCACCATCAGTAGCCCACCTCGCCCCCTGGGAGGAGGCGGTCCTGGAGATCGTAGGACTGGAGGATGAGGCGCAAGTGGGGGACGGACAGACGGGTGCATCACAGCAAGCTGGTGACAGAATAGTTTTCCATCTCTCTCACTGACATTGCATGAGTTGCTGATAATGATGCTGAAGCTATAACAGATGGACCTATGATCATCTGCAATAAGCAATGTGCATGTAACCTTGACCTCACATCTCTAACTCTTTCCTTTACTCCCCCACAGGACCATCAAGAGCTCCCGTCCCCACTGTCCAGGAGGAAGAGCCTGAGCTTCCAGACTCCTCAGAGGAATCTGCAACCTCTGAGGGCGCAGCGTCAGCAGAATTCAGTGCAACCAGCACCAGAGCAGACACTCACACCTCGGTGGGACCTTCTGTACATAGAGTAGTGTTGTCACCTGGTGTATCACAGCTCACAAGTGAGCCTTAGCAGATTGTGGAGACAGGGACAGCAGTGGAGAGTGCTAGTCGGAGGGTGCAGGACTCTGCCAGCTCGGCTCATCTGCATGTCGAGCCTCTGCCTCTGGATCCAGGAACAGATGCAGGAGTCTCTGGCAGGTTTTGTCTCCAGGGCCACTGCGAGTGTGGAGCGAATGGAGGAGTCCATAGCGACCAGGAGCAGAGCCTTTGTAGTCATTGGCGCATGAACGCATCACCATGGAAAGGATGGCAACCTCCATGGAGGAGATAAGTCGCCAGGGTATGGAAAACATGGTGAGTGTTCATAATAGAATGACATCTCTTGAGGAGCGATGGGCATCTATTGAACAGAGAAACCAGACCTTCATGGAAGTCCTTCTGAGTAGGACTGCCAGTGCAGATATGGGTCCCCATGTCCCCCTGATGTGCAGCAAGGTGCTCTCAAGCCACTTCCAAGCGCTGGCCCCTTCTGGCCTGTGCAGCTTCGGGTGGGTGAGCAACAGCCTGGCGCTCCTGTTGCTGCTGCTGTTGTTCCTGGTTCTGCTGGTGCCGCGGCTGGTGCTTGAGTTCATCTAATGCCCAGAAGGGAAGCAAATAAATGGCTCCCATGCTTCTGGTATATGCCTCCATTGAGGTAGTGCTGAGTGAAGGTGGCGAGCGGGATTACCCATGAGGTCACACTGGAGATGTGTGTGAGGCTCCAACCTTCCACAGGTGTGGTTAGCTTGGTAAAAGTTGCCCCAGGCCTGAAACAACAAAGTCCTGCCACCTACAAATGATGACTGATCAAATCTCCTCTTTAATGGCTGACCTGCAGCTGATAGTCAGCAAGCCAATAGTGCTCACGCCAGGTTTCACAGGCGTGATCCCAACCAGGTTTGTTTTACGTGGGAAAAGGGTTAAAAATGCAAGGGCCTGTTAAAATAGGACTATAAAGTCCAATTATTGCTGATTAAGGGCCTTAAAGACCAGTCCCGCCTGTTGGAGGTGGGACAGATTCAGGACCATCAGACACGCCTGGGTTTAAATGGCTCGGGGTCGGGAACCAGGCTGGGGGGGGTCCCGACCCCCAGTTTTTAAGATTTTAACCCCTCACACGCCTCAAAGCCCGCCTCACGGCTGAGTTAAAATCCTGCCCCAAGGAACTGGGGGCTCCTCTCCAAGCGCTCACACTTCCATGCCACTGCAGAGCCCTCGGTCAGAGCCCCACCACACCCAACCCTGAGATCGGCGTCTCAACCGCTGCACAGCCGCAGGAGCCACAGACTGTTGACGAGCCCTCACAGGTTCACCACCCCAGAGGACGCCCGCCAAAGGTGTCGAGACAGGGGCAGCTGGAAAGTGAGCAAGGGGCCTCCACATCTGCTGAAGCCACAGGGGAAGCACAATGTAGGAGCACACGTAAGAGAAAGTTACTGCACAAATAGTCACGAGGGTAGTCACTTGGGGGAAATTTGATGTTTTATGTGAAAAAGCCATCAGATGAATAATGTAAATAAAAATCTGACGGCTACTGCTGCAGTTGTGGCGTCTGTCATTTCATGAATGGGACTTTCACATTGAGGGTTTAGGATTACTTGCAATTGTCAGTATGGTGGTCAAATTGCTAGGAATCCGCTGGTCCTTGGCCATTGCCGATGCTCAGGTAAGAAGCTGCGAGGCAATAGTGCTTGATTGGCTAGGCTAAGCAAATCTGGCCAAGATGAGTGCGTTCCTTGCATCCCGGGCAGCAATGTGGTCGCGCGCTGGCGCCTTCTGGCCTGTGCAGCTTCAGGTGGGTGAGCAGCATCCAATTGTGATCCCGCCAGGTTTCACTGTTGTGTTTCAGGACAGGCATGTTTCATGTGGGAAAAAGGTTAAAATCAAAAAGGCCTTTCAAAATGGCATTATAGAGGTAATTTAGTGCCTGTTAAGGGCCTTAACAGCCTATCCTGCCTCTTGGAGGTGGGACAGAGACGGGACCATTAGACACAAATTAATGAAAATTGCGTGGATGTGGGATGGAGGCGGGGTTTGGCCCGCCCCCACCCGCCAGTTTTTGCAATTTTAACCCCCCCACACGCCTCCAATCCCGCCTCCACAGCACAATGAAAATCCAGCCCAAAATCCTAAAATTAGAGCTAGGCTGTTCGGGGGTGATATCAGGAAGGAGATCTTCACACGAAAAGCTAGTGGAAATCTGGAACTCTCCACCTCCAAAAAGCTGCTGAGGTTAGATCAATTGAAAATTTCAAAACTGAGATTGATAGATTTTTGTTAGGGAAGGGTATTAAGGGTCAGGGAAACAAGGCAATTTGATGGAGTAGAGCTGCAGATCAGCCAGGATTCTAATCAAATGGTAGAACATACCCAACGGGCTGAATGGCCTACTGTTATTCCTAAGTTCCATTCTAACTATAGCTTCTTATCTATTTAAAATCTAATATATTAATTTTCCTTTTCTAATTCTTAGCCATGTCTTACTTTCCAATTCCCAATAGTTCCTCCGAGCTTTTCACCTAGCAACTAATATAGGCTTTTTTGCCTCATGAGGATTCTTTTTGGACCTCCAAGAAGGAGTTTAGATTCAAAAGTGTTACTGGACTTGGCTCACTTTATCTGTTTCTGCACAGTCTTCCTCTGAGATTTTTTTATACACTTTGCAATTCGCCAAGTCAGCTTATTCACCTGTTTTCATTTCATCTTTTGGGATTCCTGCTGATTGCATTTCCTATATCAAACTCATCTGTTCTACTCATCGTAAGCAAATGAGGGAAAGTAAAGATGTCGGGTAACCTATTTACTCATTCAGTGAATGAGCTGTTTTAAAAGTAAGGTTCTGTCCTTCAGTGATGTTCAGTTAACTCTCAAAGGAACTACGTGTCAGCTTGTTAGCAGTGGAACATAGTAAAGCACCTGGAAAATACTTCATAAAGGAGAAAGAAATACATATAAAAGTGAAAAAGTACCTTTGCAGGTTCCACTGTTTAGGACAAGTGTCAGCAGATTGAACTAGTGGTTACTTGTTCTCTGCATGCCGATTCTGTTTGCTAACAGTTTGCCATTGCGGTACTAGACTTGACAATGTGTAGGACTCGCAAAGTTGAACATTGTCCTATAAGGGTCTATTGGCAGAAAAGGCCTTAATTTTAAAGACTGTTTTAAAAGAAGCCCAGAAAAAGGGGCACACAAAATGGCTGCCATACCCCGTGACCAGCTTTTTGGGACATTTTAAAATGGTTCCTGCAGTCCACAGACAGCTTTTGTGGATTCAGCCCACAGTAAGTTCTAGAATGCAATTTTGGAGAATGCGAAACCAGACAGAACCCCATACATATGGATTGGATGCAGATCCAATCAGATCGGCCTGTAGTTAAAGGCCATCAAAATGTTTACCCAGACAAAGGGAAACAGCCTCAAGTTCAAAGGGGGACATCAAGACCCATTAAAGACAATACAAGGTCATTCCAGACCAGAGATGGCAGTTACCAGCCATCGTGAAAGTACTTTAAACACAATGACTACCCCTCTGTGCTACAAGCCTGCCAAAATTTAAATAAAGACTAACCTTGATATGGCGGGAGATAAGGGCCTCCATGAGAAGTATAACTGGAGACCTGGGGTAGCCATTAGGAGTTCGGAGAGAGAGCAGTGCGGAAGAGCAAGAAGAGCATTGTAGAGATCATTTTCGAGAGATCGTTCGGGGGTCCGAAGAAGGTGCAGTTCGGTTAGGAGTTCAGGTTCGGTGGAGAGGCCGCTTAGACTCGGAAGAAGAAGACGATTCGGTAGACGATTGGGATCGGAGACATTTTAAAGACTCAGAGTAGCCATTGGTGGTTCAGGTTGAGTCAGCGTCCAGACCCGGGGTAGCTATCGGGAGATCATCGACAAACCCCGGGCCATTGACGAGACGAGAAGTGTGGTAAACCACGTTCACTATCGTATCACTGTTAGTAGTTAGCACTGTTCACCACTGTTCGTTAGAACTGTATCACTGACCACTATTGTATCACGGTACGAGGTCGCCTCTTGCCACACTGCTATACCTGGGATGACCACTGCCGACTCCGCCTTGGCTCCACCCACCAGGCCAGGTATAAAGGTGAGCGACTGGCTGGTATTCCTCCTGCTTGGATCGGATCACCCACGAGAGTGGGCTCTGTTATTTAGTCAATAAAAACCTTTAGTCACCTTCGTAACTCTTCGCCTTTTATTGGAGGAATTGATAGGTATATCAATTTTATTGACTAAATTTAATGATGTCCGACAACGAGTCACAACCGGCGGAGGAGCCACCAGCGCAGCTCCCAGGAGCACAGCCACACCAGCCAGCTTGGCTGCGAGCCCTCAGACCGCCGTACCTGGACCTGAACCCACGAGCAGCAAACTCAGCCGCAGACTTTAAACACTGGCTGGTCTGCTTCGAATCATACCTGAGAGAATCCAGCGTCCCTCAGGCATCCAAACTAAGTGTCCTGCAGGCACAACTAAGCCCGAGAGTATACACTCTCATCGAGGACATGACTACCTACGAGACCGCCATCAACCTGCTGAAACAGAAGTACCGGACCCCGGTAAACTACATGTACGCTAGGCACCTCCTAAGATCACGGCCGCAACAGCCAGGAGAATCAGTAGCCGAATTCTCACAGGCGCTATATGCACTCGCCAGGAACTGTGACTTTAAATTGGTGTCGGCAGCCGAAAATACTGAAGATAATATCCGCGACGCATTCCTGAAAGGCCTACGGTCCGAGTACTCACGGCAAAGACTGCTGGAAGCTAAAGACCTCAGCATGGAAAAAGCTGAAGCCCTCGCTATCTCCCTGGAAGTGGCCCACCAAGATCAGGAAGCATTCACCAGGTACTGCTCGCGACCCTGGGACTCGGGCCCGACCCCTACCACAGCACCCTTCCCAGCGCCGCCCCCGGGACCTACCTCTGCGTCGGCGTCCCGGACCCGACCGGCCCCGCCACCCCCGGCACCGGCCCCGACATCGGGCATCTGCGATCGGGCCGCCGGCTGTTTTTTTTGTGGCCAGGAGAAGCACCCGAGGTCGCGCTGCCCAGCCAAGAACTCCATATGCAAAACCTGCCTGAAGAAAGGCCACTTCTCCAAGGCCTGCAGGAGCGGATCCTCAGAGGCCAGCAGTGCTGCATGCGAACTATGGGGGCGGCCATCTTCGTTTAGGGCAACTGAGGCCAGCATCCCCACACATGAGTCATGGGGCGGCCATCTTTGATTAAGGCAACCGACCCCAATAGTGCCTCATGGGGCCCTACCTCGTGGGAGACGCCATTTTACTCACCACGCCCGACCGCCTCGCCCGCAGATGACAACGACTCGCTCAGCTACACACTAGCTTCCGTCACCCTGGACCAAGCCCGCCCGCACCATCTGTCCAAGTCAATGATGGACATCAAAGTGAACGGCCACGCCACGACCTGCCTGTTCGACAGCGGAAGCACGGAGAGCTTCATCCACCCAGACACGGTGAGCCACTACTCCCTCTCTGTCCTACCAACGCGCAGCCGAATCTCGATGGCATCGAGGTCCCACGCCACGGACATCAGCGGCTACTGTGTCGTGACCCTGTCGGTTAAGGGCACGGAGTATAAAAACTTTAAACTCCTCGTCCTCCCCCATCTCTGCGCTGCCGTCCTACTAGGGCTGGACTTCCAATCCCACCTCCAAAGCGTAACCCTAGCATACGGTGGACCCCTCCCCCCACTCACAGTCAACAACCAGCAAACGTTAAACCGCCCACCGCGTAACACCTGCAGCCTCTCCACCCTCAAGGTCCCGCCACCCTCTCTGTTTGCTAACCTTACCCCTGACTGCAAACCAGTCGCTACCAAGAGCAGGCGGTATAGCGCCGGGGACAGAGCCTTCATTAGCTCTGAGGTGCGGCGCCTCCTGAAAGAGGGCATTATCGAGGGGAGCAGCAGCCCCTGGCGTGCCCAGGTCGTAGTCGTAAAGACCGGCGATAAAAACCGCCTGGTCATCGACTACAGCCAGACCATAAACAGATATACCCAGCTGGACGCATACCCCCTCCCCCGCATATCTGACATGGTCAATCAGATTGCACAGTATAAAGTATTCTCGACCATCGACCTGAAGTCGGCCTACCACCAACTCCCTATCCACCCTGAGGACCGCCAGTATACCGCCTTCGAGGCGAATGGGCGCCTATACCACTTCCTTAGGGTCCCCTTCGGTGTCACTAATGGGGTCTCGGTCTTCCAAAGGGAGATGGACCAGATGGTTGACCAGAACGAACTGCAGGCTACATTCCCCTACCTAGATAACGTCACTATCTGCGGCCGCGACCGGCAGGAACATGACGCGAATCTGGAGAAATTCCTCCGTACGGCCCAACGGCTGAACCTCACCTACAATAAGGAGAAATGCGTGTTTAGCACCACGCGCCTTGCCATCCTCGGCTGCGTAGTGGAGAACGGAATCATCGGCCCTGACCCAGAAAGAATGCGCCCCCTCATGGAGCTACCCCTCCCCCACTGCCCTAAAGCACTTAGGAGAACCCTGGGGCTTTTCGCCTACTATGCCCAATGGGTACCCAATTACGCGGACAAAGCCAGACCCCTCCTGAAAGCCACTTCCTTCCCCCTCACGGCGGAGGCGTGCGCGGCCTTCTCCCTCATTAAGGGAGACATAGCCAAGGCCACGATGCACGCAGTGGACGAGTCCATCCCCTTTCAGGTGGAGAGCGACGCATCCGACTTCGCCTTAGCCGCCACCCTAAACCAGGAGGGGAGGCCAGTGGCCTTCTTCTCAAGGACCCTACAGGGCCCCGAGATCCGACATTCGTCGGTCGAGAAAGAGGCCCAGGCGATCGTGGAGGCAGTACGGCGCTGGAGGCACTACCTGGCAGGCAAACGATTTACCCTCCTCACCGACCAGCGTTCGGTGGCTTTCATGTTTAATAACAAGCTGACGGGCAAAATCAAGAATGACAAGATTTTGAGATGGAGAATCGAGCTCTCCACCTACGATTATGAGATCTTGTACCGGCCAGGCAAGCTGAACGAATCCCCTGATGCCCTTTCACGAATGACATGCGCCAGCGCGCATATCGATAGGTTTCAGACCCTCCACGACCAGCTCTGCCACCCCGGAATCACCAGACTCTACCATTTCATTAAGGCCCGCAACCTGACCTACTCCATCGAGGAGGTCAGGACCATGACCAGGAACTGCCAGACCTGTGCGGAGTGCAAACCGCACTTCTATAGGCCGGACCGAGCAAGCCTGATCAAGGCCACCCGCCCCTTCGAGCGCCTGAGCATCGACTTTAAGGGGCCCCTCCCGTCCTCTGACCGTAATGTGTACTTCCTCAACATCGTTGATGAGTACTCCCGTTTCCCCTTTGCCTTCCCCTGCCCCGACATGACCAGTAGCACGGTCATTAAGTGCCTGAATGCCCTCTTCGCCTTGTTCGGGTTCCCGAACTATATACACAGCGACCGGGGCTCCTCCTTCATGAGCGAGGAACTCCGGCAATTCCTCCTAGAGAGAGGTATTGCAGCAAGCAGGACCACCAGCTACAACCCCAGAGGTAACGGTCAGGTAGAAAGAGAGAACGCGACGGTATGGAAGGCCGTCCTCTTAGCCTTAAAGTCTAAGGGCCTCCCAACCTCCCGCTGGCAAGAAGTCCTCCCGACAGCGCTGCACTCCATCCGGTCATTACTTTGCACGGCCACTAACACCACCCCCCATGAACGAATGTTCGTTTTCCCCAGGAAGTCGACTACGGGAACCACTCTACCAACCTGGCTGACCGCCCCGGGGCCGGTCTGGCTGCGGAAACACGTGAGGACCCATAAAACGGACCCCCTGGTCGAGAGGGTGAACCTCCTGCACGCCAACCCCCAGTACGCCTACGTGGCGTACCCAGACGGGCGGGAGGACACTGTCTCCCTACGAGACCTCGCACCCTCAGCCGATCCGGAAACACCGCCACCACCCCCCCCCAACCTCAGTCCAGGTAGACGGCATGCCGGAACCCCACGAGCCCTCGCCGACCACGCAAACACCAGCATCAACACCGGATAAGGCACCAGCACCGGATAAGGCAACACCACCGCTGCGGCGATCGGAGAGGCTTACGAAGCCTCCGGACAGACTGACCTACCAGAATTGGTAGTACACTTCACCCCGCCGGACTTAATTCTAAACAAGGGGTGAATGTGGTAAACCACGTTCACTATCGTATCACTGTTAGTAGTTAGCACTGTTCACCACTGTTCGTTAGAACTGTATCACTGACCACTATTGTATCACGGTACGAGGTCGCCTCTTGCCACACTGCTATACCTGGGATGACCACTGCCGACTCCGCCTTGGCTCCACCCACCAGGCCAGGTATAAAGGTGAGCGACTGGCTGGTATTCCTCCTGCTTGGATCGGATCACCCACGAGAGTGGGCTCTGTTATTTAGTCAATAAAAACCTTTAGTCACCTTCGTAACTCTTCGCCTTTTATTGGAGGAATTGATAGGTATATCAAGAAGACAACGACCCTGCAAGAGGAAACCTTATGAACATGGTCAAACAGATGGGCACTCTCCACGCCGATGTCCAGGCCTGCTAACATCCAGCCTGTCCGTGTCCATTACCTCGAGGGAGGAATGAGTGTGTCGCAGCCCGCTGCGTTCCGCTGACCACATGGAGACAGGACGCCTGAGAGGACCAAAACGCAGACTTCAAAACCTCTATTTTCTAACTGGGACTGGTGAGCATGTTTCTGGCCCCTCATAATCTAATCTAGCTAGGTTTAGGGGGTGGGCATTTTAGGGGATAATTAACAATGAGTTGTTGTCCCTCGATGTTCCGTGTGTTTCCCTATTTCATGGTGAACCTTGTAAAGTATAATATGCCTGTGGATATATTGGTTAGTACTGTATTATGATTTGTTTTATCCGTCCCATGTACCTTATTGGCTTACATTCAATTTTTCCTTTATGCAATAACATTTAATTTGGTTTAATTAAACTTGGTCTACAGAGTATTCTCTGCATTGTAGTTCCTGCCTCAAAGTCCAGTGTACAGAACCTAAGGGGTGAGTGGGTCGAACCACTCGGTAAATTACTGTACAAAAGAGAGAGAGGTCTCACCAGAGAGAGAGACTTAGCAAAAACCCCTTGCAAATGGATGACTTCAAGATAGTCTGACTAGAGAGACAAATGGGTCATCATTTTAACCTAATTCGCTGGGCGGGAAACCCATGAGATCGAGTGGAACGCCTGTTTTACACCCCTCCCAATATCACTCTCCATTGACTTCAATGGGGGTGCAAAACCTACATTGCACCCAATCTTGTCAGTTTCCCAACATGTGGGTTAGGTTAAAATTGTTCCCATGGTGCCTGTGTGGTAAAAAGCTACTTGACCTGTAAGCTTTCCCTAATATTAACCTTCCTCTTGGATAAAACCATGGATCGTTGGACTATCTGAATTTGCTTTCTGATATTTCTGAAGAAGACCCACAAGGAACTTCAATGTTTTCTGCTGGCAGATTGAAATGGAATTATGGCTGTGAAAGCATGCATATATAATATACTACTAATGTTGAATCCATCTGGTCTTTACCAACTTCTTCCACAACTCCCATTTGTGGAACCTCCCGACAATTCTGATTTAACAACAAATAAGTTTTGGACGGAATGGAAGCAGGTTTTGGAAACATTTGCTCCAGCTGAGATAAGATACTGGTCAACATTCGGAAAACAGGGGCAAAAATAATCAACGCTATATTGGGAGGGAGTTTTCACCTAAAAAAATGGGTGGGTTGTGGGGAATGTGGATAGTTAAAGGGGGCTATTTTGCCGGTGCTCAGGGGTCAGGTTTGGAGGCGGGACTGCTGGCAAAATCAAAAAGATTGACAGCGGGTCCCGAACCCACTTCCAACCCGCCTCCAATCAATCTTCCCGGGAGTCGGGTCCCCGGTTTGCGCAGGGACCCAACTCCTAGCAGCAGGAAGAGGATTATAGCCACTTAACTGCTTGTTAACAGGTAGTTAACAAGCAGTTAAGAGGCTTTTTCCAATTTTGACACTTCTACTGCAGGCTTCCCAGCGTCTGGAAACCCCGCCAGGGTAAGTGTGGCGTGCTGTGGGTCTACTGTAATGTGTGTGTATAGATGACAGCTGCAGAAGTGGTGTGAAGGATCCAATGGGACATTGGTGCATTGCAGAGGTAAGAACATGTTGTGAAAGTCATTTTGAATGTGTTTAGAATTTTCTGTACGTGACAAGCTTTGAAGTGTTTGTGTAGTCCCACCTCACTGGGAGAGCCTCTCTCACCAGTGACAGATCGCTTCTGTAACCTCACCTGCAGCTGCCATCTGTTTTAGCCTAAGGAGAGTGTCACCGGAGAGTCTGGGTGCAAGGGTTCACCTTTGTACAGTGATTGTCAGTGTTTGCAGCACCTCAATGCTGTCAAACACTGAAAAAATCATGTCAAAAAGAAATGGTGATGGTCCCTTTAAGAAAAATAGCAGATGACGTATCATCAACTGACATCATCTGACACCGGCTTTCTCTTAATTGGCCGGCAAGCCCGCAGGGCGGGCTTAACAAGGCCAATTGACGCAAAATAGCGTCTGTGCGTCAGACATCGCTGGGGGAGGGACTAGAACCCAAAAGGCAGCAGTCCCGCCCCCGACGCGCATCTTCAGGTAAGATCCCGGCCAAAGTGTTAAAAATCTGAATCACAACCTGAACCCGTCTCCAACCCGTCCACTTCCAGTTTTAACGGAGGCGGGACGGGGAGACCGGGATGCCCATCCGCTGCCAGGAGGCAGATTGTCTATTTAAATATTAGAATGAGGCTGGAAGCCTCTGCTTTAACCTCTATTTTGTATTTAGCTGTAGCTGTTTGCATTTTGCAGGCCTCGTGAAATCCACCAGCTAATGCAAGTCAAGGACTGCTGGATCTAGGAGGTAACTGTCTTTACATTTACATCCTGGATCCAGGTACCTTGTCTAACCCGTCCCCCACGATCGGAGCTGCCCTCACACAAGGCCTCTGATCTCCCCCAGGCCACCGATTCCCCACCCCCACCCCATCGGCAACAATCCGACCTCCCAGGCCGCCGATCCCCACTACCAGGGCTCCCCGCTTTACCCTCCCCCAACCAGCTCCTCCAGCCTCCAATCCTATTACGACCGTCCTCCCTACTCCTCTGGCCGCTCCCCGACCCCTGGTCCTGTTGTGACCTCCCATCCTAGCTCCTCCAGACACCAATCCTGTTGTGACTCCCCCGCACCCATCCCCCCCACCCGCTCCCCAATCCCTCCCTCCTTCCTCTCTGCAGTCCAGTTCCGCAGGCCTACCTGCCCAGAGCAACTGGCTGGCTGCAGGTAGGGAACAGAGGCTTCCCATGGAAATCAAGCCTTGCATTTAAATTCGGCAGGGCTTGCGGGAAACCCGTTCTCTCGAGTTTCCCGACCGCTTCGGAGCGCTGCCCCCCTACTCCCAACCCACCTTCCCCATTAAAATTCAGCCTGTGGTCTTGGAAGATTTTCAGGTGCCCGGGGCAGCTGCCTAAAACAGGCGATAAGCCTCTTGCCTGTGTTAATGAGCAAATTAAAGCCTATTTTAGGATCCCTCAAGGAAGCTGGGCCGCCCTGAGTGGAGCAGGGCCCGGTCCTGCACCGCCGGCAAAAATATTAGCAAAACATTTTTTTTACATTTTTAATGTGGAGTCAGGAGGAGCAGAATACTGCACTCCTCCCGGCGCCACAGCATTCCTGACGGACACTGGCAGACTCGATTTGCCCTCCCTCTTGCTTTCCTCCCCACCCCTCCACCCAGGACTCACCTGACGGCGCTGCCAGTGAGGCAACTCTTCCATTCAATCCTTCTAAAGAGCAAGCGGTGGCACTGCAACGGGTGTCGGCTGCTTGCCCCGAATATTTAGATGAGGCCTGAAGGCCATTTTCAGCCTCCCTCGTGCCTCCCGGTTCAGGTGTGCGCAGTGCCGAGTCTGGACCTGACAGCTGGCCCAGGCAACTTTCTATCCCATGCCCTTTGTAAAACTATGCATTCAGGAAGCACTGTCCTATATTATTATAGAGAGTCAGCAAGGTGAACTCATTAACGAGATTGTTGCTTTGAGAGTGCTTAGGTGAGAGATAATTGACCCGAGAGAATAACATTATAACCTGGAAAAGAATTGAAAGCTATTTTGGGACCTATGAAGGACTACTTGTTATGTTTATCCAGTAGAAGTGCGCAACCTGAATTTGGCAAACACTAGCTTTAAGTTTTCCATGTCATAGTTTCACTGAGGCTAATAAAGTGACTCATATTCTTTACTTAAATATGTGCGTGGAAGCATGTCCTTAATTTATGTTGAGTATGGTAGTGGAAAGAAGTCATTATTCTTTTAAAATCGATTTTGACAATATTTCACCCCTTATGTCATTTTTACTTTTTCTATGAACACTAAGATAATTACCGAAACAGCAAGGAAGTCAGTCACTCAATTAAATGACAGAAAATTATTGCCTTTCACAAAAGGAGAGAGTACAGGTTCCTTTCTCCAAGTGGCATATTTAAAGCTTGCAAAATGTACTAAATCATTGGTAACATTGTTTCTTTTCTTCAGGAAAATGACTCCTCATTTGAAAGACGGCAATTTTGGCATCACAACTCTCATTCCTGATGGTTACCTTTCATCAATGGAACACCAGGTATATCCTGAAGGACATGTTGTTCCAATTAGAAGGCAGTTAATGGGTTTGTTTAATATAGTTTAAATGTTTGTGCTCCAAATGTAGACAACCCTAAATTATTATATAGTTTGAAAAAAGGATTCCTTTGTATCATCTGCAGTTAAATAGAAACTCACTCAGGCCTTTCTGAAAGGTCAACCCTTTTGCCTCTGCTTAGAGGATAGATTTCATTAGATAGAGACTAAAATTAGAGGACAAGGTAATTAGCTCAAAGAATCAGGTCAAAGCTAATCCTTCTTAAAATGGACAGAAAGAACTGCAACTTGCGAGAGCTGGAGGATAACTTGTTGTTAACTCAAACTGCTTAATTTCCACAGCTGTTACTCAGCAAAAATGGAGTGTAAACCTGAGGTGTCTGAGCATATCGATTCAAGAGACAGATGGATCTGAATAAGATAAATCCTTCACAGCCTGTTAACCCATAATTTAGAATCTCTCAGAGATTAATGCTATCTTTTCTGAGATTGTCACAATTTTTTGCATTACTTTAGAGGGTGGATTCAGCAATACCGGCAGATGGAGCCAGAAATGGCAAGCTGCTGGCACAAATCTAGGCAAAAAGTGCATTGAGCCAATTGCCCACAATTTTCTGGGGCCAGCATATTTGAATAATTAGCATGCACTCCCAGCACAGTTTTACCCTTATGCCTGCAGCTGTCCTAATATGGATGAAGAAAATCTGGCTAGCAAACTTAAATCTAAAAGGACAGGGTCAATTTTTATCTTTTGTATACCTGGCAATGAGCTTTGGAGTGTCAGTCTCATTCAATTATAGAATTCTGGCCCCAAAGTCAGCTGGTCAGGTGTTCAAACTGCACTGCAGGACTTTAGCACTAAAGCTAGGCTGATGCTTCACGGCAGTGCTATATTGTCAAAGGTACTGGGGATAAAAATTCAATTGCCCCTGAAAAAGGGCGCGGGGATCGTGATGCGGGATCAACCCGTGCCCATTCAAAGTAATGCAGGCAGCTCGCAAACTTCATGCTGCCTGCTATTTAGAAGGATTGTGGCGTGCAGCCCAGTGCTGAACTCGCTGCTGAGTGGCTGCACGCTCAGCAGGGGGCCCAAGTTCGTGCGAGGCTAGCACCAATTAAAGCTAGCCTTCACTTCTTAAAGGGGAGGTGCAGTTTGACGAGAGTAGGTGCTGTAAGTCATTCCGGAAGGGAGTTTGACCTGGAAAAGACACAGGAATGGCGCAATATGCCAGAGAGCGGGCTCCAAGGTTTTCCAACATAGCACTGGAGGCTTTAGTGTGGAGGTGGACAGGCCCTCCAGACAGACACTGCAAAGGCAGTGGGAGCAGATAGCCATGGAGATCAATGTCAGCAGTGTTGCCCTGAACACCAGGATGAAACGCAGGAAAAAGTTCAATGACCTCACACGAGTGTTCATGGTCAGTGAATGCATCTTCAAATGCCATATCCCACCAACAGCACCACTAGCCTCACACACTGCTCAATGCACCACACACCCATCACTCACCTAACAACAACCTCTACCAAACACGACTCATACCTCACATTCATATGCTCCACTTCACCCTCACACACTTAGTATTGCTGCAAGTCTCACACTCGCATCTCAAAGCTTGCACATACTGTCAGCTATTCACCATGACAGCCACATCAATCAAACACATTACACCACACTCACTGACACACTTCCCTCCCTCTTGCAGGACAAGGTGACACAAAACTGCAGGCAGTTAACCACAGTGGGACAGGCACGCTTGCATGTCTGAACCCCAGTGGAGGAGATGGTACTGGCTATTACTGGAGTGGCTGTGGCTGAGGCCGTGGCCAGCGGTGGGGCTGAAACCATTGAAGATGACGGTATTCTCATATGTTAACATCCTTCTCATATCCCACTTCCCCCTCATCCCACAATCTCTTCTGATTTACAAGCTGCACATGGTGTAAGCATGCAACTTTTGCTTTCCCCCACTCCCCTCACCACAACCTTACCCTTGTGCCTTTCTCCTTTCAAGATAGCCAAGATCTCCAACCTGGGCAGGCAGTGGGGGAAGAGAAGGAGCTGCAAGAGGAAGAAGGCAGTGATGCTGAAGGCACAGCACCATCGCTCGATTTCACACTTGCAGCCATCAGCTTAGATACTGACACTGTGTGTCCTTTAGATGGTAGTAGCACAGAGGTGGGATCTGCACGTGGTGAGTCACCGGGCATGAGTGGCCTGCAGCCAGGGCAGGGGGAAAGGGTAGAGTAGGTGCCAGCTGTATAAGACTCAGATGAGGGCTTCGACGGGGCGGCCTACAGAAGAATGCTGATGGGTTTGCACAATGAAATGCTTGGTGCAGGATGCCATTTTGGGCACAAAATGGCACCCATAGCACAGAAAAATAGGGTGCTATGGAGCCAAATTTCTGCTATCTTTTGGATGAGATCTTAAACACAGGTTCCATCTGCCTGTGCAACTGAATGTAAACCATGGAACTATTTGAAGTAGAGCAAGGGATTTCTTCTGCTGTCTTGGCCAGCATTTATCCAGCAGCCAACACTATGAAAACAGATTACTTGGCCATTTATCTCATTGATGTTTGTCATGTATTAATTGGCTGCTGCGCTTGCCTACAAAAAAACAGTGATTGCATCTCAAAAGTAATTAATTAGCTGTGAAGCACTTTGGGACATCCTGAGGATGTGAAAGGTGCTATATAAGTTCATTTTTTTTCTTTCTGACCTTCTCAGCATGGAAAGCTCTGCAATTAAATCACCACTGAAGATGAAAATTTAGCTGGGAGGTAGGAGTTGTACGTGAAGGCAAATAATGTTTCCGCCTTTATAAATATTCAAAATGTATTTTAAATATTTGTTAGCTTTTTACAAAGGCTGTGAGGGGAAAGGGGTGGAAAAGAAATGAAAAGCAGCTCAACATGGAGGCACAAATAGAATCTAGCAGTGATCTTGCCTGACAAATGGTGGCAGTCAGAATTATTAGCCTGTGCATTATGCTGATGCCAGCTATGATACTCTGCAGGTCTGGGAAAAGTTCTGTGTCTTATCGAGCTGGTGCCTTCTTTCCACAGGAAAGTGATAAACATGCAGTGCCTTGAAACAAAGGCCTCTGTCATATACTTGATGCATCTGTGGACAGCCAACTGACTGATTTGTTATATGTCACCAGTAGCGACGGAGAAAGATCCACTGGTGCAGGGGTTTAATGCACTAGTGCCTGTCACACTATGGAGTCATCCCTGTAAGATGTTAGCTTCAGGTCAGCCTCCTGGAGATGACATAGATATGGGGCAGTTTCTTGTGTGAAGCAGAGTTGCAAGGAGAAGTCTCCCCTAGTGTATAGGTGTTACCTCTTTAGCTAGTTCCAATCTGGGTCTCTTATCTCCTGACCCCCGGCTTGTCATCCCCCTCCTCCAACCTCCAATCTTACAACTCCTGGCTTCCGATCACCCCAAACCCCCTGCCTCCTATCTCCAACCCCCCACACCCAGATCCTATCTCCCAGTCTACCTTTGTCAAATACCCAGCCACAAAGAATTGCCTTAAAATGAAGGAAGCAGGTCTGCTACCTGAGAAATGGGCATTCGCTAACATGATCCAGTGTTGTTAGTCACTAATCATCTGGACACTCATAGAGGGCAACCTCTCAAACATTTCCATGTAAGTGTTCCTAGGTTTACCATGTAACTCTGTGGGCAAGGCCAGCTTTAGACAATCTGCCTCTGATGCAAGTGAACCTGCCTTACACCCATCCTCTTATAAAGAAAAAAGACTTGCATTTATATAGCATCTTTTACAACCTCAAGCCATCCCGAAGAGTTTTACAGCCAATGAAGTACTTTTTGAAGTGTAGTCAATGTTCTAATGTAGGAAATGCGGCAGCCAAATTGCACACAGCAAGGTCCCACAAACAGCAATGTGATACTGACCAGATAATTTGCTTTAGTGAGGTTGGTTGAGGGATAAATATTGGCCAGAACACTGGGTAAGACTCCTCTGCTCTTCTTCAAAATAATTTCATTGAACCTTTTACGTCCACCTGAGGGAGCAGACAGGGCCTCGGTTTAACGTCTCATCTGAAATATGGTACCTCAGACAGTGCAGCACTCCCTCAGCATGGCATTGGAGTGTCAGCCTAGATTTTGTGCTCAAGTCTCTGGAGTGGGACTGTGAACCCACAACTTTCTGACTCAGAGGTGAGAGTGCTACCCACTGAGCCAAGGCTGGCACTGCTTCATCCATTTCTAATATACACAAGTAGAGAGTAACACATAATCAGATACTCATTTTAAGAATTTCAATTTCAGCAATGGAAAATCAGGCAACATAGGTATACGGTAACATAATAATTATGTTACTGGAATCCAGAGGCCTAGACTGATAATCCAGATTTCAAATCCTACCATAAGAGTTTGAGAATTGAATTCTGACCAATAAAACATATCTGAAAATAAAATGTTGGTACCAATTTCCCTATTCAAAAATGTAACTTTGCAAAGCATATATTTTAGTCATTGAAATTGAATGGTTGTTAAGTTGATCCCAGCCATTACTGTGCTGCTCTATTTCTGAAAATGGAATTTTATTTAGTTGTTGATTATTCTATTGACAATTGCACTAAATTTGCATGGATTGATGTAATAAACAAGGTAGTTTTTAGTGTTACACTAAACAATGCCTTGCCTAGTCATTAATGGCCCAGAAATTCGGCTCTCCCGGGTGAGTACGCATGGGGTACTCACCCGTAGGCCGAATGGAATTGCCGATTTCCTGCATGCACTGCGCATGCGTGGGAAACCGGCACTTCCGATCCTCTGAACGAAGAGGTTCAGAGGTCGAACGCGCATGCAGGGGAGGCTGCGCGTGTGCTTTGAAATTAGTTTTTTTTTTACAGGTTTTCCCGGGAGGGTAAGCCTGCAGGATTTACACATTTAAAAAGCAGGCGTAAGGCCTGCTTTTTGCAAGGTAAGTGGTCAATTAATTAAAATTAAAACATTTTTTCCACAGGTTTATTATTTTTAAATACTTTAAAGCAAGGTATGTTTATTTTTAGCCCCGTTATAATACAAAATTATTTTTTCAAAAATTTAAATTATTGTTTAAAATAGTTATTTAATGTAATTCATAGTTTATTTAAAAAGTATGATTTAAAAAAAAAATTATTTGAAGGTTTACTGCTATTTTGGACCCGTAGTATTTATAAGTTTTGACAGGTCTTCCTGTCAATCTTATGAATGGGCTTTTCCCTCCTCCGATTGGCTGCCCATGGCTCATGTGATCCCAGGGGACGCATCGCACTAACTACGACCCTGGGACACGCAAGCACAGCGCGCTGGCAGCTGGGCCAGGCCCCGGAGCGGAATTCCACAGGGCCCTACAACTCAACTGCCAGCACGCAAGATAAGTGCAGGTTGGGGGCTTACACCCGCGGGAAGCCCCCGACCTGAATTTCTGGGCCATAACCTCTGAGGTGAGCAAAGAGCTAAATAGCATTCTTACTGGGGCTGCACTTCTCATGCTTAGGCCAAGCTTGGGCTGCATCGTTTAATTGAGTCAGTATTATGTAGGGATGGCTCTTGAATTGCTTTAGACATGGGCTGGAATTTAACTCAGAGGTTGGGAAGGAGCAGGGGAGCTGGATTGCGGTCGGGAAACCCAGGAGAATGAGTTTCCCTCAGGCTCTGCCGAATTTAACGGCAGGGCCTTGTAACACTTATTTTTCTCTGTTGGCACCAGGCCACAGCCGGGGAGCAGAGAGGAGCAAGGGAGGGCTCAGAGGCCGGAGGGGGAGTCAGGGGCTGGGGATCGGAGATCAGAGGCCAAGGGTGGAGGCTGGAGATCGGAGGCCGGATGGGGGTTAGAGGCCAGTCGGGGGTCGGGGTCCAGGGATCGGAGATCGGAGGCCGGAGATCGGAGGCCGGATGGGGGTCGGAGGCCGAATGGGGGCCGGGGATCGGAGATCGGAGAGCTCGGGGGTGATGTCAGAGGCTGGGGCTGGGAAAGAGGGGGGAGATCGGAAGGGCCGCAGTGGGGGTGATGTCTGAGCGTGGGGGGGGAGTGGGCGAGTCAGGTACGCTCGATCCAGCAGGTAAGTGGAACGGCACTTACCTCCCATATCCAGCTGTCCTCTTCCTTTCGTTGCCGGGTTCCCCAAGGCCAGGGAAACCCGGCCACCCAAACTTAAATCTAAAATGGTGTTTCAAAAGCCTCATTATAATATTTAAATGGTCAACCTGCCTCCTGGGAATGAGTTGCCCCCCCGCCCCCCATCCCGCTTTCGTTCAAACCGGAAGTGGGTGGGTTGGAAGTGGGTTGGGATCAGGATTCAGATTTCTAACACTGTAACTTCCCACCTGACCCCAATGCACCCGTACATAGTACCAATCTTAGGCATGAAACCATTTCACTATCGCTCTCTTACTCAGGAGAAACGAAGAGCCTGGCTGCAAAGTTAGGAATTATCAGTGCAGAATGTGCAAGCGGAGCAGGTGTTTATTTTTCCTCACTTGAACTGGGCTGTCATGGACCATTGGGGAGTGACTCGATGTGTGTGGCTTAGTTATTTTAACCCATTTCACACTAAATTGCTAATAATTTCAACATAAATTGGCAATATCACTCATGGCTGGCTTGGGAAATCGAAACATTTACAGATTAGAGGGAATTGCTGATGCTGACCGTGAGTGCTAAAAAATGGAAAGGAGTTCCCTTCTCCCATGCTGACATCCCTGACCTTGAAAAGCACAAAACAAAACAGAAACAAAGGCCACAATTATAACAATTTGCCCGCTCCTCACCCCCACCGGTGGCAGAGGGTTGGACACTGGGAGATTGGATTTGGGGTTAAAACACCAGGGGGGAAAAATTGGGTAGCACCCATTTTGGGGCGCTAAACTCGCTGGGGCGCTAATTTTAGTGCCCCGAAAAAGTTAGCGCCTCTCCCCCGTAAATTCAGTAGTAGTGCCCCAAGAAGGAGGTGAAGCGCTACTGGAAGCACTCCACCTCCTTCTTGGGGCGCTACTACTCAATGTCGCGGCGCTACGTGCCACCGTGCGTGCACCGCACCATTGCAGGCCATCTCCTCTGATAAAAGGGGAGGGGCCTAGCACTGTGCGCACCGGGGTTTTGCCGGACTACCGGGGAGCGGGGTGCCGTGGAAACAGCCCGGCACTCAAGAGGAGTCTCTCTCTTAGGCAATCTCTCAGAACCGAGGATGACTTGCTTCCACATTAAAAATGAGTTCTCAGGTGACTGATGAGTCCAATGCGGGACCTACAGTCCCTGTCACAGGTGGGGCAGATGGTGGTTGAAGGGGCGGGTGGGTGGGGTGCTTGGGTTGACATGCGCTCCTTGCGCTGCCTGTGCTTGGCTTCCGCTTGCTCCCAGCGAAGAGACTCGAGGTGTTCGGCGCCTTCCCGGATGCTTCTCCGGCACTTTGTGCGGTCTTGGGCCAGGGATTCCCAGTTGTCGGTGGGGATGTTACACTTTTTCAAGGAGGCTTTGAGGGTGTCCTTGAAGCATTTCCTCTGCTCACCTGGGGCTCTCTTGACGTGCTGGAGCTCCGAGTAGAGAGCTTGTTTTGGGAGTCTCGTATCGGGCATGCAGACAATGTGACCCGTCCATCGGAGCTGATTGAGTGTGGTCAAAGCTTCGATGCTGGGGATGTTGGCCTGAGCAAGAACACTGACATTGGTGCACCTATCCTGCCAATGGATTTGCAGGATCTTGCGGAGGCAGTGTTGGTGGTACCTCTCCAGTGCTTTGAGGTGCCTGCTGTACATGGTCCATGTCTCTGAGGCATACAGCAGAGCGGGTATCACTGCTGCTCTGTAGACCATGAACTTAGTGCCGGGTTTGAGGTCCTGGTCTTCAAACACTCTCCAAACTCAAGAGGAGTGCCGGGCTGAGCAATTGCAGCCGGCACCCTGCATACAAATGTTAAAGGTGGGCAGGTGCTGGCAGTCGGCCAAAATAAAAATGGCCGCCTGACACCTACCCTTTAAGTAGCACTGCCGCCGACTACCGCTGCTCCAAACTGCCCCCTGACCCTGCCGGTCCCATCGCCCAGCAATAGTTCAGGGGGCGCAAGAGATATTTGCAGCCAGGGCGCAAACGGGGTGCTGCACACGGCGATGGTGTCATCATTGCCGGCGCAGTGGAGCGAGGCACTACCATCTACCACTGCCGCTAACTTCCCACTGAATTTCATGGGAGTCGTTAGCGGCACCATGCCCGGGCACTAGGGCATTTGCGCTTCGTTCCAGAGGCGCAAAGCAGCCCAATTTCTTCCCCCAGGATCGAGCAACCCGATCCCATTCCCGCCCCTTTAAATTTAAACACTCATAAATCCAGCCATTGATGAGGCTGCCGCAAAGACAGGCGGGGGACTAATTAACATTCCAGATGCCCGATGACATCATTAGCACGGCAACTTAAATTTAACTGGAAGTGAGGGTGAGGTCTGCGCTGTTGGCTGGCCGGCAGTGATCTAGGCAGGAGCCCCCAACTCCCAAAGGTAAGCGATAAAGCTTTGCTTTTGTAACACTCCTTGTCGGCCAGAAGGAGCAGGAGTCCTCTTCCACTCACACCACCTCCCCCCCACCCCCCAACCCCCCTCGCTCCCAGGCCTCACAAGGAAGTCTTCAGCCTCCTCCAACCACGATCTCTGCCCGGGGCCTTTTGCTCCCCTCGGGTTCTTCAGCTGATTTCAGCCTCCCCTGCATCCTCCCCACCTCCCCGTTAATATCGGGGCCAATACCTCCACAGCAGCTCATGGCTGGACACGCAATAAAATAGCAGAATTCGCTTTTTTCCCTAAACTATGTATATATTGTTGATAAATTATTTTACCTGTTTCAACCAGTTCAGTAATATATTGGTTCGGACTTCTGCCTCCAGGCACTGTTACGCCTATTCTATTTCATACCACCAAACAAACATCAAACACAAATTTTCATCGATTTGGAGATTACATTAGCACTAATGCCCTTGAATAACATATGGGCACCATGGAGGAAATAATTGTACAGGAAACTCTCATTTAAACGGAATTCTCTATTAACTGACAAAATTCATACTCCGAAAACAACACCTCAAAAAACGGAAATGTTGCCGAGTCCGAGTCTCCCGCGGTGGCCGAGTTAGTCAGTGGGGGTTGGGTTTGCAGATGATACTAAGATGGGGGGGAAAGTAGTGAGTGAGGAGGGCATAAAAAACCTTCAAGGGGACATAGACAGGCTAAGTAAGTGGGCAGAGATTTGGCAGATGGAATACAATACTGGAAAGTGTGAGGTTATGCACTTTGGCAGGAAAAATCATAGAGCAAGTTATTATCTTAATGGCAAGAAACTGGAAAGTACTGAAGTACAAAGGGATCTGGGGGTCCTGGTGCACGAAACTCAAAAGGTTAGTATGCAGGTGCAGCAAGTGATTAAGAAGGCCAATGGAATGTTGGCTTTCATTGCTAGGGGGATAGAATATAAAAATAGGGAGGTATTGCTTCAGTTGTACAAGGTATTGGTGAGACCGCACCTGGAATATTGCGTACAGTTTTGGTGTCCATACTTAAGAAAGGACACACTTGCTCTCGAGTCAGTACAAAGAAGGTTCACTCGGTTAATCCCGGGGATGAGGGGATGGACATATGAGGAGAGGTTGAGTAGATTGGGACTCTACTCATTGGAGTTCAGAAGAATGAGAGGCGATCTTATTGAAACATATAAGATTGTGAAGGGGCTGGGTCGGGTGGATGCAGGGAAGATGTTCCCGATGATGGGTGAAACTAGAACTAGGGGGCATAGTCTTAGAATAAGGGGCTGCTCTTTCAAAACTGAGATGAGGAGGAACTACTTCACTCAGAGGGTGGTAGGTCCATGGAATATGCTGCCCCAAAAAACTGTAGAAGCTACATCATTACAGAAATTTAAAACAGAAATAGACAGTTTCCTAGAAGTAAAGGGAATTAAGGGTTATGGGGAGCGGGCAGGAATTTGGACATGAGTCTAGGTTCGGATCGGCCATGGCCCTGTGGGTAGCGGAGCGGGCCCAGGGGCTATGTAGCCTGATCCTACTCCTATTTCGTGTGTCTAATTCTGTTAGATGCAGGAGATGGTTCTGTGATAGTGGATTGGCAGTTAGGATCAGATCAGCCATGATTTTATTGAATGGCGGAGCAGACTCGAGGGGCCGATTGGCCTACTCCTGCTCCTATTTCTTATGTTCTTATGTTCTTGGCATTGTCGGAAGTGATTAATGAGTTATGGATTACCCTCAACTGGCAGTACTGTACTTAATCAAGCATCTTCCACCATCCATTTAACACAACATTCTGTAGGTGAGTACCCAATTACTGTATACTGCACATTTCTTGATTTTTTAATTTTTGTTTGTTAAAAATAGCTTTGGTAGATAACCCTCTCCGTCATCCAGAATTTTTAATCAACCGGCACCATCCCGGTCCCGTCGGTGCCGGATACCAAAGAGTTTCCTGTATATAGCACAAAGGCTATTTGTTTACCACAATCAAAAATCAAGAATCAAAAATCTTATACATATTTACTTTTATTTATTTGTTATTTATGCATGGCGAACACACCAATCCTTTGTGGAATATTGTGTATCACCTTAAAGACACCAAGATAATTTGCAGTGCCAGGCCCTTCACTGCAAAAGAAATGTATCACACCAAATGTAGAAAGGGACAGTAATACCTTAATTTATATCATGTGTGGCAAAATACATTTGGACAAGAAACATGAGAAGTAATTTTTGCTGGCATATAAATCTTGGTCAATTTTTAAAATATATTTTATTTTCTGCACATATTTGGCCTTTCCTGATTCAGGAGTGAGGCACTATTCTGCTCTCGGGCTGCTGCCAATGCCACCCATGAGCTGGTTTCTGGCAGGTGAGTCAGCCATGAAGGTGACTCAACCTCATTCTATCTTCTCTCGTCTCCCATGGGAAGTAAATAATCTCCACTTCCACATCACTTGCCAGCTCCTCAACAGGCAAGATTTTAAAACGTGACATGTGACAGGCATAAGCCAATTTTCTATCACTGTTAGGTACAGTCTGCTGGACTGCCAGCATTTTTTCATCATGATACCTGGTGGAAACAGTTTATAATGATTACAAGGATGAATTGTGATGCTTCATTGATAGAAATAATTCTTGTAAGTAAATGTGCGCTAAGAGAGAAGTTTAACATGGAAGATTTGTTTCAATTTACTAATTAGACCACTTTCATCAGTGTGACAGTGCTGTTATCACGGTTTATAATATACTTTGCACACACTGATTCCTTACTCTGCTAGTTTAGCAGATGCATTAACCCATTTGACATAAGGGTGTTAACACCAGTAAAAATATTGGAAAGAGGAATTTCAGCTAAAAGTTTGTAACATTTCTGTTATTTTCAAGGTCATAATGATAAAAGCATGCACTTGCATCACTTTCTATTTTGGCTTTTCATACATTTTCTTAATAATTAGTAATTCTAGCGTACTGTGAGCGGACTCGTTCCATCAGCATCCTGTCATTACTTCCAAATGAAATAGTCAACAGCATAATGTCTGAAAAGCAAGATAGGTTATTGGATTCCAAATTTTGATGATTATTAACTTCTTACAGAGCTACTTAAAAATGATTGCTTTGTGATACATGAGCCTTTCTAAATATATTAAAAGAAAAATCTAAATGAAGTTGGATTTTCTTCTCACTGGGTATCGAAATGTTATGGCACAGATAATAATGGAATAAGATTTACAATTCCACCATATCATATTATGTATCAGTTTTGAAAAGATCAATTATATTACATAGCTGGACTTAACATAACAAGTGTATTTGTGATTGCTGTAATAAGTACTGCAATAAAAATATACATAGAAAAGAGTAGCTGATTAATATGAATCACAAGGGTTCCCGAATCAGAGTGAAGTTAAAGCATTACAAAACTGTCCTTTCTACAACACTCTTTTGTCTCACTATCTCAAATCCTATTTTTCCTGTTCTCTTTTGTAAGATTCGCTAAAATTCTACTTTTCCCCAAAGGTTATTAGTAATAAAAGAGACCCTGCATGGACATTTTAATGAAAAAGGGGTACCCAAGATGGCATCCGCACCTCGTGGCCAAAAGCCTGCAAGATTTTAAAAGCTTGGACTCTGTGGCACAAGCAGCTTTTGGGAAATCGAAACCCAAGCTGCAGTTTCTGTGAAGAGAGACTTTTGTGATATGAAAGCAGACAGGACTTTGAATTATGCATTAAGTCAAATCGGAGGCAGATCAAAACCCAGTGAGGCCTATACTTAAGGCCATCAAGTTGTTTGCATAAATAATCGGAAACAGCTTAGGGGAGCCATCGAAGCTGGGCAGGCCGATTAAGATGTATTAATAACAAAAGCAAATCAGGAATCGGGCTAGTAGGTGCGATTACCGGCCATCTAAAAACAATTAGTTTAAATTGCTACAATTATTTAAACTAGCCCGCCAAGATTGGGACAATGAACCAACCAGATTTGGCGCGCAGATAAGGGTCTTCGTCAGGAGTATAACTGCAGGCTCTGAGTAGCAATCGCTCTCTTGACTCTTGCTCTTGTCCTTGGCTCTGCTCTCGTGGCTCTGGCCTCTTGGGCTGCCGGTCGTACTCGTGCCCTGGCCTCGTGGCGAGTTCTCTCCCGGGAGCAGATTTTCCATTGCCAGTGACACCATACCAACTGCTAGGAAGGGGAGCAAGGCCCAAGTCCATAACCATCCAGGACGCCCAGGCTGCAGAAAGGGGCGAGACAAAAGTTGAGCAGGTAGCCCAGGACTTGTATGGTAGTCCGATGAGACGAGACGAGTGGAGACGAAGAAGACAGTAATAACTCAATAAGGGCAGAGCAGGGCAGCGGAAAACGTATCGATAAGTAAACCATGCGCATAGTTATAAGCTGACGCTTGAAAATCACAGCAGGTCTGGCCGCATCTGTGTAGAGAGAACAAGCCAACGACGACTTGAGTCTGGATGACCCTACGTCAGGTGGGGTTACATGTAGCGTGACATGAACCCAAGATCCCGGTTGAGGCCATCCTCATGAGTGCGGAACTTGGCTATCAGTTTCTGCTCTACGATTTTGCGTTGTCGTGTGTCTCGAAGGCCGTCTTGGAGAATGCTTGGAAAATGTTTTTTGTCTGTTTTTAGTTTTTCATACAGACGCCAGCATCTGCAACATTTTACCCCTTGTGACCCCACCTCATTGTACTTTGATGTAATGTTTTCCTGACTGACCTGTTTGGACACCATTCACACCTTTGATTGCTGTGATTATCTCTCTGCCGAGGTGTGATAAATGGCAGTTAGAAAGATTACCTGTAATCATCTGGCATTATTCTCTGACTATATAATCTGTGTCTATAGGCATCTCTCCACTTCACCTGATGAAGGAGCAGCACTCCGAAAGCTTGTGATTCCAAATAAAACTGTTGGACTATAACCTGGTGTTGTGTGACTTCTTACACTCGTTAGTGCAGCAGGGAGTTCTGAGACCGATAGCTACCCACGTGAGTTCTCCATTATGGCCGGTCAGAAAGCCAGACAACTCCTGGAGGGCCATGGTGGACTATCGAATGCTCAATAGTAACATCCCAGCCTGCGCACCCACAGTAGCAGCAGTTGCCGACCTTATCGGGAGTATTCCAGCATCCGCAACCACTTTCACGGTGCTGGATATTTCAAATGGGTTTTGGTCCATCCCTGTAAGGAGTGCGGATCAGTACAACCTTGCCTTCACATTTAAAGGGCAACAGGGCACGTGGAACTGTTTGCCTCAGGGCTTCAACAACAGCCCCAGCATCTTTCATCAGTGCATGGCCAACAGTTTGAAGGATTTTAGCCAGCCCAGTCAGTTGGTCCAATATGTGGATGACCTGCTCCTGTTCACTGATTCGAAAGAGGAGCATGGCCCGCTATTGGCTGAACTACTGGAGCTGTTAGGGCAGAAGGGTTTCAAAGTAAATAACAAGAAAGCGCAGATTGGCCAGCAGGAGGTGAAATTCCTCAGCCTGACCATTCGCGCTGGAGAAAAGGTCATAGGAGGGAGGCGGTACAAGAACTACCGGTCCCTAACACAGTAACGGGTGTGAGGTCATTTCTAGGGCTAACCGGGTACTGTCCAGATTTCATTGAGGACTATGCAGCCACCGCAGCCCCTCTGCTCCGACACCTACACAAGGGAGTGGAGTGGCTTTAGGATGAGGTTTGCCAGGCAGCATTTATTTGTCAGGCTCAAGAAAGACTTGCAGACCACGCCAGCTCTAGGGGCCATAGATGGGGGGAAAGAGTTTTTCCTGGAGGTAGCAGCCAGCGGGGACTGCCTGAGTGCTGTGCTGCTCCAAGAGCGGCACGGCCGGCTGCGGCCGGTGGTCTACTCCTCCAGGATACTCACTGATGTGGAAAGGAGCTATTCCAAGTGTGAGTGGCATCTTTTGGCCACACATTGGGCTGTGAAGAGATCAATGATCTTCACGGGCACCTCTCCCATCACCCTCCTCACCCATCACACACCCTCCCAGATGCTTTTGAATGGGTGGATCAAGGATGGAACAGTGAGCAGCGCCCGCATTGCTCACTGGACCTTGCTCCTCTCACAGATGGATCTGAAGGTGATGGATCTCTGTGAGCCAAAGCTCGCAACCTACCTGTTATATCCTGGAACAGCCCACTGGTGTTCCATTGAAGGGGTTTGGGAAGTAAACATAGGTTTACGGGCCGGGATACATCTCACAGGCCGCGAGATCTATGTAGACGGTTCCAGCACGGTATCTGGCGAGCATCTCACGGGGTGTGGAGGTTACGACCCAGCGGCAAACATTGCCCTGGCGATTAAGCTCCCCAGCACCATGAGTGCCCAGCAGGCTGAACTGTCCGTGGTAGTGTACGTCATTACACACCCCGAAATCTTCCCCACCCCTTACACGATTTGCTCAGACAGCTTGTTCACGTGCAATTAGTGTACGGAGTACCTGGCCATCTGGTCCCGCTGCGGATACACCTCCGCTGTCGGGAGACCCCTCACCGTAAAGCCCCTGCTGGAAAAGATCCTGGCAGCAGTGGGAGAGGAAGGGGAGGTTTTCGTTCACAAGGTGAAGGCCCATTCCTCCACAGAACCCCACGGCCAAGACAACCAGCAGGCTGACTTGCTCGCCAAGGAGGGTGCCCACACAGGCACTTTCTGGGACCCATTTGGGTCTAGACCCACGGCGGCAGTCAAAGGTAGGGACGGGACCCAAGGGAGTGTGGGAGTAGCGTTAGCCCGGACCTTAAGATGGTCCAAGCCCAAGACCCCGTCCTAAAAGCAGTCCTCAGCGCAGTTGCTGAGGGAAAGGGAATAGAAGGTCCGTACGGCACAGCGACTCTCTCCGTTAAAGAGGGCAAGCTGTTCCGGGGGGAGCAGTGGGTTGTGCCGCAGCAGAACTGGAGGGAATTCCTTCAACTGGCCCATGAGGGTCCAGGAGCGGGACAACCCGGGCCTGAGACCAACTGGCAGCGGGTGGAACAGGCGGGATGGTGGCCGGAACTCAGGGACGATGTCCGCGAGTTCTGTGCAGCTGTCTTGTGTGCGCTATAATTAACCTCGACCCCCACAAAAGGAAGGTACCTATGGGACATGTCAGGAGGGTAGAGGGACCATGGCAGTCGATACAGGTCGACTAAATCGGGCCCCTGCCCACCGCCCAGGGAGGCTATAAGTACTGCCTAGTCCTGGTAAACGTGTTTACCAAGTGGGTAGAGGCCTTTTCCTGCAGAACAGCCACAGCTCTGGGTACTGCCAGGGTCCTGGTCTGGGAAGTCTTCTCACGGTGGGGACTACCACAGTTTGTGGAGTCCGACCAAGGGAGTCACTTCACCGGACAGGTGATGCAGAACACCCTGATGCTGTTAGGCATTGAGGGGAAATGGCGCGTGGCCCACAACCCCCAGTCATCGGGGATTGTGGAACGCATGAATCACACCTTCAATGAAAGGTTAAGGAAGGAGACGGTGGACTCGCCCCGTAAATGGGCCGAAGTCCTACCATTGGTGTTGATGGGGATCCGGGCCAGCCAGTCTAAAACACGGGGTATTCCCCGTACGAGCTAATGACTGGCAGGGTTATGCTGACCCCCACCCATGTACTAGCCCTGGTGCTCACGGCAGGTCAGCTCAGAGAGGTCAACTGGGACAGGTTCGCCCGAAGCCTCTTTGAGCACCTGAAGCAGGTCCATGAGCAGGCAGCTGGGAACATGGGAAGGCAGCATCTGAGTAACTGATTGCTGCTCGAGCCGAGAAAACACCACGAGTGGGAGGTGTTAAATCCGTGAACCTTAAGGTATGGTGTTCTTCAATAAATAGACGGAGACTGCAGATGAACAATCAACAGGTGTTTACTGGATGAGGGTATTCTAAAAACTAACAGTACAGATCCCTACTCCAGTGTTTATATACAAGTGTGGTCACTGCCGGTACAACAGTATACAGGAGCTGTAAAAGTAGTTCTCCTCTTAAAGGTACATACACTACAATTCCTCCCCTTTTAGATTAACAGTACCATAACATTCAATTAACAGTTAACACTTTTAACATGCACATTAACTGAAATAGTCCATTTATAGTTTCAGTCTTTGGGGCGGCTTCCTGATCCTTTCTGGATAGCGCCTTTCCTGAGTGTCTTGCTCTTGGTGCGGAGGCAATTCTGGCCCCCTGTCATCGGTTAGTTCATCAGTTTCCGATGCTACTGTTTCTGGGGTAGATGCTACCGGTATGTCGGGTTCATCACCGGGTACGCAAGACATGGGTACGATAGCAAAATACTGCAGATGTTGGAAATCCGAAATAACAACAGAAAATGCTGGAAAAACTCAGCAGGTCAGGCAACATCCGTGGAGAGAAATTTGAGTTGACGTTTCGGGTTGGACCCTTCTTCAATACTGGAAAGAAAAGAAACTAGATCGAAGGCAGGGCTGCGATCGGACAAAAGAATAAAAGAAACAAAAGAAGTAAAAGTGGTTAGAAGCTAGACGAGATGGTAATAGGCTGGGATTAGGTGTAAAGTGTACTGGCAGGGCAAAAGATAGCTGCCAGGTGTGAGAGAGAAACAAAAGGAAAGGGGGGGGGGGGGGAAAGGAGTGGAACAATTACAAGAGAAAATGAAATGGGGGCCGAGCTTATGATCTGAAATTGTTGAACTCGAAATTGAGTCCGGAAGGCTGCAGACTGCCTAATCGGAAGATGAGGTGCTGTTCCTCGAGTTTACGTTGAGCTTCCGTGGAACAATACAAGAGGCCAAGGACGGTGAGGTCCGAGTGGGAATGGAGCGGTGAATTAAAATGACAGGCGACCGGAAGCTCGGGGTCACCCTTACGGACTGAACGGAGGTGTTCCGCAAAGCCAATCTGCGTTTGGTCTCCCCAATGTAGAGGAGACCGCATCGTGAGCAGCGAATACAGTATACTAGATTGCGAGAAGCACAAGTAAATCGCTGTTTCACCTGGAAGGGGTGTTTGGGGCCCTGGACAGTGGGAAGGGAGGAGGTATAGGGGCAGGTGTTACATCTCCTCCGCTTGCCCCAAACAGCCCTTCCTCTTCGCCTGGCACCTTCCCTAGCAAGGCTTTTCATTTTCACTCCCCCCAGATGACCTTCATGTAGCTCCTTTAGCACTCTCTCCCTTAACTTGGGTGGAATCACCACTCTGGATCCACACATCACTGTCCCCTGACATACTGACAGCTGTTCTCTTCTAGATGAGAATGCTGGCAACAGTGAGTCGCCATGTGTTGGCCATCCCCTCACCATCAATTGATATACCCGTGAAAGCGTCGGATCATTGCTGGTCTCCTTCTCTATATCCACGTTTGTTACTGGCAATCGTTCAATTATCGACAAATAAAATATCTCGATAGGGTCCACTGCTGGTGCTTCCTCCACCGTAGGCAGTGGCAGGCATGATAGCCCATCAGTGTTCCCATGCTGTTTCGTGCCTTTATATTCTATTTCATATTTATTCGCCCCTAGAAACAGGGACCATCTTTGTAACCGCTGTGCAGTCATTACTGGCACGCCCTTCTTAGGATTAAAGATGGAGACAAGTGGTTGGTGGTCAGTCAGCAAGGTGAACTTCTGCCCATGCAGATAATGGTTGAATTTTTTTACTCCCCATACTAGGCTGAGGGCCTCCCTGTCAATCTGGGCATAGTTGCGCTCGGCTGAGGTTAGTGACCGAGACGCAAAGGCTACTGGCCTCTCCAACCCATCTGGGAATTTGTGTGACAGCACCGCTCCAATGCCGTAGGGTGATGCATCACATGCCAAATGAATTGGTAGTGCTGGGTTGAAATGGGCCAACACCTCTTTTGATGTGATCAATTCTTTACACTTCTGGAAAGCTCGTCTACATTCGTCATCCCGCTTCCATGGTACCCCTGTTTGCATTAGGGTGTTCAGCTGGTGTAATACCGTAGACAAATTTGGTAAGAACTTGTGGTAATAGTTTACCAGCCCGAGCAACGACCTCAGTTGTGACACATTTTCCGGTGCTGGAGCCTTGACTACTGCCTCAATCTTTTCAGGGGACTTATGTAAACCCTCTTCATCGATGATGTGGCCGCAATACGAGATCTGTTACTGGAAAAACTCGCACTTGTGGCGATTAGCTCGTAGCCCATATTCCTTTAATCTGACGAGCACCTTCTCCAAGTTAGCGAGGTGATCACCGTCATTTTCGCCTGTGACCAAGATGTCGTCCAAATAACACTGGGTCCCTGGAATCCCTTGCATGACCTGATCCGTCGCCCTTTGCCAGATAGCCGGAGCCGAGGCTACTCCAAACACCAGCCGGTTGTATTGATAGAGACCTTTATGGGTGTTGATCGTAAGGTAATGTTTCGAAGTTTCTTCTGCCTCCATTTGCAAGTACGCCTGGGCTAGATCAATTTTGGTGAAGCGTTTACCACCAGATAGCGAGGCAAAAATATCCTCAATTCGTGGAAGTGGATATTGCACCATGTGAAGGACTGGGTTCACTGTCACCTTAAAATCCCCACAGATGCGGACCTTCTTTGGTTCCCCAGGCGTATTACTCAACGACCTCTTCATTACAGGAACGATGGGTGTAGCCGACTCGCTCCAGTCCACTTTGGACAGTACTCCTGAATGTCCCAACCCTTCCAGCTCTGCTTCAACCGCTGGTCTGATTGCATAAGGCACTGGTCTGGCCTTCAGAATATTTGGGCTTGCATTATCCTCTATTTTAATTGTTGCTGTTATTCCTTTTAGTGTTCCTAGTCCCTCCTGGAACACTTCTTTTGCGTCAGTTAGCATTTTTGACAGTCGTCCAGGTGTGACGTCATCATCCTTTTTGGCCTCCACCTTCAGTGCCTGTATAGAATGCCAATCTAAATGTATCTTTCGGATCCATTCACGTCCTAGCAGTGGTCCTCCATTTGGCATTGCATATATATCCATTTTAGGTATTTCCTGACCTTTATATGTCACTTTCACCCTTATTTTTCCTTTGGGGTAGACTTTTTGCCCCGTATACGTCTTCAAGACAATCTCTGTAGCTTTCAAGGGTATGTGTGAAAATAGCCGCTTGTAGTCTCTTTGATTTATGACTGTTAGAGCTGACCCTGTGTCCAATTCCATTTCTACTTGAAATCCGTCTATCTTGAGTGTAACCCAGATAGTCTGGTGATCCTCCATTTCGGTTACATTATGTAGTTTCAGACAACCCAGCTCCTTGCTTCCGGAGTCTGTGTCACTTTTCTGTTCGTCTGAACCACTGTCCATCACCTGGTGTACCTTTTTGTACATCTCCTGTGGAGATTTCTTACTGTTGGTTTTCTTCCCAGACCTGCAGACTCTTGCTATGTGTCCTGCTTTCCCACACTGTCTGCACACTTGGTCCTTGAACCAACAATCTTTCTGGTCATGTGTTGTTCTACCGCAGCGATAGCACTTCCCTGTTCCATAGGTCATTTCGTTGGTGCCTGATTCTTGCGGTCTCCGTTGTATCTCTGCAGTGCCCCGTGCGGCTGCTTCGTGTGATACTGCCATATTGAAAGCTTAAGGTAAGGTCCTTTGCTGATAGAAGCCGTTTCTGGGTTCCTTCACTTTGTAGCCCACACACAAACTTGTCCCTTAACGTGTCTGCTAGTCCCGCTCCAAACTGGCAGTATTTTGATAGCTTGCGTAGTTCCGTTAGGTTCTCAGCATTGCTTTCGCCTTTGTGTTGGTTCCTTTTATAGAACTTAAATCGTTCTGCTATCAGCAGCGATGTGGGGTTTAAGTGGTCCTGTAGGATTTCTACTATGCTTACAAAATTCTTGTTTACCGGCTTCTCTGGGGTTATTAGATTTCGCAGTAACCCATAAGTTTTTGCACCCATGGAATTTAACAGAACCAGTGCTTTATTAGCATCTGGCACTTCATTCGCCCTGCAGTACATCTCAATACGTTCCACATATGTCGCCCAATCTTCGACTTCATTTTTGAATGTAGAGATACTGCCACTCTTCGGCAGCCTTGGTTGTGCTTTAACTATCCCCAATGGCGCCTCCTGCACTTCCCCTTCTTCTCTGCTGGCACAAAATGGCGTCTCCCGCGCTTTCCTTCCTTCCCGCGCTCGCCCATCTTCTCCGCTGCGGATTCGCAAAATGGCGTCTCCCACGCTCTTCCTTCTTCTCCACGGCTCAATGGCGCCTCCCGCGCTCTCCCTGCTTCTCCGCGGCTCAATGGCGTCTCCCCTTGCTTCGCCCCGCGGACCCTGATCAGCCCGTAATCCCTGGCTGTGCTCTGCGCGTTCTTCTCTTGATATTTGTCGATGCCGCTCAGTCTAGAACCCGGCTGTTTCTTACCCTCTCTCTCTCCGGTTTGCAGTATTTTTCCTCGACGCCGCTCGGTGATCCGTGGTTCAGTGGATAAATAATTACACGGATGCTGTACATAAACAAATAACAGGTCTTTACTGGAGGAGGGTCATCTCTAGACTGGGGTACAGAGGCATGCGCACAGCTTATATACCGGTGTGGTCACTGCCGGTACTACAGTATACAGGAGCTGTAAAAAGCAGTTCTGACTTAAAGCACATACACTACAGAATGGACCAGCAAAATCAATATGCACCCGTTGCCATGGAGAGGAGGGCCACTCCCATGGGTATAGAGGGGCATGTGGTGGTGCATTTTGGACCTTCTGGCATCCTGAGCAGCTCTTTGTTAGGTCCTCGATTTGTTGATCGATCTCCGGCCACCACACATAAGCCCTAGCAAGGCTTTTCATTTTCACCCCTACCAGATGGCCTTCGTGAAGCTCATTGAGCACTCTCTCCCTTAACTTGGGTGGAATTACCACTCGGGATCCACACATCAATGTCCCCTGGCATACTGACAGCTGTTCTCTTCTGGATGAGAATGCTGGCAACAGTGAGTCGCCATGTGTTGGCCATCCCTTCACCATCAAATCATATACCCGAGACAGTGTCGTATCATTTCGGGTCTCCTTCTCTATATCCGTGTTAGTTACTGGCAAGCGTTCAATTATAGTTGAATAAAATATTTCGACAGGGTCCACTGCTGGTACTTGCTCCGCAGTAGGCAGTGGCAGGCGTGATAGCCCATCAGCGTTTCCATGCTGTTTCGTGCCCTTATACTCTATTTCATATTGGTTCGCCCCTAGAAAAAGGGACCATCTTAGTAGCCGTTGCACATTCATCACCGGAACGACCTTCTTTGGATTAAAGATGGAGACAAGTGGTTAGTGGTCAGTCAGCAAGGTGAACTTCTGCCCGTGCAGATAATGGTTGAACTTTTTCACTCCCCATACTAGGCTGAGGGCCTCCCTGTCAATCTGGGTGTAGTTGCGCTCGGCTGAGGTTAGTGACCGAGACGCAAAGGCTACTGGCCTCTCCAACCCGTCTGGGAATTTGTGTGACAGCACCGCTCCAATACCATAGGGTGATGCATCACACGCCAACCGAATTGGTAGTGCTGGGTGGAAATGAGCCAACACCTCTTTTGATGTGATCAATTCTTTGCACTTCTGGAAAGCTCGTTTACATTCGTCATTCCACTTCCATGGTACCCCTGTTTGCAGTAGGGTGTTCAGTGGGTGTAATACTGTAGACAAATTTGGTAAGAACATATGGTAGTAGTTCACCAGCCCGAGGAACGACCTCAGTTGTGACACATTTTCCGGTGCTGGAGCCTTGACTATTGCCTCAATCTTTTCAGGGGACTTATGTAACCCCTCTTCATCAATAACGTGGCCACAATACGAGATCTGTTTCTGGAAAAACTTGCATTTGTGGCGATTAGCTCGTAGCCCATATTCCTTCAAACTAGTGAGCACCTGCTCCAGGTTGGCGAGGTGATCACTGTCATTTTCGCCCCAGACCAGGATGTCGTCCAAATAACACTGGGTCTCTGGAATCCCTTGCAGGACTTGATCCATTGCCCTTTGCCAAATAGCCGGAGCTGATGCTACCCCGAACACCAGCCGGTTGTATTGGTAGAGACCTTTGTGAGTGTTGATCGTGAGGTTTTGTTTCGAGGCTTCTTCTACCTCCATTTGCAGGTACGCCTGGGCCAGATCAATCTTAGTGAAGCGTTTTCCTCCAGATAGCGAGGCGAAAATATCTTCAATCCGCGGAAGCGGATATTGTACCATGTGAAGGACTGGGTTCACTGTCACCTTAAAGTTCCCACAGATGCGAACCTTCTTTGGTTCCCCAGGCGTATTACTCAATGACCTCTTCATTACAGGAACGATGGGTGTAGCCCACTCGCTCCAGTCCACTTTGGACAGTACTCCTGAACGTTCCAAACCTTCCAGCTCTGCTTCGACGGCTGGGCGGATCGCATAAGGTACCGGCCTGGCCTTAAAAAACTTTGGGCTTGCATTTTCCTCTATTTTGAGCGTTGCTGTTATGCCTTTTAGTGTTCCGAGTCCCTGCTGGAACACTTCTTGTGCGTCAGTTAGCATTTTTGACAGTCATCCAGGTGTGATGCCGTCATCCTTTTTGGCCTCTACCGTCAGTGCCTGTATGGAATTCCAATCTAACTGTATCTTCCGGATCCATTCACGTTCTATTAGGGGTGGTCCTCCATCTGGCAATACATATAGGTCCATTTTTGGTGTTTCCTTGCCGTTGTATATCACGTTCACCCTTATTTTTCCTTTGGGGTAGACTTTTTGCCCTGTGTATGTCAAGACAATCTCTGTATCTCTCAAGGGTATATGTGAGAATAGCCGCTTGTAGTCCCTTTGGCTTATGACTGTTAGAGCTGATCCTGTGTCCAATTCCATTTTCACTTGGACTCCGTCTATCTTGAACGTGACCCAGATAGTTTGGTGATCCTCCATTTTGATTACATTATGTAGTTTCAGACAACCCAGCTCCTTGCTTCCGGAGTCTGTATCACTTTTCTGCTCGTCTGAACTACTCTCCGTCACCTTATGTACCTTTTTGTACTGCTCCTGTGGAGATTTCTTGCTGCTGGTTTTCTTTCCTGACCTGCAGACTCTTGCTATGTGTCCTGCTTTTCCACACTGTCTGCACACTTGGTCCTTGAACCAACAATCCTTCTGGTCGTGTGTTCTGCCGCAGCGATAACACTTCACTGCTCCATATGACATTTCATTGGTGCCATATTCTTGCGGTCTCCATTGTATCTCTGTAGCGCCCCGTGCGGCTGCTTCGTGTGATACTGTCATGCTGAAAGCCTTGTCCAGCGTAAGATCCTTTTCTGATAGAAGCCGTTTCTGGGTTCCTTCACTTTGAAGCCCACACACAAACTTGTCCCTTAACGCATCTGCTAGTCCCATTCCAAACTGGCAGTGTTTCGATAGCTTGCGCAGTTCCGTTAAATACTCAGCATTACTTTCGTCTTTATGCTGGTTCCTTTTGTGAAACTTAAATCTTTCTGCTATCAGCAGCGGTGTGGGGTTTAAGTGGTCCTGTAGGATTGCCACTATGCTTTCAAAATCCTTATCCACTGGCTTCTCTGGGGTTACTAGGTTTCGCAGTAAGCCATATATTTTTGCACCCATGGAATTCAACAATACCAGTGCTTTCCTGGCATCTGGCACTTCATTCGCCTTGCAGTACACTTCAATGCGTTCTACATATGTTGCCCAACCTTCGACTTCATTGTCGAACGCTGTGACACTGCCACTCTTCGGCATCCCTGGGTGTGGTTAGGCTGGCTAAAATGGCGCCTCCCGCGCTCTCCCTGCTTCTCCGCTGGCTCAAAATGGCATATCCCGCACTTCCCTTTCTTCCCGCGCTCGCCGTTCTTCTCCGCTGCGGCTTCAAAAATGGTGTCTCCCTTGCTCTCCCTTCTTCTCCGCTGCAGCTCAAATGGCGTCTCCCATGCTTCCTTTCTTCCCCCGCTGACGCTGCTCAGCCCTTGAGCACTGGCTGCGCTCTGCGCGTTTTCCTGCGTGCCTCTCTCGTTGACGCCGCTCGGTCCTGAACCCCGGCTGTGCTTTACCCTCTCTCTCTTTTTGTCTTCCGTCGACGCCGCTCGGTCTTCAACCCCGGCTGCACCCTGTGCGCTTTACCCATTCTCTTACCCCGTTGACGCTGCTCGGCCTTTTCTGTGCCGTCGGTCGGCTCCAGCCGCCGCTGTCCGGGAAGGGTCTGCGCCGTACCTGTTGCCAGCCTGTTGCGCTGGATTGTCGTGACTGAAGAACCAAGCCCAGCTCTCAACAGCCTCCCCTGCGATGCTCACTCCCTGCTGGATGACTGGGCGGTTGCTCGTGGTCGACGCCCGTGCTTCTGGCCTCGACTTTCTTCCACTGTCCTCCAGGAGTGAATCCCTGGGAGGAAATGCAGAGTTGCAGGTAGGTTCAAATCTGCCTCGTCGCCACTGTTAAATCCGTGAATCTTAAGGTATGGTGTTCTTCAATAAATAGACGGAGACTGCAGATGAACAATCAACAGGTGTTTACTGGATGAGGGTATTCTAAAAACTAACAGTACAGATTCCTACTCCAGGGTTTATATACAGGTGTGGTCACTGCCGATACTACGGTATACAGGAGCTGTAAAAGTAGTTCTCCTCTTAAAGGTACTTACACTACAGGAGGTAGGAGATCAGGTCATGGTAAGAAACTATGCCCGAGTAGGGGGTTTGGAACCATTGTACATGGGGCCCTACAGTATTGTAGATAAAGCCAGCCCCATGGTATACGCCGTGAACATTCCCCGGCGTACAAAATGGTTTCATATCAACCAGTGTAAGCTGTTTACACCTGAAAGGGGAAAACAGCCAGTTGGGAAAAGGTCTGAGGATAAAGATCCTCAGCCTGCAGCAGGAGCGAGTTCACAGACTGCACAGGCAGGCGCTGTGGCTTGCTTGAAGGGAGGGGCCATCCTGCCCATCGATTGGGACACTCCCCCACTCTTCTGGGATCCAGACGAGGGGTAGGGACCTGAGGGCAAAAACCCCGCCCCTAACCGAGGTGTAGAGAGGGAGGGACCTGAGGCTGAAAACCCTGCCCCAGAATGGGACCTGGGGGCAGAGACTCTCAGCTCGCAGCGGCAGGCTGCGAAAGGTTGCCTGCCCCCAGCTCAGGTTCAGGAGGGGTCAAGCCAGAGGGAGCAGCAGTTCAGGTTAGAGGCCCAGTGGCTAAGCTTGCCCCACCCATCAAGGCCCCCAGAAGGTCCCCACGGACGCCCCAGCCGAGAAAGCCATGGTCACCGGCCCTCCAGTTACCAAGGGCCGCCCCTCGAGCCAGGGAAAGGTCCAAGGACAGAGGTCCTGAGCCAGCAGCCACGTGCTGCGAGGGACCAACAGTGAAGGATGGTGCGGTCACGCCGGAGGTGGCGGTGAGCCGTAGTCCAAACAGGGATTAGCCTGGCCGCCCGGAGATGGGCTACGGTTGTATATAGTTTTAGTTTAAGTTAATGTTCAGTGTTAAGTTTAGTTATTTGGCTTAAGCTTGGGTGTTTTAGTTTAAGTTAAACAAGGTGATGGGTAATTTTAAGTAAGCAGTCTGCTAAGAGTATGTATATTTGGGGTCGAGGTCGCAGGACCTGACCGTGCTTCACCAAGCCAGAGAATCCCTTGGGGACCTGGCTGCATGTATTTGTACCTTTTTGCAGAAAGACGTTCAGGATGAAGGGGGTCGTGATCCTATTCGCCCTGATTGGGATGAGTGTGGGAAGACGAGGCGACGTCCAGGACTCCCACATCTATGGGTGCTCGGGAGACAAGGCGCACACAGCGATCGATGGAAGCGGTGAACGGGATGCGGAGGAGACCGCCGTCTACTTCCACGAGGGAAGGTGGCCAGGATGGCTGGGGTCCAATTCGTCTCAGTACTCCAGCCAAACCGGATTCACGTACGGGGAGACCTCCCTCCTGTGCCCCAGGGTACGGGTCGTTACCACGAGGGTCAGCTTCACCATTGCAAAGCGTATATGTTTGAGGTGTAAAGAACACCTTCCACTGGATAGATGGTGGTGGCTCAGGAAGCTGAGCAAAGACATGAGGAACCCCAAAGTCAAGTGGGAACAGTTGGGGACTCATGGGGACTCATGGAGGATTAAGTGTGTGTTGGGACAAGTGGTGGGAACTGGACCAAGAGATTTAAATCTGTATGTGGGCGTCAGAGGAGGTCTGCCCCGCAGGCATATCCATCTTTTTCCACCGGCAGTGGCAAGACGCCGGGGAGGGGATGAACTGGGATACCAGCCTGAAACCGTGCACAGTCCCATTTTCCCCTATCCCAGTCAACGCCACTGAGCTGGTAACCCACCCCCGTAAGCCCCCGCCCACAGCGCAGGTGGCGAGGTTACCCAGGGAAGGTTGCCCCACCACCACCAAGGGACCAGGGAATGGGTTGGTACTGGTCCCCACCGATCAGATGCTGTACCAGTGGGTACACTACACGGTAGCCTCCATGATTTTAAATCTCACCGAGGTACATTTGCCGGAGTGGTGTCCCAAAGAAACAGAGCAGCTATACCAGACCCTATTAACGGACATGTTCAAAAAGTTTAACGAGTTCGATTTTGCCCACGTGGACAAAACCGAACTCTACACCACACACCGAGAGTTTTTGGGTAATGCAGGGTGTAATGTATATACCTTTAAGGGGGGGAACTACTTTTTACAGCTCATGTATACTGTAGTACTGGCAGTGACCACACCTGTATATAGCACTGAGTAGTAATCTGTACAGTCAGTTCAACTGTGAGCCACGTTGAGTAAACACCTGTTGTACCGTTTCTGCTGCAGTCTGTATCTTATTATACCCAGACACAACATTGACGGCGAGGCAAGTTCGAACCTACCTGCAACTCTGCATCACCTCCTGGGGATTCGTTCCTGGAGATCAGTGGATTGGAGGTCAAGGCCAGAGACTCGGGCGTCGACCACGGGCAACCGCCCAGTCATCCAGCAGAGACTCGAGAATTGCGGGGGAGGCTGTCGAGAGCCAGGCTTCGCTTTCCAGTCGAGGTGGTCCAGCGAAACGGGCTGGCAACAGGTAGTGCGCAGACCTTTCCCGGACAGCGGCGGGCTAGAGCCCGACCGAGCGGCGCAGCAAAGGGCCGAGCAGCGTCGACGGGGGAGAAAGAGAGAGGGCAGAGCGCACAGGGCACAGCCGGTTTTCAGGGGCCGAGCAGCGTCGGAGAGAGGGAGAGAGAGACGCGCAGAAACCCACGAGGCGCCGCCATTGCCACGAGGACCGCCGAGTGTGGCGTTGGCAGCAGCGGGGGAGCAAGGAAAGCGCGGGAGATGCCATTTTAAGCCATTGGGAGACGCCATTTTAAACCACACCCAAAATGCCGAAGAGTGGCTGTATCACCGCATTTGACAATGAAGTCGAAGATTGGACTACATATGTTGAGCGAATAGAGGTGTACTGCAAGGCAAATGAGGTGTCAGATGACAAGAAAGCGTCGGTATTGTTAAATTTAATGGCTGCAAAGACGTATGGGTTATTATGAAATCTAGTAACCCCAACGAAGCCAATGGAAAAGAGTTTTGAAAACATAGTAACGATACTACAGGAACATTTAAACCCCACACCACTGCTGATAGCAGAAAGATTCAAGTTTCACAAACGGAACCAGCATAAGGATGAAAGTAATACTGATTATTTAACAGAACTGCCCAAACTATCGAAACACTACCAGTTTGGAGCGGGACTGGCAGATACCTTAAGGGACAAGTTTGTGTGTGGGCTTCAAAGTGAAGGAACCCAGAAACGGCTTTTATCTGAAAAGGACCTTACGCTGGAAAAGGCTTTCAGCATTGCGGTATCATATGGAGCAGCAGCACGGGGCGCTGCAGAGATACAACAGAGACCGCAAGAATATGGCACAAACGAAATGTCATATGGAACAGAGAAGTGCTATCGCTGCGGCAGAACAACACCCGACCAGAATGATTGCTGGTTCAAAGACAAAGTGTGCAGACAGTGTGGAAAAGTAGGACACATAGCACGAGTCTGCAGGTCGGGAAAGAAAACCAGCAATAAGAAACCTACCAAAGGAAAGTACAAGAAGGTACGTAAGATGACGGAGAATAGTTCGGACGAACAAAAGAGTGATAATGACTCCGAAAGCAGGGAACTTAGTTGTCTGAAACTACATAATGTGATCACAATGGAGGATCACTGAAGCATTTGGGTCACTCTCAAGATAGCAGGAGTCCAGGTAAAGATGGAATTGGACACAGGATCAGCCCTAACAGTCATAAACCGACGGGACTACGAGCGGCTATTCTCACACATACCCTTGAGAGACACAAAAATTATTTTGAAGACGTACATGGGGCAAAAAGTCTACCCCAAAGGAAAAATAAGGGTGACCGTTATATATAACGGTAAGGAAACACCAAAACTAGACCTGTATGTATTGCAAGATGGAGGACCACCATTACTGGGACGTGAATGGATCCGGAAAATACAACTGGATTGGCATTCCATACAGGCACTGACTGTGGCTGACAAAAAGGATTACCATGTCACACCTGGGCGACTGTCAAAGATCCTAACTGATGCGAAAGAAGTGTTCCAGCAAGGACTCGGAACACTAAAAGGCATGACAGCGACGATTAAAATTGAAGAAAACGCAAGCCCAAAATTTTTAAGGCCAGACCGGTACCTTATGCGATCCGCCCAGCCGTCGAAGCAGAGCTGGAGAGTCTGGAACGTTCAGTTGTACTGTCCAAGGTAGACTGGAGCGAGTGGGCTACACCCATCGTCCCTGTGATGAAAAAGTCGTTGAGTAGCACACCTGGGGAACCAAAGAAGGTTCGCATCTGTGGGGGCTTTAAGGTAACAGTGAACCCGGTCCTTCACACCGTACAATATCCACCTCCACGGATTGAAGATATTTTCGCCTTGCTATCTGGAGGGAAATGCTTCACTAAGATTGATCTAGCCCAGGCGTATCTGCAAATGGAGGTAGAAGAAGCATCAAAAAAATACCTCACAATCAACACCCATAAAGGTCTCTACCAATACAACCGGCTGGTATTCGGGGTAGCATCAGCTCCGGCTATTTGGCAGAGGGCAATGGAACAAGTCCTGCAAGGGATCCCAGGGACCCAGTGTTATTTGGACGACATCCTGGTCACGGGTGAAAATGACAGTGATCACCTTGCCAACCTGGAGCAGGTGCTCACTAGATTGTAGGAATATGGGCTCCGAGCTAACCGCCCCAAATGAGAGTTTTTTAGAAAACAGATCTCTTATTTGTTGTGTATGTGCCTTTAAGAGAAGAACTGATTTTATACTGCAGTACCGGCAGTGACCACATGTGGTAAACCACTGTTTGTATTCCACTGTGTACATGCCTGGACATGCCTCGGCTGACTCCTCCCACAAGTCCTAGTATAAAGGTGACTGCTCCCCAGCCCTTTGTATTTCTGGACCGGTCGACCACCGAGGCAGACCTTCATTCTTTTGTTAATAAAAGCCTTTAGTTACTCTCTTAGCTCTCAGTCTTTTATGAGTAATTGATAGCGCATCAATTTTATTAACAAAATTTTTATAATGGAGAAGATCCTCACACCAGCATGCCTGGACTTAGATCATCGGGAGGCGGACTCATCCACCAAGTTTACTCACTGGCTTAAGTGTTTCGAAAAATTCCTGACCGCCTCCGCAGCAATCAAATCGGACGAGGACAAACTGGATGTCCTGACCTCCAAAGTGAACCACCGAGTGTACTCGGTCATCCAAGACGCGACCTCATACGCGGACGCTATCAAGCTCCTCAAGGACCAGTACACGCGCCCAGTGAACGAAGTGTACGCCAGGCACCTTCTGGGGAGTCGTAAACAACAACCTGGGGAATCGACCGTGGAATACCTTCAGGCACTGTCTGTGCTTGGCCGGGCCTGTGGTTGTAAGGATATAAAGGCTGCCGTGTACACAGAGGAACTTATCCGGGACGCTTTTGTAGCGGGCCACAGATCCAATTACACCCGACAGCGACTGTTGGAGCAGAGTGACCTCGACCTCAACAAGGCCTCTGAACTCGCACTATCATTGGATGCAGCCTACCGGGGCATGGATGCCTACTCTTCTGCACCGTGGACGCCGCGGGGAATGACAGCCTGGGACACGGTAGGACCGCCTCATAGCGCCGTGCCACCCCAGCCACACCCCAACAACGGCCCAACTACCGCAGCAGTGTCCCAAGGCCAGACAGCAGTGCCCCAAGGCCAGAAATGCTACTTCTGTGGCCAGGCAAAACACCCCAGAGCGCGCTGCCCGGCGAAAAACGCGATCTGCTCGGGCTGCGGGAAGAAGGGACACTACGCTAACGTCTGCAGGGCCAAAGCCACCCCGAACCCCAGCAGCGCCGCGTGTGGGCCATGCGGGCCGCCATCTTGGGCCTCCCCGGCCATGTGCGAACCACCGGTACAGCATCCATTTTGGATGCCTCCAGCCACATGGGGATCATGGACGCCGCCATCTTGGACGACAGCCGGAACGCAGCAGGCCCCCAACACCGCCTCATCTGGTACCCGCAGCAATGCACCGACCCCTACGCTGGCATCCGTTACACTGGACCAAGCGAGACCGCACCAGCTGGCCAGTTCCACAATGGACATTAAGGTAAATGGCCACGATACAATCTGCCTTTTTGACTCTGGGAGCACGGAGAGCTTCATCCACCCCGACACGGTGCGGCGTTGCTCTCTCCCAGTCCTGCCTGCGCACCAGCGGATTTCTATGGCCTCCGAGTCCCAGTCGGCGGACATCGGCGGCTACTGCGTAGTGACACTCGTAGTAGACGGGACCGTGTACGATCATTTTAAACTTCTGGTCCTGCCCGACCTCTGCGCTGCCGTCCTGCTGGGGTTAGATTTTCAGTGCCACCTTAAAAGTGTTACGATGGCGTACGGTGGACCCCTACCCCCACTCACAGTCCGCAGCCAGCAGCTCCCAAATTGCCCGCCGCGCACCAGGTGCAACCTCTCCACACTCAGAGTCACCCCCCCCCCCACTGTTTGCTAACCTCACCCCCGACTGTAAGCCCATCGCCACAAAGAGCAGGCGATACAGTGCCGGGGACAGGGTTTTCATTAAAACCGAAGTGGAGCGGCTCCTGAAGGAAGGGATTATTGAGGGCAGCACCAGCCCCTGGCGAGCCCAGGTTGTGGTCATTAAGACCGGCGAGAAGCAGCGCCTGGTCATCGACTACAGCCAGACAATAAATCGCTACACCCTGCTGGACGCCTACCCACTCCCCCGCATAGCTGATATGGTCAACCAGATCGCGCGGTACCGCGTCTTCTCGACCATTGACCTGAAATCAGCGTACCACCAGCTCCCTATCCGCCCTGAGGACCGCCAGTATACTGCCTTTGAGGCAAACGGCCGCCTCTACCACTTCCTTAGGGTTCCCTTTGGCGTCACCAACGGGGTCTCCGTCTTCCAAAGGGAGATGGACCGGATGGTAGATGCAAATGCGTTGCAGGCCACTTTCCCATATCTGGACAATGTGACCATCTGCGGCCGTGACTTGCAGGACCATGACGCAAACCTCCAAAAATTCCTCCGCACCGCCCAACTCCTGAACCTGACATATAACAAGGAGAAGTGCATATTCCGCACAAACCGCCTCGCCATCCTTGGCTGTGTTGTGGAACACGGAGTCATCGGCCCCGACCCCGACCGGATGCGTCCCCTTATGGAACTCCCACTGCCCCACTGCCTCAAGGCCCTGAAGAGGTGCCTAGGGTTTTTCTCCTATTATGCCCAGTGGGTCCCCTACTATGCGGACAAGGCCCATCCGCTGATCAAGTCCACCTCTTTTCCCTTGACGGCAGAGGCCCGCTTAGCCTTCCACCGTATCAAGGAAGACATTGCCAAAGCCACCATGCACGCAGTGGACGAATCCATCCCCTTCCAGGTGGAAAGCGACGCGTCCGACTTTGCCCTGGCCACTACCCTCAATCAGGCGGGGAGACCCGTGGCCTTCTTTTCACGAACCCTCCAAGGCCCGGAGACCAGACACTCCGCTGTTGAGAAGGAGGCCCAGGCGATTGTGGAGGCTGTGCGTCATTGGAGGCACTACCTGGCCGGAAAACGATTTACCCTGCTCACTGACCAACGTTCAGTTGCTTTTATGTTTAACAACAAGCAGAGGGGCAAAATCAAAAATGACAAGATCTTGAGGTGGAGAATCGAACTTTCCACCTACAATTACGAGATCTTGTACCGGACGGGAAGCTCAATGAACCCCCGGATGCGCTATCGCGTGGCACCTGCGCCAGCGCGCAGATCGATAGACTGCGGGCCCTCCACAATGACCTCTGCCACCCGGGGGTCACCAGGTTCTTCCACTTCATCAAGGCCCGCAACCTGCCTTACTCTATTGAGGAGGTCAGGACCATGACCAGGAACTGCCAAGTCTGCGCTGAGTGCAAACCGCACTTTTATAGACCAGACAGGGCCCACCTGATAAAAGCCACTCGCCCCTTCGAGCGCCTGAGCGTTGATTTTAAAGGGCCTCTCCCCTCCTCCGACTGCAATGTGTACTTCCTCAATATTATTGATGAGTACTCCCATTTCCCGTTCGCCATCCCCTGCCCGGACATGACCAGTGCCACAGTCATTAAATGTCTGAACGACCTCTTCACCCTGTTCGGTTTCCCCAGCTATATCCATAGCGACCGGGGCTCATCGTTTATGAGCGACGAACTCCGTCAGTACCTGCTAACTAGGGGTATTGCCACAAGCAGGACCACCAGTTACAACCCCCGGGGGAACGGACAGGTGGAAAGAGAAAATGCGACAGTTTGGAAGGCCGCCCTGCTAGCCTTAAAGTCTAGGGGCCTTCCAACCTCCCGCTGGCAGGATGTGCTCCCCGATGTGCTCCACTCTATTCAGTCACTGCTCTGCACTGCCACTAACGCCACCCCTCATGAGAAAATGTTTGTCTTCCCAAGGAAGTCCACATCGGGGACATCGCTACCGCCATGGCTGACGTCCCCAGGGCCGGTCCTACTGAGAAGGCACGTGAGGACCCATAAAACGGACCCCCTGGTCGAGAGGGTCGACCTCCTCCACGCCAACCCCCAGTATGCTTACATTGCATACCCGGACGGGCGGGAGGACACAGTCTCCATAAGAGACCTTGCACCCTCGGGGGCCGCAGTAACCCACTACTCACTACCACCCCCCCCCCACAATCCGATATCCAGCCCCAGCAGACGGCAGGCCTGGGCCCCGCGACCCGCTCGACATCTACGAGGACGACACGCCTGTGCCACAGCCCACGCTGGACTCGACGCCGGAAGCTCCACCACCCCTGCCGTCGCCACGCCGATCACAGCGGCAGACAAGACCTCCGGAGAGACTCCAATACACTAACTTTTAATACACTTCACCCCGCCGGACTCAATTTTAAACAAGGGGTGAATGTGTTAAACCACTGTTTGTATTCCACTGTGTACATGCCTGGACATGCCTCGGCTGACTCCTCCCACAAGTCCTAGTATAAAGGTGACTGCTCCCCAGCCCTTTGTATTTCTGGACCGGTCGACCACTCGAGGCAGACCTTCATTCTTTAGTTAATAAAAGCCTTTAGTTACTCTCTTAACTCTCAGTCTTTTATGAGTAATTGATAGCGCATCACCACACCTGTATATAAAGCCATAGCAGGCTTCTGTACTTCAGTCTTAAGTACCCTCTGTTCAGTAAATACCTGTTATTATTGTTCATCTGCAGTCCGTGTATTATTGATACTCGGACACTAAACTGGCGACGAACAGGTTCGAACTCACTTGCAGTACTGCATCACCTCACGGGGATCTTTCCCTGAGAAGAAGCTTCTTGGAGGTCAAAGTCAGAGCAATGGGCGTCGACCGCGGGCAACCGCCCAAGGATCCATCGGAGTTCAGAGAATTGCAGGGGAGGCTGTGGAGAGCTGGGCTTGGCTCCCCAGTCAAGCTGTTCCAGCAAATCAGGCTGGTAGCAGGTAGTGTGCTGACCTTTCCGGACTGCGGCAGGCTCGAGCTTGATCGAACGGCTCTGCAAAGGGGCCGTGCAGCGTCATCGGGAGGAAAAGAGAGAGAGAGAGGGTGGAGTGCACAGGGCGCGGTCGGTGCTTAAGAACTGGGCAGCGTAGAGAAAATAAAACGAGGGGAAGGATAAGTGAGACGCGCCGAAGCCGTGGGTCGCTGCCATTACCCTGTAGAACGCTAGGAGCAGCGTGGCAGCAAGGGGAAGAAGGAAAAGCGCGGGAGGCGCCATTTTATTCCATTGGGGAAGAAGGAAAAGCGCAGGAGGCGCCATTTTAATCCATTGGGGAAGAAGAAAAAGCGTGGGAGGTGCCATTTTAAATCACCAAAGATGCCGAAGAGTGGCAGTAGCACTGCTTTCAACAACGAAGTAGAAGACTGGACCACGTATGTGGAAAGAATTGAAGTGTACTGCAAGGCAAATGAGGTGGCCGATGGAAAGAAGGCGTCGGTATTATTAAATTTGATGGGCGCGAGAACGTACGGCCTATTGCGGAATTTAATTACCCCAGCTAAACCAATGGAGAAAAGTTTTGAAGAGATTGTTAATATCTTATAGGAACACCTAAACCCTACACCGCTGCTGATAGCAGAAAGATTCAAGTTCCATAAAAGAAACCAGCACAAAGATGAGAGCAATGCTGACTATCTTACGGAACTACGCAAGTTATCGAAGCACTGCCAGTTCGGAGCAGGACTGGCAGACACCTTACGGGATAAGTTTGTCTGTGGGCTCCAGAGTGAAGGAACCCAGAAACGACTACTTTCGGAAAAGGACCTGATGCTAGAACAGGCTTTCAGCGTGGCAGTATCCTACGAAGCAGCAGCACGGGGAGCTGCGGAAATACAACAGAAACCACAAGAATACAGCGCTAACGAAATGGCGCATGGAGCAGAAAAGTGCTATCGCTGCGGCAGAACAACCCATGATCAAAAGGACTGCTGTTTTAAGGACAAAGTATGCAGGCAATGTGGGAAAATGGGACATACAGCAAGAGTCTGCAGGTTGGGAAAGAATAACAACACTACAAGAACTACTAAGGAAAAGTACAAAAAAGTAAAGAAATTGACAGACAGTAGTTCGGAAGATCAGGAGAGTGATAATGACTCCAGGAGCAGGAGACTAAGTTGTCTAAAGTTACACAAAGTGATCGCAAAGGAGGATCACTGAACCATTTGGGTCACCCTCATGATAGCAGGGTCCCCAGTAAAGATGGAATTGGACACAGGATCAGCCCTAACTGTCATGAATCGACGAGACTATGAGCGGCTATTCTCACACATACCCTTGAAGGACACATCCATTGTATTGAAGACATACACGGGGCAAAAAGTCTACCCCAGAGGAAAAATAAGGGTGCCAGTTAAATACAACGGCAAGGAAACACAGAAACTGTATCTATATATACTACAAGATGGAGGACCACCATTATTGGGACGTGAATGGATCCGAAAAATACAATTGGATTGGCATTCCATTCAGGCGCTAACTGTGACTGACAAAAAGGATGATGACGTCACACCTGGACGACTGTCAAAAATTCTAACTGACGCGAAAGAGGTGTTCCAACAAGGACTTGGGACTTTAAAAGGAGTAACGGCAATGATAAAAATCGAAGATAACGCAAACCCAAATTTTTTTAAGGCCAGACCGGTACCGTACGCGATCCGCCCAGCCGTTGAAGCAGAGCTGGAGAGTCTGGAGCGTTCGGGTGTGCTGTCCAAGGTGGACTGGAGCGAGTGGGCCACACCCATCGTTCCTGTAATGAAGAAATCATTGAGCAGCATGTCTGGGGAGCCGAAGAAGGTTCGCATCTGTGGGGACTTCAAGGTAACTGTGAACCCAGTCCTGCACACATTACAATATCCACTTCCATGGAAAGAAGATATTTTCGCCTCACTATCTGGAGGGAAACACTTTACGAAGATTGATCTGGCCCAAGCATATCTACAAATGGAGGTGGAAGAAGCATCTAGGAAATAACTCACGATAAACACTCACAAAGGCCTTTACCAGTACAATCGACTGGTATTCGGGATAGCATCAGCCCCGGCTATTTGGCAGAGGGCGATGGAACAAGTCCTGCAAGGGATTCCGGGGACCCAGTGTTATTTGGACGACATCCTGGTTTCGAGCAAAAATGACAGTGAACACCTTGCCAACCTGGAGCAGGTGCTCACTTGATTACAGGAATATGGGCTACGAGCCAACCGCCCCAAATGCGAGTTCTTCAGGAGACAAATCTTGTATTGTGGCCACATGATTGATGAGGAAGGGTTGCATAAGTCGCCGGACAAGATTGAGGCTGTAGTCAAGGCTCCAGCACCGGAAAATGTGTCTCAACTGAGGTAGTTTCTCGGGTTGGTGAACTACTACCATAAGTTCTTGCCGAATTTATCTGCAATTCTGCACCCACTGAACGCCCTGCTGCAAACTGGAGTAACATGGAAATGGAGTGATGAGTGTAAGCGTGCCTTTCAGAAATGTAAATGCCTAATCACTTCAAAAGAAGTATTGGCCCTCCACAATCCAACACTACCGATTCGGTTGGCATGTGATGCGTCTCCCTATGGCATCGGAGCGATGCTGTCACACAAATTCCTTGACAGTTCAGAGAGGCCAATAGACTTTGCGTCGCGCTCGTTAACCTCAGCCGAGCGTAACTACGCCCAGTTTGACAGGGAGGCCCTCAGCCTGGTGTGGGGGGAGAAGAAGTTCAATCACTATCTGCACGGGCAGAAATTCACCCTACTGACTGATCATCAGCCACTGGTCTCCATTTGTAACCCAAAGAAGGGCGTTCCGGTGATGACGGCGCAACGGCTGCAAAGATGGTCACTTTTTCTAGGGGCACATCAGTACGACATAGAGTACAAGGGTACGAAACAGCATGGAAACGCTGATGGGCTGTTTCGCCTACCATTGCGTACAGTAGAGGAAGCACCTGCAGTGGACCCTGTTGAGATATTCCATGCGACCATAGTCGAATGTCTACCTGTTACAAACTCAAGTATAGAGAAGGAAACCCGAAATGACCCGACACTCTCTCGGGTCTATGATTTGACGGTGAAGGGATGGCCAGCACATGGCGACTCACTGTTGCCAGCATTCTCACCAAGGAGAGAACAGCTGTCAGTGTGCCGGGGGACCTTGATGTGTAGATCCCGAGTGGTAATTCCACCCAAGTTGAGAGATAGAGTGCTCAATGAGCTTCATGAGGGTCATCTGGGAGGGGTAAAAATGAAGAGCCTAGCCAGGGCGTTTGTGTGGTGGCCGGGAATCGATAAAGAAATTGAGGATATGACCAAGAGATGCACAGGATGCCAGAAGGTCCAAAACACTCCACCACAGGCCCCGCTACATCCATGGGAGTGGCCCTCATCTCCATGGCAATGGGTACACACAGATTTTGATGGTCCATTTATGGACTCAATGTTTCTAATCACCATGGACGCCCATTCGAAATGGCCAGAGGTCATCAAATGTCCTCCACCACCACGGAGAACACTATTGCAGTCCTACGGACCATCTTCGCCAGGAATGGCTTGCCAGAACAAATTTGCTCTGACACTGGGCACAGTTTGTGTCCGAGGATTTCCGGAGGTTTCTGAGGAATAATGGGGTGAAACATTACACATCTGTGTAAGAATTCGCAATAATTTACAGTTCTGAAGATCAATTTTTTTGATTAAAGAATCCCTGGGCGTTGAACTTTTAAATTTCCAGGGATAGAAATGGCTGTCACACCACATGGCCGAAGACAAAGGACTTGGAAAGCAGCTTTCTGTGTCTGGAAGTAAGGTTCAATGGAGCTGCCAATGAAAGGGGAGCCCCCACCCCCCCTGCAGCAGGACAATCGATGTCTGTACCACAGGACAATGCTTTGTTTACAAAGCAATTGAATGCTATTATCATTTGTTTGTATATCGAGTGGATACATCTAAACTGCAGAAGAGACTTTTGTATCTTGAATGGGATCCGTTTAAGAATTGAATGGGTCTAAATCACTTAGCATTCTGGACAATAGAACAGTTGTATTTCCCTTTTGTTTCAGCCCAGGGAGTTCCGGAAGACACATTAACCCAGTCTAACCACTCTGAGCTAGCCAATCACAGCTTTCTCTTGTGTATTGGACCCTTTGGACGGGGAATTTTGCACACAGCCCTTGCAGGGCAGAACGGCAGGACCTCACCAGGTATAAAGATAGCTGCTGAGAAGCTATCTCTCTCTGTACTTCGCTGGACCACAGGTGAGCAGGGTGTTCTGACTCCTCGGCAAGGCAACCTAGCAGGAGTTAGGGGGTGGTGATTTAAGGGTAATTGCTAAGATTGTTTAAGTAACATTGTAGCCATTTCATCCCTTATTTTCACCATTTGCAACCCCCTGTTATACACTTTTACTGCATTTACTGTGTTCATGTGGTATAGTTTATCATTTGATTGTAGTTTATTTAGGTAATAAAACTTGATTTTTCTCTCATCCAAACCACTTGTTCCGTTTTAATATCATTAATTATAAGTTCCTCCACTGAGAACTGAAGGAGGGGTAGCGATTTGAAACCGCTGTTTGTAAATTGGTTTAGAGTGCAGCAGCAAAAGCCTGCTGACCAGGTGAATTACCGTAAACCAGGTAAAAGGTTGGAATTAGTCAGAGCTCAGGGGCAAAGGCTGCTGGCCAGGTAGATTACCAGAAACCAGCAAAAGGAAGCCACCCCTTACATCTGCCCCATATCATCCAGCCACAAATGGATTGGCTGAGAGGTTTGTTCAGACCTTTAAAAAGGCAATAAATGCGATGTATAACAACGACATACCACTACAACACAAGGTGGATAATTTCTTGTTTGCTTACTGGAATGCAACACATGCAGTCAGCAACTAAGCTACAGCCATAATGTTCTTCAACCGAAGGCTAAGATGTCACCTGGATTTGCTCAAACCAAACATAAGACGAGATGTTGAGGATAAGCAATTCCAGCACATCAATGAGAAGCCAACCAAGAGCTTCAAGATAGGGCAACCAGTCTTGGCCCGCGACTACCGAACAGAAAAATGGCAGCCTGGAACGATATGCACACAGCAGGGACCACTAATGTACACAGTGGACGTTGGAGAGAGCATCGTGAGACGCCATGCTGACCAGATTCTAGAGTCACAGGAACAAGCCAAAACCATACCACGAGCATGCGCACCTGGTAATAAACCCGAAGTACAGATTGCGTCTACCTCAGAAGCAGTGGTATTGGAAGCTGACGAACTAACCAATGACAATGAGCCAGAATCGACTCCGCCGCAAGACCAGGATACTTGAGAAAGGCACTATCCAGTCAGGATCAGGAAACCTCCTCAAAGACTGAACTTATAAATGATTATTTCAGTTGATGTATATAGTACAGAGAAAATTGTAATTGTATTTAGTTATTATTTAGTTGTTAAATGAATGTTATGTACTGTTTATCTAAAAGGGGAGGAATTGTTGTGTATGTACCTTTAGGAGAAGAACTGATTTTTATACTGCAGTACCGGCAGTGACCACCCCTGTATATAAAGCCATAGCAGGCTTTTGTACTTCAGTCTTAAGTTACCCTCTGTTCAGTATCTCATTCACAGCATTGCTGGCTGTGCAGCAGCAAGCAGAAGGAGAAGGAGCAGCCAGACGTGGAGAGTGGACTAAAGTGGTGGTCCCCTGACCAGGAAGAGGAGGAGAACGCTGGACCACCACCACCGCCAACTCCACCATCATCATAACATCAACCGAGGTGCCTGGAGAGAGAGGACAGAGGAGGAGAAGGAGAAAGGAGGCCAGCAGCAACACCAACCAGGGGAGAGGCCTTTCCCATTACTGCCTCCCCAAATTGGCCTCCATTCCAGGAGAGAGGGGAGAGAAACAACCAACAACCACCAACTGTTTGGAAGGAGGGAAGAACAACAACATCTTTCAGGTGGGTGTTATTTGGTGCACTCTCCCAAAGACTTTGGCCTAGAAATTCATTATAGCCACTTTTGGGGCAGTAAAGTCGGGCGGCCGCTAAAGTTTGCGCCCGGCGCAAAGTCGAGGCCACTTCGCCGATATTCAGTAGCTTCGCCCTAAGAGGTTGCTGCTGCGCTAAATCAGGCGATGCACGACTATCATTAGGTGCTAAGCTGGCAGCCCGGGGCGCTAACACTGGAAGTTGGGCGCAGGGCAGGTGCGGCGAGCTGCTGATTGCCGGCAGACACTCTGGCTCCGGTGAGCTCTTAAAGGGGGAGGGTGGATTTGTTTTTTTGACAGGCCGAGACTAGTGTATTTGTGTTTTTGGGGAGGGCTTCTCTCCATCACTTTGTTGTTGTTCCTCCTCCTCCTCCTCCTCCTCCTCCTCCTCCTCCCAAAGAAGGAGTGTAGCAAAATGGCTGCCTTTTCTACTGCAGGAGTGCCCTTTAATTTGCGCTCCCCGCGGCCCGCCTCGGCTGTGTACCGTTCCACTTCACAGTCGTTCGGGCTGCCAGGCGCACAATGGGGCGGCGCGAGTGAAGTTCCGGTTCCGGGCGCACAAAGGGCGTTGCACGACGAAATGACGTCATGATCTGCGCGCGCAGATGAGCGCGCGCAATGACTTTGCGCCGGCGCTAAATGTCTACTGAAGTTGGGGCGAGGCGCAGATCGCGCTGCGCCCGGGCGCTAAGCGCCTAGCGCTCGAGATCTACTCCTCCTAAGGCGCTAACGGCTGGCGCAGCCAACTGAATTTCTAGGCCTTTGTATTTTAGGTGGGGGGAGAAAAGAAGAAAAAAGGGCCGGATCATCAAGGGGTGTGTATGTGTGTGTGTGGCTCTTGTAAAACACTAGGCCACACACACCACTAATTAAGCACCCCTTCCTATTGCCTGACCTGGGATAGCTGGAGCTGCCTAGGTGAATATTCCAATTGTACATCGTTAAGACCTGGTGTGGGACTGAGCCTGGGGCATCTCCAGCTTTCCCAGGTGAAGACATCTTCTCCCCCTGCTACAAGACCACCTTCAAAGACTTTAATTTTTCATCAGAGGGTGCACCCCTGCCGACACCCACCCACCATCCTGAGTGGTGACCCTGCCTTTGCGGCTTCCCTCCTTCCCACCCCCCCTCCCTCTCTCTCTTTGTCTTTCTCTGCCTCTCTCTCTGAGGCGCCTCATTTCATCTTTATTTATTAATTGCCTATTGAGCAGAGGGGAGAAGGCCCCTCTCCCAATTTCAATCAATAAGGGGGAGAGGTGTGCCTTCAATTTAAACAGCTCCCTCTGCTCAATTGAGGACCAAAAAATACCTGAGGCCACAATTAACACCTTCAGGCCTGTGACTTGGGGTGAGTGTAGCCCTTTTTAGAAAACACCCCAGAATGGCGACTGCATCTTCGCCGGTGGTGGGGCCAGCCAGGACTTATGCGGGACCCAGCGGATGGGGTGTTTTGAATTTAAACCTCTACCAGGTCGAGATGTCCGGGTCACATTGGGCGAGCTCATTTTCCTCGAGCTCGCCCGACGCAGACCCCAGGCCGCCCGACCCGGCGAGGCGTAAGGTTGGTGGCGGGGAGGAGGATGGCCCCCTGGCTGCGTCTCTGGTGCCGGACGTACTGGAGGAGCTGGGAATTGTTCTCTCCCCGGTTTCTCCGGTTGTTCCAGCGTCTGGGGCGGAGGGGAGCTCTGAACCGCTGCCGTCTTCTGGCCCAGTGCCCCTAGAGGAGCCCAGGGAGGAATCCTCTGCCACCAATCCTGGGGGTGGGATCCGGGCGGAGGCGGGGCTGGCTGGTACGGCCGAGCCGTTAGCTGCGCACTGCGTGACGGACGGGTCGGCAACTGGTGATGACCCCCTGGAGGAGGATGGGGACTCGGTGATGGGCACGGAGGATGATTCGGACACCAGCGCTGACGAGGCGATGGATGATCTTGTGCCCCTTGCCGAGTCTCCCCTCATTCCCGTAAGGGAGCTCCGGGATTTTATGGCCACGTGCCTGGGTCGGCGCAATAAGGTCTGGCTGGCCCTCGACAGGTGGTCGGAGCTGGCGCTGCTCATCGTGTCTGTCCGCGCCGCAGTTAAGATCATGGGCACAGACGAGGGTGTGAACCCGCTCGAGCTGCCTCGGCTCAGAACGTTCCTCACTGGGCTGCTGAGGAAGTGGCGGCTGACCAGCGGCTGCGCTTCCTCCCCCCGTTAGGTGTAGGTCGAGGTTGCACTATGCTTCTGACATGAAGATAACCATAGCCAGCCTCAACATCAATGGCAGCAGGGAGGCGCGCCGCAGATTCAATAACTTCTCGGTCCTTCGGGACGGGAAGTATGCGGTGTGCTTCCCGCAAGAAACCCACACCGTTCCGGGAGATGAAGCCACGTGGCTCCTGGAGTGGCAAGGAGGGGTCAGCATGAGTCACCTCTCCAACAATTCCAGCGGGGTGGCTAACTTGCTGGCCCCGCATTTTCAGCCGGAGATCTTGGGGGTCAAGGAGCACGTGCCGGGCCGCTTGCTCCAGTTCACTGTTTGCCTGGGGGGCGTGCTGCTCCATCTAGCGAACGTGTACGCCCCTCAGACCGGTGCGCAGCAAATGCGCTTCTTCGAAGAAGTGTCCGCTCTTTTGGGCTCCGTCAACGTGATAGAGTGAGCCATCCTCAGGGGGGATTTTAACTGCACCCTCGAGGCGATGGACCGTTCGGGTCCCCCGCGAAGCCCGGCGGTGATGGAGAAGTTGAGGGACCTGGTTGGGTCCTTCGACTTGGTGGACGTCTGGCGAAATCTCCACCCCGACTCCAGCGCCTTCACTAGCGTGAGGTCTGGGGGAGGAAGGTCCAGAATCGACCGCCTCTACATTTCCCGGGCGTACGTCTCCTGCGTTCCGACGGCTTCCATGCGGCCGGTGCCGTGCACGGACCACCACCTGGTGTGGGCGGAGCTCACTCCGCTGCGCACACGGGGGGGTCCGCGTACTGGCATTTTAACAACCTGCTGCTGGAGGACGCGCGGTTCCGGGATTCGTTTCATCGGTTCTGAGCTGACTGGAGAAGGAAGCGGGGGGGCTTCCCCTTCTTGAGGCTATGGTGTGACATGGGCAAGGCTGACATCCGTCTCTTCTGTCAGGAGTACGCGAAGGGGTCGACCAAGAGGCGGGAGGCCCGGGTCGGGCGGTTGGAGAAGGAGGTGCTCGACCTGGAATCCCGTCTCGGTCAGGTCGTCGAGGACCCGGCCCTGCGGAAGGTGTACGAAGAGAAGAAGGGCGCGCTGAAGGACCTGCAGCTCGTCGGGTCCCGAGGCGCGTACGTGAGGTCGCGGATCCAGCTCCTGCGGGACCTGGACCGCGGCTCCCCCTTCTTCTACTCGCTGGAAAAAAGACAGGGGGTCCATAAGCAGCTCTTGGGGCTGCTGGCCGACGACGGATCACTTGTCTCGGATCCGGAGGGAATCAGCGCGGAGACCCACGCCTATTACGGGGCTCTGTTCTCTCCGGACCTGTCCAGCGAGGATGCGCGCAGAGTTTTGTGGGAGGACCTGCCGAAGGTCAGCCTGGAGGGCGCCGAAAAATTGGACGCTCCGCTAAGCCTGGCGGAGCTGACCGGCGCCCTCCGCCAGCTCTCTGGGGGAATGTCCCTGGGGCTGGACGGGCTGACCGTGGAGTTCCACAGGGTGTTCTGGGACGTCTTGGGGGGCGACTACGCGCGGGTCCTGGGGGAAAGTTTGGCAACCGGGGAGATGCCCCTCTCTTGGCGCAGGGCAGTCATTGTCCTGCTGCCTAAGAAGGGCGACCTCCGCCTCCTGAAGAACTGGCGCCCGGTCTCCCTCCTCAGCACGGACTATAAAATCTTTACCAAGGCCATGTCTGCTCGCCTTGGCACCGTGCTGGCCCACATGATCCACCCCGACCAGTCCTACACGGTCCCGGGCCGGACCATCCACGATAACATCCATCTGGTCCGGGACCTGGTCCACCACTCCCAGAGGGCTGGTCTGTCAGTCACCTTCCTGTCCCTGGATCAGGAGAAGGTGTTCAACAGGGTGGATCACGAGTATCTCTTCGGGACTCTGCGCGCATTCGGGTTCGGGACGCATTTCGTCGCCCGGATCCAACTTCTGTACGCCACCGCAGAGTGTCTGATTAAAGTTAACAGGTCCTTGATGGCGCCCCTTCGCTTCGGGAGGGGGTTGCATCAGGGATGCCCCATGTCCGGTTAGTTATATGCCATTTGCGTGGAGCCTTTCCTGCGCCTCTTGCGGAAGAGGTTGACGGGACTGGCTCTGCAAGGGCCGGGCGTGGAGGTGGTCCTCTCGGCTTACGCCGATGATGTGCTCCTCACGGCCACGGATCCCGCTGACTTGCGGAGGATGCGGGAATGCCAGCAGATTTACTCGGACACATCCTCCGCCAAGATCAACTGGGAGAAATGTTCCGGACTCCTGGTGCGACTTTCCGTCTTCAGACGCTGCAGAGATACCTGTACGTTGAGAATCCTCCGAGATGGTGTGCGCTGGCGACGTTTTTCTTCCGCCAGTTGCACGGCCTCAATTACGACACGCAGCTCCTGTTCGCAAAAGTGGGCGGCAGGCGTGCCGGCCTGTGGGAGCTGCCTGTCTTCTACCAGGAACTGCTATGGGTTTGGAACTACGTCGCTTCCAGGCGGAGCTCTCCCCCGTCAGGAGCGGTGGCTCTCCTTCGGGAGCCGCTGCTCAGGAATCCGCACCTCCATGAACGCGGGTTCGGGCGGCTGGCGGAGGGCAGGGCTGTGCTTGGCAAGGTGACCAGAGTCGGGGACCTGTTCGATGGCGGAGGAGCGGGCTGGATGGCGCCGGAGGAGCTGTCGCGGCGCCTGTCCTGGGCCAACGTCCGGCTCACGGTCGAAGCCATCGAATCGGTGAAAGCCTGGTGGGTCAGTGGCGGGTGGACTCCCTGCCGGAGGAGGTCAGGCCTTTCGCCTGGAGCACCACGCACCTCCTCTATTTGGGAGTCTACCTTAGCCCTGCCGAGGACGCCTGGCTGGCGAACTGGCAAGAGCTGGAGGCCAAAGTCACTGCTCGCCTAGGACGCTGGACAGGACTGCTCCGAGTGTTGTCCTACAGGGGTCGAGCGCTGGTCATAAACCAGCTGGTGACCACCATGTTGTGGTACCGGTTGGTCACTTTGATCCCTCCCCCTGCATTTGTCGCCAAGATGCAGAAGAAGCTCATCGACTTCTTCTGGGACAAAAGGAAGCACTGGGTCTCTGCCGCAGTTCTGTGTCTCCCGCTTAGGGAGGGCGGTCAGGCGCTGGTGTGCCTTCGCACCCAGGCTGCGACTTTCTGTCTTCAGACTCTGCAGAGATACCTGTACGTCGAGAACCTCCGAGATGGTGTGCGCTGGCGACGTATTTCTTCCGCCAGCTGCACGGCCTCAATTATGACATGCAGCTCCTGTTTGTGAAAGTAGGCTGCAGGCGTGCTGGCCTGCGGGAGCTGCCTGTTTTCTACCAGGAACTACTATCGGTTTGGAACTACGTTGCTTCCAGGCGGAGCTCTCCCCCGTCATGAGCGGCGGCTCTCCTTCGGGAGCCACTGCTCAGGAATCCGCACCTCCACGAACACGGGTTCGGGCGGCTGGCGGAGGGCAGGGCTGTGCCTGGCAAGGTGACCAGAGTCGGGGACCTGCTCGATGGCGAAGGAGCGGGCTGGATGGCGCCGGAAGAGCTGGGGCGGCGCCTGTCTTGGGCCAACGTCCGGCTCACGGTCGAAGCCATCGAATTGGTGAAAGCAGCACTGGGCCCCGACTCCACTAGGTGTATCGAGGCGGCTCAAGCACGTGGGGTGATCCCGTCCGAGCTTACCCCCGTTCGGACGGAATTCCTCATCGGCGCCCGGCCCCGAAACTCCCCTTGGGAACCGGCGCCTCACAACTTGAGCCGTCTCGAGGAAATACCCTCCGTGCCTTTTCATTCCGCGTGGAGGGGTTTCCTGTACGGGCTGCTCCTGCACACTCTCCACTTTGCCATCTTCGTCTACCGTCCGGACACGCCTTGGCGTGGCGTCTTGCCGACTGGCGGTGGCGGAGGTCCCCAATGGAGGGCTCTCTACGCGGGAGTCCTCCCTTGTTCCATCGGGGACTTGGCCTGGAGGGTGTTGCATGGAGCGGTCCCGTGCAATAAGGTTATAAGTAGGTTCACGGACTCCCAGGCCGCCTGCATTTTTTGCAGCCTGGAGGAGTCCGTGGTTCACGTTTATATGGAGTGTGAGAGGTTGCAGCCCCTCTTTCACTACTTGAAGGGGCTGCTCCTCGATTTTTGGTTGCACTTCAGTCCCACGCTCTTGATCTACGGTCACCCGGTGCGGAGGGGAGTGGACAGGTTGGAGGACCTCCTTGTGGGCCTGCTTCTGGGCCTGGTTAAAAGAGCCATCAATTGGTCCAGGCAGCGGGCGGTCGAGGGGGTCGTCCAGCCAGATTGCCTGCCTCTCTTCCGCGGCCATGTTCGCGCCCGGGTGGCCCTGGAGATGGAGCACGCGGTGTCCGCCGGTGTGCTTGAGTATTTTCGCGACCGGTGGGCGCCGTGGGGACTGGAGTGCATTATCAACCTGGAAAACCAAATTTTAATTTGATTTGTTAAGTTTTAGTTGAACTTTTGTTTATTTACAGTCCAATTGGGATTTTTTTGGGTCCAAACAAAAAGAGTACCCTCTGTTCAGTAAATACCTGTTATTATTGTTCTCCTGCAGTCCGTGTATTATTGATACTCGGACACTACAGTATTGTGGCCACGTTATCGAGAAAGAGGGGTTACATAAGTCCCCAGAGAAGATTGAGGCAGTAGTCAAGGCTCCAGCACCGGAAAATGTGTCACAACTGAGGTCGTTCCTCGGGCTGGTAAACTACTACCATAAGTTATTGCCAAATTTGTCTGCAATACTACACCCACTGAACACCCTACTGCAAACTGGGGTGCCATGGAAGTGGAGTGATGAATGTAGATGAGCTTTCCAGAAGAGCAAAACACTAATCACATCGAAAGAGGTATTGGCCCATTACAACCCAGCATTAGCAATTCGGTTGGCATGTGATGCGTCACCCTACGGCATTGGAGCGGTGCTGTTGCACAAATTCTCGGACGGCTCAGAGAGGCCAATAGCCTTTGCGTCATGATCACTAACCTCAGCCGAGCGTAACTATGCCTAGATTGACAGGGAGGCCCTCAGCCGAGTGTGGGGAGTGAAAAAGTTCAATCACTATCTGCACGGGCAGAAATTCACCTTGCTGACTGATCACCAGCCTCTTGTCTCCATTTTTAATCAGAAGAAGGGCGTTCCGGTGATGACTGCGCAACGACTACAAAGATGGTCACTTTTTCTAGGGGCGCACCATTATGAGATTGAATATAAGGGCACGAAACAGCATGGAAATGCTGATGGGCTATCACGCCTGCCACTGCCTACAGCAGAGGAAGCACCAGCAGTGGATCCTGTCGAAATATTCCATTCGACTACAGTTGAATACTTACCAGTAACTAACGCTTGTATCAAAAAGGAAACCCGAAATGACCCGACACTGTCTCGGGTATATGATTTGACGTTGAAGGGTTAGCCCATGGCAACTCACTGTTGCCAGCATTCTCGACAAGGAGAGAGCAGCTGTCAGTGTGCCGGGGGACCTTGATGTGTGGATCCCGAGTGGTAATTCCACCCAAGTTAAGGGATAGAGTGCTCAATGAGCTTCACGAAGGTCACGTGGGAGGGGTAAAAATGAAAAGCCTAGCCAGGGCTTATGTGTGGTGGCCGGGAATCGATAAACAAATCGAGGACCTGACCAAGAGCTGCTCAGGATGCCAGAAAGTCCAAAATGCACCACCACAGGCCCCTCTACACCCATGGGAGTGGCCCTCATCTCCATGGCAACGGGTGCATATTGATTTTGCTGGTCCATTCATGGACTCAATGTTTTTAATAGCCGTGGATGCGCACTCGAAATGGCCTGAGGTCATCAAAATGTCCTCCACCACCACGGAGAAAACTATTGCAGTACTACCGACCATTTTTGCCAGGAATGGCTTGTCAGAACAGATTTGCTCCGACAACAGACCACAGTTTGTGTCCGAAGAGTTCCGGAGGTTCTTTAAAAAGAATGGGGTAAGGCATTACACATCCGCCCCGTATCATCCAGCCACAAATGGATTGGCTGAGAGGTTCGTACAAACCTTTAAGAAGGCAATAAAGGCTATGTACAATGACAACATTCCGCTGCAGCACAAGGTGGACAATTTCCTGTTCGCCTACCGGAATGCAACACATGCAGTCACCAACCAGGCCCCAGCCATGATGTTCTTTAACCAAAGGTTAAGATCTCGCCTGGATTTGCTCAGACCAAATGTACGAAGAGATGTTGAGAGTAAGCAATTCCAGCACATCCATGAGAAGCCAACAAAGAGCTTCAATGTAGGGCAACCAGTCTTGGCCCGTGACTACCGAACAGAAAAATGGCAGCCAGGAACGATATGCACACGGCAGGGCCCAACAATGTACACAGTGGACGTTGGGGAGAGCATCGTGAGACGCCATGCTGACCAGATCCTAGAGTCACAGGAACAAATCAACCCCATGCCTCGCCCATACGTACCTGGTGATGAACCCGACGTACAGGTCACATCTACCCCAGAAACAGTAGCATCAGAAGCTGATGAACCAACCAACGACAGGGGGCCAGAATCGCCTCCGCACCAAGAGCAAGACACTCGGGAAAGGCACTATCCAGAAAGGATCAGGAGGCCTCCCCAAAGACTAAATATATAAATAGACTATTTTCAGCTAATGTTGCATGTTAAAAGTGTTCATTGTAATTAGTTTGATATTTAATGGTTAAATGAGTGTTATGGTACTATTAATCTAAAAGGGGAGGAATTGTAGTGTATATACCTTTAAGGGGGGGAACTACTTTTTACAGCTCATGTATGCTGTAGTACCGGCAGTGACCACACCTGTATATAGCACTGAGTAGTAATCTGTATAATCAGTTCAACTGTGAGCCACGTTGAGTAAGCACCAGTTGTACCGTTTCTGCTGCAGTCTGTATCTTATTATACCCAGACACAACACAGGGAGGCAAAGAAGGGGTGTTTGGAATGATGTTTTTGCTGCGTTTAATACTGGGTCCTCTGTCATCAACAGTTTAGATGACATACAGCTGCAGACTCAGATAAACAGTTTAAAAACACAGTTAAAGAAAATATTACTGGATGAGAACAAGGTAGTGGGCTTGGAGTTGCATGAGGACCAGGCCATGATGGTCCATTTAAAGGAAATTATAGTGGAGTTGGAAAAGCACGCAAAGATGGTAAATGCTCTCATAAGGTAAGATAGAAATGCTTCTGACCAGGCTGCGCAGAATGAGGTGTGCGTGTTATACAGGGCATGGATACTGGGCGAGGGCCGCAGTAATCTGGAGGATTTAAAACAGGGTTTAGTCCCCTCCTGGATTAGCAACAAGCACCTCACAGCCCTCCACCCATTTGAGAATGCATTAAGCCCATGCCAACTTCGGCTAGCCTCCGAAGCCTACCCAGTCCCTGTGGATTGTGGGCGGTCCAACCACACAATCATGGGAGTAGTAGTTAGGATGCTGGTCATGGGTAGGACAGCCCGACCCATGTTGAGAACATTGGAGTCATTCAAGGGGGTGCACACATTCGTTTCACAGAGGTCCCACCTTACGTCATAAAGTGGGAGCACGCTATGACAGGTACTGACCTCTCAGGGTGCCGGAGCCGGGGAGCACACATAATCCTGTGTCCCCAGCACTTGAATGCCTATTCGAAACCGCAGTGTAGGTTCAGAGCTGCTGGCGCGAAACCTATATATTGTACCATGGAGGCAATGGCACAAGGCCATGTTCCCCTGCAGGTAGCATATATAGGAGGTGGGACATATTGTGTCACCACTGGCGCGTCGCACTACCAGCATGGACAGCATAGCTGGTGTCCGGTTAGTGACAGCAGTTTCTGTTTTAAACCCGAGGCAGAAGTTCAAGTGGCCCAGGAGCGAATTGTCCCCATTCCTGAACCCGCCACCATTCACCTCACTGTGAAGGAGAATTTTACGGATTTGCAAAAGTACGTAGCGCACTTTGGCTATGAAATTCCCCCTCTCCCTGAACACCTTACCAAAATACTCAAAGCCGTTAGAGTTTCGCAGAAATATTTTTACACTCTAGAGCAGAAAACAGTAGAGATAGGGACTAAGATATTGGATATTGTGATTCCACGCTGGTGGGACATTTTCAATAACATAGAGGTCCCTTCGTGGATCAGACTGGCTTCGCACATTCTCATGGTTTGCCAGTTAGTGATGGTGTTGTATCTAGTTTGCATTCAATGTAAGGGAAAATGTCAGTTGTTAGAATTCCGTAACCAGAAGATCTGGAAGGAACATTATGTAAAGGTGAAGGGAGATATGCCTGTTTAAGCCTTTTTCCTTGTATTTTTGAGTAAAGGTGTTGTTTTTTTGTTTTTTTATTTTTAATAAAGGTTTTTCTGTTGGTTTTTTTTGCGACGCGTTTAATAAAGATGTATGTGTGCCAAGTGGTGCAGGGGTGTTGGATCCCTCCATGCTTGGATGTGTGTAAAGTCTGTAATTTACTCTCTGTATGCTGATGTACACTACATTTTCACGGAATGGGAAGTGCATGTGTCATGATTATATTAGATAGGTAATTACAGGGGAAGGTTGACTATGGAGGGTCAGAAAATTTTAGCTCACCTTGAAAAAGTATGATACTTCAAGCAAGTTTAAGTATCACAGGGGGAGTGTAAGATTCACAAAATTTCTACATTTCCCCAAAGGTTATTAATAATAAAAGGGATCCTGCATGGACATTTTAATGACAAGGGGGTACCCAAGATGGTGTCCGCACCTCGTGGCGAAAAGCCTGCAAGTTTTTAAAAGCTTGGACTCTGTGGCACAAGCAGTTCTTGGGAAATCGAAACCCAAGATGCAGTTTCTGTGAAGAGAGACTTTTGTGTTTTGAAAGGAGGCAGGACTTTGAATTATGCATTAAGTCAAATCGGAGACAGATCAAAACCAGTGAGGCCTATACTTAAGGCCATCAAGTTGTTTGCATATATAATCGGAAACAGCTTAGGGGAGCCATCAAAACTGGGCAGGCCGATTAAGATGTATTAATAACAAAAGCAAATCAGGAATCGGGCCAGTAGTTGCGATTACCAGCCATCTAAAAACCATTAGTTTAAATTGCTACAATTATTTAAACTAGCCTGCCAAGATTGGGACAATGAACCAACTTGATTTGGCGTGCAGATAAGGGTTTTCATAAGAAGTATAACTGCAGGCCCCGGGTAGCAATCGCTCTCTTGACTCTTGCACTTGCCCTTGACTCTGCTCTCGTGGCTCCGGCCTCTTGGGCTGCTGCTCGTACTCGTGCCCTGGCCTCGTGGCGGGTTCTCTCCCCGGAGCAGATTTTCAGTAGCCAGTGACACCATACCAACTGCTAGGAAGGGGAGCGAGGCCCAAGTCCATAACCATCCAGGACGCCCAGGCCGTAGAAAGGGGCGAGACGAAGTTGAGCAGGTAGCCCAGGACTTGTATGGTAGTCCGATGAGACGAGACAAGTGGAGACGAAGAAGACGGTAATAACTCAATAAGGGCAGAGCAGGGCAGCGAAAAACGTATTGATAAGTAAACCAAGCACCTAGCTATAAGCTGACGCTTGGGGAAGAAAGTCCTTGTGGACGGTGAAGACAAACACCTTGTTAAACACTGCAAGAACGCAGGTGTCTACGCCACAATGAATATACAGGCATTTGATGCATCACTAGTAAAATCTAAACGGTAACGTTTGATGAATGTTCGATAAATATAATGTTACTGCCGATGACCGCCCGAGGGAGAAGATGATGAGAACCCATCGAGACGAGATGACGACTGTAGCGGAGGGGAGAAGGTGTGTCGCAGTTGCAGAGCCAGCACCACGCCCTTGAAGACTGCGTGGCGACGGGTACCTAGAAGGACCAGAGACCAGACTTCAAAAGCCACACTCGTTAACAGTTGGCTTTTACTTTGGATAGATGAGCATGAATTCTGGCCCCTCATAGCTTAATCTAGTTAGGTATAGGGGGTGGGATAAGGATAAGGGGATTGTTAAAATAGTTTGTTTTCCCTCGATGTGCCATGTGTTCCCCATTCCCTGTATAAGTATAGTTATTTTGTATTTGCCTGTAAATTTTATACTAGTAACTTTTCATAAGATTGTGTTAATTTCCTTTTCAATAAAAATCTTGGTTTTGCTCACATCCAACCACCTGTCTACTTGAGTCTTTTCTGTATCGTCGCCTGTATCTAAGTCTGGTGTCCTAGAACCCAGGGGCGTGGGAGCGATTCGAACCGCTCATAAACTGTCAGAGGCATAACTGACTGGGCGTATGCGCCACCCCACACCACCCCCTACACTTTTAATGACATTTTATTACTATTTAGTTCAGGTAATTTTTCTATTTCTAGCCCAACGAGTAACTTTAACCTTACTCTCTGGGCGGGGAACCCGGTGGAACGTCTTCACAAGCATATTGGAAATATTCGGTAGATTAATATTTGGAAGCAGTAGATCATACTACATGCATATCTTTATACCTCTATTATATAGTTGTGTGATATAACATCGGAGTTTGTTCCAAAGCTCTAGCATGCCAGAGTTTCAAAATCACAGTAAATATTGCTATGTAAACCTGTTGCTCATTTAAACCTAGCAATATACAATGAATTTAACCTTATATGTAACAGTGCATGGCTGGCAGTTTTACTTCAAAGAAAACAAGTGCACTATTCGGAAAATAAAGAATAGCAGAATGTCCCATTGATTGACCATCTGTAAGAATGGAATTTAGGAACTCCATTACAGCATTGCACTTTTCACTTCTACTATAAGCTTATGATGTGGAGATGCCGGTGTTGGACTGGGGTGGACAAATGTGAGAAATCACACAACCTGGTGTTGTGTGACTTCTCACTATAAGCTTAAGTATTGATGTGTAAAGCTTTTGGCTGGTCATAGTAGTTCATCCTTGCCCAGTTTAGCCTTTCCTTCCCTTAGCTACTATAAGAAGTGCTTTACATTGTATGCCGCAGCCACCAAACTGAAATGCTGGTGACATTTTGTGCCTTGTGATAAGGATGGGTTTTGAAGCCAAGAACAAAATGAATATGTTGACTCTCCAAGCAGATAATTAGTTCAGGCATATAAGTAATGTTCACCGAAATAATAAACCTGTATTTATTTTAGCAAGTAACCCAGAATGATCAAGCAACACCCTGCATAAAAAACCAAATCGATCGGTGCTGAGCCAGCTGATCCCAGGCTACATTTGGCCTGACTCTCCCTGTGCGAGGGAGGAGAACATCAGTCAGGCTTCCAGTTCCTGGCCTGTGCTCGAAAATGCTCATATATGGATGTCTATTGAGAATGGAATTGGCTCAACTGCAATACATCCCATGATAAAGTAACTTGCCAATACGCTGCCCAGGCGTGCACTGAACATTGGCCACTTTGGTAAGGACAAACAACCAATCAGCAAAGAGTCAATGCCATCAGGAGGGAAGGACAGTTGGGGAGAATATTAAAGGAAAAAGTGTAAGGGGGGGCTTCTTTTAACTGGTTTATGGTAATTTACCTGGCCAGCAGCCTCTGCCTCTGAGCTCTGACCAATTCCAACCTTTTACCTGGTTTATGGTAATTCACCTGGTCAGCAGCCTTTTGCTGCTGCACTCTAAACCAATTTACAAACAGCGGTTTCGAATCGCTACCCCTCCTTCAGTTCTGAGTGGAGGAACTTATAATTAATGATATTAAAACGGACAAGTGGTTTGGATGAGAGAAAAATCAAGTTTTATTACCTAAATAAACTACAATCAAAAGAATAAACTATACCACACGAACACAGTAATTACAGTAAAACTATATAACAGGGGGTTGCAGATGGCGAAAACGAGGGATAAAATGACTACAATGTTATTTAAACAATCTTAGCAATTCCCTTAAATCACCACCCCAAACTCCTGCTAGGTTGCCTTGTTGAGGAGCCAGAACACCCTGCTCACCTGTGGTACAGCGAAGTAAAGAAAGAGTGATAGCTTCTCAGCAGCTATCTTATATACCTGGTGAGCTCCTGCTGTTCTGCCCTGCCAGGGCTGTGTGCAAAATTCCCGCCCAAAGGTTCCAATACACAAGAGAAAGCTGTGATTGGCTAACTCAGAGTGGTTGGACTGGGTTAATGTGTCTTCCGGAGCTCCCTGGGCTGAAACAAAAGGGAAATACAACTGCTCTATTGTCCAGAATGCTAGGTGATTCAGTTCTTAAGCGGTTCCCATTCAAGATCCAAAAGTCTCTTCTGCAGTTTAGATGTATCCACTCGATATACAAACAAATGCTAAAAGCATTCAATTGCTTTGTAAACAAAGCATTGTCCTTTGTCTTCGGCCATGTGGTGACAGCCATTTTTATCCCTGGAAATTTAAAAGCACAACGCCCAGGGATTCTTTAATCAAAAAAATTAATCTTCAGAACTGTAAATTATTGCGAATTCTTACAAAAGAAGGAAGAAAAATGCTTCCCAGAAACAACAGTGAGGGCCAACTACAACCTACATATTCAACAGATGTTGCCCAAGCTAAGTGCAGTATTCTGCACAAAAGAAAAATACACAGATGCTGGAAATCTGAAATAAAAACAGAAAATGCTAGAAATACTCAGCAGATCAAGCAGCACCTGTGGAGAGAGAAATAGAGTTAATGTTTCAAGAAAAAATGGGGGCAGAGGTTATGATCTGAAATTGTTGATCTCTATGTGGAGTCCGGAAGGCTGTAAGGTGCATAATCGAAAGATGAGGTGCTGTTCCTCGGACAGCAGGTGATGATTCTGCCACTCCCATTTACACCTCTTCTAGACCCATCTTTTATTTCTTTACTTGTCCCATTACCATCTCCTTTTGCCTTGCATCATCATCCCTTTTGTTATTTAATCTCTCCTGCCTTCCACCCTGCCACAGACCTTCCCTATTGTTCTTTCCTCCCATCCCCGCTTTCCTTGCCTCTATACTTGCTTAAAACCTGTTAGATCTGTAATGTTTTCCAGTTCTGATGAAAGGTCATCGACCTGAAACATTAACCCTGTTTCTCTCTCCACAGATGCTGCTTGACCTGCTGAGTATTTCCAGCAATTTTTGTTTTTATTGCAGTATTCTGTTGGTTGTTTGCATGGTGTCTGTGCCCTATCAATTACTCCAGCTGTTTTCAGTGCGCCACATAGTTCTTCAAATCTCATGGAGTTGCTCTGAAGCCGCATGGCTGAGAGGTATTCTGCTGATTATAATTTGAACATGGGAATCACTGCACAGAAGATTTTAAGTGTTCCTTGATGGACAACCATACATACTTAGGGAGCACATTGCTATTCCTAACCAAACCTCCCCACGTTGTTTCACTGTCGAAGTGAATTACGTTGTTATGTGCCTGTATCAACAGAATTAAATATAACTGTCAAAGTGTACACATCTAGGTTGTAATTATCTTGGCTAACACTGAGGAATACATGTTCTTTCCCAAATTCATTCTGAAAGGTTCAAATGTCAGGAGACACAGACTAAAAATTAGGAAAACAATTTAAATGTAACCTCATTACTCAAAGAGTAACTGAGTTTAATAAGTTAGCAGGGAAGACCATTGGAGTGGATGCTCAAAAGGCAATTAGAAATGTATTAATGGAGAGACGGGATGAAAGAATATGCTGAGAAGGGAGTAAAGTGGGGTTGATATATCCAAAAGGGACAGGCTTGTTGGGCTTAATGTTCTTTTCCCATTCTTAAAAATTCTTATATTTCTAACCCAAGAAAAATATTGTAAATGTAAAAAGAAAAGATTTTTTGCAACTGAGAAACATTGCTAAGCGATACTTGCTCATTCTTTGCCTCCTTTATATAGTGAAATCCTTGGATAGAATTTATTGCATAATGTGCTATTAACCTAGAGCCTGAGCAAACACCATCTTTGCTTGTCGAGCCATCGATAATCAAACTCTGCAAATCTTGGTTTGAAGGCAATCCATTGGATGACATCATTAGAAACTGGCACGTTGAAAGATGTTGTCGCACAGCTGTGTACACATAGTGCACAAGCACACAGAACGGGAATATGTGGATTGGCAGTGGAGTTGCCCTTTTGAAAGGCGACAGTATAAACAGGGTCAAGCCATTGAGTACATCTTTTTGAGAATGGGTTTAAGCATAGAATTAGGTCAGGAGGAGCCAGTATTAATGAACTCAGTGTTCTCAAAAGCGAAAATAATGCAGTATTATAAACAGATGTACTATTGATACAGACTTCAAAATATTAGACATGGGGCCTTCGTAATGCATATCTGACTGTCATAGAGTCATAGGGCTGGATTTTGTCAAAGGGGAGATGATGGAGGCGGGACTCCCACTTTTGGGGTTGTAGTCCCGCCTCCATCGAGTTGTGGCCAACCCACATGATTTTCCCTTGATTGACCTTGTTGAGCCCACCCTGCGGGCTCAGCAGGCCAATTAAGGGACACCCAGTTACAGGTGACGTCAGGGATTGATATTTCATCTGTCAAGAGCTTTTGACAGATTAAATATCAGCATTTGACAGCTCTGTGAAGCAGAGGCTGCAACTTTTGACAGTTCACGGCCATTCTGCTTTCTGTGACAGTGAGATGAGGGACTCCCGAGACCTGAAGGAAGGAAGCCTGCATTAGTAAGTAAAGGTAAGTAAAACTTATTTAAACACTTTACACACACAAAACATACTTACCTCTGCACTCATGCACCCATCACTCACCTGAACCCTGGACATTTCGAACCCTCCAAGCCCTTTAGCGCAATGGTCTGCCTCGCTAACTTGGCGTGGTTTGGAGCCATCGGGAAGCCCACGCTTCAGGGATAAAAATAGAGATTAGGCCAAAAACTGCCTGTTAACTACCTGTTAGAGTGCCAGTTAACAGGCAGTTAATTGGCACTAATTCCCTTCCCGTCTCAGGGAGGCGGCTCCCAGCACAGGTCGGGTACCCGCCTCCTGGGAAACGGGAATGGAGGCGGGTTGGGGGCAGGAAAGGTTCGTGCCCCCCGATTCTGCAATTTTAACACCCCACATGCCTCCATTCCCACCTCCACGGCCCTGGGAAATTCGAGCCCATAGAGTTATACAACACAGAAACTATTTAATATAGATATTCTATGTACTTATCTTTGAAGTTTTACATATATCATGCAAATTTTTTAACAGTCTCATATATTTCCTTTAACACTTTAACACTTTCCTGTCTTACATCACACTATTTCCATCAAACTTGTCTGTGCAGCCCCATTGGCGGCCAAGTCTTCAGTTGCTTCGACTCAAATCTCTGGGTCTTGGCTATTAACAGGGGCGGGTTACGTGCGGGGGGCGGGGAGAAGTTTTAACTCCACAGCATGCGTCTTTTCTCATTGACAGGCTTGGGTTCCAGTTGGGTGGATAGGACTTCGGAACAGGCCGCAGAAGCAGGTAGATCCATTCCACGACCCGGGAGGGGGGGGGTTCCCGATCCCCAACCCCAGGTGTCTTTCAATGGGAGGGGTTTGATGGGTGGGGGGGAGCTTGTGGGGCAGGTTAAATCAGGTTAAATCGGAGGCTGCCAGTCTCATTAAATAAGTTAATTTTCCAACCCGCCACTTGACCCACCTCCGTTAAACCCAGAAGTGGACAGGCTAGAGGCGGGTTGTGGTCGGGCTTGAGATTATTGAAATTTTAACATCTGACCCAAAACCAAACCCAGCCATTTTGGGGATTAAAATTCACCCCTGGGCTTCCCTCTCGACACATCTCCACCTCTCCACCTCTCTCTCTTTCACCCCTTTAAGACGCTCCTTAAAATTTAATGCTTTAAGCAAGTTTTCAGTTATCTGTCCTAAAATATCCTTCTTTGACTCAGTGTCAATTTTTGTCAGGTTACGCTCCTGATAGGAGGACCGTCTCCTCCTTTGAGCATCTCACCTTGTTCCATTCCTCTCAACTCTCTTTTAAAATCCTTGTTCTCTATCGCCCACCCAAGTACCATGCCTCCTTCTCCACCCACATTGTGAAGGAATAAGCCATATTCAGAGAAATACACCATTCTATGAAATATTCTGTCCTTTGAAACATGACAAAGGACGAAGTAGGGTTGGGAGGGGGAAGGGTGATGTTGAAAGGAATTATTACTAGTCCTAGTCCTTTCAGGCTACCCCAGATCAGGTGTATTCCCCAGACATTCACTTTCATCTAAAGTTAGAGGTAGCTGAATCCTAAAGATGCTTAATTGGGTCTAAAGGAAAGAAACAACCTGAAGAAGTTACCGTCTTCCAGATAGCACTTTTAATAAGTTTAGCTAGACTGTAACATTCCGCATATTATGAGGGTCCAGAAAACTCCCCCAGAATTTTGCAACTCCTCACCAAACAGTGTACAGAGATTGAGTTTGCGAGTTTGATACAGAAGTACTATGTGAGACAATTCTAAAAAATATATAGATTTATTAAAGAACCGACATGCAATTATAGTAGGTGTTTCAATCACAACATTAACAGTTACAAATGCAAAAAGCTTACAATTCTTATTCAGAGATCCTTATTCTCAAATCTTAACTTCATTACATTTTTACATTTCGTAATCTTATTCCTGGATAACCACCAAAATCAAATACAAGTACTTTGATCCCCGAGATTCAAAGGGTTGAAGACTTACAGAGCTTGCCCCTGAAGCCTGAGAATCGCTTTGCTCCTTCAAGCAAATCTGTCTTCCCATTTAAAAGTCCAATTTTTATAACCTTTCTCAGTGGTATATCCTTTGAAGTTTTCTGCTGATGTAAGCTAATTATCTAAAAACCAAACAATGGAAAAGCTGTAAAAGCTGTAAACAGCATACAAGCTATTGAGATAAGATAAGCTGTTGACACTGAATCAATAGTCTTGTTGAAGCAGAAGGTTAACGGTTCCTGGAAGTCTGCAGCTTGTTAAGGTGTCTTAAACCAACACTTCAGAAAAATGATGTGAGGGTGCCGGTCAGTTCCTTCCATAACCCCTAGATGGCACCTTCACTGGTTGGTTTCCCTTTGTTCCTCTTTTGGTAGCACCAATCAAAAATAAACAAATAAACTGTAACTAATAGAACTTTAAATAAATGTTAACAAATCAAATCAGAATTTGGTTATCCAAATCAATTATGCACTCCAGTCCCCGCGGTGCCCACCAGTCGCGGAAGTCCTCGAGCGTGCCGGCGGACACCACGTGCTCCATCTCCAGGGCCACCCGGGCGCGAACATGGCCGCGGAAGAGAGGGAGGCAATCTGGCCGAACGACCCCCTCAACCGCCCGCTGCCTGGACCAATTGATGGCTTTCTTAGCCAGGCCCAGGAGCAGACCCACGAGGAGGTCCTCCAACCTGCCCGCTCCCCTCCGCACCGGGTGACCATAGATCAAGAGTGTGGGACTGAAGTGCAACCAAAAATCGAGGAGCAGCCCCTTCAAATAATGGAAGAGGGGCTGCAACCTCTCACACTCAGTGTAAATGTGAAAAACGGACTCCTCCAGGCCGCAGAACAAACAGGCGGCCTGGGAGTCCGTGAACCTACTTAAAACTATGTTGCACGGGACTGCTCCATGCAACACCCTCCAGGCCAAGTCCCCAATAGAACAGGGGAGGACTCCTGCATAGAGAGCCCTCCATCGGGGACCTCCGCCTCCGCCGGAAGGCAAGACGGCACGCCACGGCGTGTCCGGACGGCAGGCGAAGATGACAAAGTGGAAAGTGTGCAGGAGCAGCCCGTACAGGAAACTGGTTTCCCTTTGTTAATTGTGACTTGTTTTTCCTGTGTTTATTATTTAATTGCCTTTTATTAGGTTTATTGGTTTCACCTGTTTTTGCTTGCATTTAAGTTCTGTGGTTTCTTCCCTCTGGGCTCAGTCCTGACAAGGGGCTCAGTCCTGACAAGGTGCTCTGTTTTGACAAGGTGCTCCGTTTTGACTAGGTGCTCAGTTTTGGACAAGCTGGTTGCCTTGTGGTAGCTTGTCTTGAGCTCAGTTTGGACAAGCCAGTTGCCTCATGGTAGCTTGTCTTGAGTTCCTATCTTGACAAGCCGGTTGCCCTGGGGTAGCTTGTCTTGAGCTCAGTCTTGACAAGCCAGTTGCCTCACGGTAGCTTGTCTTGAGTTCCTATCTTGACAAGCCGTTGGCCTAGTGGTTGCTTGTCTTGAGCTCCTATGTTTGTAATTGTTTACCTGTGTGATTCTAGTAAAGTACTTTTATTTAAGACTGCATACCTGCTTCTCGCCTCATCTGTCTGCATTTGGGTCCAGAACCAGCCTCGCCTGGACAGCACGGCCCCATGTCTACACAGCCCCGTGACACCAATCCTGACAGTAGGTCTGAGCCAGTATGGACCCAGCAGCGATGGAGGAATTTTGTTCTATTCTCGTCCGTTAAGGTGCTTTCCTCGCCCTTCTTGCGTCCCTTCGGAATATAATCCATTGAGCGTGCTAACTCTGGAAAACGAGGGCTCTGTCGCTTACAAAGAGTATGATCATATGATCGCCGCGACATGTACCTGCCGCTAGTGGATGAGGAGGATGATTTTGTCTTGAGATTTCTGAACATCTGCAGTTCGTGATCAGTCGGAATGGGAAATATTATTGCTTGAAAAGCCAAGAAAATTCGTTATGTGTAGTAATACAGACTTTTTCATTTTTGACTTCTAGTTTTAAATGCCCAGGAGGGTGTGTGGCTGGCTACTGTTGTACACGTGTGACTGTGACTTTGGATTTATCAAGTTTGAGCCTTTTAAGTCTTTTCCCCCCTTGGGTATCCATACTACTATAATATAGAAGTGTGGATAATTTAAGCATATGCTCTATTTTCATTTAAATGGTTATTCTGTGCCTTATGTCTTTATAATGAAACGAGGGCCATTTTATAATTGTCTGTTTCTGGTTATGTGCTTTATGGTTTGTTTTGAGCAATGTTTTGCTGCTTGTTTGCTCTCATGTTGCTGGTTACCCAAATTGCAGGAGGTGTATTGGCCATTTCACCACTGCTCTTGGGCAGCAAGCTTTCTGGTTTTTTTTTTTGTTTTGCTAAATGTGCTCTTGGTAGTTCTGTCTTGAGTAATTGATCTCGTGTTTTTTTTTAAATGTTTGAAGCTGAGTGTTTTAAGGTAGAGGCAATGACTGTGCTAAATGATGCTTTTTGGGCTGTACAGGCACGGAGTTTTGTATACCAGGACCATGAGTACTGCCTTATCAGTCCTTTGGTTCCTGCTTCCAGACCTCCCCCCCACCCCACCACCGCCCCGCATGATTGAAGGTCAGCAAGCCTATACTGTCCGTCGCCTCCTTGATAGTCGCCAGGTTAAACATAGACATAGAAGATAGGAGCAGGAGTAGGCCATTTGGCCCTTCGAGCCTGCTCCGCCATTCAATGAGATCATGGCTGATCATCCAATTTCAGCACCCTGTCCCTGCCTTCTCCCCATACCTTTGATCCCTTTAGCCTCAAGAAATATATCCAACTCTTTCTTGAATATATTTAATGAACTGGCCTCCACCGCCCTCTGTGGCAGAGAATTCCACAGGTTCACCACTCTCTGGGTGAAACAATTCCTCCTCATTTCAGTCCTAAATGGCTTACCCCTTATCCTTAGACTATGACCCCTGGTTCTGGACTCCCCAGCCATCAGAAACATCCTTCCTGCATCTAATCTGTCCAGACCTGACAGAATTTTATAGGTTTCGATGAGATCCCCTCTCAATCTTCTAAACTCCAGTGAGTATAAGCCCAATCGACACAATCTCTCCTCATACGTCATTCCTGCCATCTCAGGTATCAGCCTGGTGAATCTTTGCTGCACTCCCTCCATGGCAAGAACGTCCTTCCTCAGGTAAGGTGACCAAAACTGCACACAATACTCAAGGTGCGGTCTCACCCCAAGGCCCTGAACAACTGTAGCAAGACATCCTTGTTCCTGTACTCGAACCCTCTTGCTACGAAGGCCAACATACCATTTGCCTTCTTAACGGCCTGCTGCACCTGCATGCTAACCTTCAGCAACTGGTGCACAAGAACACCCAGGTCTCTTTGCACTTCCCCTTCTCTCAATCTATTGCCATTCAAATAATAATCTGCCTTCCTGTTTTTGCCACCAAAGTGGATAATCTCACATTTATCCACATTATAGTGCATTTGCCATGTTTCTGCCCAATCACCCAACCTGTCCAAATCGTACTGGAGTTTCATGACATCCTCCTCACAGCTTAACCTCCCACCCAGCTTTGTGTCATCTGCAAATTTGGAGATATTACATCCAATTCCCTCGTCCAGATCTTTAATATATATTGTGAACAGCTGGGGTCCTAGGACCAATCCTTGCAGTACCCCACTAGTCACTGTCTGCCACTCAGAAAACGACCCATTTATTCCAACTCTTTGCTTTCTGTCCGCCAACCAGTTCTCTATCCAAGTCAATACCTTGCCCCCAATCCCATGTGCCTTAATTTTGCACGCTAATCTCTTATGTGGGACCTTATCGAAAGCCTTCTGAAAGTCCAAATACACCACATCCACTGGTTCTCCCTTATCTATTTTACCAGTTACATCCTCAAAAAATTCCAGTAGATTAGTCAAGCTTGATTTACCTTTTGTAAATCCATGTTGACTTTGTCCGATCCTGTCACTGCTTTCCAAGTGCTCTGCTATTACATCTTTTATAATAGACTCTAGCATTTTCCCCACTACTGATCTCAGGCTTACCAGTCTATAATTCCCCGCTTTTTCTCTACCAGCTTTTTTGAATAGTGGGGTAACATTAGCTACCCTCCAATCCATGAGTACCGTTCCAGAATCTATCGAGTTCTGGAAGATGACCAGCAATGCATCTACTATCTCTAGGGCCATTTCCTTAAGTACCCCGGGATGTAGACCATCAGGCCCTGGGGATTTATCGGCCTTCAGTCCCATCAATTTTCCTAACACCATTTCCCTACAAATACTGATTTCTTTCAGTTCCTCCCTTTCATCAGCCCTATGTTCCCTGGCATCTCTGGGAGGTTATTTGTGTCCTCCTTTGTGAAGACAGAACCAAAGTATGTATTTAGTTGGTCTGCCATTTCCTTGTTTCCCATTATAAATTCCCCTGATTCTGACTGTATGGACCTACGCTTGACTTCACCAATCTTTTTCTCTTCACATATCTATAAAAGCTTTTACAGTCAGTTTTTATGTTACCTGCTAGCTTACTCTCATATTCTATTTTCCCTTTCTTAGGAGCATTCTATACCTGGTCGACTGGGAGGGTTATGGTCCTGAAGAGCGTTCCTGGGTTTCAGCCCGGGACATTTTGGATCCTGAACTCATCAGGGAATTTCGCCGTTGCCACCCTGATCGTCCAGGAGGAACTTCAGGAATCGTTCCTAGGGGAGGGGGTCCTGTGAGGGTGCCGGTCAGTTCCTTCAGTAACCCCTAGATGGCACCTTCACTGGTTGGTTTCCCTTTGTTAATTGTGACTTGTTTTTCCTGTGTTTATTTTTTAATTGCCTTTTATTAGGTTTATTGGTTTCACCTGTTTTTGCTTGTATTTAAGTTCTGTGGTTTCTTCCCTCTGGGCTCAGTCCTGACAAGGGGCTCAGTCCTGACAAGGGGCTCTGTCTTGACTAGATGCTCAGTTTTGGACAAGCCGGTTGCCCTGTGGTAGCTTGTTTTGAGCTCAGTTTGGACAAGCCGGTTGCCTCACGGTAGCTTGTCTTGAGTTCCTATCTTGACAAGCCGTTGGCCTAGTGGCTGCTTGTCTTGAGCTCCTATGTTTGTAATTGTTTACCTGTGTGATTCTAGTAAAGTACTTTTATTTAAGACTGCATACCTGCTTCTCGCCTCGTCTGTCTGCACTTGGGTCCAGAACCAGCCTCGCCCTGACAAATGACATAAATTAAAGAAACATATGCCTTCGTAAAAGTAACATCAAATGAAACACAGACAAGAACCAGTGTTACAAATGGTTGAGCTAACTAAGAAGACAATGGTGCATCCGGGTGAGGTGTTTTTAATTTACACGTTGTAAAAAGATACAAACAGAAGACTTTGGTAAGAATAGAAACATCTGCTCCACATTGTTTTTTATGATAAGCTTTGAACACCTAAAGGTAGAGACATGAGTCTGCTTGCTACCAGCTGAACTGACTGTAAGAATAGAAAGGGTCAACAGAAAAATGACTAGAGATAATTAGCTTACATCAGCAGAAAACTTCAAAGGATATACTGTCATAAATCGCAACTTCTACAAGAAGTAACTCAGGAAGTAGTACTGGACGGCCAGCTGAGGGTGCCGTCCGAGGAGTATAAATACTCGGGCATGGGCCCAACATGGCCAGAGACAATCTGGAAACAGGAAGCTAGTGACTACTAACTAGACCTCCATGTTTTGTTACAAGTCAATTAAAGCCTTGCTTTATGTTCAACCAAGTGCATAGTGAGTCTTTATTATGTCATATACCACTGAGAAAGGTTATAAAAATTGGACTTTCAAATGAGAAGACAGATTCGCTTGAAGGGGCAAAGCGATTCTCAGGCTTCAGAGGCAAGCTCTGTAAGTCTTCAACTCTTTGAATCTCGGTGATCAAAGTACTTGTATTTGATTTTGGTGGTTATCCTGGAATAAGACTATGAAATGTAAAAATGTAATGAAGTTAAGATTTGAGAATAAGGATCTCTGAATAAGAATTGTAAGCTTTTTGCATTTGGAACTGTTAATGTAGTGATTGAAACACCTATTATAATTACATGTCGGTTCTTTAATAAATCTATATATTTTTTAGAATTGTCTGACATAGTACTTCTGTATCAAACTCGCAAACTCAATCTCTGTACACTGTTTGGTGAGGAGTTGAAAAATTCCGGGGGAGTTTTCCGGACCCTCATAATATCCAGAAGGTTACAGTCTAGCTAAACTTATTGAAAGTGCTATCTGGAGGATGGTAACATCTTCAGGTTGTTTCTTTCCTTTAGGGAGAGATAGGTTGGACCTTTAGACCCAATTAAGCATATTTAGGATTCGGCTACCTCTAACTTTAGTTGAAAGTGAACGTCTGGGGAATACGCCTGATCTGGGGTAGCCCGAAAGGGGCTAGGACTAGTAATAATTTATTTTAACATCACCCTTCCCCCTCCCAACCCTACTTCCTCCTTTGTGTGCCCCATGGAAAAAATCACCCTCAATTCACTTACAGTGATACTTTCAATTGCCCAACTGTTTAGCTTTTGGCCCTCCATTCATCATAACATTTCTGCAGCTCAATCTGCTCAATCACAACCTCCCCTCCACCTTTGAAGCCCTTGTCCCTAGTAAAACCATTACTCTCTCTCACCCTGGTCGACCCCTCTGGTACAGCCCTCATCTCCTCTCCTTTATTTCCACGAGACGCAGACTTCAGTGTTTATGATGGACAACTGGTTTAGTCATTCATCGCCAGATCTGGCTTGACCACATAATGCATTATTGGGTCCTGCTCTCCTATGCCAAAAACTGCTCACTATTTCAGGATCATTCTGGAATGCAGATATAAACCTCCTCTTCTCCACTACAAATCATCTTCTTAAACCTGTCTCTCTTGTCCCATCTGCCCAAACCTCCATCAACAAGTTTGAGGAGCTTGTGGACTTCTTTGTCACTAAGATTGAGACCATCAATTCAGCTGCCTCTGCCACTTCCCTGAGCCCACAAAGCCATGGATCCCCCCCTGCCCTAGTCCTGAACTTGCATCTTTCTCCAGTTTGTCTCCTATTTCCACTCATGCCCTCCCCAAGCTCTTCTTGTTGCTGAGACCCACCTCCTGCTCCCTGAGCCCTATTCCCACCCAACTTCTCTTCCTGGCCCCCAAGTTACCTGATATTATTAACGGTTCCCTCTCCTCAGGTACTCTCCCCCTCGCCTTCAGATCTACCGTCACCATCCCACTCTTGGAAAAACCCACATTTGACTCCTCTGTCCTTGCAAATAGCATCACATCTCCAACCTGCCTTTCCTTGCCAAATTCCTTGAGCGTTTTTCTCGCAACTCCATGTTTGAACCTCAACAATCAGGTTTCTGCCCCTGCCACTGCACTGAAACTGCCCTTATCATAGTCACAAATTACATCCTTTGTGAATTTGACCATGATAAACGTTCTGTCCTCATCCTTCTCAACCTGTCTGGAGCTTTTCAGACGGTTGACCAGACCATCCTCCTCCAACATCTCTCCTCTGTTTTCCAGCTGGGTGGGACTGCCCTCACCTGTTTCCATTTCTATCTATCCTGTGATAGCCAAAGAATCACCTGCAATGGCTTCTCTTCCCATTCCTGCTCCCATTCCTGCACCATTACCCCTGGAGCAATGATCCCTGTAATATTGTTTGGCGCACACAACCCTTAAAGGAGCTGCATGGGCCATTCAAAATACCACACAAGCGCGGCTTTTCTCATTGAAAAGCTGGCAAGCCGGCTGCGCAGGGTCGCTGGAGCTTACAGGGAACATTGCTCTGGCATCCCCCAAGGACCTGCTCTTGGCCCCCTCCTATTTCTCATCTACATGCTGCAACTCAACAACAGGAATGGAAAACACAATGAGAGGTTCCACATGTATGCTGATTACACCATCACTATCTCCCCATCCCCTCTCTCAAGCCCTCACTTCCAATGATTTATCACACTGCTTGTGCAACATCCAGTGTTGGATGAGCAGAAATTTCCTCCAATTAAATAATGGGAAGATCAAAGCCATTGACTACCATCCCCACCACAAACACTATTTCCTAGCGACTGACTCCATCCCTCTCCATGGCAAACTTCTGAGGCTGAAGCAGGCTGTTTGATACATTTGCATTCTACTTCCAGGGGTGTTCAATATTCAGGAACACAGGCAAAAAGGAAAAGTAGGTGGGGTAGCATTGCTGGTTAAAGAGGAGATTAACACAATAGTAAGGAAGGATACTAGCTCTGATGAGGTGGAATCTGTATGGGTAGAGTTGAGAAATACCAAGGGGGCAGAAAAATTTAGTGGGAGTTGTATACAGAACCGCAAACAGTAATGCTGAGTTTGGGGATGGCATTAAACGGGAAATTAGAGACGCGTGCAATAAAGGCACAGCAGTTATCACGGGTGAATTTAATCTACATATAGATTGGGCTAACCAAATTAGTAACAATAATGTGGAGGATGAATTCCTAGAGTGTATACGGGATGGTTTCCTGGAGCAATATGTCAAGGAACCAACTAGAGATCAGGTCATCTTAGACTGGGTATTATGTAATGAGAAAGGATTAATTAGCAATCTTGTTGTGCAAGGCCCCTTGGGGAGGAGCGATTATAAAATGATAGAATTCTTCATTAAGATAGAGAGTGAAGTAGTTGACTCAAAGATTAGGGTCCTGAATTTAAATAAAGGAAACTACGATGGTATGAGGCGCGAGTTGGCTAGGATGGATTGGGGAATGTTACTTAAAGGGTTGATGGTGGATAGGCAATGGCAAACATTTAAAGATTGCATGGATGGACTACAGAATTTGTTCATCCCTGTTTGGCATAAGAATAAAACAAAAAAGGTGACTCAACCGTGGCTAACAAGGGAAATTAGGGATAGCATAAGATCCAAGGAGAGAACATATAAATTGGCGAGAAAAAGCAGCAAACCTGAGGATTGGGAGCAGTTTAGGATTCAACAAAGGAGGACAAAGGGATTAATTAAGAGGGGGAAAATAGAGTATGAGAATAAGCTTGCATGGAACATAAAAACTGACTGTAAAAGCTTCTATAGATATGTGAAGAGAAAAAGATTGGTGAAGTCAAACATAGGTCCCTTGCAGTCAGAATTGGGGAATTTATAATGGGGAACAAAGAAATGACATACTTTGGTTCTGTCTTTACAAAGGAGGACACAAATAACCTCCCAGAGATGCCGGGGAACATAGGGTCTAATGAGAGGGAGGAACTGAATGAAATCAGTAATTGTAGGGAAATGGTGTTAGGGAAATTGACGGGTTTGAAGGCTGATAAATCCCCAGGGACTGATAATATGCAACCTAGGGCACTTAAGGAAGTAGCCCTAGAAATAATAAATGCATTGCTGGTCATCTTCAAAAAGTCTATAGACTCTGGAACAGTTCCCATGGATTGGCGGGTAGCGAATGTAACCCCACTATTTAAAAAAGGTGGTAGAGAGAAAACGGGGAATTACAGGCCAGTAAGCCTGACATCGGTAGTGGGGAAAATGCGAGAGTCCATTATAAAAGATCTAACAGCAGAGCACTCGGAAAACAGTGACAGGATCGGACAAAGTCAACATGTATTTACACAAGATAAATCATGCTTGACTAAACTACTGGAATTTTTTGAGGATGTAACTGGTAGAATAGATAAGGGAGAGCCAGTGGATGTGGTGTATTTGGACTTTCAGAAGGCTTTCGATAAGGTCTCGCATAAGAGATTAGCGTGCAAAGTTAAAGCACATGGGATTGGGGGTAGGTACTTACTTGGATAGAGAACTGGTTGGCAGACAGGAAGCAAAGAGTTGGGATAAATGGATCTTTTTCTGAGTGGCAGGCAGTGACTAGTGGGATAGCACAGGGATCGGTGCTAGGACCCCAGCTATTCACAATATATATTATTGATCTAGACGAGGGAACTAGATGTAACATATCCAAGTTTGCCACAAAGCTGGGTGGCCGTGTGTGCTGTGAGGAGGATGCCGAGAAACTCCAGTATGATTTGGACAGGTTGGGTGATTGGGCAGATGCATGGCAGATGCAGCATAGTGAGGATAAATGTGAGGTTATCCATTTTGGTGGCAAAAACAGGAAGACAGATTATTATCTGAACAGCAATAGATTGGGAGAAGGGGAAGTGCAACGAGACCTGGGTGCCCATGTGCACCTGTCACTGAAGGAAAGCATGCAGGTGGAGCAGGCAGTTAAGAAGGAAAATGGTATGTTGGCCTTCATACTCAGAAGATTCGAGTACAGGAGCAAGGATGTCTTGCTGCAGTTGTACAGGGCCTTGGTGAGACCACACCTTTAGTATTGTGTGCAGTTTTGGTCACCTTATCTGAGGAAGGACATTGTTGCCATGGAGGGAGTGCAGCGAAGATTCACCAGACTGATACCTGGGATGGCAGGAATGATGTATGAAGAGAGATTGGGTTGATTGGGCTTATATTCGCTAGAGTTAAGAAGAATGAGAGGGGGTCTCATTGAAATGTATAAAATTCTAACAGGACTAGGCAGACTAGATGCAGGAAGGATGTTCCCGATGGCGGGGGAGTCCAAAGCCAGGGGTTACAGTCTAAGGATGAGGGGTAAGCCATTTAGGACTGAGATGAGGAGGAATTTCTTCACCCAGAGAGTGGTGAACCTGTGGAATTTTCTAACACAGAAGGGAGTTGAGGCCAATTCATTAAATACATTTAAGAAAGAGTTAGATATATTTCTTAAGGCTAAAGGGGTCAAGGGGTATGGGGAGAAAGCAGGGACAGGGTACTGAATTTGGTTCATCAGCCATGATCTCATTAAATGGCAGAACATGCTTGAGGGCCGAATGGCCTACTCCTGCTCCTATCTTCTATGTTTCTATGTTTCTACTTGATGCTGAGTTGAGCTCCCTACCCTACACTCTCTCCATCACCAAGATTCCCTAATTCCAACTCAGTAACATCGCCCATCTCTGCCCTGCCTCAGCTCATCTGCTGCTGAACCCTGTATTGATTTCTTTGTGGGTTCAATGACGAGACATTTAGGAAAGAGAATGTCTTTTAATCTAAAGTCTGTTCAACTCTTTATACAGCATTTCAGGAGACACCATGCTAGTGATCCATCTAGAACAAAACTGAAGCTAAACCAAACCGCTTGTCTCTGTCACATGACCTCTGCTGGTCAGGCATAAGTAATCAATACATGCAAACATGCTGGTAAGGCATCATAATCAAACAGGCAAATAACAGCACTATTTGCTGATATCATTACATCTCCCTTTCTTAAAACAAAAGTAATTTACATTTAACTAACAACATGTTTTCTTTGTAATAATCTGCATTTTAACGGTAACACTTAATGAACTTACATTATCAGTATCATGATCAAGGTTTTTTAACCTTGCTTTGTGTGTTCACATGAAATATGTAAATACACTAGAACTTGAAGAAAGAATAAGATAACATTACTTCCTTCGATAACAATAGTCCTTAAATTTGCTCAATGAGTCTCTCAGGGGGCTTCACATGTCTTGAGGATTTTCTGATTGATTGTCCTTGAATCTGAGTTGTTGCCTCAGATGATGTGTTCTCAGCTGTGTGATCAGGTTGTTCAACAGTATCAGTCTTTTGACCTGCTGTGGCTGGTCCCATGAGAAAATCTCGACGATTTCTTCTCAGAACAGCACCCTCATCTGTCTGAATGGTGTATGATCTTGGTTGAACTTCACTCAGGACAGTTCCCTTCTGAGTCCATATGTTTGTTTCATCTTTGAACCTTACTTGGTCACCAGTGTGGAGTTCAGGTAGGTTTTGTGTTCTTCTGTCATAGTAGTACTTTTGCTTTTCTTTCTGTTGTTCTTTGAACTTCCTCACTTTCTCCCCCTCTTTTGTTTTCAGGAGGTTCTCCGGGATGGGTAGGTTTGACCTTAGCCGACGTCCCATAAGGAGTTGGGCTGGTGACTTACCACACTCGAGCGGCGTTGTGCGGTATACAAGCATGCTCTGGTAGAAGTCAGTTCCACTGTCTTTTGCCTTGTACATCAGTCTTTTCACTGTCTGGACCGATTTTTCCACTAGTCCATTGGACTGTGGATAGTGAGGACTTGACGTTGTGTGGACAAAGTCCCACTCTTTGGCAAAGTGTCGGAAACTTGCATTGTAAAACTGAGGCCCGTTGTCTGTGAAGACCTCGCTTGCCACGCCATGTCTGGAAAATATGGCTTTCATACATGTTATCACAGCATCTGCAGTGGTGGTGTGCAGTCTACAAACCTTTGGATACAGGTAGTAATAGTCTGTGACTACAAGATAGTCCTTCCCTTGACATACAAATAGGTCAGCGCCTACCTTCTGGTAAGGTCTGTCTGGTGCTGGGTGTGGCTTTAGTGGTTCTACCGGATTGCTTGCTCGATATTTCAGGCATATTGTGCAGTTTGACACCTCATTTGTCACATCTTGGTTGATTCGTGGCCAGTACATCACCTCTCGTGCTCTTTTCTTACACTTTTCGATTCCCAGATGTCCTCCATGGATCCTTTTTAGCATCTCTTTTCTCAGACTCTTTGGGATAACTATTTTACTTCCTTTGTAGACGATGTCTTCGACCACTGATAGTTCCGCCCTGGAGTTCCAGTACTCTGCCAGGTCAGGTGAGCAGTCTTGCTTCATGTTGGGCCATCCATCCAAGATGCTTTTCCTCAGTCGTCTCATTGTTTCATCTCTGTTTGTCTCAGTCTTTATGAGCTCCATTTTTGCATCTGCTATTGGCAGTGCACTTGTGATCATGTCCACGTAGGCATTCACTTTTTCATCCATTGTGGTGTTTGCGGGCTCACTTGGGTCAACAGCTCTGGACAAAGTGTCTGCTGTATACATCAGCTTACCCGGTGTGTACGCAACATTCAGTGTATAGCGTTGCAGCCTGATCATCATTCTTTGTATTCTAAGCAGACAGCTATTTAATGGCTTTTGGAACAATGCAATCAAGGGCTTATGGTCAGTCTCTACACTGATTGCTTGTCCTGCCACAAACTGGTGAAATCTTTCACAGGCGTATGTGATGCTGAGCAGCTCCTTTTCTATTTGAGCATATCGCGTCTCCGCGTCTGTCATTGAGCGCGATGCATATGCAATAGGTTGCCAGTAGTCATATTTTTGCAGAAGAACGGCACTGAGCCCACTCTGTGATGCATCTGATGATATCTTGATTGGTCTCGCTGGGTCATAAAACCTCAGAACTGGTTCCTCTGTGAGCAGTTTCTTTAGATCACTCCATGACTTCTCATGCTCATGATTCCATTCCCATTCTATGTTCTTTTCAGTTAGTCGTCTCAGTGGCGCCATCTTTTCTGAGAGGTTGGATATGAATTTACCCATGTAGTTGATCATTCCATTAAACCTCTGCACGTCCTTTTTGCATTGTGGCTTTGGCATATTCTCAATGGCGGACACCTTTCTGGGATCTGGTCTGATGCCCTCACTGCTAAGGATATCTCCCACGAATGTCAGTTCTGTCACCCCGAGCTGGCATTTCTCTCTATTCAGCTTCAGGTTTGTTTTCCTTGTTGCTTCCAGCACTTTTTTCAGTCTCTCGTCATGCTCAGTTCTCGTGGTTCCCCATATTATGATGTCATCCATTGATGTATCAACTCCCTCCAGGTGCTCATAGATCATATGGATAGTTTTGTGATACACTTCAGGAGCTGAGGCAATGCCAAATGGTAACCTTAGGAATCTGTATCTGCCAAATGGACTGTTGAACGTGCACAGTCTTGAACTTGCTTCATCCAATTTCATCTGCCAAAATCCTGATGGTGCATCTAACTTGATGAAATACTTTGCATTTGCAAACTGTGCCATGATTTCCTCATGTGTAGGAAGCTTGAAGTGCTCTCTCTTTATTGCTCTGTTTAGATCTCTTGGATCCAGGCAAATTCTGAGCTTTCCATTCTTTTTGTCCACAACGACGAGTGAACTCACCCACTCAGTTTGCTCATCTATCTTCTGAATCACGTTCAGGCTTTCCATCCTGTCCAACTCTGCCTTCAGTTGCTTTTGAAGAGTAAACGGAACTTTTCTGCATGGATGTATGACCGTTGGCATACTTTTATCTACTCTGATCGTGTGTTCTCCTGGCAGGCAGCCTAGACCCTTAAATAGGTCGTTGTACTCTTTCATAAGTTCATCATAGACTGTCTCTCCTTCGCTTTCCACAACGAGGACTCTTTTTACCAGGTTCAGTCTCTCACAGCCTTTTAAACCTAGTATGGCTTGCACATCCTTTGGCACCACAATTAATGCTAGCGTGTGCTCTCTGTCCTTGTGTGTCACTTTGACAATGCATCTTCCTTTCACTGGTATATCAGTACCTGAGTATCCTGTCACTTTCACTTTGATTCCATGTATCTTTGGTCTGGGTCTAATTTTCTTAAAATCAGTCTCTGATATCACATTAACTTGTGCTCCAGTATCCAATTTACATGGAATATGTATGTCATTCACTTTTAGTGTCAACATCCAGTCTCTTTTTTCTTCTTTGTTTTCAGACACAACATCTACATTGAACTCCTCTATCTCGCTTTCATCTACTGCATGGACCTTGCTTTGTTGCGCTTGTTCTTACAGCAACGGGCATAATGGTTGTTTTTGTTGCAACTATTGCATGTTTTACCATATGCTGGACACTTTCTTGGTGTATGCTGTGTACCGCATCAACTACATGACTTTCGATTGTCCCTTTCATTTTTGTTCGCTGGCCACGCCTCTTTTTTCACATTGGCGCTTTTTTTGTTAACCGGTTTGTGTCCGTTCATTCTCACTGCATCCACGTTGCAGCTATTGTCACTGAACAGCTCCTTTGCCTGCAACTTCACAGTCTCTGTAGCTCTACACAGTGCTATGGCTTTTCCCAGGTCTAGATCTTGCTCTCTTAGCAGTCTTTCCCTTGGACCATTATCTGGAATACCACACACCAGTCTGTCTTTTATCAGCGAGTCTGTCAGTCCCCCAAATTCACACGATTTGCTTCTGTTTCTCAGTTCAGTCACATACTGATCAATAGTCTCACCCATTTTCTGTACACGTGTGTGCCTCTCAAACATCACGTTACATTTAGGTATGCAATAGGCCTCAAACTGTTCCATTATTTTACCTAGTTTCATTTTGTCTCCATCAGCAACGAATGTGAAGTTATTATACACCTCCAGCGCTTCATCACCCACGACATGTAAGAACAGTGACGATTTCTTTTTATTACTTTTCTTGTCAGCTACGATTGCCGCTAAATACAATTCCACACGTTGTTTGAGTCTCCTCCAATTTTCAGCCACATTACCTGTCAACTGAAGCTTCGCCGGTGGGTGTAATGCTTCCATTTTTTCACTTCGTTAGCTATTCTCCAAGGTAAGTAACAATTTTCTCTTTTGGCTTGCTAATATGTGGAGAGCTGATTTAACTTCAGATTTTTTCTCTTCATCTGTTTCAGCCACTTCTGACACCATGTATTGATTTCTTTGTGGGTTCAATGACGAGACATTTCTGAAAGAGAATGTCTTTTAATCTAAAGTCTGTTCAACTCTTTATACAGCATTTCAGGAGACACCATGCTAGTGATCCATGTAGAACGAAACTGAAACTAAACCAAACTGCTTGTCTCTATCACATGACCTCTGCTGGTCAGGCATAAGTAATCAATACATGCAAACATGCTGGTAAGGCATCATAATAAAACAGGCAAATAACATCACTATTTGCTGATATCATTACAAACCCCTTATCCAAGCCTTTGTTACCTCTAGCCTTGACTATTGCAATGCAGTCCTGGCTAGACTTCCATCTTTCACCCTTCGTAAACTTGAGCTCATCAAAAACACTGCTTCCTGTATCCTAACTCACCAACTCCCATTCACCATCACCCCTGTGCTCGCTGGCCTACATTGGCTCTCGGTCCAGAAACGAGTAATCAAAGTCACTGATTTACAGTTCCCATGCTTATGTGTATATAAAGCATGAAATTTAAGCCTGAAAATGTCACCACCAATCCTAAAATACTCTGAAATAAACTGGAATTTTACGTATTCAATCATCACACATCCGTGACCCTGACACTGTAAGTAAGGACTTAGGAAAACAATCCTAAATGACTAATCAGAAGAACGTAAGGATTTCCACCCCAGAATATGAGTTTCCCCAGGTTCAACTTGATTCTCTTCTTGAGAACTTGACTTTGTAATTAATGATCATTCCCCTGAAAATTTGTGAGGATATCTATGATTTGCTCTCCCCACTCCACTAACCATCTGAGGATAGAAGGATTAGGTAACTTGGGCAGAATGTGGGAATAAAACAGTATGAGTGTTTTCACCAAGGTTGTTCTGCTGCTTGAGGTGTGCTGGGGTGGAACTCCACGCATCGTCCCAAACTCGGCGTGAACCTGACCCATTTTCCTAGCTTTGTGATCATTTGATTTGCGGGGCGGTCTCCCAGTGGGGTCTCCACCACGCAGAGGAATCCTATCATTGCTGAGCAGGAAACTCAGCAGTCCTGCAACAGGAAGTAATTAACTCTCCATGAGCCTTCGGACAATTCCACATAGGTATGGAGGCAGATGAGAGGGAGAAGTGGATGCTACAGGCTCTCTCCCTTCATCATGGCCAACAATGGGATTCACGCTGCTCCCCTGACAAACACCGCCATGCCTTCTCTGCTGGCTCCTCCCCTCCACCCAATCCAAGCCATATAAATCTGGTGGGCTGGCCAAAATTTTTTTTTAAATTTGTTTATGAGATGTGGGTGTTGCTGGCAAGGCCAGCATTTATTGCCCACCCCTAGTTGCCCTTCAGAAGGTGGTGGTGAGCCATCTTCTTGAACCACTGCAGCCCGTTTGGCGATGGTTCTCCCACAATGCTGTTAGGGAGGGAGTTCCAGGATTTTGACCCAGCGACGATGAAGGATCGGCGATATACTTCTAAGTCAGGATGGTGTGTGACTTGGAGGGGAACTTGGAGGAGGTGGTGTTCCCATGTGCCTGCTGTCCATCTAGATGGAAGAGGTCGCGGGTTTGGGAGGTGCTGCCGACGAAGTCTTGGCGAGTTGCTGCAGTGCATCTTGTAGATGGTTGACACTGCAGCCACGGTACGCCAGTGGTGGAGGGAGTGAATGTTTAAGGTTGTGGATGGGGTACCAATCAAATAAGCTGCTTTGTCGTGGATGGTGTCGAGCTTCTTGAGTGTTGTTGGAGCTGCACTCATCCAGGCAAGTGGAGAGCCGTCCATCACACTCCATGCCTTGCAGATGGTGGAAAGGCATTGGGGAATCAGGAGGTGAGACACTCGCCACAGAATACCTAGCCTCTGATCTGCTCTTGTTGCCTCAGTATTTATGTGGCTGGTCCAGTTAAATTTCTGGTCAACGGTGACCCCCTGGATGTTGATGGAGGGGGATTCGGTGAAGGTAATGCCGTTGAATGTCAAGGGGCAGTGGTTAGACTCTCGCTTGTTGGAGATATTCATTGCCTGGCACTTGCGTAGTGCGAATGTTACCTATCACTTATCAGCCCAAGCCTGAACGTTGTCCAGGTTTTGTTGCATGTGGGCATGGACTGCTTCATTATCTGAGGAGTTGTGAATGGCGCTGAACACTGTACAGTCATCAGCGAACATCCCCATTTCTGATGCTTTGTTGGAGGGAAGGTCATTGATGAAGCAGCTGAAGATGGTTGGGCCTAGGACACTGCCCTGAGGAACTCCTGCAGCAAAGTCCTGGGGCTGTGATGATTGACCTTCAATCACCAAAACCATCTTCCTTTGTGCTAGGTGTGATGCCAGCCAGTGGAGAGTTTTCCCCCGATTCCCATTGACTTCAACTTTACTAGGGCTCCTTGATGCCACACTCGGTCAACTGCTGCATTGTTGTCAAGGGCAGTCACTCTCAACTCACCTCTGGAATTCAGCTCCTTTGTCCATGTTTGGACCCAAGGCTGTCATGAGGTCGGGAGCCGAGTGGTCTTGGCAGAACCCAAACTGCGCATCAGTGAGCAGGTTATTGGTGAATAAGTGCTGCTTGATAGCACTGTTGACGACATCTTCCATTGCTTTGCTGATGATTGAGAGTAGACTGATGGGGTGGTAATTGGCTGGATTGGATTTGTCCTGCTTTTTGTGGACAGTTTTCCACATTGTCGGATAGATGCCAGTGTTGTAGTTGTACTGGAACAGCTTGGCTAGAGGCGTGGCTAGTCCTGGAGCACAAGTCTTCAGCACGATAACTGGGATGTTGTCGGGACCCACAGCCTTTGCTGTATCCAGTGCGCTCAGCCGTTTCTTAATATCACGTGGAGTGAATCGAATTGGCTGAAGACTGGCCTTCTGTGATTTTGGAGGTGGGTGAGCTAATAGTTTAGGGAAAAAAATGAATATTTCTGCTCAAACAATAGAATGAAGTAACATTATTGAGCATAAAAAGATAAATACAAATATAATAAATGATTTATATAAGGATAAGACAGTATTGCAAAGAAAGTTAGCACAAGGAGCTTTGGGAAAAAATGAATTAGAGATTAGGGACAGAAAATATCCAAATTATAAGTATCATAGAGAAATAGGGGGAGGAATTTTAACATGAAAAACGGGTGGGTTGGGGGCAGGTGGGGGATAAGTTAAAGTATTAAAAATCTAAATTCCGACCCCAACCCGCTTCCAACCCGCCCACTTCCGGGTTTAACAGAGGCGGGACAGGGATGGGCAGCCAACCCAGGAAGTGGGTTGGCACTTTAAATATGATAATGAGTCGCTGAAGCCTCAGATTTAACCTGCTGTGCAGGTTTAACTGGGGCCAGCTGGGGATCCCAGGCCTCGAGACTCCCAGGAGCTGCAGCGAGACGAAGACAGCCTCGGGGAGCAATCCTTGTAGGCCAGGAGGAGCAGGAGTCCTTCCTACCGGTTTCCCAAGCTCACCCACTATCAGCCCGTCCCATGCAAAAGCCACTCCCCACCCCTCGGGGTCAGGGCCCGGACCCTCACCCCCCCATTCTCGACGGCTTGGAACCCCCCCCCCCCCCCTTCTTGGTGCTCGCACCTACCTGTTTGTTGCGGCCTCCTGTCGAGCATTCCCCACCCCACTGGAAGCCAGCCTGTCAATCAGCGGGGAACCTGTCAGTGACATCACATGCACACACTGGAAAGTTAAAAATCTGCAGCGTGCAGGGATCCCGCGGTCTAACGGGCCCCCAACCCCTGCTCTGGGCGGGCCAGAAACTTCAAAATTCCAGCCATGGTTAGCAAAAAGAGATGAACAAGAGAGGAGTATGGAATTTCTCACATTGATAGACCTGTTAAGTTAGGTGAAAAATTAACATTATTGCTGAGGGGATCATACAAGAGCAAGAAATAAGAAATAAATATTTATATAGTCTTATCGCAATGGCAGGTTAATTTCTTTGGAGTTGCTCCAATTCCACAGGTATAAACGGAGTGTCTGCAGGACTTTAGGTGAAGATAAGGTGGCGGAGGTGGAGCAGCTCCAAGGAAATTCATGGCCATCGCAAAATGTCTCAAAATAAATTCATTTTGCACAGTCACGACTCTCATGGAGTGGGCCATTCAGCCCCTGGAACCTGTTCCGCCATCAAACTACATCATGGCTAATCTTAAATCGATTTGCATATTTTGGATCCCTATCCCTTAGTACTCTTGCCTAACAACAAATGCGGGTGTTAGCAATGTCACCCAAACAGCAGTGAGATGAATCACCAGTTGATCTCTCCCTCCCCATGATCTTTCCATCCCCACCATCTCGCTCTCCCCCGCGATCTCTCCCTCCCTCCGTCCGGAAATATCAGGGCCAATATTTCAGGTCAATGACCTTCATCAGAAATGGAAGATGTTTACAGACAAGAATTGGAGGGAAATTTAAAAGGAAAGGAATTAAGTGCTACCTGGTTAAGAGCTATGTTGAATCTACAAAGGATAATTATAAACTAGATAATTAAATACTATGAGGATTATACAGTTATTCTTGTTTGACAGAAATGTCATCTGTGCCGTGCAACTGTTGAACAATACAGATTGTAGTGTTACATTAAATTTTCACTCGATTGCTTTGGGAAAGTGGATTACAGAGAAAGTTCAAAAATTATTGCCATCTAAATTTAATCCATAATTATACACCAACCTTAGGAAACAGACTCCTCCCCTGATCTCTCCCCCCACCCCTCGCAATCTCTCTACCCACCCACCTGTCTCTCCCCCGCAATCTCTCCTCTCTGGATATCTCTCCACATGATCCCGCTCCTTCCCCACGATCGCTCCCTCCCTCCCTCCCTCCTCATTGCCGTGCTCCAAACCCCCCCACCAAACCGCAGTTTTCCCTGATTGACAGGGACCATCCCTAGTGGTCCCCAGCTGAGGCCTTCTACTGCAGGCGTTCCCACCCGGCAGCTGGTCAGCCTCTCAATCTGGCCGAATGCTGGGCAGCAAACGGAGTAAAAAAACTTCTAATGATATCCTCCTGTTAAGTTCGGAAGGACCTCCACGTTCCCTGCATTTCCAGGTTTCCACTCCGCAGACACGCACCCCTGCTCCCTCCCCACCTCTCTGTAAATATTGGGGCCAACATTTCAGGTCAATGACCTTCATCAGATGTTTACAGATAAGAATTGGTGGGTAAATTAAAAGGAAGGGAATTAAGTGCTACCTGGTTAAGAACTATGTTGAAGCTTCACAGGATAATTATAAACTAGATGATTAAATACTATGCAGAATATGCAGTTGTTCTTGTTTCACAGAAATGTCATCTGTGCCGTGCAACTGTTGAACGATACAGATTATAGTGTTACATTAATATACTAAACTTCCACTCGATTGCCTTGGGGAAATGTATTACAGACAAATTTCAAAAATTCTTATCTTCTAATTTGAATCCATACTTATACACCTCCCTCAGGAAACAGAGTGAGTTGTGCAATAGTCCACAATAGCATGGGTTGTGCAAGGTATGTTAGAAGGAGTGGCCTCATTGGGCTCAATGGTGTATTTCCTCATTTCATTTGTTCTTATGTTTGTACGCTAAGGGCATTGTTTTCATTCTGTGCAGTGATGAAGGGAAAGTTTTATACTAGAGTTCGATACAAGATCTGTGTCACTGCATTGCCCACATTCCCTGGCTTAGCCTGATCTGGCCTGGCCGAATTAATCTCACTTTTGGCGAGAGGGCATATTCCCAACATTCAGCTCAGCTTAAGCTTCCCACACCATTGCATTATTACACATCCTCCTTAGCATAAAGGAAGGCATTGGTTCTGAGCAGGTAATTCTTATTCGATGCAATCAGACAGGAACTGAGCAATTCCAACAATGCACAGACAACGTGCCGAAAGGAATTGACCCTTTTATTAAGATGCAGTGACTTCTTAGTTATACCTTGCTGTGTGAGTTATCTGAGTTCGAGTCTGTTGGATTAATAAGCTATCCTAATTCTGCTACAGAATTTAGGGAAAAGGGTCAGTTTATTATGTGTTAGTAAATAAAAAAAATTGTGTCTGCAGTTCTGTTGCTATCATTTAAATTTGCTCTGCTGCCTACTCCTTGACTACAGAATTTGTAGGGTCACCACCTTAAACTTAGCTTATGATTGAGCTCAAACCAGCAGACTTAACAACAGTCACATGAAGTATGAAAATCAGTGATGAGTTCTAAATGAGTTTTCAATTTTAGCCATGTTCCTGTACTGAAATGGAATTTTGAACAGCACAAAAAAATTACCAAATAATATGCCAGTAGCCCAGCTTTCACCTCCAAGACTTTCTTCGCTCAGACCTTTACATTTTCGCACTTCACTAAAAGCCTTACATGGAATGTAATAGCTCGGTTCATGCACCTGTCATCCACAATTATGGTCTGCATGCTGGACCTGAGTTTGAGTGCATCTCATGACAAGCAGAAGTCCTCATGACTTTCATGGTTCTCTTTTTTGTCATCCTACTGTGTCTCACATTACCTGTTAGCAGATTAGATCATAGCATTCACATGTTACTCCATATAAACTCAACAACCCATTCTGGTCCTTCTTCATATTGTCCTCATCTTGATGTGCTAGATGAGGAAACATAGGAGGAAGTAGATCAATCATGTACCTCTGCTTCTGGTCCTATCAGCACTTCATTGCATGCACCATCAAACACCCTCCTATACACTAGCCCAGAGACATGCAGTAGAAAGGCAATAGAAAGTGAGCTAGATGTGATTGCACAATTGATGCACAGACTTTGAGTGGGGAGGAGGAGCTAGGGGTGGTGCCCTAGAGCCCTAGATCAGCCATGAGTTTATTGAATGGTGGAGCAGGCTCGTGGGACCAAGTGGCCTATTCCTGTTCCTATTTCTTATGCGGAGGATATTATTGCTGGCTGGAGGGTAAGGCCCCTTGCATGGGTGAGTGCATTGTAAGCTTATCCTGACCTCCTTCTGTGGCACTCTGATGGATGATTTCTCTTGATGGCAGTTCACCCTGGAACCTGTGGCATCTCCAGGCCAAACTGTAGTGGGTTAGCAAGTAAATGTGTAAGGAGGGGGCTTCTGTTAACTGATTTATGGTAATTTACCTGGCCAGCAGCCTTTGCCTCTGAGCTCTGACCAATTCCAACCTTTTACCTGCTTTACGGTAATTCACCTGGTCAGCAGGCATTTGCTGCTGCACTCTAAACCAATTTACAAACAGTGGTTTCGAATCGCTACCCCTCCTTCAGTTCTGAGTGGAGGAACTTATAATTAATGATATTAAAATGGACAAGTGGTTTGGATGAGAGAAAAATCAAGTTTTATTACCTAAATAAACTACAATCAAAAGAATAAACTATACCACACGAACACAGTAATTACAGTAAAACTATATAACAGGGGGGTTGCAGACGGTGAAAACGAGGGATAAAATGGCTCCAATGTTACTTAAACAATCTAAGCAATTACCCTTAAATCACCACCCCCTAACTCCTGCTAGGTTGCCTTGTTGAGGAGTCAGAACACCCTGCTCACCTGTGGTCCAGCGAAGTAAAAAAGAGTGATAGCTTCTCAGCAGCTATCTTTTATACCTGGTGAGCTCCTGCTGTTCTGCCCTGCCAGGGCTGTGTGCAAAATTCCCACCCAAAGGTTCCAATACACAAGAGAAAGCTGTGATTGGCTAACTCAGAGTGGTTGGACTGTGTTAATGTGTCTTCCGGAGCTCCCTGGGCTGAAACAAAAGGGAAATACAACTGCTCTATTGTCCAGAATGCTAGGTGATTTAAGCCCATTCAATTCTTAAACGGTTCCCATTCAAGATCCAAAAGTCTCTTCTGCAGTTTAGATGTATCCACTCGATATACAAACAAATGCTAATAGCATTCAATTGCTTTGTAAACAAAGCATTGTCCTTTGTCTTCGGCCATGTGGTGACAGCCATTTTTATCCCTGGAAATTTAAAAGCAAAACGCCCAGGGATTCTTTAATCAAAAAAATTAATCTCCAGAACTGTAAATTATTGCAAATTCTTACAAATGTGGTAAACCAAGACTACCATAGTGGATTCTGAACAGTCAGGCCTGAGAATGTGTAATATTTAGGAGTGGTGCAAAAGGTATATCTGAGTTTTTATTCATGGGATGTGGGTGTCGCTGGCAAGCCCAGCATTTATTGCCCATCCCTAATTGCCCTTGAGAAGATGGTGGTGAAGCCGCCTTCTTGAACAGCTGCAGTCCATGTGGTGAAGGTACTCCCATAGTGCTGTTAGGGAGTGAGTTCCAGGATTTTAGCCCAGCGATGATGAAGGAACAGCAATATACTTCCAAGTCAAATAGTGTGTAACTTGGAGGGGAACTTGGAGGTGATGGTCTTCCTATGTGCCTACTACCCTTGTCCTTCTAGATGGTAGAGGTCGAGGGTATGGGAGGTGCTGCCGAAGAAGCATTGGCAAGTTGCTGCAGTGTATCTTGTAGATGGTACACACCGCAGCCACTGTATGGCGGTGGTGGAGGGAGTGAATGTTTAAGTTGGTGAATGGGATGCCAATCAAGTGGGCTGCTTTGTCCTGGATGGTGTCGAGCTTCTTGAGTGTTGTTAGAGCTGCACTCATCCAGGCAAGTGGAGAGTATTCCATTACACTCTTTACTTGTGCCTTGTAGATAGTGGAAAGGCTTTGGAGAGTCAGGAGGTTAGACACTCGTGGCAGAATACCCAGCCTCTGACCTGCTCTTGTTGCCACAGTATTTTTGTGGCTGGCCCAGTTAAGTTTCTGGTCAATGGTGACCCCCAGGATGTTGATGGTGGGGCATTTGGCGATGGTAATGCCATTGAATGTCAAGGGACGGTGGTTAGATTTTCCTTTGTTGGAGATAGACATTGCCTGGCACTTGTGTGGTGCGAATGTTACTTGCCACTTGTCAGCCCAAGCCTGAATGTCATCCAGGCCTTGGTGCATGCGGACATGGACTGCTTCATTATCTGAGGAGTTGTGAATGGCACTGAACACCGTGCAGTCATCAGCGAACATCCCCACTTCTGGTCTTATGATGGAGGGAAGATCATTGATGAAGCAGCTGAAGATGGTTGGGCCTAGGACACTGTCCTGAGGAACTCTTGCAGTGATGTCCTGGGGCTGTGATAATTGACCTTCAACCACCACAACCATTTTCTTTTGTGCTAGGTATGACTCCAGCCAGTGGAGAGTTTTCCCCCTGATTTCAGTTGCACAGCATATGGCCTGAGCTGGAAACTAAGGGCTGGATTTTCCCTGCGGAGGCGGGATGGTGGCGGGAGAGCTGAATGGTGGTTTCTGGTCCCGCTCTCTCAAAAGATTTTCCGTAGATTGGCCTTGTTAAGCCCACCCTGCAGGGTGCCTGGTCAATTAACAGGAAGCAGGTCTGATGGCGTCATTTGATGACATGTCATCAGCCGGTTTCCTTAAAGGGACCACGGTCATATTGATTTTGACAGTTGTGCTGTCAGTGTTTGACAGCATTGAGGTTCTGCAAAGACTGACAAGCACTGCACAAAGGTGCACGTCTGCACCCAGGCTCATGCATCAGTCCCTCCATATGCTTATGGAGGAAGTCACAGCACGCAGGGTGGAAGAGACCTCCCCAGGAGATCAACGCAGTCTGGTTGCACATTGCACAGGATGACACAAGCAGGAGTGCTTGGCTGCAGTGGCGCCAACCTTTCAATGATCTCAGTAGATCACGAAACGTTAGTGCAATGCCAAACTCAAACTCACCCTGCTGTGCCACTCATCACATCCCCATCACTCTGCCTTCCCTACCCTACTCCTGCACATCCTTACTCACACCAACTTACCTTGCACCTTCACCCATCCCTCTCTGTCTACATTATCACTTCCCCATATCACTAGCCACCCTCACACTCACCCTCATCCTACTGCAAGCATACCAACTAACAACACACAAGGGTAGGCACTTGAGAGGTTTAGCCAAGGTTCATGTGCAGTTTCTGCTAATGTGTTGTCATACAGTGTAATCTATATTTATAATGTTTCACCTTATTGGACAGATCTGTGTGCAACTTGAGAACTGTCTTAGTGAGTTTCCGTGACTGTTGAGACATAACTCCCCCCACCCCCCTCGCTATAGTGATGAGTGTGCATGGAATGGCTTGGACATTAAATGGATGCTTTACGGTGCTGGTGTGGGATGGTGTCAACCTGGTGCATCATGTGGCAGCCAGGATGTACAGCATCAAGTGAAGTAAATCTGGCCATGGTGATGCCATCACTGACCTCCTGGGCAGCAATGTTGTCAGGGGCTGATGCTCTGTGTCCTGTGCTGCAACAGGTGATGGCGGAGAAGGTTGGTGATGTTGTTGGTGATTTTGTTGGTGATGTTGGAGTGCCTGGTGATGTTGGTGTTGGGGCTGAGCGTGGAAGAATTCAGAGAACCAAGGTGAGATTTTTTTAAAGAGCACCAATGTTGCTGGAATAGATGGCAGCTGCAGGTGAGATGAAAGAAGCGACCTGTCAATGGTGAGTGAGGTTGTTCCAATGAAGTAGCACTGGACATACAGGTGGTTCTAAACACTTGGAAGCTAGAGAAATCTCTGTGCATCTTACAAATGCAGTATCCAACAGTTTCTGCGCTCTGAAACTGACCATCTGCAACATGGCATCCTTTACACCTCTTCTGCAGCTGTCAGCTTATCAAATACATCAGAACAGACTCAACTCACGCCAGGGTGAGCTGGCGTGTTCCCCGAGCAGCGGGTAACCCGTGGGGGAGAATGTAAAATTGCAAGGTAGGCTCAAAATAGCATTGAATTGGCTGTTAACAAGCCATTTAATGATCTAAGTTGTCTCCCCCGCCGCTTGGTGTCGGATCAGTTCTGTGCAGACAGACCCGACACCTGGGAGACTTGCGTGGAGGCTGGTTGACGGTGGGTTTCCTATCCGCTGTCATTCTTTGCTATTTTGAATTTTGCACACCTTAATGCATGTTCCACTGTCAACTAATGGTAGAAACATAGAAACATAGAAGATAGGAACAGGAGTAGGCCATTCGGCCCTTCGAGCCTGCTCCGCCATTCAACGAGATCATGGCCGATCATCCAAACCCTAGCACCCAGTCCCTACACCGACAGCCATCCCAGCCATCCCACCCAAGCCCTATCCCCGTAACCCTGTAACCCCACGTATTTAATCCCCCCTAACACTAAGGGTCAATTTTTTAATCATGGCCAATCAACCTAACCCGCACATCTTTGGACTGTGGGAGGAAACCGGAGCACCCGGAGGAAACCCACGCAAACACGGGGAGAATGTGCAAACTCCACACAGACAGTCACCCGAGGCCGGATTTGAACCCGGGTCCCTGGCGCTGTGAGGCAACAGTGCTAACCACTATGCCACCGTGCTGCCCGTAGTTAACAGTAGTTAACTGTATTTTGAATTCCGCGTACAATGCACAGGACTCCAGGCAATGTCACTCTCTGGGAGGGAGTTACAATAGCAGGAGAAGCACTGTGTGAAGCTTCACTGCTGGTATTTTGTACCGCCCTGTATTTACCATTCTAATTGTTATACTTCTGATATTGAACAAACAAAACAAATTAGAAGGATTAGCAGCCTTTGTCATCACTTTTCAAATCAGCTGGCTTAGGTTTTCCACTTTAGCATTTTATGTCGCTTGCTCCCAGCAGATTTTCCAAGCTCAGAGTCTGCCTAGAGTGGGGGTGAAGAAAGACTTCCATATCCCTCAGAGGCCTGCTGGTCTGTTGTGTTGCTGCCAGCCTCTGTACTGCCAGTATCAATTGATTTATTTAAAAAAATTGGCACCAATGTCTTTACAATTTAATTACATAATCATCTGGATCATTTCATTTTTAAATTGCCCCTGCACCACCCATAATAATTCTAGATACCAGATACCAATAGGCATCCCTTGTGTCCAGCGTTGCTAATGGTCAATTGATGGAAAAGGCAATGGATAATATATTTCTATCATCAAATCAAATCAAATCAAATCAACTTTTATTGTCATTGTTAGTGCACAAGTGCAGTACAACGAAATGTAGGGTTGCGGCTCCCGAGAGTGTACATTTGGATTAAGACATTTAAACATTCAACATACATTTGGCTTGTAATACATTAACATAAACATAACCATAATAAAGTGCATTGGCAGATGTGCAGGCTTTAGAGTTTATTTGTGGAGTTCAGTAGGATGACAGCCCTGGGAAAGAAGCTGTTCCTAAATCTGGTCGTATGGGTGCGAATGCATCTGTAGCGTCTCCCAGATGGCAGGAGGGCAAACAGACTGTGGCTGGGGTGGGTAGGGTCTTTGATGATGGACCGTGACCTCCGTAAACAGCGTTTCTGGTATATGTGCTCTATGGTCGGTAGCCGGGTGTCGGTAATGCGTTGGGCAGTTTTGACTACCCGCTGCAGGGCTTTCCGGTCATAGTAGCTACAGCTGCCATACCATACTGTGATACAGTTTGTCAGGAAGCTCTCTATTGTGCAGCGGTAAAAGTTAGAGAGGATCAGGGGTGACAGGTTACATCCCTTCAGCCTCCTTAGGAAATATAGGTGCTGCTGGGCCTTCTTCACCAGAGAGGAGGTATTGAGGGACCAGGAGAGGTCTTCGTGATGTGGACTCCGAGGAACTTAAAGCTGTCCACCCTTTCCACCACAGCCCCATTGATGTGGATGGGGGTGTGACTTCCGCCTTTAGACTTCCTGAAGTCCACAATGATTTCTTTGGTTTTCTTGATGTTAAGGGCCAGGTTGTTGTCGGCGCACCACTTCACGAGATGCTGGACCTCCTCCCTGTAGGCTGACTCATCGTTGTTGACTATTATTTGAATATTATTTCAGTGTGGCCATCTATATATGGGTGGACAGTTTGGAGATTACATGGGGCATGACGGGACTATTCACTGTCCCATTTTCCACCCAGCCCACCCAATTCTGCCCAAGAATCACTGTTCTATTCAGCTTTTGTCAAAGAACTGATTTCTGTACTCAGCTTTCGGCCTTCATTTAACTGAAAGTTTCTTCTTTTATTGTGGTTATTGCCAATTACAAGGGCATTGGGCTCAATTTTAAACTGGAGTGGGGTACTTATGCACTCAACTAGATCCGGCCTAATGCGATTTTAAATTGCAGGTGGCAAGGACACCTGCCTCAAGCAGACTGGGTCCTCTTTAAACATGCAGATCGGGCTTTGATGGTGTCATTGGGGTCCGATCTGGCAAGCAGAGCAGTGGTGGCTTCCTCACCAGGCCCAGCAAAGGAAGTTTTTAATTTGTCTATTAGTTTCCTTGACCCTCCGGGCTGCACAAAAACCTTGGGCCTCCCCTGCCCCACGCTTCTTTCCTCCATCCCGATTGGGATTCCCCTCCTGGAGCATTTACCTTGTGCTGTGGACTGTACTCTGGACTCCCCAGCAGCAGCCTCTTGGCACCTGATTTTAAATTGAGCCTGCTTCTAAAAGTTACGAGACCAGTGTTATTTTTTTCTGGACCTTTCAAATGGTGTATTTAAGATAAGTAATTTTATAATTATTACAAACATGACTTCCAGACAAACTCCATCGTATTAATATTAAACATTGTTTCTTTTTCAGAAACCTTTTCTCTATTTGAACCTGAATAATTTCATAAGTCATTGCATTCGAAGGCCAGCAAACTATCTAATCCTGCATGAGTTTCTGTACAAATGAAATGGTAATTCAGAACATTGGCAGCCTACTCTATCTATCAGAAAGTACACCCAGTTCAATTACACGCCTCCCAATTTGCCAAGATAGTTCTGTCTTTTCTATTGTATTATTGAAATGGGTTTTTAGCAATTTGCACTGTTCAGTCACGCACTACATGTGACATACACTGACTTCGGTAGAGCGTGTTAGTTTTAGACCATTCACAGGGTCCTGAAGGAGAAGATTGACATTTGGTTAATTTAAAGTACTGTTATCCTCCAATCTAATTGTAACTTAATTTCTGATTTTAATTCGTCTTTCAGGAATTTTGTTCCAACATTCCATTTTCTTTCATCTACACAGTTTCTATTCTGGCCATTGGAGGTGACTTTTATTGTTGCAATTGAAACCATCTTTCCCGTAAAGAAATTAAGGCTGTAAATTCAATTGTCCTCAGAGGGCGGGTTTGGAGGCGGGTCAGTTGCGAAAATTGGAAAAATTGGGGCGGGCTGCGAACCCGCCTCCATCCCGCCTCCACGCAACTTTGGCAAGTGTCGGGTCAGCGGCTCCCGAACTGACCCGACACCAACACCAAACGGCGGGAGAGGCAGTTAAGGCAGTTAACAGTATGTTAGCTGCCTGAATAATTCCTATTTTAAAGGACTGATCTGATTTTTGAGGTTTTTCACCACGCTGCCCACCCTCATAAAAACACGTCTGGTGAATCTGTAAGGGGTTTTAAATCGCAGAGGTTTCTCTCTCTAGAGGCCTCTCTCTCTTGCACAGTAAAACCGTGAGTGGTTCGACCCACTCGCCCCTTAGATTCTATACTCTGGACTTTGGGGCAGGAACTACAATGTAGAGAAAACTCTTATAGGCCAAGTTTGATGAAACAAAATGGAATTTTATTGCATAATGTAAAACAAATCAAATGCAAGCAAATAAGAGGGTACATGGGAGGGAAAAACACAAACAAATCATAACGACACAATACTAACTAAGGCAAATACAGGCATATTATACTCTACAAAGGTCATCATGAAATGGGGAAAACACACGGAACATCGAGGGACAACAACTCATGTTAATTATACCCTTAAATATCCACCCCCTTAAACCTATCTAGATCTGATTATGAAGGGCCAGAAACATGCTCACCAATCCAACTAGGAAGTGTAAGGTTTTGAAACAGGTCTGCGTTTGATCCTGTCAGGCGTCCTGTCTTTACGTGGTTGGTGGAGCCCCAGCGAGCTGCGCCACACCTCTCTCCTGAGGTGGGGGTCGGGGACGACTGGACACCAGCTGGTCTTGATGTCGGCGGGGTCAGGGATCGTCTGCTCGACCCCGGTCAGAGGAGCCTCGGGGCTGGCCCCCATCGTTTCTTCTGTAGTTTTTTATTGTATTTTCTCCTGAGCCAGAGTGGGTCGATGGCCTCCCGTTTCGTCAACGGCCCGGGGTTGGTCGATGATCTCCCGATGTTTTACCACGGGGCGGGACACCGGCTCGAACCATCTTCTTCTCCTTCTTCTAGCGATGACGCCACTGATACGATGGTAGCACCATGATGACCACCTTTCTTTCTACCCCTGGGTTCCCAGATATACTTCTCATCAGAAGCCCTTATCTCGCGCCAAATCAGGTTAGTCTTTTGATTTAATTTTGGCGGGCTGGGAGCACAACGGGGTAGTTATTATATTTTAAACTGTTCTTGGATGGCCGGTAACGGGCCATCTCTGGTCTGGAATGACCTTCATTGTTTTTAATGTCCTGGTGATGTCCTTAACGGGTCCTTGATGCTCTTCTCATAAATATGAAACTGTTCCCTTTTGTCTGGGTAAACATTTAGATGGCCTTTATCTACAGGCCGATCTTGACTGGATCTGCATCCAATCTATATGTATATGTGGGTGTCTGGTTTCGTTCTCTCAGAAACGGCTTCCAGAACTTACTGTGGGCTGAATCCACAAAGCTGTCTGAGGACTGCAGGAACCATTTTAAAGTGTCCCAATAAGTTGGTCACGGGGTCTGGCGGCCATTTTGAATGCCCTTTTTTCCTAGGCTTCTTTTAAAACAGTCTTTAAAATCATGGCCTCTTCTACCATTCGACCCTTTATAATATAAAGTTCAATTTTGCGAATCCTACAATCGAGCCGGGCTGAACGAGGACCTGAATTGTTGCCAGCTGCTCGAGCAGCTTAAAAGCGGTCCTGCAAGCTCTCATTCTTTCACATGGCACAACAGAGTGCTTTGAGGTTTGGGAGACATTTAGCAGCTCTACTAATCTTGTGAGTGTTGAGGCTGAAATCCATCTGCTGTGTGACCTCCTTGGAAGACCCTCTGGCCTCTTTTTCTGAGCGCACACAACCTCCATTCCTCGACTGAGATATATACCAGTGATATGGGAACCATTTATACCCTCTCATCCTGGTCATCAGATTCGGAGGAACAGCAGCTGCAGCAGCGCAACCAGGCACAACAGCAGCACCAACACCAGGAGTGCCAACCTTCTCCTCAGCCACCTGATGATGCACAGAGCACAGGGCATCAGCACAGGGCTGCACCTCACCACAGGAGATACCCCCAACATTGGGTTTACAGACAGAGGATGAGCTTCCTCAACATGAGTGAGCAGCAGTGCCAAAGGAAGCTGAGACTTCAGTGAGATGTAGTCGCTGACATCTGCGCAATGCTGCACCAACACCTGGAGCCCAGAGGAGTGGGTGGACACTCCTTAATAGTGGCTGTCAAAGTCACCACCGCACTCAACTTCTTTGCTTCAGGCTCCTTCCAGGGATCATCTGCAGATATCAGCGCTTCTCCCAGTCGGCCGCACAGGCCCTACCGATGCCCTCTTTGCAAAGGCGCACAATTACATCCACTTCTCCACGGATGAAGCAAGCATAACTTTGCGTGCAGTTGGATCTGTAAAGATGGCAGGCTTCCCAAGGCTCCAGGGCGTCGTAGACTGCACACATGTGGCCATTAGGGCACCCCATCACAACCCAGCTGTATTTGTCAACCGCAAGGGATTCCACTCCCTTAACAACAACAGAAAATGCTGGAAAAACTCAGCAGGTCAGGCAACATCCGTGGAGAGAAATTTGAGTTGACATTTCGGGTTGGACCCTTCTTCAAAACTGGAAAGAAAAGAAACTAGATCGGAGGCAGGGCTGCGATCGGACAAAAGAATAAAAGAAACAAAAGAAGTAAAAGAGATTAGAAGCTAGACGAGATGGTAATAGGCTGGGATTAGGTGTAAAGTGTACTGGCAGGGCAAAAGATAGCTGCCAGGTGTGAGAGAGAAACAAAAGGAAAGGGGGGGGGGGAAAGGAGTGGAACAATTACAAGAGAAAATGAAATGGGGGCCGAGCTTATGGTCTGAAATTGTTGAACTCGATATTGAGTCCGGAAGGCTGCAGACTGCCTAATCGGAAGATGAGGAACAGCACCTCATCTTCCGATTAGGCAGTCTGCAGCCTTCCGGACTCAATATCGAGTTCAACAATTTCAGATCATAAGCTCGGCCCCCATTTCATTTTCTCTTGTAATTGTTCCACTCCTTTCCCCCCCCCCCCTTTCCTTTTGTTTCTCTCTCACACCTGGCAGCTATCTTTTGCCCTGCCAGTACACTTTACATCTAATCCCAGCCTATTACCATCTCGTCTAGCTTCTAATCTCTTTTACTTCTTTTGTTTCTTTTATTCTTTTGTCCGATCGCAGCCCTGCCTCCGATCTAATTTCTTTTCTTTCCAGTTTTGAAGAAGGGTCCAACCCGAAACATCAACTCAAATTTCTCTCCATGGATGTTGCCTGACCTGCTGAGTTTTTCCAGCATTTTCTGTTGTTATTTCGGATTTCCAACATCTGCAGTATTTTGCTATCCCACTCCCTTAACATCCAGCTGGTGTGTAACCACAGGAAGATCATCATGCAAGTTTGCGCCAAGTACCCTGGCAGTTGCCATGACTTTTTCATCCTGCGGCAGTCTACTGTGCCTCAGCTCTTCATTCCGCCAACCCAACTTCCCGGATGGCTACTTGGTGACAAGGGCTATCCCCTGACAAAGTGGCTCTTGACACTGATGAGGAGGCCATCAAATGAGGCTGAAGAGCGGTACAGTGTGAGCCACTTTTCCACCAGAAGCATCATAGATCAAACGATCGGCTTTCTCAAAATGCGATTCCAATGCCTCAACAGATGTGGTGGAGCCCTGCAGTAAGCACCAACCAGGGTGTCCAGAATCATTGTCGTCTGCTGTGCCCTGCACAACATCGCAAAGCACCATGGCTTAGCGGTCCCTGAGGAACAAGTGGTTCAGCGCAGAGCATCCTCGGAACAAGAGGGGGAGTACAAGGAGAGGGAGGAGGATGAGGAGGAGGCATGCCTTGCAGGGCCAGATGTGGCCAATGCAGCAGCACTCAAGCATATTGCTGGCTGTCACGCAAGAGATTCACTCATCCATGCCAGATTCCACGTAAGCTTAAGCTTCAAACTCTGGTGGCTGGCATATGGCTATGAATGTGTGGACAACCTTCTTAAAATGTCATACATCATCTCTCCAATAAACAGTGATTTCCTATCACTCTCAGCATCATCATTACAAATGCAAGTCGCCCTGAGCCCTCAAAGTGCAACTTCCATTTCCCAGAACACATAGGCCAGAACTTCAACTGTTTGCCATCACTTTAAAAACATAGTAACATAGAAACATTGGAGCAGGAGTAGGCCATTCGGCCCTTCGAGCCTGCTCCGCCATTCAATATGATCATGACTGATCCTCCATCTCAATACCATATTCTCGCCCTCTCCCCATACCCCTTGATGCCTTTTGTGTCTAAAAATCTATCTCCTTCTTAAATATATTCAGTGACTTGGCCTCCACAGCCTCCTGTGGTAGAGAATTCCACAGGTTCACCACCCTCTGAGTGAAGAAATTTCTCCTCATCTCAGTCCTAAAAGTCCTACCCTGTAACCTGAGACTGTGACCCCTCGTTCTGGACCCACCCAGCCAGGGGAAACATCCTCCCTGCATTCAGTCTGTCTAGCCCTGTCAGAATTTTATACGTTTCAATGAGATCCCCTCTCATTCTTCTAAACTCTAGTGAATAAAGGCCTAGTCAACCCATTCTCTCCTCATATGACAGTTCTACCATCCCAGGAAACAGTCTGGTGAACCTTTGCTGCACTCCCTCTATGGCAAGTATATCCTTTCTTAGGTAAGGAGAGCAAAACTGCAGACAGTACTCCAGGTGTGGTCTCACCAAGGCCTTGTATAACTGTACTAAGACATACTTACTCCTGTACGCAAATCCTCTTGCAATGAAGGCCAACATAACATTTGCCTTCCTAACTGCTTGCTGCACCTGCATGTTTGCTTTCAGTGACTGGTGTACAAGGACACCCAGGTCCCTTTGTACATCAACATTTCCCAATCTATCACCATTCAAATAATACTCTGCCTTTCTGCTTTTCCTACTGAAGTGGATAACTTCATATTTATCCATGTGATACTGTATCTGCCATGTATTTGCCCACTCACTCAACCTGCCCAAATCGCCTTGAAGATGCTTTGCATCTTCCGCACAACTCACAATCCCACTTAGTTTTGTGTCATCAGCAAACTTGGAAATATTACATTTGGTTCCCTTATCCAAATCATTGATGTATATTGTGAATAGCTGGGGCCCAAACACTGATCCCTGTGGTGTCCAACTAGTCACCGCCTGCCAACCCGAAAAAGACCCATTTATTCCTAATTTATGTTTCCTGTCTGTTAACCAATTTTCAATACATGCCAATATATTACCCCCAATCCCATGTGCTTTAATTTTGCACACTAACTTTATCAAAGGCCTTCTGAAAATCCAAATACACCACATCCACTGGTTCTCCCTTATCTATTCTACCAGTTACATCCTCAAAAAACTTCGGTAGGTTTGTCAGACACGATTTCCCTTTCATAAATCCATGTTGACTTTGTCTAATCCCGTTGATTTATTTGAAGTGTCCTATTATCACATCCTTTATAATAGACTCTAGCATTTTCCCTACTATTGATGTTAGGCTAACCAGTCTGTACTTCCCTGTTTTTTCTCTCCCTTCTTTTTTAAATAGCGGAGTTATATTTGCCACCCTCCAATCTGCAGGAACTGTTCCATAATCTATAGAAATTTTGTTCAATAAAATCACAAAAGGATGACAACGGCAAATATACATCAGAACAAAACACCCATGTAATTATTTATGTGTTAACTTCCTGTTACGCGTGCTTCTACGTGATGCTTCCCCTGTGGCTTCAGCAGATGTAGAGGCACCTTGCTCACTTTGATGCTGCACCTGCTTAAAAGCCTTTGGCGGGTGTCCTCTGGGTTTGGGAGCCAGTTAGGGCTCCTCCACAGTCTGCTCTTCCTGCGGCTGTGCAGGGGCTGAGACGGCCATCTCAGTTGAATGACGACTCTGGGGCTCTGACCAAGGGCTCCGCAATCGCATGGTCATGTGAGTGCTTGGAGGGGAGCCCACACTTCCTTGTTGTCTGCCACCAACATCCCTCTCAAGGGTCATCCGCACTTCAGTGCTAGCAAGTGGCTGGAGAGCATCTTGTTGCACATCCGTGGGGCCATGCAAATCCTCATAATGGGGACGTCCATGTACCTCTGGTGTCTCTCTTCAATAGATGCCTATCTATGCTCCATATCAGACCATCTATTTAGAAGAGTCACCATGTTCTCCTGAGTCTGGCGACTTATGTCCTCCATGGAGGTTGCCACACTCTCCATGGTGGCATGTTCATGCGCCATTGCCTCCGCAAAGACAGTGCTCATGTTTGAGATGGACTCCTCCATTCTCTGCACACTCGCAGTTTCCTTGGATACAAACCCTGTCAGAGACTCCTGCACTTGTTCCTGGAGTTCCAGCACAACTCTCTTTCTGGATGGCCCCAGAGGCACAGCTTCTACATGCAGCTGAGCAGAGCTAGGAGCGTCCTGTGAGCTCCAACGTGGATTCTCCACGGCTGTCACTGTCTCCACCATCTGCTGATGCTCATTTGTGAGCTGTGATATACCAGGTGACAACACTACTCTATCTCCCGAAGGTCCCGCCAAGGTGTGCGTTTCTGCGCTGGTGCTGGGTGATCGGAGTCCTGGTGATGCTGCTCCCTCAGAGGCTGCAGGTTCCTCTGAGGAGTCGTCCAGCTCTTCCTCCTGGACAGTGGGGAGGGGGGCACGCGATGATCCTATGGGAGAGTAAAGGCATGAGTTAGAGATCTGATTTTTAGGTACCAGACTCATCCTATTGAGCAGATGATCCAAAGTCAATCTGTATGAACATCATATGCCATTGCAGTCAATCATGAAATCTAAATGCGAGGGTTGAAAATCTATTCTGTCACCAGCTTCGTCTAGTGCGCCCATCTCTCCACCCCCCACTTCCAGCTCCTCGCCACCTCCCACGATCTCGTGTGCAGCCTCCTCAGCACTTGTCAATGTTGCCAAGGATGGAGGCCCTCCTCCTGTCTTCACTCTCTCCCTCATATTGTGAGCTATCTTTTCAAGCAAGGAGGGACACAAGTGGAGTTTCAGCAAGAGTGATGGAAGGACTGTGAAGAATCCATAATATAGAAGCTTAGAGGGAGACCAAGATGGAGTGAGATGCCAGGAGGAAGCTGCCTCCCTGTGCGTTGTTAGCTGTTGTCATGGCATAAAAATGAGAGCGAGTGTGAGGGGTGCATAGTAGGATGGTGAAGTGATTCAGCACAGAGAGATGGATAGGTAAGGGTGCAAGGGAAGTAAGGGTAAGGTGGGATGTGGAGGAGCAGGGTTACAAAGCAGAGTGCTGGTGATGAGAAGAGAAGGGAAGCAGATTGAAGGTAATTGTGATGTGATACTCACTTTTGCTGTTCGCAGAAGATCATTAAACCATTTCCGGCACTGGACCCAGGTTCATGAACACATGGTCCTTGTGCTTACCTCTTTAGCAATTTGCAGCCAGGCTGCCTTTGTTTGCTGAGGAGGCTTCCTCCGGCCATCGGGAGGGAACAGAATCTCCCTGCGCCCTCTTATTCCCTCGACAAGAGCTTGGAGGGAATTCTTTGGTTTTGCACCACTCATTGTTGCCTTGGCACATTCAAAGACCAGCAGAAACGATAAATGAAAGGCTGAGGCTGCACGGGCCCCTTAAGAACAAATGCAGCAATGACGTCATCAGAGGCGACTAACAGACCCGATTCCAGTCATTGAACCAGCCAGCACGCACCATGGCAATTAATAGGCCAATTAAATAAAAATTTCAAATTGAGAGCGGCTGAAACCGGCAGAGGGACTGGATCCCCGCCCACCAGGCAACCTGACTCCAACCCACCTCCTGCATTAAATTCGCAGCCTAAGTTTGCATTCAAAAATTGGCAACCTGAGATTTTTGTTAATGTGTGTATCTGTCTATTTTCGAATGTAGGTGAGGGCGAACGCATTGGCATGAAAGTGGGTGCTTGTGAACATTAGTGCACAACCATGTGACTGTCATTATTGTGTAGGCTTTATGTGGGTGTCATAATTAATTTAATAAGCAATTGGGTGGAAATAAGTGTATTACTCGGTGAGTCGAGGGGAGGGAGTTATTGAGAGGGTGGCTAAATGTTTATTTGACCCCCTAACCCCATGTGATGTTCATCATATGGTATTTGTATCTATGCCTACATGAGCAGAATCAAACCTTGACATCTCTGCTTTTAACATTCACGCTGACAGCTAGGTTACATAAAAGATCCCCCCCACCCCCGCTCAAAAAAAAAGTTGGCTGGAAAAAATACAGCATAAACACTTTTTGGTTTGTAAGAATTTAGATTTTTGAATTTGACCCGATGGTTAGTGACCTGCCACAGGCAAAGAGCATATTATTTTAAAATAAACTGAACAATTTCATTGACAGTTTACCAGACAAAGCAATCATTCAACCTGATCTGGGGAGTGGAGTTCAAGACCTCGGGGTCATCAGGCCCCGGTCATAAGAGTCGTTCCTTCAAAGGTCGACGCATCGTCCAAGTTCTTCTTCTTGTGCTGAGCGCTCCTGTCCACCTTCTGAATGCTGTTCATATACCTTACAATATACCATAGTACGTGCCATTTTTTTTAGTTGATCAATTTAGCCTTTGGCCATTGCAAACTGCAGATGTGGGCGCAATCACACTCTGTGATGTACAACAGTGACTGCACGCCAAAAGTACATCATTGGCTGTAAAGCACTTTGGGACATCCTGAGGTCATGAAAGGCGCTATATAAATGCAAGTCTTTCTTTTCTTTATCCTACCTCCTGTCTCAGTGAAACTGCATCCTGCCAGTAAGTAGTGAACAAGTCCATGATCCTTTTCAGGACATGTCAATGGCCTCATTACCCAGCATTCTCATTGTGCTTTTATTCAATTTCTCTTCAGTCCAAGGCCGTATGTATTCAATGTAATTTCAAACCTTCAGTCTGAACAATTTACATATTCTTTAATGCAGAACAATGTTCCACTAAAGACTGGGTCCAAGACCTGTAATTTTGGTGCAAATCTATGCTTTTGACAAAGGTAAAGATGTCGCTTGTCAGCACAGTCACAGAACAGTATTGTGTGGCATGCACCATATTTTCAAGCAGATGCACGGGGCATTATTTAGTTTTCATATATGTCTGCCAATGTCAATGCTGATGCCAATAGAGTTGTAAAATGCCATGCTACTAAAAATATATTTTGATTGATGGTGCAACCACATAAATGCATTACTAAATGAAGAGAGAAATGTTGATTTAAGTTTGCTTCAGATATGCTTCTTTGAACAGTTGTGGTAGAGCATGGAGATTAAAGCTGACTGCTTTTAGTATCATCGACTGCAACAATGCTACCTAAACACAGCAACAGTTCACCCCTCACTATCAGACAGCACATTTACTGAGGCAAAGGCCTGGAATTTCCTGGAACAGTAAGGTGTGTACCTCCAGCAGAACTCCCAGAGTGCATCAACCGAACCGTCTAAAGGATAGTGGGAGATTACGGACGTATTGGGAGACTTTTAACCCCAAAAATGGGTGGGTTGGGGCTGGGTTGGAGGTTAAAGTGTTAAAAAATTATTCCCATCCCCAAACCGCCTCCAAGTCGCCCACCTCTGTTTTTAACGGAGGCGGGTCAAGGGGCGGACAGCCAACTCACTGCCAGGAGACGGGTGGCCCATTTAAATATTCTAATGAGGCTGGAAGCCTCAGATTTAACCAGCATTTCAAATGTAATGGTGGCTGGCCGGGTTTCTCAGGCCTCGGAGAACCCACCAGCTAAAGTAAGGTGAGGACTGCTGGATCCAGGAGGTAAGTGCATGTACACTTACCTCCTGGATTCAGCATCCAATGATGCTCAGGCTAGCCCCAATGCTTCCCCCCCCCACCCCACCCCGCCGCCACCCGCCACCCCGCTCTGGCTCTGATCCTTCCCCCCGCCAAAGCTCCGGCCCCGATCCTTCCTCCCCACCGATCCTCCTCCAGTCCCCGATCATTCCCCGGCTCCCACCTGACCCCTTGCTCCCTCCTCTCTGCGGCCTAGTGCCGCAGGCCTACCGCCCGCAGCCATCCTCTCCCGACCGCTTTCTACTGCTCCCCCACCCCACTCCCCACCCGCCTCCATATTAAAATTCAGGCCATTGTTTTGGATGGAGTCATCTGAGGCACACCACCAAGTCTTAAGCCTTCCAAAAGGGAGGAAAAGCAGCCAAAATCATGGTCCACATTCAAATACATTTGAAGTCTTGAAGAAGGAGTTCAAGGAGTCAGGTACTAGTTTGGAAAGCAAGCCTGTGGTCATCTTGTATTTCTTCCTGTGTCACGTACTGGACAGGTTAAAGGGAGGAAGATTAGGAAGGTCAAGATGTGGCTGCAGGGATGGTGCAACTGGGAAGGGTTCACATTCCTGGAGCACTAGAGCAATGGAACTGCACCAACATCTCCTAAAGAGGATAGCTAGAGCAATTGGGAAGGGTGTAAACTAATATGGCAGTGGGGCAAGTATAGTTTTGAGATGAAAGAAGTAGAGCAAAGTTAATAGAAGCAAGAGGCATAACTGAAATAAATATCAGAAAATACTCTCAGATATGAAAGAGAAAGAAACTGGTTATAAGGTAGAGAGAGACAAAAATTACTAGGGGTAGATGCTAACTCCTTTCATCTGAAGCAGACAGGCCAGTAGCAGAGTTAAAATTGAGGTGGCCTCCCCTACCTTGGACCCGAGCCCCCCTTTCCCGGAGAGACAGCTCTGGTAATCAATACCACCACTTACCTGGTGTTGGCTGGCGGCCTCCAGGCCACAAAACATTCCACCGCTCCCAGACGATTTCCTGCCTCGGACAGGTAGGATTTAAGTGAGGTGTGAAAATACCCTAGACCTTAATTCTGGTGTTTTTATCATACAATCGCTGCCCACCCACCCAAAACTATCCTGGAGTTAAAATCGGGCCTCTGGGTTTCATAAATAGATGCATAGAGTACAAGGGTAAAGAATTAATGAGCCATTTATACAAAACATTGGTTATGTCACAGTTAAAATACTGTGTGCAGTTTGGGGCACCCCATTATAGAAAATGCAGTGAAGCCATAGAGAGGGTATAGCATAGAATCACTGGGATGATGACAGGGGTGGGACACTAAAGTTATGAGGTGACACTTCAGATATGGGACTGTTTGCACTGAGGCAGAGAAGGCTGAGGAGATTTAATAGGTTTTAAAATCATGAATGGTTTTGATACAGTGAATAAGAAAAGGCGATTTCCTCTGGTTGGGGTGTCATTGACATGGAATCATGAACTAAAATGGTCACTAAAACTGGAGCACAGTTACAAGAATTTTTTTTTTACACAGAACATTGTTGGAGCATGAAATGCTTTGCCACATGGAGTGGTTGAGGCAGAGACCATTGCATCTTTTAAGAGAAAATTGTATAACTATTTGAAGCAGCAGGAACAGGGAAAAAGCGGGACAGTGCAATTTGTTTTGGATTGCTCTAGCAGAGAGCTGGAATGGTGAGTTAAATAGTCTCCTGTACTGTACACTTCTACAGTAACGGACGCTGACATTGTGGGTTAAATTTTCGACTCACCGATTGGGAACTAATCTGGTGGAGTGGATTATAGAATCTGTCTGATTGGCATTCCGTTGATTTCAAGGGAATGTAATTTGGACGGATTCTACGATCAGGCGATAGATCTGATCTGCAAGGTTTTGAAAATCTACCCGTGTGCCAGATGGGGAAAACTGCTCCATTTCTCATGCATTAATATCCTTTCACACGAAATGTACAAAATTCACACGCAAAGCCCTTTTTAACAAACAAGTTTGAATATTTGAAGCGATTTGCAGGAGGGCGTAAGAATTCTACACAAAGCCAATGTGAGATCATTAAACGGATTGCTCTGATTGCATGCTGTCAAGCATCAATCACTGCACATTCTGCTACCGTCTCTATGTAACAGTGACACAACAGGAATAAAATGCTGCCTGCACTGCAGTGGCAAAGTTGGACTTTAGTTCACAGTTCAATTATGGGATTAATTCTATTCATTCTAATTTTCATAAAATGGCCTGTTTATGATCTCTGTATTCAAACATGTTGTGTGATCTCTGCCGTCATTTTTTGAACATAACAAAAAAAATTACATATTTGGAAAAAATCTGTTGGCGTGGGGAAGTGAAAAATACTGTGCAGCATTATGGGCACGATCTGGAAAAATGTGAACTTTTTAACTTTTTGGATTAAAGATTATTGTGCTTCATCAACAAGATGTCATTGCCACTAATTAAAAGGGTTGGTACTCTATGCTACAAAGTCATAGCGCTTCCCACTTATCAATAAACAACTGCTAGCTACTCAACAGATATTGACAGACCTCAGTGAACAACAAGGTTATCAACATGTGAGTCTTGCTTTTACCTGCAGTGAAGATTTAGCCACAGTTTAGCTGGGAGCTCATGTCAGTAACTGTGTGCCCATATCTGTTATTGGTTATCATAGCCATGGAGGAAAAACTATAACCGTAGATTCAAAATGGATGTCCAAACAATTTACTTGTAAATAAAATCATAGGAATATAGGAACAGGATTAAGCCATTCAGCCCCTTTAGCCTGTTCCAGCATTCAATTAGGTCACATCTGATCTGCATTTTAACTCCATTTACTCACCTTGGTTCCATATCCCCTAACGAACAAAAATCTATCAATCTCAGTTTTGAAATTTTCAACTGACTGCCCCAGCCGCAACAGGTTTTTGGGGGAGTGAGTTTGAGATTTCCACTTCCCTTTGTGTGAAGAAGTGCTTCCTGACATCAACCCTGAATGACCTAACTCTAATTTTAAGGATATGCCCCCTTGTTCTGAACTCCCCCCACCAGAGGAAATAGTTTATATCTACCCTATCAAATCCTTTAATCATCTTTAACATCCCACTTAGCTCACTACTTAATCTTCTATACTCAAGAGAATACAAGCAACCTGACCTCATAGTCTAACCTTTTTAGATCAACAAATCTCAGGCGACGATAATGGCAGTATTTACCCAGAAATAGCATACATGCTGGATGTACCTTGATGGGCAATGATTTCTAAATAGCAAAAAGGAAATTATTTAATGAAGCAGGCATTATCCAAACAACCTTTTTGTTCTGAATTCATTGCATTCAGAGCATAAAAATTGAATTAAAATTCTCCCATCCCCCCGCCCCCAACATTTTGTAACTTCCCTCCTGGGCTACCGTACAAAGAACAAAATTAACCCAGACAGAGGCACAGCATTCTTTTACAGTTATCTTATTACTGTAGCAGAGTGAGACAAGTGATCATATTGGGTGAGACAGCAGGTATTCAAGTCTGGCATAAAAACAACCCACCTTTTTAAAATAACCAACATCTGCTATTAAAACTAAAATAATGTTCATGAGTGTTACTTTTACTGTGGTGATAGGAGCCCTTGTGCTTTAATCTGCTGCCAGACCGCTATCCAGCACAAAACACACTGAAATGTTTATTACTACCTTCATGGCATCTACGGAATATCACAGGAAAACCAGAAAAAAATATAAGCGCTCTATAAAAATCAAAGAACAGCACAGAAACCGAATCTCAATATATGTATCATATTCATATCACTTTTTTGTACAGGGTATAATTGAAACCACAATTGCTGTGTTTCTGTCAGTAAATGAACTACAGCAACATATTACTTTATACTGACCCAAAAATGATTGATGCGGGTGCTGGTTGCAGTACATCTTTGAGGTTAGATCTGGAATTTTGATTTAACAGCCAAAGCAAGTGTGAAAAAAAAATCTTGTCAGCTGTTTTAAGTCCATTTCAAACTGCATGTGATTAGGGAGTGGGGGTGTTGGGGAGTTGCGGGGAGCGGGAGAAGGCGATGATTGCTGTATCAGGACTATAACCATTTCATTTAAACTGTGGTGAAATCTGTGCCTTTCACATCTCAATTTAATATAGCCATTATATGAAATCAAAACATTGCATCTAGCAGGGGGCAAAAGTAATCGCAAGCCTAGCTTGGTTTACAATCTGATCTCTAGGTTCAGTTATAAAGTGCTCAGGCTCCATTTTCACGGTTTATGTAATCGGCTGTCGTTAAGCTACTGCCTTGTAGTTACTTCCAACTATCCGTTATTCTCCATGTATTTCAATATTTACTAAAGTGGATGTTCTAGTCCATGCTCTCGGCACAGCCCTAAACAGCCTATTGTAAAAAAAGAAAGCAGTAGGTTTCCTTTAGTACATTTTTAATTGGTTTTCAGAGTATAAGGCACTTTATCCCCACTGGTGATATAGCCAAAATAACATAGTAGGACACAGTAGAACACTATCAGGGTGAAAAGGACATTGGGAACCCAGGTCCTACTGAACGGAATAATTGGGGTATTCATCGGTTAGACAAAGTGCTTGATTTTCAAAACTGTGAGTATTTGTTGCTAAATGCTTAACTTCATTTATTTCTCCAAATCTGCAAAAGAGCTATGTTCAGTGTTTTGTGCATTTACTTTGTAATACCACATATAGAGACTGAGTGATGAAGCACAGCATTTAAATTACCTTTGCAATGGCACATTTTTTTGCAATCAGATGCCAAGTGCGTAATTTATGCAAAACTCTTGTAGAATGAAGAAGAAAATTTAACACTTCAAAAACAGCTGCAACCCATAGCTCAAAGAGCAGTAATACTCACACAGCCTGCACATATAGGTATGATAATGTGATTCTATTGTCACTGGGCCTGTATAACTCTATCCCTGACATAGAGGTAGGTCAAAATGATCCACTTCTGAATGTGACTTTGCAGCACAGTTTTCAATCCTACTGGCAATCTCCAAATCTAAACCACTGTATAAATAGAGCAAATTCAGAATATGAGGAACCGGATCAGATTAGAGAACCTTTTCCACTAATGGATGGATAAATCAATGCAGCCTCTTTACTTTGTGCAACCAGATAGAGAATGTTTTCTCAATGCTACATGCGAGGAGATTTGATCAACGTTATGTGATTGCTACACTTGTCCAATGAGAGGAGGGAGGGGGTGGGAATATGTGTTCTGCTCCTCAGAGAATTTTCAATTTTCTGGTTTCCAGAACATAGGAACATAGGAACAGGAGGAGGCCATTCAACTCCTCGGGCCTGTTCCGCCATTCAATCAGATCATGGCTGATCTGTATCCTAACTGCATCCACCCACCTTGGCTTCACATCTTTTTATACCCTTGGCTGGCAAAAATCTATCGATCTCACAATATAAATACAGATGATGAAGGCCACTTGGCCCATTTATCAAGAAAAAAACTGCTGTTTCTCAACTGTTAAATGACCCCAAAGTTTTGACTTCACTACCCGTTCAGAAAGCTCATTTCATTGTTGGAACATAGAATTATACAGGACTGGAAAAGACCATTGCAATCCATCTGCTCAATCCCAATCACTAGGAAGTATCATACCCCATGCTAGCTCTCTTACCCCTGTATGTTTTTTATTCTCCAGGCGCTTATTCAGCTGTCGCTTCAATCTGCTGATACAACCTGTCTCACTGCTTCCCATCACAGTCCATTATATAAAATTACCACACTCTCGTAAAATGGTTAATCTAAGCTGTCCTTTCACCCTCCCTCTTCTAAGTTTGAGCCTCTGTCCTCTTCTTGTAGAATCTGTGACTATGTTAAAAATATGGGGGTCAATTTTGAGTTTGGGTGACCGACTGCTGGAGCATGCCAACTGGTTGCCCGCACTCAAAGCGGCACTGATTTTGAGCCATGGCCTCATTAACATTGGCCCGACAAGTTGCGGGGCACCAAATAGGCGTTCCAATGCAGCTCGCTGGATTGAGACCGATGAAAATGGGGTCATCGCAGTAGGTAGATATGTAAGTGCCAGAGAAGGGAATTGCAGAGGGAGTGGGATTGTCCCAAGGTGGCAGCGATCCCGCTTATTTTTGTGGGGCCCGGAGGATCACTCCAGTTCCTCCAGGCCCACAGAAATAACTTTGGCTGGGCCTCTTCTGTATCGCCCATGGAAATGAATGGAGCATGCACAGCTAAATGTCTGACCATTTCTAACCTAAAATAGCAACCGGAATCCTAGGACTCTGATTTGCATATTGAAGTGAGCCTACTGCCTGAAGCAGGCAGGCACTTCCTGCACCCAGCACCTCGCGAAAGTTGGAGCCGCCTTTGGCGGGGTGCAGGAAGTGCCTGCCTGCTTCAGGCAGTAGGCTCACTTCAATATGCAAATCAGAGTCCTAGGATTCCGATTGCTATTTTAGGTTAGAAATGGTCAGACATTTAGCTGTGCATGCTCCATTCATTTCCATGGGCGATACAGAAGAGGCCCAGCCAAAGTTATTTCTGTGGGCCTGGAGGAACTGGAGTGATCCTCCGGGCCCCACAAAAATAAGCGGGATCGCTGCCACCTTGGGACAATCCCACTCCCTCTGCAATTCCCTTCTCTGGCACTTACATATCTACCTACTGCGATGACCCCATTTTCATCGGTCTCAATCCAGCGAGCTGCATTGGAATGCCTATTTGGTGCCCCGCAACTTGTCGGGCCAATGTTAATGAGGCCATGGCTCAAAATCAGTGCCGCTTTGAGTGCGGGCAACCAGTTGGCATGCTCCAGCAGTCGGTCACCCAAAGGTAATGGGTGACATCTGCGCAATGCTTCAACAACACCTGCAGGCCAGAGGACCAGGTGGACAACCCTTACCAGTGGCCATCAAAGTCACCACCGCACTCACCTTTTTTGCCTCAGGCTCATTCCAGGGATCAGCAGCAGACATCAGTGGCATCTCCCAGGCGGCCGCACACACTTGCATCACGCAGGTAACCGATGCCCTCTTTGCCATCGCACACAATCACATCCATTTCACCAAGGATCAAGCAAGTGTCACGGCGCGTGCGGTTGGATTAGCTAATCTGGCAGGCTTTCCAAGGGTGCAGGGCGTCGTTGACTGCACACATGTGGCCATTAAGGCACCCCATCGCAATCCAGGTATTTTTGTCAACTGCAAGGGCTTCCACTCCCTTAACGTTCAGCTGGTGTGTGACCACAAGAAGGAAATTTTGCATGTTTGTGCCAAGTACCCTGGCAGTTGCCATGACTCCTTCATACTGCGCCAGTCTAGTGTGCCTCCGCTATTTAGTCTGCCAGACCAACTTAACGGATGGCTACTTGGAGACAAGGACTATACCCTGAGGATGTGGCTAATGACACCGTTGAGGAGACCATCCAACGAAGCTAAGGAGAGCTACAACTCCAGCCACATGCCCACCAGAGCCATAATTGAGCAAACCATCGGTTTGCTGAAGATGCGCTCCAGATGCCTGGATAGATCAGGTGGAGCCCTGCAGTACTCACAAGCCAGGGTCTCCAGAATGGTCATGGTTTGCTTTGCACTTCACAACATGGCACAGCATCGTGGCTTGCAGATTCCTGTGGACCAAGTGGCTCATTACATATCCTCCTCAGATGAGGAGGAGGAGGAGGAGCGCAAAACAAACATCTTGCAGAGGCCCATCAACCAGCGGCAGCAGTACGCGAGAACATTGCTGCCCGGGATGCAAGGAATGCACTCATCTTGTCCAGATTTGCTTAGCCAAGCCAGTCAAGCACTTTTGCCTTGCAGCTTCTTACCTGAGTATCGGCAATGGCCAAGGACCAGCGGATTCCTAGCAATTTGACCACCATACTGACAATTGCATGTAATCCTAAGCCCTTAATGTGAACGTCCCATTCGCAAAATGACACACACCACAACTACAGCAGTAGCCATCAGATTTTTTATTTACATTAGTCATCTGATGGCTTTTTCACAGAAAACATCAAATTTCACCCAAGTGACTACCCTTGTGACTATTTTTGCAGTATCTTTCTCTTATGTGTGCTCCTACGTGGTGCTTCCCCTGTGGCTTCAGCAGATTTGGAGGCCCCTTGCTCACTTTGCTGCTGCTCCTGTCTCGACACCTTTGGTGGGTGTCCTCTGGGGTTGTGAACCTGTAAGGGCTCAGCAACAGTCTGCTGCTCCTGCGGCTGTGCAGGGGTTGAGACACCAATCTCAGTTGGGTGTGGACTCTGGTGAGGCTCTGACTGAGGGCTCTGCAGTGGCATGGAAGTGTGAGCGCTTGGAGAGGAGCCCCCATATCCTTGATATCTGCCACCAACTTCCCTCTCATGGGTCAGGTCCCACTCAGCGCTTGCAAGTGGCTTGAGAGCACCTTGCTGCACATCAGGGGGGCCATGGGGACACGTATCTGCACTGGCAGTCCTACTCAGAAGGACTTCCATGAAGGTCTGGTTTCTCTGTTCAATAGATGACCATCGCTCCTCCAGAGATGTCTTTCTATTCTGAACACTCACCATGTTTTCTGCACTCTGGCGACTTATCACCTCCATGGCCATTGCCATCATTTCCATGGTGATGCATTCATGTGCCAATGACTCCACAAAGGCTCTGCTCATTTTCGCTGTGGGCTCCTCCATTCGCTCCACTCGCAGCGACCCTGGAGATAAAACATGCCAGAGACTCCTGCATCTGTTCCTGGAGTTCCAGCACTGCTGATCTTACGGATGGACCCAGAGGCAGAGGGTCATCATGCAGCTGAGCCGAGCTCGCAGAGTCCTGCGCCCTCCAACTAGGATTCTCCACTGCTGTCTCTGTCTCCACAATCTGCTGATGCTCACTTTGTGAGCTGTGATGCAGCAGGTAACAACAGTACCCTATGTCCCGAAGGTCCCACCGAGGTGTGAGTGTCTGCGCTGCTGCTGCGTGCGCTGAATTCTGCTGACGCTGCACCCTCAGAGGTTGCAGCTTCCTCTGAGGAGTCTTGAGGCTCATGCTCTTCCTCCTGGCTAGTGGGGACAGGTGCTTGCGATGGTCCTGTGGGGGAGTAAAGGAAAGAGTCAGAGATGTGAGGCCAAGGTTACATGCACATTGCATATTGCAGATGATCATAAGTCCAGCTGTTAGAGCTTCAGAATCATTATCAGCGACTCATGCAATGTCAATGAGAGAGATGGAAAACTATTCTGTCACCAGCTTGCTGTGATGCACCCGTCTTTCCCTCCCCCACTTGGGCATCTTCCTCCACTCCTACGATCTCCAGGACTGCCTCCTCCCAGAGGGTGAGGTGGGCTACTGAGGGTGGCCCTCCTCCTGTCCTCGCTCTTTCTCGCTTATTGTGACCTCTCTTTTCCTGCAATGAGGGAGACAAGTGGAGGTTGAGTGAGAATGAAGAAGTGAGTGTAGAGATTCCATAGCATAGATACTTAGAAGGAGACAAAGATGGAGTGAGGTGGCAAGACCAAGGGCCCTCCCTGTGTGTTGTCAGTTGTTTTCATAGCATCACAGTGATAGGGAGTGTGAGGGCTGCATAGTCGAATAGTTAGGTGAATGTGACCATAGAGAGAGAGGGAATGGGTAACGGTGCACGGATGTTAGTGTCAAGTGGGATGTGGAGGAAGATATTGCTAAAGCTGAGTGTTGGTGAGGAAAGGCAATGGGGATCAGATTGAGGATGATGGGAAATTCATACTCACTTTTCCAGTGCGCAGCAGGTCATGAAATCTCTTCCTGCACTGAATCCAGGTTCTGCGGGTTACTGATAATGAGTTGACCTCCTCTGCCACCTGGATCCACACAGCCTTGGTCTGCTGGGGAGGCTTCTTCCTCCCTGAAGAAGGGAAGAGCACTTCTTTATGAGCTCGTGCTCCCTCAACTAAAGCCTGCAAGACAACGTCATCAAACCTGGGAGGAGACCTAGGTCTCTCGCTGGTCATTCTGCCTCCAGGTCCCTGTAGCATGAAAGGCGAAAAGGTTGGCAGTCTGCTGAAGAAGCAAGGCTTGTTGCAGACCTTAAATGCAGCAGCAATGATGATGTCATCGGAGGCGATTTTCAGACTGGATAAACCCATTTGCCATGGGTTCCCACTCGTTGGAACTCAATTGGACAATTTAAGTAAAATCGCATCAATCTCCCACATCGATTTAGATTTGGGTGAATAACACGAAATGCGGATTACACAACCCCAACCCACCCCTGAATTAAAATCCAGCCCATAGAGTACAAAAGCAAGGAAATTGTGCTAAACCTTTATCAATCACTGGTTAGGCATCAGCTATAGTATGGTGTCCAATTCTGGACGCCACACTTTAGGGTGGCTGTCTACACCTTGGAGAGGGTGAAGAAGAAAATTACCAGAATGGTACCAGGCATGAGGGACTTCTAGTTATGTGGAAAGACTAGAGAAGCTGGAGTTGTTCTCCTTAGAACAGTGAAGATTAAGGGGAGATTTAATATCGGTTTTCACATTTATGAGGGATTTTGTTATAGATAGGGAAGAATTGTTTCCAATGGCAGAAGGGCCGCTAACCAGAGGACAAAGATTTAAGATATTTGTCAAAAAGACTGAGGGGAGATGGGGAGAAATATTTTTACGCAGCGAGTTGTTATTATCCGGAATGCACTACTTGAAAGGTTGGTGGAATGAAATTCAATAGCAACTTTCAAAAGGGAATTGGATATATACTTGAAAAGGAAAAGTTTGCAGGTCTATGGGAAAAGAACAGCGGGGTAGGACTAATTGTATAGTTCTTCAGAGCTGGCATGTGCTGTACGGTTCTATATGATTCTATATAAGGATTCCGACACTGCTTTGAGGCTGGTATCACCTCATTAACAGCAGATGATACAAGTTAACATTGACCATTTTGATGTTTGTCTTGTCAGTGCCTTTTGATCTTGAATAGTACAAGATATCTATACAAAATTCTCAAATTGACAGATGGTATCAAACTAGAAGGGCAGTGGAATCAGAGGAGGTAGCTCAGAAATTACAGAAGGAGTTGGACAAAATGTGTAAGCAGGCAGAACAATGGCAGATGAAATTTAATGCTGAAAAGTGTAAAGTGCTACACAGAGGAAGGAAAAAGAAATGGCTTGTGTACTTCATGAATGGTGTTGAAATAGCTAAGGAAGAAGTTGAATAGACCCAGCAGTCTTAGTAGACTCAATGGTAAACATGTCCATTCAATGCACAGCAGCAAACAACAAAGTCAAATCATTAGAAGACAAGTCAGAGGAGGTAATGATCAAGCTTTATAGTCCTCTAGTTAGACCACACCTGGAATAGTGCATCCAGTTCTGGTTACCAAGAATTAACAGGGACAAACAAATGCCAGAAGCAATGCAGAGAAGAGCGCTAGGCTGATCCCAGTGTCAGAGACTGAATTATGAGGAAAGGCAGGAGAAACTTGGGCTTTTCAGCCAAGAAATGAAGTATCTGAGAGATGATCTTATAGGGATGTAAAAGATTGTTAAGGGTCTGAAAAAATTAACCCTGAATATTACTGCAATTTAAACTATGAATGTAGAACACAGGTTCAAACTTGTTAAAGGAATCTTTAGGATTGATAGCAGGAGATTCTTCTTCATACAAAGACCGATCAACATATGGAATAACATTTCCGATAGAGTTATGCAGGCAAAACCGCAGAATTATTTAACAAACAACTAAATGCTATGATGTGTGGTGGCGGGGGGAGGGGTGGTATTAAGATGAACTAAGGTGGGCTGACTGACACCTATCCTAAATTTTCTTGTGATTTTATGAGATTACCCTTAACCCTTCTCTTCTCCAGTGTAAACATTAATTCGGGATCAATGACTGTGATTTGTGCTCTATTCTTCTGGCTATACAGCCCAAATATCTTAATTGTTCCCTTTATTCCTGCCATACACTGTGCTGATGGTTTCAGCAATCTATCTCGCAGTTGCTTCAAATCCCTTCCCCATGTCATGCCCTATAGAATCATACCATTTAGTTTATTTTGGCATTATCTATTATTGTTTCCCAATCTCATGATCCACATTAAATGACACCTGCCACTCAACAACCCAATTCTCCAATTTATCCAAGTCCTTTTGTATTTGATCGGCTTTCTGTCTGTGCTTTGCTGCCCCTCCCAGTTTGATATCATTTGCAAAGCTGCAGAATTTTGTTTCTGTCCCCACTTTGAAATCATTTATGTATAATATAAACAGCCAAGGCCCCAGCACTAATCGCTCAGGCGCCCTACTAGTTACCTCCTTCCATGCTGCACCTACAACCACCCTTTGGCCATGATTTTGCCAATGCTCAGAGGGCGGGTTTGGAGGCGGGTTATAGTTTAAAATTGTTTTGATTGACAGCGGGTTGCAATCCCGTGTCAACCTGCCTCCAAACAGCTTTCCCAAGTGCCGGGTCCCTGATTTGCGAATGGACTTGACACTTAGCGGCGGGAAGAGAATTAAAGGCAATTACCTACCTATTAACAGGTCGTTGCCAGTAGTTGACAGCCTATTTTTGAATTTTGCCACTTCTGGCTCGGGTTTCCCGATGTCCGGATACCACGCCAGGCAAGTGTGGCGTGTTGTGAGTCTGATGTAATGTTTCTGGATTGATGACAGCTGCAGAAGTGGTGTGAAGGATCCAATGTTGCACATGATGAGACTCAGAGGAAAGAAAATGTTGGGTACTGCATCTTTAATACATTTACACATTTCTTTAGGTTATAAGTTTTTAAATCCATGTCCAGTGCCACCTCATTGGGAGAACCTCTCTCACCAGTGACAGATTGCTTCAGTCACCTCACCTGCAGCTGCCATCTATTCCAGCCTATGGTGGGAGTCATTGGAGAGCCTGGGTGTAAGAGGTCACCTTTGTGCAGTGATTACCAGTGTTTGCAGCATTTCAATGCTGTCAAACACTGAGAAATCAACTGTCAAAATAAAATTGTGCATAGTCCCTTTAAGAAAACCGGCAGATGACGCATCATCAAATGATGTTGTCTAACCCGCTTCCTGTTAATTGGCCGGCAAGCCCGCAGGGCAGGCTTATCAAAGTCAATCAAGGGAAAATCATGTCTGTGGAGCAGAAGCAGCTCGGGGCGGGACTGGAAGTCGGAAACCACCTGACCCGCACCCAACCCGCCTCCATTAATAAAATAGCGGTCTTTGTTTCCTCCCTTTCAGCCAATTTTTGATTAATGTCAAAGGCACTCTAACTATACCATATCTTCCAACAATGTGAACAATCTCCTGTGTGGCACTTTATCAAAAGCTTTGATGAAATTGAATAAAGCAACATCCACTGATTTCTCCCTGGAAACAAAGTTTGTTATCACCTCAAAGAACTCCAAACCTTAGATTTTGACTACCGATGGGAGTCGTGCAGGCTGGGTGGGGGCCGAAGTAGGTGACAAATCGTCAAGACCCCACAGTGTGCGGCCCGGGATTTTTTCAGTATTCCTCACGAACCAGGAGGTCCACTCGACAATCAGACCTCCAGCTGTCCGAGAGCAATTTTATTTTATTTTTGTCCCGCTACCACCCTGTTTATGTCGAACCTGTAGCTTTCTCTGCAATTGCTTAGATTTCAGCCTCGCCAGGAACTAGTTAAAGGAATCCAAAACCATCTGAGGAAATTCATTCGAAAATGTCTGCTCTTATTTTCTTTGTTGTCTTGAGTTTGGAGTATCTTAAATTGAATTACAGCTACGAAAAGTGCCAAGGAAAACATGAACATCTGTCTTATCATGCAGGCATTTTATTTATTTGAAATGTTTCATGTTCTAATACACAATGATAAGTTGTAATCCAGCAGACTGTGTTAGATATTCATATGCTGCATGAGAATACCAGTGCCATCTCGTGTTTTCTCATTTCCTACTGTTTCTGCAGTAGGCTTTATTAAATCAGTTCATTTTGAGGCTCTGGGTCAACATTAGTGCATGGTAGCCAAAGCTGTAAAACTAAATGGAGGCCTTGAGAATGTGATAAGAAGCTATGTAAATACAAATTGTTTCTCTCTTTCATAGATACAAAGCTATTCTTTCAGTCCCTTAATTTTAAGGTGTATCAACGTGTTGTGACATCTTAAAATGTGTATTACAAAAAGAAGCAATATATTACTTACTCATTGCATTTTATTTCCTTTATGTTTGCTCAAACCTGGGAACTAAAGACTACTAAGCTTAACATCAGTAATTGGAAAGATGCTGAAATCTATACTAAAAGAAGTGATAGAAGAGCATCTAGAGACAGAAAAGACAATAAAAATAGTCAGCATGGATTCTGAAAGGCTAAGTCATGCTTAACTGATTGAATTCTTTGAAGAGGTCAAGGAAAGGGTAGACAAGGGTAATGCAGTAGATGTCATGTACATGGATTTTCAAAGGCCTTCGATTAGGTACTACAAGGTAGGCTCCTGTGGTGTCAGGGGCAAATAGCTGAATAGATAGCAAATTGGCTAACAAATAGAAAGCAGTGAATAGGGGTAAAGGGTAGTTATTCAGACTGGAGGAAGGTAGAAAGCATTGTTCCACAAGGATCAGCGCTGGGACCACTGTTATTCATAATTCACATTAATGCGTTGGACTTCGGAACAAGTCATTCAATATCAAAATTTGCAGATGGTATCGAACGGCGGGGAGGGATTTGGGGGTACAGCTGACACTGAGGAAGAATGCAACATAATACAAGAAGATATTAGAAAACTTGCAGATGGGCAGTTCAGTGGCAAATGAAATTTAACATAAATAAATGTGAGGTGATGCACTTTGGTAGGAAAAAGTAAAACATCACCTACACCTTAGAAAATAAGGAACTAAATGGGATAGAAGAACAAAGGTATCTAGGATTACAGGTGAACAAATTATTAAAAGCAACATCGCAGATCAGCAAAGCAATTAAAAATGCTAGCAAAGCACTGGGATTTATTTCTGGGGGTATAAATTCAAAAGTAGTGAAGTGATGTTAAACTTGCATAGGACCCTGGTTAGGCTGCACTTAAAGTATTGTGCACAGTTTTTGGTCTCCATACTATGAAAAAGGACATAAAAGCACTGGAGAAAGTGCAAAAAGATTTATAAGGATGATACCAGAACTGAGAGATTACAGCTATTGGGAAAGATTAAACAGGTTGGGGCTTTTTGCTTTAGCAAAGAGAAGACATAGAGGTTTAATTTCTAGGCCATTGTCTTCTGCCCCCACCACAAAGTCCATTCCCTAGCCACCAATTCCATCCCTCTCCCTGGCAACTTGTCTGAGGCTGAACCAGACTGTTCACAACCTTGGTGTCATATCTGACCCTGAGTTGAGTGTCCAACCCTAAGCTCATGAATTCTCTCCCTAAACTTCTCCGCCTCTCTACCTAGCTTTCCTCCTTTAAGACACTCCTTAAAACCTAACTCATCTGCGCTAATATCCCCTTAAGTAACTCGGTGTCAAATTTTGTTTGAAAATATTCCTGTGAAATGCCTTGGGACGTTTTACTATGTTAAAGGCACTATATAAATTCAAGTTGTTGCTGTTGATTGTTGCCTTACTCAAGTATCTTATGTGCGGGAAATGTATCCAGCTGCAGCTACTGGCAGACCGCATTGCGGCGCTGGAGCTGCGAATGGATACATACTGGTGCATTCGTGATGCTGAGGTTGTCGTGGATATCACATTTAATCAGTTGGTCACACCGCAGGTAAAGGCTGCACAGGCAGGAAGGGAATGGGTGACCACCAAGCAGAGTAGTAGGCGCAGGCAGGTAGTGCAGGAGTACCCTGTGGCCATCCCCCTCTCAAACAGATATACTGCTTTGGATATTGTTGGGGAGGATGGCTTATTGGGGGAAGGCAGCAGCAACCAACATCCTGGCACCATGGGTGGTTCTGCTGCACAGGATGGGAGGAAATAGAGTGGGAGAGCTATAGTGATAGAGAATTCTATTGTAAGGGGAATAGATAGGCGTTTCTGCGGCCGCAACCAAAACTCCAGGATGGTATGTTGCCTCCCTGGTTCAAGGGTCAAGGATGTCTTGGAGCGGCTGCAGGGCATTCTGGCTGGGGAGGGTCAACAGCCAGTTGTTGTGGTGCATATAGGTACCGACGATATAGGTAAAAAAACGGGATGAGGTCCTAAAAGCTGAATATAGGGAGTTAGGAGCTAAATTAAAACATAGGGCCTCAAAAGTAGTAATCTCAGGGTTGCTACCAGTGCCACGTGCTAGTCAGAGTAGATGTAGAAGGAAATTTCAGATGAATACATGGCTAGAAGAACTTGCAAGGGGGAGTGATTCAAATTTCTGGGACATTGGAACCGGTTCGGGGGGAGGTGGGACCAGTACAAACTGGACGGTTTGCACCTGGGCAGGACCGGGACCAATCTCCTAGGGGGAGTGTTTTCTAGTGCTGTTGGGGAGTGTTTACACTAAAATGGCAGGGGATTAGGAACCTGTGCAGGGAGACAGAGGAAAGGGAAGCAAGGATAGAAGCAAAAGACAGGAAGGAGAAAAGCAAAAGTGGAAGTCAGAGACATCAAAGGTGTAAATCAAACATGGCCGCAGTAAAAAATAATTCTAAAAGGTCTAAGAGTGTTAAAAAAACAAGCCTGAAGGCTTTGTGTCTTAATGCGAGGAGCATTCGTAATAAGGTGGATGAATTAGCTGTGCAAATAGATGTAAATGGATATGATATAATTGGCTTTACGGAGACATGGCTCCAGGGTGACCAAGGCTGGGCATTCAACATCCAGGGGTATTCAATATACAGGAAGGACAGGCAAAAAGGAAAAGGCGGTGGGGTAGCCTTGCTGGCTAAAGTGGAGATTAACACAATATTAAAGAAGAATATTAGCTCTGATGATGTGGCATCTGTATGGGTAGAGCTGAGAAATACCAATGGGCATAAAATGTTAGTGGGAGTTGTATACAGGCCCCCAAAAAGTAATGCTGAGGTTGGGGATGGCATTAAATGGGAAATTAGGGATGCGTGCAATAAGGGCACAGCAGTTATCATGGGTGACTTTAATTTACATATAGATTGGTCTAACCAAATTAGTAACAATACTGTGGAAGAGGAATTCCTAGAGTGTATACGGGATGGTTTCCTGGACCAATAAGTCGAGGAACCAACTAGAGATCAGGTCAGCATAGATTGGGTATTAAGTAATGAGATAGGATTAATTAGCAATCTTGTTGTGCGAGGCCCCTTGGGGAGGAGCGATCATAATATGATAGAATTCTTCATTAAGATGGAGAGTTGATTCAGAGACTTGGATACTGAATTTAAATAAAGGAAACTATGATGGTATGAGGCACGAGTTGGCTAGGATGGATTGGGGAATGTTACTTAAAGGTTGACGGTGAATAGGCAATGGCAAACATTTAAAGATCACATGGATGAACTACAGAATTTGTTCATCCCTCTTTGGCATAAAAATAAAACAAAAATGGTGACTCAACCGTGGCTTACAAGGGAAATTAGGGATAGCATAAGATCCAAGGGGAGGACATATAAATTGGCCAGAAAAAGCAGCAAACCAGAGGATTGGGAGCAGTTTACGATTCAGCAAAGGAGGACAAAGGGATTAATTAAGAGGGGGGAAATAGAGTATGAGAATAAGCTTGCAGGGAACATAAAAACTGACTGTAAAATCTTCTATAGATATGTGAAGAGAAAAAGATTGGTAAAGTCAAGCATAGGTACCTTGCAGTCGGTATCAGGGGAATTTATAATGGGAAACAAAGACAAGGCAGACCAATTAAATACATGCTTTGGTTCTGTCTTCACAAAGAAGGACACAAATAAACTCCCAGAGATGTCGGGGAAAATAGGGTCTAATGAGAGGGAGGAACTGAATGAAATCAGTATTTGTAAGGAAATCGTGGTAGGGAAATTGACGGGATTGAAGGCCAATAATTCCCCAGGGCCTGATAATCTACATCCTAGGGCATTTAAGGAAGTGGCCCTAGAAATAGTAGAAGCATTGCTGGTCATCTTCCAAAATTCTATAGACTCTGGAACAGTTCCCATGGATTGGAGGGTAGCGAATGTAACTCCACTATTTAAAAATGGTGGTAGAGAAAAAACGGGGAATTATAGACTGGTAAGCCTGACATCAGTAGTGGGGAAAATGCTAGAGTCCATTATAAAAGATGTAATAGCAGAGCACTTGGAAAACAGTGACAGGAACAGACAAAGTCAACATGGATTTACAAAAGGTAAATCATGCTTGACTAATCTACTGGAATTTTTTGAGGGTGTAACTGGTAGAATAGATAAGGGAGAACCAGTGGATGTGGTGTATTTGGACTTTCAGAAGGCTTTTGATAAGGTCCCGCATAAGAGACTAGCATGCAAAGTTAAGGCACATGGGATAGGGGGTAAGGTACTGACTTGGATAGAAAACTGGTCGGCAGACAGGAAGCAAAGAGTTGGAATAAATGGGTCTTTTTCCGAGTAGAAGGCAGTGGCTAGTTGGGTACCGCAGGGATCGGTGCTAGGACCCCAGTTATTCACAATACATGTTAATGATCTAGACGAGGGAACTAGATATAATATCTCCAAGTTTGCAGATGACACAAAGCGGGGTGGGGGAGTGTGCTGTGAGGAGGATACAGAGAAACTCCAGTATGATTTGGACAGGTTGGGCGATTGGGCAGATGAATGGCAGATGCAGTATAATGTGGATAAATGCGAGGTTATCCACATTGGTGACAAAAACAGGAAGGCAGATTATTATCTGAATGGCAATAGATTGGGAAAGGGGAAGTACAACGAGACCTGGGTGTCCTTGTGCACCAGTCGTTGAAGGTAAGCATGCAGGTGCAGCATGCGGTTAAGAAGGCAAATGGTATGTTGTCCTTCATAGCAAGAGGATTCAAATACAGGAGCAAGGATGTCTTGCTGCAGTTGTACAGGGCCTTGATGAGACCACACCTTGAGTATTGTGTGCAATTTTGTTCACATTATCTGAGGAAGGATGTTCTTGCCATGGAGGGAGTGCAGCAAAGATTCACCAGACTGATACCTGGGATGGCAGGAATGACGTATTAAGAGAGATTGAGTCGATTAGGCTTACATTCGTTAGAGTTTAGAAGAATGAGAGGGGATCTCATTGAAACTTATAAAATTCTAACAGGACTAGACAGACTAGATGCAGGAAGGCTGTTCCCGTTGGCAGGGGAGTCCAGAACCAGGTGTCACAGTCTAAGGATAAGGGGTAAGCCATTTAGGACTGAGATGAGGAGGAATTTCTTCACCCAGAGAGTGGTGAACCTGTGGAATTCTCTACCACAGAAGACAGTTGAGGCCAATTCATTAAATATATTCAAGAAGGAGTTAGATATATTTCTTAAGGCTAACGGGAACAAGGGATATGGGGAGAAAGCAGGGACAGGGTACTGAATTTGGATGATCAGCCATGATCACATTGAATGGCGGAGCAGGCTCGAGGGGCCAAATGGCCTACTCCTGCTCCTATCTTCTATGTTTCTATGTTTCTATATTTCCATCACTTCCATTGAGCTAAATAAACCAGCCTCTTTTACCAGATCTACCAGATATCTCCATGCTTAAACAATAGAGCAAGATATGCTTTCTGCTGACAACAGGTGATATTTTAGCCTGGTAACCAAGATGGTTTGCTGTGGTGTGACATGGACAGACAACTATTTGGAGCAACACATTGGACCTACCTGCTTTGATGCTCCAGAATGCGGCTACCTCTATTCTAGAGTCCATACACTCCTTCTCAAGTCTATTAGATTGAAGTTATTCTTTTTTTAAATTCGCTTTATGGGATGTGGGCATCGCTGGCAAGGCCAGCGTTTACTGCCCATCCCTAATTGCCCCCGAGAAGGTAGTGATGAGCCACCTTCTTGAACTGCTGCAGTCCATGTGGTGATTGTACTCCCACAGTGCTTTTAGGGAGGGAGTTCCAGGATTTTGACCCAACGATGATGAAGGATCAGCGATATACTTCTAAGTCAGGATGGTGTGTGACTTGGAGGGGAACTTGGAGGAGGTGGTGTTCCCATGTGCCTGCTGTCCATCTAGGTGGATGAGGTCGCGGGTTTGGGAGGTCCTGCCGAAGAATCCTTGACAATTTGCAGCTGTGCATCTTGTAGATGGCACACACTGCAGCCACGGTACGCCAGTGATGGAGGGAGTGAATGTTTAAGGTGGTGGATGGGGTGCCAATCAAGCGGGCTGCTTTGTCCTGGATGGTGTCGAGCTTCTTGAGTGTTGTTGGAGCTGCATTCACCCAGGCAAGTGGAGAGTGTTCCATCACACTTCTTACTTGTGCCTAGTAGATGGTGGAAAGGCTTTGGGGAGTCAGGATGTGAGACCCTTGCCGCAGAATACCTAGCCTCTAACCTGCTCTTATTGCCACAGTATTTATGTGTCTGGCCCAGTTAAGTTTCTGGTCAATGGTGACCCCCAGGATGTTGATAGTGGGGGATTCAGTGATGGTAATACCTTTGAATGTCAAGGGGAGGAGGTTAGACTCTCGCTTGTTGGAGATAGTCATTGCCTGGCACTTCTGTAGCACGAATGTTACCTGCCACTTATCAGCTCATGCCTGAACGCCGTCCAGGTCTTGTTGCATGTGGACATGGACTGCTTCATTATCTGAGGAGTTGTGAATGGCGCTGGACACTGTGCAGTCATCAGCGAACATCCCCATTTCTGAATTGTTTGATGGAAAGAGTGGTAACCCTAATAATACCACCATAATTTCACAATGGTTGTCGATAACAATTCACAATCATTGAAGTAGCCTGATCATAATTTCTCACCCCATTCCCTCAAACTTTCAAAATAATGCTGTAGACAATCAGAGCAATTATATTTACTGATGCAGAGGTAGTGCTCACTGCTTTTGAGGATAGTGATCTTTAACAGTGATTTATGACTCCTAAACATACCCTAGTAGACCCAACAGGATGGTTGTATATTATCTTGGTTCAAAGAAGAAGAAAAATGTCAGAATAATAATAATCCTAAACACAAGGCCCAGAAATCAGGCACCTTGAACAGTAAAACATATAGGCACGAGCCCAACGTAAAAATGAGAATGTTGGAACAGATCTCCACATTGTTGTGGCAATCTCCACTAAACCAAGGGGAAGCAGAGAAATTCTCTCCATAGTACACCCAAGATTTGTAAAGGTGTTCAAACTAATGAGGATTGCGATTACTGAAAGTTTCTGCAGAAATAACATTGTACTTGATATCCTTGCCATCTAATATCCATAAAGTCTTTCTAAGTTAATATCATTGACCTTAAGTAATGAGGTAAGGACATGTCATTATCAATTAACATATAGTAATTTAATTAGGACACGGTTTTAAATTGATCTTCACCTTTTTGAATAATTAACAACTGTAGCTTTTAAGAAGTACAAGTAAAGGTATAATTATTCATGCTTCATTATAGAATTACTCACAGTCACACTATAATAGGCGCTTGACTTCCATACTCAACACAAGATTATGCCACATAGTAATAACCTTCTACGTATGTGGGTATAAAATGTTTCTCCCATCTCATTCTCTCTGTAGAAGCTTTAAAACCCTTCAGATAAATCATTGGCAGAGGCAACAGAAATCCCACTTTTGACAGGTAATTCATTCATCTATATGAACATCTATCAGCTAAAGATAATTGATCTTTCATCAGAACTGAAATGCTGGGACGATTTTAACACCATAAAACAGATGGGTTTGGGTCGGGTGGGATGTTAAAATTTTAAAAATCTCAAACCTAATCCCAACCCTCCTCCATCCTGCCCACTTTCGGTTTTAATGGAGGCGGGAGGCGGGAGGGGCGTTGGTGACGGGCAACAAACCCGCTCCCAGGAGGCGGGTGGGCCACTTAAATGTTATAATGAAATTGCGTGCCTCAAATTTAACCTGTTTTCCAGAGCTAACCTTGCCCGGACTGGTTTTCCAAGCCTCCAGAAACCCGGCAACCAAAGGAAGGTGAGAATAGCTTTAAGGAAGAGGTAAGTGCCTTTCTAGCACTGTTTGTGGGCAAAGAGGAGTGGGACTGCTGTCTCCCAGCCCAGCAAGCTAACAATCTTCCCTGCCTGCCATCGGACTCTCCCCCCCACCCACCGATCCAAAGACACCCCCGGGATCAGACCCCGCTGATCGAGGATTGGACCCCCCCCACCTGGGATGCTCCGCCCCACCAGGATCATCATGTAGTGCATGTGCCTTTAAGAGCCGCCTGTGTAATGGCCACTCGGGCTATATAAGCCTGTATATTGTGTTGTATCAGTTAGTTCCCCTCCAGACTTTGTTCAGTAAACACCTGTGAAACCAACTCCTGTCTTCAGTGTCTCTATTAACACACGGACACAACAGGTCAGACCCCCCTGGATTGAGGATCAGACAGCCCAGGGATCAGAACTCCCAAGTTCGGACTCCCCAGGATCGGGGATCAGAATCCCCCAGGATCAATGACCAACCCTCTCCTTCGTGATCAAACCACCCCCTCTCCAAGATACAGACCCCTCTCTCTCCTTATGCTCCCGCTAACTCAGCTGCAGGCTCCCTCCGGGATCCTGGTCTGCGGCCACTCTGGTGCATTTCTTACCTTCTTGAAAAAAAAAGACGCATTCTGTGGAGTCAAAACCCAATCCCAGCCAAAACCCATCCCCCCGCTCCCAGTAAAGATCGGGGCCTATAACTCTGTTTCTCTCTCCACAGATGCTTCCTGACCTGCACTATTTCGAAGCAGAGCAGGGGAGCTCTCCCCAATGTCCTGGCCAATATTTGTCCCTCAACCAACACCACTAAAGCAGATTATCTGTTCGTTATTATACTGCTGTTTGTGGGAATATGCTGCATGCAAATTGGGTGCCGCCCTTCCTACATTATAATAGTGACTGTACGTCAAAAAAGTACTTTAGCAAAATACTGCAGATGCTGGAAATCTAGAGCCGTCTTTTGTCTCCATTAGTCCCATCACCATCTCGTCTCATTTTGAATACCTCTTAATGTCTCTTCACTTCTTTTGTTCTCTCCCAGCCCTGCCTTTCGATCTATTTCATTTCCTTTCCAGTTTTGAAAAAGGGTTAGACCCGAAACGTAGACTCTATTTTCTCTCCACAGATGTTCCCTGGCCTGCTGAGTTTGTCCAGCATTTTCTGTTGTTATTTCAAAAAAGTACTTAATTGGCTTTGGGATGCCCTGAGGTCATGAAAGGAGCTATATAAATGCAAGCTCTTTCTTTAAGGGGTAAATTTTGCAAGGCCTCGTGCTACCAATAGGGCTTTGCACGCAGCGGGTGGGGATTACAAAATTGCATCGATTTTCTGTCCATTGAAATCAATGGATGAAAAACTGTGGTCAGATTGCAATCTGTGCCTCCTGTATCCTAGGGCCCTTCAGCATGAAGCAGACTTGCAAAATACCCCTTAAATGTGAACTATTCATATGTCAGGTCTGACACAATCAATTTTGAAGTCACTGATAATAATAACTTCAAATTTAAAATCCAGATTTGTCTAGAGAATTTTAGACAAAGCGTCAAAGTCATTATTAACATTCAGTGGAGTGTGCACACAGGCAAGCACAGCAGAAATGTCTTTTGAAGATAAAGTAAAACCAATAATAGTTTGAAATTAGTGGGAGGTAAAGGAAGAGGAATATGGATAAGATTGTCAGAGACACAGTGCAGAATTACTCATATGCAGTAGGGTGAGATATCTAGGAGTCAAGGGCAGAAACATTACTGTCTAGAAGGATGTGTCTGGTTAACTCAGATATGCAGATTTAAAATAAACCTTAAAGATTAATCTCATTAATTTGTTAACCACTGTTCTAAAGCATATTTACCAAGTATGTGACATTATTAATTCAGGAAAATTGGATTTGATTCATTAATATGAGGAAGAATAACACCATTAAAACATTCCCTGGTCCAACTCATAGCCCTCACTGTGTTGCACTTAAAATCCTGGTATGCAAATTCTGGGGATTGTGTATCATGAGCCATAATTGCAATACATAGCTCATTTTTTCCAGCATAGAATCAAAGAAATGACAGCACAGAAGGAAGCTATCTGGCCCGTTATGTTTGTGGTGGCGCTTGCTCTTCAACTGGAGTAGCCTGGCCAGCCAGCCATTGAGCTTTCCCTCACCATGGCAGAACTTGGCATTCATATAGGATGTGTGAATCATGGATACTCCCAAGAAATGGGCGATAACCTGAGCTGGAGGTCACATCCATCTGCACATTGTGTCAAAAGATTGAGTAGCAACCAATTATTCCCCGAATCCTAGTAAACAACAGGAGTTGGTGGAAGCCCTCCAGTCTTAGGATTGCAAGTGCTGCTTTATGTCAAAGTTAATGTACTGGTGAGCATGGTCAAATCGTGCATCAGTCATTTGTTGTATAGCCGTGTGGACAGAATGGCAGCTCACACTGTGATGTCGCCTGTTGAGCCTAGAAGCTACCAGTGGCATAGAAAGTGGGAGCTATAATTACCTTAATCGCCACAGGAATAGCAGTCCTGACTGCATGCAGGTCAGGAGTTGGAACAAGTTGGCAATCACCTCCATGCATGGCCTTATCTTTTGCGTGCAGTTGTTCTCTGTCAAGGACAGGTAGCTGTTTCTTGAACCACCAACCAGAAATGAATTTTTCATTGCAGTCTTTGCTGGCTTGACACTTTGCAGATCTAGCCAATTGCTCAGAATCTATAAGCAAAGCATGTGTTATGAAAACATTCAATTAATTAAAGAAAAGGAATAGAGTGTGGGTGTTATAACAAACTGTCCACTGAAAGTGTCCAGTCAATGTGAAGGTGTTGCTAACGAGGCCAGTCAATTACTAAAATACATCACAAGGGCTTTGGATTGGAAGTTGAAACAGGTTGGGGCAGATTGTAACTTGAAGCAGGTTTCTGGTGGAAAAGCGCACTGCCGAGTTTATTTCCTGCCCGGCAAAAGCAGCAGGAGGCCATGGCGGTTTTAACTGCTGGATCTCATTAAATGCCACAGGTCCACTTCCCTCCTGGAACGGGCATGAAGTGGGTGCAGAGCAGCTGCTGACAGGCGAAGATTGGGTGGCCCTTGGCCGCCCACCAGCTTCTAGGTTAATGGTGGGGAGGGGCTTTCAGAAGGGTCTCACGGAATGAGGGGGTTCTGAGGCAGGGAAGCTGTGACGTTCCTTGTGTGGCCCAAAGGCTGCTTCCCCACTCAGGCTCCAGTTTAAACTGCATCGGGGTACTATTGATGTAATAGGACCCGATATGCATAAATTTATGAGGCTCCAACCTCTTCCTCCGGCAAAATCCTGCAGGTTAATATCAGAAATAATTGAGATCTGAGCGGGTAAGTAACCTGCTCATTTTTAACTGCCCACCACTGGGCAGATCAGGTTAAAATCGACCCCTTTAATCCAGAATAAATTTCTAGGTAAAGAATATTTTGAACATGTTTGGTCATTTTGAAATTACAATTAAAAGGACACTAATGCACTGCTGAGAGTTTAGAGGTGAGCAATGAGGATTTATCCATGATTTAGGACTTTGCATTTTGAAGAAAACTTACAGAACTGGTTTTCATTTGAGTAAAGATGATTCACAACAAACACTGACCCAGTCTGAGACTTTTATGAGAGAAAGCTTACGTTTATATATTACTTCTCATATGAATGGATGTCTGAATGTTTTACAGTAGGCAAGGAGATTGCTGAAGAGGAAGTAAAACAACTTGGTGAATGGAGACCAAAGAAATGGTGAAAGAATATTGTAGTGTATGTAACCGTTCCACCTTTAAGAGAACTATTTTAAGGGTTGCACTACTTTATCTTGGCTGCGGTATACTGTAATACCGGTGGTGACCACACCGGTATATAAGTGCTGTGTAATGATTTATTGGGCAGTTCCGCCCTGACCCTCGACTAGTAAAAACCTGTTAAAGTTTACTCTTGTGGTCTGTGTAGTAATTCTCACTATAACACACAGACTTAACAGTGGCGACGAGTACGATCTTACCCTGCGGCAGAGATACATCCAAGGCAGTTTAACGGGCGTCGAGAAGAGGCATCCGCCCTCATCCTTCTGCTGAGAGAAGACTCGAGTCTGCAGAGCAAAGGAAGAATTCTGACACGAAGCCTCCCATCAGCAACAGGCAGTGATCATCCCTTCTATCACGGTGGTGGGTAAGCCGATCAGCGACGAGCAGCAAGTCGGCCACGTTGGCTGTGAAATAGGGGAGGGAAGAACGGAGGAGATAAGGGCGGAGAACCCGACCACGGCCGGGGGAAAAGAGCCGGACAGAAGTCGGGGCCAGAGGTGCTGAGACTGGGGCAGCGTAAGGCACGGAAGCCGCGGTGAATACAAACGCAGCCGGTGTGAGAGACCGGGCTGCAAGCGGGCTGGGAGACGCAACAGCGTCGAGAGAGAGCTCGACCGCGACCGGTGAAAAAGGCCGGGCAGCTACCGAGGCCGCGAGGCGCAGCGATCGGGACAGCGTAAGGCGCGGAAAAAAAAAAAAAAATAGCGGGCTGGGAGACGCAACAGCGTCGAGAGAGAGCTCGACCGCGACAGGTGAAAAAGGCCGGGCAGCTACCGAGGCCACGAGGCGCAGCGACCGGGACAGCATAAGCGCGGGAGAAATAAAAATAAAAAAACCGCGGAGAACTCAGCCGCAGCCGGGGGGGAAAGGACCGGACTGCAAGAGGGGCTGGGAGGCACGATTCGAGAACCGCTGGGGAGGGCGAATGCAGCAATACGGCAATCGCCATTACAGCCAGCGGGGGGAGAAAGGCAAATGCGGGAAGCCGCCATTTTCGTAGGCGGGGAAGAAGACAAGCGCGGGAGACCGCCATTTTGAAAAAAAATTTAAAAAAATTAAAAAAAAGTTAAAGAAAAATTTCTTTTTGTTTCTCAAGAAGAGTGCGAGGATGCCTAAGCGTGGTAACATCAACGATTTCGATCCCGATGTTGAAGATTGGGCCACGTATGTAGAACGCATAGAGATATATTGTAAGGCAAATAAAATATCAAATGAAGATAAAGCACTAACCTTACTAAACTCAATGGGTGCAAAGACATATGGGCTATTGAAGCATCTTCTATCACCAGCTAAACCGGCGGATCAGACTTTCGCTAATATTGTTGCTGTCCTGAAGGATCATTTGAACCCCACACCGCTGATGTTAGCAGAACGATTTAAATTTTATGCGAGAATGCAACTGAAAGAGGAAAGCAACGCGGAGTACTTAATTGAACTGCGTAAGCTAGCGAAATACTGTCAGTTTGGGGAAAGACTGACAGAGGCACTGAGAGACAAATTCGTGTGCGGATTGTCGAAAGAAGGAACACAAAAGCGGCTGCTTGAAGAGAATGATCTTACACTTGATAAGGCTGTCTCTATTGCAGCATCGCACGAAGCCACAGCGAGAGGCACTGCGGAAATGCAGCTGAAGGCAGCGGTACTCAGCGTAGATCAAATGGCTTTGGGTACAACGAAATGTTATCGTTGTGGGAAGACAACACACGATCAGAACCAATGCTGGTTTAAAAACCAAGAATGTAGAAAATGTGGCAAGCTTGGTCACATAGCTAAAGTATGCTGGTCAGGAAAGAAGACCAGCAACAAAAAGTCACCGCAGGAAAAGTGCAGCAAGGTACACAAGGTGGCTGAGAAGAGTTCGGATGAACAGAATTCGGATTCAGACTCCAACAGCAAGGAACTGGGTAGTCTGAGAATTCACAATGTGAGTAAGGAAGCTGACCGACAAACTATCTGGGTCACCCTGCGGATAGCAGGAGTCCAAGTGAAGATGGAATTGGACACCGGATCGGCGTTGACGGTCATGAATAAGCAAGATTACAAAAGGTTATTCACACATATTCCCCTACGGGATACGGAGATAGTATTAAAGACATACACGGGGCAAAGAGTATACCCCATCGGAAGGATAAAAGTCAAGGTGGTACACAAGGGCAAGGAACATCAAGGAATGGACATTTATGTACTACCTGAGGGAGGTCCACCACTTCTGGGACGGGAGTGGGTCAGGAAAATAAATATGGACTGGCACTCCCTAAAAGCAATAACGGGACATTCCGGAAAAAGAAAAGATGTCAAGCCTGCACGATTGTCCAGAATATTGGATGAGGGCATATGCAGCAACGACAGTGACAAAGCAGAGAGTGAGAACTCGGTGAAGACAATCAGCTCAGACTCTGGAACTGATGATGGTAAGACCAGCCCATGTGCAAAAGACAAGTCTAAAATGGACTTGCAGACTAATGATGAAAAAACGAAGGAGTGCATAAATGCTTCGGAAGAGAACAAAGCATCAGAACAGAATTCCACTGAACAACAACAACATAGTTTGACAGAGAATTCTGAGTCCGTCCAGTCTACAGACATGCACATTTCTGAGGAACACCGGGCTCGAACTCAACTCAATTTCAAACTACAACAGCAATTAGAACAAATGATTCGCCGTTTTGAGCAAGAGATGAATGCAAAGAAAAAGTTCTTTGACACAGAGTGGGAGAATCTGGAAAGACAGCAGAAGCAGCTGATTGAGAAAATGGAGCAGGAACACACAAACCGTCTGCGCGATGAGGCCAAACGAATCAAAGCTGAGCAAGAAAGGGAATATGTCAAATTCATCGATCAGTTGAAAGCTAAGAAGAAAGAGCACCCTTTTGTGAGCAATGTCAGCAGTAATAAGCCACTCAGGGAATTGGTGGCAGAGGCAAAAGCTGAAGTGATGGAGGAAATAGAAGACAATAGAGAAGAAGCAGAAGATGATGACTCATCTGAACCATTATCACCCCTACCAGGTCACGCACGTGGTCCCTCCGAACTGAGCCAAATCAGTCTGGAAGTAGAAAAACTTCCCAAGGTACTCGAGCCTTTAGAAGTCAGCAATGCTGGTTCTGAAGTTACGAAAGTGCAAGCTGTTAAGTCCCGTGAAGGACTATTACATGAGTCACCCCAGCAACGAGAACCTACTACACCACCGAGAACTACTACACCACCGAGGCGTTATCCGGACCGAGTCAGGAAGCGCAGGAGGCGCCTCCGCAGAGACTGAATCTGTGAACTGTTTTTACATGAAGTTGTGTATATATGTTATGATGGTATGTTTAATGGGGAATATATACTGTTAAGCTAAAAAGGGAGGATTGTAGTATATGTAACCGTTCCACCTTTAAGAGAACTATTTTAAGGGTTGCACTACTTTATCTTGGCTGCGGTATACTGTAATACCAGTGGTGACCACACCGGTATATAAGTGCTGTGTAATGATTTATTGGGCAGTTCCGCCCTGACCCTCGACTAGTAAAAACCTGTTAAAGTTTACTCTTGTGGTCTGTGTAGTAATTCTCACTATAACACACAGACTTAACAAATATTTTTTATAAAGCTTAAAAGATGGGGAGAGATGTAGCAAAGAAAAGGGTTTTTAGGAAGAATTTTAGTGGGCAGAGGCATTAAGGCCGAAAGACTGGCTGAGCAGAAAGCAGAAATGGAGGGGTGGCTGGGACGGGTGGTTGAAGAAGGTGAGGAACGATTTGAAAATGAGATCCCTCAAGTCAGTTTCTAGGTCACCAGGAATCAGTGATGCTGAGTGAGGATGAGGTAATGAAGCTGTAGCTCTTTGTGTAGAAGAGTTGGCTACAGAGTTCTGGATTAAGTGAAATTTGTGAAGAGTGGGAGTGGAGGGGTAGGTGAAGAAAGCTTCTTGCAAATTGATCCTTGAGGTGATGAGGGTATGGCAGCACTGGTAGTGAAGTGGGGACATAAGCAAGCAATGTTCCAGAGGTGGATGAAGTCATAGTAACAGCCCGCAAGCGAAGCAGAGTCAAAATGAATGCCGAGGTTACATACCACTGGACTGAGCCTCAGCCTCAGCTAGCAGTCAGCAAGATCAGTGCATTCAGTGTAGGATTCACAAAATTGGACTTTGTATTAATAAGGGTCAAATGGCAGAAGAGGCCATGATTTTAAAAATTGTTTTAAAAGAAGCCCAGAAAAAGGGGCATACAAAATGGCCACCATACCATGTGACCGGCTTATTGGGACACTTTAAAATGGTTCCTGCGAATCCTCAGACAGCTTTGTGGATTCAGCCCACAGTAAGTTCTGGAAGCCGTTTCTGAGAGAACGAAACCAGGCCCACACGTATACATATGGATTAGATGCAGATCCAGTCAAGATTGGCCTGGAGACAAAGGCCATCTAAATGTTGACCCAGACAAAAGGGGACAATTTCATATTCATGAGAACCGCACCCAGGACTAGATAATGAGATCAGCAGGACATTAAAAACGATGAAGGTCATTCCAGACCAGAGATGGGCCTTTACCGGCCGTTTAAAACATTTTAAAATATAATAACTACCCCGCTGTGCTCCCAGCCCACCAAAAATAAAACAAAGACTAACCTGTTTTTGTGCGGGAAGTGGACGCTTCTGGGGGGAAAAGTACAACTGAAGGAGTTGGAGTTGTACGACACACTCAGGAATACTCACTTGGAGGACGCAGAGCACACTTACAGCACACTTGGAAGACACACTGAAGGACACACCGGAGTTGCAGTGGAACAAGAGTTGAGCACTCGAGTTACAGTTGGAAACACAGTCACACTCAGAGACACATGACTGAGTGGCAGTGGGTGAAGAGGAGTCGCTTCGGGAGAAGATCAGAAAACTCCTCTCCACCATCGGAGGAGGAAGAAGAATTAAGCCAACATCAGGAAGGCCGTTCGAAACCGGCGTCCCACCCCGGGGAAAAACATCGGGAGATCATCGACCATCCCCGGGCCGTTGCCGGAACGAGAGGCCATCGACCCAACTTGGGAGAAGAAACAAAAAAATAAAACCCCAAGAGAAGAAACCTTCCAGCCACCCCGGCTCGGGAAGAGACAAAAACGAACTGAAGAAACGATGGGAGCCAGCCCAAGGCTCCTCTGACCAGGGTCGAGCCGACGATCCTCGACCCCGCCGACATCCAGGCCCGCCAGTGCCCAGCCGCCCCGACCCCCACCTCAGGAGAGAGGTGTGGCGCAGCTCGCAAGGGTTCCACGATCCACGAGGAGATGGAGCGCCTGAAGGGATCAAAACACAGACTTGATTTCAAAACCTTGCACTTCCTAGTGGGATTGGTGAGCATGTTTCTGGCCCTTCACAATCAGATCTAGATAGGCTTAATAAGGGGGTGGATTTAAGGGTACAATTAACATGAGTTGTTGTTCCTCGATGTTCCGTGTGTTTCCTTATTTCATGATGATCTTTGTAGAGTATAAGATGCCTGTATTTGCCTTAGTTAGTACTGTGTCGTTATAATTTGTTTTGTGTTTTTCCCTCCCATGTACTCTCTTATCTGCTTGCATTTGATTTGATATTTTTCCTTATGCAATAAAATTTCATTTTGTTTCATATAACTTGGTCTACAAGAGTTTTCTCTACATTGTAGTTCCTGCCCCAAAGTCCGGAGTATAGAATCTAAGGGGCGAGCGGGTCGAACCACTCAATGTTTTACTGTGCAAGAGAGAGAGGCCTCTAGAGAGAGAAACTTCAGACACATCTCTCGAGGAAAACCCCTTACATCAGCTCCAGAGGCACGAAGATCCTAGCAAGAGCCAAACAGTGTGGCTTCAGGTTTGGCCATGCTATACTAAGCAGTAGAAGTTTCAGTTCAATCGAGGACTTGAAGTCAGATAAGCAGTCAGATAGTTTAGTTGCTGCCATAGAGTCTGTACTGACGGCAGAGAGGTAGAACTGGGCGTGATCAGCATACATGCAAAAACTGATCCTATGTTTGTAGATAAGTCAAAGTGGGCCTAGACTATAGCCCTGCTGCACACCAGAACTAAGAATTCAAGGATGGGAGGATACACTGTTTCAGAGATGTAGCAATTGCATTGGGGCAGGCAGGGGTGGAATCACAAGAAAGTGGTGGTGGACTGCAGAGCACTGCTTTCACATTCAGTACATTTAGACATTCTCTCTACTCTGTGGATTTACTGGTGTCTCCGGAGGCTCCTTGATACTTTGAAACTCTTTCCATATTCAGCATATTTACGACACTCCTGTGTGTATTCACTGATGTCTCTGGAAAATGCATCAGATCACAAACCTTTCACAAAGAACATTGACAATTTCAGTCAGTCAGGCATACAACCCACTGTAAACGGAGGAATCTACCTCGGTCACGTGTACAGCTCCTGCCATTGCTCTACTGCTGCCTTGCCCAATCCCTTTAAGACTCTTCTCGCTAGAATGTACTGGAATTTCCCAGGTAACAAAGGTGCAAGCCACAGGAATTGACTCCAAACCTTGTACAAGGCTAGTTAGCACTCCACCTAGTGGGTAAATTGTTACAAATGTCATGACATGTTCCAGCCTTAATGTTGCAGTAGGCCAGCAATCATTGTATTTAGCAAACAGATCAAGAGAAAAGAAATGTTTTCACTTCCGACAGATGTAGCTTTGTCAGAAGTAAGCATTCCAGATGTCTGATACAACACTGAGGTGTATTCCTGTTTAGCTCTCGGTGATTCTGGCATAGTTGAGCTAATTACAAAGATCAGCAAGAATACTTAATCCATTTGCTTCTCCTCCATTCGTACTAACACCTTTCTGTGATATCTTGTTTGACACTCTGGAGTTGTTCAATTATTGTGAGCTGGTGTTCAAGTTTCATTTGCTGTATCAGTGTTACTGGTAAAATTAAGGCTTTTGAAGATTCCTAACATTTTTGCTTCAGTACATGGCTTCTTTTTTGGAATGGCACCCTTAAGGTTACCTTTACAAACTTTTTATTTGGCTAGCACCATTGCTAAGGAGCTTACAGGAAATGTATTTGCTGAGAGGTTTACTCCTTCTCTCAGTCGTGCATGGATCTCTATTTGTTAGTTTTGTTTAACCTTTGCCTTAATAAAGTGCTGTAACTGCACCTCATGCTGTAAGGTACTCGGGCTTGGAGACCATCCATGACCTGGCGGGAACGTGACCATTTAATGCAGTTATTGAGCAGATTGGTGTTCGTTCAGGAGGTTGGCCAGAGGATAAAAGAGTTGGGAGTTGGAAAGGGTACTGATAAGTGAGTTGGGAGCAGATTTTTCCAAGCTGCAATACAAAGGTTGGGTGGGGGAAGTTTAGAGGTGGCCAGGTCTTATGGTGAAAAAGATGAAGAAATAATTAGAAATGACTCCATCAGTGATTGTCATCTTGGAGGTGCCCAAGCCTTCTGTGACAGTGAAGTCAAGGTGACCGTGGATGTGGGTGGAAAAATTTATATGGAGAATAAATTTAAGGAGGGAAAAAAGAGTATAGAATTTGGAGGAGATGGTGCAAGGTAAGTGCAGGTACAAGCTTAGGTTACTAAGGATAATAGCCTTGATATATGCAGGTGGCTTCTGAGCAGGGTGAGGGTAGAGTTGAGTGGGGGAAACCCTCATGGAGGAACTCAATTGTACCAATTAATTTGAGTTTGTTTTTTGCGTCTCCCAGCTGCGCATGGGCGTGATGTGCATCTGCATGACGCGATCTCAGCTGTATTTAAAGGGACAGTGCACAAATAGAAATTGAAGATGTACAGGATGGATGGTGGACATAGAGCAAGGGCAGCACCCAGATTCAATGGCACATCGCTGAAATTACTGCTGGGTGCAGTCAGGAGGAGGAGGAGGAGGAGGGACATACTTTTCCCCGGCAATGGGAGGAAGAAACTTGTTGCTTTGAACAAGAAGATGTGGTTGGAGATAGCTGAGGAGGTGAGCAGCAGAAGCGTTGTGCCCAGGTCATGTATGCAATGTATGAAGCGGTTTAATTACCTAACCAGGTCAGGAAATGTGAGTGCACTTGCTGTTTCAACTTCATCCTGTGCTTTACACCCCTCCCCCATTCTCACTCTGCCTTGCTAAGCGTTCTCCATCACATCACTGCTGTCACCCACTCAACATTCAGCAACACCCTGCCTTCACTCTCAATGCACTTCATCACCTCCCCATTTATCCATCTACTATTGTGAAATAAAGAATAGATTTTCCCTTCTAATCTAGGCTTTATTAACTTTAAAAACCCAGTAGCACATCTTTCAACACCAGTCTCCAACAATGACTAGAGAGAACTGAATTTAAGATGGCCACCACAAATCACCTGACATCCACTACCAATGAGTTTACAACATATATCTCAAGGTAGAAACAAGCAACCAATTACAATACTTCTTACTAATACAGAGAACAACCACCCCATTCACCAATCACAATACTTCTTATTAAACATAGGAAATAATCACCACATAATGCGACTCGCCCCAATCCTTATGCAATGTGATGCATCTGTCTGATAGTCATCCTCACTGAATGCATTGCATCCATTGGGTGAATACTTCACTTTCACTCACACACAGGTCTGGTTATTTTCACCCCTTGTAAGAGAAGAGAGCACAAAATGCAAGGGAGTAGGAAAGGACTGGAGGTGGACTGCCACAAATAATACAGCTCATTGATGCAGAGGAGGACACCCTGGAGATAAGTGACATATCTGTGTCCCTCTCAGTCGGTGATGGAGAGTCAGTAATCTTGCAGATAGCAGGTGACAGAATTAAAAATATCTCTGATACACATAGGCTGACTTAATTTCATCAATGACTAAACAATGAGAAGATTGAGTATGGTGATTGTCAAGATTGTGACTTTGCCATGACTAAATCATATCCCTTTCCTTTGTGTTCCAGGGCCTTCATGCATACAGCAAGTGTTGTAGGACATCCACGAGGATGATTCCTTAGAGGACCTCATTCCTTTTGAGGGTGCGCCGTCACAGGATGCACAGCCATGCACCAGCACAAACACTCACACTTCGGTGGGTCCACTTACACAGTTATTTGGGCTTTCACCTGCTGATTCACACCTCACAAGTGAGCACGAGCAGACACTGATGGCAGGGACAGCTGTGGAGAGTCCACGGTTGGGGCGCAATCCTCTCCAAGCTCTACTCATCTGAACACAGATGCTGAACCCTGGGGCTTATCGTTGAGAAGGAGAGTGCATCAGTAACTTAGTCAGGTACTGACAGACAAGCCACATACACTCTCCACACTAATGGAGAGGATGGAGGAGTCCAACTCGATTGCTAGTGGATTGGCGGCATAAGGAATTGCGAGAATGTCTGCCATAGAGAGAGGGAGGTCATCTCCATGGAGCTCCAAGCAAGGCTCTCAAATGAGTCCATGCAGGTAATGACCACGGCCGTGCAGACTTTGGATGCCAACTTGTCTGCCACCTTAAACAGAATGGCAGATACCTTATCCGTGGCCTTGCAATGCGTCACTGATCTTCACTAATCTGGTCTAGGAGTGATGTGGTCCTGGCCCAGGAGAGGGATGATGGCGAAAGGGGACATGCAAGTGAGAACTCCACTTAAAGCGCTCCCACTTCTCACCCATTGCCTCCCCCCTCCCCAAGTCAATACCTGACATGCTGCTACATCTCTCGATGGCTGAGTCTGCCCCAGCACAGGAGCAGGTGGAGCGGTGTTTGGCAGGGCCCCCTTGGACTCCAAAACCCAGAGAATGCAACCAAAAGCATCTCAGCAGTCAGGACAGGTATCTGAGCAGCTTGTCTCTACTTCTGCTGAAGCCACACAGGATGCACCACGTAGAAGATGTAGGAAGAGTAATTTCAAGAAATTGTAATTCACCAAGGGTATGCACATTGGTGCTTAACAAAATGTTATGTTGTTAAGTTCCCTTTTTTTTTAATGCCACATAAATTTTATTGATTAGCACCACTTCCATGTCTTGCCTATTATTGCATCCCGAGCGCCAATTTTCCCTTTCACTTATTTCATGATGAATGTCAATACATGACGGGACCCATTGGGCGGATGTGCAATGGGTGGATGAGTGTTTGAAGGACTGTTTAGTGAAAAGGCGGGGGGGGGGTGGTCCTGGTGGTGAGAGCAGATTGTAGGATTTCATTTGCTATGTTTCACACTAGCTGAACCTTCGCAATATTCAGGCATCCCTGGCAGCAGTGTAAGTGGCTGGTCTTGCGGTAGGAGCCCCATCTTCCTCCTCCTCCTCCTCCTCCTCTATGTCCTCCTCAGCCAAAGGTGAGTGATGAACCCCTTTGTTCTCCTCCACCTGTAATCCTCTGCTGCGCAATGTTGTGCAGGACGCAGCACACCACTATCATTCTGGAAACCCTGGCTGGTGTGTACTAAAGGGCACCTCCAGACCAATCTAGGCACCTGAAGGTCATCTTCAACATTCCGATAGCTTGTTCTATGACACACCTGATGGTCATGTGTCTCTGGTTGTAGCGCTCCTGCACCTCATTGGTGGAGTTGTTCACAGGTGTCATGAGCCAAGTTTGAAGTGATTATCCCTTGTCCCTTAAATCTGCTACTGGGAACAAAAAGGTGTAGGATGTCGGATTGCCTTTGTATGAAGGCTTCAAAACAGCTCCCAGGGATTCTGCCACAGACCTCCATAAAACTCCTCTTGTGGTTTCACACCAGCTATACATTGATGGACAATTTATAAACTTTGCTCTGGCAAACATTCTATCAGTAATCCTGGATATGTCTCCTGGAGCACCCTAGAAGGATTCAGAGATGAAAAAGTTGAGCTCGGTGGCCACTTTCACAGCCACTCATTGTAATGCATGGCCACCAGAACCAGCAGGGAGCAGGTCTTCCTGTCGAAGGTTGTAGATGTCTGCCAACACCTGACCTGACAAACTCAGCCTGTGGAAGCACTACTTTTCTGAGAGGTCAAGGAAGCTGAGACTTGGTCGATAAAATTTGTGACATGGGTAGTGATCCCTGTGACCTTGGGCCCTCTCCTGTGCCCCTCTCCCCTGTGCACCTTTCTCCTGTGCACATCTCCCCTGTGCACCTCTTGTATCGATTTCTTTGTGGGTTCAATGACGAGACATTTATGAAAGAGAATGTCTTTTAATCTAAAGTCTGTTCAACTCTTTATACAGCTTTACAGGAGACACGATGCTTGTGATGCATCTAGAATGAAACTGAAACTAAACTAAACTGCCTTGCTTGTCTCGGTCACATGCCCTCTGCTGGTCAGGCACAAGCAATCAATACATGCAAACATGCTGATAAGGCATCTTAATCAAACAGGCAAATACCATCTCTATTTGCTGATATCATTACATCTCCTTTTCTTAAAACAAAAGTATTTTACTTTTAACTAACAACATGTTTTCTTTGTATTAATCTGCATTTTAACTGTAACACTTAATGAACTTACATTATCATTATCATGATCAAGGTTTTTTAACCTTGCTTTGTGTGTTCACATGAAATATGTCAATACATTAGAACTTGAAGAAAGAATAAGATAACATTACTTCCTTCTATAACAATAGTCCTTAAATTTGCTCAATGAGTCTCTCAGGAGGCTTCACGTGTCTTGAGGATTTTCTGATTGATTGTCCTTGAATCTGAGTTGTTGCCTCAGATGATTGGTTCTCAGCTGTGTGATCAGGTTGTTCAACAGTATCAGTCTCTTGACCTGCTGTGGCTGGTCCCATGAGAAGATCTCGATGATTTCTTCTCAGAACAGCACCCTCATCTGTCTGAATGGTGTATGATCTTGGTTGAACTTCACTCAGGACAGTTCCCTTCTGAGTCCATGTGTTTGTTTTGTCTTTCAACCTTACTTGGTCACCAGTGTGGAGTTCAGGTAGGTTTTGTGTTCCTCTGTCATAGTAGTACTTTTGCTTTTCTTTCTGTTGCTCTTTGAACTTCCTCACTTTCTCCCCCTCTTTTGTTTTCAGGAGGTTCTCCGGGATGGGTAAGTTTGACCTTAGCCGACGTCCCATCAGGAGTTGGGCTGGTGACATACCACACTCGAGCGGCATTGTGCGGTATACAAGCATGCTCTGGTAGAAGTCAGTTCCACTGTCTTTTGCCTTGTACATCAGTCTTTTCACTGTCTGGACCGATTTTTCCACTAGTCCATTGGACTGTGGAAAGTGAGGACTTGACGTTGTGTGGACAAAGTCCCACTCTTTGGCAAAGTGTCGGAAACTTGCATTGTAAAACTGGGGTCCATTGTCTGTGAAGACCTCGCTTGCCACGCCATGTCTGGAGAATATGGCTTTCACACATGTTATCACAGCATCTGCAGTGGTGGTGTGCAGTCTACAAACCTCTGGATACAGGGAGTAATAGTCTGTGACTACAAGATAGTCCTTCCCTTGACATACGAATAGGTCAGTGCCTACCTTCTGGTAAGGTCTGTCTGGCGCTGGGTGTGGCTTTAGTGGTTCTACCGGATTGCTTGCTCGATATTTCAGGCATATTGTGCAGTTTGACACCTCATTTGTCACATCTTGGTTGATTCGTGGCCAGTACATCACCTCTCGTGCTCTTTTCTTACACTTTTCGATTCCCAGATGTCCTCCATGGATCCTTTTTAGCATCTCTTTTCTCAGACTCTTTGGGATAACTATTTTACTTCCTTTGTAGATGATGTCTTCGACCAGTGATAGTTCCGCCCTGCAGTTCCAGTACTCTGCTATGTCAGGTGAGCAGTCTTGCTTCATGTTAGGCCATCCATCCTAGATGCTTTTCCTCAGTCCTCTCATTGTTTCATCTCTGTTTGTTTCAGTCTTTATGAGCTCCATTTTTGCATCTGCTATGGGCAGTGCACTTGTGATCATGTCCACGTAGGCGTTCACTTTTTCATCCATTGTGGTGTTTGCGGGCTCACTTGGGTCAACAGCTCTGGACAACGTGTCTGCTGTATACATCAGCTTACCCGGTGTGTACGCAACATTCAGTGTATAGCGTTGCAGCCTGATCATCATTCTTTGTATTCTAAGCGGTCAGCTATTTAGTGGCTTTTGGAACAATGCAATCAAGGGCTTATGGTCAGTCTCTACACTGATTGCTTGTCCTGCCACAAACTGATGAAATCTTTCACAGGCGTATGTGATGCTGAGCAGCTCCTTTTCTATTTGAGCATATCGCGTCTCCGCGTCTGTCATTGAGCGCGATGCATATGCAATAGGTTGCCAGTAGTCATATTTTTGCAGAAGAGCGGCACCGAGCCCACCCTGTGATGCATCTGATGATATCTTGATGGGTCTCGCTGGGTCATAAAACCTCAGAACTGGTTCCTCTGTGAGCAGTTTCTTTAGATCGCTCCATGACTTCTCATGCTCATGATTCCATTCCCATTCTTTGTTCTTTTCAGTTATTCTTCTCAGTGGCGCCATCTTTTCTGAGAGGTTGGATATGAATTTCCCCATGTAGTTGATCATTCCATTAAACCTCTGCACGTCCTTTTTGCATTGTGGCTTTGGCATATTCTCAATGGCGGACACCTTTCTGGGATCTGGTCTGATGCCCTCACTGCTAAGGATATCTCCCACGAATATCAGTTCTGTCACCCCGAGCTGGCATTTCCCTCTAATCAGCTTCAGGTTTGTTTTCCTTGTTGCTTCCAGCACTTTTTTCAGTCTCTCGTCATGCTCAGTTCTCGTGGTTCCCCATACTATGATGTCATCCATTGATGTATCAACTCCTTCCAGGTGCTCATAGATCATATGGATTGTTTTGTGATACACTTCAGGAGCTGAGGCAATGCCAAATGGTAACCTTAGGAATCTGTATCTGCCAAATGGACTGTTGAACGTGCACAGTCTTGAACTTGCTTCATCCAATTTCATCTGCCAAAATCCTGATGATGCATCTAACTTGCTGAAATACTTTGCATTTGCAAACTGTGCCATGATTTCCTCACGTGTAGGAAGCTTGAAGTGCTCTCTCTTTATTGCTCTGTTTAGATCTTTTGGATCTAGGCAAATTCTGAGCTTTCCATTCTTTTTGTCCACAACGACGAGGGAACTCACCCACTCAGTTGGTTCATCTATCTTCTGAATCACGTTCAGGCTTTCCATCCTGTCCAACTCTGCCTTCAGTTGCTTTTGAAGAGCAAACGGAACTTTTCTGCATGGATGTATGACCGGTGTCATACTTTTAGCTACTCTGATCGTGTGTTCTCCTGGAATGCAGCCTAGACCCTTAAATAGGTCTTTGTACTCTTTCATGAGTTCATCACAGACTGTCTCTCCTTCGCTTTCCACAATGAGGACTCTCTTTACCAGGTTCAGTCTCTCACAGGCTTTTAAACCTAGTATGGCTTGCACCTCCTTTGGCACCAAGATTAATGCTAGCGTGTGCTCTCTGTCCTTGTGTGTCACTTTGACAATGCATCGTCCTTTCACTGGTATTTCAGTACCTGAGTATCCTGTCACTTTCACTTTGATTCCATGTATCTTTGGTCTGGGTCTAATTTTCTCAAAATCAGTCTCTGATATCACATTAACTTGTGCTCCAGTATCCAATTTAAATGGAATATGTATGTCATTCACTTTTAGTGTCAACATCCAGTCTCTTTTTTCTTTTTTGTTTTCAGTCACAACATCCACATTGAACTCCTCTATCCCGCTTTCATCTATTGCATGGACCTTGCTTTGTTGCGCTTGGTTCTTACAGCAACGGGCATAATGGTTGTTTTTGTTGCAACTATTGCATGTTTTACCATATGCTGGACACTTTTTTGGTGGATGCTGTGTACCGCATCGACTACATGACTTTCGATTGTCCCTTTCATTTTTGTTCGCTGGCCACGCCTCTTTTTTCACATTGGCGCTCTTCTGTTAAATGGTTTGTATCCGTTCTTTCTCACTGCATCCACGTTGCAGCTATTGTCACTGAACAGCTCCTTTGTCTGCGACTTCACAGTCTCTGTAGCCCTACACAGTGCTATGGCTTTTCCCAGGTCTAGATCTTGCTCTCTTAGCAGTCTTTCCCTTAGACCATTATCTGGAATACCACACACCAGTCTGTCTTTTATCAGCGAGTCTGTCAGTCCCCCAAATTCACATGTTTTGCTTCGGTTTTTCAGTTCAGTCACATACTGATCAATAGTCTCACCCGCTTTCTGTACACATGTGAAGAATCTGTGCCTCTCAAATGTCACGTTACGTTTAGGTATGCAGTAGGCCTCAAACTGTTCCATTATTTTATCTAGCTTCATTTTGTCTCCATCAGCAGCGAATGTGAAGTTATTATACACCTCCAGCGCTTCATCACCCACGACATGTAAGAACACTGACGATTTCTGTTTATCACTTTTCTTGTCAGCTCCGATTGCCGCTAAATACAACTCTAAACCTTGTTTGAATCTCCTCCAATTTTCAGCCACATTACCTGTCAACTGAAGCTTTGCCGGTGGGAGTAAACCTTCCATTTTTTCACTTCGTAAGCTATTCTCCAATGGTAAGTAACGATGTTATCTTTTGGCTTGCTAATATGTGGAGAGCTGATTTAACTTCAGATTTTTCCTCTTCATCTCTTTCAATCACTTCTGACACCATGTATCGATTGCTTTGTGGGTTCAATGACGAGACATTTATGAAAGAGAATGTCTTTTAATCTAAAGTCTGTTCAACTCTTTCTGCAGCTTTACAGGAGACACGATGCTTGTGATGCATCTAGAACGAAACTGAAACTAAACTATACTGCCTTGCTTGTCTCGGTCACATGCCCTCTGCTGGTCAGGCACAAGCAATCAATACATGCAAACATGCTGATAAGGCATCATAATCAAACAGGCAAATACCATCTCTATTTGCTGATATCATTACACCTCTCTCCTGTGAAACTCCCTCCTGTGCACCTCTCTCCTGTGTCTCCCTCTCCTGTGCAAATCTCTCCTGTGCACCTCCCTCCTGTGCCCCTCTTTCCTGTGCAGCTCTCTCCTGTTCACCTCTCTCCTATGCACCTCTCTCCTGTGCACCTCCCTCCTGTGCAACTCCCTCCTGTGCCCCTCTCTCCTCTGCCCCTCCCTCCTGTGCCACTCTCTCCTGTGCACCTCTCTCCAGTGCCTCTGTCTCCTGTACACCTTCTTCCTGTGCCACTCCCTCCTGTGCACCTCACTCCTGTAAACAACCCTCCTGTGCCCCTTCCTCCTGTGCACATCTTTCCTGTGCATCTCTTTCCTGTGCCACTCTCTCCTGTGGCCCTCCCTCCTGTGCATCTCCCTCCTGTGCACATCCCTCCGGTGCCCCTCTCACCTGTGCACATCCCTCCTGTGCACCTCCCTCCTGTGCCCATCCCTCCTGTGCACCTCCCTCCTGTGCCCATCACTCCTGTGCACCTCCCTCCTGTGCCCCTCCCTCCAGTGCCCCTCCCTCCTGTGCCCCTCACTCCTGTTCCACTTCCTCCTGTGCATCTCCCTCCTGTGCCCCTCCCTCCAGGGCCCCTCCCTCCTGTGCACCTCTCTCCTGTGCCCCTCCCTCCTGTGCCCCTCCCTTCTTTGCCCCATCCTCCTGTGCCCCTCTCTCCTGTGCCCCTCCCACCTGTGCCCCTCCCTCCTGTGCCCCTCCCTCCTTTGCCCCATCCTCCTGTGCCCCTCTCTCCTGTGCCCCTCTCTTCTGTGTCACTCTCTCCTGGACACCTCTTTCCTGTGCTTCTCTCTCCAGTGCCCCTGTCTCCTGTGTACCTCTCTCCTCTGCACCTCTCTACTGTGAACCTCCCTCCTGTGCCCCTCTCTGCTGTGCCCCTCTCTCCTGTGAACCACCCTCCTGTGCCCCCTCTCCTGTGCCCCTTCCTCTTGTGTTCCTCTCTCCTGCGCAAATCCCTCCTGTGCAATTCTCTCCTGTGCCGCTCTCTCCTGTGCCACTCTCTCCTGTGCCCCTCCCGCCTGTGCAGCTCTCACCTGTGCCCCTCACTCCTTTGCCCCTCTCTCCTGTGCCCCTCGCTCCTGTGCTCATCCCTCCAGTGCCCCTCCCTCCTGTGCACCTCCCTCATGTGCCCCTCCCTCCTGTGCCCCTCCATCCTTCGCCCCATCCTCCTGTGCCCCTCTCTCCTGTGCACCTCTCTGCTGTGCCCCTCCTTCCTGTGCCCCTCTCTTCTGTGACCCACTCCCCTGTGCACCTCCCTCCTGTGCTCCTGTCTCCTGTGCCTCTGTCTCCTGTGTACCTCTCTCCTCTGCACCTCCCTCCTGTGCCCCTCTCTGCTGTGCCTCTCTCTCCTGTGCACCACTCTCCTGTGCCCCCTCTCCTGTGCCCCTCTCTCTAGTGCCACTCCCTCCTGTGCTACTCTCTCCTGCGCACCTACCTCCTGTGTCCCTCTCTCTGGTGCACTTCCCTCCTGTGCACCACTTTCCTGTGCACCACACTAATGTGCACCTCCTACGTATGCACCTCCCTCCTGTGACCCTCTCTCCTCTGCAACTCTCTCCTGTGCCCCTCTCTCCTGTGCCCCTCTCTGCTGTGCACATCTCTGCTGTGCCCCTCCCTCATGTTCACCTTCCTCCTTTGCCCCTCCCTCCTGTCCCCCTTCCTCCTGTGCACCTCGCTCCTTTGCACCTCCCTACTGTGCCCCTCTCTCCTATGCATCTCTCTCCTGTGCACCTCCCTCCTGTGCCCCTTCCTCCTGTGCCCCTCCCTCCTGTGCCCCTCTCTCCTGTGCGCCTCTCTCCTGTGCACCTCCCTCCAGTGCCCCTCTCTCCTGTGACCCTCTCTCCTGTGCCCTTCTCTCATGCACCCCTGTCTCTCCTGTGCCCCTCTCTGCTGTGCCCCTCTCTCCTGTACCCCTCTCTCTCCAGTGCACCTCTCACCTGTGCCCCTTCTGCATGTGCACCTCTCACCTGTGCCCCTCTCTCCTGTGCCCCTCGCTCCTGTGCACCTCCCTCCTGTGCACATCCCTACAGTGCCCCACCCTCCTCTGCCCCTCCCTCCTGTGCCCCTCTCTCCTGTGCCCATCTCTCCTGTGCCCCACTCTTCTGTACACTTCTCTCTCCTGTGCCCCTCTCTCCTGTGCCCATCTCTCCTGTACCCATCTCTCTCCTGTGCAGCTCTCACGTGTGCCCCTCCCACCTGTGCACCTCTCACCTGTGCCCCTCTCTCCTGTGTCCCTCGCTCCTGTGCTCCTCACTCCTGTGCCCCAATCCCCTGTGCACCTCCCTCCTGTGCTCCTCTCTCCTGTGCCTCTGTCTCCTGTGTACCTCTCTCCTCTGCACCTCTCTACTGTGCACCTCCCTCCTGTGCCCCTCTCTGCTGTGCCCCTCTCTGCTGTGCACCACCCTCCTGTGCCCCCTCTCCTGTGCCCCTCTCTCTTGTGCTCCTCTCTCCTGTGCAACTCCCTCCTGTGCAATTCTCTCCTGTGCACCTCTCTCCTGTGCCCCTCTCTCCCGTGCACTTCCTTCCTGTGCATCACTCTGCTGTGCACCTCTCTCTTGTGCCCCTCTCCCCTGTGACGCTCTCTTCTCTGCCACTCTCTCCCGTGCACCTCTCTGATTTGCTCCTCCCTCCTGTGCACCTCCCTCCTGTGACCCTCTCTCCTGCGCCCCTCTCTCCTGTACCCCTCTCTCTCCTGTGCCCCTCTCTCCTGTACCCCTCTCTCTCCTGTGCCCCTCTCTCGTGTGCCCCTCTCTCCTGTACCCCTCTCTCTCCTGTGCACCTCTCACGTGCGCCCCTCCCACCTGTGCATCTCTCACCTGTGCCCCTCTCTCCTGTGCCCCTCGCTCCTGTGCCCCTCACTCCTGTGCACCGCCCTCCTGTGTACATCCCTCTAGTGCCCCTCCCTCCTGTGCCCCATCCATCTGTGCCTCTCTCTCCTGTGCACCTGCCTCCTGTACACCTTCCTCCTGTGCCCATCTCTCGTGTGGCATTCCCTCCTGTGCCCCTCTCTTCTCTGCCCCTCTCTCCTGTACACCTCTTTCCTGTGCCCCTCTCTCCTGTGCCCCACGCCCCTGTGAACCTCCCTCCTGTGCTCCTCTCTCCTGAGCCCCTGTCTCCTGTGTACCTCTCTCCTCTGCACCTCTCTACTGTGCACCTCCCTCCTGTGCCCCTCTCTCCTGTGCACCACCCTCCTGCGCCCCCTCTCCTGTGCCCCTCTCTCCCGTGCACTTCCCTCCTGTGCACTTCTCTCCTGTGCACCTCCCTCCTGTGCCCCTCTCTCCTGTGCCCCTCACTCCAGTTCAGTTCCCTCCTGTACACCTCCCTCCTGTGCCAATCTCTCCTGTGTCCCCTCTCCTGTGCCCCCTCTCCCGTGCACTTCCCTCCTGTGCCCCTCTCTCCTGTGCCCCTCTCTCCTGTGCCCCTCTCTCCTGTGCCCCTTTCTCCTGTGCCCCTCTCTCCTGTGCCCCTCTCTCCTGTGCCCCTCTCTCCTGTGCCCGTCCCTTCTGTGCACCTCTCACCTGTGCCCCTCTCTCCTGTGCACCTTCCTCCTGTGCCACTCTCTTCGGTGATTCTCCCTCCTGGGCCCCTCTCTCCTATGCACCTTCCTCCTGTGCCATTCTCTCCGGCGCACCACACCCTGTGACCGTCCCTCCTGTGAACATCCCTCCTGTGCACCTTCCTCCTGTGACCCTCTCTCCTGTACACCTCCCTCCTGTGCCATTCTCTCTGGCGCACCACCCCCTGTGCCCGTCCCTCCTGTGCCCCTCCGTCCTGTTCACATCCCACCTGTGCAACTCTCTCCTGTGCCCCTCCCTCCTGTGCCCCTCCCTCCTGTTCACCCTCCTGTGCACGACTCTCCTGTGCCCCTCCCTCCTCTGCCCCTCTCTCATGCTCACCTCCCTCCTGTGCACGACTCTCTTGTGTCCCTCTCTCCAATGCAACTCTCTCCTCTGCATATCTCTCCTGTGCAACTCGCTCCTGCGCCCTTTCCTCCTATGCCCCTCTCTTCTGCGCCCCTCTCTCCTGTGCACCTCCCTCCTGTGCCCCTCCCACCTGTGCAACTCCCTTCTGTGCCCCTTCCTCCTGTGCGCATCTCTACTCTGAGCCTCCCTCCTGTGCACTTCCCTCCTCTGCCCATCCCTCCTGTGCACCTCTCTCCTGTGCCCCTCCCTCCTGTGCCCCTCTGTCTAGAGCCTCTCTCTCCTGTGCCCCTCCCTCCTGTGCACCTCTCACCTGTGCCCCTCCCTCCTGGTCAACTTTGTCCTCTGCACTTCCCTCCTGTGCCCCTCTCTCCTGTGTTCCTCCCTCCTGTGCACCTCCCTCCTGTGCACCTCCCTCCTGTGCCCCTCCCGCTTGTGCAGCTCTCACCTGTGCCCCTCGCTCCTGTGCCCCTCCCTCATGTGCCCCTCCCTCCTGTGCCCCTCCATCCTTTGCCCCATCCTCCTGTGCCCCTCTCTCCTGTGCACCTCTCTGCTGTGCTCCTCCCTTCTGTGCACCTGCCTCCTATACACATTCTTCCTGTGCCCCTCCCTCCTGTGCCCCTGTCTCCTGTGTACCTCTCTCCTCTGCACCTCCCTCCTGTGCCCCTCTCTGCTGTGCCCCTCTCTCCTGTGCCACTCCCTCCTGTGCTACTCTCTCCTGTGCACCTATCTCCTGTGACCCTCTCTCTGGTGCACTTCCCTCCTGTGCACCACTTTCCTGTGCACCACTCAAATGTGCACCTCCTCCGTGTGCACCTCCCTCCTGTGACCCTCTCTCCTCTGCAACTCTCTCCTGTGCCCCTCTCTCCTGTGCCCCTCTCTGCTGTGCACATCTCTGCTGTGCCCCTCCCTCATGTTCACCTTCCTCCTTTGCCCCTCCCTCCTGTCCCCCTTCCTCCTGTGCACCTCACTCCTTTGCAGCTCCCTCCTGTGCCTCTCTCTCCTGTGCACCTCTCACCTGTGCCCCTCCTGCCTGTGCACCTCTCACCTGTGCCCCTCTCTCCTGTGCCCCTCGCTCCTGTGCCCCTCGCTCCTGTGCACCTCCCTCCTGTGCACATCCCTCCAGTGCCCCTCCCTCCTGTGCCCCTCCCTCCTGTGCCCCTCTCTCCTGTGCCCATCTCTCCTGTGCCCCACTCTCCTGTACACTTCTCTCTCCTGTGCCCCTCTCTCCTGTGCCCATCTCTCCTGTACCCCTCTCTCTCCTGTGCAGCTCTCAGGTGTGCGCCTCCCACCTGTGCACCTCTCACCTGTGCCCCTCTCTCCTGTGCCCCTCCCTCCTGTGCCACTCCCTCCTGTGCAGCTCTCTGCTGTGCCCCTCCCTCCTGTGCACCTGCCTCCTGTACACCTTCCTCCTGTTAACATCCCTCCTGTGCCCCTCCCTCCTGTGCCCCTCCCTCTTGTGCCCCTCCCTCCTGTGCCCCTCCCTCCTTTGCCCCATCCTCCTGTGCACACCTCTCCTGTGCCCCTCCCTCCTGTGCCCCTCTCTTCTGTGTCACTCTCTCCTGGACACCTCTTTCCTGTGCTTCTCTCTCCTGTGCCCCTGCCTCCTGTGCCCCTCGCTCCTGTGCCCCTCGCTCCTGTGCACCTCCCTCCTGTGCACATCCCTACAGTGCCCCTCCCTCCTGTGCCCCTCCCTCCTGTGCCCCTCCCTCCTGTGCCCCTTCCTCCTGTGCCCCTCTCTCCTGTGCCCCTCTCTGCTGTGCTCCTCTCTCCTGTACCCCTCTCTCTCCTGTGCACATCTCACCTGTGCCCTTCGTGCCTGTGCACCTCTCACCTGTGCCCCTCTCTCCTGTGCCCCTCACTCCTGTGCCCCTCACTCCTGTGCACCTCCCTCCTGTGCACATCCCTCCAGTGCCCCTCCCTCCTGTGCCCCTCCCTCCTGTGCCCCTCTCTCCTGTGCCCATCTCTCCTGTGCCCCACTCTCCTGTACACTTCTATCTCCTGTGCCCCTCCCTCCTGTGCCCCTCTCTCCTGTGCCCATCTCTCCTGTGCCCCACTCTCCTGTACACTTTTAACTCCTGTGCCCCTCTCTCCTGTGCCCATCTCTCCTGTACCCCTCTCTCTCCTGTGCAGCTCTCACGTGTGCCCCACCCACCTGTGCGCCTCTCACCTGTGCCCCTCTGTCTTGTGCCACTCCCTCCTGTGCAGCTCTCTGCTATGCCCCTCTCTCCTGTGCCCCTGCCTCCTGTGCCCCTCTCTTCTCTGTCCCTCTCTCCTGTACACCTCTTTCCTGTGCCCCACTCTCCTGTGCCCCACTCCCCTGTGCTCCTCTCTCCTGTGCCTCTGTCTCCTGTGTACCTCTCTCCTCTGCACCACTCTACTGTGCACCTCCCTCCTGTGCCCCTCTCTGCTGTGCCCCTATCTCCTGTGCACCTCTCTCCTGTGCCCCTCTCTCCCATGCACTTCCTTCCTGTGCACCACTCTGCTGTGCACCTCTCTGATTTGCACCTCCCTCCTGTGCACCTCCCTCCTGTGACCCGCTCTCCTGTGCCCCTCTCTCCTGTACCCCTCTCTCTCCTGTGCCACTCTCTCCTGTGCCCCTCTCTCCTGTACCCCTCTCTCTCCTGTGCACCTCTCATGTGTGCCCTCCCACCAGTGCACCTCCCACCTGTGCCCCTCTCTCCTGTGCCCCTCGCTCCTGTGCCCCTCGCTCCTGTGCACCTCCCTCCTGTGCACATCCCTCTAGTGCCCCTCCCTCCTGTGCCCCTCCCTCCTGTGCCCCTCCCTCCTTTGCCCCATCCACCTGTGCCCCTCTCTCCTGTGCGCCTCTCTGCTGTGCCCCTCCCTCCTGTGCACCTGCCTCCTGTACACCTTCCTCCTGTGCACATCTCTTGTGTGGCCTTCCCTCCCATGCCCCTCTCTTCTCTGCCGCTCTCTCCTGTACACCTCTTTCCTGTGCCCCTCTCTCCTGTGCCCCACTCCCCTGTGCACCTCCCTCCTGTGCTCCTCTCTCCTGTGCCCCTGTCTCCTGTGTACCTCTCTCCTCTGCACCTCTCTACCGTGCACCTCCCTCCTGTGCCCCTCTCTGCTTTGCCCCTCTCTCCTGTGCACCACCCTCCTGTGCCCCCTCTCCTGTGCCCCTCTCTCCCGTGCACTTCCCTCCTGTGCACTTCTCTCCTGTGCACCTCTCTCCTGTGCACCACTCTGCTGTGCACCTCTCTGCTGTGCCAGTCTCCCCTGTGCCACTCCCTGCTCTGCCACTCTGTCCTGTGCACCTCTCTGATTTGCACCTCCCTCCTGTGCCACTCTGCCCTGTGCCCCTCTCTGCTGGGCCCATCTCTGCTGTGCCCCTCCCTCCTGTAAACCTCTCTCCTGTGCACCTCTCTCCTGTGCACCTCCCTCCTGTGCCCCTCCCTCCTCTGCCCCTTCCTCCTGTGCCCCTATCTCCTGTGCCCCTCACTCCTGTTCCACTTCCTCCTGTGCATCTCCCTCCTGTGCCCCTCCCTCCAGGGCCCCTCCCTCCTGTGCACTTCTCTCCTGTGCACCTCCCTCCTGTGTACATCCCTCCAGTGCCCCTCCCTCCTGTGCCCCTCCCTCCTGTGCCCCTCCCTCCTTTGGCCCATCCTCCTGTGCCCCTCTCTCCTGTGCACCTCTCTGCTCTGCCCCGCCCTCCTGTGCAACTGCCTCCTGTACACCTTCCTCCTGTGCACATCTCTCCTGTGCCCCTCCCTCCTGTGCCCCTCTCTTCTGTGTCACTCTCTCCTGGACACCTCTTTCCTGTGCTTTTCTCTCCTGAGCCCCTGTCTCCTGTGTACCTCTCTCCTCTGCACCTCTTTACTGTGCACCTCCCTCCTGTGCCCCTCTCTGCTGTGCCCCTCTCTCCTGTGAACCACCCTCCTGTGCCCCCTCTCCTGCGACCCTTGCTCCTGTGCCCCTTGCTCCTGTGCCCCTCCTGCCTGTGCACCTCTCACCTGTGCCCCTCTCTCCTGTGCCCCTCGTTCCTTTGCCCCTCACTCCTGTGCACCTCCCTCCTGTGCCCATCCCTCCAGTGCCCCTCCCTCCTGTGCCCCTCCCTCCTGTGCCCATCTCTCCTGTGCCCCACTCTCCTGTGCCCATCTCTCCTGTACCCCTCTCTCTCCTGTGCAGCTCTCACGTGTGCCCCTCCCACCTGTGCACCTCTCACCTGTGCCCCTCTCTCCTGTGCCACTCGCTCCTGTGCCCCTCGCTCCTGTGCACATCTCTCCTGTGCCCCTGCCTTCTGTGCCCCTCTCTTCTCTGTCCCTCTCTCCTGTACACGTCTTTCCTGTGCCCCTCTCTCCTGTGCCCCACTCCCCTGTGCACCTCTCTCCTATGCCCATCTCTCCTGTACCCCTCTCTCTCCTGTGCAGCTCTCACGTGTGCCCCTCCCACCTGTGCACCTCTCACCTGTGCCCCTCTCTCCTGTGACACTCGCTCCTGTGCACCTCCCTCATGTGCACATCCCTCCAGTGCCCCTCCCTCCTGTGCACCTGCCTCCTGTACACCTTCCTCCTGTGCACATCTCTCCTGTGCCCCTGCCTCCTGTGCCCCTCTCTTCTCTGTCCCTCTCTCCTGTACACCTCTTTCCTGTGCCCCGCTCTCCTGTGCCCCCTCCCCTGTGCACCTCCCTCCTGTGCTCCTCTCTCCTGTGCCTCTGTCTCCTGTGTACCTCTCTCCTCTGCACCTCTCTACTGTGCACCTCCCTCCTGTGCCCCTCTCTGCTGTGCCCCTCTCTGCTGTGCACCACCCTCCTGTGCCCCCTCTCCTGTGCACCTCTCTCCTGTGCCCCTCTCTCCCGTGCACTTCCTTCCTGTGCACCACTCTGCTGTGCACCTCTCTCTTGTGCCCTTCTCCCCTGTGCCACTCCCTTCTCTGCCACTCTCTCCTGTGCACCTCTCTGATTTGCACCTCCCTCCTGTGCACCTCCCTCCTGTGACCCTCTCTCCTGTGCCCCTCTCTCCTGTACCCCTCTCTCTCCTGTGCCCCTCTCCCCTTTGCCCCTCACTCCTGTGCCCCTCGCTCCTGTGCATGTCCCTCCTGTGCACATCCCTCCAGTGCCCCTCCCTCCTGTGCCCCTCCCTCCTGTGCCCCTCCCTCCTTTGCCCCATCCACCTGTGCCCCTCTCTCCTGTGCAGCTCTCTGCTGTGCCCCTCCCTCCTGTGCACCTCCCACCTGTGCCCCTTTCTCCTGTGCCCCTCTCTCCTGTGCCCCTCTCTCCTGTGCCCCTCTCTCCTGTGCTCCTCTCTCCTTTGCCCGTCCCTTCTGTGCACCTCTCACCTGTGCCCCTCTCTCCTGTGCACCTTCCTCCTGTGCCACTCTCTTCGGTGGTCCTCCCTCCTGGGCCCCTCTCTCCTGTACACCTCCCTCCTGTGCCAATCTCTCTGGTGCACCACCCCCTGTGCCCCTCCCTCCTGTGCCCCTCCGTCCTGTTCACAGCCCACCTGTGCAACTCTCTCCTGTGCCCCTCCCTCCTGTGCCCCTCCCTCCTGTTCACCCTCCTGTGCACGACTCTCCTGTGCCCCTCCCTCCTGTGCCCCTCTCTCCTGCTCACCTCCCTCCTGTGCACGACTCTCTTGTGTCCCTCTCTTCAATGCAAATCTCCTCTGCATATCTCTCCTGTGCAATTCGCTCCTGTGCCCTTTCCTCCTATGCCCCTCTCTTTTGTGCCCCTCTCTCCTGTGCACCTCCTTCCTGTGCCCCTCCCACCTGTGCACCTCCCTTCTGTGCCCCTTCCTCCTGTGTGCATCTCTACTCTGAGCCTCCCTCCTGTGCACTTCCCTCCTCTGCCCATCCCTCCTGTGCCCCTCTCTCCTGTGCCCATCTCTCCTGTGCCCCACTCTCCTGTACACTTCTCTCTCCTGTGCCCCTCTCTCCTGTGCCCATCTCTCCTGTACCCATCTCTCTCCTGTGCAGCTCTCACGTGTGCCCCTCCCACCTGTGCACCTCTCACCTGTGCCCCTCTCTCCTGTGTCCCTCGCTCCTGTGCTCCTCACTCCTGTGCACCTCCCTCATGTGCACATCCCTCCAGTGCCCCTCCCTCCTGTGCCACTCCCTCCTGTGCAGCTCTCTGCTGTGCCCCTCCCTCCTGTGCCCCAATCCCCTGTGCACCTCCCTCCTGTGCTCCTCTCTCCTGTGCCTCTGTCTCCTGTGTACCTCTCTCCTCTGCACCTCTCTACTGTGCACCTCCCTCCTGTGCCCCTCTCTGCTGTGCCCCTCTCTGCTGTGCACCACCCGCCTGTGCCCCCTCTCCTGTGCCCCTCTCTCTTGTGCTCCTCTCTCCTGTGCAACTCCCTCCTGTGCAATTCTCTCCTGTGCACCTCTCTCCTGTGCCCCTCTCTCCCATGCACTTCCTTCCTGTGCATCACTCTGCTGTGCACCTCTCTCTTGTGCCCCTCTCCCCTGTGACGCTCTCTTCTCTGCCACTCTCTCCCGTGCACCTCTCTGATTTGCTCCTCCCTCCTGTGCACCTCCCTCCTGTGACCCTCTCTCCTGCGCCCCTCTCTCCTGTACCCCTCTCTCTCCTGTGCCCCTCTCTCCTGTACCCCTCTCTCTCCTGTGCCCCTCTCTCGTGTGCCCCTCTCTCCTGTACCCCTCTCTCTCCTGTGCACCTCTCACGTGCGCCCCTCCCACCTGTGCATCTCTCACCTGTGCCCCTCTCTCCTGTGCCCCTCGCTCCTGTGCCCCTCACTCCTGTGCACCGCCCTCCTGTGTACATCCCTCTAGTGCCCCTCCCTCCTGTGCCCCATCCATCTGTGCCTCTCTCTCCTGTGCACCTGCCTCCTGTACACCTTCCTCCTGTGCCCATCTCTCGTGTGGCCTTCCCTCCTGTGCCCCTCTCTTCTCTGCCCCTCTCTCCTGTACACCTCTTTCCTGTGCCCCTCTCTCCTGTGCCCCACGCCCCTGTGAACCTCCCTCCTGTGCTCCTCTCTCCTGAGCCCCTGTCTCCTGTGTACCTCTCTCCTCTGCACCTCTCTACTGTGCACCTCCCTCCTGTGCCCCTCTCTGCTGTGCCCCTCTCTCCTGTGCACCACCCTCCTGCGCCCCCTCTCCTGTGCCCCTCTCTCCCGTGCACTTCCCTCCTGTGCACTTCTCTCCTGTGCACCTCCCTCCTGTGCCCCTCTCTCCTGTGCCCCTCACTCCAGTTCAGTTCCCTCCTGTACACCTCCCTCCTGTGCCAATCTCTCCTGTGCCCCCTCTCCTGTGCCCCCTCTCCCGTGCACTTCCCTCCTGTGCCCCTCTCTCCTGTGCCCCTCTCTCCTGTGCCCCTCTCTCCTGTGCCCCTTTCTCCTGTGCCCCTCTCTCCCGTGCCCCTCTCTCCTGTGCCCCTCTCTCCTGTGCCCGTCCCTTCTGTGCACCTCTCACCTGTGCCCCTCTCTCCTGTGCACCTTCCTCCTGTGCCACTCTCTTCGGTGATTCTCCCTCCTGGGCCCCTCTCTCCTATGCACCTTCCTCCTGTGCCATTCTCTCCGGCGCACCACACCCTGTGACCGTCCCTCCTGTGAACATCCCTCCTGTGCACCTTCCTCCTGTGACCCTCTCTCCTGTACACCTCCCTCCTGTGCCATTCTCTCTGGCGCACCACCCCCTGTGCCCGTCCCTCCTGTGCCCCTCCGTCCTGTTCACATCCCACCTGTGCAACTCTCTCCTGTGCCCCTCCCTCCTGTGCCCCTCCCTCCTGTTCACCCTCCTGTGCACGACTCTCCTGTGCCCCTCCCTCCTCTGCCCCTCTCTCATGCTCACCTCCCTCCTGTGCACGACTCTCTTGTGTCCCTCTCTCCAATGCAACTCTCTCCTCTGCAACTCTCTCCTGTGCCCCTCCCTCCTGTGCCCCTCCCTCCTGTTCACCCTCCTGTGCACGACTCTCCTGTGCCCCTCCCTCCTGTGCCCCTCTCTCCTGCTCACCTCCCTCCTGTGCACGACTCTCTTGTGTCCCTCTCTTCAATGCAAATCTCCTCTGCATATCTCTCCTGTGCAATTCGCTCCTGTGCCCTTTCCTCCTATGCCCCTCTCTTTTGTGCCCCTCTCTCCTGTGCACCTCCTTCCTGTGCCCCTCCCACCTGTGCACCTCCCTTCTGTGCCCCTTCCTCCTGTGTGCTTCTCTACTCTGAGCCTCCCTCCTGTGCACTTCCCTCCTCTGCCCATCCCTCCTGTGCCCCTCTCTCCTGTGCCCATCTCTCCTGTGCCCCACTCTCCTGTACACTTCTCTCTCCTGTGCCCCTCTCTCCTGTGCCCATCTCTCCTGTACCCATCTCTCTCCTGTGCAGCTCTCACGTGTGCCCCTCCCACCTGTGCACCTCTCACCTGTGCCCCTCTCTCCTGTGTCCCTCGCTCCTGTGCTCCTCACTCCTGTGCACCTCCCTCATGTGCACATCCCTCCAGTGCCCCTCCCTCCTGTGCCACTCCCTCCTGTGCAGCTCTCTGCTGTGCCCCTCCCTCCTGTGCCCCAATCCCCTGTGCACCTCCCTCCTGTGCTCCTCTCTCCTGTGCCTCTGTCTCCTGTGTACCTCTCTCCTCTGCACCTCTCTACTGTGCACCTCCCTCCTGTGCCCCTCTCTGCTGTGCCCCTCTCTGCTGTGCACCACCCGCCTGTGCCCCCTCTCCTGTGCCCCTCTCTCTTGTGCTCCTCTCTCCTGTGCAACTCCCTCCTGTGCAATTCTCTCCTGTGCACCTCTCTCCTGTGCCCCTCTCTCCCATGCACTTCCTTCCTGTGCATCACTCTGCTGTGCACCTCTCTCTTGTGCCCCTCTCCCCTGTGACGCTCTCTTCTCTGCCACTCTCTCCCGTGCACCTCTCTGATTTGCTCCTCCCTCCTGTGCACCTCCCTCCTGTGACCCTCTCTCCTGCGCCCCTCTCTCCTGTACCCCTCTCTCTCCTGTGCCCCTCTCTCCTGTACCCCTCTCTCTCCTGTGCCCCTCTCTCGTGTGCCCCTCTCTCCTGTACACCTCTCTCTCCTGTGCACCTCTCACGTGCGCCCCTCCCACCTGTGCATCTCTCACCTGTGCCCCTCTCTCCTGTGCCCCTCGCTCCTGTGCCCCTCACTCCTGTGCACCGCCCTCCTGTGTACATCCCTCTAGTGCCCCTCCCTCCTGTGCCCCATCCATCTGTGCCTCTCTCTCCTGTGCACCTGCCTCCTGTACACCTTCCTCCTGTGCCCATCTCTCGTGTGGCCTTCCCTCCTGTGCCCCTCTCCTCTCTGCCCCTCTCTCCTGTACACCTCTTTCCTGTGCCCCTCTCTCCTGTGCCCCACGCCCCTGTGAACCTCCCTCCTGTGCTCCTCTCTCCTGAGCCCCTGTCTCCTGTGTACCTCTCTCCTCTGCACCTCTCTACTGTGCACCTCCCTCCTGTGCCCCTCTCTGCTGTGCCCCTCTCTCCTGTGCACCACCCTCCTGCGCCCCCTCTCCTGTGCCCCTCTCTCCCGTGCACTTCCCTCCTGTGCACTTCTCTCCTGTGCACCTCCCTCCTGTGCCCCTCTCTCCTGTGCCCCTCACTCCAGTTCAGTTCCCTCCTGTACACCTCCCTCCTGTGCCAATCTCTCCTGTGCCCCCTCTCCTGTGCCCCCTCTCCCGTGCACTTCCCTCCTGTGCCCCTCTCTCCTGTGCCCCTCTCTCCTGTGCCCCTCTCTCCTGTGCCCCTTTCTCCTGTGCCCCTCTCTCCTGTGCCCCTCTCTCCTGTGCCCCTCTCTCCTGTGCCCGTCCCTTCTGTGCACCTCTCACCTGTGCCCCTCTCTCCTGTGCACCTTCCTCCTGTGCCACTCTCTTCGGTGATTCTCCCTCCTGGGCCCCTCTCTCCTATGCACCTTCCTCCTGTGCCATTCTCTCCGGCGCACCACACCCTGTGACCGTCCCTCCTGTGAACATCCCTCCTGTGCACCTTCCTCCTGTGACCCTCTCTCCTGTACACCTCCCTCCTGTGCCATTCTCTCTGGCGCACCACCCCCTGTGCCCGTCCCTCCTGTGCCCCTCCGTCCTGTTCACATCCCACCTGTGCAACTCTCTCCTGTGCCCCTCCCTCCTGTGCCCCTCCCTCCTGTTCACCCTCCTGTGCACGACTCTCCTGTGCCCCTCCCTCCTGTGCCCCTCTCTCCTGCTCACCTCCCTCCTGTGCACGACTCTCTTGTGTCCCTCTCTTCAATGCAAATCTCCTCTGCATATCTCTCCTGTGCAATTCGCTCCTGTGCCCTTTCCTCCTATGCCCCTCTCTTTTGTGCCCCTCTCTCCTGTGCACCTCCTTCCTGTGCCCCTCCCACCTGTGCACCTCCCTTCTGTGCCCCTTCCTCCTGTGTGCATCTCTACTCTGAGCCTCCCTCCTGTGCACTTCCCTCCTCTGCCCATCCCTCCTGTGCCCCTCTCTCCTGTGCCCATCTCTCCTGTGCCCCACTCTCCTGTACACTTCTCTCTCCTGTGCCCCTCTCTCCTGTGCCCATCTCTCCTGTACCCATCTCTCTCCTGTGCAGCTCTCACGTGTGCCCCTCCCACCTGTGCACCTCTCACCTGTGCCCCTCTCTCCTGTGTCCCTCGCTCCTGTGCTCCTCACTCCTGTGCACCTCCCTCATGTGCACATCCCTCCAGTGCCCCTCCCTCCTGTGCCACTCCCTCCTGTGCAGCTCTCTGCTGTGCCCCTCCCTCCTGTGCCCCAATCCCCTGTGCACCTCCCTCCTGTGCTCCTCTCTCCTGTGCCTCTGTCTCCTGTGTACCTCTCTCCTCTGCACCTCTCTACTGTGCACCTCCCTCCTGTGCCCCTCTCTGCTGTGCCCCTCTCTGCTGTGCACCACCCGCCTGTGCCCCCTCTCCTGTGCCCCTCTCTCTTGTGCTCCTCTCTCCTGTGCAACTCCCTCCTGTGCAATTCTCTCCTGTGCACCTCTCTCCTGTGCCCCTCTCTCCCATGCACTTCCTTCCTGTGCATCACTCTGCTGTGCACCTCTCTCTTGTGCCCCTCTCCCCTGTGACGCTCTCTTCTCTGCCACTCTCTCCCGTGCACCTCTCTGATTTGCTCCTCCCTCCTGTGCACCTCCCTCCTGTGACCCTCTCTCCTGCGCCCCTCTCTCCTGTACCCCTCTCTCTCCTGTGCCCCTCTCTCCTGTACCCCTCTCTCTCCTGTGCCCCTCTCTCGTGTGCCCCTCTCTCCTGTACCCCTCTCTCTCCTGTGCACCTCTCACGTGCGCCCCTCCCACCTGTGCATCTCTCACCTGTGCCCCTCTCTCCTGTGCCCCTCGCTCCTGTGCCCCTCACTCCTGTGCACCGCCCTCCTGTGTACATCCCTCTAGTGCCCCTCCCTCCTGTGCCCCATCCATCTGTGCCTCTCTCTCCTGTGCACCTGCCTCCTGTACACCTTCCTCCTGTGCCCATCTCTCGTGTGGCCTTCCCTCCTGTGCCCCTCTCTTCTCTGCCCCTCTCTCCTGTACACCTCTTTCCTGTGCCCCTCTCTCCTGTGCCCCACGCCCCTGTGAACCTCCCTCCTGTGCTCCTCTCTCCTGAGCCCCTGTCTCCTGTGTACCTCTCTCCTCTGCACCTCTCTACTGTGCACCTCCCTCCTGTGCCCCTCTCTGCTGTGCCCCTCTCTCCTGTGCACCACCCTCCTGCGCCCCCTCTCCTGTGCCCCTCTCTCCCGTGCACTTCCCTCCTGTGCACTTCTCTCCTGTGCACCTCCCTCCTGTGCCCCTCTCTCCTGTGCCCCTCACTCCAGTTCAGTTCCCTCCTGTACACCTCCCTCCTGTGCCAATCTCTCCTGTGCCCCCTCTCCTGTGCCCCCTCTCCCGTGCACTTCCCTCCTGTGCCCCTCTCTCCTGTGCCCCTCTCTCCTGTGCCCCTCTCTCCTGTGCCCCTTTCTCCTGTGCCCCTCTCTCCCGTGCCCCTCTCTCCTGTGCCCCTCTCTCCTGTGCCCGTCCCTTCTGTGCACCTCTCACCTGTGCCCCTCTCTCCTGTGCACCTTCCTCCTGTGCCACTCTCTTCGGTGATTCTCCCTCCTGGGCCCCTCTCTCCTATGCACCTTCCTCCTGTGCCATTCTCTCCGGCGCACCACACCCTGTGACCGTCCCTCCTGTGAACATCCCTCCTGTGCACCTTCCTCCTGTGACCCTCTCTCCTGTACACCTCCCTCCTGTGCCATTCTCTCTGGCGCACCACCCCCTGTGCCCGTCCCTCCTGTGCCCCTCCGTCCTGTTCACATTCCACCTGTGCAACTCTCTCCTGTGCCCCTCCCTCCTGTGCCCCTCCCTCCTGTTCACCCTCCTGTGCACGACTCTCCTGTGCCCCTCCCTCCTCTGCCCCTCTCTCATGCTCACCTCCCTCCTGTGCACGACTCTCTTGTGTCCCTCTCTCCAATGCAACTCTCTCCTCTGCAACTCTCTCCTGTGCCCCTCCCTCCTGTGCCCCTCCCTCCTGTTCACCCTCCTGTGCACGACTCTCCTGTGCCCCTCCCTCCTGTGCCCCTCTCTCCTGCTCACCTCCCTCCTGTGCACGACTCTCTTGTGTCCCTCTCTTCAATGCAAATCTCCTCTGCATATCTCTCCTGTGCAATTCGCTCCTGTGCCCTTTCCTCCTATGCCCCTCTCTTTTGTGCCCCTCTCTCCTGTGCACCTCCTTCCTGTGCCCCTCCCACCTGTGCACCTCCCTTCTGTGCCCCTTCCTCCTGTGTGCTTCTCTACTCTGAGCCTCCCTCCTGTGCACTTCCCTCCTCTGCCCATCCCTCCTGTGCCCCTCTCTCCTGTGCCCATCTCTCCTGTGCCCCACTCTCCTGTACACTTCTCTCTCCTGTGCCCCTCTCTCCTGTGCCCATCTCTCCTGTACCCATCTCTCTCCTGTGCAGCTCTCACGTGTGCCCCTCCCACCTGTGCACCTCTCACCTGTGCCCCTCTCTCCTGTGTCCCTCGCTCCTGTGCTCCTCACTCCTGTGCACCTCCCTCATGTGCACATCCCTCCAGTGCCCCTCCCTCCTGTGCCACTCCCTCCTGTGCAGCTCTCTGCTGTGCCCCTCCCTCCTGTGCCCCAATCCCCTGTGCACCTCCCTCCTGTGCTCCTCTCTCCTGTGCCTCTGTCTCCTGTGTACCTCTCTCCTCTGCACCTCTCTACTGTGCACCTCCCTCCTGTGCCCCTCTCTGCTGTGCCCCTCTCTGCTGTGCACCACCCGCCTGTGCCCCCTCTCCTGTGCCCCTCTCTCTTGTGCTCCTCTCTCCTGTGCAACTCCCTCCTGTGCAATTCTCTCCTGTGCACCTCTCTCCTGTGCCCCTCTCTCCCATGCACTTCCTTCCTGTGCATCACTCTGCTGTGCACCTCTCTCTTGTGCCCCTCTCCCCTGTGACGCTCTCTTCTCTGCCACTCTCTCCCGTGCACCTCTCTGATTTGCTCCTCCCTCCTGTGCACCTCCCTCCTGTGACCCTCTCTCCTGCGCCCCTCTCTCCTGTACCCCTCTCTCTCCTGTGCCCCTCTCTCCTGTACCCCTCTCTCTCCTGTGCCCCTCTCTCGTGTGCCCCTCTCTCCTGTACCCCTCTCTCTCCTGTGCACCTCTCACGTGCGCCCCTCCCACCTGTGCATCTCTCACCTGTGCCCCTCTCTCCTGTGCCCCTCGCTCCTGTGCCCCTCACTCCTGTGCACCGCCCTCCTGTGTACATCCCTCTAGTGCCCCTCCCTCCTGTGCCCCATCCATCTGTGCCTCTCTCTCCTGTGCACCTGCCTCCTGTACACCTTCCTCCTGTGCCCATCTCTCGTGTGGCCTTCCCTCCTGTGCCCCTCTCCTCTCTGCCCCTCTCTCCTGTACACCTCTTTCCTGTGCCCCTCTCTCCTGTGCCCCACGCCCCTGTGAACCTCCCTCCTGTGCTCCTCTCTCCTGAGCCCCTGTCTCCTGTGTACCTCTCTCCTCTGCACCTCTCTACTGTGCACCTCCCTCCTGTGCCCCTCTCTGCTGTGCCCCTCTCTCCTGTGCACCACCCTCCTGCGCCCCCTCTCCTGTGCCCCTCTCTCCCGTGCACTTCCCTCCTGTGCACTTCTCTCCTGTGCACCTCCCTCCTGTGCCCCTCTCTCCTGTGCCCCTCACTCCAGTTCAGTTCCCTCCTGTACACCTCCCTCCTGTGCCAATCTCTCCTGTGCCCCCTCTCCTGTGCCCCCTCTCCCGTGCACTTCCCTCCTGTGCCCCTCTCTCCTGTGCCCCTCTCTCCTGTGCCCCTCTCTCCTGTGCCCCTTTCTCCTGTGCCCCTCTCTCCTGTGCCCCTCTCTCCTGTGCCCCTCTCTCCTGTGCCCGTCCCTTCTGTGCACCTCTCACCTGTGCCCCTCTCTCCTGTGCACCTTCCTCCTGTGCCACTCTCTTCGGTGATTCTCCCTCCTGGGCCCCTCTCTCCTATGCACCTTCCTCCTGTGCCATTCTCTCCGGCGCACCACACCCTGTGACCGTCCCTCCTGTGAACATCCCTCCTGTGCACCTTCCTCCTGTGACCCTCTCTCCTGTACACCTCCCTCCTGTGCCATTCTCTCTGGCGCACCACCCCCTGTGCCCGTCCCTCCTGTGCCCCTCCGTCCTGTTCACATCCCACCTGTGCAACTCTCTCCTGTGCCCCTCCCTCCTGTGCCCCTCCCTCCTGTTCACCCTCCTGTGCACGACTCTCCTGTGCCCCTCCCTCCTCTGCCCCTCTCTCATGCTCACCTCCCTCCTGTGCACGACTCTCTTGTGTCCCTCTCTCCAATGCAACTCTCTCCTCTGCATATCTCTCCTGTGCAACTCGCTCCTGCGCCCTTTCCTCCTATGCCCCTCTCTTCTGCGCCCCTCTCTCCTGTGCACCTCCCTCCTGTGCCCCTCCCACCTGTGCAACTCCCTTCTGTGCCCCTTCCTCCTGTGCGCATCTCTACTCTGAGCCTCCCTCCTGTGCACTTCCCTCCTCTGCCCATCCCTCCTGTGCACCTCTCTCCTGTGCCCCTCCCTCCTGTGCCCCTCTGTCTAGAGCCTCTCTCTCCTGTGCCCCTCCCTCCTGTGCACCTCTCACCTGTGCCCCTCCCTCCTGGTCAACTTTGTCCTCTGCACTTCCCTCCTGTGCCCCTCTCTCCTGTGTTCCTCCCTCCTGTGCACCTCCCTCCTGTGCACCTCCCTCCTGTGCCCCTCCCGCTTGTGCAGCTCTCACCTGTGCCCCTCGCTCCTGTGCCCCTCCCTCATGTGCCCCTCCCTCCTGTGCCCCTCCATCCTTTGCCCCATCCTCCTGTGCCCCTCTCTCCTGTGCACCTCTCTGCTGTGCCCCTCCCTTCTGTGCACCTGCCTCCTATACACATTCTTCCCGTGCCCCTCCCTCCTGTGCCCCTGTCTCCTGTGTACCTCTCTCCTCTGCACCTCCCTCCTGTGCCCCTCTCTGCTGTGCCCCTCTCTCCTGTGCCACTCCCTCCTGTGCTACTCTCTCCTGTGCACCTATCTCCTGTGACCCTCTCTCTGGTGCACTTCCCTCCTGTGCACCACTTTCCTGTGCACCACTCAAATGTGCACCTCCTCCGTGTGCACCTCCCTCCTGTGACCCTCTCTCCTCTGCAACTCTCTCCTGTGCCCCTCTCTCCTGTGCCCCTCTCTGCTGTGCACATCTCTGCTGTGCCCCTCCCTCATGTTCACCTTCCTCCTTTGCCCCTCCCTCCTGTCCCCCTTCCTCCTGTGCACCTCACTCCTTTGCAGCTCCCTCCTGTGCCTCTCTCTCCTGTGCACCTCTCACCTGTGCCCCTCCTGCCTGTGCACCTCTCACCTGTGCCCCTCTCTCCTGTGCCCCTCGCTCCTGTGCCCCTCGCTCCTGTGCACCTCCCTCCTGTGCACATCCCTCCAGTGCCCCTCCCACCTGTGCCCCTCCCTCCTGTGCCCCTCTCTCCTGTGCCCATCTCTCCTGTGCCCCACTCTCCTGTACACTTCTCTCTCCTGTGCCCCTCTCTCCTGTGCCCATCTCTCCTGTACCCCTCTCTCTCCTGTGCAGCTCTCAGGTGTGCGCCTCCCACCTGTGCACCTCTCACCTGTGCCCCTCTCTCCTGTGCCCCTCCCTCCTGTGCCACTCCCTCCTGTGCAGCTCTCTGCTGTGCCCCTCCCTCCTGTGCACCTGCCTCCTGTACACCTTCCTCCTGTTAACATCCCTCCTGTGCCCCTCCCTCCTGTGCCCCTCCCTCTTGTGCCCCTCCCTCCTGTGCCCCTCCCTCCTTTGCCCCATCCTCCTGTGCACACCTCTCCTGTGCCCCTCCCTCCTGTGCCCCTCTCTTCTGTGTCACTCTCTCCTGGACACCTCTTTCCTGTGCTTCTCTCTCCTGTGCCCCTGTCTCCTGTGCCCCTCGCTCCTGTGCCCCTCGCTCCTGTGCACCTCCCTCCTGTGCACATCCCTCCAGTGCCCCTCCCTCCTGTGCCCCTCCCTCCTGTGCCCCTCCCTCCTGTGCCCGTTCCTCCTGTGCCCCTCTCTCCTGTGCCCCTCTCTGCTGTGCTCCTCTCTCCTGTACCCCTCTCTCTCCTGTGCACCTCTCACCTGTGCCCTTCGTGCCTGTGCACCTCTCACCTGTGCCCCTCTCTCCTGTGCCCCTCACTCCTGTGCCCCTCACTCCTGTGCACCTCCCTCCTGTGCACATCCCTCCAGTGCCCCTCCCTCCTGTGCCCCTCCCTCCTGTGCCCCTCTCTCCTGTGCCCATCTCTCCTGTGCCCCACTCTCCTGTACACTTCTATCTCCTGTGCCCCTCCCTCCTGTGCCCCTCTCTCCTGTGCCCATCTCTCCTGTGCCCCACTCTCCTGTACACTTTTATCTCCTGTGCCCCTCTCTCCTGTGCCCATCTCTCCTGTACCCCTCTCTCTCCTGTGCAGCTCTCACGTGTGCCCCACCCACCTGTGCGCCTCTCACCTGTGCCCCTCTGTCTTGTGCCACTCCCTCCTATGCAGCTCTCTGCTATGCCCCTCTCTCCTGTGCCCCTGCCTCCTGTGCCCCTCTCTTCTCTGTCCCTCTCTCCTGTACACCTCTTTCCTGTGCCCCACTCTCCTGTGCCCCACTCCCCTGTGCTCCTCTCTCCTGTGCCTCTGTCTCCTGTGTACCTCTCTCCTCTGCACCACTCTACTGTGCACCTCCCTCCTGTGCCCCTCTCTGCTGTGCCCCTCTCTCCTGTGCACCTCTCTCCTGTGCCCCTCTCTCCCATGCACTTCCTTCCTGTGCACCACTCTGCTGTGCACCTCTCTGATTTGCACCTCCCTCCTGTGCACCTCCCTCCTGTGACCCGCTCTCCTGTGCCCCTCTCGCCTGTACCCCTCTCTCTCCTGTGCCACTCTCTCCTGTGCCCCTCTCTCCTGTACCCCTCTCTCTCCTGTGCACCTCTCATGTGTGCCCTCCCACCAGTGCACCTCCCACCTGTGCCCCTCTCTCCTGTGCCCCTCGCTCCTGTGCCCCTCCCTCCTGTGCCCCTCCCTCCTTTGCCCCATCCACCTGTGCCCCTCTCTCCTGTGCGCCTCTCTGCTGTGCCCCTCCCTCCTGTGCACCTGCCTCCTGTACACCTTCCTCCTGTGCACATCTCTTGTGTGGCCTTCCCTCCCATGCCCCTCTCTTCTCTGCCCCTCTCTCCTGTACACCTCTTTCCTGTGCCCCTCTCTCCTGTGCCCCACTCCCCTGTGAACCTCCCTCCTGTGCTCCTCTCTCCTGTGCCCCTGTCTCCTGTGTACCTCTCTCCTCTGCACCTCTCTACCGTGCACCTCCCTCCTGTGCCCCTCTCTGCTTTGCCCCTCTCTCCTGTGCACCACCCTCCTGTGCCCCCTCTCCTGTGCCCCTCTCTCCCGTGCACTTCCCTCCTGTGCACTTCTCTCCTGTGCACCTCTCTCCTGTGCACCACTCTGCTGTGCACCTCTCTGCTGTGCCAGTCTCCCCTGTGCCACTCCCTGCTCTGCCACTCTGTCCTGTGCAACTCTCTGATTTGCACCTCCCTCCTGTGCCACTCTGCCCTGTGCCCCTCTCTGCTGGGCCCATCTCTGCTGTGCCCCTCCCTCCTGTAAACCTCTCTCCTGTGCACCTCTCTCCTGTGCACCTCCCTCCTGTGCCCCTCCCTCCTCTGCCCCTTCCTCCTGTGCCCCTATCTCCTGTGCCCCTCACTCCTGTTCCACTTCCTCCTGTGCATCTCCCTCCTGTGCCCCTCCCTCCAGGGCCCCTCCCTCCTGTGCACCTCTCTCCTGTGCACCTCCCTCCTGTGTACATCCCTCCAGTGCCCCTCCCTCCTGTGCCCCTCCCTCCTGTGCCCCTCCCTCCTGTGCCCCTCCCTCCGTTGGCCCATCCTCCTGTGCCCCTCTCTCCTGTGCACCTCTCTGCTCTGCCCCGCCCTCCTGTGCAACTGCCTCCTGTACACCTTCCTCCTGTGCACATCTCTCCTGTGCCCCTCCCTCCTGTGCCCCTCTCTTCTGTGTCACTCTCTCCTGGACACCTCTTTCCTGTGCTTTTCTCTCCTGAGCCCCTGTCTCCTATGTACCTCTCTCCTCTGCACCTCTTTACTGTGCACCTCCCTCCTGTGCCCCTCTCTGCTGTGCCCCTCTCTCCTGTGAACCACCCTCCTGTGCCCCCTCTCCTGCGACCCTTGCTCCTGTGCCCCTTGCTCCTGTGCCCCTCCTGCCTGTGCACCTCTCACCTGTGCCCCTCTCTCCTGTGCCCCTCGCTCCTTTGCCCCTCACTCCTGTGCACCTCCCTCCTGTGCCCATCCCTCCAGTGCCCCTCCCTCCTGTGCCCCTCCCTCCTGTGCCCATCTCTCCTGTGCCCCACTCTCCTGTGCCCATCTCTCCTGTACCCCTCTCTCTCCTGTGCAGCTCTCACATGTGCCCCTCCCACCTGTGCACCTCTCACCTGTGCCCCTCTCTCCTGTGCCACTCGCTCCTGTGCCCCTCGCTCCTGTGCACATCTCTCCTGTGCCCCTGCCTTCTGTGCCCCTCTCTTCTCTGTCCCTCTCTCCTGTACACGTCTTTCCTGTGCCCCTCTCTCCTGTGCCCCACTCCCCTGTGCACCTCTCTCCTATGCCCATCTCTCCTGTACCCCTCTCTCTCCTGTGCAGCTCTCACGTGTGCCCCTCCCACCTGTGCACCTCTCACCTGTGCCCCTCTCTCCTGTGACCCTCCCTCCTGTGCACCTCCCTCATGTGCACATCCCTCCAGTGCCCCTCCCTCCTGTGCACCTGCCTCCTGTACACCTTCCTCCTGTGCACATCTCTCCTGTGCCCCTGCCTCCTGTGCCCCTCTCTTCTCTGTCCCTCTCTCCTGTACACCTCTTTCCTGTGCCCCGCTCTCCTGTGCCCCCTCCCCTGTGCACCTCCCTCCTGTGCTCCTCTCTCCTGTGCCTCTGTCTCCTGTGTACCTCTCTCCTCTGCACCTCTCTACTGTGCACCTCCCTCCTGTGCCCCTCTCTGCTGTGCCCCTCTCTGCTGTGCACCACCCTCCTGTGCCCCCTCTCCTGTGCACCTCTCTCCTGTGCCCCTCTCTCCCGTGCACTTCCTTCCTGTGCACCACTCTGCTGTGCACCTCTCTCTTGTGCCCTTCTCCCCTGTGCCACTCCCTTCTCTGCCACTCTCTCCTGTGCACCTCTCTGATTTGCACCTCCCTCCTGTGCACCTCCCTCCTGTGACCCTCTCTCCTGTGCCCCTCTCTCCTGTACCCCTCTCTCTCCTGTGCCCCTCTCCCCTTTGCCCCTCACTCCTGTGCCCCTCGCTCCTGTGCATGTCCCTCCTGTGCACATCCCTCCAGTGCCCCTCCCTCCTGTGCCCCTCCCTCCTGTGCCCCTCCCTCCTTTGCCCCATCCACCTGTGCCCCTCTCTCCTGTGCAGCTCTCTGCTGTGCCCCTCCCTCCTGTGCACCTCCCACCTGTGCCCCTTTCTCCTGTGCCCCTCTCTCCTGTGCCCCTCTCTCCTGTGCCCCTCTCTCCTGTGCTCCTCTCTCCTTTGCCCGTCCCTTCTGTGCACCTCTCACCTGTGCCCCTCTCTCCTGTGCACCTTCCTCCTGTGCCACTCTCTTCGGTGGTCCTCCCTCCTGGGCCCCTCTCTCCTGTACACCTCCCTCCTGTGCCAATCTCTCTGGTGCACCACCCCCTGTGCCCCTCCCTCCTGTGCCCCTCCGTCCTGTTCACAGCCCACCTGTGCAACTCTCTCCTGTGCCCCTCCCTCCTGTGCCCCTCCCTCCTGTTCACCCTCCTGTGCACGACTCTCCTGCTCACCTCCCTCCTGTGCACGACTCTCTTGTGTCCCTCTCTTCAATGCAAATCTCCTCTGCATATCTCTCCTGTGCAACTCGCTCCTGTGCCCTTTCCTCCTATGCCCCTCTCTTTTGAGCCCCTCTCTCCTGTGCACCTCCTTCCTGTGCCCCTCCCACCTGTGCACCTCCCTTCTGTGCCCCTTCCTCCTGTGTGCATCTCTACTCTGAGCCTCCCTCCTGTGCACTTCCCTCCTCTGCCCATCCCTCCTGTGCACCTCTCTGCTGTGCCCCTCCCTCCTGTGCCCCTCTGTCTAGAGCCTCTCTCTCCTGTGCCCCTCCCTCCTGCGCCCCTCTGTCTAGAGCCTCTCTCTCCTGTGCCCCTCCCTCCTGTGCACCTCTCACCTGTGCCCCTCCCTCCTGTGCCCCTCTCCTCTGCCGCTCTCTCATGTGCACCTCCCTCCTGTGCCATTCCCTTTGGCGCACCACACCCTGTGCCCCTCCCTCCTGTGACCATCCCTCCTGTGCACCTCCCTCCTGTGCCCCTCTCTCCTGTGCACCTTCCTCCCGTACCGCTTTCTCCTGTGCACCTCACTCCTCTGCCATTGTATCCGGCGCACCACCCCCTGTGCCCATCCCCACTGTGCACCTCTCTCCTGTGCCCCTTTCACCTGTACAACTCTCTCCTGTGCAAATCGCTTCTGTGCTCCTCCCTCCTGTGCAGTTCTCACCTGTGCAGCTTCCTCCTGTGCACCTCTCTCCTGTGCCCCTCTCGCCTGTGCGCCTCTCTCCTGGTCACCTCCCTCCTGTGCACCTCACTCCTGTGCCCCGTGCCCCTCTCTCCTGTGCAATTCTCTCCTGTGCTCTTCACTCCTGTGCTCCTCCCACCTGTGCCCCTCTTTCCTGCACCCCCCTCCTGTGACCCTTCTTCCTGTGCACATCTCTCCTGTGCCCCTCTTTCCTGTGCCCCTCTTTCCTGTTCCCCTCTCTCCTTTGTCCCTTCTTCCTGTGCACCTCCCTCCTGTGTCCCTCTCTTCTGTGTACCTCGTTCCTGTGCCCCTCTCTCCTGTGCCCCTCTCTCCTGTGCCCCTCTCTCCTGTGCCCCTACCTCCTGTGCACTTCTCTCCTCTGCCCCTCCCTCCTGTGCACCTCCCTCTTGTGCCCCTCCCTCCTGTGCCCCTCTCTCTAGAGCCCCTCTCTCCTGTGCCCCTCTCTCCTGAGCCCCTCCCTCCTGTGCCCCTCTCTCCTGAGCCCCTCCCTCCTGTGCCCCTCTCTCCTGAGCCCCTCCCTCCTGTGCCCCTCTCTCCTGAGCCCCTCCCTCCTGAGCCCCTCTCTCCTGTGCTCCTCCCTCCTGTGCACCTCCCTCTTGTGCCCCTCTCTCCCGTGCACCTCTCTCCTGAGACCCTCTCTCATGTGCCCCGCTCTCCTGTGCCCCTCTCTCTAGAGCCCCTCTCTCCTGAGCCCCTCCCTCTTTTACCCCTCCCTCCTGTGCCCCTCTCTCTAGAGCCCCTCTCTCCTGAGCCCCTCCCTCCTGAGCTCCTCCCTCCTGAGCCCCTCTCTCCTGAGCCCCTCTCTCCTGTGCTCCTCCCTCCTGTGCACCTCCCTCTTGTGCCCCTCCCTCCTGTGCACCTCCCTCTTGTGCCCCTCTCTCCTGGGCACCTCTCTCCTGAGACCCTCTCTCATGTGCCCCTCTCTCCTGTGCACTGCCCTCCTCTGCACTACCCTCCTGTGCCCCTCTCTCCTATGCTCCTCTCTCCTGTGCCCCTTCCTGCTTTGCAACTCTCTCCTGGGCCACTCTTTCCTGTGCCCCTATTTCATGTGCTCTTCTGTCCTGTGCTCCTCCCACCTCTGCCCCTCTCTCTTGTGCCCCTCCCTTCTGTGCCCTGTAGGGGTTGTTGGTTGGGTGGTCGGTTTGGCCCGGGCCTGACCCAGTGGACGTTTTTGAGGCGTCCCCACACTCCCACTCAGTTCTGACACTGGGATCCTACCAGGCAGCTGATGTGCAGAATAACAAGCTCGAGACAAACAAGCAGGTGAAAGGTTCAAATAATAACCGTTTTATTGAGAGAAAAATAAAACAAAACAAGCAAGCAGAGAAATTAATTGGTTCAATGATACTAAACCAAGGCTACAGCTCTATACACTTTAAAAAGAAAAAAAAAAGAAGGAATACTATGTATTCAAAACAGAGGGCACGCGAGTGCGAGAAAGAGTACGACACATCGAGGGGTATCACACATTAACACTCCCCTTAGCCTTATCCCCACCTCCTACACTATCCCTAACCTAGGTCGAACTAAAGGGGGGTCAGACTCTCATGCTCACCCAACGCATTGGAACAAAGGCCTTTAGGTTGTCCTGGGACTGCAGCTTTAGTTGGTCTGGCCTGGTAAAGTTCAGTGTGCACTGGCCACACACTCTCCCGTCAGACAGGTAGTGGATCTTCCTCCTTGGCTGGGCGAAAAGGCTTCCTTCCTGGGTCGGCGAGGTGTTTGTTACTGATCCAGGAGGGGAACAAACCCTGTTTCAGGTCCTCCAGGTTACTTCGGCCCTCACCCAGTAACCATGCCCCGTACAGTACGCACACCGCGCTCTGCGCTGCTTGGTCAGATGCATTCCTGTCCTCCCGTATGAGAGCATTTATCGTTTTCGCATGCTTCTCCAACTCTGCTATGATTTCCTTCAAATGGACCGTCATAGCCTGGTCCTCATGCAACTCCGAGCTCACTACTTTGTTCTCATCCATGAGAATTCCCTTTAGCTGTGTTTTCAGCTCATTTATCTGGGTCTGTAACTCAATGTCGTCTAAAGAGTTGATGACAGAAGTCCCAGTATTAAACGCGGTGAAAGTATCACCCAAAATACCCCCTCTCTGTCTCCCCGTGTCGCCCAAAAACTCGCGTGGTGTAGTGTAGAGTTCAGTCCTATCCCCACTAGAAAAATCAAATTCGTAAAACCTCCTGAACATGTCCTTAAGGAGGGCCTGGTATAACTGTTCTGTTTCCTTGGGGCACTAGATGTGAGTCGGAGAGATTAAAGATCACCGAGGCCACCGCGTAGTGTACCCCCTGGTACAGCACCTGATCGGTAGGCATTAGTACCAGTCCATTCCCAGGTCCCTTAGTGGTGGTAGGGCACCCTTCCCGGGGTGTCCTCTTAGGTGGATTGGTGGGTAACGGCTTGCGGGTGCGCGCCACCAGTTCCGTGGCTTTAACTGGGGCTGCCCCTTGAAAAACCACGCATGAACGTATGTGAGAGCCCCACCTTATCCCCTTCCCCTGGTCCTGCCAGGCGGCAGAGAAGACAACTGAGATTCCTGCGGGGCAGGCCTCCTTCGATCCCCACATACACACATAAATCCTTTGCTTGGATTCCCACCATTTGTCCCAACAGACACTTGTCCTTTCTGCCGTAGCAGTGACAGTTCGGTGGGTGTCATTGTCCATTCGCACCCACGTGGATGAAGCGTATTTTAAGTCATTCTTTAACTTGTGGATCCACCACCATCGCGCGGCCGGGATCCTTCCGGTGCAGGTCAGGCAGACCTTCTTGCCAACGATGACTCCCACACGCGCAGCTGCTATTTCCACCGTGGGACACACTAGGGATGCCTCGCCGTAGGTGAAATCGGGCTGGTCAGAATACCGGGTGGAATTGGACCCGACCCATCCGGGCCAGCGCCCCTGGTGGGTGTAGGTGGCAGGTCCCTCGGAGCCTTTCTCACAGCTCCCTGCAGTGACTACCGGAGCTCTCGGTCCGGAGCACCCAAAAACGTGGGAGTCTTCTACGTCTCCCCGGAGTCCTCTGCTCCCCTCGATTAGGGCGAGCAGGATGGCCAGCTGCCATGCGCGAACGCCTCTCTGTAAAACAAAAAGGAACATGCAGCCAGGTCTCTCCGGAGATGCTCTGGCCTGGGTTAAGCGGTGGTTGGGTCCCTCGACCTCGAACCCAAACACATACACTGTGAGCAACAAGACTTACTTAACCACTAAACTTATAAACCTAACTTAACTTATAATATACTATATACATCCGCCGCCCGTCTCCGGATGGCTAAGTCAGTCCCTGGTAGGGCCCCGGCTTGCCATTGCTTCCGGCTGGCCCGCGGCGTCCCTACCTATGGCCCCTTCGCGGTCTGTGGCCGGCCGCTGGGCACCCCTGTCCTCAGCTTTCCTAATCCTCGGGACGGCTCTGGGCAAATGGAAGATGGGTGACCACGTCTTCTTGGGCTGGGGTGTGCGGGAAGACCTCCTGAGGGCGGGTGGAGCTTTCCTGGCCGGTGGTCCCCTGATTCGGGCAGCCGCTCCCTTGCATCCATCCCCCCCTCCTACCGTTGGGACAAACGTCCCGCTGCAGCCTACTGCTGCGGCCCGCAGGTCTCCGCCCCCTGTTCCCACGACGGGGTCCGGGGAGGGGTTCCTGACCTCAGGTCCCTCCTTCCCTACACCTGAGCTAGGGGCGGGGCTACTCTCCTTGGTCTCCCCCCCCTCCTCATCTGAACTGAGACTGGAGGCGCTGCCCTCGGGCTCCTCCCCCTCTATACCCGAGCTGAGGCTGGAGACGCCGCTCTCGGGTTCCTCCCCCTCAGCCACATCCCACAGAAGTGGAGGAACGCCCCACTCGCCGGTGGCTCCTCCCTTCAGACACGTCACCAGACCTGCTGCGGTCTGTGACCTGGTTCCCATATCGGGCTGGGGATTTCTATTCCCCAACCCCTGACCAGCCAGCTGTCCAGCCCTGCTTGGCTTAAACAGCTTGCACTGGTTGATATGCAACCACTTTGTATGCCGGGGCATTTTCACGTCGTACACCATGGGGCTGGCTTTGTCTACCACACTAAAGGACCCCATGTACAAAGGCTCCAAACTTCCTACTCTGGCATAATTCCTGACCGTGACCTGGTCTCCCACTTCCCATTCTTGGTGCCCTTTTGGTTCCAGCAGCAATCGGTTACTCTGATGCTGCCTCCCCATGTTCCCCGCTGCCTGCCCATGGACCTGCTTCAGGTGCTCATAGAGGGTTCGGGTGAACTTGTCCCGATTCACCTCCCGGAGTTGCCCCTCCGTAAGCAGCGGCGCTAACACATGGGTGGGGGTCCGCATGACCCTGCCTGTCATCAGCTCGTACGGGGAGTACCCCGTGCTTTTTGACTGGCTGGCCCGGATCCCCATCAACACTAACGGCAGGATCTCGGCCCATTTGCGGGGCGAGTCCACCGTCTCCTTTCTCAACCGTTCCTTGAGGGTCCGGTTCATGAGCTCCACAATCCCGGATGACTGTGGATTGTGAACTACATGCCACTTTCCCTCAATGCCCAACAGCATAAGGGCCGTCTGCATCACCTGTCTGGTGAAGTGACTTCCCCGGTCGGACTCCACATACTGTGGTAGTCCCCACCGCGAGAACACCTCTTGGACTAGGATCCTTGCAATTCCCAGAGCCGTGGCATTTCTACAGGGGAAGGCTTCCACCCACTTGGTGAACACATCCACCAGGACTAGGCAGTACTTAAAGCCTCCCTGGGTGGTGGGCAGGGGCCCGATATAGTCGACCTGGATTGACTGCCATGGTCCCTCTACCTGCCTGATGTGTCCGATGGGCAGCTTCCTTTTCCGGGGGTCAGGGTTGTTTGCAGCGCACACGAGACAGTCTGCACCGAACTCGCGGACGTCCTCCCTGAGTCCCGGCCACCATCCCGCCTGTTCCACCCGCTGCCAGGTGGCCTCGGGCCCAGGGTGTCCCGCTCCCGGTCCCTCATGGGCCAGTTGCAGGAACTCCCTCCGGTGCTGTTGCGGCACAATCCACTGCTCCCCCCTGAACAGCATGCCCTCTTTAACGGAGAGGGTCGCTGTCCCATACGGCCCCTCTACCCTCCTGCCCTCAATGACTGCGCTGAGGACAGCCTTCAGGGCCGGGTCCTGAGCCTGGACGGACTTAAGGTCCGGGGCTAATGCAACCCCTACCCTCCTTTGTGTCCCGTCCCTACCTCTGACCGCTGCCACAGGTCCGGACCCGAATGGATCCCAGAAAGTGCCGCTGCGGGCACCCTCCTTGGCAAGCAGGTCAGCTTGCTGGTTACCCTGACCGCGGGGTTCTGTGGAGGAATGAGCTTTCACCTTATGGATGAACATGTCCCCTTCCTCCCCCACGGCTGCCAGAATCTTTTCCAGCAAGGGCTTCACTGTGAGGGGTCTCCCGTCAGCGGAGGTGTATCCGCGGCGGGCCAGATGGCCAAATATTCCGTACATGAGTTGCACGTGAACATGCTGTCTGAGCAAATCGTGTAGGGGGTAGGGAAGATTTCGGGGTGTGTAACGACATACACCACCGCGGACAGTTCAGCCTGCTGGGCACTCATGGTGCTGGGGAGTTTAATTGCCAGGGCAATGCTTGCCGTAGGGTCATAAATCCCACATCCCGTGAGACGCTTGCCAGCGGACACCGTGCTGGAAACATCAACATAGATTTTGCGGCCTGTGGGATGTATCCCGGCCCGTAAACCTATGTTCACCTCCCAAACCCCTTCTACGGAACACCGATGGGCTGTTCCCAGGTAGACCAAATTGGCCGCGAGCTTTGGCTCGCAGAGACCCTTCACCCTCAGAGCCATCTGGGAGAGGAGCAAGGTACAGCGAGCAATGCAAGCACTGCTCACTGTCCCATCCTTAATTCTCCCATCCAGTAGCATCTGAGTCGGCGTGTGATGCATGAGGATGGTGATGGGAGAGGTGCCTGTGAAGATTAGGGACCTCTTCACAGCCCAATGCGTGGCTAACAGATGCCTCTCGCAATTGGAGTAGCTCCTCTCAACATCAGTGAGCACCCTGGAGGAGTATACCACGGGCCGCAGCCGGCCGTGCCGCTCTTGAAGCAGCACTGAGCTCAGGCTGTCCCCGCTGGCTGCTACCTCCAGAAAAAACTCCTTTCCCTCATCTATGGCTCCCAGGGCTGGTGCGGTCTGCAGATTCTCTTTGAGCCCGACAAATGCTGCCTGGCACTCCTCATCCCAACGCCACTCCACTCCCTTGTGCAGGAGTCGGAGCAGAGGAGCTGCCGAGGCTGCATAGTCCTCAATAAAATCTCGACAGTAAGCGGTCAGTCCTAGAAACGACCTCACACCCGATACTGTTTTTGGGATCGGTAGCTCTTGCACCGCCTCCCTCCTGGCCTTATCTATGGCCCTTTCTCCAGCGCGCATGGTCAGGCCCAGGAATTTTACCTCCTGCCGGCCGATCTGCGCTTTCTTGGGGTTAACTTTAAACCCCTTCTGCCCTAACAGCCCCAGCAACTCGGCCAATAGTGGGCCATGCTCCTCCTTTGAATCGGTGAAGAGGAGTAGGTCGTCCACATATTGGACTAGTTGTCTGGGCTGGCTAAACTCCTTGATGCTACCTGCCATGCACTGATGGAAGATGCTGGGGCTGTTGTGAAAGCCCTGTGGCAAGCAGTTTCAAGTGTACTGTTGCCCCCTAAATGTAAAGGCAAACTTGTACTGGTCCTCCCTCCGTACAGGGATGGACCAAATCCCGTTTGAAATATCCAGTACGGTGAAGTGGTCGTGGATGCTGGGATTCTCCCAATTAGGTCAGCGACTGCTGCCACGGTGGGGGCGCAGGCAGGAATGTTACTATTGAGGACCCGATAGTCCACCGTGGCTCTCCAGGCACTGTCCGGTTTCCTCAACAGCCACAATGGAGAGTTCACGTGGGTTGCTATAGGTCTCAGAACTCCCTGCTGCACTAGGGAGGACATGGCTGCTTCCATGTCTGGCTCAGCTTCCCTTGGGAAATTATACTGTTTCTGTGGTCTGGTCATGGGGTCCCCATCTACCGTGACCTCAAACCTCGTGACCCTACTGCAGTCATGCTGGTGAGTGGCAAACGTGGCCAGGTGCGCCTTCACGAATGCCCGAAACTCCTCGGGGACACCACTGACCATAAGCCCGAGGTCGTAGCCTCCCTTTGGCTTCATGGTGCAGAGTCCCCTTCCCTCCCTTTCCCGGGATCACTACTACCTCACCATCCTTTATTCCACCTGCTCCCCACAAGCAGTGGTTCCTTAGATCCACCAGAATCCCGTGACCTACAATGAAGTCGGCCCTCAGGACTCCCCTTCCACCCTCCACCTCCCACCTCATCAGGATGCACTTCCATGTGGTGTGGAGTGGTCCCAACTTGATGTAAAGCGGGATGGACACCAACCCAGCCTGTTCCTTCCCTGTAAATCCCGATAGACTGCAGGGGACCCCGCTGGAGAGGGGCGAGGCGGCGGGGTTATCTGCATAGATTACGGTGCTTGATGCTCCCGTATCCAGCAGATAGGTCCCCTTCAGCCTCTCCACCTCCATCTCCATGAGGGGTCTCCCCCACTCGTCATAGCGGACAGAGCACAGGTGGACCGGTTGCGTTCTTGCTAGTCAGGGTTGGGAATTGGCTGGGGCTGCCGGAGTAAGAGCGCCGGTGGCCATTGCTACCTTCCCCTGGCCAGACAATACGGACCGTATGGCGTCCAGTATTATCTCGACCTGGCTGGGTCCTGCCCCCGCCGGTTGGGCTGGGGCAGTGGGCACCTTCCCCCTGGTCTCTTTCCAAGGGTTTCTACACTCCTTCCGCCAGTGGCCATCTTTACCACACCCGTAACAATTAAGTTTGGGGTGTGCTGGGGTAGTCCCTTCCTTGCGCCACTCCTTCCTACCCGGCCCGGGTTTTGCCTCATGCAGCTTCCCTTTCGCTGGGAGCGCTTCGGCTACCCGACCGTTCTTGTAGGCTAGGGTGAGCTGCCGGATCACCCCGGCTTCTGTGGCCCCGGGCCCCTTGGGGTCGAACCAAACTTTCGCTTTTGCTCTAACTTGCGGCAGGCTGTTTGCCACCAAGCAATGGAGACAATGGGTCAGGAGATCTCCGTTCGGGAACGCCCGGTTGGGTGTCCCTGGGCAAGCTCTCCAGTACACCGGCCACAGCCGGACCGCGAAAGCTTGCGGAGTCTCTTCCACCAATTGGACCGTTTTCTCCACACGGGAGAACGGACTACCCTCATCCATGCCCAATGCCTCTAAGACTGCGTCCTTGAGCTCCTCGTACCCACTCTGACCTCTTTTATCCCCGTCAGAGAGGGACTGGAGGAGGCTGCTTTCTAGGGAAAATAGCAGCATTTTGGCCTGCTCAGCGTCATCACAGTCGTTGACACTGGCTGCCTGCTCTACCTCCCTAAAATGAACCGAGGGATCTCCCTTCTGGGAGAGCTTTGGAATATGGCTCACCATACTCCTAAGCTGATGGGTATTAAAAGGGACCACAAACTGGTTCTGGAGAGGCCCTTCCTGTAAAGTCTGTGGGTTGTTTAGTTAATTAATACACAGACTACCAGAGTAACTTAAAACAGGACTTTACTATTCGAAGGTCAGGGTGAATCTGCCCAATAAGTTCTGCCACAGCACTTATATACCGGTGTGGTCACCGTCGGTATTACAGTATACAGAAGCCAACAAAGTAGTGCCACACCTAAAATAGTTCTCTTAAAGGTGAACGGTTACATACAATGGTTTTCTTAAAGGTAGACGGATACATACACTACAATCCTCCCTTTTTAGCTTACAACATACTTAGTCCCCCATTAAACATAACATATATTCAACTTCATGTAAAACAATTCACAGGTATAATCTATGCGGGAAACAGTTTACAGATTCAGGCCTAGAAATTCCCTTGGGCTTGCGCCCATTTAGGGGCGCAAGAGTGGGTTGCGCCGGAAGTTGCGTCGCCGCTGAAATTAGGTGGGCCTTTAAATCGGCGTAAGCCGGTAGCGCTGCGCCGGCACCGATGACGTCATCGGTGTGCGCAGCGCCCCGGTACCGCCCGAAACCACGCCGATCCCCATCTTCAGTAGCGGCCGCCTCTTCCCTGGCGGCCGCTAACAACGTTTTGAAAACCTGGCCGTGCTGCAGCCTTAGAGGCGCTATTTAAAGCGGAGGTGCGGCCGGCCGCTTTTTCGGCGGCCGCCTGCCCGCACCTCCTTCCCCGGCCTCCTCCACCCCCCCCCCCGCGGCATTGCCGGCTGGTTTCCGTGGAGCCCGGCACTTCGCCGTTGTGCCGGGCTCTTTTGCCGGCACTTTCAACGGGGCTCCGGCCGTTGCAGGCACCTCCCCCTTAAGAGAAGGGGGAGGCCTGCAGTACAGCAGCCTGCCGCTCCGCATCGGGTGGCGCAGCGGGACCGGCAGCGCTGAAATTCACTTTCAGCGCCCCAAGCGGGGCGGGCACACCCTGTACCAGCGCCCGCTTCCGCTTTGGGGTGCTGAAAGTGAATTTGGGGCGGGCACAACTGGCTCGGCGGCGGGCGCTAAATTTCCGGCGCAAACGTGCTGGCGGGGCGTCACCGAATTTATAGGCCTCAGTCTCTGCAGGAACAGTTCACAGATTCAGTCTCTGGCCTTGACTCGGTCCGAACAACATCTCTGTGGTGTAGCCGGTTCACATTGCTAGCGTGACTCATCCAATAGTCTTTCCCTTGAATTAACAGCTTGAACTTCCGTCCTGCTGAATCAGCAGTGCTGACTTTTACAAACAGCTGGACTGCCTTGGTAATTTTTCCTACTTGCCAACTGATTTGGCTCCCTTCGTAGGGCCCACGTACATGATCTGGTAGAAGTGATAATGATTTAGATGGTTATCACCTTCTGCTTCGTCTTTTTCTTTTCTGCTTCTTGGAGACTCTCGGGGCTCCCTTATCAGCTGCCAGCTGTAGCGCCACCATCTCCCTATGTTCCTTAGACTTTAAGTGCTTCATCCTGATTTCTGCACTTTGGGAGTTTTCATCACAAGCTGGGCAGACCAAGTCCTCGTAATATTCCGTGTCACTCAACAGGTCATGGTAATATTCGGTGTCGCCCTGAACTAGTCTAGCGAGAGGGCCTGCTACTTTTTCCTTACCCAACTGGACGTTAGCCGACTGTTGTTCCCTCCCTAGACATCTTTCCTGAAGAGACTTCTTCATGCGTTCATATTCATCCCGCTCTTCCTGGGTTTCCTGCAAATCCTTCACTAATGACCTCATTTGTGAATTCAACACTTCCCCTTCCATTGGGGATTGATTGATCGGGCTATTCAATCCTTCTACTGGAGCAGGTGTTTCAACATTCTGTTGTTCACATAGACGTGATTCAGCGTACTTTTGGCATCCCAGTAAAATCTGTGTTGCAACCTCAGCTATTTCCATAACTTTTGAGAGCTCCGAACTCCTTCCCTTTGAAGATTGAAGCTCGTGTTCAGATTGTTCCCATTGCAGAGTCTTGTCCCTCAGCATATGAAGGAGTTGGCTGACCGTTAACTCTTCCACAGGAACACTGTGGATCAGAGTCTTCTCCATTTCATCCACCTTTCCCTCCAATGCTTTCACCTTCTTTTCCTCTTGTACTTTGGCTTTAAGCGCTCGGAGAAGTTGCGCCTTGATGCTCTCTAGCTCATGTTCAGGGGCCATTCTTACAGTCTCTGTGTTTCTTACAGTTTCCTTTTCTTCCACTGAAAGGATTCCCAGTTGAATCTGTTCTTCAAGTTGTTGAACCTCGGTCATTGCCGCCTCATATTTGTCTTGGGTTTCCTTCAATATTTTTATGAGTTCTTGGACATCTTGTCTTTCATGTTCTGCCATGTCTTTCACCTCTAATTTCTCATCTATGGATGGAACTTCTACCGATGAGTCTGTCTTGGCCTTGAGCTCATCAAGAATTTCCTGCAGCCTTTGGACTTCTTGCTCATGTTCAACCTTTAGTTGCTCATATGCTTCTACTGAAACTAGCTTTTCGGAGGTTGCCGAGTTAATCCCCTCCAGGATTGTAGCCTGGGCCTGTTCATACTGTTCCTTCAACTTCTCAAACTCTGCTTGTAAGGAGTCGTAGAGAAGAACGGGAATAAAATCCTGGCTTCCTGAAGATTCCTCTTCATTTGCTCCTTCCTGCAAATATTCTAACTCCTGAACAGCATAAGGGAGATGTGATCGGTAATTGGTCACAATGGCTCTATGGTCGCTCTCTGCTTGAGCTAGCTGCTTCTGTTGTCTTTCCAGATTCTCCCATTCGGTGTCATAGAACTTTTTCATTGTTTTCATCTCTTGTTCAAGATGGTAACTCACTTGTTCTACTTGCTGTCCTAATTTGAAATAAAGTTGAGTCCGAGCTCAGTGTTCATCAGTCATGGATATGTCCGTAAACTGAACAGACTCAGAATTCTCTGTCAAACTATGTTGTCGTTGTTCGGTGGAGTTCTGTTCTGAAACTTTGTTCTTCTCTGGAGCATAAGCCTTTATGCATGCCTTCGTTCTTCCAACCTTAGTCGGCAAGTCCATTTTAGCCTTGTCTTTCATATTTGGGTTGGTCTTATCGTCATCCGTTTCAGAATCTGAGCTGATTGTCTGCACCGAGTCCTCACTCGTTATGGCTTTTAGATAGTGCCATTCCATGTCTATTTTCTTGATCCACTCCCGTCCCAGACGTGGTGGTCCTCCCTCAGGTAGTACGTATAAGTTCATTCTTGGGTGTTCTTTACCCCCATCTCTCACCTTGACTCTTATCTTCCCCATGGGGTATACTTTATGCCCCGTGTATGTCTGCAATACGAACTTGGTATCTCTTAAGGGTATATGTGAGAATAGCCGGTGGTAATCCCTTCGATTTATGACTGATAGAGCTGATCCAGTGTCCAACTCCATTTTCACTTGGACTCCAGCTATTTTTAGCATGACCCAGATGGTTTGTAGGTCAACTTCCTTACTCACATTGTGAATTCTCAGACTGCCCAGCTCCTGGCCGTTTGGGTCTGAGTCCGAATTCTGTTCGTCTGAACTCTTCTCAGCCACCTTGTGTACCTTGTTGTACTTTTCCTGTGATGGCTTCCTTTGGTTGTTGGTCTTCTTCCCTGACCGGCATACCTTAGCTATGTGACCCAGTTTGCCACATTTCCTACATTCCTGGTTCTTAAACCAGCATTGGTTCTGGTCGTGTGTTGTCTTCCCACAACGATAGCATTTTGTTGTACTCGAGGTAATTTGATCCACACTGAGTGCCGCTGCCTTTAGCTGCATTTCCGCAGTTCCCTTCGCTGCGGCTTCGTGTGATGCTGCAATAAGGACAGCCCTGTCAAGTGTAAGGTCGTTCTCTTCGAGTAGTCGCTTTTGCGTTCCTTCCTTTGACAACCTGCACACGAACTTGTCTCGCAATGCCTCTGTCAGATTCCCTCCAAACTGGCAGTGTTTCGCTAGTCTACGCAGTTCAACCAAGTATTCTGCGTTGCATTTGTCTTTCCTTTGCGTTCTCGCATAGAATTTGAATCGTTCCGCCAACATCAATGGTGTGGGGTTCAAGTGATCCTTCAGAACAGTCACAATATCATCGAAAGTCTGATCCGCCGGTTTAGCTGGTGCTAGTAGATGCTTCAAGAGCCCGTATGTCTTCGCGCCCATCTAGTTTAGCAAGGTTATAGCTTTGTCATCTTCTTCTATTTTATTGGCCTCACAATAGATCCCAATGCGTTCCACATACGTGGCCCAGTCTTCTACCTCGGAATTAAAATCGTTGATGTTACCACGCTTAGGCATCTTCCTCTCTTCCTGATAACACCACGAATTATTTCTTTAAATTTTCTTTTATTTTTTTTTCCAAGATGGCGGTTCCCGCGAAAATGGCGGTTTCCCGCGCTTATCTTCTCTCCCCGCCCACTTCAATGGCGGTTTCCCGCTTCTGTCTTCTTCCCCGCCTAATGGCGGCTTCCCGCGTTTCTTCCCTAGCGGGAGGGGTACACTTTCCCCACGGGCGACGGCCGCTGGCTTTCAGGTTCACAGCCTGCGCGTCGGCTTCAGTGCTTTCCCTTTTCACAGAATCACAGAATCACAGAATCTACAGTGCAGATAGAGGCCATTTCGGCCCATCGAGCCTGCACCGACACATATCCCACCCTATCCCCGTAACCCCACGTATTTAATCCCCTAACACTAAGGGTCAATTTATCACAGCCAAATCAACCTAACCTGCACATCTTTGGACTGTGGGAGGAAACCGGAGCACCCGGAGGAAACCCACGCAGACACAGGGAGAATGTGCAAACTCCACACAGACAGTCGCCCGAGGCCAGATTTGAACCCGGGTCCCTGGCGCTGTGAGGCAACAGTGCTAACCACTATGCCACCATGCCCCCCTTTTCACGGCAGGGCAACCGGCGCTGGGTACACCCCGTTGACGGCGAACAGTTTCAGCCGCTGGGCTGGCTCTCGCTCAGTTCCCCTTGCTCGGGCTCTGTCTCTCTCCCGCTCGCTCGGCTCTAACGGCACTGGGTACACCCCGTTGACGGCGAACAGTTTCAGCCGCTGGACTGGCTCTCGCGCAGTCTCCCTTGGTCGGCTCTGCCTCTCCCGCTCGCTCGGCTCCCAACCGCGCCTCCCAGCCCTCTCGCAGTCCGGTGCTTCCCTCCCCGGCTGCGGCTGAGTTTTTATATCTTCCCGCGCCTACGCTCCCGGTCGCAGCGCTTCGTGGCTTTGGTCGCTGCCCGGCCTTTTTCACCGGTCACGGTCTAGCTGTCTCACGACGCCGTTGCGTCCCCAGCCTGTCTGTACCGCGGCTTCCTTGCTCCACGCTGCCCCAGTCTCAGCGCCTCTGGGCCCGACTTCTGTCCGGCTCCTTTCCCCCTCGACCATGGTCGAGTGCACCGCCCTTATCCTCCGGTTATTCTTTTTACTTTTCCCTTACTCACAGTCACCGTGGCCGGCTTGCTTCTCGTGCTGATCGGCTCACTCCTCACCGTGGCAGAAGGGACAGTCAGTGCCTGTTGCTGATGGAAGTCTTTGTCTCTGAATTCTTCCTCCTTTCCAGCTCTGCAGACTCGAGTTTTCTCCCAGCAGAATGACGAGGGCGGTTGCCTCTTCTCGACGCTCGTTAACTGCTTCGGAAGTATTGTTGCCGCAGGGTACGATCGGACTCGTCGCCACTGTAAAGTCTGTGGGTTGTTTAGTTAATTAATACACAGACTACCAGAGTAACTTAAAACAGGACTTTACTATTCGAAGGTCAGGGCGAATCTGCCCAATAAGTTCTGCCACAGCACTTATATACCGGTGTGGTCACCGTCGGTATTACAGTATACAGAAGCCAACAAAGTAGTGCCACACCTAAAATAGTTCTCTTAAAGGTGAACGGTTACATACAATGGTTTTCTTAAAGGTAGACGGATACATACACTACACTTCCCTTTCCCCTTCGGCGGGCAGACCTAACCTCAGCTGCCGGGCCGGGCACATGGGCCCCGCTCCCGTCCTAGCCGGGGCTTGGACCACCTCCGCCTTCACCTCCCCTTGGTGCCACACTTCCCCGAAACTCGGAGTAGTGGGTGGTGGACGCGCGGTTTCCTCTCTTTCCTCTATTGCTTCCCTAGGTACCACTTGGGATGGTGAAATGGTCCTACCCTCGTTCCCCAGAAAATCCGCCTGACCCACCTTCGGATTCATCAGGCATACCATGCCCTTTGCCTTCTGGAGGGCTCGGCTAAGACTCTGTATCTTCTCCTGACAGGGGCTGTGGTCAGCTTCCCCGATCCCCTGTTCACTGGCCAGCTTATAGGCTGCCTTCACTTCACTGACTTTCTCCTCCTGTTCTTTTACTTCCTTTACCAAGCGGGCACTTTTGTCCCGCAGCCTAAACTCATTCCCCTTGGCCTTGGTGACTTGACACCGCAGGTATTTCAACTGGGAATTATAATCCCCTAAGAGCTGCACCCTCTCCTGTGCGAGAGCCTGCAGCGCCACAACTAACTTCTCTCCTGCCTGAGCCTTCACCTGGACTTCCAGTTCCAGCTCCTTTAACCTGGCTGCCTGGGCTGCGACGAGCCCATCCAGGAGCTGTACCTGCTTTTTGCAGCAGCACAGCCACACAGCCTTTTCAAGAGATCTCTTGTGTTCCCTCCCCTGCGTCCACTGAGCTGCGGCGTCCACCGCACGGCCAGCCTTCAGCAGAGCGGTGATCCACTTCTTAGTGAGATTCACCTTCCTGAACACATAGTCCGAGATTCTCTCGTCCATCAAGCTTGTCTCATTCGACTCGCCATCTACAACATCAGATGCCTGCGCCCAGTGTCCTGCCGCAGTCGCCATTTTGTACGGGTTGTTGGTTGGGTGGTCGGTTTGGCCCGGGCCTGACCCAGTGGACGTTTTTGAGGCGTCCCCACACTCCCACTCAGTTCTGACACTGGGATCCTACCAGGCAGCTGATGCGCAGAATAACAAGCTCGAGAAAGACAAGCAGGTGAAAGGTTCAAATAATAACGGTTTTATTGAGAGAAAAATAAAACAAAACAAGCAAGCAGAGAAATTAATTGGTTCAATGATACTAAACCAAGGCTACAGCTCTATACACTTTAAAAAGAAAAAAAAAAGAAGGAATACTATATATTCAAAACAGAGGGCACGCGAGTGCGGGAAGGAGTATGACACATCGAGGGGTATCACACATTAACACTCCCTTTAGCCTTATCCCCACCTCCTACACTATCCCTAACCTAGGTCAAACTAAAGGGGGGTCAGACTCTCATGCTCACCCAACGCATTGGAACAAAGGCCTTTAGGTCGTCCTGGGACTGCAGCTTTAGTTGGTCTGGCCTGGTAAAGTTCAGTGTGCACTGGCCACACACTCTCCCGTCAGTCAGGTAGTGGATCTTCCTCCTTGGCTGGGCGAAAAGGCTTCCCTCCTGGGTCGGGCTGCGCCATTTAGCGAGGCCCGCTCTGGGCTCCGGTCCGTACCTGGATGGTGCACTCCATCCCGTGTCTTCCTGGTTCCACTCTGAATCCCTGCCTGAGGTGGTGGGCACGGCAGGGGTAGGTGGGAACAGTCAGGTTTAAATCGGGAGGCAGTACGGACCGGGAGCTTCGCCTGCTTACCAAAGCATGGGCCTGCTGCGCATAGCCTTCCCCATCTTGGAGACTGCTTCGCCCAGTAGAGTCCTTGAAGTTTCCCTTTTGCAGCGAAGACCCAGGATGAAATCGAAGTGAAGTGTAGAAGCTATCTCTCCCGAAGTGTGTTCCAAGTCGAAGTGTCTCCAACTGCCCTTTCTGTCTGCTTACTAAAAACAGTTATACTCTCTCGATCTGCCTTGCCTCCCCCAGATCGAGAGGTGTCCCAGGTTACTTCGTTAACTGTAAATGGCTGCAAAATGGCCGATTTCCCACTAACGGCCTTATCACCGGCCCTCGTTGTTTTTGGTTTCAGTCACACAATGGTGTCTCTGGTGCCTAGTCCTCTAAAACGGTTTCTGATATGATTGGATCTGTTAGGATGGGCCCGATGATGGTTTTAACTAGCTTAACCCTGATTGCAGTGCAACCAGGTTCATTGTTCTTACCGGCCTATTGGCGACTTGCTATTACATATTCAATTCCATGTCTGGCCTGGAATCCACATAGGGACTGTAGAATTCCAGGCCCTGTCTCCAGTCTTGTTGCTGGGGAGAAAAATGACTCACTTCCAGCAGCTTTCTGGTCACGTGTCCCAGAACTCCATTTTGTACGTTTAAAAAGTGGCCAACTTTGTTTGATTCGGAAAGCAGGCGAGGTGGGGGAATTTTGCAAACTCCCTACAGCCCCTCTCTCCTGTGCAGAACTCTCCTGTGCCGCTCTTTCCTGTGCCCCCCTCGCCTCTGCCCCTTCTTCATGTGCACCTCCCTCCTGTGCCCTCTCTTCTGTGAACCTACCTCCTGTGCCCCTCTCTCCTGTGCCCCTCTCTCCTGTGCCCCTCTTTCCTGTGCCCCTCTCTCCAGTGCCCCTTCTTCCTGTGCAGCTACCTCCTCTGCCCCTCTCTCCTTTGCAACTCCCTCCTGTGACCGTCTATCTTATGCCCCTCTCTCTCATGCACCTCTCTCCTGTGAACCTCCCTCCTGTGCCCCTCTCTCCTGTGCCACTCTTTCCTGTGCCCCTCTCCCCTGTGCACCTCCCTCCTGTGCAACTCCCTCCTGCGCCCCTGCTTCCTGTGCAGCTCCCTTCCATGCCCCTCTCTCCTTTGCACCTCCCTCCTGTGCCCCTCTCTCCTATGCCCCTCTCTCCCGTGCACCTCTCTCCTGTGAACCTCCCTCCTATGCCCCCCTCTCATGTGCCCCTCCCTCCTGTGCACCTCCTTTCTGTGCCCCTCTCTCCTGTGCACCTCCCTTCTGTGCCCCTTCCTCCTGTGCACATCTCACCTCTGCATCTCCCTCCTGTGCACCTCTCTCCTGTGCCCCTCCCTCCTGTGCCCCTCTCTCTAGAGCCACTCTCTCCTGTGCACCACCCTTCTGTGCCCCTCCCTTCTGTGCACCTCCCTGCTGTGCCCCTCTCTCGTGTGCACCTCCCTCCTGTGCCCCTTCCTACTATGTCCCTCTCTCCTGTGCCACTCCCTCCTGTGCCCCTCTCTCGTGTGCACCTCCCTCCTGTGCACCTCTCTCCTGTGCCCCTCTCTCGTGTGCACCTCCCTCCTGTGCCCCTTCCTACTATGTCCCTCTCTCCTGTGCCACTCCCTCCTGTGCCCCTTCCTACTATGTCCCTCTCTCCTGTGCCACTCCCTCCTCTGCCCCTCTCTCGTGTGCACCTCCCTCCTGTGCCCCTTCCTACTATGTCCCTCTCTCCTGTGCCACTCCCTCCTGTGCCCCCCCTCCTGTGCACCTCCCTTCTGTGCCCCTCTCTCGTGTGCACCTCCCTCCTGTGCAACTCCCTCCTGTGCCCCTTCCTCCTATGCCCCTCTCTCCTGTGCCACTCCCTCCTGTGCACCTCTCTCCTGTGCCCCTCCCTCCTGTGCACCTCCCTTCTGTGCCCCTCTCTCGTGTGCACCTCCCTCCTGTGCCCCTCTCTCCTTTGCACCTCCCTCCTCTGACCCTATCTCCTGTGCCACTCTCTCCTGTGCACTTCGCTCCTTTGCCCCTCTCTCCTGTGTAACTCCCTCCTGTGCCCCTCTCTCCTGTGCACATCTCCCTTCTGCCCCTCCCTCCTGTGTGTAAGGGGTTTTCCTTCCTCGAGAGGTTTCCCAGAGGTTTCTCTCTCCAGAGGCCTCTCTCTCTTGCACAGTAAAATTTTGAGTGTTTCAACCCACTCGCCCCTTAGATTCTATACTCTGGACTTAGGCGCAGGAACTACAATGTAGAGAAAACTCGTGTAGACCAAGTTTGATGAATCAAAATGAAATTTTATTGCAAATGGAACAATATAACAAATCCAATGCAACACAGATAAGAGTACAGTACATGGGAGGGAAAAACAAACACAAACAAATCATAACGACATTATACTAACTAAAACAAATACAGGCATCTTATACTCTACAAAGATCATCATGAAATAAGGAAACACACGGAACATCGAGGGACAACAACTCATGTTAATTGTACCCTTAAATCCACCCCCTTATTAAACCTATCTAGATCTGATTGTGAAGGGCCAGAAACATGCTCACCAATCCCACTAGGAAGTGCAATGTTTTGGAAACGAATCTGTGTTTGGTCCTTTCAGGCGTCTCGTCTCCACATGGATCATGGAGCCCCTGCGAGCTGCGCCACACCTCTCTCCTGAGGTGGGGGTCGGGGGCGACTGGACACCGGCGGGCCTGGATGTCGGTGGGGTCAAGGATCGTTGGCTCGACCCTGGTCAGAGGAGCTTTAGGCTGGTGTGGCTCCTTCTACCTTCAGCTACGGCCCGGGGATGGTCGATGATCTCCCGATAGTCTTCCCCGGGGCGGGACGCTGGTTCCGAAATGACTTTCTTTATACAGTCATAATTATCCTTCTGATTTCTCCAACGGTGGAGCGGAGTCCGCTGATGTTTCCCCACGCCAGCTCCTCTTTGCCCAGCTCAAAAGCTGGACAGGCTGCTGGGGCTGCAACGACTGTCCGATTTTAAACTGTCCTTTTCTCGGCTCTCTTTGTGACTGTCCGAGCTTGTTGATTCAAGCTTCCTCCAGCGTCTTCTTCCAAGCTGTTTCTTCCTCCTCAAGCTGCGTGTCCGGGGTGCTGCGCTCCGTGCTCCCTGGTGCTGTGTCGAGTCGTGTCCCACTGCCGAAAAGTCTCTCCAGATATACCTTTCTTCCCGAGGCCTCACTTCCCGCACAAAATCAGGTTAGCCTTTGTTTTAACTTTGGCGGGCTTTGAGCACAGCGGGGCCGTTATTTATTTAAAATCATTTGAAGCGGCTGGTAACAGGCCCATCTCTGGTTGGAAATGGCTTTCATTGTTTTGAATGTCCTGCTGATCTCGTTACCGAGCCCTTGGTGTTGTCCTCATGAATATATATTGTCCTCTTTCGTCTGGGTCAACATTTAGATGGCCCCTGTCTCCAAGCCGATCTTGAGTGGATCTGTATCTAATCCATATGCATGCCTGTGGGTCTGGTTTCGTTCTCTCCGAAACGGCTTCCAGAACTTACTAAGGTTCAATCCACATAGCTGTCTGAGGTTGCGCAGGAACCATTTTAAAGTGTCCCAATGAGCTGATCACATGGTATGGTGGCCATTTTGTATGCCCCTTTTTCTGGGCTTCTTTTAAAAACAATCTTTAAAATCATGGCCTCTTCTGCCATTTAACCCTTATTAATATGAAATCCAATTTTGCGAATCCTACATGTGCACGTCTCTCCTGTGCTCCTCCCTCCTGTGCCCCTCTCTCTAGAGCCCCTCTCTCCTGTGCCCCTCTCTCCTGTGCACCTCCCTCCTGTGCGCCTCTCTTGTGTGCACCTCCCTCCTGTGCAACTCCCTCCTGTGCCCCTTCCACCTATGCCCCTCTCTCCTATGTCCCTCTCTCCTGTGCACCTCTCTCCTGTGCCGCTCCCTCATGTGCACCTCCCTTCTCTGCCACTCTCTCGTGTGCACCTCACTCCTGTGCCCCTCTCTCCTTTGCACCTCCCTCCTCTGACCCTCTCTCCTGTGCCACCCTCTCTTGTGCACTTCCCTCCTTTGCACCTCTCCCCTGTGCAACTCCCTCCTGTGCCTCTTCCTCCTGTGCACAACTCTCCTCTGCCTCTCCCTCCTGCGCACCTCTCTCCTATGCCCTCTCTGCTGTGCCCCTCTTTCCTGTGCCCCTTTCTCCTGTGCCCCTTCTTCCTTTGCACCCCCCTCCTCTGCCCCTCTCTGCTGTGCAACTCCCTCCTGTGCCCCTCTCTCCAGTGCACTTCTCTCCTGTGCCCTCTCTCCTGTGCCCCTCTCTCCTTTGCACCTCTCTCCTATAACTCTCTGCTTGGCCCCTCTCTCCTGTGCACATCCCTCCTGTGTGCCTCTCTTGTGTGCACCTCCCTCCTGTGCAACTCCCCCCTGTGCCCCTTCCTCCTATGCCCCTCTCTTCTGTGCCCCTCTCTCCTGTGCACCTCTCTCCTGTGCACCTCCCTCCTCTGACCTTCTCTCCTGTGCCACTCTCTCCTGTGCACTTCCCTCCTTTGCACCTCTCTCCTGTGCAACTCCCTCCTGTGCCCCTTCCTCCTGTGCACAACTCTCCTCTGCCCGTCCCTCCTGTGCACCTCTCTCCTGTGCACCTCCCTCCTCTGCGCCGCACTCCTGTGAACCTCTCTCCTGTGCCCCTCTCTCTTGTGCCACTCGCTCCTGTGCTCCACCCTCCTGTGCCCCTCTCTCCAGTGCACTTCTCTCCTGTGCCCCTCTCTCCTGTGCCCCACTCTCCTTTGCACCTCCCTCCTGTGTGCCTCTCCTGTGTGCACCTCCCTCCTGTGCCCCTCTCTCTAGAGCCCCTCTCTCCTGAGCTCCTCCCTCCTCTGGCCCATCTCTCCTGTGCACCTCCCTCCTGTGCCCCTCTCTCCTGTGCCCCTCTTTCCTGTGCCCCTCTCTCCTGTGCCCCTTCTTCCTGTGCACTTCCCTCCTCTGACCCTCTCTCCAGCGCACCTCTCCCCTGTGCCCGTCTGTCCTTTGCACCTCTCTCCTGTGAACCTTCCTCCTGTGCCCTTCTCTCCTGTGCCCCTCTCTCCTGTGCACCACGCTCCTGTGCGCCTCTCTTGCATTCACCTCCCTCCTGTGCAACACCCTCCTGTGCCCCTTCCTCCTCTGCCACTCTCTCCTGTGCCCCTCTCTCCTGTGCACCTCTATCCTGTGCCTCTCCAACCTGTGCACGTCCCTTCTGTGCCCCTCTCTCCTTTGCACCTCCCTCCTCTGACCCTCTCTAATGTGCCCCTCTCTCCTATGCAACTCTCTCCAGTGCACCTCACTCCTGTGCCACTCTCTCCTGTGCACCTCTCTTCTATGCCCCTCTGTCCTGTGCCCCTCTCTCCTGTGCACCTCCCTCCTCTGCACCGCCCTCCTGTGAACCTCTCTCCTGTGCCCCTCTCTCTTGTGCCCCTCGCTCCTGTGCTCCTCTCTCCTGTGCCCCTTCCTGCTGTCAACTCTCTCCTGGGCCACTCATTCCTGTGTCGCTATTTCTAGTGCGCTAATCTCCTGTGCTCCTCCCATCTGTGCCCCTCTCTCCTGTGACCCTCCCTCTGTGCCCCTCTCTCCTGTGACCCTCCCTCTGTGCCCCACTCTGCTGTGAAAATCTCTCCTGTGCCCCTCTCCTGTTCACCTCCCTCCTTTTCACCTCACTCCTGTGCCCCTCCCTCTTGTGCGCCTCGCTCCTGTGCACCTCTCTCCTGTGCACTTCTCTCCTGTGCACCTCGCTCCTGTGCACCTCACTCCTGTGCCCCTCCTTCCTGTGCCCCTCTCTCCTGTGCAACTCTCTCCTGTGCTCTTCTCTCCTGTGCTCCTCCCACCTGTGCCCCTCTCTCATGTACCAATCTTTCCTGTACCCCTTTTTCCTGTGCCCCTCTCCTGTGCCCCATCTTCCTGTGCACATTTCTCCAGTGCCCCTCTTTCAATAGCCCCACTCTCCTGTGCCCCTTCTTCCTGTGAACCTCCCTCCTCTGCCCCTCTCTCCAGTGCACTTCTCTCCTGTGCCCCTCTCTCCTGTGCCCCACTCTCCTTTGCACCTCCCTCCTGTAACACTCTCCTGTGCCCCTCTCTCCTGTGCACCTCCCTCCTGTGTGCCTCACTTGTGTGCACCTCCCTCCTGTGCAACTCCCTCCTCTGTCCCTTCCTCCTATGTCCCTCTCTCCTGTGCCCCTCTCTCCTGTGCACCTCTCTCCTGTGCACCTCCCTCCTGTGTGCCTCACTTGTGTGCACCTCCCTCCTGTGCAACTCCCTCCTCTGTCCCTTCCTCCTGTGCAACTCCCTCCTCTGTCCCTTCCTCCTATGTCCCTCTCTCCTGTGCCCCTCTCTCCTGTGCCCCTCCCTCAAGTGCACCTCCCTTCTGTGCCCCTCTCTCATGTGCACCTCCCTCCTGTGACCCTCCCTCCTTTGCACCTCCCTCATCTGACCATCTCTCCTGTGCCACTCTCTCCTGTGCACTTCCCTCCTTTGCCCCTCTCTCCTGTGCAACTCCCTCCTGTGCCCCTTCCTCCTGTGCACAACTCTCCTCTGCCACTCCCTCCTGTGCACCTCTCGCCTATGCCCCTCCCTCCTGTGACCCTCTCTCTAGAGCCCCGCTCTCCTGAGCTCCTCCCTCCTTGGGCATCTCTCCTGTGCACCTCCCTCCTGTGCCCCATTCTCCTGTGCACCTCTCTCCAGTGCCCCTCTCTCCTGTGCCCCTCTTTCCTGTGCCAATCTCTCCTGTGCCCCTCCAACCTGTGCACGTCCCTTCTGTGCCCCTCTCTCCTTTGCACCTCCCTCCTCTGACCCGCTCTCCTGTGCCCCTCTCTCCTATGCAACTCTCTCCAGTGCACCTCACTCCTGTGCCGCTCTCTTCTGTGCACCTCTCTTCTATGCCCCTCTGTCCTGTGGCCCTCTCTCCTGTGCACCTCCCTCCTCTGCACCGCCATCCTGTGAACCTCTCTCCTGTGCCCCTCTCTCTTGTGCCCCTCGCTCTTGTGCTCCTCTCACCTGTGCCCCTTCCTGCTGTCCACTCTCTCCTGGGCCGCTCTTTCCTGTGTCGCTATTTTTAGTGCGCTACTCTCCTGTGCTCCTCCCTCTGTGCTCCTCTCTCCTGTGAAAATCTCTCCTCTGCCCCTCTCTCCTGTGCCCCTCTCCTGTTCACCTCCCTCCTTTTCACCTCACTCCTGTGCCCCTCCCTCTTGTGCATCTCTCTCCTGTGCACTTCTCTCCTGTGCACTTCTCTCCTGTTCACCTCGCTCCTGTGCACCTCACTCCTGTGCCCCTCCTTCCTGTGCCCCTCTCTCCTGTGCAATTCTCTCCTGTGCTCTTCTCTCCTGTGCTCCTCCCACCTGTGCCCCTCTCTCATGTACCAATCCTTCCTGTACCCCTTTTTCCTATGCCCCTCTCCTGTGCCCCATCTTCCTGTGCACATCTCTCCTGTGCCCCTCTTTCCTGTGCCCCTCTCTCCTGTGCCCCTTCTTCCTGTGCACCTCCCTCCTCTGCCCCTCTCTCCTGTGCTCTTCTCTCCTGTGCCCCTCTCTCCTGTGCACCACGCTCCTGTGCGCCTCTCTTGTATGCATCTCCCTCCTGTGCAACACCCTCCTGTGTCCCTTCCTCCTCTGCCCCTCTCTCCTGTGCCCCTCTCTCCTGTGCACCTCACTCCTGTGCCTCTCCAACCTGTGCACGTCCCTTCTGTGCCACTCTCTCCTTTGCACCTCCCTCCTCTGACCCTCTCTCCTGTGCTACTCTTTCCTGTGCCCCTTCCTGCTGTCAACTCCCTCCTGGGCCCCTCTTTCCTGTGACGCTATTTCTAGTGCGCTTCTCTCCTGTGCTCCTCCCATCTGTGCCCCTCTCTCCTGTGCAAATCTTTCCTGTGCCCCTCTCCTGTTCACCTCCCTCCTTTTCACCTCACTCCTGTGCCCCTCCCTCTTGTGCGCCTCGCTCCTGTGCACCTCTCTCCTGTGCACCTCTCTCCTGTTCACCTCCCTCCTGTGCACCTCACTCCTGTGCCCCTCCTTCCTGTGCCCCTCTCTCCTGTGCAACTCTCTCCTGTGCTCTTCTCTCCTGTGCTCCTCCCACCTGTGCCCCGCTCTCATGTACCACTCTTTCCTGTACCCCTCTTTCCTGTGCCCCTCTCCTGTGCCCCATCTTCCTGTGCACATCTCTCCTGTGCCCCTCTTTCCTGTGCCCCTCTTTGCTGTGCCCCTCTCTCCTGTAACCCTTCTTCCTGTGCACATCCCTCCTGTGCCCCTCTCTCCTGTGAACCTCTCTGCTGTGCCCCTCTCTCCTGTGCACCTCCCTTCTGTGCCCCCCTCTCCTGTGCACTTCCCTCCTTTGCCCCTCTCTCCTGTGCAACTCTCTCCTGTGCCCTTCTTTCCTGTGGCCATCCCTCCATTGCACCTCTCTCATGTGCCCCTCCCTCCTGTGCCCATCCCTCCTGTGCACCTCTCTCCTGTGCCCCTCTCTCCTGTGAACGTCTCTGCTGTGCCCCTCTCTCCTGTGCACCTCCCTTCTGTGCCCCTTCTTCCTGTGCACCTCCCTCCTCTGCCCCTCTCTCCTGTGCCCTTCTCTCCTGTGCCCCTCTCTCCTCTGCACCACGCTCCTGTGCGCCTCTCTTGTATGCACCTACCTCCTGTGCAACAGCCTCCTGTGCCCCTTCCTCCTCTGCCCCTCCCTCCTCTGCCCCTCTCTCCTGTGCTTCTCCCTCCTGTGCCCCTCTCTCCAGTGCACTTCTCTCCTGTGCCCCTCTCACCTGTGCCCCACTCTCCTTTGCACCTCCCTCCTGTAACTCTCTCCTGTGCCCCTCTCTCCTGTGCACCTCCCTCCTGTGTGCCTCTCTTGTGTGCACCTCCCTCCTGTGCAACTCCCTCCTGTGTCCCTTCTTCCTATGTCCCTCTCTCCTGTGCCCCACTCTCCTGTGCTCCTCCCATCTGTGCCCCTCTCTCCTGTGACCCTCCCTCTGTGCCCCTCTCTGCTGTGAAAATCTCTCCTGTGCCCCTCTCTCCTGTGCCCCTCTCCTGTTCACCTCCCTCCTTTTCACCTCACTCCTGTGCTCCTCCCTCTTGTGCGCCTCACTCCTGTGCACCTCTCTCCTGTGCACTTCTCTCCTGTTCACCTCCCTCCTTTTCACCTCCCTCCTGTGCACCTCACTCCTGTGCCCCTCCTTCCTGTGCCCCTCTCTCCTGTGCAACTCTCTCCTGTGCTCTTCTCTCCTGTGCTCCTCCCACCTGTGCCCCTCTCTCGTGTGCCAATCTTTCCTGTATCCCTTTTTCCTGTGCCCCTCTCCTGTGCCCCATCTTCCTGTGCACATTTCTCCTGTGCCCCTCTTTCAATAGCCCCTCTCTCCTGTGCCCCTTCTTCCTGTGAACCTCCCTCCTCTGCCCCTCTCTCCAGTGCTCTTCTCTCCTGTGCCCCTCTCTCCTGTGCCCCACTCTCCTTTGCACCTCCCTCCTGTAACACTCTCCTGTGCCCCTCTCTCCTGTGCACCTCCCTCCTGTGTGCCTCACTTGTGTGCACCTCCCTCCTGTGCAACTCCCTCCTCTGTCCCTTCCTCCTATGTCCCTCTCTCCTGTGCCCCTCTCTTCTGTGCACCTCTCTCCTGTGCCCCTCCCTCAAGTGCACCTCCCTTCTGTGGCCCTCTCTCGTGTGCACCTCCCTCCTGTGACCCTCCCTCCTTTGCACCTCCCTCATCTGACCATCTCTCCTGTGCCACTCTCTCCTGTGCACTTCCCTCCTTTGCCCCTCTCTCCTGTGCAACTCCCTCCTGTGCCCCTTCCTCCTGTGCACAACCCTCCTCTGCCACTCCCTCCTGTGCACCTCTCGCCTATGCCCCTCCCTCCTGTGACCCTCTCTCTAGAGCCCCGCTCTCCTGAGCTCCTCCCTCCTTGGGCATCTCTCCTGTGCATCTCCCTCCTGTGCCCCATTCTCCTGTGCACCTCTCTCCAGTGCCCCTCTCTCCTGTGCCCCTCTTTCCTGTGCCAATCTCTCCTGTGCCCCTCCAACCTGTGCACGTCCCTTCTGTGCCCCTCTCTCCTTTGCACCTCCCTCCTCTGACCCGCTCTCCTGTGCCCCTCTCTCCTATGCAACTCTCTCCAGTGCACCTCACTCCTGTGCCGCTCTCTTCTGTGCACCTCTCTTCTATGCCCCTCTGTCTTGTGGCCCTCTCTCCTGTGCACCTCCCTCCTCTGCACCGCCGTCCTGTGAACCTTTCTCCTGCGCCCCTCTCTCTTGTGCCCCTCGCTCCTGTGCTCCTCTCTCCTGTGCCCCTTCCTGCTGTCCACTCTCTCCTGGGCCGCTCTTTCCTGTGTCGCTATTTCTAGTGCGCTACTCTCCTGTGCTCCTCCCTCTGTGCCCCTCTCTCCTGTGAAAATCTCTCCTCTGCCCCTCTCTCCTGTGCCCCTCTCCTGTTCACCTCCCTCCTTTTCAGCTCACTCCTGTGCCCCTCCCTCTTGTGCACCTCGCGCCTGTGCACCTCACTCCTGTGCCCCTCCTTCCTGTGCCCCTCTCTCCTGTGCAACTCTCTCCTGTGCTCTTCTCTCCTGTGCTCCTCCCACCTGTGCCCCTCTCTCATGTACCAATCCTTCCTGTACCCCTTTTTCCTGTGCCCCTCTCCTGTGCCCCATCTTCCTGTGCACATCTCTCCTGTGCCCCTCTTTCCTGTGCCCCTCTCTCCTGTGCCCCTTCTTCCTGTGCACCTTCCTCCTCTGCCCCTCTCTCCTGTGCCCCTCTCTCCTGTGCACCTCACTCCTGTGCCCCTCCAACCTGTGCACGTCCCTTCTGTGCCACTCTCTCCTTTGCACCTCCCTCCTCTGACCCTCTCTCCTGTGCAAATCTTTCCTGTGCCCCTCTCCTGTTCACCTCCCTCCTTTTCACCTCACTCCTGTGCCCCTCCCTCTTGTGCGCCTCGCTCCTGTGCACCTCTCTCCTGTGCACTACTCTCCTGTTCACCTCCCTCCTGTGCACCTCACTCCTGTGCCCCTCCTTCCTGTGCCCCTCTCTCCTGTGCAACTCTCTCCTGTGCTCTTCTCTCCTGTGCTCCTCCCACCTGTGCCCCGCTCTCATGTACCACTCTTTCCTATACCCCTCTTTCCTGTGCCCCTCTCCTGTGCCCCATCTTCCTTTGCACATCTCTCCTGTGCCTCTCTTTCCTGTGCCCCTCTTTGCTGTGCCCCTCTCTCCTGTGCTCCTCCCTCCTGTGCCCCTCTCTCCAGTGCACTTCTCTCCTGTGCCCCTCTCTCCTGTGCCCTGCTCTCCTTTGCACCTCCCTCCTGTAACTCTCTCCTGTGCCCCTCTCTCCTGTGCACCTCCCTCCTGTGTGCCTCTCTTGTGTGCACCTCCCTCCTGTGCAACTCCCTCCTGTGTCCCTTCCTCCTATGTCCCTCTCTCCTGTGCCCCTCTCTCCTGTGCACCTCTCTCCTGTGCCTCTCCCTCAAGTGCACCTCCCTTCTGTGACCCTCTCTCGTGTGCACCTCCCTCCTGTGCCCCTCCCTCCTTTGCACCTCCCTCATCTGACCCTGTCTCCTGTGCCACTCTCCCCTGTGCACTTCCCTCCTTTGCCCCTCTCTCATGTGCAACTCACTCCTGTGCCCCTTCCTCCTGTGCACAACTCTCCTCTGCCCCTCCCTCCTGTGCACCTCTCGCCTATGCCCCTCCCTCCTGTGCCCCTCTCTCTAGAGCCCCTCTCTCCTGAGCTCCTCCCTCCTTGGCCCATCTCTCCTGTGCACCTCTCTCCAGTGCCCCTCTCTCCTGCGCCCCTCTTTCCTTTGCCCCTTCTTCCTGTGCACCTCCCTCCTCTGACCCTCTCTCCTGTGCACCTTTCTCCTGTGCCCCTCTCTCCACCGCACCTCTCTCCTGTGCCCGTCTGTCCTTTGCACTTCTCTCCTGTGAACCTCCCTCCTGTCCCCTTCTCTCCTGTGCCCCTCTCTCCTGTGCACCACGCTCCTGTGCGCCTCTCTTGCATTCACCTCCCTCCTGTGCAACACCCTCCTGTGCCCCTTCCTCCTCTGCCCCTCCCTCCTGTGCCCCTCTCTCCTGTGCACCTCTATCCTGTTCCCCTCCAACCTGTGAACGTCTCTCCTGTGCCCCTCTCTCTTGTGCCCCTCGCTCCTGTGCTACTCTCTCCTGTGTCCCTTCCTGCTGTCAACTCTCTCCTGGGCCGCTCTTTCCTGTGTCGCTATTTCTAGTGCGCTACCCTCCTGTGCTCCTCCCATCTGTGCCCCTCTCTCCTGTGAAAATCTCTCCTGTGCCCCTCTCTCCTGCTCCCCTCTCCTGTTCACCTCCCTCCTTTTCACCTCACTCCTGTGCCCCTCCCTCTTGTGGGCCTCACTCCTGTGCACCTCTCTCCTGTGCTGCTCCCACCTGTGCCCCTCTCTCATGTACCACTCTTTCCTGTACCACTCCTTCCTGTACCCCTCTTTCCTGTGCCCCTCTCCTGTGCCCCATCTTCCTGTGCACATCTCTCCTGTGCCCCTCTTTCCTGTGCTCCTCTTTCCTGTGCCCCTCTCCCCTGTACCCCTTCTTCCTGTGCACATCCCTCCTGTGCCCCTCTCTCCTGTGAACCACTCTGCTTTGCCCCTCTCTCCTGTGCACATCCCTTCTGTGCCCCCCTCTCCTGTGCACCTCCCTTCTGTGCCCCCCTCTCCTGTGCACTTCCCTCCTTTGCCCCTCTCTCCTGTGCACCTCTCTCATGTGCCCCTCCCTCCTGTGCCCATCCCTCCTGTGTACCTCTCTCCTGTGCCCCGCTCTCCTGTGCACCTCTCTCCTGTGCCCCTCCTTCCTGTGACCCTCCGTCCTGTGCAATTCGCTCCTGTGCACCTTCCTCCTGTGCACCTCTCTCCTGTGCCCCTCTCTCCTTTCCACCACCCTCCAGTGGACCACACTCCTGTGCCCCTCCTTCCTCTGCCCTTCCCTCTTGTGCAACTCTCTCCTGTGCTCCTCCTACCTGTGCCCCTCTCTCACATACCACTCTTTCCTGTGCCCCTTCTTCCTGTGCACCTCCCTCATTTGCCCCTCTCTCCTGTGCACCTCTCTCCTGTGCCCCTCCCTCATGTGTCCCTCTGTCCTGTGCCCCATCCTCCTGTGCCATTCTCTCCTGTGCCCCTCTCTGTTGTGCAGCACTCTCCTGTGCCCATCTCCCCTGTGCACCTCTCACCTGTGCCCCTCCCTCCTGTGCCACTGTCTCCTGTACACCTCCCTCCTGTGCCCCTCTCTCCTGTGCACCTCTCCCTGTGCCCCTCTCTCCTGTGATCCTCCCTCCTGTTCCCCTCCTCCTGTGCCCCTCTCTCCTGTGCAACTCGCACCTGTGCAACTCTCTCTTGTGCCCCCCTCTCCTGTGCCCCTCTCTGTTGTGTAATGCACACCTGTGCCCCTCTCTCCTCTGCCCCTTCCTCCTGTGCCCATCCCTCCAGTGTGGCTCCCTCCTGTGCCCCTCCCTCCTGTGCCTGTCCCTCCTGTGCCCCTCTCCCCTTTGCAACTCCCTCCTGTGCCCCTCTCTCCTGTGCACCTCCCTCCAGTGCCCCTCTCTCCTGTGCACCTCTCTCCTGTGCCCCTCTCTCATGTGCACCTCCCTCGGGTGCAGCTCTCTCGTGTGCACATCCCTCCTGTGCAAATCCCTTCTGTGCCCCTTCCTCCTATGCCCCTCTCTGCTGTGCCCCTCTCTCCTGTGCCCCTCCCTTCTGTGCCCCCTCTCCTGTGCACCTCTCTCTTGTGCCCCTCCTTCCTGTGCCCCTCCCTCCTGTGCACTTCGCTCCTGTGCACCTTTGTCCTGTGCACCTCTCTCCTGTGCCCCTCTCTCATTTTCACCACCCTCCAGTGCATCACACTCCTGTGCCCCTCCTTCCTCTGTCCCTCTCTCCTGTGCCCCTCTTTCCTGTGCCCATCTCTCCTGTGCCCCTTCTTCCTGTGCACCTCCCTCCTCTGCCACTCCTGTGCACCGCTCTCCTTTGCCCCTCTCCTGTACACCTCGCTCCTGTGCCCCTCTCTCCTGTGCCCCTCTTTCCTGTGCACGTCTCTCCTGTGCACCTCTCTCCTGTGCCCCTCCCTCATGCGTGCCTCTGTCCTGTGCCCCATTCTCCTGTGCCATTCTCTCCAGTGCCCCTCTCTGTTGTGCAGCACACTCCTGTGCCCATCTCCCCTGTGCACCTCTCACCTGTGCCCCTCCCTCCTGTGCCACTGTCTCCTGTGCACCTCCGTTCTGTGCCCCTCTCTCCTGTGCACCTCGCCCTGTGCCCCTCTCCTCTGTGCCCCTCCATCCTGTGCCCCTCCCTCCTGTTCCCCTACTCCTGTGCCCCTCTCTCCTGTGCAACTCGCACCTGTGCAACTCTCTCCAGTGCCCCTCTCTCCTGTGCCCCTCTCTGTTGTGGAATGCTCTCCTGTGCCCCCTCTCAAGTGCACCTCCCTTCTGTGCCGCTCTCTCGTGTGCACCTCCCTCCTGTGCCCCTCCCTCCTGTGCAACTCCCTCCTGTGCCCCTTCCTCCTGTGCACAACTCTCCTCTGCCACTCCCTCCTGTGCACCTCTCGTCTATGCCCCTCCCTCCTGTGACCCACTCTCTAGAGCCCCGCTCTCCTGAGCTCCTCCCTCCTTGGGCATCTCTCCTGTGCACCTCCCTCCTGTGCCCCATTCTCCTGTGCACCTCTCTCCAGTGCCCCTCTCTCCTGTGCCCCTCTTTCCTGTGCCAATCTCTCCTGTGCCCCTTCTTCCTGTGCACCTCCCTCCTATGACCCTCTCTCCTGTGCACCTATCTCCTGTGCCCCTCTCTCCAGCGCACCTCTCTCCTGTGCCCGTCTGTCCTTTGCACCTCCCTCCTGTGAACCTTCCTCCTGTGCCCTTCTCTCCTGTGCCCCTCTCTCCTGTGCACCACGCTCCTGTGCACCTCTCTTGCATTCACCTCCCTCCTGTGCAACAACCTCCTGTGCCCCTTCCTCCTCTGCCCCTCTCTCCTGTGCCCCTCTCTCCTGTGCACCTCTATCCTGTGCCCCTCCAACCTGTGCACGTCCCTTCTGTGCCCCTCTCTCCTTTGCACCTCCCTCCTCTGACCCGCTCTTCTGTGCCCCTCTCTCCTATGCAACTCTCTCCACTGCACCTCACTCCTGTGCTGCTCTCTCCTGTGCACCTCTCATCTATGCCCCTCTGTCCTGTGCCCCTCTCTCCTGTGCACCTCCCTCCTCTGCACCGCCCTCCTGTGAACCTCTCTCCTGCGCCCCTCTCTCTTGTGCCCCTCGCTCCTGTGCTCCTCTCTCCTGTGCCCCTTCCTGCTGTCCACTCTCTCCTGGGCCGCTCTTTCCTGTGTCGCTATTTCTAGTGCGCTACCTTCCTGTGCACCTCCCATCTGTGCCCCTCTCTCCTGTGACCCTCCCGCTGTGCCCCTCTCTCCTGTGAAAATCTCTCCTCTGCCCCTCTCTCCTGTGCCCCTCTCCTGTTCAACTCCCTCCTTTTCAGCTCACTCCTGTGCCCCTCTCTCTTGTGCATCTCGCTCCTGTGCACCTCTCTCCTGTGCACTTCTCTCCTGTTCAACTCCCTCCTGTGCACCTCACTCCTGTGCCCCTCCTTCCTGTGCCCCTCTCTCCTGTGTAACTCTCTCCTGTGCTCTTCTCTCCTGTGCTCCTCCCACCTGTGCCCCTCTCTCATGTACCAATCCTTCCTGTACCCATTTTTCCTGTGCCCCTCTCCTGTGCCCCATCTTCCTGTGCACATCTCTCCTGTGCCCCTCTTTCCTGTGCCCCTCTCTCCTGTGCCCCTTCTTCCTGTGCACCTCCCTCCTCTGCCCCACTCGCCTGTGCTCTTCTCTCCAGTGCCCCTCTCTCCTGTGCACCACGCTCCTGTGCGCCTCTCTTGAATGCATCTCCCTCCTGTGCAATACCCTCCTGTGTCCCTTCCTCCTCTGCCCCTCTCTCCTGTGCCCCTCGCTCCTGTGCTATTCTTTCCTGTGCCCCTTCCTGCTGCCAACTCCCTCCTGGGCCCCTCTTTCCTGTGTCGCTATTTCTAGTGCGCTTCTCTCCGGTGCTACTCCCATCTGTGCCCCTCTCTCCTGTGACCCTCCCTCTGTGCCCCTCTCTCCTGTGCAAATCTTTCCTGTGCCCCTCTCCTGTTCACCTCCCTCCTTTTCACCTCACTCCTGTGCCCCTCCCTCTTGTGCGCCTCGCTCCTGTGCATCTCTCTCCTGTGCAATTCTCTCCTGTTCACCTCCCTCCTGAGCACCTCACTCCTGTGCCCCTCCTTCCTGTGCCCCTCTCTCCTGTGCAACTCTCTCCTGTGCTCTTCTCTCCTGTGCTCCTCCCACCTGTGCCCCTCTCTCATGTACCACTCTTTCCTGTACCCCTCTTTCCTGTGCCCCTCTCCTGTGCCCCATCTTCCTGTGCACATCTCTCCTGTGCCCCTCTCTCCTGTGAACCTCTCTGCTGTGCCCCTCTCTCCTGTGCACTTCCCTTCTGTGCCCCCCTCTCCTGTGCACTTCCCTCCTTTGCCCCTCTCTCCTGTGCAACTCTCTCCTGTGCCCTTCTTTCCTGTGCCCATCCCTCCATTGCACCTCTCTCATGTGCCCCTCCCTCCTGTGCCCATCCCTCCTGTGCACCTCTCTTCTATGCCCCTTCTTCCTGTGCACCTCCCTCCTCTGCCCCTCTCTCCTGTGCCCTTCTCTCCTGTGCCCCTCTCTCCTCTGCACCACGCTCCTGTGCGCCTCTCTTGTATGCACCTACCTCCTGTGCAACAGCCTCCTGTGCCCCTTCCTCCTCTGCCCCTCCCTCCTCTGCCCCTCTCTCCTGTGCTTCTCCCTCCTGTGCCCCTCTCTCCAGTGCACTTCTCTCCTGTGCCCCTCTCTCCTGTGCCCCACTCTCCTTTGCACCTCCCTCCTGTAACTCTTTCCTGTGCCCCTCTCTCCTGTGCACCTCCCTCCTGTGTGCCTCTCTTGTGTGCACCTCCCTCCTGTGCAACTCCCTCCTGTGTCCCTTCCTCCTATGTCCCTCTCTCCTGTGCCCCTCTCTCCTGTACACCTCTCTCCTGTGCCCCTCCCTCAAGTGCACCTCCCTTCTGTGCCCCTCTCTCGTGTGCACCTCCTTCCTGTGCCCCTCCCTCCTTTGCACATCCCTCATCTGACCCTCTCTCCTGTGCCACTCTCTCCTGTGCACTTCCCTCCTTTGCCCCTCTCTCCTGTGCAACTCCCTCCTGTACCCCTTCCTCCTGTGCACAACTCTCCTCTGCCCCTCCCTCCTGTGCACCTCTCGCCTATGCCCCTCCCTCCTGTGCCCCTCTCTCTAGAGCCCCTCTCTCCTGTGCCCCTCTTTCATGTGCCCCTCTCTCCTGTGCCCCTTCTTCCTGTGCACCTCCCTCCTCTGACCCTCTCTCCTGTGCCCCTCTCTCTTGTGCCCCTCGCTCCTGTGCTCCTCTCTCCTGTGCCCCTTCCTGCTGTCAACTCTCTCCTGGGCCGCTCTTTCCTGTGTCGCTATTTCTAGTACCCTACTCTCCTGTGCTCCTCCCACCTGCGCCCCTCTCTCATGTACCAATATTTCCTGTACCCCATTTTCTGTGCCCCTCTCCTGTGCCCATTCTTCCTGTGCACATCCCTCCTGTGCCCCTCTTTCCTGTGCCCCTCTCTCTTATGCAACTCTCTCCAGTGCACCTCACTCCTGTGGCGCTCTCTCCTGTGCACTTCTCTTCTATGCCCCTCTCTCCTGTGCCCCTCTCTCCTGTGCACCTCCCTCCTCTGCATCGCACTCCTATGAACCTCTCTCCTGTGCCCCTCTCTCTTGTGCCCCTCGCTCCTGTGCTCTTCTCTCCTGTGCCCCTTCCTGCTGTCAAATCTCTCCTGGGCCGCTCATTCCTGTGTCGCTATTTCTAGTGCGCTACTCCCCTGTGCTCCTCCCATCTGTGCCCCTCTCTCCTGTGACCCTCCCTCTGTGCCCCTCTCTCCTGTGAAAATCTCTCCTGTGCCCCTCTCTCCTGTGCCCCTCTCCTGTTCACCTCCCTCCTTTTCACCTCACTCCTGTGCCCCTCCCTCTTGTGCACCTCGCTCCTGTGCACCTCTCTCCTGTGCACTTCTCTCCTGTTCACCTCGCTCCTGTTCACCTCACTCCTGTGCCCCTCCTTCCTGTGCCCGTCTCTCCTGTGCAACTCTCTCCTGTGCTCTTCACTCCTGTGCTCCTCCCACCTGTGCCCCTCTCTCATGTACCAATCTTTCCTGCACCCCTTTTTCCTGTGCCCCTCTCCTGTGCCCCATCTTCCTGTGCACATCTCTCCTGTGCCCCTCTTTCCTGTGCCCCTCTCTCCTGTGCCCCGTCTTCCTGTGCACCTCCCTCCTCTGCCCCTCTCTCCTGTGCCCTTCTCTCCTGTGCCCCTCTCTCCTGTGCACCACGCTGCTGTGCGCCTCTCTTGTATGCACCTCCCTCCTGTGCAACACCCTCCTGTGCCCCTTCCTCCTCTGCCCCTCCCTCCTCTGCCCCTCTCTCCTGTGCCCCTCTCTCCAGTGCACATCTCTCCTGTGCCCCTCTCTCCTGTGCCCGCTCTCCTTTGCACCTCCCTCCTGTAACTCTCTCCTGTGCCCCTCTCTCCTGTGCACCTCCCTCCTGTGTGCCTCTCTTGTGTGCACCTCCCTCCTGTGCAACTCCCTCCTGTGTCCCTTCCTCCTATGTCCCTCTCTCCTGTGCCCCTCTCTCCTGTGCACCTCTCTCCTGTGCCCCTCCCTCAAGTGCACCTCCCTTCTGTGCACCTCTCTCGTGTGCACCTCCCTCCTGTGCCCCTCCCTCCTTTGCACCTCCCTCATCTGACCCTCTCTCCTGTGCCACTCTCTCCTGTGCACTTCCCTCCTTTGCCCCTCTCTCATGTGCAACTCCCTCCTGTGCCCCTTCCTCCTGTGCACAACTCTCCTCTGCCCCTCCCTCCTGTGCACCTCTCGCCTATGCCCCTCCCTCCTGTGCCCCTCTCTCTAGAGCCCCTCTCTCCTGAGCTCCTCCCTCCTTGGCCCATCTCTCCTGTGCACCTCTCTCCTGTGCCCCTCTCTCCTGTGCCCCTTCTTCCTGTGCACCTCCCTCCTCTGACCCTCTCTCCTGTGCACCTTTCTCCTGTGCCTCTCGCTCCACTGCACCTCTCTCCTGTGCCCGTCTGTCCTTTGCACTTCTCTCCTGTGAACCTCCCTCCTGTCCCCTTCTCTCCTGTGCCCCTCTCTCCTGTGCACCACGCTCCTGTGCGCCTCTCTTGCATTCACCTCCCTCCTGTGCAACACCCTCCTGTGCCCCTTCCTCCTCTGCCCCTCTCTCCTGTGCCCCTCTCTCCTGTGCACCTCTATCCTGTGCCCCCCCAACCTGTGCACGTCCCTTCTGTGCCCCTCTCTCCTTTGCACCTCCCTCCTCTGACCCTCTCTCCTGTGCCCCTCTCTCCTATGCAACTCTCTCCAGTGCACCTCACTCCTGTGCTGCTCTCTCCTGTGCACCTCTCTTCTATGCCCCTCTCTCCTGTGCCCTTCTCTCCTGTGCACCTCCCTCCTCTGCACCGCCCTCCTGTGAACGTCTCTCCTGTGCCCCTCTCTCTTGTGCCCCTCGCTCCTGTGCTACTCTCTCCTGCGCCCCTTCCGGCTGTCAACTCTCTCCTGTGCCGCTCTTTCCTGTGTCGCTATTTCTAGTGCGCTACTCTCCTGTGCTCCTCCCATCTGTGCCCCTCTCTCCTGTGAAAATCTCTCCTGTGCCCCTCTCTCCTGTGCCCCTCTCCTGTTCACCTCCCTCCTTTTCACCTCACTCCTGTGCCCCTCCCTCTTGTGGGCCTCACTCCTGTGCACCTCTCTCCTGTGCTGCTCCCACCTGTGCCCCTCTCTCATGTACCACTCTTTCCTGTACCCCTCCTTCCTGTACCCCTCTTTCCTGTGCCCCTCTCCTGTGCCCCATCTTCCTGTGCACATCCCTCCTGTGCCCCTCTCTCCTGTGAACCACTCTGCTTTGCCCCTCTCTCCTCTGCACCTCCCTTCTGTGCCGCCTTCTCCTGTGCACTTCCCTCCTTTGCCCCTCTCTCCTGTGCACCTCTCTCCTGTGCCCCGCTCTCCTTTGAACCTCTCTCCTGTGCACCTCTCTCCTGTGCCCCTCCTTCCTGTGACCCTCCGTCATGTGCAATTCGCTCCTGTGCACCTTCCTCCTGTGCACCTCTCTCCTGTGCCCCTCTCTCCTGTCCACCACCCTCCAGTGGACCACACTCCTGTGCCCCTCCTTCCTCTGCCCTTCCCTCTTGTGCAACTCTCTCCTGTGCTCCTCCTACCTGTGCCCCTCTCTCATATACCACTCTTTCCTGTGCCCCTTCTTCCTGTGCACCTCCCTCATTTGCCCCTCTCTCCTGTGCCCCTCTCACCTGTGCCCCATCTCTCCTGTGCCCCTCTCTCCTGTGCACCTCTCTCCTGTGCCCCTCCCTCATGTGTCCCTCTGTCCTGTGCCCCATCCTCCTGTGCCATTCTCTCCTGTGCCCCTCTCTGTTGTGCAGCACACTCCTGTGCCCATCTCCCCTGTGCACCTCTCACCTGTGCCCCTCCCTCCTGTGCCACTGTCTCCTGTACACCTCCCTCCTGTGCCCCTCTCTCCTGTGCACCTCTCCCTGTGCCCCTCTCTCCTGTGACCCTCCCTCCTGTTCCCCTCCTCCTGTGCCCCTCTCTCCTGTGCAACTCGCACCTGTGCCACTCTCTCTTGTGCCCCCTCTCCTGTGCCCCTCTCTGTTGTGTAATGCACACCTGTGCCCCTCTCTCCTCTGCCCCTTCCTCCTGTGCCCATCCCTCCTGTGCAGCTCCCTCCTGTGCCCCTCACCCCTGTGCCTGTCCCTCCTGTGCCCCTCTCCCCTTTGCAACTCCCTCCTGTGCAGCTCACTCCTGTGCCTCTCACTCCTCAGCCCCTTCCTCCTGTGCCACTCTCTCCTGTGCACCTCCCTCCTTTGCAACTCCATCCTGTGTCCCTCTTTCCTGTGCCCATATTTCCTGCCCCTACCTCCTCTTCCCCTCTCTCCTGTGCACCTCCCTCCTGTGCACCTCCGTCCTTTGCACCTCCCTCTAGTGCCCCTCTCTCCTGTGCACCTCCCTCCAGTGCCCCTCTCTCCTGTGCACCTCTCTCCAGTGCCGCTCTCTCATGTGCACCTCCCTCGGGTGCAGCTCTCTCGTGTGCACATCCCTCCTGTGCAAATCCCTTCTGTGCCCCTTCCTCCTATGCCCCTCTCTGCTGTGCCCCTCTCTCCTGTGCCCCTCCCTTCTGTGCCCCCTCTCCTGTGCACCTCTCTCTTGTGCCCCTACTTCCTGTGCCCCTCCCTCCTGTGCACTTCGCTCCTGTGCCCCTTTGTCCTGTGCACCTCTCTCCTGTGCCCCTCTCTCATTTTCACCACCCTCCAGTGCATCACACTCCTGTGCCCCTCCTTCCTCTGTCCCTCTCTCCTGTGCCCCTCTTTCCTGTGCCCATCTCTCCTGTGCCCCTTCTTCCTGTGCACCTCCCTTCTTTGCCCCTCTCCTGTGCACCTCGCTCCTGTGCCCCTCTCTCCTGTGCCCCTCTCTCCTGTGCACCTCTCTCCTGTGCACCTCTCTCCTGTGCCCCTCCCTCATGCGTCCCTCTGTCCTGTGCCCCATTCTCCTGTGCTGCTCTCTCCTGTACCCCTCTCTTTTGTGCAGCACACTCCTGTGCCCATCTCCCCTGTGCACCTCTCACCTGTGCCCCTCCCTCCTGTGCCACTGTCTCCTGTGCACCTCCGTTCTGTGCCCCTCTCTCCTGTGCACCTCTCCCTGTGCCCCTCTCCTCTGTGCCCCTCCCTCCTGTTCCCCTACTCCTGTGCCCCTCTCTCCTGTGCAACTCGCACCTGTGCACCTCTCTCCTGTGCCTCTCTCTCCTTTTCACCACCTTCCAGTGCACCACACTCCTGTGCCCCTCTTTCCTCTGTCCCTCTCTCCTGTGCACATCCCTTCTGTGCCCCCCTCTCCTGAGAACGTCCCTCCTTTGCCCCTCTCTCCTGTGCAACTCTCTCCTGTGCCCTTCCCTCCTGTACCTATCCCTCCTGTGCACCTCTCTCGTCTACCCCTCCCTCCTGTGCCCATCCCTCCTGTACCCCACTCTCCTGTGCCCCTCTCTCCTGTGCCCCTCTCTCCTGTGCCCCTCTTTCCTGTGCCCATCTCTCCTGTGCCCCTCTCTCATGTGCCCCTCTCTCCTGTGCCCCTCACTGTTGTGCAATGCACTCATGTGCCTCTCTCTCCTCTGCCCCTTCCACCTGTGCCCATCCCTCCTTTGCAGCTCCCTCATGTGCCCATCCCTCCTTTGCCACTCTCTCCTGTGCAACTCCCTCTTTTGCAACTCCCTCCTGTGCCCCTCTTTCCTGTGCCCATATTTACTGTGCCCCTCCCTCCTCTTCCCCTCTCTCCTGTGCACCTCCCTCCTCTGCCCCTCTCTCCTGTGCACCTCCCTCCAGTGCCCCTCTCTCCTGTGCAAATCCCTCCTGTGCAAATCCCTTCTGTGCCCCTTCCTCCTATGCCCCTCTCTGCTGTGCCCCTCGCTCCTGTGCCCCTCCATTCTGTGCCCCCTCTCCTGTGCACCTTTCTCTTGTGCCCCTCCTTCCTGTGACCCTCCATCCTGTGCAATTCGCTCCTGTGCACCTTCGTCCTGTGCACCTCTCTCCTGTGCCTCTCTCTCCTTTTCACCACCTTCCAGTGCACCACACTCCTGTGCCCCTCTTTCCTCTGTCCCTCTCTCCTGTGCACATCCCTTCTGTGCCCCCCTCTCCTGAGAACGTCCCTCCTTTGCCCCTCTCTCCTGTGCAACTCTCTCCTGTGCCCTTCCCTCCTGTACCTATCCCTCCTGTGCACCTCTCTCGTCTACCCCTCCCTCCTGTGCCCATCCCTCCTGTACCCCACTCTCCTGTGCCCCTCTCTCCTGTGCCCCTCTCTCCTGTGCCCCTCTTTCCTGTGCCCATCTCTCCTGTGCCCCTCTCTCATGTGCCCCTCTCTCCTGTGCCCCTCACTGTTGTGCAATGCACTCATGTGCCTCTCTCTCCTCTGCCCCTTCCACCTGTGCCCATCCCTCCTTTGCAGCTCCCTCATGTGCCCATCCCTCCTTTGCCACTCTCTCCTGTGCAACTCCCTCTTTTGCAACTCCCTCCTGTGCCCCTCTTTCCTGTGCCCATATTTACTGTGCCCCTCCCTCCTCTTCCCCTCTCTCCTGTGCACCTCCCTCCTCTGCCCCTCTCTCCTGTGCACCTCCCTCCAGTGCCCCTCTCTCCTGTGCAAATCCCTCCTGTGCAAATCCCTTCTGTGCCCCTTCCTCCTATGCCCCTCTCTGCTGTGCCCCTCTCTCCTGTGGCCCTCCCTTCTGTGAACCCCTCCCCTGTGCACCTCTCTCTTGTGCCCCTCCTTCCTGTGCCCCTCCCTCCTGTGCACTTCGCTCCTGTGCACCTCTCTCCTTTTCACCACCCTCCAGTGCACCACACTCCTGTGCCCCTCCTTCCTCTGTCCCTCCCTCCTGTGCACCTCCCTTCTGTGCCCCCCTCTCCTGTGCATGTCCCTCCTCTGTCCCTCCTGTGCACCGCTCTCCTGTACCCCTCCCTCCTGTGCACCTCGCTCCTGTGCCCCTCTCTCCTGTGCCCTTCTCTCCTGTGCACCTCTCTTCTGTGACCCTCTCTCCTGTGCCCGTCTTTCCTGTGCCCCTCCCTCATGTGCCCCTTCTTCCTGTGCACCTCCCTCCTCTGCCCCTCTCTCCTGTGCCCTTCCCTTCTTTGCCCATCCCTCCTGTACACTGCTCTCATGTGCATCTCTCTCCTGTGCCCCTCTCTCCTGTGCACCTCCCTCCTGTTCCCCTCTATCCTGTGCAACACTCTCCTGTGCCTTTCTCTGTTGTGCAGCTTCCTCCTGTGCCCCTCCCTCCTGTGCCACTCCCTCCTGTGCCCCTCTCTCCTTTGCAACTCCCTCCTGTGCACTTCTCTCCTGTGCACCTTCCTCCTGTGCCCCTCTCTCCTGTGTCCCTCTCTCCTGTGCAAATCTCTCCTGTGCCCCTCTCTCCTGTGCCTCTCTCTTCTGTGCCCGTCTCTGTTACTGTGCCCCTCTCTCCTCTGCCCTTTCCTCCTGTGCCCCTTCCTCCTGTGCAGCTCCCTCCTGTGCAACTCCCTCCTGTGCCCCTCTTTCCTGTGCCCATCTGTCCTGTGCCCCTCCCTCCTTTGCACTGATCTCCTGTGCAGCTTCCTCCTGTGCACCTCTCTTCTGTGTCCCTCTCTCCTCTGCAACTCTCTCCTGAGCAAATCTCTCTTGTGATCCTCTCTCCTGTGCCACTCCGTCCTGTGCCCCTCCCTCCTGTGCACCTTCCTCCTGTGCCCCTTTCTCCTGTGCCCCTCTCTCCTGTGCCCCTCTTTCCTGTGCTCCTCTCTCCTGTGGCACTTCTTCCTGTCCACCTCCCTGCTCTGCCCCTCCTGTGCACCTCACTCCTGGGCCCCTCTCTCCTGTGCACCTCGCTCCTGTTCACCTCTCTCCTGTGCGCCTCTCTCCTGTGCTCTTCTCTCCTGTGCACCTCTCTTCTGTGCCCCTCTCTCCTGTGCCCATCTTTCCTGTGCCCCTCCCTCATGTGCCCCTTCTTCCTGTGCACCTCCCTCCTCTGCCCCTCCTGTGCACCTCCCTCCTGTGCCCCTCTCTCCTGTGCCCTTCCCTTCTTTGCCCATCCCTCCTGTACACTGTTCTCATGTGCATCTCTCTCCTGTGCCCCTCTCTCCTGTGCAACTCTCTCCTGTGCCCCTCCTTCCTGTGCCCCTCCCTCCTGTGCACTTCTCTCCTGTGCACCTTCCTCCTGTGCACCTCTCTCCTGTGCCCCGCTCTCCTTTTCACCACCCTCCATTGCACCACACTCATGTGCTCCTCCTTCCTCTGCCCCTCTCTCCTGTTCATGGATCTCCTGGGCTCCTCCCACCTATGCCCCTCTCTCATATACAGCTCTTTCCTCCGCCCCTTCTTCCTGTGCACCTCCATCCTTTGCCCCTCTCTCCTGTGCACTTCTCTCCTGTGCCCCATCTCTCCTGTGCTCCTCACTCCTGTGTCCCTCTGTCCTGTGCCCCATCCACCTGTGCTGCTCTCGCCTGTGCCCCTCTCTGTTGTGCAGCACACTCCTGTGCCCATCTCCCCTGTGCACCTTCCTCCTGTGCCCCTCCCTCCTGTGCCACTGTCTCCTGTGCACCTCCCGCCTGTGCCCCTTTCTCCTATGCACCTCTCCCCGTGGCCCTCTCTCCTGTGCCCCTCCCTCCTGTTCCCCTCCTCTTGTGCCCCTCTCTCCTGTGCACCTCTCCCCTGTGCCCCTCTCACCTGTACAACTCTCAACTGTGCAAACCTCTCCTGTGCTCTTCTCTCCTGTGCCCCTTCCTCCTGTGCACCTCTCTCCTGTACCCCTCTTTCTGGTGCCCCTCTTTCCTGTGCACATCTCTCCTGTGCCACACTCTCCTGTGCAACTCTCTCCTGTGCAAATCTCTCCTGTGCCCCTCTCTCCTGTGCCCCCCTCTCCTGTGCAACTCTCTCCTGTGCAAATCTCTCTTGTGCCCCTCTCTCCTGTGCCCGTCTGTCCTTTCCCCCTCCCTCCTGTGCACTTCTCTGCTGTGCACCTTCCTCCTGTGCACCTCTCTCCTGTGTCCCTCTCTCCTGTGCAACTCTCTCCTGTGCAAATTTCTCTTGTGCCCCTCTCTCCTGTGCCACTCCGTCCTGTGCCCGTCCCTCCTGTATAACTTCCTCCTGCACCCCTCTCTCCCTTGCCCCTCTCCTGTGCCCCTCTTTCCTTTGACCCTCTCTCCTGTGCCCCTTCTTCCTGTTCACCTCCCTCCTCTGCCCCTCCTGTGCAACTCCCTCCTGTGCCCCTCTCTCCTGTGCACCTCGCTCCTGTGCCCCTCTCTCCTGTGCACCTTTCCCCTGTGCACCTCATTCCTGTGCCCCACTATCCTGTGTCCTTCCCTCCTGTGCACCTCCCTCCTGTGCCCCTCTCTCCTGTGCCCCTCTTTCCTGGGCTGCTCCCGCGCAGGTCCGCTGCTTCTCCGGTCTCGGGGCTGTGGGCCTCGGTGCCTCTGACTGCTCCCTTTTAAGCTCCGCCGCCTCCTGTGCCCCTCCCTCCTGTGCCCCTCTCTCCTGTTCCCCTCTCTGTTGTGCTCCGTACTCCTGTGCCCCTCTCTCCTGTGCCCCTCTCTGTTGTGCTCCGTACTCCTGTGCACCTCCCTCCTGTGCACCTCCCTCCTGTGCCCCTCTCTCCTGTGCCCCTCCTCCTGTGCCCCTTTCTCCTGTGCACCTCCCTCCTGTGCAACTCCCTCCTGTGCCCCTCTTTCCAGTGCCCCTATTTCCTGTGCACCTCCCTCCTGTGCTCCTCTCTCCTGTGCCCCTTCCTCCTGTGCACTTCTCTCCTGTGCACCTTCCTCCTGTCCACCTTTCTCCTGTGCCCCTCTCTCCTGTGCCCCTCTCTCCTGTGCCCCTCTCTCCTGTTCACCTCCCTCCTGTGCACCTCACTCCTTTTCCCCTCCTTCCTGTGCCCCTCTCTCCTGTGCAACTCTCTCCTGTGCTCTTTTCTTCCTGTGCTCCTCCCACCTGTGTCCCTCTCTCATGTACCCCTCTTTCTGTGCCCCTCTTTCCTGTGCACCTCTCCTGTGTCCCTTCTTTCTGTGCTCATCTCTCCTGTGCCCCTCTTTCCTGTGCCCCTCTCTCCTGTGACCTCTCTCCTGTGCACCTCCCTCCTGTGCCCCTCTCGCCTGTGCCCCTCCCTTCTGTGCATGTGCTGATCCTATCACAGCACTTCATCATTGCCGTAAATGTTGATGTTCTTCCTCTTCTGATGTGCTGTTAAACAATTCTAAGAATGTTAATTGAGCCAATTAGTATCCGCCTGCCTCAAATTATTAAATCCCCAGCTTTGGCGTGTATGTTTATTGGCAGACTCCAAACACACCTCCATTAAACTTTGAAGTGGACGTGTTGCAGCCGGGTTGCACTCTCACTCTAAAAATCACAAATTGTCAAGCCTCACCCAGTCCCAACCCACCTGTTCTTGTGGGTTGAAACTCTCTCCAATGCTGAGTGAGGGCAAAATGGAGCACATTTCAACAAGGAATGCTTTGCGGTGAGAGATGGCAGTCTCTCCTTAACTCCTGGAAGGTATGGAGGAATCCAGTATTTGGGTTTGTACAATGCTGCAGGAAGTCATCTCAACCTTGCGGCTGAAGGTACAGTCAACAATGATAGGGCGAATGGAGGGTAGCATACACAAGAGGCTTGACCAAGTGAAGCGGAGAGATCAGAGGAAGGTTTGTAGCACTGGTGAACGTTACAGAGATAGGGACGAGTGAGGCCATGGAGGGATTTAAATATTAGGATAATAAGTTTAAATTTAAGGTATAGGTGGAACAGGATACAATGTAGGGGTGATGGGGAAGCGAGACTTCATGCCGAATAGGACATGGACAGCAGAATTATGGATGAGCTGAAGTTAATGAAGGATAGAGAATGGGTACACCTGCCAGCAGAGCATGATAATAGTAATAGTTGATTGTGGTGGTGACAAAGGCAAAGATGAGGGATTCAGTCGCAAATGAGCAGAGGTACGACTGGATCGGGCAATGTTATGGAGATGGAAGTGGATGGTCTTTATGATGGAAAAGATATGGGGTCAGAAGCTATGCCTAGGTTTGAATAGGACCTAAGATAATGGCCCAGGAATTTGTTTATAGAATATGAACGTTCAATAGTGCCTCAATGATTTCCATTCATACAACACAGCATATCTTCAAGAATGTATTAAAGTCCTCAAAATGTTTTGCATTAAAAAAAACAGAATAGCTACAAATCACCTGCTGGGTCCAATGTTTACTGTTCTTGTATAAACAAAGATTAATTTGACTGTCTTAACACCGATCAAATGGGAAGTAGAATTCGTCTCTGGAAGAATAGATTATAGTTCTGCATTAGACTGGATGACTCAAAAATAACATTCCTAAACTTTACGTATAATAGCTAGGTATAATCTGGAATACTCCGTGGCTTGATTTATTTCTTCAAATATTATCTTATCACCTGAGAAATGTTAATGTGATTGGTATTAATGGAACAATTCCAAGCAGGAGTTTGTGTAAATAAAAATAGTCTATCTAAAATTAGGAACATGCCCTGCAATGTAAAGTAACCTGTCAGTCGAGGCAACTGGTTCCAATTGGATTAGTAACAGAAGAGAACAGCATACCATATGGAGAGACAAAGGATAAGTTATCATAATTGTGGGTAGTGTTAACTATTACAATTGGAGGTAAATTGTGATAGATTTTGTTATACTATTTTCTTTTCATTCCCGAACCCCTGCCCGGTCTCCGATCCCTCCCTCCCTCCTGTCTGCTCCCCGGCTACCGTCTGGTGCTGGATGCCTACCCACCCATGACAACCAACCAGCCTATCAATCTGGCTGGCTGCGGGCGGGAAGCAGAGAAAAAAAATGTTAATCACTGTAAGATTCGAAATTTTCAGTAATTTAATCACGCAAGAAAACAGGGTTAATAAGACAGTTTTATTGACCAAAAGAAGCTTGTACAGAAAAACCTTTGATAAAAAGGGCATATAAAATGGCCGCCGGACCTCGTGATCAGTTTCTGGGACCATTTGATTTCTGTTACTGCAAGCCAGACAGGCTTGTGGATTGAGGACAGTAAGCCCACGAAAGCCAATATCGGGAAAACGAAACTCAGGGAACTGAGCATACATATTAATTGGATTCTAAGTACAGGACAGTTTCAGGTAACAGGATGGGGCCCATCAAGAAATGGGCGGACATTTGAATGAACACTTAAATCCATTTACTGTACAAAGGAAAACCGTTTAACAGCCGTCAAGGGCAATCTCCAGACCGATCAATATACGAACCGAGTTACGGTGACAAAGTAAAAGACATTATCGGCCAGGAAGGCCAGTTAAGCTATCACTGGCTCCCGTTGTAAGACAAAGCGCCCCTGCAGAGATTTCTGCCCGCCAAAAATATTACAAAGACAGGACTATGATTTGGTGGGAGATAAGACTGTCCCAAAAGGGTATAACTATGGATTTGAAAAGTCCATCAGTGAGTTGACGAACGGCGATTACGACTACGATTACGCTTTGCTTCACCTCGACCGCTACGATTCACAATTCATTTCTTCAGTACGATTCGTAACTTCGGTGCGGAACGGAAAACGACGGGAAGACGACGAGGGTGGCCCGGATACTGTTGTCGGGAGATCATCGACGACCCAGGCCGAAGGAGAAGACACCCTCAGGAAAACCGACGAGCCAGGCCGGAGGGAGAAATAAAAGGACACTCCGGGCCTAGCACTCCCGTGCCTCAACATCCCATTCTCATTTTCCTTACTGGACTCTCCCATGTGCATCCAGTTATTCAACAGGTTTCAACTGATTTCAACCATGACGAGCGCTCATCAAGGATGTATCTGCTGCTCCATCGCCTGAGAGAAAAACAAACTGCGCCAGAAGTTTCCAAATCCACGTGACGACGGAAAGCTGTGCCAAAAGGCTGCAAACCCCCCCCTTTTTGCGAATCTGAAAGTGGTGAGCATGATCCCGAGTTCCTCAAGTCGAAACTTAGTTTAGGTCTAGGGGAGGGGGTTAAGGGTAATCATAATGTGTTTCCCCTTTTACGATGTGCCGTGTGTTCCCCATTTCCATAGAGTTAAGTTTACAGATATGTGCATGATTGTAGTTATTTTAATCTGTGCTTATGACATGTATTTTACAATGCTGCAAACTGTTTTATAATAAAAGCCTCCATTTCGTGCTATTTAACCTGGTCTATTGAGTTTTCTCTGCACTACAGTTCCCTACACCTAAGTCCAAGGTCTAGAACCGTAGGGAAGAGTGGGTCGAACCACTCAAGGGTAATTATTGCACGAAGCCTGGTAGGAGACCAGAACGAGCAAGAGAAACCCCCTACAGAGATGGCGACCGCGGCAGGACCTTGGCAGCAGGAATGTAGTGTGTTAGATCAAGGTCTGAATAAACGAAATGTGATGGATGAGAGAAAAGCGGATTATGTTTTTGGGAAGGTAAACCTTACAAAACAATGGATATCTGACCTATTAAGGGATAGGCGCCCGCTAGACGCAGCCATCAAGTGGACAGAAAGCAAAGAGCATAAGAAATCGGTAGAAAAGGCGGTTTGGCTGATGTGCTACAAGAAGCAAGTCCAGTTTTTGGACCAGGTCATTGTAGCACAGACAGCCCAGATCAAAGGCTACTTAAAGAAATAGAGGAAAAGGTTGCGGGAGGCCAAAAACTGATTCAATCGCTTAACGCGCTGAATCAGGAACGCCAATCTGTAACTCACCGACATGAGACCAGGATAGATTACTTGGAGTGTCAAGTCATTGAATCCAAGGCCAGTGAAGGTGGAATGAGAGAGAGGTGTTTCCGCCTAGCTAAGCAGATAGCGACACAGGAGGAAAGTATTTTGGGGGCTAGGGCAGCATATAAGATGGCCATGGGGGATAGATCTGAGAACACCGACCATAGCGCTTGCCACAGGGAGCTAGAGGACCTGAGAACGGCCCGAGCGAAGGCAAGCGGCTTGGTGTGTCTCATAAACCTGCCAGCGAGCCAGCTACTGTTAGCCAAGGAATCCAAAAGACCGATTCCGCAAGAGGCAGTTGGGGTACCAACCCCCAAGCCCTCGGCACCTCCCACCTATACTGAGTCTTGGACTCCGGGGAAGGGAATGGAGAAGTCAGACACAGAGGTTCTTGAGGTAGAGCAACACCAGGTAGTAGAGTCGGGACCGGCACCGATGTGTCCCACGCGACACCGGAGGCTCGGTCCGGACCAGGATGGCGAGGATGGACCCCTCGTGAATCAGATCATAATGCCCCATAGCGCACGACAGTTAAGGGAAATGATAAGTCACATCCCAAAACTCTCTGAGTCAGGAGATCCCTTCGTCCATTTTAGGGACGTGGAGCAGACCGCAGCAGTTAATGACTGCGACGGGGTTGAACAGTCCAAAATGCTGCTGTTCTCCCTGGACAGCTCGCTCCTCCAGTGCCTCCCTGATGAGAGCAAGAGAGGGCACAAGGAGTACGAGGAGTTACGGGACGAGATCCTGGAGATTATAGGGGAAAGTGACAGAACTCCGTTCCTCCGATTGGAAAGGACGGTACAGCTAGAGGGAGAACCCCCACGGGTTTTCGCCAGAAGGTTGTGGCCAGTGTATCGGCGTAGCTGCCTGGGAGGACCGGACCGGAACGGGCTGAATAATGACCAAAGGGCTCATTGGCTCCGATGTCTAGTCGCCAATTGCTTGCCGCCGGTGAGGGAGCAGGCAAAAGCATGGTTTGACCCCACTAACCCCCGCTCCACGGAGGAAGTAGTACTTGATCAGCTCACAATAAGTTACAGGAACAACAAGAGTAGGGATGTGCCTTCCTCAAAGGGAAAGGTGCATGAGGCGAGGCCTGCAGCTCCTGCTAAAAAGGAATGGCATCAGGAGGGGAATCATGCCCCCCAAGCCAAGAGCAGTTGTTACGGGTGTGGGAAGGAAGGTCATTGGTGCCGAGAATGTAAAAATCCCTGGAAGGATTTAAAGGGGAAAACTTCCCCAGCCCCGGCACCAGGAAATGGTACGGTTGTAGATCCCGCTGCGATTGAGTCAGTTTTAGAGGCAATGCGGTCTCTAATGACCTCGCAGGGGAAGGTAGCAGTTGCCAACAGCCCTGTCGCTCCCAAAACCCCAACCGCAGCGCCCAAATTACTGACGCCCGCGCAGCCCATCTACTTGTGTCCGCTCCGCTATGACGCTTGGAGAAGACCTGTTGTGGAAATGGAGGTGGAAAAGGAGAAAGGTAGTTACCTGTTGGATACGGGAGCATCATGTACCGTGATCCACACAGCTTAACCTTTTGCCTCACCTCTGTCTACCCAGGCTCCATTCTCAGTAGCGGGTTTCACAGGCAGAGAACAGGCTGGCGCGTACTCCATCCCGCTCTCCATTCATAATAACAACAGAAAATGCTGGAAAAACTCAGCAGGTCAGGCAACATCCGTGGAGAGAAATTTGAGTTGACGTTTCGGGTTGGACCCTTCTTCAAAACTGGAAAGAAAAGAAACTAGATCGGAGGCAGGGCTGTGATCGGACAAAAGAATAAAAGAAACAAAAGAAGTAAAAGAGATTAGAAGCTGGACGAGATGGTAATAGGCTGGGATTAGGTGTAAAGTGTACTGGCAGGGCAAAAGATAGCTGCCAGGTGTGAGAGAGAAACAAAAGGAAAGGGGGGGGGGGAGAAAGAGTGGAACAATTACAAGAGAAAATGAAATGGGGGCCGAGCTTATGATCTGAAATTGTTGAACTCGATATTGAGTCCGGAAGGCTGCAGAGTGCCTAATCGGAAGATGAGGTGCTGTTCCTCGAGTTTACGTTGAGCTTCCGTGGAACAGTACAAGAGGCCAAGGACGGTGAGGTCCGAGTGGGAATGGAGCGGTGAATTAAAATGACAGGCGACCGGAAGCTCGGGGTCACCCTTACGGACTGAATGGAGGTGTTCCGCATAGCGGTCACCCAATCTGCGTTTGGTCTCCCCAATGTAGAGGAGACCACATCGTGAGCAGCGAATACAGTATACTAGATTGCGAGAAGTACAAGTAAATCGCTGTTTCACCTGGAAGGGGTGTTTGGGGCCCTGGACAGTGGGAAGGGGGGAGGTATAGGGGCAGGTGTTACATCTCCTCCGCTTGCACGGGAAGGTGCCAGGTGAAGAGGAAGGGCTGTTTGGGGTGATAGAGGAGTGGACTAGGGTGTCTCGGAGGGAGCGGTCCCTGCGGAATGCTGAAAGGGGAGGGGAGGGGAAGATACGTTTGGTGGTGGGATCACTTTGGAGGTAGCGGAAATGCCGGAGGATGATCCGTTGAATGTGGAGGCTGGTGGGGTGAAAGGTGAGGACAAGGGGAACCCTATCGTGGTTCCGGGAGGGAGTGGCAGGGGTGAGGGCAGAAGTGCGGGAGGTAGAACTGACACGGTCAAGGGCAGTGTCAACCACAGTAGAGGGGAATCCTCGGTTGCGGAAAAAGGAAGACATGTCTGAAGCACTGGTGTGGAAGGTGGCGTCGTCGGAGCAGATACGGCGGAGGCGGAGAAACTGGGAGAATGGAATAGAGTCCTTACAGGAAGCGGGGTGGGAGGAAGTGTAGTCCAGGTAGCTGTGGGAGTCAGTGGGCTTGTAGTAAATATTGGTCGATAACCTATCCCCAGAGATGGAGATGGAGAAGTCGAGGAAGGGAAGGGAAGAGTCCGAGATGGACCATGTGAAGGTGAGGGAAGGGTGGAAATTGGAGGCAAAGTGAATGAAATTGTCAAGTTCAGGGCGAGAGCAGGAAACGGCACCGATACAGTCATCAATGTATCGGAAAAAGAGGTGAGGGAGGGGACCTGAGTAGGACTGGAACAAAGATTGTTCCACATAGCCCACGAAAAGGCAGGCATAGCTAGGACCCATGCGGGTACCCATGGCAACACCTTTGATTTGGAGGAAATGAGTGGAGTTAAAGGAGAAGTTGTTCAATGTGAGAACAAGTTCAGCCAGGCGGAGGAGGGTCGTGGTGGATGGGGACTGGTCGGGCCTCTGTTCAAGGAAGAAGCGGAGCGCCCTCAGGCCATCCGGGTGGGGGATGGAGTTTTCTTTCCAGTTTTGAAGAAGGGTCCAACCCGAAACGTCAACTCAAATTTCTCTCCACGGATGTTGCCTGACCTGCTGAGTTTTTCCAGCATTTTCTGTTGTTATTTCGGATTTCCAACATCTGCAGTATTTTGCTACCGCTCTCCATTCATTTGGGAGCACTCCACACCACATGGACGTGTATCCTATTGAAGTGGAATGAGGGGGGTGGGAAAGGCATTCTCGGGGCTGATTTCTTGGTGGAACACGGGATCCTTGTGGACCTTAGAAATCACTGTCTCTGGGGAGCCGAAAATGGGTTAGGTAAGGTAGTTGTGATCCCAGGAAGGGGAGAAAAGGGGACCCTATGCACCATGAAGCCGTCAGGAGGTTACGATCTCGAGCTTATGGTCGCGGAGGTCCCAACGGATTTGCAGGCGTGTGTGTCGGGCAATCTGACCGCGTTTGCCACCCACAAGCACGACTGTGGGAGAGTCACCGGGTTTGAGGTCAGCGTAGACGGGGACCCCATGATCCGACCCCAAAAGCAGTATAACTTCCCCAAGGAGGCAGAACCCGACATGGAGACAGCAATATCTTCATTGGTGCAGCAGGGCGTGTTGAGACCAATAGCCACTCACGTGAACTCCCCATTATGGCTGGTAAAGAAGCCGGACAATTCGTGGAGGGCCACGGTGGACTATAGAGTCCTCAACAGTAACATCCCAGCCTGCACGCCCACGGTAGCAGCAGTTGCCGACCTAATAGGGAGTATTCCAGCATCCGCGACCACGTTCACGGTGCTGGATATCTCGAACGGTTTTTGGTCCATTCCGCTGCGGCGGGAGGATCAGTACAAGTTTGCCTTTACTTTTAAAGGGCAACAGTACACTTGGAACTGCTTGCCACAGGGTTTTCACAACAGCCCCAGCATTTTCCATCAATGCATGGCAGGAAGTTTGAAGGAATTTAGCCAGCCCAATCAGATAGTGCAGTATGTGGACGACCTACTCCTGTTCACGGACTCAAGGGAGGAGCACGGCCCACTATTAGCCGAACTATTGGAGCTGTTAGAAAGGTAGGGTTTCAAAGTAAACCCAAAGAAAGCACAGATCGGCCAGCAGGAGGTGAAATTCCTGGGTCTGGCCATCCGCGCTGGGGAAAGAGCCATAGATAAGGCTAGACGGGAATCGGTGCAAGATCTACCGATCCCTAACACAGTAACGGGTGTAAGGTCCTTTTTGGGATTGACCGGGTACTGCAGAGATTTCATCGAGGACTATGCAGCCACAGCAGCCCCGCTACTCCGACTCTTACACAAGGGAGTCGAGTGGTCTTGGGATGAGGGCTGTCAGGCAGCATTCGAGAAGTTGAAAAGGGATCTGCAGACCGCGCCAGCCCTAGGGGCCATAGATGGGGGGGAGGAGTTTTTCCTGGAAGTAGCCGCTAGTGGAGACAGCCTGAGCGCCGTGCTGCTCCAGGAGCGACACGGCAAGCTGAGACCAGCAGGCTATTCCTCCAGGGTACTTACGGATGTGGAGAGGAGTTTTTCCAATTGCGAACGGCATCTCCTGGCCACGCATTGGGCTGTGAACAGATCAGTGATCTTCACAGGAACCTCTCCCAGCACTCTCCTCACCCATCACACCCCCACAAAGATGCTTCTGGATGGAAGGATTAAGGATGGGACTGTAAGCAGCGCTCAGATTGCGCGCTGGACCCTCCTCCTTTCCCAGATGGATCTCAAAGTTAAAGGTCTCTGCGAGCCAAAGCTCGCAGACAACAGGGTATATCCCGAAACAGCCCATCGGTGTTCCGTAGAAGGGGTATGGGAGGTCGACATAGGTTTACGGGCCGGGATACACCCCACAGGCCGTGAGATCTACGTAGACGGTTCCAGCACGGTATCTGCTGGCGAACGACTCACAGGGTGTGGAGTTTATGACCCTACGGCAGACATTGCCTTGGCAATTAAGCTCCCCAGCACTATGAGCGCACAGCAGGCTGAACTGTCCGCGGTGGCGTACGTGGTTACTCACCCCGAGACCTTCCCAACCCCATACACGATTTGCTCGGACAGCATGTTCACGTGCAATTCGTGTACGGAGTACCTTGCCATCTGGTCCCGCCGCCGATATACTTCTGCAGATGGGCGGCCTTTAACAGTTAAGCCCTTGCTGGAAAAGATCCTGGCAGCTGTGGGGGAGGAAGGGGAGGTGTTCATCCACAAGGTGAAGGCTCATTCCACCACAGAACCCCGCAGTCAGGGCAACCAGCAGGCGGATGCGCTGGCCAGGGAGGGTGCCCGCAACGGCATTTTCTGGGACCCCTATGGACCCGGACCCATGGCAGCGATCCGAGACAGGGAGGGAACTCCAGGGAACACAGGGGCGACACCGCCCCCAGACCTAAAGACCGTCCAGACCCTGGATCCCGCCCTAAAAACAGTCCTAAAAGCCATCACTGAGGGCAAGCAGGTAGAGGGTCCGTACAGTACGGCAGCCCTCTCAGTCAAGGAAGGCATGCTGTTCCGAGAGGAACAGTGGGTTGTGCCGCAGCAGCACCGGAGGGAATTCCTTCAACTGGCCCATGAGGGTCCAGGGGCAGGACACCCCGGGCCTGAGGTTACCTGGCAACGGGTAGAGCAGGCTGGATGGTGGCCGGGACTTCGAGACGATGTCCGCGAGTTCTGTGCAAGCTGTCTTGTGTGCGCTGCGAACAACCCAGACCCCCAGAAAAGGAAGGTGCCCATGGGGCACATCAGGAGGGTAGAGGGACCGTGGCAATCGATTCAGGTCGACTACATAGGGTCCCTGCCCGCCGCCCAGGGAGGCTATAAGTACTGCCTTGTCCTGGTGGATGTGTTCACCAAGTGGGTAGAAGCTTTCCTGTGTAGAACAGCTACGGCGCTGGGTACTGCCAAGATCTTGATCCGGGAAGTGTTCTCACGGTGGGGGCTCCCCCGTTTTGCTGAGTCCGACCAAGGGAGTCAGTTCACCGGTCAAGTGATGCCGAACACCCTCATGCTCTTGGGCATTGAAGGGAAGTGGCACATAGCGTACAATCCCCAGTCATCCGGGATTGTTGAACGCATGAACCGGACCCTCAAGGAAAAGCTGAGGAAAGAGACAATGGGCTCACCCCAGAAATGGGCGGAGGTCCTGCTTTTAGTCCTCATGGGGATCCGGGGCAGCCAGTCCAAAATTACGGGGTACTCGCCGCACGAATTAATGACTGGAAGGATCATGCGAACACCCACCCATGTACTAGCCCCGGTGCTCACTGAGGGCCAGCTCCAAGAGGTGAAGCGAGACAAGTTCGTCCAAACCCTTTTGGAGCACCTGAAACAGATTTATGGGCAAGCGGCTGGGAACTTGGGGAGACAGCATCAGGGGAATCGACTGTTACTGGAACCTCGTAAGCAACAAGAGTGGGAAGTCGGAGACCAGGTCATGGTAAGGAACTATGCCCAGGTAGGGAGTTTTGAACTACTGTACATGGGGCCTTATTACATTGTAGACAAGGCCAGCCCCATGGTTTATGCAGTGAAGGTGCCCCGACGTACTAAATGGTTTCACATTAACCAGTGCAAACTGTTTAAATTGGGTGCACAAGGGCCAACAACAGGGGCCAGGTCTGAGGACAAAAATCCTCAGCCTGCAACAGAGTCACAGATCACACAGGCTGGAACAGTAGCCTGCGTGAAGGAAGGAGCCGGCCCATTGGAGTGGGAGGTCTCCCCTCTGATTTGGGATTCGGACGAGGAAGAGCCCGAACAGCTCGACCCCGCCCTTGACCCGATCACGGAGGAGGAAGAGTCAGAGGACGAAGATCCCGCCCTCGACTCAAGCTTAGGGGAGGTAGGGATTGGGGGCGGAGACTCACTACCTATAGGGACAGGTGAGGTGGAGTCGGATGTCACAAATCCCGGCCCCGGGGGGGCGGAGCCTGAGGGAGGGGAGCCGGAGCTGGCAGCTGTGGTGGAACCACAGGCTGTGACGGTGAAAGCCCCAACCCCCGGTCCGTCAGCCCTGGGAGCCTCACCCAAGGCAGCCCCTCGTAGGTCGACTCGAACGCCCCAGCCCAGGAAGTATTGGCCAAATTCTCCCTATCTTCCCCAACCTCGGTCCAGAGCAGCCCAAGAAAGGCATGATTCCCATTCAGCAGTGACAGGCTGCGGGGGATCAAAGTCGAAGGTCAGTGCAGCCCCGCCACAGGGAGCGGCACGCTGCAGCCCTTACAGGAATTAAGTAGGCCGCCCGTAGGAGGGCGGCGCTGTACATAGGTGTTAGGATATGATAAGTTAAGTTAGGTAATTATAATGATAGTTTAAGGTGTGTAAAGTTTAAGATGATGGGGATGTTTAAAAGACAGTTTTCGGAGTATGCCCAGTATGTGTGTTTGTTTGGAAGCGGGGTCAAGGGACCCGCGCGTCCGTTTAATTAAGCCAGCACCTATTGGGAGCCTGGCTACATCATCTTATCGGTTACAGAAACCAGGGATACGATGGAGAGGATTCTCGTGATACTCGCGGCGATCGGGTGCGGGCTGGCCTACCGGGGCCGCACCAAGGACGTCATTGTGTTCGGATGTTCCGGGGACACAGCCCCCATCGCGACGGATGGGACGGGGAAGCGAGAGGTTGAGGAAACCGCCACCGATTTCCACCAAGGAAGATGGCCAGGATGACTGGGGACGAATTCTACGGAATACTCCAGCAATTTCGGTTTCGCCTACCAAGAGACTTCGTTATCGTGTCCTCGGGTGAGGATCCTTGCACCCAGAGTCAGCGTTACCGTGGGAAAAAGGATCTGTTTGGTGTGTAATGGGAACGTACCGCTAAGTAGATGGTGGTGGTTAGGAAAGCTGGGAAAGGACATGAAGAACTCTACTATCGAGTGGGAACGACTGGGTAACAATACCCATCGGACAATTACGGGGACTCACGGACAATTACGTGTGTGTTGGGACAAATGGTGGGAACCAGATGAAGGGATATATGTCTGTATGTGGGGTTCAAAACGCGTTTGCCCCAAGGGCGTATCCATCTTTTTCCAGAGGCAGTGGTAGGATGAAGGAAAGGGGATGAGATGGGATGTCAGCACTCGGGCATGCAGAGCCCCATACTCCCCGATTCCGGTAAACGCCACTGAACTCATCACCCGCCCACGCAAGCCCCTGCCCACGATTCCGGTAGCGCTAGCCCAGAAGGAAGGGTGCCCCACCACCACAAAGGGGCCCGGGAACGGTTTAGTATTGGTACCCACCGGTCAGGTGCTGTCCCAAGGGGTACACTACGCGGTGGCCTCAGTGATTTTAAACCTCACTGAGGTACGATTGCCGGAGTGGTGTCCCAAGGAAACGGAACAATTGTACCAGGTCCTGTTAACCAGAATGTTCAGACAATTTTACGAGTTTGACTTTGCCGACATCGACAAGGCCAAATTATACACACCACAGGAAGTTTTGGATTGGGTAGGGAGGCAAAGAAAGGGTACTGTAAATGGCATTTTCACTGCTTTTAATACCGGGACGTCTGTTGTCAACGCTCTAGACAACGTGGAGCTGCAGACACAGATCAATGGTTTAAAAGCCCAGTTAAGGAACATACTGACAAGCGAGAATAAGGTAGTGGGTTCTGAGCTACATGAGGACCAAGCCATGACACTACACTTAAAAGAAATAATTGCTGAGCTGGAGAAACATGCTAGAATGGTAAATGCGCTCATTAAGGAGGATCGGAATGCGTCCGATCAGGCTGCGCAGAACGAGGCCTGTGTGCTATACGGGGCGTGGTTACTGGGCGAGGGCCGCAGTAATCTGGAGGATTTAAAACAAGGTTTGGTCCCGTCCTGAATCAGCAACAAGCACTTGCAAGTGCTCCACCCTTTTGAGAACGCATTAAACCCGTGCCAGCTCAGACTAGCTGCAGAGGCGTACCCAGTCCCAGTGGACTGCGGACGCTCAAATCACACTATCATGGGAATAGTGGTAAGGATGCCGGTGTTGGGTCCCACAGCAAAGCCCGCCCCGGTATACAGGGTGGAGAACATTGGAGTCATTCAGGGGGGTGCGCACATTCGTTACGCAGTGGCCCCGCCTTATGTCATCAGATGGGAGCGTACGATGACAGGCACCGACCTCTCAGGGTGTCGTAGCCGGGGAGCACACATCATCCTGTGTCCCCAGCACTTGAATGCCTTTTTGAAACCACAGTGCGGGTTCAGAGCCGCTAGCGCGAAGCCGATAAATTGCTCCATGGAGGCAATGGCAAAGGACCATGTGCCCCCGCAGGTGGCATATATCGGAGGTGGGACATACTGTGTCACCACTGCAGCGCCTCACTACCGCCACGGACAGCACGAGTGGTGTCCGGTCAGTAACAGCAGTTTCTGTTTTAAACCCAGGGCTGAAGGTCAAGTGGCACAACAACGGATTGTCCCCATTCCTGCACCCTCCACCGTTCACCTCACTGTAAAAGAGAATTTCACAGACTTGCAGCGATTCGTCATGCATTTTGGTTATGTCATTCCCCTTCTCCCCGAACACCTCACCAAGATTCTAAAAGCCGTTATAGTTTCACAGAAACATTTTTACACACTGGAGCAGAAGACTTTAGAGATAGGAAAAGACATATTGGACATAGTCATCCCACCATGGTGGGACCTGTTCACCAATATAGAGATCCCGGCCTGGATTAGAATAGCATCCCACATCCTAGTAGTGTGTCAGGTTTTAATTGTTATATTTATATTGTTCGTGCATTGCAAGAGAGGCAAACGCCTCCAGAGGCACGAGAACACCGGAGAATGGAGAGAACGCTATGTGGGAGTGGGGGAAGAGGACACCCCAGTGTAAGCGGCTAGTATTAAAAGTTAAAGTGTCCCTCCATTTTTTTTGGGATTTCAGCCACTGCATGATTTAAGTGTGTGAATACTGTTGTGTTATAGCCGTTGATAAGTTTCTGTTTTGTTTGATTAATAAAAGGTGTATGCAGGTGGTGCAAGGGGCATTGGCCCCCTTCACATCTGAAAGATGAATGTGTTATAGTGTAAGGTAATACTGCCTATGATTGTCCAACTGTACACAAGGTAATTATTCTGAAATGGGAACTGCATGTGCCGTGAGGGCCATAGATAGTTAATTACAAAGAATGTTTGGATGTGAGGAATCAGGGAAAATTTGCTCACCAAGGATTATTGATACTTTAAGCAAGCTATCAGTATCACAGGGGGGACTGTAAGATTCGAAATTTTCAGTAATTTAATCACGCAAGAAAACAGGGTTAATAAGACAGTTTTATTGACCAAAAGAAGCTTGTACAGAAAAACCTTTGATAAAAAGGGCATACAAAATGGCTGCCGGACCTCGTGATCAGTTTCTGGGACCATTTGATTTCTGTTACTGCAAGCCAGACAGGCTTGTGGATTGAGGACAGCAAGCCCGCGAAAGCCAATATCGGGAAAGCAAAACTCAGGGAACTGAGCATACATATTAATTGGATTCTAAGTACAGGACAGTTTCAGGTAACAGGATGGGGCCCATCAAGAAATGGGCGGACATTTGAATGAACACTTAAATCCATTTACTGTACAAAGGAAAACCGTTTAACAGCCGTCAAGGGCAATCTCCAGACCGATCAATATACGAACCGAGTTACGGTGACAAAGTAAAAGACATTATTGGCCAGGAAGGCCAGTTAAGCTATCACCGGCTCCCGTTGTAAGACAAAGCGCCCCTGCAGAGATTTCTGCCCGCCAAAAATATTACAAAGACAGGACTATGATTTGGTGGGAGATAAGACTGTCCCAAAAGGGTATAACTATGGATTTGAAAAGTCCATCAGTGAGTTGACGAACGGCGATTACGACTACGATTACGCTTCGCTTCACCTCGGCCGCTACGATTCACAATTCATTTCTTCAGTACAATTCGTAACTTCGGTGCGGAATGGAAAACGATGGGAAGATGACGAGGGTGGCCCGGGTACTGTTGTCGGGAGATCATCGACGACCCAGGCCGAAGGAGAAGACACCCTCAGGAAAACCGACGAGCCAGGCCGGAGGAGAAGACACCCTCAGGAAAACCGACGAGCCAGGCCGGAGGGAGAAATAAAAGGACACTCCGGGCCTAGCACTCTCGTTCCTCAACATCCCATTCTCATTTTCCTTACTGGACTCTCCCATGTGCATCCAGTTATTCAACAGGTTTCAACTGATTTCAACCATGACGAGCGCTCATCAAGGCTGTATCTGCTGCTCCATCACCTGAGAGAAAAACAAACTGCGCCAGAAGTTTCCAAATCCACGTGACGACAGAAAGCTGTGCCAAAAGGCTGCGAACCCCCCTCTTTTTGCGAATCTGAAAGTGGTGAGCATGATCCCGAGTTCCTCAAGTCGAAACTTAGTTTAGGTCTAGGGGAGGGGGTTAAGGGTAATCATAATGTGTTTCCCCTTTTACGACGTGCCGTGTGTTCCCCATTTCCATAGAGTTAAGTTTATAGATATGTGCATGATTGTAGTTATTTTAATCTGTGCTTATGACATGTATTTTACAATGCTGCAAACTGTTTTATAATAAAAGCCTCCATTTCGTGCTATTCAACCTGGTCTATTGAGTTTTCTCTGCACTACAGTTCCCTGCACCTAAGTCCAAGGTCTAGAACCGTAGGGAAGAGTGGGTCGAACCACTCAAGGGTAATTATTGCACGAAGCCTGGTAGGAAACCAGAACGAGCAAGAGAAACCCCCTACAATCACCCCCTCCGTTACGTTCGGCAGGGCCTGACGGAAACCCGTTCCCCCGGGTTTCCCGACCATAATCCAGCCACCTCCCCCCACCCCACCCCTGCTACCTACCTGCCTCCAAGTTAAAATCCTGCCCTCTCTTTCCACCAAATTCACTTTCATCTCTTTCAGTATTTTTCCTGCATAATTGCTCGGACCCAGTCTCTCCATTGTTCCCCACTCAGCTAGATTCTCCCCCTCCCCCCAACACGTATATTTTTCATTTTATTATGTATGCTTTTCTCCTCAATCTGAATTCACAGATTACCTACATTAAGATGTGTTATCAAGTAAATGAGTTACTAAAGGTGCAAATTATTTGAAACTATGTTGGAAACTATAACATACAGCCATTGGAAATATGATAGCTCTTTTACGACATACTTAAAAACAATGCGTACACATCCTCAGAGCTGACTAAAGTTTGACCTCAGGCCATTCCATCTTGATTACTGCAAGCTGTACAATCATTCATACATACAGAACAGTAGTTTAATTGCAAAAAGAATGAGTCCAAATGTGTTTAATATTAATTTAATATTTCTAGTCTCAAGAGATAGTTCACCGGTATATCTTAGAAGCTTTAATGTGAAGGAGAGGTAGTGGAAGTAAAGTTTAAAAATAGACTTTTGTTGTCTATCAAACATTCAAGGTTTGACTCTGAATGTATTGAATGTGGAGCAACCTGTCGGTTGAGGCAACTGTTTCGAAATGGATTAGTGAGTTGAGCAACAAAAGGTATTTTTCTGCTGGAACATAAGACCATGCCAGATTATGCAATAATCAACCATAAAACTGCAACATTCACTTTGAAGAAGAAACTTTACACAAATTAAGACAAGGAGAGGAGGATTGACGTAGTCAGGAAAGTTATTGTCTCTGTAAATTGTGACACTAACAGATTTGCTATAGGAGGCTGCACATAAATGAAGCAAACTCTAATAGGAAGTGACCTTACAGCACATCTGAGTAAGTGGGGTGGATATGACCTTTAAATTAGATATTCTGGTATTTAATATTCTGTTTTACACACTGACACTTCTTAGCATTGTGGAGTAAAATAGAAGAGAGGGTTTTGGGTTGAAATCTCTTATATTTCATTTTTCACATAAGTATTATTGAAATTACTTGAGAGAATAACCATGCTTGCCAACTAGCTTTGTTTTCACATTTGAAACTCCCTGATGAGTTCAGATAATATATAAAATATATAAAAATCACTTGTTTATACAGGGTCAAAGAAATATGCTTCTTTTCTGAGAATAAATTAAATGGTTTGAGTTCTTTCTTAATTCGTTCATGGGATGTGGCAATCGCTGGCAAGGCCAGCATTTATTGCCCATCCCTAATTGCCGTTGAGAAGATGGTGGTGAGCCGCCTTCTTGAACCGCTGCAGTCCATGTGGTGAAGGTACTCCCACGGTGCTGTTAGGGAGTGAACTCATGTGTTAACTTTTGCAATGAGAAATATTAAAGAAAGAATTTAAGGAATGCTTGATTTCTGGGTGCCCTGATATCTCAGTGGGTCTTTGTCTCAGGAAGACATCAGGCTTGATTTCTGATCTGTGCGCAATTAACTTATGTCACCCAGGTTAGTGGTAGAGGTGCTGCATGTGGTGGATATGGAAGGGAAAAAATTCAACCAGATATTCAGCTCCTGTTTGCAATCCGGGGACTTCTACTGGGGAATGTGTGTGATGGTACATGTGCCTATCAATAGCAAACAGGACCAAACATGGCTGTGATGTCTCTTCTCCCAGCTGGTCAGTCTGCTGACTCAAATGCCGAGGAGTCGATAAGGCTGGTAAGCATTTGGTAGGAATTTGAAGAATGAAATTGCAGTCTCACAAGCACCTGCCTGAGGGTTGCAAGTGAGCTAAGCACTGTACTGGTTCTGCGTTTCCTTTCTTTCTCTGCGAGAGAACGCAAAAGAATGCTGCAGAATTAGCCCTAATCTTGAATCCACAGGGCAAATAAAGGTTCTCTATTTATACTATAGAGGTGGACTTTAACCTTACCCACCGACTGGAGAGTTGATAGGTAAACAGTTAAAATCCACTGGGTGACTTGTCTACCGATTTACATTGATATACATAGCATATACGGCACAGAAACAGGCCATTCGGCCCAACCAGCCCATGCCGGCGTTTATGCTCCACTCGAGCCTCCTCCCGTCTTTCCTCATCTGAATCTGTCAGCATAACCCTCTAATCCCTTTTCCTTCATATGCTTGTCTAGCCTCCCCTTAAAGGCATCTATACTATTCACTTCAACCACTCCCTGTGGCAGCGAGTTTCACATTCTCACCACTCTTTGGGTAAAGAAGTTTCTTCTGAATTCCCTATTGGATTTCTTGGTGACTATCTTATATTGATGACCTCTAGTTATGCTCTTCCCCACAAGTGGAAACATTCTCTCTGTATTCACTCTATCCCACCTGGAACCCGATGTTTCCGATTTTTTACAGCACTCCTTTTAATCAAATTGCTAAGTTAAAAGGGTCCTTCTTTAAATATGCAGATTGGGGTCTGATGACATAATTGGATGCCAAATGCAATTTTAACTCTGGCCTAAACAGGATGTGGGATAGAAAGGTTTGTCCTGTGGACTCTTGCTTGCCAGGAACTGGGTTGAGTGCAGGATATTATTTCACAGTTGTTGGGGGAGAAAGCTTTTATCCCATGAATCCAGGCTGGATTGGAACCCAGATTCCCCAGGTGAATATGCTAACAAACTGTACCAGATGCAATGAATATGTATTTTTACATTTAATCAGAATGCAGATCCCATAACAATGTGGATTGTCAACAGAGCAAAAACTGTGCATGATTGCAGCAGTGAGTTCCCAAATAAGCAGCCTTCATCTCCCACCGCAGAAAGCATCTCATGTTGGCATTCAGTATTTGCATTATTTTTGCCTTTGTTGTCTTTAAAAGCTCATGTTTATTTGTTTGAAAGTAAACATGCTTAAACCCACAGGCAGGGTGTTATATTACAAGTAATAGAATGCTGTTCTTGCAGCAATGAAGCTGCACCTTTACTCAAGAACAACAATTAAACCATCAGAAAAGCACAATACTTCAATTGGACAGAACAAATACATGAGGTGCTGCCGGAATGAAAATAAGCATTCCATTCACCTAACATGCAAGATTATTTAGTCAGTAATATGCTGGTTTACCCAGATTCTTGTACTTATTATTGCCAGAACATTTCCTTTATGTCACATAATAATAAAAAGAGGAAATGAACCATATGTGGACAAAGCCTGCATGTAGTGAAGTTAAAAAAATGTTACTCTGACCAAAATTTTGCTAAGTGGCAATTAATGTTTTTTTTAATTTTACACTATTATCTCCACTGTCTAGTACTTTAAAAGTATGAGTTAACACCAAAATTACATTTTAAAATGAAGGAACGGTAATGTCTAATGCATTTTTTGAGGATTCAGTGCACAGAGCAAGTTTTAAAACATTAATATGTTGGCGTCATCTGTATTCAATTTCCTTTGGATTTCTTCCTTATGGTTGGCACTGATTCTGTTCTTGCATAAACACTGCTGGATAGTTTGTTACATATCTCAACCTGCCAGTTGCCACCAATAAGTTGTGACCATCTTTCTGTGACCAGTTCATTTCGCGGAATTTTGTCGCAATTGCTTTCTTGTGTATGCTCCATTAACAGGGCATGTAGTTTTGGCGTGCAGCGAGTGATTTATTATCATGCAGATCCTGTCTCCTAGACTGTTTGTGCAAAATTATAGTACTTCGGCAGTAAACCATGTTATATCCAACAAATGTAGAAACTGTAGGAAATGTCACAGGATGTTGTATCACTTTCTCGTGCAGCAGGGTGGGCAGGCACTGGCCACTGAAGTAGGCCCTCAGTAGAGGTGGAGGAAAATCTTGATTGCAATTCTTTGAGCGGGGATTCAACAGTAATCCACCCTGCCCCATTTACTGCCATTTTGCACTCAAGGATCTCCTCAGAATAGATGGAATCTGAAAAGAAAATTCAGGCCAAAAGAAACAGGATGGTACTAGCTTGCAAGAGGTCTCTGCCTTCACCCTACCCTACTTTCCTGATGGTATCATGGCCATTTATGAACAGGATGGAATCCTGAAACTGTACTAAAAACTTGTAATACCTGAGTGCTGCTCTAGTTTTGCTTTGCTCCTTTTTATGATGTGCTGTCTTATGTTGTAATATATAAATATTCTTCAGATACTGCTATTTATGTAGCATGGATATACAGTTGTCCACCCTGACTGGTACTAAATCAACATGCACATAACAGGTTGGTTTTCCTCCAAAGATTTTTGGTATCAAGATCCTGTAAGATTTCTTTCTGAATGTAGTTTGAATTGTAAGCTACTGCTTGTATTTGTCGTCTGCTTCAGTATGACCATGAATAATTGGCAGTCAGTAGGCTATTTCTCTAATGTAAAGAATGCACAGGACAATTTTTTTAATGATTTAGTAGAATTTTATTGTCAGGTTATCCATACTTGTCACTGCATGCTGGACTTTACCTCAGCAATTGTTTTTAGCTCAGCCATCTTCTTCCTGACCCGTATTCCTTTCATTTGGGGCCCGGACACAGCCTTTACTTTAACAGCAATCTGCTACCAAGCTTACTAGACCAGTCATTTATGGGGAGAATGCTCTCTATCCCATACAGCAGGCTGTTCCTTTTTCTCCTAGCTTCAAAGTCATAGAGAAATCCCTGTCCTGCTTTCACTTGTGCAAATGCAGGGGCTTAACTGTCTGTAAAATGCCTGCTCATGCCATCCAACTGCTGCTGTGCATGATAACCATTGCCCACACTCCACTAAATGACCTGCTGTGTAGGTGGAAGATCATGTGCAGCTAAAAATAATAATCTTGGGTTTAATAGGCAGGAGAGAAGCCATCCAAAAATATTTGGTAAGCTATCGTTAATCCCCAAATAGCACATCAATGGCAATTGCTCGGGTATTGTCTACACTTTAAGTGCTTTGAGTGTGTGAATATTTCATTCCACCATTGAATTTGGCTATCTGATTTAATACAGATGGGCCAAAATGATATGGGATACTGGATAATGTTGATTTAATGTGAAAGCTGGCAGGTACCTTCAATCCAAAAAATATATTCTCTGCAGGCATAGATTGTATTAGCTCCACTGTTGGCTATTATGTAAGGGGTTTCGTCCTCGAGAGGTTTCCCTGAGGTTTCTCTCTCCAGAGGCCTCTCTCTCTTGCACAGTAAATCTTGAGTGGTTCGACCCACTCACCCCTTAGATTCTGTACTCTGGGCTTAGGCGCAGGAACTACAATGTAGAGAAAACTCTTGTAGACCAAGTTTGATGAAACAAAATGAAATTTTATTGCATAAGGAAAATTATCAAATCAAATGCAAGCAGATAAGGGAGTACATGGGAGGGAAAAACACACAAACAATTCATAACGACGCAGTACTAACTAAAGCAAATACAGGCATCTTATACTCTACAAAGATCATTATGAAATAAGGAAACACACGGAACATCGAGGGACAACAACTCGGTAGGGATTGTGGATGCATTGGTAATAATTTTCCAAAACTCCCTGGACTCAGCAAAGGTCCTGGCAGACTGGAAAACTGCTAATGTAACACCTTTATTAGAAGATAGGAACAGGAGTAGGCCATTCGGCCCTTCGAGCCTGCGCCGCCATTCAACGAGATCATGGCTGATCATCCAAACCCTAGCACCCGGTCCCTACACCGACAGCCATCCCACCCAAGCCCTATCCCCGTAACCCCGTAACCCCACGTATTTAATCCCCCCTAACACTAAGGGCCAATTTTTATCATGGCCAATCAACCTAACCCGCACATCTTTGGACTAGTAAAAAGGGCAGTAGACAGAAGGCTGGAAACTATAGACCGGTTAGCCTAACATCTGTGGTAGGTAAAATTTTGGAGTCCATTATTAAGGAGACAGTAACAGGACATGTGGATAATCATAATTTAATAGGACAAAGTCAGCACGGTTTTATGAAGGGGAAGTCATGTTTGACAAATTTGCTGGAGTTCTTTGAGGAAGTAACATATAGGGTGGATAAAGGGGAACCAGTGGACGTAGTGTATTTAGACTTCCAAAAGGCATTTGCCAAGGTGCCACACAAAAGATTATTGCTTAAGATAAAAAGTCACGGGATTGGGGGTAACATTCTGGCATGGATAGGGGATTGGCTATCTAGCAGAAGGCAGAGAGTTGGGATAAATGGTTCATTCTCAGACTGGCAATCAGTAACAAGTGGTGTTCCGTAGGGATCAGTGCTGGGTCCCCAACTCTTTACAATCTATATTAACGATTTGGAGGAGGGGACCGAGTATAACATATCAAAGTTTGCAGATGATACTAAGATGGGAGGGAAAGTAGTGAGTGAGGAGGACATAAAAAACCTGCAAGGGGACATAGACAGGCTAAGTAAGTGGGCAGAGATTTGGCAGATGGAATACAATACTGGAAAGTGTGAGGTTATGCACTTTGGCAGGAAAAATCGTAGAGCAAGTTATTGTCTTAATGGCAAGAAACTGGAAAGTACTGAAGTACAAAGGGATCTGGGGGTTCTGGTGCACGAAACTCAAAAGGTTAGTATGCAGGTGCAGCAAGTGATTAAGAAGGCCAATGGAATGTTGGCTTTCATTGCTAGGGGGATAGAATATAAAAATAGGGAGGTATTGCTTCAGTTGTACAAGGTATTGGTGAGACCGCACCTGGAATACTGCGTACAGTTTTGGTGTCCATACTTAAGAAAGGACATACTTGCTCTCGAGTCAGTACAAAGAAGGTTCACTCGGTTAATCCCGGGGATGAGGGGATGGACATCTGAGGAGAGGTTGAGTAGATTGGGACTCTACTCATTGGAGTTCAGAAGAATGAGAGGCGATCTTATTGAAACATATAAGATTGTGAAGGGGTTGGATCGGCTGGATGCAGGGAGGATGTTCCCAATGATGGGTGAAACTAGAACTAGGGGGCATAGTCTTAGAATAAGGGGCTGCTCTTTCAAAACTGAGATGAGGATGAACTACTTCACTCAGATGGTGGTAGGTCCATGGAATATGCTGCCCCAAAAAGCTGTAGAAGCTACATCATTACATAAATTTAAAACAGAAATCGACAGTTTCCTAGAAGTAAAGGGAATTAAGGCTTACGGGGAGCAGGCAGGAATTTGGACATGAGTCTAGGTTCGGATCGGTCATGGCTCTGTGGGTAGCGGAGCGGGCCCAGGGGCCGTGTAGCCTGATCCTGCTCCTATTTCGTGTGTCTAATTCTGTTAGATTCAGGAGATGGTTCTGTGATAGTAGATTGGCGGTTAGGATCAGATCAGCCATGATCTTATTGAATGGTGGAGCAGGCTCGAGGGGCCGATTGGCCTACTCCTGCTCCTATTTCTTATGTTCTTATGTTCTTATGTAATTGTACCCTTAAATCCACCCCCTTATTAAACCTGTCTAGATCTGACTGTGAAGGGCCAGAAACATGCTCACCAATCCCACTAGGAAGTGCAAGGTTTTGAAATCGAGTCTGTGTTTGGTCCTTTCAGGCATCTCGTCTCCACGTGGATCGTGGAGCTCCTGCGAACTGCGCCACACCTCTCTCCTGAGGTGGGGGTCGGGGGCGGCTGGACACCAGCGGGCCTGGATGTCGGCGGGGTCGAGGATGGTTGGCTCGACCCTGGTTAGAGGAGCCTTGGGCTGGCTCCCATCGCTTCTTCAGTTTCCTTTCTCTTCTTCTCCCGAGCCGGGGTGGCTGGAAGGCTTCTTCGCTTGGGACCTTTATTTTTTTCTCTCCTCCCGAGCTGGGTCGATGGCCTCTCGTTCCGGCAACAGCCCGGGGATGGTCGATGATCTCCTGATGTGCTTCCCCGGGGCAGAACGCCTGCGATTGACTGCTCCTTCTTCTGGGTGTCTGGATTCAAGCTGCGTGTTTCCAGCTCTCCAACCCGGCGTGTCTGATTGTCTCGAGAGCTTGTTGCTGTTCGTACCTCTCCAAACTTGCCCCAACTGCCGAAAAGTCTCTCCAGATATACCTTTCTTCCAGAGGCTTCACTTCCTGCCCAAAATCAGGTTAGTCTTTGTTTTAATTTTGGCGGGCTGCGAGCACAGTGGGGTAGCCATTATATTTTAAAATGTCTTAAACGGCTGGTAACGGGCCCATCTCTGGTTTGGAATTACCTCCATTGTTTCGAATGTCCTGCTGATCTCGTTATCTTGTCCTGGGTGCTGTTCTCATGAATATGAAATTGTCCCCTTTTGTCTGGGGCAACATTTTGATGGCCTCTGTCTCCAGGCCGATCTTGACTAGATCTGCATCGAATCCATATGCATACTTATGGGTCTGGTTTTGTTCTCTCAGGAACGGCTTCCAGAACTTACTGTGGGTTGAATCCACAAATCTGCCTGAGGTTGCGCAGGAACCATTTTAAAGTGTACCAATAAGCTTGTCACATGGTATGGCGGCTGTAATGTATATACCTTTAAGGGGGGAACTACTTTTTACAGCTCATGTATACTGTAGTACCGGCAGTGACCACACCTGTATATAGCACTGAGTAGTAATCTGTACTGTCAGTTCCAGAGTGAGCCACGTTGAGTAAACACCTGTTGTACCGTTCTCCTGCAGTCTTGTGTCTTTCTACTGACAGACATAACAGCCGCCATTTTATATGCCCCTTTTTCTGGGCTTCTTTTAAAACAGTTTTTAAAATCATGGCCTCTTCTGCCATTTGACCCATACTAATACAAAGTCCAATTTTGCGGATCCTACACTCCCCCCTGATGATACTGTAACTTGCTTGAAGTATCATAATTCTGGGTGAGCAAAATTTTCTGACTTTCCACTATCTAACCATCCCCAGTATTTACCTATCTATGACCCCACAACACATGCATTTCCCATTTCAGAAAAATCTAGTGTACATTGAGCATCTATAAATGGCAATACCTTGGGGTTAAAAATCTAACAACTTACTTCCAGGCGTGGAGGGGGTCCTTATACCCCTACATCACCTAGTGCATACACATTACCTTCTAATAATAACATCACATCTAATAAAACTTCAATAAGAAAATAAAATACATACACGAAAAATTCAAGAATACATGAATACACATCAAAAATAATACAGAGGAGGGAGGGAAAACTTTAACTGTATACAAAACAGCAAAACTAGACGGGTGTCTCTTCTTCTACCCGCACGTAATGCTCCCTCCATTCCCCTCTATTCTCATACTTTTGCGAACGTTTGACCTTTTTACAGTGCACAGACAGTAAATAAACTACAATGACAACCTGGCACACTACAAGAATGTGGGAGGCTATCCTAATCCAGGAAGGGACTTCTATATTAGTGAACAGGTCCCACCACGGTGGGGTCACTATGTCCAATATGTCTGCCCCTATCTCTAGAGTCTTCTGCTCCAGTGTGTAGAAGTGTTTTTGTGAAACAACAACGGCTTTTAATATCTTGGTTCAGGGAGAGGGGGAATGATATATCCAAAATTTGCAACGAATCGCTGAAACCGGTGAAATTCTCTTTCACAGCGATGTGAACAGTGGAAGGTTCAGGAATGGGGACAATTCGCTCTTGGGCCACTTGAACTTCTGCCCTGGGCTTGAAACAGAAGCTGCTGTCACTCACCGGACACCAACCGTGCTGTCCATGCTGGTAGTGGGGCGCTGCAGTGGTGACACAGTATGTCCCACCTCCTATATATGCCACCTGCGGGGGCACATGTCCTTGTGCCATTACCTCCATGGTGCAATTTATAGGCTTCGTGCCAGCAGTTCTGAACCCGCACTGTGGTTTTGAATGGGCATTCAAGTGCTGAGTACACAGGATGATGTGTGCTCCCCGGCTCCGGCACCCCGAGAGGTCGGTACCCGTCATTGCATGCTCCCACCGAATGACGTAAGGTGGGACCCTCGTGTAGCGAATGTGCGCACCCCCCTGAATGACTCCAATGTTCTCCACCCTGTATACCGGGGCGGGTTTGGCTGTCTTTCCCATCACCGGCATTCTTACCACTATACCCATAATGGTGTGATTAGACCGTCCACAGTCCACTGGGACTGGGTAGGCCTCTGAAGCTAGTCTGAGCTGGCACGGACTCAATGTACTCTCAAAAGGGTGGAGGGCTGCGAGATGCTTGTTGCTGATCCAGGAGGGGACTAAGCCTTGCTTTAAATCCTCCAGATTACTGCGGCCCTCGCCCAGTAACCACGCCCCGTATAGCACACAAGCTTCGTTCTGCACAGCCTGATTGGACGCATTCCGATCCTCCCTGATGAGAGCATTTACCGTTCTGGCGTGTTTCTCCAGCTCAGCTATAATCTCTTTTAAGTGTAGTGTCATGGCCTGGTTCTCGTGTAACTCAGAACCCACTACATTATTCTCATCAGTCAGTATCTTTCTTAGCTGTGTTTTTAAACCATTAATCTGGGTTTGCAGCTCCACGTCATCCAATGTGTTGATGACAGAAGTTCCTGTATTAAAAGCTGTGAAAATATCATTTACTGCACCCCTTCTTTGCCTCCCTATTCTGTCCAAGACCTCATGTGGTGTGGTGTACAGTTCGGCTCTGTCGACATCGGCAAAGTCGAATTCGTAAAACTGTTTAAACATGTTTGTTAACAGGACCTGGTATAATTGCTCCGTTTCCCTGGGGCACCACGCTGGCAATCGTACCTCGGTGAGATTTAAAATCACCGAAGCCATCGCGTACCTGATCTGTGGGTACCAATACCAATCCGTTCCCGGGCCCCTTTGTCATGGTGGGGCACCCTTCCTTGAGGGCTTTAGCTACTGGAACTGTGGGCAGGGGCTTGCGTGGTCGGGTGATGAGCTCCGTGGCATTTACTGGGATCTGTGAGTATGGGACTCCGCACGCCCGTGAACTGACGTCCCACCTCATTCCTTGTCCAGCATCCTGCCACTGTCTTTGGAAAAAGATGGAGACGCCTGTGGGGCAAGCGTGTTCTGAACCCTACATACAGATGTAGATCCCCTCATCTGGTTCCCACCATTTGTCCCAACAGTCAATCAACCCCCCGTGTGTTCCCGTTATTGTCCGATGGGTGTTGTTACCCAATCTTTCCCAGTCCACCGTTGAGTTCTTCATGGTGCTGCTCAACTTGCGCAGCCACCACCAGCGGTCCAGAGGTACATGTCCCAAACAAACAAGGCAAATCATCTTGCCCACGGTGACGCTGATGCTGGGCGCAATGATCCACACCCTGGGGCACATCAGAGACGTTTCTCTGTATGCAAACCCCATCTGGCTGAAGTATTCAGAAGAGTTCGACCCCAGCCAGCCTGGCCATCTCCCTTCATGGAAGTAGGTAGCAGTCTCTTCAGCGTCCCGTGAGTCGGTTCCGTCAGTCGCGATGGGGCCTCTATTTCCAGAGCTCCCATAAATCGTGGAGTCCTTGGTGTGGCCCCGATAGGCCCAGCTCCATCCGACCATCGCGAACGCGATGAGGATCCCTCTCATCGTTCTTCTGGATCCTGCAACAAATCGAACAATACAGCCAGGCTCCCGAGAGATTCTGGCTTAGGTGACGGCATGATTGGGTCTTTCGACCTCGATCCAAAACAACACACATACTGGGCAGATTTAAAACTACGTAAACTCTAAATCATTTTATTATTTACACATCTTAAACTTAAACTTAAACTAAACTTATGTACAGCGCCGCCCGTCTCCGGGCGGCTTGCCTAATCCCTGATCCGACTGCAGCTTGCCGCTCCCTGTGGCGGGGCTGCAGTGACCTGTGGCTCTGGTTCCCCGCAGTCTTTTGCTGCTAAACGGGGACTGTGTTTTTTCATGGATTTCTGAAGTTGGCCTCTAATGGGGGTGGGGGACTCGGGCCAAGGTTTTACAGGCTGAGGCGTTCGAGTCGACCTGCGAAAAGGTACTTTGGGCATGGCTCCCTTAGCGAGTGGACCTTCGGGTGGGACCTTAGCTCTCACAGCTCGTGGCTCTTCCACGACTGTAGGCTTCGGCTCCCTTCCCTCAGGCTCCGCCCTTTTGTGATTCGGGCAGGCTCCCTTGGCGAGTGGACCTGCTGATGGGACTTCAGCTCTCACAGCCCATGGATCTTCCACGACTGTAGGCTTCGGCTCCCTCCCCTCAGGCTCCGCCCCTTCGGGAATTGGGTCTGTGGCAGACGGCTCCTCCTCACCTGTCCCTGCGGGTGGAGAATCTCTGCCCCCAATTTCTACCTCCCCCACACTCGAGTCGAGGGCGGGATCTCCGTCCTCCGACTCCACCTCTTCCAGAATCGTATCGAGGGCGGGACCCTGTTGTTCGGGTCCCTCTTCGTCCGAGTCCCAGGCCATCGGAGAAAGCTCCCCCCAGATGGGCAGGACCTCTTCTCCTTCCAAGCAGGCTACAACGCCAGCTTGTGTGGTCTATGACTCATCACGCGCCTCAGGCGGAGGATCATTATCCTCAGACCTGGCTTCGGTTGCTAATGCTTTTGCACCCAGTTTAAACAGTTTGCACCGCTTCATGCTAAACCACTTGTTGTGTCGGGACACCTCCACTGTGCGAGTGGCGTAGACCGGCGGATTTTGCACCGATTCCGGCTCATCCTCCTGGCCTACGGTTCTCTCGCCAGTGCATAGGGTTAGACCCAAGAATTTTTCTTCTCGCCGACCAACCCGCGCCTTCGTAGGGGTTTCCTTAACACTCTCTATCTCCTTCACACTCGTACCCTCTCCCCAGAGACAATGATTTCTCAGGTCCACGAGGATCCCGTGTTCGACCAAGAAATCGGACCCAAGGATCCCTTTCCCATTCTCCACGTCCCACTTCATCAGTATACACCTCCACTTGGTGCGGAGTGGTCCTAAATGAATGGAGAGGGGAATGGAATGTGCACCAGCCTGTTCCTTGCCTGTGAAGCCCGACAGAATATATGGAACCCCAGTGGACAGAGGCGAGGTGGCGGGGTTATTTGTGTGGACCACGGTGCACGATGCCCCCGTATCCAACAAATAGGTCCCTTTTACCTCCTGCACTTCCATCTCCACGAGGGGTCGCCTCCATATATCATATCGCAGCGCACACAAGTAAACGGGCTGCGCCGGCTCTAGTCATTTGGGTACAGCGATCGGGGTTTCGGGAGCGACAAGGCCGGTGGTGACAGGTGTTTTCCCCTGCGAAGTCATCAAAGATCGCATTGTCTGTAAAATTGACTCAATCACAGCGGGATTCATAACTGCACCAGCTCCTTTTGCTGGGGCAGGGGCTACGGCTTGGGTTTGGGTTGGTGCTGGGGCGGCGGTCTGGGCTTGGGCTTGGGCTATGGGAAATCTCCCTTTATTATCCTTCCACGGATTTCTACAGTCCTTGCGCCAATGTCCATCCTTCCCACACCCGTAGCAATTGAGCTTGGCTTGGACAGGGCGATTCCCCTCCTGACGCCACTCCTTCTGACTTGGGGCTGCGGGTTTTGCCTCATGCACCTTTCCCTTCTGGGGTGGTGTTTCCTGACCTCTACAATTTTTATATGCTACATTTAACTGACAGAGTATCGTCTCCTCCGTGACACCGGGACCTTGGGGATCAAACCATGATCTGGCTGGGGCCCGTATCTCTGGCAAGCTGTTGGTGACCAAGCAACGGAGCCAATGAACCCACTATTCGTTGCTCATTAAAGACCGTTCAGGCATAGCTGGACAGCTGCGTCGATATACTGGCCACAGCCTTTCTGCGAAAACCCGTGGGGGTTCTCCAGATAGCTGCACGGTCCCTTCTATGCGGTCGAACGGACTATCGTCGTCCACTCCCATTACCTCTAAAACTTCCTCCCTGAGATCCGTATACCCTTTCCGTCCCCTCTTGCCATCCTCTGAGAGGCACTGAAGGATTGTGGGATCCAGGGAGAAAAGCAACAGTTTGACCTGTTCCTGTTCATCGCAGTCGTTAATGGCTGCTGTTTCCTCTATCTCCCTGAAGTGAATCGAGGGATCTCCCTTTAGTGTGAGTCGTGTGAGGTGGCTCACCATGGACCTTAATTGCGGGCCAGTGTAGGGCGCCACGAGCTGGTTCTGGTGGGGTCCGACACTGCCATCGGCAGCGTTGGGACCGAACCTCTGGTGCCGAGCGGGACACATTGGTGCCGGTCCCGGCTTTTTGACCAGTAGTTCTTCCACGCACTCCACCTCGGCTACCTCCTCTTTCGCTACCCCCTCCTTTTCCAACCAAGTCTCACTGTAGCTCGGCAGTGCTGAGGGCTCGGTGGCTGGTACCACAATTACCTCAGCTGGAATCGGCTGTTTTGATTCCTTTAAAAAGTCCATGTGACTGGCTTTCCGGCTGACGAGACACACCATGCCTCTTGCCTTAACCAGGGCCGTTCTTAGGTCCTCTATGGTCTTTTGGCAGGGCCTGTGGTCTGTGCTCTCAAACCCGTGCTCGAGGGCTAGCTTGTAAGCTGCCTTAACCTCCACTACTCTCTCCTCCTGCGCTCTTAGCTGTTGTGCGAGGCGGGCGCGTTTCTCCCGTATCCTTGTTTCATTGATCTTTGCCTCAGTAACCTGGCACTCCAGGTGCTCTATCCTAGCCTGATGCTGACTAGCTAACACTTGGCATTCCTGATTCAGCGCGTGAAGCGCTGCGATGAGTTATTCCCCACCCATGGCCTTTTCCTCTATCTCTGCTGCCTGGGTTGTGATCTTGGCTGCCTGTGCTGCAACGACCCGGCCCAAAACCTGGACCTGCTTCTTGTAACACATCAGCCACACTGCCTTTTCCACTGACTTCTTATGCTCTTTGCCCTCTGTCCACCTGATGGCTGCGTCTACCGGACACCCATCCAGCAAGAGATCGGAAATCCACTGTTTAGTGAGATTTACCTTGCCAAAGGCATAATCCGCTATTCTCGCATCCATTGCATTTCGACCATTCAAACTTGGATCTACTATATTGCAATCCTGCTGCCAGAGTCCTGCCGCGGTCGCCATTTTCTGTAAGGGGTTTCGTCCTCGAGAGGTTTCCCTGAGGTTTCTCTCTCCAGAGGCCTCTCTCTCTTGCACAGTAAACCTTGAGTGGTTCGACCCACTCGCCCCTTAGATTCTGTACTCTGGGCTTAGGCGCAGGAACTACAATGTAGAGAAAACTCTTGTAGACCACGTTTGATGAAACAAAATGAAATTTTATTGCATAAGGATAATTATCAAATCAAATGCAAGCAGATAAGGGAGTACATGGGAGGAAAAACACACAAACAAATCATAACGACACAGTACTAACTAATGCAATACAGGCATCTTATTCTCTACAAAGTTCATTATGAAATAAGGAAACACACGGAACATCAAGGGACAACAACTCATGTTAATTGTACCCTTAAATCCACCCCCTTATTAAACCTATCTAGATCTGATTGTGAAGGGCCAGAAACATGCTCACCAATCCCACTAGGAAGTGCAAGGTTTTGAAATCGAGTCTGTGTTTGGTCCTTTCAGGCGTCTTGTCTCCACGTGGATCGTGGAGCTCCTGCGAACTGCGCCACACCTCTCTCCTGAGGTGGGGGTTGGGGGCAGCTGGACACCAGCAGGCCTGGATGTCGGCGGGGTCGAGGATGGTTGGCTCGACCCTGGTTAGAGGAGCCTTGGGCTGGCTCCCATCACTTCTTCACTTTCCTTTCTCTTCTTCTCCCGAGCCGGGGTGGCTGGAAGGCTTCTTCGCTTGGGACCTTTATTTTTTTCTCTCCTCCCGAGCTGGGTCGATGGCCTCTCATTCCGGCAACGGCCCGGGGATGGTCGATGATCTCCCGATGTGCTTCCCTGGGGCGGAACGCCTGCGATTGACTGCTCCTTCTTCTGGGTGTCTGGATTCAAGCTGCGTGTTTCCAGCTCTCCAACCCGGCGTGTCTGATTGTCCCGAGAGCTTGCTGCTGTTCGTACCTCTTCAAGCTTGCCCCAACTGCCGAAAAGTCTCTCCAGATATACCTTTCTTCCAGAGGCTTCACTTCCCACCCAAAATCAGGTTAGTCTTTGTTTTAATTTTGGCGGGCTGCGAGCACAGTGGGGTAGCCATTATATTTTTAAATGTCTTAAACAGCTGGTAACAGGCCCATCTCTGGTTTGGAATTACCTCCATTGTTTCAAATGTCCTGCTGATCTCGTTATCTTGTCCTGGGTGCTGTTCTCATGAATATGAAATTGTCCCCTTTTGTCTGGGGCAACATTTTGATGGCCTCTGTCTCCAGGCCGATCTTGACTAGATCTGTATCTAATCCATATGCATACTTGTAGGTCTGGTTCCGTTCTCTCAGGAACGGCTTCCAGAACTTACTGTGGGTTGAATCCACAAATCTGTCTGAGGTTGCGCAGGAACCATTTTAAAGTGTCCCAATAAGCTGGTCACATGGTATGGCAGCCATTTTGTATGCCCCTTTTTCTGGGCTGCTTTTAAAACAGTCTTTAAAATCATGGCCTCTTCTGCCATTTGACCCATATTAATACAAAGTCCAATTTTGCGGATCCTACAATTACAGTGTCTTTTCAACCGCTAGCCATAAAGATATAAAGGTTAATGGGCAAACATTTCCCTGCTGCATCTCAAATTGATCACTCTCTGACATGAATGACTGGGAATTACCTGTACATGAAGCAGCCTTCATTGTGATGTCTATAGCATTTTGAAGACACGACTCTGCTCTAAAATTGCTGCATTGGCGCCTGATCAACTTTTTATTGACAACTCTGGTCATACAATGTCAAAAATACAAAATTAAAATGGATACTTACTATTTTCTTGTTAGTCCTATTGGGTATGTGCCATAAGTTTTCTGTCTCAGCAAGTAATTAAGTTAAGCTTGGTCTATTGTCTTCATGAGAATGGAACTGCTTCAAAATACTTATCATGCTTAAAAATATGATTGGGTAAAATTTCCGGCCAATGATATTAATTTGTCAGTACAGTCTGGGCAGCCATATAATAGCATGTTCTCAAATTCTTCAGCTCCCTGATTGTGTTGCGAACTGTGAATCCTTCCATTCCTGGTTTCCCACCAGTGCTTGTTCTCACACTGAATGCATAAAAGCTTCTTTAGATGTTGAACATTCAATCAAATGAGGAGATTATGATTCCTTCCTCGATTTCCCAGCTTTCCTGTCCAGTGCTACCTTTATCCATTTAAATCCTACAAGATTACTACTTGTCTGGAAGGGAGCTCTTAAAGGTACACTGAATTTTTTTAACCTGCCATTCCACTGCAAGTTATGGGGTTTGCTTTCAAAGCATCTCTTCGAGGGATTTCATGGAAGAGGATGAAGTATGTCAAAGAAGGCACCAGAAGTGGACTTTCTGAATCTACCAATTTGTCAGCAACCATATCTGCAGGCCCAGGCACAGTTGCTTAGCAATGAGGGAACCTAACTCTGCAGCTTCCAGTTCAGCTGAGTGCTGACAAAAGGTCATCGACATGAAACATAGAAACATAGAAGATAGGAGCAGGAGTAGGCCATTCGGCCCCTCGAGCCTGCTCCGCCATTCAATAAGATCATGGCTGATCATCCAAATTTAGTACCCTGTCCCTGCTTTCTCCCCATATCCCTTGATCCCTTTAGCCTTAAGAAATATATCTAACTCCTTCTTGAATATATTTAATGAATTGGCCTCAATTGCCTTCTGTGGTAGAGAATTCCACAGGTTCACCACTCTCTGGGTAAAGAAATTCCTCCTCATCTCAGTCCTAAATGGCTTACCCCTTATTCTTAGATGGTGACCCCTGATTCTGGACTCCCCCACCATCGGGAACATCCTTCCTGCATCTAGTCTGTCTAGTCCTGTTAGAATTTTATAAGTTTCAATGAGATCCCCTCTCATTCTTCTAAACTCTAGCGAATACAAGCCCCATCGACCCAATCTCTCTTCATACATCATTCCTGCCATCCCATGTATCAGTCTGGTGAATCTTCGCTGCACTCCCTCCATGGCAAGAAGATCCTTCCTCAGATAAGGTGACCAAAACTGCACACAATACTCAAGGTGTGGCCTCACCAAGGCCCTGTTCAACTGCAGCAAGACTATGAAGGCCAACATACCATTTGCCTTCTTAACCGCCTGCTGCACCTGCATGCTTACCTTCAGCGACTGGTGCACAAGGACACCCAGGTCTCATTGCACTTCCCCTTTTCCCAATCTATTGCCATTCAGATAATAATCTGCCTTCCTGTTTTTGCCACTGAAGTGGATAACCTCGCATTTATCCACATTATACTGCATCTGCCATGCATCTGCCCGATCACCCAACCTGTCCAAATCATACTGGAGTTTCTCTGCATCCTCCTCACAGCACACACGCCCATCCAGCTTTGTGTCGTCTGCAAACTTGCAGTCAAGGCAACCTCCTCCTTCAGCTTTCTGCAATATCTGCTGACTTGCAGCCCATAGAAGCATCGAACAAGAGATTGATGCATTGTTCACCCAGAGCCAGTATATTTATTTTCTTCCCCACAGAATAACAATAGGGCATGACACAACTGCTCAATATCATAATACTGCTACATTAACCAAAGTAATGTAGGTGATTGATGGCATTCATGTGATTCTCCTCACTTGTCAATGCCATTGACTCCTAACTAGTGTACAGTGACTCACTCAGTTCTATGTCCTCAAGCTCATTAGCTTCATCCTCCTTATATATAGCTGTACTGATTCTTGAAAATGTTGGTAAGACTGCTGCAGGGTACTTTGAGGTATTGACTTGCTCAAGGCCACTGCCAGTGCCGAACTTTCAGTCAGAGCATAACCTATTTTTGGACACTGGCTGCAAAAAACACCTTCAACCGAACTTGTATTGCAAGATACTGTTCTACTTTTCGGAGTGTCTTCGTGGTTGTGCGTCAGTGACTTGGAAGTCATAACAAGAGCAGGATGTAGGCCCTGAGCATGGGAAAGACTTTCAGTGCTTCTTCCCCTTTCCCTCAATACACTTGAACGTCCAGAGTGGCCTTCTCAAAGAAAACCCAGGATTTGGAATTTCTGGGCCCTCCTCCATTTTGGTCCGGTTGCCTTTTATTGTGCGCCATCTTTTCCTGCAAGTAGTAAAGTATTCTTTAAGGACTGCATACAAGGTTAAATTCAACAATTTTGGACTACCAATAAGGGGGCTGTGCTCAAAAGGACTGTGGTTGATGTTATGGCTATAATACTGTAGCATCAATCCTCTGACTCGTGTTCCCATCTATTGTGGCTCCCTGCTAAGAATTTACTCTACAATGGCAAGATATGTGCTTAAACATCAGGTCATCTTTTGTGTCAGTAATTGTGCATCGCGCAGTTAGGTTATGTTAAAGGTTGTGCTGTGTGAGGCCCCTTTAAGATTTCAACGTGACAGCAGTTTCAGATGTAAGTTGTAGCCTGTGTACATGCCACACTACTGCATGACCATACAGGCTAAACATTGAAAAGACTGTGAGGTTGGGTGAAAGTATTAAAGAGCTGAGCAGTAACGGGTATTGAGGACATTCTTTGTATTGTGAATGCTTGGGAGAGATAGTTGCTGTAGTATTACTTTGGCACTTTTCCTCAGTTCTGCCATCTGCTTCCACTTTTGCAGGCAAGGTGCTGCAGAGAGCAGTGATCTAGTCAGTTATTGTATCAAGTAATAATAATTTTTTTTTTTTTTAATAATTCAACTTTATTGTCATTGCACAAGTACATGAACAACGAAATGTGATCTTGCAAGCTCCCATGACTGGGAGAAGCAAAGCCGCTGCGTCAGTGCGCGCCGCCATTCCATTTCCACCATTCCTCCTGTCCGACAATCTTCAGCCCAATGCCCGGGCCTGCTCACCAGCTGCTCCTCCTTCCGTGACCTTCTCACCAACCGCCTCTCCTCAGGGCTCCTTCCAGTGACCTTCCAGCACCTGGTCTTCCCTGATGGTCACGCCCTCCAGGTGCTAACCAGGCCTGGCCCTGCTTAGCTTCCAAGCCTTGCCAGTGACCCTGTCCCTAGTCCAAGGAACTTGGGGTTCTTTATTATTGATGGGCAATCTATTCCCTCTTTGCTATCAGTTATATGAATTGATGCTCTGTCTGTCTAGTCTTCTCTGCCTATAGCCATTAGTGTTTACTATACAGATGGGAGCTTATCCCCAAGTAGTGAACCCATGAAGGCACAGGAGGTATCTATAATGTTAAAACCAGTGTATCAGACAAGTTGTGTGGCATCCTGGTGCCTGAAAAATGTGGGTATATGTGCTGCTCTGGAACCTGCTTGGAGTCAAAACCTTCTCTTGACAATGTCAGTCTATGCCAAACACGGGGCTTCTTCGGTAGCTATGCTACAATTATTTCACCACTTATGCTAGTTGCAAATTGGACATATCCCTTCAGGAGCCCACACCAAACCATACAATTTGAACTAACAAATTTCAAACATTTTACTTCAGTACCAAACAATACTAACAGTCCAAATCAACCATATATAAGAACATAAGAACATAAGAAATAGGAGCAGATTAGGCCATTCAGCCCATCGAGCCTGCTCCGCAATTCAATAAGATTGTGGCTGATCTTCTATCTCAATTCCTCCTTCCCACACTATCCCCATACCCCTTGGTTCCCTTGAGAAGGAATAAGCAATATAACCGATTCAGAAAAATATACCATTCTATTTAAAAATTCTGGCCTTATTATAACATGACAAACTGGGTCTGGAAATCTAGAAACCGAACTAGGAAAAAGCTGTGATAGCATTCTGGCTATTGAGATAAGATGAGTTGTTGACACTGAATCAGTGGCCTTGTTGAAACAGAAGGTTAAAGGCTCCTGAAGTCCGAATCTTTGGGAACAAGACAATAGTTACTCAGTACAAGGTGTTCTAATTTACACCTTGTAAAGGAGCACATAAAAGTAATAAACATTTGCCTTCATGAAAATGACACCAAGTTAAACACACATGCAGTTATATTGTTTTTTATGGTAAACTTAGAACACCTAAAGAGACATAGTTCTGTACTGTTACCAGATGAGGTGACTGTAAGAACTGCAAGGGTCAGCAGAAAAATGACTAGAGATAATTAGCTTACATCAGCAGAAAACCTTAAAGGAAATACTACTGGAAAAAGGTTATAAAAATTGAACACTCAAATGGGATAATAGACTTTGTTGAAGAGGCAAAGTGATTCTTGGCTTCAGGGCTAGCTCTGTAAGTCTTCAACTCTTTGTATCTCAGGGATCAAGGTACTGTATTTGATTTTGGTTGATATCCTGAATAAACAAAGAACTGTAAAACTGTAGCAAAGTTAAGATTTGAGAGTAGGTTCTCTGCTAATTGAATTGTAACGCTTTCTCTTTTTGGAACTGTTAATGTTGTGATTGACTCACCAACTGTAAATTATATGTCGGTTCTTTAATAAATCTATATATTTTTAGAATTGTCTCACATAATACTTCTGTATCAAACTCGCAAACTCAATCTCTGTACGCTCTTTGGTGAGGAGTTGCAGAATTCTGGGGGAGTTTTCCGGACCCTCATAATACCCGGAACGTTACAGTCTAGCTAAACTTATTAAAAGTGCTATCTGGAGGATGGTAACATTTTCAGGTTGTTCCTTTCCTTTAGGGAAAGATAGTCCGGACCTTTAGGCCCAATTAAGCGTCTTTAGGATTCGGCTACCTCAAACTTTAGTTGAAAGTGAATGTCTGGGGAATACGCCTGATCCGGGGTAGCCCTAAAGGGGCTAGGACTAGTAATTATCCTTTCGCCCTTAGTATCCAAATATCTATTGATCTCTGTCTTGAATATACTCAACGACTGAGCATCCACAGCCCTCTGGGGTAGAGAATTCCAAAGATTCACAACCCTTTGAGCGAAGAAATTTCTCCTCCTCTCAGTCCTAAATGGCTGACCCGTTATTCTGAGACTGTGATCCCTGGTTTGAGACTCCCCAGCCAGGGGAGCATCATCCCAGCAATGTTCTCTTTAATTTTTTTTTGGGTGTGGGGTTTTTCCTATTTAAAAGCCGGTGAGCTGGCTGAGCAGGAGCTGAAGAGTGCCACATGGCCGCACAGCTTAAAGGGTACATTGCCTCCCAGCATTTACCCTGTCAATCAAATCAAATCAAATCAAATCAACTTTTATTGTCATTGTTAGTGCACAAGTGCAGTACAACGAAATGTAGGCTTGCGGCTCCCGAGAGTGTACATTTGGATTAAGACATTTAAACATTCAACATACATTTGGCTTGTAGTATATTAACATAAATATAACCATAATAAAGTGCATTGGCAGATGTGCAGGCTTTAGAGTTTATTTGTGGAGTTCAGTAGGATGACAGCCCTGGGAAAGAAGCTGTTCCTAAATCTGGTCGTACGGGTGCGAATGCAGCTGTAGCGTCTCCCAGATGGCAGGAGGGCGAACAGACTGTGGCTGGGGTGGGTAGGGTCTTTGATGATGGACCGTGACCTCCGTAGACAGCGTTTCTGGTATATGTGCTCTATGGTCGGTAGCCAGGTGCCGGTAATGCGTTGGGCAGTTTTGACTACCCGCTGCAGGGCTTTCTGGTCATAGTACCTACAGCTGCCATACCATACTGTGATACAGTTTGTCAGGATGCTCTCTAAAGTGCAGCGGTAAAAGTTAGAGAGGATCAGGGGTGACAGATTACATCCCTTCAGCCTCCTTAGGAAATATAGGTGCTGCTGGGCCTTCTTCACCAGAGAGGAGGTGTTGAGGGACCAGGAGAGGTCTTCTGTGATGTGGACTCCGAGGAACTTAAAGCTATCCACCCTTTCCACCACAGCCCCATTGATGTGGGTGGGGGTGTGACTTCCGCCTTTGGACTTCCTGAAGTCCACAATGATTTCTTTTGTTTTCTTGGTGTTAAGGGCCAGGTTGTTATCGGCGCACCACTTCACGAGATGCTGGACCTCCTCCCTGTAGGCTGACTCATCGTTGTTGGTGATCTGGCCTACTACCGTGGTGTCATCCGCAAACTTGATGATGGTGTTGGAACCATTAACAGCCACACAGTCGTGGGTGAAGAGGGAGTAAAGGAGGGGGCTCAGCACACATCCTTGTGGGGCCCCCGTGTTCAGTGTCGGGGGGGGGGGAGGTGTGGTTACCTAATTTGACAGACTGTGGTCTGTTTGTTAGGAAGTCCAGGGTCCAGTTGCAGAGGGAAGTGTTCAGGCCAAGAGTTTGGAGTTTGGTGGCCAGCTTGTTGAGGACAATAGTGTTGAATGCTGAGCTGTAGTCTATGAACAGCATTCTGATGTAGGTCTCCTTACAATCTAGGTGATTCAGTGCCGAGTGTAGAGCAGTTGTGATTGCATCCTCCGTTGCTCTGTTTGCACGATAGGCAAACTGGTGTTGGTTAAGGGAGGCAGGAACACTGGCTTTGATGTGGGCTAAGACCAGTCTCTCGAAACACTTCATTATGATGGGTGTGAGTGCGACAGGTCGATAGTCGTTCAGGCACGTCACAGCCGTTTGTTTTTGCACAGGAATAATGGTAGCGGTCTTGAAGCATGTAGGGACTACTGCCTGGGCCAATGACAGATTGAAGATGGCGGTGAAGACATCAGCCAGCTGATCAGCACATTCCTTGAGTACCCGTCCAGGGATGCTATCCGGTCCAGCAGCCTTTCGTGTGTTCCCTCCGCGTAGAACACCCCTTATTCGGAGGTCGACAGAGTGATCACCTGGTCTTCCGGGGGTGGCAAGGCTTTGGTAGCCAGCTCCCTGTTGTCCCTGTCGAAGCGAGCGTAGAAGTTGTTAAGCTCCTCCGGAAGGGAGGCATCGCTAACCGGGGGACTGGTGTTTTTGCCCTTGTAGTCAGTGATGAATGATATGTGTTTCAATGCAATCACCTCTCATTCTTCAAAACTCTAGGGAACATAGGCCTAGTCTACTCAATCTCTCCTCATAGGACAATCACCCCATCCCAGGAATCAGTCGAGTAAACCTTCTAAGGCAAGTATTTCCTTCCTTAGGTAAGGAGACCAAAACTGTACACAGTACTCCAGGTGTGGTCTCACCAAGACCCCATATAATTGCAGTAAGACTTCTTTACTCTTATACTCCAATCCCTTTGTAGTAAAAGCTAACATATCATTTGCTTCTCAATTGTTATACTCCAATACAGACTACTAATTAAGAGCAAGTCCAATCAGTACCAGATAAAAGAAATCTAAGGTGCTGAATGGTACAGGGTTGGTGAAAAAGAAGCGTTCTCTTTCTTTCAGTGCTGACGTCATTACCACTAAGATTTCTTTTTCATATTCCCATCTGTAACACCAAACAGCATGAAGCATGATTTTAAAGTCCAGCTTCATGTCTACAAGCTCCCACTCAGCTGGCTGGGTAGATGGGAACGCGCCAAAAATAATTAATTATGGGGAAACCTTGTGTACATGTCTGGTAGATGTATGGAAGCACACGGTTCCCTCCGCAAATTCACCCAAAACAGAATTTTTACCCTGATAATCGATATAGAACATACCATATTTCTATTGAACTTCCTCCCGCTATTATTGTTGTTTTTAAAGCAATTAAGCAGAAATTTGAACTTCGAAGCATGGATACATAAAGTCACATGTTAAATATTTAAAAGGAGAAAGCCTGGGGCTGTTTTATTCATATGATGATGTGGGATCTGATACATTGGGCTAGAAATTTATCTCCTTCCCAACAAACACTCCGTAGCGCCAAGAAATGGCGATAAAATGGCGGCCGCCGCTTTTTCACCAGCTAGTGATGGCTCCCACAACGGCTGACATATTGCTCTCGCCCTTTGCGCTGCCAGTAACTGGCAGCACCCTGGAAAAAAATGGCGGCGTGATGACGTCAATCAGTGTGCAAAGCCGACTTAACGTCACCCGAGTGCTGAATTCAGTGCTGGGTCCTTAACCTAGCATGCAAGCAGGTTGACAGTGGCATTGTCTGCAGCTCTTAAAGGGACACACACGTCATTTAGGTAAGTTTGAATTTTAGGGTTTAGACTGTGTTTTTTTGGTTTTACTGAAGTGGTGGATGTATTAGATGTGAAAAGTTTTTTATGTGTATAGGGAGTGCTACTGGATGCTTGCAAGAGCTCAGATGGTAAATGAAGGCCTTTGAGAAGACAGAAAATGCTGCAAATACTCAGCAGGTCACGCAGCATCCGTGGAGAGAGAAACAGAGTTCACGTCTCAGGTCAACATGTTGCCTGACCAACTGAGTATTTCTAGCATTTTATGCTGTCATTTCACATTTACAGCATCCGCTTACAGAGGGAAGAGGAGGAAGCCGAAGAGGAGGAATTAGATGGAAGGATGCATCCCAGACAGCCCCTTTGTGTCTGGGATATCTGTGATGGAACCCTTCACCTGCAGTCCCACTGGCTGGGCAGGCTGCCTCTTCTTGTTGACCCGCTGACTGGGCAGGCTGCATTTCTTGGATGTGTGAGTTGTGATGACGAGAGGTCAGGAAAACAAGAGGTGCATGCTAGAAGGCGGATAACGTATGAGGACACCCGCATCTTGTATCCTTTCAGCCCTGCTGTTGGCCAAGGGCTCAACCATGCCCTTGCCAAGAATGGTCCACACCGTCTCCTCCACAGGGGTGAAATGAGACGAGGAATGGAGATGTGCCTCATCAATGGTGCAGATTGTTGGTAGGCGAGTGATTGGAGGTCGTGCATTGAGCAGTGTGTGAGGCTAGTGGTGCAGTTGGTAGGAGATGACTTTTGAAGATGCATTCACTGATCTTGACCAGTGGTCTGAACTCATGAAGCTTCTTTGGGCCCTGGAGCCAGGTGGTTGGGGTGACACTGCTGGCAGTGATGGCTTTAGTGATGTACTCCCACATTGTTCTTTCTGGAGGGCCACTGTTGCAGCGTTGATCCCCTGCACAAAGCTGGGTTGCTGCATGCGAGATCATCGGTGCCCCTTTTATGGCTTGCTGAGCCATTTGTGTTCGTGCTGAGGCAGTTTTCCCACCTGTTGAGATTAGGAAGGTAATTCGGCTTTAACAGCAGAATATTCACATTTGGAACTTCTTGAATATTTTTAAAAGGCAGAAAGGGTGGAAAAATGTATTGATTCACTGCATTTTATTTTTTTATTGCTTCAGTGTACATGGCCCCTTTAAATCTCAGACCTCTACATTACCAACAAGGTCAATCAAGGGAAAATAGCGTGGGTTGGCCACAAGTCGATGGAGGCGGGACTAAAACCCAATAAGCAGCAGTCCCGCCTCCAACGTGCCGCACATTGGCAAAATCACCCCCGTTATGTTGGAAAATCATAATGGGGACAGGTTCAGTATAACGGGGCCAATCTTAACCTAACCCGACCGTTGGTTTGACATCCCACTCAATTTTACTCTCTATTTAAGTCAACGGATGGTAATATTGGGAGAGTGTAAAATTGGCTTTCTACCTGATGCCACCCACTCGGCAAGTTAGGTTAAAATTAGCCCCAACCTGTCTGAAATGTAATTTAGGACGGACAAGAGCTACATCCATGCTACCAAGCACTTATGAGGGAAAGGATCATGCAAAGGTAGCCTTATTTAGGGGTGTTAAAAATTGCTGAGGTATTGAAAGCAAACAGCTGAACCTGCCAATCAAGTGTATGCATTCAGCCACAGCAGAGCATTACCCTGTCTCTGAAGCTCTAGGAAAAAATAGACATACATAAACGGCTAAATCTTGACTTGTCAATGGAAATAAAAATCAGGAGAGATGTAAAATGGGCTGCGATTCACTATCACCCATTTTACACAATCACACAAAGGCAAAATCTATCCCAAAAGTGGTGAAAAAGTGCTGGAGGTGCCAGGAGCATTAAATTACACATTTTGTGATGGCACACTGGACTTTCCCCATATTGCCAGTATTGCCATCTTGGCATTTTTGTAAAAGTGGCATTATGCCATTATTTGTATAAGCCACTCATCTGTGTTCTGAGAATTCCTGTCTCTCAAAAATGTTTTAAAGATGAAAGTAAGGCCAATTGAACTTGTTAAGACTTTCTTAAAGAGCACTGTACAGCAACAGAAACATAGGGGAAGGTGAATATCTTACAAAAGCTCATAAATTGCATATGTTAGAATTGTGAATATGAAGAGTGCAGAGTAGTAGGAAGAATAAAAAGGACAACAACAACTTGTATTTATATAGCAGTGAAATGTCCCAAGGCGCTTCATAGGAGCGATTATCAAACAAAAATTGACACTGAGCTACATAAGGAGATATTAAGGCAGATGACCAAAAGCTTGGTCAAAGAGGTAGGTTTTAAGGAGCGTCTTAAAGGAGGAAAGAGTTAGAGAGGCAGAGAGAATTATGAAGGGAATTCCAGAGCTTAGTGCCTTTCAGCTGAAGGCACAACCGTCAATGGTGGAGCGATTAAAATTGGAGATGTGCAAGAGGCCAGAATTGGAGGAGTGCAGATATCTCGGAGGGTTGTAGAGCTGGAGGAGGATACAGAGATAGGAAGGGGCGAGGCCATAGAGGGATTTGAAAACAAGGATGAGAATTTTAAATTCGATGCGTTGCTTAGCCAGGAGCCAATGCAGGTCAGCGAGTACAGGGGTGATGGGTGAACGGCACTTGATGTGAGTTAGCACACGGGCAGCAGAGTTTTGGATGACCTCAAGTTTATGGTGGGTAGAAGATGGGAGGCCAGCCAGGAGTGTGTTAGAATTGTCAAGTCTAGGCGAAACAAAGGCATGGATGAGGGTTTCAGCAGCAGATAAGCTGAGGCAGGGCGCAGTCGGGTGATGTTACCAAGGTGGAAATAGGCGGTCTCAGTGATGGTGAGGATATATGGTTGGAAGCTCATCTCAGGGTCAAATACAACACCAAGGTGGTGAACGGTGCATAGTACTATGGTTTTCTGACCATGAGTATGGGCTTGTTGGCCATTACCTGGCTTATTTCAGTGGAAAGGAGAAGGAATTCTAGAAATCCAGAAGGCATGGTCAACTCACAAACTACAACAGGTACTTGCACAGATAGTAAGTATGCTTCAGTCGAGTCAGTTGCCTGGGCATGGTGGAAGAGCAGTGCCTGAGGAAGCTTAGGATCACCAGAGATATGAGCATTGCCATGTATCATTCCATTAAAGAAGCTAAAGCATGTTACACATCCAAGTCCATTGAATTCAGCAGGAACCAACAGCACAGCAGCCAATGTAGACAGAGACAAGTGCATTGTGGTGTCATTGCTCACTTCCTCCACTGAACTGTGCAGTTGGGCACCAGTGTTTCCTTTTGCACGTTTCCAATCATGGAAGTGTTCTCCACATTCATTTTGGCCTTTGCTGCATATAGTTTGTTTGGCTTTTCTCCACAATGAAGGAAAGGCAGGCTGAAAAATATATGGGTAAATTCACTGATACCATGCTCCAAGCTGGGACTCATGCTTAAAGAAAGTGTGGGTAGGTGACAGCTACAGCACTATTCTTCAACCTGCACTTCCTTAGAGCCCAGCTCCCCACTGGGAGTCTATTTACCCAATAGCAGCATTTAGTTTTATCACGCTGTGTGGTGCTAGTTTTACATAGGCTTCGCTGTCGCAATTCCCCTTGTGTGTCTTGAACTTCTCTGCTTTGTTTATGGAGATGTCCTTTGAAAGCTGATATTACTAGCACTAATTTTCTGGAGTTAGTTGTTCACCCACTGCTAATCTTACATCCTCAGCCAAATCAGTAGAACTTTCTGAGCAGAACGGCAGTATAGTGGTTATGTTATTGGGCTAATAATCCAAAGGTCTGGAGTAATGATCCGAGAGATGTGAGTTCAAATCCCACCACCGCAGCTGGGGAATTTAAATTCAGTTAATTAAAAAAATCTGGAATAAAAAGCTAGTATCATTAATTGTAACCATGAAGCTATCAGATTGTTGTAAAAACACATCTTGTTCACTAATGTCCTTTAAGAAGGAATTTGTCCAACATTACCTGGTCTGGCCTATATGTGACTCCTAAACCCACAACAATGTGGTTGACTGCTCTCTGAAATAGCCTAGCAAGCCACTCAGTTGTACACAACCGTGAAAAAAAACAATGGCCCAGAACTTCAGGTCTGCACTGGGTACTCACCCGTAGGCCCAATGGCAGTGCCGGTTTCCTGCATGCGCTGGAAACCGGCACTTCCGTTCCCCTGAAAGCAAGGGTTAAGTGATCGAACGCGTGCGCGGGAGAGGATGCGCATCGAACTTACGTTTTTTTTACAGGTTTTCCCGGGAGGGTAAGTCTCCAAAAGATACACATTTAAAAAGCAGGCGTAAGGCCTGCTTTTTACAAGGTAAGTGGTGAATTAATTAAAACGAAAATATTTTTTCCACAGGTTTATTATTTTTAAATACTTTAAAGAAAGGTAAGTTTATTTTTAGCCCCGTTAGAAAATAAAATTATTTTTTTCAAAAATGTAAATTATTGTTTCAAATAGTTATTTCATGTAATTTATAGTTTATTTAAAAAATGTGATTTTTAAAAATTTATTTGAAGATTTAGTGATGATTTGGGGCTTGTAGTATTTCTAAGTTTTGACAGCTCTTCCTGTCAAACTTATGAATGGAGCATTCCCTGCTCCGATTGGCTCTCCATGGCCCACATGATCCCAGGGGATGCATCGAACTAACTGCGCCCCTGGGACATGCAAGCACTGCGCGCCGGCAGCTGGAGCAGGCCCCGGATCAGAATTCCACAAGGGCCCACAGCTCAACGGCCGGCGCGCTAGGTAAGTGCAGGTCGGGGGCTTGCACCCGCAGGGAGCCCCTGACCTGAATTTCTGGGCCAATAAGAAAAAACCGAGCGAACCACCTGGCATCAACCTCAGCACTGGCTACGGACATGGCAATGGCACGCCCAGCCTAGTCGACCCTGCAAAGTCCTCCTCAGCAACATCTGGCGACTTGTACCAAAATTGGGAGAGCTGTCCCAAAGACGAGTCAAGCAACAGCCTGACAGAATCATACCTTTCAGCCAATGTCCCAAACATCTCCATCACCATCCCTGGGTATGTCCTGTCCCACAGGGGTGGCAGCACAGTGGTATATAGTTGGGAAGGAGTGGCTCAACATTGACTCCAGACCCCATGAATTCTCATGACTTTAGGTCAAGCATGGGCAAGGACACCTCCTGCTGATTACCACCTACTGCCCTCCCTCAGCTGATGAATCAGTACTCCTCCATGTTGAACACCACTTGGAAGAAGCACTGAGAGTAAACATAGAAACATAGAAGATAGGAGCAGGAGTAGGCCATTCGGCCCCTCGAGCCAGTTCCGCCATTCAATGAGATCATGTCTGATCATCCAAATTCAGTACCCTGTCCCTGCTTTCTCCCCATATCCCTTGATCTCTTTAGCCTTAAGAAATATATACAACTCCTTCTTGAATATATTTAATGAATTGGCCTCTACTGCCTTCTGTGGTAGAGAATTCCATAGGTTCACCACTCTCTGGGTGAAGAAATTCCTTCTCATTTCTGTCCAAAATGGCTTACCCCTTATCATTAAACTGTGACCCCTGGTTCTGGACTCCCCGACCATCAGGAACATCCTTCCTGCATCTAGTCTGTCCAGTCCTGTCAGAATTTTGTAAGTTTCAATGAGATCCCCTCTCATTCTTCTAAACTCCAGCGAGTATAAGCCCAATCGACCCAATCTCCCCTCATACGTCATTCCTGCCATCCCAGGTATCAGCCTGTTGAATCTTCACTGAACTCCTTCCATGGCAAGAACATCCTTCCTCAGATAAGGCGACCAAAACTGCACACAATACTCAAGATGTGATCTCACCAAGGCCCTGTACAACTGCAGCAAGACATCCTTGTTCCTATACTCAAACCCTCTCGCTACGAAGGCCAACATACCATTTGCCTTCTTAATTGCCTGCTGCACCTGCATGCTTACCTTCAGCGACTGGTGCACAAGGACACCCAGGTCTTGTTGCACTTCCCCTTCTCCCAATCTATTGACATTCAGATAATAATCTGCTTCCTGTTTTTGACACCAAAGTGGATAACCTCGCATTTATCCACGTTATATTGCATCTGCCATGCTTCTGCCCAATCACCCAAACTGTCCAAATCATCCTGGAGTTTCTCGGCATCCTCCTCACAGCACACACGCCCACCCAGCTTTGTGTCATCTGCAAACCTGGAGATATTACATCTAGTTCCCTTGTCCAGATCATTAATATATATTGTGAATAGTTGGGGTCCAAGGACCGATCCTTGCGGTACCCCACTAGTCACTGCCCGCCACTCGGAAAACGACCCGTTTATTCCAACTCTTTGCTTTCTGTCTGCCAACCAGTTCTCTATCCAAGTCAATACCTTACCCCCAATCCCATGTGCCTTAACTTTACATGTTAATCCCTTATGCGGGACCTTATCGAAAGCCTTTTGAAAGTCCAAATACACCACATCCACTGGTTCTCCCTCATCTATTTTACCAGTTACATACTCAAAAAATTCCAGTAGATTATTCAAGCACGATTTACCTTTTATATATCCATGTTGACTTTGTCCGATCCTGTCACTGTTTTCCATGTGCTCTGCTATTACATCTTTTATAATGGACTCTAGCATTTTCCCCACTACCGATGTCAGGCTTACCGGTCTGTAATTCTCCGTTTTCTCTCTACCACCTTTTTTGAGTAGTGGGTAACATTAGCTACCCTCCAATCCATGGTTACTATTTCAGATTACATCGAATGTTGGAAGATGATCAGCAATGCATCTGCTATTTCTAGGGCCACTTCCTTAAGTACCCTAGGATGTAGACTATCAGGCCCTGGGGATTTATCGGCCTTCAATCCCATCAATTTCCCTAACACCATTTCCCTACAAATACTGATTTCTTTTAGTACCTCCCTTTCTTCAGACCCTATGTTCCCCGACATCTCTGGGAGGTTATTTGTGTCCTCCTTTGTAAAGACAGAACCAAAATATGTATTTAATTGGTTTGCCATTTCTTTGTTCCCCATTATAAATTCCCCTGATTCTGACTGCAAGGGACTTACGCTTGACTTCACCAATCTTTTTCCCTTCACATAGCTATAAAAGCTTTTACGGTCAGTTTTTATGTTCCCTGAAAGCTTACTCTCATATTCTAGTTTCCCCTTCTTAATTAATCCCTTTGTCCTTCTTTGTTGAATCCTAAACTGCTCCCAATCCTCAGGTTTACTGCTTTTTCTGGCCAATTTATATGTCCTCTCCATGGATTTTATACTATTCCTAATTTCCCTTGTTAGCCACGGTTGAGTCACCTTTTTTGTATTATTTTTATGCCAAACTGGGATGACCAAATTCTGTAGTTCATCCATGCGGTCTTTGAATGTTTGCCATTGCCTATCCACCATTAACCCTTTGAGTGATATTCCCCAATCAATCCTACCCAACTCGCACCTCATACCATCGTACTTTCCTTTATTTACATTCAGGATCCTAGTCTCTGAGTCAACTACTTCACTCTCCATCTTAATGAAGAATTCTATCATATTATGATCGCTCCGACCCAAGGGGCCTCAGACAACAAGATTGCTAATATATCCTTTCTCATTACATAATACCCAGTCTAAGATGGCCTGATCCCTAGTTGGTTCCTCGACATGTTGGTCCAAGAAACCATCCCGTAAACACTCCAGGAATTCCTCCTCCACAGTATTGTTACTAATTTGGTTAGCCCAATCTATATGTAGATTAAAGTCACCCATGATGACTGCTGTGCCCTTATTACACGCTTTTCTAATTTCCCTTTTAATGCCATCCCCAACCTCCGCATTACTGTTTGGAGGTCTATATACCACACCCACTAACGTTTTCTGCCCCTTGGTATTTCTCAGTTCTACCCATACAGATTCCACATCATCAGAGCTAATATCCTTCCTTACAATTATGTTAATCCCCTCTTTAACCAGCAATGCTACCCCACCTCCCTTTCCTTTTTGCCTATCTTTCCTGAATATTGAATACCCCTGGATGTTGAGTTCCCAGCGTTGGCCACCCTGGAGCCATGTTTCCGTAATCCCAATCAAATCATATTTGTTTACCTCTATTTGTGCAGCTAATTCATCCACCTTATTACGAATGCTCCTCGCATTAAGACACAAAGCCTTCAGGCTTGTTTTTTTAACACTCTTAGACCTATTAGAATTTTTATTTACTGTGGCCATGTTTGATTTAAACTGTTGATTTCTCTGACGGCCACTTTTGTTTTTCTCCTTCCTATCTTTTGCTTTTATCCTTGTTTCCCTTTCCTCTGTCTCCCTGCTCAGGTTCCCAACCCCCTGCCCTTTTAGTTTAAACCCTCCCCCAGAGCACTAGCAACCACTCCCCCTAGGACATTGGTCCCGGCCTTACCCAAGTGCAAACCGTCCGGTTTGTACTGGTCCCACCTCCCCCAGAACCGGTTCCAATGTCCCAGGAATTTGAATCCCTCCCCCTTGCACCATTCCTCTATCCACGTATTCATCTGAAATATCCTTCTATTTCTACTCTGACTAGCATGTGGCACTGGTAGCAATCCTGAGATTACGACCTTTGAGGTCCTATTTTTTAATTTACCTCCTAACTCCCTATATTCAGCTTTTAGGACCTCATCCCGTTTTTTACATATGTTGTTGGTACCTATATGCACCATGACAACTGGCTGTTCACCCTCCCCTTCCAAAATGTTCTGCAGCCGCTCTGAGACATCCTTGACCCTTGCACCGGGGAGGCAGCACACCATCCTGGAGTCTCACTTGCGGCCGCAGAAACGCCTATCTATTCCACTTACAATAGAATCCCCTGTTACTATAGCTCTACCCCTCTTTTTCCTCCCATCCTGTGCAGCAGAGCCACCCCTGGTGCCAGGAAGTTGGCTGCTGCTGCCTTCCTCTGATAAGCCATCCCCCTCAACAGTATTCAAAGTGGTATATCTGTTTGAGAGGGGGCTGTCCACAGGGGACACCTGCACTACCTGCCTGCGCCTACTACTCTGCCTGTTGGTCACCCATTCCCTTTCTGCCTGTGCAACCTTTGCCTGCGGTGTGACCAACTGCTTAAACATGATATCCATGACGTCCTCAGCATAGCCAATGGTCCAGTATGTATCCAATCGCAGCTCCAGCACTGCAATGCAGTCTGCCAGTAGCTGCAGCTGGACACACTTCCTGCACACATGGTCGTCAGGGACACAGGAAGTGTTATTGAGTTCCCACATAGCAAGGGCACAGAATATACTCTGGGTGGGGGGCTTCAATGTCCATCACCAAGAGTGGCTCAGTAGCACCACTACTGACCAAGCGGGCCGTGTCCAGAAGTATATAGCTGCCAGTCTAGGCCAGGAACAGGTGGTGAGAGAACCAACATGAGGGAAAAAACTACTTGACCTCGTTCTCACCAATCTACCTGTTGCAAATGCATCTGTCCATAGCAGCATTGTGTAGGATTCGCAAAATTGAACATTGTCCTATAAGGGTCTATTGGCAGAAAAGGCCTTAATTTTAAAGACTGTTTTAAAAGAAGCCCAGAAAAAGGGGCACACAAAATGGCCACCAGACCCCGTAACCAGCTTTTTGGGACATTTTAAAATGGTTCCTGCAGTCCACAGACAGCTTCTGTGGATTCAACCCACAGTAAGCTCTGGAATGCAATTTCAGAGAATGCGAAACCAAACAGAACCCCATACATATGGATTGGGTGCAGATCCATTCAGATTGGCCTGTAGATAAAGGCCATCAAAATGTTTACCCAGACAAAGGGAAACAGCCTCAAAGTCAAAGGGGGACATCAAGACCCATTAAAGAAAATACAAGGTCATTCCAGACCAGAGATGGCAGTTAGCGGCCATCCCGAAAGTACTTTAAACACAATGACTACCCCTCTGTGCTACAAGCCCACCAAAATTAAACAAAGACTAACCTTGATATGGCGGGAGATAAGGGCCTCGATGAGAAGTGTAATGTATGTAATGTATATATACCTTAAGGGAGAGAACTACTTTTTACAGCTCCTGTATACTGTAGTACCAGCAGTGACCACACCTGTATATAAACCCTGAGTAGTGATCTGTAAAGTTAGTTCTAAAGTAACCCTCATTCAGTAAACAACTGTTAAATCGTTCCCTGCAGTCTGTTGTCTGATTATTGAAGGACACAACATTAAGATACACGGACCTAACATTGGCGACGAGGCAGATTCGAACCTATCTGCAACTCTGCATCACCTCCCAGGGAATCGCTCCTGGAGAACAGTGGAAGAAGGTCGAGTCCAGAACCACGGGCGTCGACCACGGGCAACCGCCCAGTCATCCAGCGGAGATTTGAGCATCGCAGGGGAGGCTGTCGAAAGCCAGGCTTGGCTTTCCAGTCACGGTGGTCCAGCGGCACGGGCTGGCAACAGGTGCTGCGCAGACCCTTCCCGGACAGCGGCGGCTAGAGCCCGACTGAGCGGCACAGAAAAAGGCCGAGCAGCGTCGACGGGGGAGAGAGAGACGGCAGAGCGCACAGGGCTCAGCCGGTGTTCAGGACCGAGCAGCGTCAACGGGGGAGAGAGACGAGAGAGAGCAGAGCGCAGCCGGTGTTCAAGGGCCGAGCAGCGTCAACGGGGGAGAGAGGCATGCAGGAAAACACGAGGCGCTGCCATTGCCACGAGGACCGCACAGAGCGGCGTTGGCAGCAGCACAGCAGCAGCGCACGAAACCCGCAGGGCGTCGCCATTTGCCACGAGGACCGCCGAGAACGGCGTTGGCAGCAGCGCGGGAGACACCATTTTAAGCCGCAGTGGGGAAGAAAGAAATGCCGAAGAGTGGCAGTATCACAGCGTTCGACAATGAAGTCGAAGATTGGACGACATATGTCGAACGCATAGAAGTATACTGCATGGCGAATTAAGTGCCAGATGACAAGAAAGCGCTGGTATTGTTGAATTCAATGGGTGCAAAAACATATGGCTTAATACGAAACCTAGTAACCCCAGAGAAGCCAGTAGAAAAGGAGTTTGAAAACATAGTGTCAATCCTACAGGACCACTTAAACCCCACACCGCTGCTGATAGCAGAAAGATTTAAGTTTCACAAAAGGAACCAGCATAAAGATGAAAGTAATGCTGAGTATTTAACGGAACTGCGCAAGCAATTGAAACACTGCCAGTTTGGAACGGGACTAGCAGATACTTTAAGGGACAAGTTTGTGTGTGGGCTTCAAAGTGAAGGAACCCAGAAACGGCTTCTATCAGAAAAGGATCTTACGCTGGACAAGGCTTTCAGCATTGCAGTATCACACGAAGCAGCAGCACGGGGCGCTGCAGAGATACAATGGAGACCGCAAGAATATGGCACAAATGAAATGTCATACAGAACAGTGAAGTGCTATCGCTGCGGCAGAACAACACACGACCATAATGATTGCTGGTTCAAGGACAAAGTGTGCAGACAGTGTGGAAAAGTAGGACACATAGCAAGAGTCTGCAGGTCGGGAAAGAAAACCAGCAGCAAGAAATCTCCACAGGAGAAGTACAAGAAGGTACAGAAGGTGATGGAGAGTAGTTCAGATGAACAGAAGAGTGATACAGACTCTGGAAGCAAGGAGCTGGGTTGTCTGAAACTACATAATGTGATCAAAATGGAGGATCACCAAACTATCTGGGTCACGCTCAAGATAGCAGGAGTCCAAGTGAAAATGGAATTGGACACAGGATCAGCCCTAACAGTCATAAACGAAAGGGACTACAAGCAGCTATTCTCACATATACCCTTGAGAGATACAAAGATTGTCTTGAAGACGTACACGGGGCAAAAAGTCTATTCCAAAGGAAAAATAAGGGTGAACGTTATATATAATGGCAAGGAAACACCAAAAATGGACCTATATGTATTGCCAGATGGAGGACCACCACTACTAGGACGTGAATGGATCCGGAAGATACAGCTAGATTGGCATTCCATACAGGCACTGACTGTGGCTGACAAAAAGGATGATGACGTCACACCTGGGCGACTGTCAAAGATCCTAACTGACGCGAAAGAAGTGTTCCAGCAAGGACTCAGAACACTAAAACGCATGACAGCGATGATTAAAATGGAAGAAAACGCAAGCCCAAAAATTTTTAAGGCCAGACCGGTACCTTATGCGATCCGCCCAGCCGTCGAAGCAGAGCTGGAGAGTCTGGAACGTTCAGGTGTACTGTCCAAGGTAGACTGGAGCGAGTGGGTTACCCCCATCGTCCCTGTGATGAAAAACTCGTTGAGCAGCACGCCTGGGGAACCAAGGAAGGTTCGCATCTGTGGAGAATTTAAGGTAACAGTGAGCCCGGTCCTTCACACCGTACAATATCCACTTCCGCAGATTGAAGATATTTTCGCCTCGCTATCTGGAGGGAAATGCTTCACTCAGATTGATCTGGCCCAGGCATATCTGCAAACGGAGGTAGAAGAAGCATCAAAAAAATATCTCACAATCAACACCCATAAAGGTCTCTAACAATACAATCGGCTGGTATTCGGGGTAGCATCAGCTCCGGCTATTTGGCAGAGGGCAATGGAACAAGTCCTGCAAGGGATCCCAGGGACCCAGTGTTACTTGGACGACATCCTGGTCACGGGCGAAAATGACAGTGATCACCTTGCCAACCTGGAGCAGGTGCTCACTAGATTGCAGGAATATGGGCTCTGAGCTAACCTCCCCAAATGCGAGTTTTTTAGAAAACAGATCTCGTATTGTGGCCACGTTATCGATAAATAGGGGTTACATAAGTCCCCAGAGAAGATTGAGGCAGTAGTCAAGGCTCCAGCACCGGAAAATGTGTCACAACTGAGGTCGTTCCTCGGGCTGGTAAACTACTACCATAAGTTCTTGCCAAATTTGTCTACAATACTACACCCACTGAACAACCTACTGCAAACTGGAGTGCCATGGAAGTGGAGTGACGAATGTGGACGAGCTTTCCAGAAGAGCAAAACACTAATCACATCGAAAGAGGTATTGGCCCATTACAACGCGGCATTACCAATTCGGTTGGCATGTGATGCGTCACCCTATGGCATTGGAGCGGTGCTGTCGCACAAATTCTTGGACGGTTAAGAGAGGCCAATAGCCTTTGCATCACGATCACTAACCTCAGCCGAGCGTAACTACGCCCAGATTGACAGGAAGGCCCTCAGCCTAGTGTGGGAAGTGAAAAAGTTCAATCACTATCTGCACGGGCAGAAGTTCACCTTGCTGACTGACCACCAACCACTTGTCTCCATCTTTAATCCAAAGAAGGGCGTTCCGGTGATGACTGCGCAACGGCTACAAAGATGGTCCCTTTTTCTCGGGGCGCACCAATATGAAATCGAGTATAAGGGCACGAAGCAGCATGGAAACACTGATGGGCTATCACGCCTGCCACTGCCTGCTGCGGAGGAAGCACCAGCAGTGGATCCTGTCAAAATATTTCATTCGACTATATTTGAATGCTTGCCAGTAACTAACGCTGGTATAGAGAAGGAGACCCGAAATGACCCGACACTGTCTCGGGTATATGATTTGATGGTGAAGGGATGGCCAGCACATGGCGACTCACTGTTGCCAGCATTCTCATCCAGAAGAGAACAGCTGTCAGTATGCCAGGGGACCTTGATGTGTGGATCCCGAGTGGTAATTCCACCCAATTTAAGGGAGAGAGTGCTCAATGAGCTTCACAAAGGTCATCTGGGAGGACTGAAAATGAAAAGCCTTGCTGGGGCTTATGTGTGGTTGTAAGGGGGGCATCTTTAACTGATTTATGCTAATTTACCTGGCCAGCAGCCTTTGCCTCTGAGCTCTGACCAATTCCAATCTTTTACCTGGTTTACGGTAAATCACCTGGTCAGCAGCCTTTTGCTGCTGCACTCTAAACCAATTTACAAACAATGTACCGCTACATCGAATCGCTACCCCTCTTTCAGTTCTGAGTGGAGGAACTTATAATTAATGATATTAAAACGGACAAGTGGTTTGGATGAGAGAAAAATGAAGTTTATTACCTAAATAAACTGCAATCAAATGATAAACTATACCACACGAACACAGTAAATGCAGTAAAAGTGTATAACAAGGGGGTACAGAAGGCAAAAACGAGGGATACAATGGCTACAATGTTATGTAAACAATCTTAGCAATTCCCTTAAATCACCACCCCAAACTCCTGCTAGGTTGTCTTGTTGAGGAGTCAGAACACCCTGCTCACCTGTGGTCCAGCGAAGCAAAAAGAGAGAGATAGCTTCTCAGCAGCTATCTTATATACCTGGTGAGCCCCCTGCCATTCTGCCTTGCAAGGGCTGTGTGCAAAATTCCCACCCAAAGCATCCAATACACAAGAGAAAGCTGTGATTGTCTAACTCAGAGTGGTTGGACTGGGTTAATGTGTCTTCCGGAGCTCCCTGGGCTGAAACTAAAGGGAAATACAACTGCTCTATTGTCCAGAATGCTAGGTGATTTAAGCCCATTCAGTTCTTAAACGGTTCCCATTCAAGATCCAAAAGTCTCTTCTGCAGTTTAGATGTATCCACTCGATATACAAACAAATGCTAATAGCATTAAATTGCTTTGTAAACAAAGCATTGTCCTTTGTCTTCGGCCATGTGGTGACAGCCATTTTTATTCCTGGAAATTTAATAGCACAATGCCAGGGATTCTTTAATCAAAAAAATTAATCTTCAGAACTGTAAATTATTGCGAATTCTTACTGTAGTGTCCGAGGATCAATAATACTCAGACTGCAGGAGAACAATAAAACAGGTATTTAGTGAAAAGGGAGTAATTTAAGACTGAAATACAGAAGCCTGCTATGGCTTTATATACAGGGGTGTTCACTGCCGGTACTGCAGTATAGAATCAGTTCTTCTCTTAAAGGCACATACACAACAATTCCTCCCCTTTTAGATAAACAGTACATAACATTCATTTAACAACTAAATAATAACTAATTACAATTACAATTTTCTCTGTACTATATACATCAACTGAAATAATCATTTATAAGTTCAGTCTTTGAGGAGGCTTCCTGATCCTGACTGGATAGCGCCTTTCTCGAGTATCCTGTTCTTGCGGCGGAGTTGATGCTGTCTCATTGTCATTGGTTGGTTCGTCAGCTTCCAATACCACTGCTTCTGAGGTAGACGCAATCTGTACTTCGGGTTGATTACCAGGTACACCTGCTCGTGGAATGGGTTTGGCTTGTTCCTGTGACTCTAGAATCTGGTCAGCATGGCGTCTCACAATCCATCTCCAATGTCCACTGTGTACATTAGTGGTCCCTGCTGTGTGCATATCGTTCCTGGCTGCCATTTTTCTGTTCGGTAGTCGCGGGCCAAGACTGGTTGCCCTATCTTGAAGCTCTTGGTTGGCTTCTCATTTATGTGCTGGAATTGCTTATCCTCAACATCTCGTCTTATGTTTGGTTTGAGCAAATCCAGGCGACATCTTAGCCTTCGGTTGAAGAACATTATGGCTGGAGCTTGGTTGGTGACTGCATGTGTCGCATTCCGGTAAGCAAACAAGAAATTATCCACCTTGTGTTGTAGTGGTATGTCGTCATTATGCATTGCCTTTATGGCCTTTTAAAAGGTCTGAACAAACCTCTCAGCCAATCCATTTGTGGCTGGATGATATGGGGCAGATGTGTAATGCTTCACCCCATTATTCCTCAGAAACCTCCGGAAATCCTCTGACACAAACTGTGGCCCATTGTCGGAGCAAATCTGTTCTGGCAAGCCATTCCTGGTGAAGATGGTCCGTAGGACTGCAATAGTTTTCTCCGTGGTGGTGGAGGACATTTTGATGACCTCTGGCCATTTCGAATGGGTGTCCACAGCGATTAGGAACATTGAGTCCATAAATGGACCAGCAAAATCAATGTGTACCCGTTGCCATGGAGATGAGGGCCACTCCCATGGATGTAGCGGGGCCTGTGGTGGAGCGTTTTGGACCTTCTGGCATCCTGTGCATCTCTTGGTCATATCCTCGATTTCTTTATCGATTCCCGGCCAACACACAAACGCCCTGGCTAGGCTCTTCATTTTTACCCCTCCCGGATGACCCTCACGAAGCTCATTGAGCACTCTATCTCTCAACTTGGGTGGAATTACCACTCGGGATCCACACATCAATGTCCCCCGGCACACTGACAGCTGTTCTCTCCTTGGCGAGAATGCTGGCAACAGTGAGTCGCCATGTGCTGGCCATCCCTTCACCGTCAAATCATAGACCCGAGAGAGTGTCGGGTCATTTCGGGTTTCCTTCTCTATACTTGAGTTTGTAACAGGTAGACATTCGACTATGGTTGCATGGAATATATCAACAGGGTCCACTGCAGGTGCTTCCTCTACCGTAGGCAATGGTAGGCGCGACAGCCCATCAGCGTTTCCATGCTGTTTCGTACCCTTGTACTCTATATCGTACCGATGTGCCCCTAGAAAAAGTGACCATCTTTGCAGCCGTTGCGCCGTCATCACCGGAACGCCCTTCTTTGGGTTAAAAATGGAGATATGGGGCTGATGATCAGTCAGTAGGGTGAATTTCTGCCCGTGCAGATAGTGATTGAACTTCTTCACCACCCACACCAGGCTGAGGGCCTCCCTGTCAATCTGGGCGTAGTTACGCTCGGCTGAGATTAACGAGCGCGACGCAAAGGCTATTGGCCTCTCTGAACCGTCAGGGAATTTGTGTGACAGCACCGCTCCGATGCCGTAGGGAGACGCATCACATGCTAACCGAATCGGTAGTGCTGGATTGTAGTGGGCCAATACTTCTTTTGAAGTGATTAGGCATTTACATTTCTGAAAGGCACGCATACACTCATCACTCCATTTCCATGTTACTCCAGTTTGCAGTAGGACATTCAGTGGGTGCAGAATTGTAGATAAATTCGACAAGAACTTATGGTAGTAGTTCACCAACCCGAGGAACGACCTCAGTTGCGACACATTTTCCGGTGCTGGAGCCTTGACTACAGCCTCAATCTTGTCCGGCGACTTATGCAACCCTTCCTCATCAATCATGTGGCCACAATACGAGATTTGTCTCCTGAAGAACTCACATTTGGGGCGGTTGGCTCATAGCCCATATTCCTGTAATCTCGTGAGCACCTGCTCCAGGTTGGCAAGGTGTTCACTGTCATTTTCGCCCGTAATCAGGATGTCGTCCAAATAACACTGGGTCCCCGGGATCCCTTGCAGGACTTGTTCCATCGCCCTCTGCCAAATAGCTGGGGCTGATGCTACCCCGAATACCAGTCGATTGTACTGGTAAAGGCCTTTGTGAGTGTTTATCGTGAGGTATTTCTTCGACGTTACTTCCACCTCCATTTTTAGATACGCTTGGGCCAGATCAATCTTCGTAAAGCGTTTTCCTCCAGATAGTGAGGCGAAAATATCTTCTATCCATGGAAGTGGATATTGTACGGTGTGCAGGACTGGGTTCACAGTTACCTTGAAATCCCTACAGATGCGAACCTTCTTCGGTTCCCCAGGCGTGCTGCTCAATGATTTCTTCATTACAGGAACGATGGGTGTGGCCCACTCACTCCAGTCCACCTTGGACAGCACACCCAAATGCTCCAGACTCTCTAGCTCTGCTTCAACGGCTGGGCAGATCGCGTAAGGTACCGGACTGGCCTTAAAAATTTTTGGGTTTGCGTTATCTTCCTTGTTGGAACACCTCTTTCGCGTCAGTTAGAATTTTTGACAGTCGTACAGGTGTGACGTCATCATCCTTTTTATCAGTCACAGTTAGCGCCTGAATGGAATGCCAATCCAATTGTATTTTTCAGATCCATTCACATCCCAATAATGGTGGTCCTCCATCTGGTAGTATATATAGATACAGTTTCTGTGTTTCCTTGCCGTTGTATTCAACTGGCACCCTTATTTTTCCTCTGGGGTAGACTTTTTGCCCCGTGTATGTCTTCAATACGATGGACGTGTCCTTCAAGGGTATGTGTGAGAATAGCCGCTCATAGTCTCATCGATTCATGACAGTTAGGGCTGATCCTGTGTCCAATTCCATCTTTACTGGGGACCCTGCTATCATGAGGGTGACCCAAATGGTTCGGTGATCCTCATTTGCGAGCACGTTGTGTAACTTTAGACAACTTAGTCTCCTGCTCCCGGAGTCCTTATCACTCTCCTGATCTTCCGAACTACTGTCTGTCAATTTCTTTACTTTCTTGTACTTTTCCTTAGTAGTTCTTGTAGTGTTGGTTTTCTTTGCCGACCTGCAGACTCTTGCTATATGTCCTATTTTCCCGCATTGCCTGCATACTTTGTCCTTAAACCAGCAGTCCTTCTGATCATGGGTTGTTCTGCCTCAGCGATAGCACTTTTCTGCTCCATACGCCATTTTGTTAGCGCTGTATTCTTGTGGTTTCTGTTGTATTGCCGCAGCTCCCCATGCTGCTGCTTCGTAGGATACTGCCACGCTGAAAGCCTGTTCTAGCGTCAGGTCCTTTTCCGAAAGTAATCATTTCTGGGTTCCTTCACTCTGGAGCCCGCAGACAAACTTATCCCGTAAGGTGTCTGCCAGTCCTGCTCCGAACTGGCAGTGCTTCGGTAACTTGCGTAGTTCCGTAAGATAGTCAGCATTGCTCTCATCTTTGTGCTGGTTTCTTTTATGGAACTTGAATCTTTCTGCTATCAGCAGCGGTGTAGGGTTTAGGTGTTCCTGTAAGATATTAACAATCTCCTCAAAACTTTTCTCCATTGGTTTAGCTGGGGTAATTAAATTCCACAATAGGCCGTACGTTCTCGCGCCCATCAAATTTAATAATACCGACGCCTTCTTTCCATCGGCCACCTCATTTGCCTCGCAGTACACTTCAATTCTTTCCACATACGTGGTCCAGTCTTCTACCTCATTGTCGAAAGCAGTGATACTGCCACTTTTTGGCAACTTGGGTGATTTAAAATGGCGCATCCCGTGCTTTTTCTTCTTCACCAATGAATTAAAATGGCGCCTCCCGCGCTTTTCCTTCTTCCCCAATGGAATAAAATGGCGCCTTCCGCGCTTTTCCTTCTTCCCCTTGCTGCCACGCTGCTCCTAGCGTTCTACAGGGTAATGGCGGTGACCCGCGGCTTTGGCGCATCTCACTTTTCCTTCCCCGCGTTCTATCCTCTCCACGCTGCCCTGTTCTTGAGCACCGACCGCACCCTGTGCGCTCCACCCTCTCTCTCTATCTTTTCCTCCCGACGACGCTGCACGGCCCCTTTGCACAGCCGCTCGATCGAGCCCGAGCCCGCCGCAGTCCGGAAGGGTGAGCGCACTACCTGCTACCAGCACGACTTGCTGGAACACCTCGACTGGGGAGCCAGGCCCAGCTCTCCACAGCCTCCCCTGCAACTCTCCGATGGATCCCTGGGCGGTTGCCCACTGTCGACGCCCGCCGTTCTGACTTCGACCTCCAAGAAACTTCTCTTCAGGGAATAGATCCCCGTGAGGCGATGCAGTACTGCAGGTGAGTTCAAACCTGCCCGTCGCCAGTGTAGTGTCCGAGGATCAATAATACTCAGACTGCAGGAGAACAATAAAACAGGTATTTGCTGAACAGGGAGTAATTCAAGACTGAAATACAGAAGCCTGCTATGGCTTTAGATACAGGGGTGGTCACTGCCGGTACTGCAGTATATAATCAGTTCTTCTCTTAAAGGCACATACACAACACTTACATGGTGGCCGGGGATCAATCAGCAAATCGAGGACCTGACAAAGAGCTGCTCAGGATGCCAGAAGGTCCAAAATGCACCACCACATGCCCCTCTACACCCATGGGAGTGGCCCTCATCTCCATGGCAACGGGTGCATATTGATTTTGCTGGTCCATTCATGGACTCAATGTTTTTAATAGCCGTGGATGCGCACTCGAAATGGCCTGAGGTGATCAAAATGCCCTCCACCACCACGGAGAAAACTATTGCAGCCCTACGGACCATTTTTGCCAGGAACGGCTTGCCAGAGCAGATTTGCTCTGATAACGGACCACAGTTTGTGTCCGAAGAGTTTCAAAGATTTATGAAAAGGAATGGGGTAAGGCATTACACATCCACCCCGTATCATCCAGCCACAAATGGATTGGCTGAGAGGTTCGTACAAACCTTTAAAAAAGCAGTAAAGGCCATGTGCGATGACGACATTCCACTGCAGCATAAGGTGGACAATTTCCTGTTAGCCTACAGAAATGCGACACATGCAGTCACCAACCAGGCCCCGGCCATGATGTTCTTTAACCGAAGGTTGAGATCTTGTCTGGATTTGCTCAGACCAAATGTACGAAGAGATGTTGAGAGTAAGCAATTCCAGCACATCAATGAGAAGCCGACAAGGAGCTTCAATGTAGGGCAACCAGTCTTGGCCCGCGACTACCGAACAGAGAAATGGCAACCAGGAACGATATGCACACGGCAGGGGCCACTAATGTACACAGTGGATGTTGGGGAGAACATTGTGAGACGCCATGCTGACCAGATCCTAGAGTCACAGGAACGAGTCAACCCCATGTCTCGGCCATACGTACCTCGTGAGGAACCCGACGTACAGGTCGCATCTATCTCAGAAACAATAGCATTGGAAGCTGATGAATCAACTGACGACAGGGTGCTAGAATCGCCTCCACACCAAGAGTGAGACACTCGGGACAGGCGTTATCCAGAAAGAATCAGGAAGCCTCCCCAGAGACTGAATATATGAATGGACTATTTTCATATAACATTGTGTATTAAAAATGTTAATTTTTAAATGAGTATTATGGTACTGTGAATCTAAAAGGGGAGGAATTGTAATTTATGTAATGTATATATACCTTAAGGGAGAGAACTACTTTTTACAGCTCCTGTATACTGTAGTACCGGCAGCGACCACACCTGTATATAAACCCTGAGTAGTGATCTGTACTGTTGGTTCTAGAGTAACCCTCGTTCAGTAAACACCTGTTGAATCGTTCCCTGCAGTCTGTTGTCTGATTATTGAAGGACACAACATTAAGATACACGGACCTAACAAGAAGTATAACTGGAGACCCGGGGTAGCTGTCGGGGGATGATCGAGTTGGATGTTCGAGAGGGAGGTTGGAGAGAGAGGTTCGAGAGGGAAGATCGAGTCATCGCCCAGACCTGGGATAGCTATCGGGAGATCATCGACAAACCCCGGGCCATTTGAGGAGACGAAAAGACGGCGACCCTCCAGGAGGAAACCTATATGAAAATGGTCAAACAGTTGGTCTCTCTCCAATCCGACATCCAGGCCTGCTAACACCCAGCCTGTCCATGTCCATCACCTCAAGGGAGAAAAGAGTGTGTCGCAGCCCGTTGCGTTCCACTGACCACGTGGAGACAGGACACCTGAGAGGACCAAAACGCAGACTTCAAAACCTCTATTTTCTAACTGGGACTGGTGAGCATGTTTCTGGCCCCTCATAATCTAATCTAGCTAGGTTTAGGGGGTGGGCATTTTAGGGGATAATTTACAATGAGTTGTTGTCCCTCGATGTTCCGTGTGTTTCCCTATTTCATGGTGAACCTTGTAAAGTATAATATGCCTGTTGATCTATTAGTTAGTACGGTATTATGATTTGTTTTTCCCTCTCATGTACCTTATTGGCTTACATTCAATTTTTCCTTTATGCAATAAAATTTCACCTTGTTTCATTAAACTTGGTCTACAGAGTATTCTCTGCATTGTAGTTCCTGCCTCAAAGTCCAGTGTACAGAACCTAAGGGATGAGTGGGTCGAACCACTCAGTAAATTACTGTGCAAAGGAGAGAGAAGTCTCACCAGAGAGAGAGACCTAGCAAGAGAAAACCCCTTACAGAAAATGGCGACCGTGGCAGGACATTGGCAGCAGGATTGCAATGTATTAGACCCAGGTTTAAATGGACGAAATGTTATGGATGAGAGGATAGCGGATTATGTTTTTGGTAAGGTAAATCTCACTAAGCAGTGGATTTCCGATCTCTTACTGAATGGACGTCCGGTAGACGCAGCCGTCAGGTGGACAGAGAGTAAAGAACATAAAAGGTCACTAGAGAAGGCAGTGCAGCTGATGCGCTACAAAAGACAAGTCCAGATTTTGGACAGAGTCGTTGCAGCGCAGGCAGACAAGATCAAAACCCAGGCATCAGAAATAGAGGAAAAGGCCATGGGTGGGGAAAAGCTGATCGCAGCGCTTCACGCGCTGAATCAGGAACGCCAAACTGTAGCCAGCCAACATCAGGCTAAAGTAGAGTACCTGGAATGCCAGGTTACTGAGGCAAAGATTCATGAAGCAAGAGTACGGGAGAAAAGTGCCCGCCTCGCACAGCAGCTAAGAGCGCAGGAGGAGAAAGTAGTGGAGGTTAAGGCAGCTTACAGGCTGGCCATCGAGCAGGGGTTTGAAAGCGCAGACCACGGCCCCTGCCAGAGGGCGGTAGAAGACCTAAGAATGGCCCTGGCTAAGGCAAAAGGCATGGTATGCCTCATAAGCTCATAGGCAAGTCACATAGACTTCCTGAAGGAATCCAAAAAACCGATTCCACGTGAAGTAGTTGTGGCACCAGCCACTGAACCCACAGCACCGCCGAGCTATAATGAGGTTTGGCCTGAAGAAGGGGTTTTAGAAGAGGAGGAAGCCGATGTACAACAGGAGGAAGAACAATCCCCGGTAGTGAAGCCGGAGCCGGCACCAATATGTCCTGCTTGGCACCAGAGGTACGGTCCCACCGCTGCAAATGGCGATGACGGACCTCTCCAGAACCATCTCATACTGCCCCACAGTGCCCAAAAAATCTGAGCGATGGTGAGCCACCTCCCAAAACTCTCCGAGAAGGGAGATCCCTCAGTGCATTTCAGGGCGATAGAGCAGACAGCCGCCATCAATGACTGCAATGGTCCAGAACAGTCTAAGATGTTGCTATTCTCCCTGGATAGCACAACCCTTCAGTGCCTCTCAGACGGGAGTAAGAGGGGGCAGAGAGGGTATGAGGAACTCTGGGACGAGGTCCTGGAGGTTATGGGAGTGGACGACGGCAACCCGTTCCTCCGTGTGGAAGGGACTATGCAGCTAACTGGAGAGCCCCCACGGGTTTTCGCAGAAAGCCTGTGGCCAGTGTATCGGCGCAGCTGTCCGGGCATGCCTGAATGGGCCGTAATGAACGATGTCCAGCGGGTTCATTGGCTCCGCTGCCTGGTTGCCAACAGCTTACCGCAGATACAGGCCCAAGCCAAATCTTGGTTTGACCCCCAAGGTCCCGGTACCACAGAGGAGACAGTGCTCCGACAGCTCACCATTGCGTCTAAGAATTGCAGGGGTCAGGAGGCACCTCCCTCTAAGGGAAAAGTGCATGAGGCAAAACCCGCAGCCCCAAGCAAAAAGGAGTGGCATCAGGAGGGGAATCGCCCTCCCCAGGCCAAGCTCAATTGCTACGGGTGTGGGAAGGATGGACATTGGCGCAGGGACTGTAAAAATCTGTGGAAGGATAATAAAGGAAAATCTCCCGCAGCCCAAGCCCAAGCCCAGACCAGGGCCCCAGCATGAGTCTAGGTCCAAGCCACAGCCCCTGCCCCAGGAAAAGGAGCCGGTGCAGCTATAGATCCCGCTGCGATAGAATCAATTTTAGAGACAACGCGGTCTCTTATGATCTCACAGGGGAAGATAGCAGTCACCACTGGTCCTGTCGTTCCCGCAGCCCCGACCGCTTCACCCCAATGACTGGAGCCCGCGCAGCCCGTTTACCTGTGTTCGTTGCGATATGATTTATGGAGGCGACCCCTTGTGGTGATGGAGGTATAGAAGGTAAAAGGGACCTATCTGTTGGATACGGGGGCATCGTGCACCGTGATCCACACAGCTAACCCTACCACCTCACCTCTGTCCACCGGGGTTCCATATATTCTGTTGGGCTTCACGGGCAAAGAACAGGCTGGTGCATTCTCCATCCCCCTCTCCAATCATTTGGGAACACTCCACACCACGTGGAAGTGTATACTGATGAAGTGGGAGGTGGAGGGTGGAAAAGGGATCCTTGGGTCCGATTTCTTAGTAGAACACGGGATCCTCGTGGATCTTAGAAATCACTGTCTCTGGGGAGTGAGTACGGGTAAGAAAGGCGAGGTAGTCATCATCCCAGGGAAGGAAGGAAAAGGGACCCTATGTACCGTGAAGCCAAAAGAGGGCTAAGACCTCGAGCTCATGGTCGCCAGTGTCCCACAAGATCTGCAGGCATTCGTGTCAGACCACCTGACTACGTTTGCCACTCACAAACACGATTGCGGGAGGGTCACCGGGTTTGAGGTCAGAGTAGATGGGGGCCCCATGGCCCGACCCCAAAAACAGTACAACTTCCCCAGGGAAGCGGAGCCCGACATGGAGACAGCAATGTCTTCACTGGTGCAGCAGGGCCTGTTGAGGCCGATAGCCACCCACGTAAACTCTCCTTTGTGGCCGGTGAAGAAGCCGGACAATTCCTGGAGAGCCACGGTGGACTACAGAGTCCTCAATAGCAACATCCCAGCCTATGCGCCGACGGTAGCAGCAGTTGCCGACCTGATAGGGAGTATTCCAGCATCCGCGACCACGTTCACGGTGCTGGATATTTCCAATGGGTTTTGGTCCATCCCTTTAAGGAGGGAGGATCAGTACAAGTTTGCCTTTACTTTTAAAGGGCAACAGTACACCTGGAACTGCTTGCCACAGGGTTTCCATAACAGCCCCAGCATTTTCCATCAATGTATGGCAGGGAGCTTAAAAGAGTTCAGCCAGCCCAATCAGCTAGTGCAGTATGTGGACAACCTGCTCCTGTTCACAGATTCCAGAGAGGAGCATGGCCCACTATTGGCCGAGCTATTGGAGCTGTTAGGCAGAAAGGGTTTCAAGGTGAACCCAAAGAAGGCACGGATCGGCCAGCAGGAAGTAAAATTCTTGGGTCTGACCATCCGCGCTGGAGAGAGAGCCATAGACAAGGCTAGACGGGAATCGGTGCAAGACCCACCGGTCCCCACCACCGTAGCCCAGAAGTGGGAAGTAGGAGACAAGGTCATGGTAGGAAACTCTGCCCGAGTGGGGAGTTTAGAACCATGTACATGGGGCCCTACAGTATTGTAGATAAAGCCAGCCCCATGGCATACGCAGTGAAGTTGCCCCGGTGCACAAAATGGTTTCACGTAAACCAGTGCAAACTATTTAAGCCGGGTGCAAAAGAGCCAACAACCGAGGCCAGGTCTGAGGGTGAAAATCCTCAGCCTGAGGCGTGCAAAAAGTCACAGACCACACAGGTTGGCGCTGCAGCCTGCTTGAGGGGAGGAGCTATCCCGCTTACCTGGGAGGTTTCCCCATTGGACTGGGACTCGGACAGGGAGGAGCCCGAAGACCAAGGCCCTCCCCCTGACCCGAGCACAGTTAGGGGGGAGCCCGAACAGCTAGGCCCCGCCCCGACACGATTCTGGAGGAGGTGGAGTCGGAGGACGGAGGTCCCGCCCTCGGCTCAAGCTTAGGGGAGGTATAACTTGGGGGCGGAAATTCTCCACCTGTAGGGACAGGTAGGGAGGAGTCGTCTGCCACAGACCCAAATCCCAAAGAGGCGGAGTCTGAGGGAATGGAGCCAAAGCCGACAGTCGTGGAGAAGCCACAGGCTGTGAGGGTTAAAGTCCCAACCAAAGGTCTACTCGCTAAGGGAGCCTCGCCCGAAGTATCCCCTCGCAGGTCGTCTCGGACGCCTCAGCCAATAAAGCTTGGCCCGATTCCCCCTACTTCAGCAGACACCGACTTGGGAAATCCCTAGAAAGATGCAGTCCCCAATTGGCAGCAAAAGGCTGCGGGGGACTCAAGCTACAGGTCAGTGCGGCCCCGCCACAGGTAGCGGTGAGCTGCAGTCCGAACAGGGATTAGGCAGGCCGCCCGGGGACGGGCGGCGCTGTACATAAGTTTAGTTAAGTTTAAGTTTGGTTAAGTGTAAGGTGTGTAAATTTTTCAGGTGATGGGTGTCATAAGAAATAGTTTTGGAATCTGCCCAGCATGTGTGTTTGTTTTGGATCGAGGTCGAAAGACCCGATCATGCCTTCACCTAGGCCAGAATCTCTCGGGAGCCTGGCTGTATCGTTTAATCTGTTGCAGGAACCAAAGGTACCATGGAGAGGATTCTCATCGTGTTTGCGGTGATCGGGTGTAGCTTGGCCTATCGGGGCTACACCAAGGACTCCATCATGTATGGATGCTCCGGGGACACAGCCCCCATCGCGACTGATGGGACAGGTGAATGGGACGTTGAGGAAACAGCCACCTACTTCCAAGAAGGGAGGTGGCCAGGATGGCTGGGGTCGAACTCTACGGAATACTCCAGCCAGTCCGGGTTTGCATACGGAGAGACTTCTCTAATGTGTCCCAGAGTGAGGATCATCGCGCCAAGAGTCAGCGTAACCGTCGGGAGGAAGATTTGTTTAGTATGCAATGGACATGTTTCTTTGGACAGATGGTGGTGGCTTCGGAAGCTGAGTAAGACCATGAAAAACTCCACGGTCGAGTGGGAGCGACTGGGTAACAATACCCATCGGACTATTAAGAGGACTCATGGGGGATTGAGTGTCTGTTGGGACAAATGGTGGGAACCAGGTGAGGGGATTTACATCTGCATGTGGGGTTCAGAACGCGTCTGCCCCACAGGCGTCTCCTCTTTTTCCAGAGACAGTTGCAGGATGCTGGGAAAGGGATGAGGTGGGACGTCAGCACGCGGGCGTGCGGAGTCCCATACTCTCCGTTCCCGGTGAATGCCACTGAGCTCATCACCCGCCCCCGCAAGCCCCTGCCCACGATTCCGATAGCCAAAGCCCGCAAGGAAGGGTGCCCTGCCACTACCAAGGGACCCGGGAATGGACTGGTATTGGTACCCACAGGTCAGGTGCTGTACCAAGGGGTGCACTACGTGGTAGCCTCGGTGATTTTAAACCTCACCGAGGTGCGATTGCCAGAGTGGTGCCCCAAGGAAACTGAGCAATGGTACCAGGTCCTGTTAACAAGTATGTTCAGACAATTTTATGAGTTCGACTTTGCCGATGTCGAAAGAGCCGGATTGTACACCACACCACATGAGGTCTTGGACAGGGTAGGGAGACAAAGAAGAGGTACAGTCAATGATATTTTTACCGCCTTTAACACAGGGACTTCCGTCATCAACACTCTGGATGACGTGGAGCTGCAGACCCAGATCAATGGTTTAAAAGGGCTGTTAAGAAAGATACTGACGGACGAGAATAAGGTTGTGGGTTCTGAGTTACATGAGGACCAGGCCATGACACTACACTTAAAAGAAATCACAGCTGAGCTGGTGAAACACGCTAAAATGGTAAATGCTCTCATCAGAGAGGATCAGAATCCGTCAGATCAGGCTGCGCAGAATGAGGCATGCGTGCTGTACGGGGCGTGGTTACTGGGCGAGGGCCGCAGTAATCTGGAGGATTTAAAACAAGGTTTGGTCCCCTCCTGGATCAGCAATAAGCACCTCGCAGCCCTCCACCCTTTTGAGAACGCATTAAGTCCGTGCCAGCTCAGACTAGCTTCAGAGGCCTACCCAGTCCCAGTGGACTGTGGGCAGTCTAATCACACCATTATGGGTACAGTGGTAAGAATGCCGGTTATGGGAAAGACAGCTAAACCCACCCCGGTATACAGGGTGGAGAACATTGGAGTCATTCAAGTGGGTGCACACATTCACTGCACAGCGGTCCAACCTTACGTCATTTGATGGGAGCATGCAATGACGGGTACCGACCTCTCGGGGTGCTGGAGCCGGGGAGCACACATCATCCTGTGTCCCCAGCACTTGAATGCCTATTCGAAACCACAGTACGGGTTCAGAACTGCTGGCACGAAGCCTATAAATTGCACCATGGAGGCAATGGCACAAAGCCATGTGCCCCCGCAGGTGGCATATATAGGAGGTGGGACATACTGTGTCACCACTGCAGTGCCCCACTACCAACATGGACAGCACGGCTGGTGTCCGGTCAGTGACAGCAGTTTCTGCTTCAAACCCAAGGCAGAAGTTCAAGTGGCCCAAGAGCGAATTGTCCCTATTCCTGAACCTTCCACTGTTCACCTCACTGTCAAAGAAAATTTCACCGATCTGTAACGATTCGCTGCACATTTTGGCTACGTCATTCCCCCTCTCCCTGAACACCTCACCAAGATACTAAAAGCCGTTGCCGTTTCACAGAAACATTTTTACATGCTGGAGCAGAAGACATTAGAAATAGGGGCAGACATATTAGATATAGTGACCCCACAGTGATGGGACCTGTTCAGTAATATAGAAGTCCCTTCATGGATTAGGATAGCCTCCTACATCCTCGTAGTATGTCCGATTTTTATTGTGATTTATTTACTCTTTGTACATTGTAAGAGGGACAAACGTTTCCAGAAGTATGAGAACAGAGGAGAATGGAGGGAGCATTATGTGCGGGTAGACAAGGAGACACCCATTTAAATTTTGCTGATATGTATAGAGTTAGAGTTTCCCTCCCTCCTCTAGTTTTGATAGTGTTCACGTGTGATTTTGTGTGTAGTTTCTTTCTTTGTTATTTTTATTGAAGTTTATTATGTGTGTTGTTATTAATAAAAGATAATATGTATGAACCACGTGGTGTAGGGGTATTAGGGCCCCCTCTACACCTGGAAATATGTGTGTCAGATTTCAACTCCAATGTATTGCCATCTATAGATGCTTAATGTACACTGTGGGTTTTCTGAAATGGGAAATGCATGTGTCGTGGGGTCATAGATAGGTAAATACAGGGGATGGTTTGATTATGGAGTGTCAGAAAATTTTGCTCAACCAGAATTATGATACTTCAAGCAAGTTATAGTATCATCAGGGAGGACTGTAGGATTCACAAAATTGAACATTGTCCTATAAGGGTCTACTGGCATAAAAGGCGTTAATTTTAAAGACTGTTTTAAAAGAAGCCCAGAAAAAGGGGCACACAAAATGGCCGCCAGACCCCGTGACCAGCTTTTTGGGACATTTTAAAATGGTTCCTGCAGTCCACAGACAGCTTTGGTGGATTCAGCCCACAGTAAGTTCTGGAATGCAATTTCAGAGAATGCAAAACCAGACAGAACCCCATACATATGGATTGGATGCAGATCCAATCAGATCGGCCTGTAGATAAAGGCCATCAAAATGTTTACCCAGACAAAGGGAAACAGCCTCAAATTCAAAGGGGGACATCAAGACCCATTAAAGACAATACAAGGTCATTCCAGACCAGAGATGGCAGTTACCGGCCATCCCGAAAAGTACTTTAAACACAATGACTACCCCTCTGTGCTACAAGCCCGCCAAAAGTTAAACAAAGACTAACCTTGATATGGCGGGAGATAAGGGTCTCAATGAGAAGTATAACTGGAGACCCGGGGTAGCTATCAGGGGATGATCGAGTTGGATGTTCGAGAGGGAGGTTGGAGAGAGAGGTTGGAGAGGGAAGATCGAGTCAGCGCCCAGACCCGGGGTAGCTATCGGGAGATCATCGACAAACCCCGGGCCATTTGACGAGATGAAAAGACGGCAACCCTCCAAGAGGAAACCTATATGAAAATGGTCAAACAGTTGGTCTCTCTCCACGCCGACGTCCAGGCCTGCTAACATCCAGCCTGTCCGAGTCTATCACCTTGAGGGAGAGAAGACTGTGTCGCAGCCCGCTGCCTTCCGCTGACCACGTGGAGACAGAACGCCTGAGAGGACCAAAACGCAGACTTCAAAACCTTTATTTTCTAACTGGGACTGGTGAGCATGTTTCTGGCCCCTCATAATTTAATCTAGCTAGGTTTAGTGGGTGGGCATTTTAGGGGATAATTATCAATGAGTTGTTGTCCCTCGATGTTCCGTGTGTTTCCCTATTTCATGGTGAACCTTGTAAAGTATAATATGCCTGTGGATATATTGGTTAGTACGGTATTATGATTTGTTTTTCCCTCCCATGTACCTTATTGGCTTACATTCAATTTTTCCTTTATGCAATAAAATTTCACTTTGTTTCATTAAACTTGGTCTACAGAGTATTCTCTGCATTGTAGTTCCTGCCTCAAATTCCAGTGTACAGAACCTAAGGGGTGAGTGTGTCGAACCACTCGGTAAATTATTGTGCAAAAGAGAGAGAAGTCTCACCAGAGAGAGAGACCTAGCAAGAGAAAACCCCTTACAATTGGTAGCAGTGACCACCACACAGTCATTGAGGAGACAAAGTCCCATCTTCACACTGAGGACACCCTCCATCATGTTGTGTGGCACTACCACCATGCTAAATGGGATAGATTCAGAACTGGGCATCCATGAGGCACGGTAGGCCATCAGCAGCAGCAGAATTGCATTCCACCATAATCTGTAACCTCATGGCCTGGCATATCCCTCACTCTCCCTATACCATCAAGCCAGGAGACCAACCCTGGTTCAATAAGGAGTGTAGCAGAGCATGCCAGGAGCAGCACCAGGCGTACCTAAAAATGTGTGCCAATCTGGGGAAGCTGCAACATGCATGCTAAAAAGCGGAAGCAGCATACCATAGAGATCTAAGCAATCCCGCAATCAACAGATCAGATCAAAGCTCTGCAGTCCAATCACATCCAGTCATGAATGGTGGTGGACTATTAAACAACTAATGGGAGGAGGAGGCTCCATGAATATCCCCATCCTCAATGATGGTGGAGCCCAGCACGTGAGTGCAAAAGACAAAGCTGAAGGGTTTGCAACCATCTTCAGCCAGAATTGCCAAGTGGATGATCCATATCAGCCTCCCCCTGAGGTCCCCACCACCACAGAAGCCAGTATTCAGCCAATTCAATTCACTCCATGTGATATCAAGAAATGGCTGAGCGCACCGGATACAGCACAGGCAGATAGATGTCAGTGTTATAGCTGTACTGGAATAGCTTGGCTAGAGGCGCGGCTAGTTCATCCATCACCTTAAATATTCACTCTGTCCACCACCGGCGTACCGTGGCTGCAGTGTGTATCATCTACAAGAGGCAGCACCTCCCAAACCCGCGATCTCTACCACCTAAAAGGACAAGGGCAACAGGCGAATGAGAACACCATCACCTCCAAAGTCCCCTCCAAGTCACACACCATCCTGACTTGAAAATATATCGCTGTTCCTTCATCGTTTCTGGGTCAAAATCCTGGAATTCCCTCCCTAACAGCACTGTGAGAGTACCTTCACCACACAGACTGCAGCGATTCAAGAAGGTAGCTCACCACCACCTTCTCAAGGGCAATTAGGGATGGGCAATAAATACTGGCCTTGCCAGCGACGCCCACGTCCCATGAACAAAAAAAAAGATGGACCTCAGGCCAGCATCTAACCCTCTCAGAAAAATCTATTGGTGACACCACTTTGCCAAGTTTATTGTTCCTTTCATTAAGTGACCCCTTTTTACTTCCTTAACCTGTGAAGTAATGATGTATGCAGACTGTTACTGCAGTATGGGGAGGGACAAAGTTCTATAGTGTCGTCGATATCATGAACTTCCATGTTGCAAAGGATCAGACTTCTGGATTCTCCACCTATGAAGCTTGCACATGGGCCAACATAAGTCACGGAAAGCACTCTAGTATTAACTACACAATGCCTCAATTAATTGTTTCAGTGACTGAACGATGTGATATTTACCAAAGATACTAGGGCTCAATTTTCCTCTGCTATCCCGTCTGATTTTTGGTTGGAGAGTGGCAGAAAAGGGGCAAAATTGGGTGGTAAGGCCTACCATCTTGTTTCCTCCCTGAGTTAGATTTCCCTCGCCTGGCTCCATTTGGGATCAACTTCTGGCCATTCCTTCCCCACCAGCCACATGCAGGTGTTGGCGGGGAGGTGGGGCCTGGGTGCCCAGCAGATTTGTTTTATCATCTGGCCCTCTTAAAGCTGCTCCCTGGCACCACCTGGAGAAAGGTGATGGTCGGCTTGAGTACAGTGGCCAGGTGCTCCCAGTAGGGACTCTGGAAATGGGAGTCCTAGGACAGCAAAGTCAACTCCTGTAAATTCCCATCACCGGCGTCATGTCTGACTCTGCTGTTCAACAATATTTTAGCCAAAAGGAAGCAAGAAGTGTGTTTGAGTAAAATGTTAATGTTAATCAAAAAGGTAAATAACTGCAATCCTGATTATCCCATCATTGAAACGTACTATTAAATTCAATTGCAATGTAACTTGGTGCATTTTGAGTTGTTTGCACTTCCCAATATTTGTTTTGTTTTGTGAAAATAATTGATGTAATTTGCAATTCCAATCATGCATGAATAAAACCTTTACCTCAGCAATTCTCCAATCTGAGCTCCTGTCAAGTGAGCTACTGCACCAGGAGCAGGATCTCTGAAAATTTACCCTTAAGCCTAGAGAGTTCAGGATAGTTTTAGCTTTTGTTTTCAAGTAACCTGTATCATGTCAAGTGGTGTAAATGATTTGTTCAAAATACTGTGAACATGACATAAATCTAACAGCCAAGCATATGTTTTCTGCATGTTACTTTCAATATTAATAACTCTTTGCAGTTGAGTAACAACTGAGGCAGATTAAGAACATAAGAAATAGGAGCAGGAGTAGGCAATACGGCCCATCAAACCTGCTCTGCCATTCAATAAGATCATGGCTGAACTTCTCAATCAATCCACTTTCCTGCCCTATCCCCATACCTCTTGATTCACTAAGTGCCCAAAAATCTATCATTCTTGAATATACTCATTGATTGAGCAATCACAGCCCACTTGGGTAAATCCAAAGATTTACAGCCCTCTAAGTGAAGAAGTTTCTCCTCATCTCAGTCCTAAATGGCCGATCACTTATCCTGCAACTGTGACCCCTAGTTCTAGACTTGCCAGCCAAGGGAAACTGTCTTTCAGCATCTACCCTGTCAAGCCCTCTAAGAATTTTGTGCGTTTCAATGTGATCACCTCTCATTCTTCGAAACTCCTGAGAATATAGGCCCATTCTACTCAATCTCTCCTCATAGGACAGCTCTCTCATCCCAGGAGTCAATGTAGTGAACCTTCGTTGCACCCCCTCTAAGGCAAGTATATCCTTCCTTAGGTAAGGAGAGCAAAACTGTGCACAGTACTCAGGGTGGTCACACCAAAACCCTATATAATTTAGCAAGACTTCCTTACAACATTGTAACATGCCTGCTGAATCTGGAGATTTTTCGTGTTTTAATAATAGATAGCAACCATTGGCAGTACATGTAAGCTAGAATGTAACAGAAAAGTACTGTTCATGCATAATTTATGTTAAAGTGCAAACACTAGGGCCTAGAAATTAGATCAATCCATGTGTTGCAATGAGTAGGCCCAAGGAGTACCCGATTTTGGCTCCCAGGCCTCATTTACATTGGAGAGAGCTTCAGACATCTGCTGGGTGTTTCCAGACCGGTTGACAGTGAAGAAGATTTGAATGTGACACTGGCAGCTGCCCTCAGATAGGTCTTGCAAGAGATCGATCAGGAGGGATTGTGTGACTGAAAGAGGGGCAGGGTGACCGGGAGAGGGAGGGGACCAACTGGGAGAAGGGGAGAGTAACCATGAGAGGGTGGGGGTCAATTGGAAGTGTGTGTTGGGGCAGTGATTGGGAGAGGGGGTCGAGGCAGCAATCGGGTGGGGCGGCATTGAGGCAGTGATCGGGAGAGGGGGTCGAGGCAGCGATCGGGGGGGGCGGTAATAAGGCAGTGATCGGGAGAGGGAGTCGATGCAGCGATCGGGGGGGGCGGTATTGAGGCAGTGATCGGGAGAGGGGGTCGAGGCAGCGATCGGGGGGGCGGTATTGAGGCAGTGATCGGGAGAGGGGGTCGAGGCAGCGATCGGGGGGGCGGTATTGAGGCAGTGATTGGGAGAGGAAGTCGAGGCAGCAATCGGGGGGGAGGTATTGAGGCAGTGATCGGAAGAAGGTGTTGAGGCAGCGATTGGAGGGGGAGGTATTGAGGCAGTGATCGGGAGAGGGGTTCGAGGCAGCGATCGGGGGTGGAGTTATTGAGGCAGTGATCGGGAGAGGGGGTCGACCCCCTCTCCCGATCACTGCCTCAATACCTCCCCCCCCGATCGTTGCCTCGACTCTCTCTCCCGATCACTGCCTCAATACCGCTCCCCCCGATCACTGCCTCAACACCTTCTCCCAATCACTGCCTCAATACCGCCCCCCCGATCGCTGCCTCGACCCCCTCTCCCAATCACTGCCTCAATACCACCCCCCCGATCGCTGCCTCAACACCTTCTCCCGATCACTGCCTCAATACCACCCCCCCGATCGCTGCCTCAACACCTTCTCCCGATCACTGCCTCAATACCGCACCCCCGATCACTGTCTCGACCCACTCTCCCGATCACTGCCTCAATACCGCCCCCGCAATCGCTGCCACGACTCCCTCTCCCGATCACTGCCTCAATACCGCCCCCCCGATCGCTGCCTTGACCCCCACTCCCGATCACTGCTTCAATACCGCCCCCCCATCGCTGCCTCGACTCCCTCTCCCGATCACTGCCTCAATACTGCCCCCCCCGATCACTGCCTCGACCCCCACTCCCGATCGCTGCCTCGACACCTTCTCCCGATCAATGCCTCGATACCCCCCCGATCGCAGCCTCAACACCTTCTCCCGATCACTGCCTCAATACCCCCCCGATCGCTGCCTCGACCCCCTCTCCCGATCACTGCCTCGATACCCCCCCGATCGCTGCCTCGACTCCCTCTCCCGATCACTGCCTCAATACCGCCCCCCCCGATCGCTGCCTCGACTCCCTCTCCCGATCACTGCCTCGATACCGCCCCCCCCGATCGCTGCCTCGACTCCCTCTCCCGACCACTGCCTCGATACCGCCCCCCCCGATCGCTGCCTCGACCCCCTCTCCCGATCACTGCCTCAATACCGCCCCCCCGATCGCTGCCTCGACTCCCTCTCCCGATCACTGCCTCAATACTGCCCCCCCGATCGCTGCCTCGACCCCCTCTCCCAATCACTGCCTCAATACCGCCCCCCCCGATCGCTGCCTCGACTCCCTCTCCCGATCACTGCCTCAATACCGCCCCCCCGATCGCTGCCTCGACCCCCTCTCCCGATCACTCCCTCAATACCGCCCCCCCTGATCGCTGCCTCGACTCCCTCTCCTGATCACTGCCTCAATACTGCCCCCCCCCGATCACTGCTGGGCATCTGTCAGTTTGCTGTGGTAACTGCCGAAGTTAATTGCTCAAATTGGTGTTGCTTTAATGTGAATGGCACATCAATAACCAGCCCCTAAAGTTGGTACTGCACTGAAAGGTAGCCAAAGAGATTCTTTGCTATTTTTGAATTCCCTCACATCTTGAAAACCATCAACTGTTCCAATAGACCCATCTGTGCATCTACGAAGAAATTACACAAGTAATTAAAAAAAAACACTTCCAATCAATTAATCTACAGGTCTGATATGGTGCCAGCAACATTTCCACACGTTTCTCCCAACTGTTCTAGCAGCACCCTCACGCTTTTACACCTGCAGAACTTGGACCAGGTAGGAAGTAATTTCATGAAAGTTGCGATAATTGCACTTTCTCTTCGGGTGACGGAGCCTATTGCCTGAAGCTGTGGTTCATGATTCCAATGCCAAATCCGTATGATATGTACAAGAGAAGGGCAATGACTCAACAAGAACACTCAGAGAGCCAATAGTTGGCGATGTAAAATTAATATTCAGAAAATTAGGCTTCCTGGGAGGTAGATGATAATGCAATCATGCCATTTGGCAATATATGCTCTGCTTCAGTGTGGGTATCTATTAATAATGCTAGCTGCAAAATGATGACATTGACATTTTGCAAGGGTCCCCTCCCGATCATAAGTAAAAATAGCAGAAAATGCATTTATGAGTGCATAAGTGCACTTTGCTAATTCACTAACGCATTTGAAAGTAACAATGTTGAAGACAGATCTGCTTCTCTTGCTCAACTATGTTACCCACTACTTTACTTTCCTCTCCTCGATCAAATCCTTCTATTACTCCAAGGTTATCCTGGAGGGCAAAGACTACCCATGACTCCATTTCTCCATGACAAATTGTCTTCTTAAAACTCATCCCCCTGTCCCTTCAGCACCTAATGAAAAGACCACATGATTTCTTTGTCTCTAGGATTAAGACCATCGTCTGCTTCCACATGTCCCATCTGTGGCCCCTGCCCCCAGCCATCTCCCAGTCCCCCACCAACCCTTGTAAGATTCGCAAAATTCCCACATTCCCCCCCAAGGTTATTAATAAAAGGGACCCTGCATGGACATTTTTCAAAAAAGGATACCCAAAAGATGGCGTCCGCACCTCGTGACCAAAAGCCTGCAAGATTTTAAAAAGCTTGGACTCTGTGGCAGCACAAGCAGCTTTGGGAAATCAAAACCTAAAATGCAGTTACTGTGAAAAAGGACTTTGTGTTTTGAAAACCAGACAGATACACTGAATATGCATTACGCCAGATCGTAGACAGATCAAAACCAGTTAGGCCTATACATGAGGCCACTAGGTTGTCCGCATAAATAATCAGAAACAGCTTATGGGAGCCATCAAGGCTGGACAGGCCGATTAGAATGCATTAATGACAATACAGCCCAGACATCAGGCCATTAGGTGCGATAAACGGCCATCTAAATCCAGTTAACTTAGAATGCTGTAATCATTTAAAACAGCCTGCCAAAATTGAAACAATGAACTAACCTGATTTGGCGCGCAGAAAAGGGCCCTTCGAAAGGAATATAACTGTAGGCCCCCAGTAGCAATCTCTCTCTGCTCACAGCTCTCTCGATTCTGACCTCTTGTCGGGCCTTGGGCTGCCGCCGCCCGTACTTGTGCCCTGGCCTCGTGGCGGGTTCTCTCCTCGCTCCCCACAGTAAATTTTCAGCAGTCAAGGACATCCATACCAAGTGCAGGGGAGGGGACCGAGACCCGAGTCCAAAGTCACCCATGACACCCGAGCCACAAGAGAGGGCAGAGGAAACGAGGCGAACGAGACGAGACAAATAGAGATGAAGAAGAAGGTAACAACTCAATAAGAGCAGAGTAGGGCAGCGAAAAATGTATCGATAAAGGCCAAGCGCCTAGTTATAAGCTGACGTTTGGGGAGGCAAGAATCTTGTTGAACGCTGCGAAAAAACGCAGGTTTCCATGCCACAACGAATATACTGGTGTTTGACGCTTGAGTAGGAAAATCTAAGCAGCAAAGACTGCCAACCGCCCTATAGGCACAACGTTACCGCCGACGACCGCCCGAGGGAGCAGAAGAGGAGAACCCATTGCGACAAGACGACGACTGTAGCTGAGGAGAAGAAAGGTGTGTCGCAGCAGCAGCTCCAGCACCGCGCCCTGAGACCACGTGGTGACAGGGTACCTAAAAAGACAGAAGATCAAACCTCAAAACCCGCATCCGATAAAACAGCTGGCTTTGCTTTGGATTGGTGAGCATGAATTCTGGCACCTCATAGCTTAATCTAGTTAGGCATAGGGGTGGGATAAGGATAAGGGGATGGTTAATGCAGTTATTTTTCCCTCGATGTGCCGTGTGTTCCCCATTCCCTGTATAAGTATAATTTTGGTATTTGCCTGTATTTTATACTAGTGACTTCTCATAAGACTGTTTTATTTTCTGCTTTAATACAATCTTGGTTTTCTTACACCAAACCACCTGTCTACTCGAGTTTTCTGTATCGCCGCCTATACCTAAGTCCGGTGTCTATAACCCAGGGGTGTGGGAGCGATTCAAACTGCTCACAGACAGTCAGGGGCATAACTGACTGGGCGCACGCGCCACCCCCCACCCCCGACCGAAAATGGCCACCGCGGCAGTACACTGGCAACAGGGTTGCGATACAGTAGACAATGGTTCGGATGAGCAAACCATGATGGAGGAAAGGATTTCTGATTATGTGTTTTGCAAGGCGAATATCACTAAGAAGTGGATCACCACTCCGTTAAGGGCTGGGCATCCGGTAGATGCAGCAGCTAAGTGGACAGAGGGAAAGGAACACAAGAAGTCCTTAGAGAAGGCAGTTTGGCTGATGTGTTTCAAAAAAGCAGGTCTGTGGCGACACGCCACCACTGGACACAATCCGCTCACGGCGGTACGGACAGTTTAAGCAGACGCCCCCAACCGGGGGCCCTTTCCTCCAGCAACTTGTTTCCCACAGGGACAGGCTGCCAGGAGCACTTCCTGTCTGGGGAGTATTTAAGTCAGGCGCGGGCTCTTCCAGTTCCTGTTTTGTCATGAGGCTGAAATAAAAAGCTGTATTGTTTCACTGGCTCTGGTTTCGACTCCCACGTTTGCCGCGGTATCTCAACACTGGTGACCCCGACGCTCAGGACGAATCCTAAGCTAGCATGGCGGATACAAACGCAGTCACGGTTAAATTACCAGACTTTTGGGAAAACTTGGCCGAAGCCTGGTTCGTTCAAGCCGAGTCCAGATTCCGGCTGAAAGGCATCACAGGCGACACCACGAAGTACGACTACCTCGTCTCCTCGCTCACGTACGCTACCGTCCCCAAAGTTTGGGCAGCGCTGCAGGACCCACCACAGACTGGCAAGTACGAACATCTGAAGGCTGCGCTCCTTAAAAAATTTCAAACGTCCTCTTACCAGCGCCACTGCCAACTCCTTGACCCCCCCGGTCTCGGTGACGCTTCACCATCAGACCTGCTTTCCCACATGCTGTCCCTCGTGGACGACAAGCCCCCCGGCGCCCTCTTTCGCACGCTTTTCATTCGGCAGCTTCCCGCCAGCATCTGCCCGCTCATTGTGGAGTCCGGCTCCACGGACCTGAATGACATAGCAGAAAAGGCCGACCGGCTGCTCTCTGCACAGTCCGCGCGCGAAGTCACGCCCGACCTCGCAGCAACGACCACGCGGTCTCCCCGGCCCACTAGGCCCGCCCGCCCTACCACTCCGGGCCACTGTTACTACCACACCCGTTTTGGCACTAGGGCCCAACGCTGCACGCCACCGTGTACCTTCAATTCCCCCCCCCGCACCGGCCCCCGCGATGGACATGGGGCAAAAGGGGCCTCTACTGTACGTCACTGACGACAGAACCAACCGCCGATTTCTGTGCGACACAGGGGCCCAGCACAGCATCACCCCCGCCTCCGCCCTCGAAATCCAACGCGGCACACGAGGTATCACGCTGGCCGCCGCCAATGGCTCGGACATCCGCACATATGGCACCCGCATGGTCACGCTCGACCTCGCGGACCGCCGCTACCGCTGGGAGTTCCTCACCGCCGAGGTCCTCTGTCCACTCATCGGCGCCGACTTCCTACGCGCCCACGGCCTCCTTGTCGACATTCCGAGGCACCGCCTCGTCGACGCCAACACTATGGCCACCATCCCCAGCGCCTTTACCCCGGACCGTTCAGCCGGCCTGACGACCTACTGCCTCGCCAGGGCCGCGGACGACTACTCGGCACTCCTAGCCGAGTTTCCCGCCCTCACCAACCCGACCTTTTCGGCCAAAGCCGCCAAACACGGGGTGGAGCACTATATTCCCACCACCGGCCCTCCAGTTTCTGCCCACGCCCGCAGGCTCAACCCGGCCAAGCTGGAAATCGCGCGGGCCGAGTTCACCACCATGGAACAACTCGGCATCATCCGCCGCTCCAGCAGCCCCTGGGCCTCGCCCCTCCACATCGCCCCCAAGCCCGGCAGAGGCTGGTGCCCTTGTGGGGACTACCGCCGCCTTAACGACGCCACCACCCCCGACCGATACCCGGTGCCTCACATCCAGGACTTCTCGGCCCGACTGGCCGGAAGAACCGTCTTTTCCAAAGTCGACCTGGTGCACGGTTACCACCAAGTCCCCGTACACCCTGCAGACATTCCCAAAACGGCCGTCATCACCCCATTCGGCCTGTTCGAGTTCCTGAGGATGCCCTTCGGCCTCAAGAATGCAGCCCAGGCTTTCCTGCGCCTTATGGACTCGGTCCTGCGGGACCTGAACTTCCTATTCGTCTATCTAGATGACATTCTCGTGGCCAGCTCCTCCAAACAGGAACACCTCGAACACCTTCGCGTCCTGTTCGGGCGCCTAGCCCAACACGGGCTCATCCTCAGCCCGGCGAAGTGCCAATTCGGCCTAACCGAGATCAATTTTCTCGGTCACCACATCACCCCTGCTGGGGCCGTCCCCCTGCCCAACAAGGTGCAGGCCGTCCAGCAGTTCCCCCGCCCCACAACCATCAAGGGCCTCCAGGAGTTCCTCGGGATGGTGAACTTCTACAACAGGTTCATCCCCAGAGCTGCAGCCCTCATGAAGCCCCTATACGACTCCCTCCGAGGTAAATCCGGCAAGATGGCCGTAGCCTGGACCACTGACACGTCAGCCGCCTTCGATGCCACCAAAAACACGCTCACCGACGCCACTCTGCTCGTGCACCCAAGGGCCGACGCCCGGGTCGCGCTCACCACCGACGCCTCCGACCACGCGGTCGGGGCCGTGTTCGAGCAGTGGGTTAATGGCGCGTGGCAGCCACTTGCCTTCTACAGCCGCCAACTGCGCCCCCCGGAGGTCAAATACTCCACTTTCGACCGCGAGCTTCTCGCGCTCCACCTGTCGGTCCGCCTTTTCAGGTTCCTCCTGGAAGGCCGCCCCTTCACCGCGTACGTGGACCACAAGCCACTCACATACGCGATGGCCAAGCACACCGAACCCTGGTCCGCTCGGCAGCAACGCCAGCTCGCGGCCGTGTCCGAGTTTACCACGGACATCCAGCACGTCTCCGGTAGAGACAACGTTGTCGCCGACTGCCTTTCCTGTCCCGCCATCTGCGCGAATCACCTCGCGGTCGACTGCACGCAACTAGCAGCAGCCCAGCTCATGGACCCAGACCTCCTCTCGGCGGCTACCAGCCTGCCAGGGCTACTCCTAGCCAAGGTCGCGCACGGGCCCGAAGCCACGGCAGTTACTTGCGACATCACACTCAGCCAACCCAGGCCGGTCGTCCCTGAAACCTGGCGCCGCCGCGTCTTCGACGCGCTCCATGGGCTCTCCCACCCGGGTTCCCGCGCATCCGCCAAACTCCTCTCCCAGCGTTTCATCTGGCGCGGCCTCAGCAGAGATGTTCGGACTTGGGCCACCTCCTGCCTCGCCTGCCAACGGGCTAAGGTACAACGGCATACAAAAGCACCCCTGGGAGACTTCGAGGTACCCAGCCGCCGCTTCGACCACGTACACGTCGACATCGTCGGGCCCCTGCCGCCATCGCAAGGCCAGACTTATCTCCTCACGATGGTCGACCGCTACACACGCTGGCCTGAGGCAGCGCCGCTGACCTCCACCACCACAGCCGACATCGCCAGGGCGTTCGTTAACACCTGGGTAGCGAGGTTCGGCATACCGGCCGACATAACCTCCGACAGAGGCGCCCAGTTCACCTCCGAACTTTGGACGGCCACAGCACACAACCTCGGTGTGACGCTCCACCGAACCACGGCGTACCACCCGCAGGCCAACGGGCTTTGTGAACGCTTCCACAGGTCACTCAAGGCCACACTCCGCACCGGCCTGCAGGACAGTACCTGGACTGACCGCCTACTGTGGGTACTACTAGGCCTACGCACCGCGGTCAAAGAAGACCTCCAGTCCTCGGCAGCGGAGTTAGTCTACGGACAACCGCTGCGCGTCCCAGGCGAATTCCTTCCGGAGGCTACCACGCCTTGGTCGGCCGGCCAGCAGCGGCTCAACTCTTTCTCTTCCGCTCAGCAGTTCGCCCCACTTCCGGTCAACCAACACGGCGAACTCGCACCTCACGTTCCGCCAAATTTACAGCAGGTGCGCTTCGTCTTCGTGCGACACGACGTGCACCGCGGACCCCTGCGACCCCCGTACGACGGACCGTACGAAGTACTACAAACCGGGGACAAGGTCTTCAAGCTGCGACTCGGCGACAGGGTCGAGACAGTCTCCATCGACCGGCTCAAACCACCACACACAGAACCAGGGGAACAGGTCCCCGTGGCCCGGCCTCCAACTAGAGGCCGTCCCGCCAGCAAGCCAGCACAGCCGGCGGCGAACCGCCAGGGCCCGCCAACTAGACTGGCGATAACGCAGAGCCGCTGCGGCAGAACCATCAGACCACCGTCACGACTCGTCCACTCCTCCTAAGCGGATTCTGGGGGGAGCTCTGTGGCGACACGCCACCACTGGACACAATCCGCTCATGGCGGTACGGACAGTTTAAGCAGACGCCCCCAACCGGGGGCCCTTTCCTCCAGCAACTTGTTTCCCACAGGGACAGGCTGCCGGGAGCACTTCCTGTCTGGGGAGTATTTAAGTCAGGCGCGGGCTCTTCCAGTTCCTGTTTTGCCATGAGGCTGAAATAAAAAGCTGTATTGTTTCACTGGCTCTGGTCTCGACTCCCACGTTTGCCGCGGTATCTCAACAGGTCCAGCTTTTGGACAGGCTCATTGCAGCACAGGCAGTCGAGTTAAGGGAGTCAGCCCTGGAGATTCAGGTTAAGGCTCTAGCAGGGGAAAAGTTATTGGTAGCTTTGCAGGCCATGAATCAGGAGAGAGTGCATTTAATGGGAGAACACAAGGCCCAGTTGGAATACCTACGGTGCAAAGTCACCGAGGCCAAGGGAAATGTGTTAAGGTTGCAGGAGAAGAACGCCCGCTTGGCAAGGCAGATTAGGGAACAGGAAGAGAAAGTACAGGAGGTATAGGCAGCTTACAAGCTAGCGAACGAGCAGGGGTTTGAGGAGGCAGACCACGGCCCCTGTAAAGAGCGGATAGAAAATCTGAGCCAGGCCCTCCGGAAGGCAAAAGGCATGGTATGCCTCATAAGCCCAAAGGCAGGTCAGGCAGATTTTATGGGGAATGAGGGGAGGACAGTTCCAATGTCACCGGTAGTGCCCAGGGACGACCCGGTTGAGAGAGAGGAGATCTCACGACCACCAACCGTAGTGCCAAGTTTCAGCGAGTTGGCAACAAGGGGTGGTGGAGCCAGGGGTGGAGCCAGAGGTGGAAGCGGAGGTAGGGCAACCCCCACCAGAGAAGTCGGAGCCGGGACCGATGTGCCCAGCACGGCATCGGAGACTCGGCCCACCCGTCGATGGCGACGATGAGGGACCCCTCCAAAACCAGTTCGTATTACCCTATAACACCCAACAGCTTAGGGCTATGGTCAACCATATCCCAAAGCTCTCCGAAAAGGGAGACCCCTTGATCCACTTCAGGGACATAGAGCAGGCAGCCAGCGTCAATGACTGCGATGGCACTGAGCAGGCCAAGATGCTGCTATTCTCCCTGGAGGGTAGTCTCCTCCAATCCCTCTCTGACACGTGTAAAAGGGGACAGAGCGGGTATGAGGAGCTTAGAGATGCGATTCTGGAGGCCATGGGGATGAATGACGGAAGTGCTTTCTCCCTTGTGGAGAAGACGGTCCAGCTCCCAGGGGAAACCCTGCAGGCTTTCGCGGTCCAGCTGCGGCCGGTGTACCGGAGGGCCTATCCAGGGATGCCGAACCGGGGGTTCCTGAACGGGGATCTCCTGGCCCATTGGCTCCGTTGCCTCGTGGTGAACAGCTTGCCACAGTTCCAGGCCAAGGCAGAAGTCTGGTTCGACCCCAAGAACCCCCAGACCACCGAACTTACGGTGATCAGACAGTTGACTCTAGCCTATAAAAACGGTAGGGGAAACGATGCGCACCCACCTAAGGGGAAGGTGCATGAGGTATAACCTGGACCGGATAGGAAACAGTGGCACCAGGAAGGGAATAACCCCCCAATGCAAAGACAAATTGTTACGGGTGCGGGAAGGATGGTCACTGGCGGCAGGAGTGCAAAAACCCTTGGAAAGATAACAAGGGAAAGAATTCCACAGCCCCAGCCCAAAAGGCGGGGGCAGGAATCCCTCCCGCAGAGGTCGAGTCACTTTTGGACACCATGAGGTCCTTATTGACTGGCCAGGGGAGAGTAGCAGCCGCCACCGGTGCTCTGACCCCGTCAGCCCCATCCAACCCACAGCCCTGACTAGAGCCAGCACAGCCTGTTCACCTGTGTTCTCCCCGATACGATGAATGGAAAAGACCCCTCTTGGAAATGGAGGTAGAAAAGGTGTCGGGGACCTATCTGTTAGACACGGGGGCATCATGCACCGTGGTCTACTCAGCTAACCCCACCACCTCGCCTCTCTCTAAAGTGGTCCCATACAGTCTGTCAGGGTTCACAGGCAAAGAACAGGCTGGCTCATTTTTCATCCCGCTCGCCATTCGGTTAGGACCGCTCCGCTCCAAGTGGAACTGTGTCCTGATGAAATGGGAGGTGTAGGGTTGAAAAGGGGTCTTGGGGGCCAACTTTATTGTAGGCCACGGGTTCCTAATAGTTTTGAGGAATCATTGCTTATGGGAGGCAGGTAAAGTAAAGAACGGTGAGATCGTAGTGATCCCAGGAAAGGAAGGGAAGGGGACCCTCTGCACCATGAAGCCCAAAGAGGGTTATAACCTCGAGCTTATGGTCAGTAACACCCCACAGGAGTTCCAGGCATTTGTGCAGGCCCACCTGGCCACATTTGCCACTCAAAAATACGACTGCGGGAGGGTCAACGGGTTGAGGTCAGCATAGACAGGGACCCCATGGCCCGACCACAGGAACAGTATAACTTCCCCAGGGAAGCAGAGCCAGACATGGAAGCAGCCATGTCCTCGTTAGTACAGTAGGGAGTTCTGAGACCGATAGCTACCCACGTGAATTCTCCATTGTGGCCGGTTAGAAAGCCGGACAATTCCTGGAGGGCCATGGTGGACTATCGAGTGTTCAATAGTAACATCCCAGCCTATGCACCCACAGTAGCAACAGTTGCCGACCTGATAGGAAGTATTCCAGCATCCGTTACCACTTTCATGGTGCTGGATATCTCCAATGGGTTTTGGTCCATCCCTGTAAGGAGGGAGGATCAGTACAAGTTTGCCTTTACTTTTAAAGGGCAACAGTACATGTGGAACTGCTTGCCTCAGAGCTTCCAAAACAGCCCCAGCATTTTCCATCAGTGCGTAGCAAACAGTTTAAAGGATTTTAGCCAGCCCAGGCAGTTGGTCCAATATGTGGATGACCTGCTCCTGTTCACCGATTCGAAAGAGTAGCATGGCCCACTGTTGGCTGAACTGCTGGAGCTGCTAGGGCAGAAGGGTTTTAAGGTAAACCCCAAGAAAGCGCAGATTGGCCAGCAAGAGGTGAAATTCCTTGGCCTGACCGTGCGTGCTGGAGAAAGGGCCATAGATATGGCTAGGAGAGAAGCGGTACAAGAGTTACCGGTCCCTAACACAGTAACGGGTGTGAGGTCATTTCTAGGGCTAACCAGGTACTGTAGGGACTTTATTGAGGACGATGCAGCCACCGCAGCCCCTCTGCTCCGACTCCTACACAAGGGAGTGGAGTGGCTTTGGGATGAGGGTTGCCAGGCAGCATTTGTCAGGCTCAAGAAAGACTTGCAGACTGCACCAGCTCTAGGGGCCATAGATGGGGGGAAAGAGTTTTTCCTGGAGGTAGCAGCCAGCGGGGACAGCCTGAGTGTTGTGCTGCTCCAAGAGTGGCACGGCCGGCTGAGGCTGGTGGTCTACTCCTCCTGCATACTCACGGATGTGGAGAGGAGCTACTCCAACTGTGAGCGGCACCTCTTGGCCACACATTGGGCTGTGAAGAGATCATTGATCTTCACAGGCACCTCTCCCATCACCCTCCTCACCCATCACACACCCACCCAGATGCTTCTGGATGGGAGGATCAAGGATGTGACAGTGAGCAGTGCCCGCATTGCCCGCTGGACCCTGCTACTCTCACAGATGGATCTTAAGGTGAAGGGTCTCTGCGAGCCAAAGCTCGCAGCCAACCTAGTGTATCCTGGAGCAGCCCACTTGTGTTTCCTTGAAGGGGTTTAGGAAGTGAACATAGGTTTACGGGCCAGGATACATCCCACGGGCCGCGAGATCTATGTAGATGGTTCCAGCACAGTATCTGCTGGCGAGCGTCTCACGGGGTGTGTAGTTTACGACCCAGCGGCAAACATTGCCCTGGCGATTAAGCTCCCCAGCACCATGAGCGCCCAGCAGGCTGAACTGTCCGCGGTGGTGTATGTTGTTACACACCCCGAAATCTTCCCCACCCCCTACACGATTTGCTCGGACAGCATGTTCACGTGCAATTCGTGTACGGAGTACCTGGCCATCTGGCCCCGCTATGGATACACCTCCGCCGACGGGAGACCCCTCACAGCAAAACCCCTGCTGGAATAGATCCTGGCAGCAGTGGGGGAGGAAGGGGAGGTTTTCATCCACAAGGTGAAAGCCCATTCCTCCACAGAACCCCACGGCCAAGGCAACCAGCAGGCTGACTTGCTCGCCAAGGAGGGTGCCCGCACAGCATTTTCTGGGACCCATTTGGGTCCAGACCCATGGCGGCGGTCAGAGGTAGGGACGGGACCCAAGGGAGTGCAGGGGTAGATTTAGCCCCGGACCTTAAGGCGGTCCAAGCCCAAGACCCCGTCCTCAAAGCAGTCCTCGGTGCAGTAACTGAGGGTAAAAGGGTGGAGGGTCCGTACGGCGCAGCAACCCTCTCCGTCAAAGAGGGCATGCTGTTCCGGGGGGAACAGTGAGTTGTGCCATAGCAGCACTGGAGGGAATTCCTTCAACTGGCCCATGAGGGTCCAGGAGCGGGACACCCCGGGCCTGAGACCACCTAGCAATGGGTGGAACAGGCGGGATGGTGGCCGGGACTCAGGGAAGATGTCCATGAGTTCTGTGCAGGCTGTCTTGTGTGCGCTGCTAATAACCCTGACCCCCATAAAAGGAACGTACCTATGGGACACGTCAGGAGATTAGAGGGACCATGGCAGTCAATACAGGTCGACTACATCGGGCCCCTGCCCACCGCCCAGGGAGGTTATAAGTACTACCTAGTCCTGGTGGACGTGTTCACCAAATGGGTAGAGGCCTTCCCCTGCAGAACAGCCACAGCTCTGTGTACTGCCAGGATCCTGGTCCGGGAAGTGTTCTCACGGTGGGGACTACCACAGTATGTGGAGTCCGACCAAGGGAATCACTTCACCGGACAGGCGATGCAGAACACCCTTATGCTGCTAGGCATTGAGGGGAAATGGCACGTGGCCCACAACCCAAAGTCATCGGGGATTGTGGAGAGAATGAATAGGTCCCTAAAAGAAAGGTTGAGGAAGGAAACGGTGGACTCGCCCCGTAAATGGGCTGAGGTCCTACCGTTGGTTTTGATGGGGATCCAGGCCAGCCAGTCTAAAAGCACGGGGTACTCCCCGTAGGAGCTAATGACCGGCAGGGTTATGCGGACCCCCACCCATGTCCTAGCCCCGGTGCTCACGGAGGGTCAGCTCAGAGAGGTCAACCGGGACAGGTTCGCCCGAAACCTCTTTGAGCACCTTAAACAGGGCCACGAGCAGACGGCTGGGAACATGGGAAGGCAGCATCGGAGTAATCGATTGCTGCTCGAACCCAGAAAGCACAACGAGTGGGAGGTAGGAGATCAGGTCATGGTGAGAAACGATGCCCGAGGAGGAAGTTTGGAACCATGATACATGGGGCCCTGCAGCATTCTAGATAAAGCCAGCCCCATTGTATACGCCGTTAAGATGCCCCGGCATACAAACTTGTTTCATATCAACCAGTGCAAGCTGTTTAAACCTGAAAAGGGAAAACAGCCAGTTGGGGTAAGGTCTCAGGGTAAAGATCCTCAGCCTGCCGCAGGAGCGAGTTCACAGACTGCACAGGCAGACGCTGTGGCTTGCTTAAAGAGAGGGGCCATCCCGCCCATCGATTGAGACACTCCCCCACTCTTCTGGGATCCAGACGAGGGGGAGGAACCTGAGGGCGTAAACCCCGCCCCTAACCCAGGTGTAGAGAGGGAGGGACCTGAGGTCAGAAACCCCGCCTCGGACCCAGCCATGGGACCTGGGGGCGGAGACTCTCAGCTTGCAGCAACAGGCTGCGAATATTTACCTGCCCCTGGCCCAGGTTCGGGAGAGGTCAAGCCTGAGGCAGCAGCGGTTCGGGTTAAAGGTCCATCGGCCAAGAAAGCCCCACCCGCCAAGGCTCCTAGAAGGTCCCCACAGATGCCCCAGCCGAGAAAGCCATGGTCACCAGCTCTCCAGTTACCAAGGGCCGTCCCTCGATTCAGGGGGAGGTCCAAGAACAGAGGTCCTCAGCCAGCAGCCATGGGCTGCGAGGGACCAAAAGTGCAGGACGGTGCGGCCACGCCGGGGGAAGCGGTGTGCCACAGTCCAACCAGGAATTAGCCTGGTCGCCCGGAGATAGGCGGCGGATGTACATAGTTTAGGTAATTTAAGTTTTGGTTATTGTTAAGTTTAAGTATTTAGCTTAAGTTTGGTTGTTTTAGCTTAAGTTAAGTAAGGTGATGGGTAGTTTTAAGTAGTAATCTGCTAAGAGTGTGTGTATTTGAGTCGAGGTCGCGAGACCCGACTATGCTTCACCAAGCCAGAGAATCTCTTGGGGACCTGGCTGCATGTTTTGTATCTCTTTGCAGAGAAGATTTCAGGATGAAGTGGAGCATAATCCTATTCGCCCTGATAGGGATGAGCATCGGAAAGGGAGGGGATGTGGAGAACTCCCACATCTACGGGTGCTCGGGAGAAAAGGCTCCAGTGGTGACTGCCGGGAGCAGCGAACAAGGCACGGAGGGACCTGCCGTCTGCGCCCATGAGGGAAGATGGCCCGGGTGGTTGGGATCCAACTCCACTCGGTACTCCAGCCAGACCGGATTCACCTATGGGGAGGCCTCCCTCCCCTTCCCCAGCGTACAGGTTGTGGCCTCACGGATCGGGGTCACTGAGGGGAAACCCGTGTGCCTGACTTGCACAGGACAGATTCCGCTGGGAAGATGGTGGTGGCTCAGGAAGCTGAGCATGGACATGGGGGATTGCACCGCCGACTGGGAACGGATGGGAAACGACACCCACCGAACGGTCACCGGGACCCAAGAAGGGACTAGTGTATGTTGGGACAAGTGGTGGGAATCAGAACAGGTGATCTATGTCTGTATGTGGGGATCGAAAAGGGCCTGCCCTAGGGGCATATCTATCATCTTCTCTGCAGCCTGGCAGGATAAGGGGAAGGGGGTAGAATGGAATTCTCAGCTACACACATGCATAGTCCCACAGTATCCAGCCCCAGTTAAAAAAACTGAGCTAGTGGCGCGTGCCCGAAAGCCCTTGCCCACGACTCAGGCAGCAAGGACACGCCGGTAGGGGTGCCCCACCACATCCAAGGGACTGGGGAATGGGGTGGTATTGTTGCCTATTGTAGTGTATGTACCTTTGAGGGAGAACTACTTTTGCGGCTCCTGTGTGCTGTAGTGCCGGCAGTGACCACACCTGTATATAAGCCTTGAGCAGGCATCTGTACTGTTAGGCCTAGAAATTCAGTTGGCTTTGCGGCCAGTTTTCGCCCAAAGAGGGCTTTTGCGCCAATAGAGGAGTTCGCGCTGATATTCAGCACTGCGGTAATGGCGGCGGTAGCTGGTAGCGCTGCGCCGGCACCGATGACGTCATCGGTGTGCGCAGTGCCCCGGTTCCGCCCCGATGCCGGCCCGAATCCCATATTCAGTTGCCGGCGCCTCCTCCGTGGCGGCCGCTACTTACATCCGGAGACCAGGGCCTTACTGCAGCCTTAGTGGGGCGCATAAAGGTGGAGGTGCGGCCGGCCGCTTTTTCGGCGGCCGCCTGCCCGCACCTCCTTCCCCGGCCTCCTCCACCACCCCCCCCCGCGGCATTGCCGGCTGCTTTCTGCAAGCCCGGCACTTCTCCGTGGTGTCGGGCCCATTTGCCGGCACAATCCAGCGGCGATCTCCCCGTTGCAGGCACCTCCACCTTAAGAGAAGGAGGAGGCCTGCAGTACCACAGCCTGCCGCACCGCATCGGGTGGTGCAGTGGCGCCTACAGCGCTGAAATTCAGTTTCAGCGCCCCAAGCGGGGGCGGGCACACCCTGGAATAGTGCCCGGTTCCGACTTGGGGCGCAAAAACCGAATATCTGACGGGTGCAACTGGCTCCGCGCTCAGCGCTAACTTTTGGGCGCAAACCAGCTGGCGGGCCCAAACTGAATTTCTAGGCCTTAGTCTTTAGACTACCCTCCTCCAGTGAACACCTATTGATTGTTAATTTACAGTCTCCGTCTAGTTATTGGAAAAACACCATACTTTAAGAATCACGGATTCAACAGTGGCGACGAGGTCGATTCGAATCTACCTGCAACTCTGCATTTCCTTTCAAGGATTCACTCCGGGAGGACGGTGGAAGAAAGTCGAGGCCAGAAGCACGGGCGTTGACCACGAGCAACCACCCAGTCATCCGGCAGAGAGTGAGCATCGCAGGGGAGGCTGTTGAGAGCTCGGCTTGGTTCTCCAGCCACGACGATCCAGCAACAGACTGGCAACAGGTGCAGCGCAGACCCTTCCCAGACAGCGGTGGCTGGAGCCGACCGATGGCACAGAAAAGGCCGAGCAGCGTCGACGGAGTAAGAGAGAGGGTGAAGCGCACAGGGCGCAGCCGGGGGTTGAAGACCGAGCGGCGTCGACGGAAAACAAAAAGAGAGAGAGGGTAAAGCACAGCCGGGGTTCAGGACTGAGCGGCGGCAACGAGAGAGGTGCACAGGAGATCGCGCAGAGCGCAGCCAGGGCTCAAGGGCTGAGCAGCGTCCGCAGGGAAAGAAAGGAAGCGCGGGAGACGCCATTGAGCCGCGGAGAAGAAGGGAGAGCGCAGGAGACGCCATTTTAGAAGCCGCAGCGGAGAAGAAGGGCGAGCGCGGGAAGAAAGGAAAGCGCGGGAGACACCATTTTGAGCTAGCGGAGAAGAAGGGAGAGTGCGGGAGACGCCATTCTAGACAGTTTAACCACACCCAGGGATGCCGAAGAGTGGCAGTGTCACTGCGTTCGACAATGAAGTCGAAGATTGGGCGACATATGAGGAACGCATTAAGGTGTACTGCAAGGCGAATGAAGTGCCAGATGCTAGGAAAGCACTGGTTTTGTTGAATTCCATGGGTGCAAAAACTTATGGCTTACTGCGAAAACTAATAACCCCAGAGAAGCCAGTGGATAAGGATTTCGAAAGCATAGTGGAAGTCCTACAGGATCACTTAAACCCCACACCGCTGCTGATAGCAGAAAGATTTAAGTTCCACAAAAGGAACCAGCATAAAGACGAAAGTAATGCTGAGTACTTAACGGAACTGAGCAAGCTATCGAAACACTGCCAGTTTGGATTGGGACTAGCAGATACGTTAAGGGACAAGTTTGTGTGTGGGCTTCAAAGTGAAGGAACCCAGAAACGGCTTCTATCAGAAAAGGATCTTACGCTGGACAAGGCTTTCAGCATGGCGGTATCACATGAAGCAGCCGCACGGGGCGCTGCAGAGATACAATGGAGACCGCAAGAATATGGCACCAATGAAATGTCATATGGAGCAGGGAAGTGTTATCGCTGCGGCAGAACAACACACGATCAGAAGGATTGTTGTTTCAGGGACCAAGTGTGCAGACAGTGTGGAAAAGCAGGACACATAGCAAGAGTCTGCAGGTCAGGGAAGAAAACCAGCAGCAAGAAATCTCCACAGGAGAAATACAAAAATGTACATAAGGTGATGGACAGCAGTTCATGTTAGATCTGTGATTCTGAGAATATGATGTTTGTCAATAACTACACAGATGCTGTAACTTAACAATCAACAGGTGTTTACTGGAGTAGGGTAGTCTCAAGACTGGGGGTACAGAGGCATGCTCAAGGCTTATATACAGGTGTGGTCACTGCCGGTACTACAGTATACAGGAGCTGTAAAAGTAGTTCTCTCTTAAAGGTACATACACTACAATTCCTCCCCTTTTAGATTAGCAGTACCCATAATATTCAAATAACAATTAACACTTCAACATGCACATTAAACAACAATAGTCCATTTATAGATTCAATCTTTGGGGCGGCTTCCTGATCCTTTCGGGATAGCGCCTTTCCTGAGGTTCTTGTTCTTGGTGCGGAGGCGATTCTGGCCCCTTTTCGTCGGTTAGTTCATCGGTTTCCACTGCTAATGGTTCTGAGGTAGATGCTACCGGTATGTCGGGTTCATCCCCAGGTACGCGAGACATGGGGTTGACTTGTTACTGTGACGCTAAGATCTGATCGACGTGGCGTCTCACAATGTTCTCCCTGACATCCACTGTGTACATTAATGGCCCCTGCCTTGTGCATATCGTTCCGGGTTGCCATTTCTCTGTTCGGTAGTCACAAGCCAAGACTGGTTGTCCTACATTGAAGCTCCTTGTCGGCTTCTCATTGATGTGCTGGAATTGTTTATCCTTCACATTTCTTCGCACATTTGGTCTGAGCAAATACAGACGAGATCTCAACCTTCGGTTAAAGAACATCATGGCCGGGGTCTGGTTGGTAACTGCATGTGTTGCATTTCTGTAGGCTAATAAGAAATTGTCCACCTTATGCTGTAGTGGAATTTCATCGTCGCACATGGCTTTTATCGCCTTTTTAAAGGTTTGTACGAACCTCTCAGCCAATCCATTTGTGGCTGGATGATACGGGGCAGATGTGTAATGCCTTACCCCATTCCTTCTCATAAATTTCCGAAACTCTTCGGACACAAACTGTGGTCCGTTATCAGAGCAAATCTGCTCCGGCAAGCCGTTCCTGGCAAATATGGTCCGTAGGACTGCAATCATTTTCTCTGTAGTGGTTGAGGACATTTTTATCACCTCAGGCCATTTCGAGTGAGCATCCACTGCTATTACGAACATTGAGTCCATGAATGGACCAGCAAAATCAATATGCACCCATTGCCATGGAGAGGAGGAACACTCCCATGGGTGTAGAGGGGCATGTGGTGGTGCATTTTGGACTTTCTGGCATCCTGAGCAGCTCTTGGTTAGGTCCTCAATTTGTTGATCGATTCCCAGCCACCACACATAAGCCCTAGCAAGGCTTTTCATTTTCACCCCTCCCAGATGACATTCATGAAGCTCATTTAGCACTCTCTCCCTTAACTTGGGTGGAATCACCACTCTGGATCCACAAATCACTGTCCCCTGGCATACTGACAGCTGTTCTCTTCTGGATGAGAATGCTGACAACAGTGAGTTGCCATGTGCTGGCCATCCCCTCACCGTCAAATCATATACCCGAGACGGCGTCGGATCATTGCGGGTCTCCTTCTCTATATCCGCGTTAGTTACTGGCAATCGTTCAATTATTGACTAATAAAATATCTCGATAGGGTCCACTGCTGGTGCTTCCTCCACAGTAGGCAGTGGCAGGCGTGATAGCCCATCAGCGTTCCCATGCTGTTTCGTGCCTTTGTATTCTATTTCATATTGGTTCGCCCCTAGAAAATGGGACCATCTTTGTAACCGTTGTGCAGTCATCACCGGAACACCCTTCTTTGGATTAAAGATGGAGACAAGTGGTTGGTGGTCAGTCAGCAAGGTGAACTTCTGCCCATGCAGATAGTGGTTGAATTTTTTTACTCCCCATACTAGGCTGAGGGCCTCCCTGTCAATCTGGGCGTAGTTGCGCTCGGCTGAGGTTAGTGACCGAGATGCAAAGGCTACTGGCCTCTCCAACCTGTCTGGGAATTTGTGCGACAGCACCGCTCCAATACCATAGGTTGATGCATCACATGCCAAATGAATTTGTAGTGCTGGGTTGAAATGGGCCAACACCTCTTTCGATGTGATCAATTCTTTGCACTTCTGGAAAGCTCGTTTACGTTCGTCATTCCACTTCCATGGTACCCCTGTTTGCAGTAGGTTGTTCAGTGGATGTAATACTGTAGACAAATTTGGTAAGAACTTATGGTAGTAGTTCACCAGCCCGAGGAACGACCTCAGTTGTGACACATTTTCCGGTGCTGGAGCCTTGACTACTGCCTCAATCTTTTCAGGAGACTTATGTAACCATTAGGTGCGATAAACGGCCATCTAAATCCAGATAACTTAGATTGCTATAATCATTTAAAACAGCCCGCCAAAATTGAAACAATGAACTAACCTGATAAGGGCCATTCGAAAGGAGTATAACTGTAGGCCCCAGTAGCAATCGCTCTCTGCGCTCTGCTCTCTGCTCTCTCGACTCTGACCTCTTGTCGGGCCATGGGCTGCCGCCGCCCGTACTCATGCCCTGGCCTCATGGCAGGTTCTCTCCTCGCTTCCCGCAGTAAATTTTCACCAGTCAAGGACATCCATACCAAGCGCAGGGGAGGGGAACGAGACCCGAGTCCAAAGTTACCCAGGACACCCGAGCCACGAGAGAGGGCAGAGGAAACAAGGCGAACGAGACGAGATGAATAGAGACGAAGAAGAAGGTAACAACTCGATAAGAGAAAGAGCAGGGCAGTGAAAAACGTATCGAGAAAGGCCAAGTGCCTAGTTATAAGCTGGCGCTTGGGGAGGCAAGAATCTTGTTGAACGCTGCGAATAAACTCAGGTGTCCACGCCACAACGAATATACTGGCGTTTGACACTTGGGTAGGAAAATCTAAGCAGTAAAGACTGCCAACTGCCCTATAGGCACAACGTTACTGCTGACGACCACCCGAGGGAGAAGAAGAGGAGAACCCATCGCGACGAGAAGATGATGGTAGCTGAGGAGAAGAAAGGTGTGTCGCAGCAGCAGCTCCAGCACCGTGCCCTGAGACCACGTGGCGACGGGATACCTAAAAGGATAGAAGACCAAACCTCAAAACCCGCATCCATTAAAACAGCTGGCTTTGCTTTGGATTGGTGAACATGAATTCTGGCCCCTCATAGCTTAATCTAGTTAGGTATAGGGGGTGGGATAAGGATAAGGGGATTGTTAATGTAGTTGTTTTTCCCTCGATGTGCCGTGTGTTCCCCATTCCCTGTATAAGTATAGTAATTTTCATATTTGCCTGTATTTTATACTAGTGACTTCTCATAAGACTTTTATTTTCTGTTTTAATAAAATCTTGGTTTTCTTACACCAAACCACCTGTCTACTTGAGTTTTCTGTATCGCCGCCTGTACCTAAGTCCGGTGTCCAGAGCCCAGGGGTGTGGGAGCGATTCGAACCGCTCACAGACAGTCAGGGGCATAACTGACTGGGCGCATGCGCTACCTGCCACCCCCTACACCCTACAACCTATCTCCAGTCATTCTGCAGTTCTCTTATCTCTCCTCCTACCTTTCAAAACATACTACTTTATGGCGATCCACCTCCTAGTCCTTCAATGCCCTCACCACCCAACTACTAATCACTCAAATACCTCTCTTGACCCCTCTCCATGCCCCCCTGCCCTCTGGCTCCCCTGCACCCCTGCCCCCTTGCCCTCTGTTTGCTAACATTACTACTGGATGCTATCTACTCGGTTGCCTCAGCTTCTCCAGCCCCTGAGCCGTCCGTGATTGCTCACAATCATCTTTGAACTCCAGTTATGATCTCAAAACACTCTGTATTTTTTCCTCTTTCTCGAACGCAGCCTTCATCAGACAACAGGCCAGAAATGACTGCAATGGAGGGTTTGGTGGCGAACAATGTTTTACACTCATCATTGACATCACACTATTATTTTTAATTCATTTTATGGGATGTGGGCGTCGCTGGCAATGCCAACATTTATTGCCCATCCCTAATTGCCCTTGAGAAGGTGGTGGTGAGTCACCTTCTTGAACCGCTGCAGTCCGTGTGTTGAAGGTACTCCCACAGTGCTGTTAGGTAGTGTAGGGGGTGGCTGTGGGGTGGCGCGAACGCCCAGTCAGTTATACCTCTGACTGTTTATGAGTGGTTCAAATCGCTCCCACGCCCCTGGGTTCTAGACACCGGACTTAGGTACAAGGTGGTGATACAGAAAAAGACTCGAGTAGACAGGTGGTTGGATGTAAACAAAACCAAGATTTTTATTTAAGAGGTAATTAATACAATCTTATGAAAAGTTGCTGGTGTACCCTTCTACAGGCAAAATACAAAAGAATAACTACAGTTATGGGGAACACACGGCACATCGAGGGATCAGAACTTCATGCTCACCAATCAAAAGGGGTCTGCTGAACTAGAGACAGCGGTGGGGTTCGGGGTTCGCTCTTGGTGCTCTCTGGAGCCTGCCGTCATCACGTGTTCTCCTGGTGCTGCAAGGGCATTGTCCAGGTACAAGTACCCCAAAGTTAAAGTCTTTGCTTGGGTACTTTAGCTTCCAGGGATGGTGGTTTCTCTTCCTCGGCCGACAGTTTGAGTTTGCATGAAGATAGTCGCAGATCAGCTGAGACTGAAAGCCCGATGATTCGAAGCCTGTCTTCAGTCGTCTTCCTCAGGTCGTCTTCTCCGTCATCTTCTTCACTTCGTCCCCCTCTCGCCTCATTGCGTCCCGCCTCGCCTGGCCTGAATTGTCTGTGTCCACCTGATGCAGTGCCTGGGCGAGTCCGGATGGAGTGGGGAAAAGGCACGGTCAAAGGCCAGGGGGTAAGCGCGGGACGGGGAAAGAGCAGCAGCCACGAGGGCGAGGAGCCGGAGCCGGAGCATGTCTGAGAGAAGAGCGCGAGAAGTTTGCCGGTGGGCCTACAATTATACTTCTTTGGATGGCCCTTATCTGCGTGCCAAATCAGGTTAGTTCTTTGTCTTAATTTTGGCGGGCTATTTTAAATAACGATGGCAATCTACTCTAACTGTTTTTAGATGGCCGGTAATCGCATCTACCAGCCTGATAATTGACTTGTTTTGTCATGAATGCACCTTGATGGGCCTGTCCAGCCTCGATGGCTTCCTTAATCTGTTGCCGATTATATATGCAAACTGCTTGATGGCCTTAACTATAGGCCTAACTGGGTTTAGATTTGTCTCTAATTCGATCTAATACATAATTCAAAGTCCTGTCTGGTTTCAAAATACAAAGTCTCTCTTCACAGAAACTGTAGCTTTGGTTTCGATTTCACCACAAGCTGCCTGCATCGCAGAGTCTAAGTTATAAAATCTCACAGGCTTTCTGCCACGAGGTGCGGACGCAATTTTGGGTAACTTTTTTATTAAAATGTCCATGCAGGGTCCCTTTTCTTATTAATAACCTGTGGGGAAATGTAGAAATTTTGCGAATCTTACAGTAGGGAGTGTCAAGATTTTGACCCAGCGACGATGAAGGATCAGCCATATACTTCTAAGTCAGGATGATGTGTGACTTGGAGGGGAACATGGAGGAGGTGGTGTTGCCATGTGTCTGCTGCACTTGTCCTTCTAGGTGGAAGAGGTCGCGGGTTTGGGAGGTGCTGCCGAAGAAGCCTTGCTGAGTTGCTGCAGTGCATCTAGATGGTACACACTGTGGCCACGGTATGCCGGTGGTGGAGGGAGTGAATGTATAAGGTGGTAGAGGGGGTGCCAATCAAGCGGGCTGCTTTGTCCTGGATGGTCTCGAGCTTCTTGAGTGTTGTTGGAGCTGCACTCATCCAGGCAGGTGGAGAGTATTCCATCACACTCCTTACTTGTGCCTTGTAGATGGTAGAAAGGCTTTGGGGAGTCAGGAGGTGAGACACTCGCCACAGAATTCCTAGCCTCTGACCTGCTCTTGTTGCCACAGTATTTATGTGGCGGGTCCAGTTAAGTTTCTGGTCAATGCTGACCCCCGAGATGTTAATGGTGGGGGATTCGCCGATGGTAATGCCATTGAATATCAAGGGATGGTGGTTGGACTCTCGCTTTGTTGAGTCTGTGTTTCCAAATGTAGTTATGCTGAATAACTGGACACAGACTACAGAAATAATTAAATAGGTCTTTAGTAATTGAGGGTCAGGGCTGAACTGGAATACACTTTGCTCCACAGGGTTTATATACCGGTGTGGTCACCATCGGTACTACAATATACAGGAGCCATCAAAACGTAGTCCATCACCTTAAGGTATCCTCTTAAGGTGGTACAGGTTACATACACTACACGCTTGTTGGAGACAGTCATTGCCTGGCACTTCTGTGGCACGAATATTACCTGCCACTTATCAGCCCAAGCCTGAATGTCGTCCAGATTTTGTTGAATGCGGGCATGCACTGCTTCATTATCTGAGGAGTTGTGAATCGTACTGAACATTGTGCAGTCATCAGTGAACATCCTCATTTCTGACCTTATGTTGGAGCGAAGGTCATTGATGAAGCAGCTGAAGATGGTTGGGCCTAGGACACTGCCCTGAGGAACTCCTGCAACGATGTCCTGGGGCTGTGATGATTGACCTTCAATCACCACAACCATCTTCCTTTGTGCTAGGTATGACTCCAGCCAGTGGTGAGTGTTCCCCGATTCCCAATGACTTCAGTTTTACTAGGGCTTCTTCATGCCACACTCGGTCATATACTGCTTTGATGTCAAGGGTAGTCACTTTACCCTCACTTCTGGAATTCAGCTCCTTTGTCCATGTTTGGACCAAGGCTGCAATGAGGCCGGCAGCTGAGTGGTCTTGGTGGAATTCAAACTGCGCATCTTTGAGCAGGCATCTTTGAGCAGGTTATTTATTGGTGAGTAAATCCCACTTAATAACACTGTCGATGACACCTTCCATCACTTTGCTGATGATTGAGAGTAGTCTGATGGGGCGGTAATTGTTGGATTGGGACTGTCCTGCTTTTTGTGGACAGGACATACCTGGGCTGTTTTCCACATTGTCGGATAGATGTCAGTGTTGCAGTTGTACTGTAACAGCTTGGCTAGAGGCGCGGCTAGTTCTGGAGCACAAGTCTTCAGCACGATAGCTGGGATGTTGTCAGGGCCCATAGCCTTTGCTCTATTCAGTGCGCTCAGCCGTTTCTTGATATCACGTGGAGTGAATCGAATTGGCTGAAGACTGGCTTCTGTAATGGTGGGGACCTCAGGAGGAGGCCGATATGGATCATCCACTCAACACTTCTGGCTGAAGTTGGTTGCAAACGCTTCAGCTTTGTCTTTTGTACTCACGTGCTGGGCTCCACCATCATCGAGCCTCCTCCTCCTGTTAGTTGTTTAATGGACCACCACCATTCACAACTGTATGTGGCAGGACTGCAGAGCTTTGATGTGATCCGTTGATTGTGGGATCACTTAGACCTGTCTATAGCATGCTGCTTCTGCTTTATAGCATGCATATAGTCCTGTGTTACAGCTTCCCCAGGTTGGCACCTCATTTTTAGGTACGCCTGGTGCTGCTCCGGGCATCCTCTTCTGCACACCTTATTGAACCAGTGTTGGTCCACTGTCTTGATGGTAATGGTGAAGTGAGGGATATGCCAGGCCACAAGGTTGCAGATTTGAGCTGCTAGATCTATTCTGAATCTATCCCATTTAGTACAGTGGTAGTGCCACACAATGGAGGGTGTCCTCAATGTGAAGACAGGACTTCGTCTCCACAATGACTATGCGGGGGTCACTGCCACCAATACTGTTATGGAAAGATGCATCTGCGACAGGTAATTTGGTGAGGATGAGGTCAAGTAGTTTTTTCTGTCATGTTGGTTCTCTCACCCCCTGTCCCAGGCCCAGACTGGCAGTTTTGTTCTTCAGGACTCGGCCAGTAGTGGTGCTATTGAACAACTCTTGGTGATGGACATTGAAGTCCCCCACCCAGAGTACATTCTGTGCCCTTGCTACACTCAGTGCTTCTTCCAAGTGGTGTTCAACATGGAGGTGTACTGATTCATCAGCTGAGGGAGGGCGATAGGTCAGCAGGAGGTTCCCTTGCCCATGCTTGACCTGGAGCCATGAGACTTCATGGGGTCCAGAGTCAATGATGAGGACTCCCAGGGCCACTCCTCCCCAAATGTAAACCACTGTGCTGCTACTCCTGGTGGGTCTGTCCTGCCGGTGGGACAGGAGGATCGTGATGGATGAGTCTGGGACATGATTCTGTGAGTATGACTATGTCAGGCTGCTGCTTGTCTAGTCTGTGGGACAGCTCTCCCAATTTTGGCAGAAGTCCCCAGATGTTGGTGAGGAGAACTTTGCAGGGTTGACTGGGCCTGGCTGGGTGTGCCATTGCCATGTCCGTAACTGGTGCTGATGTCAATGGTCTGCCTGGTTTCATTCTTTTTATTGCTTTTCGTAGCAGTTTGTTACAACTGAGTGACTTGCTAGGCCATTTCAGAGGGCAATTAAGAGTCAACCACTTTGCTGTGGGTCTGGAGTCACATATAGGCCAGACCAGGTAAGGACAGAAAAATTCCTTCCCTAAAGGACATTAGTGAACCAGATGGGTTTTTTCAACAATCCAATAGTTTCATGGTTATCATTACTGATACTAGTAATTATTCCAGATTTATTTAATTAACTGATTTAAAATTCTCCAGCTGCCGTGGTGGGATTTGAACTCACATCTCTAGATCATTAGTCCAGGCTTCTGGATTACTAGCCCAGTGACATTACCACTACGCTACCATTCCCCTAATTTATGCCACAATTTGCTGGAATGTTGATCTGATAACAGCGCAGCAATTTCAATGCTGCATCTTGGACCTCGTGAATGTCGTGTCCAAAGGACAATGAAAGAAAAGGATAGGGAAAGAAACAACATGAAAGACAGAAAAGGAAATAGAGTGAATTAGAGTCAAACAAGATGTAGAGGCAGAAAGAGGTTTAAAGAGAGGGAAAGAAAGAGAGTGGATTAAAAGAGAGAAAAAAGAGAAAGGAAAAGTAAGAAAAAAATTACAAAGAACAAGCAGAAGAATAGGATATTGTAACTCAATTGTGTTTAGAAATTACATTATTGAGCCTTGAGAATTTAATGAGTGAATAGTAGGTTAGGGGTGTGAAATGTACCAACATTCTTATCCCGTGAAGTATAGAACCAGCGGCCTCATCCATCATGATCAGGAACAGTGGAACATTCAGTGGGTACGCCATTGCACTGCTTTCATAGGAACATCGGAATTGCTAGATATAAATAAACCAAGGTCTTGTCAAGCCCCCCTTCTTCCACCCTGGTAGTCGCATGATACAATGATAATGGAGTTGTTGACTAAACATAGCAACCAATCTCTATCAATTAGTCTACAACAGACCCAGCCATGAAGAATTGCTTAGTAGTGGAGAGCTTTGGGAATCATAGGTCCAAAGTCACCTTTTTCCCCTCAAGCATGCTATACTTACCACATGTCATGTCTCAAATTTCTGATATACTATATCCCAAAATGTTATTTTCTGAACGAAATCTATCCAATTTGACTTCGAATGAGTGACCCTCTTCTAAGTGTCGAAACAGCTTTGCATCCAGAAAATAATTGCCTTCTGACACTAACAGGTGTGTGGATGGAAAGAATGGCACAAAAATACTATCAATACAGATAAGCAGTATGTAAAACCTCAAGGAGCACATCACTACCAGCTGACCTGAAACTCTACAGCTTCATTGCTTCCTTTATATGCCCCCAAGGTTGAGTGTCATGTCAGGACCATAAATCATGACATTAACAGGGTCCTCTACGACACTATTTACAGCCCTAAATGGCAGCGGAGAAAATAATTCATAATAACTTCATAAACGCAGCAATTTTATGATTGCCATTAAGTTCAATGGGGAGGGTCGTGGCGAGAAAGGACTTTTATCAGCTTAGATTGGGGCTAACCATGGAGCGGTGCAAATCTTTCAGCAATTTGCAAAGAATCAGAGCTCATGCCGTGTCTCTTTCACTCTGCAAGTTCCTGAATTTTTTACATATTACTAATGGCATGAGCTGTTAATGGGTTATTCTAATGAGGCGACTTCCCATCAATTCCTGGCCCATCTGCTCCATTAGACCAGCTACCCTTAAACCCCTCTTAATTTGCCTTCTGACAAATCAACGACATTTCCTTGGCCAATGCTCACTGAGGTCATCAACTGCCTCATATCCCCAGGCATTGCAGTAATCATGCTGCTGTAGGTATTCGTGTTGACCTCTCAGGACGAATGCCTACTAAGTAATTTAGTTCGAGTTCGGAGGAATAATCACTAAGTTGTTTATTAACTGGAACTGACGAAATACAACAGGTAAGCTGGCTTTACACAGGAGCAATGCGAGATAGGTCTTACCCCGACGGGAACTCCACGAGGACTGAGTCCGTAGTCCTCGGGAGAGCGTGATGACGTCATCACGCTTAGTCGCGTTTTCCCGCTCTTCGGATGTCATGTGACCGCATGCTGACTCTAGCGCGTTGGCCTGCGCTTGGGGCGGTCATGTGACCCGCGCCGATACGTCGGCACGTTCACCCAGTGCGGAGGCTGGCCATTGAGGCCGAAGTCGCGGTAGGCCGGGCTATGCCGGCGGCTGTCGCGCGTACGTCACGCAATGCGTGACGTGACATCAGCGCGCTAGGGCGCGTTTTAAGGGGCAACGGCCCCCACAGGTAAGTTAATGGGGCAATGGCCCAAACAGGTAAGTAATACACGTACAGTTAGGTTAAAGTGAATTATATACATTATATGTGTAAGGGACACCCAGTGGAACTGCCACATGCGCCCCCCCAGAATTCGCTTTAACGAAAGTCCAAAGATGAGATGGTCTGACGAGCAGTTGGTCTCAGTGGGCATGCTGTCTCGACTTGGCGGGCGAGGTCTGAAGATGCTGGTCGTCAGCGGATCCTTACGCACATCATAGCGAATAAAACGTATCCGTCAGGCGAAGGACCGTGGAAACGTGCGAAACAGCAGGCCATGTCAGAGTGACGGGCAGGTCGGGCGGACGCGGGCGATCGCTCTGTTGATGGTAGAAGTCCTTGTTCTGACGAACTCTGCAGGAACGCCAACCGGGCGCTCCAGAAGGACTTTACGGGCGAGGTTGGTGAACTCGCCGACAGGTGAGCATAATCGTTGGGAGCCTGGTACGCACAGAACGGTGCGTACCATAGTGCTACGATGATCGCACAACGGAGAGTGCTCGGTGCGGACTGCAACTTTCACGTGGCCGATCGTGGCCGCGGTCTGTCCGTTGGACCCGTCCTCAATGTTTGCTGCGTCAGTAGATGTTTACGTTTGTTAAGGGGGAATGGGCGGCCGCAGCGAGCGAGTGGCTGAAAAACAGCATCGGCATGTAACGGGCTAGGATGGCAAATGTCGGCCCGCGTCAGGTGCTGGCCGAACGTCAGAGTTGGAGATGGGCAGGCCCTTAGTTCCTAGTTCTGATCATTCTGTTGATTCGGTCTTTTCTGTTACCAGCAGCACTACCCTCAGCAAAAGGTATTGGGCTGAAAATTCAGTCGGGTTAGCGCCCATTTTGCGGCGCTAGAGGGCCTAGCGCCGCAATGATAGCCGTTTCTGAAATTCACTTCGGCGCTGCCATCAGCGTTAGCCGGTTGCACTGCGCCGGCACCGATGACGTCATCGGTGTGCGCAGCGTCCCGGTTGCCGTGGCAACGCGCCCGAACGCCGAAATTCAGTTGCGGCCGCCTCGCCCGTGGCAGCCGCAACTAAGACCCTGGCAACCGAGTCTTACACAAGTTAGCGCCGGCGCATTAAGGTCGCGCGGCGGCCGGCCGCTTTCCCGCCGGCCGCCTGCCCGCACCTCCCTCCCCGGACTCCTCCACACCCCCCCCGCGGAACAGATGCGTCTGGCCTGCAAGCCCGGCACTTGTCCGAGGTGCCGGGCTCATTTTTGAAAAAATCAAACGGCCAGCGATCGGGTGAAGGCAGCGCCTCCTTAACGGGAGGAGGAGGCCTGCACTTCCCCAGCCTGCCGCACCGCATCGGGTGCCGCAGCGCCGGATTAGCGCCGCAATGCGGCACTCAGCGCCCATTGGGAGGCACTCACGCCCGCCAGTAGCGCCGGCAGCCGTCTGGGCGTGGCGCTACTGAATTTTTGGCGCGCGCAAGGGAATTAGCGCCAGCGCTAAATTTCCGGCGCTAAAGCCCTGGCGCGGCGTCAACTCAATTTCTAGGCCATTGTCTTTTCGTTCATGCCACAACGTGGCGAGGACAGTTTGAAGGGCCACAAGACATCGTTGGCCATGTTAAAGTTCTTGCCGACTGTGTAGATCCCATGGATCACATCGCCAATACAAGTTATGTCATACTTTCCAAGCTGCTTTGCAATCAAGGCATTGGCAGTGAAAGCGATGAGCTGGTGTTGGATCTGTCGAAACCACGTTTGTAAATCATTTCACGGACAGACTTCAGATTTGGATATTCCCATGTAATGTATAGCTCTGCAATACAGAGCATGTTGATTGAAGCTTTATTCGTTTTTGAATTTCAGATGCTTCGAAGTGGGAAGGAGCATTTAGGATGATAGTAGGACTAAAAGGTTCACTGGCCTGTGTTGGGCCGCATTTTTTCGAATCCTCATCACTGATGGGAGTGACCGAATCGAGTTCTTCATGAGGAAGGCAATTAGAAAAGCCACTGTCCACAGAGTGACGCAACAATTTTACCCCTTGACTGCCCGTGCCAAAGCGTTTGAAACGAAAAACTGGTGAGGCAGCAACATTGAGGAAGCGATTGAGCAAGGGGGTGTGCATCTTGAGCACTGTCTCTGAATCTTGCCCTACTTGTCTGTTGAGGACTGGGCAATCAATCACACGCATGTCAAAGGCAGATCCAAAAAAGGATGGTTTGTGAGTCTCGTTGGCTGTAGCGATAGTGTAAGGAGGCTGAGCTGCGGATTCATCGCAATATTTCCCAAACAAGCCAACCGGAAGGATTCACTGAGCGAGACTGCTACGTAGATGCTCTTTTGGGCAATTAACGTTCTGAGTGTGTCTTCCGAAGAAAATGGTCACCGTCATTGCATTAAGTCTCTGAGAGGCTTCCGGGAACACCATTTTAAACAGTAGAGCTGACAGAAGTCATCGGTGATGTCTCATCTCAACATTACGTTCAAATCTGTGCCTTGCGGTGCTAAAGGAACTGGAAGTTAACTAAGCGGACGAGGAAACATTTGTTATTTATTGTCAATTGACATGCAGCTGTGCTTCAAATCCTTGATGGGTACAGCTTCGCACGAATCCTGTGCCCCCTAGCCCTGGTAGGCAGGTTACTGCTGGACTTGGCACGGATCATGCAACTGTTTCAATGAGCACGAGTCTTGTGTGGTTTACCACCAGGAGTGACAGTGCTGTTCTTAGCTTTGTAGACGTAGGCACCTCTCGTGCCCAGGTAAAGGTCCGTTTTAGCGCGGCAAGAAACTCCCTCAATCTGCAGGAGAGCAGTGTGCTGTCTTTGATTGTGAAAGCCTCGTTTATAGCCAGTAAACGCAGTTTTGCAGAACATATGGATATTACAAGTCCTGATATCAGTAATGAAACAGTAGAAGGAATAGTAACCTGCTTTCGGTAGGTTTTATTTCACTGTTCCTGTAGGAAGGCTATTCGCTCGGCTCTTGTCAGGTCGTTAAAATCAGAGTGCAGGTTTTCGACCTTCTGTAGCTTAAAACCCGTTTCTAGCACGTGCTCTATGGAGAGGAATCGCTTCCGGACCCTTGTGCTGATGGACCAGAGAAAGGGTGGGACAGACCAGGTCGTCGTCGCGGTCGGTGGGGGGAAACTGCCGGAAGGGCGGCAACGCTGCTTGTCGTTTCTGTTGACTTAGTGAAACTACTGCCGAGAAGGCGGCATGCTTCTCTTACTCGCCGGCAAGTATGATAGGTAAAACAACCAGCAGGCCGACGGGCTGGTGCGTCGGCGGCGGGGAACGAGTCTTCGTGTTGCACGAGGGGTGGAGCCTCATGGCTTGCGAGGGATGAGTCCTCGAGGTTTGCGAGGGGTGGGTCCTCGTGGTTCGCGAGGGATGGGTCCTTGCGTTTCAAGAGGAGCGAGTCCTCGTGTTTGGGGAGGAGCGAGTTCTTGTGGTTCGCGGGGGTGAGTCCTCGTGGTATCCCCGCCGGGCGCGCTCCGATCTTGTGGGCCCGAACATGCTGTACCCCACGCTTGGAGAGATTTATACTTGCCGTTGCGTTGGACGTAGGGGCGGACGACCCGCATGGCGGTAGAAAAGTCGACCACGGGGGCAGTAAGCAAATGCGTGGTCTGCTCCGTGTCGATGGTCCCGGCAAACTGGGCTTCTACCTTGCCAAAGCACGAGGGCGGTTGTTTCTCCCTGAAGTGCGGCAGCGACAGCAAAACGGCTGGTGCTTCCATGGCGTGCTTCTTTTGCGAAAAACGTTCGCAAAATCGAGGTCCGGCTGTTTTTTTTTGTCCGTGAAAAATGTGATCACCTCCAGGCTGTGCTGCCCTTGCGAATACTTTTGCAAAGACGGGGTCGCCAGGTTCAGGCTGCGTGCTTCCTCCGTGAAAACCGTCCACGGAGTTGGTTGTTCGTCGGTTGTTCGTCGGTCGTCGTCTGTGAAGACGAGGTTCAGGATGCGCGTTTCTTCCGTGAAAAACATTCACGGATACGGGGTCACCAATTGTAGGTATTCGTGTTGATCTCTCGGGACAAATGCCTACTAAATAATTTAGTCCGAGTTCGGATGAATAATCACTAAGTTGTTTATTAACTGGAACTGACGAAATACAACAGGTAAGCTGGCTTTACACAGGAGCAATGCGAGATAGGTCTTACCCCGACGGGGACTCCACGAGGACTGAGTCCATAGTCCTTGGGAGAGCGTGATGACGTCATCACGCTTAGTCGCGTTTTCCCGCTCTTCGGATGTCATGTGACTGCGTCCTGACTCTAGCGCGTTGGCCTGCGCTTGGGGCGGTCACGTGACCTGCGCCGATACATCGGCGCGTTCACCCAGTGCGGAGGCTGGCCGTTGAGGCCGAAGTCGCGGTAGGCCGGGCTGTGCCGGTGGCTGTCGCGCATACGTCACGCAATGCGTGACGTGACATCAACGCGCTAGGGCGCGTCTTAAAGGGGCAACGGCCCCCACAGGTAAGTTAATGGGGCAATGGCCCAAACAGGTAAGTAATACACGTACAGTTAGTTTAAAGTGAATTATATACATTATATGTGTAAGGGACACCCAGTGGAACTGCCACACTGCTCCTTTTAAAGCTTTACCTCAACCCCAGCCCCCTCACAAAATAGTGCCCTGTCTCCAACTACTACTCCTTCTCCAATCTTATTTTCTTCACTAAGGTTCTACAACATGTTACTGCAATCTAACTCCATGCCTTTACCTTGCTTCCTACCTTGATAAGCCTCCTTAAAACTTACCTCTTTGACCTGCCTTCGGCCACCTTACCTAAGTTTCCTTCTACTCTTGCCTGATTCTAACACCCAGCTTGAAATATCTGGTACTTTGGCTACTTTAGAAGTATTGTGTAAGATTTTCAGAAGCTACACTGTGTTGCTAGCCCCCATGGTACTATTTTTAAACACCCCCTTTTCCCCCAAAACGGTGAGTGAACATTATTTGTAGTATCCAATCAGAAAGACTGTTGAAGCTTTCCTGTAGAGTCATGTTGTTCACAATGCAAATGTAATGAGATCCCTATTTTAAATATCTACCACTTTCATGATGACATCTTTCCCAAAATCATATCTGGATGAGTAATCTGAGAATAATCTCATTGTTGAAAAATATTAGTTAGTAAGCAGCTTGTTGAAAATGTAGAAATGACTATCAGTACAGATATATTCAGATTAACTAGTTTATTGAATTCAGGAGGCAGGAACCCAATTAGACTAACCCAGAAGATGATAGTCACTAACATAAATGGGTGAACTTTAGTTCTTATTTTAAAGGAGGAAATATACCTATGTGTGAGTGTGCAGCACTGAGTTATGTACGATGCAACTGACTGTTAATTATTGGGTTTCAATTTAATTCCAAAACATGACCAGCTTGTTCCAATAAATAGTATGTATACCTTGAATGTGCTGCTTGACAAGCATTTCAGTAACAGTTTCGACAAAACCAATATCACAACCTTGTGATCTGTCCAAATATGTGACTGTGTTTACTAGCTTGCCTAGGATTTTGATTCATAATGCAGAGAGATAGACCAGGGGTTCACAAACAGGGGTCCGTGGCCCACCAGGGGTCTACAAGAAGATTTCAAGGCGTCCGCCAAGTGGTCTGCGATTTAAAAAACTCAGATTAAAAAAAATAAAACATAAAAATACACTGTCGCGTAAAGGTGGAATGAAGCTGTGCAAATTGCGGCTCTGACCCAGACTCGGACCTCTGTTTCCCCCATCCCGAATGTCTGTGCACAAATGGTGATAGCTGCTGCTGAGCCCAGGCCCCTGCTCACAGACATGGAAGAGAGGCAGCATTCGCTGGTCGCTGAGAACAGATCCCCCAGCTCGGACTTTCCTCTTGCCAGGTCCCGCTCTATGAGGGGGAAATTTTGGGGGGTCAGCGGGCGCGTTTGGAGGCGGGTCGGAGGTGAAAAAATGTTTTTGACAGCGGGTAGGGAACCCGCTGTCACCCCACCATCATGCTAGTCTCGCAGATGTCGGGTCTGTCATCGCTGAACAGACCCGACACCAAGCAACGGGGGAGGCAATTTAGATGATTAAGATCCTGTTAACAGGCACGTGAAAACTATTTTGAGCTCACCTTTATATTTTAACAGGTCGCCCACAGGATCCCCGCTTGTTGTGGATCACGTCAGGTAAGCAGGTCAGGAGTTGTGTCACCATGATATCATTTCTTTACTTGACAGCTGTAAATGTGCTATAAAAGCTCCCATCTCACAGCTGTTCACTTTCCAAGGTCAGAAGCTGTTGCTTACTGCATTTGGAAGACATATTGTGCTATATGCAGGTTGCAAGTGTTTAGAGCAAACTGTATCCAGTGTCACCTCATTGGAAAAACATCTCTCAGCATTGAAAAACCGCTTCTGTCATCTCAACTTCACCTGCCATCTATTACATCAGCATGAGTGCCCTTGAAACTATCTCACCTTGGTCTTCAGAATCCCACTACGATCAGCCCCAACACCAGCAGCAACAGGCACACCAACAACATCAACAGCAACATCAGCATTCTCCGCAATCAACTGATGCTACACAGGACACAGGGCATCAGCACCCGACCATATTGCTGCTCAGGAGGCCAGGGATGGCCTCACCATGGCCAAATTTACTCCACTTGACGCTGCACACCCTGGCTGCTACATGATGCACCAGGTTGGCACCACCCCACACCAACACCATAAAACATCTCTACAATGCCCAAGCCATTCCATCCACACTCATCGCCATTGCAGGGATTACCGTTATGTCTCACCGTTCACTGCAACTCACTAAGCCACTTCCAAAGATGCACACAAATCTGTCCAAGAACGCAAAGTGCTGAAAATAAAGATTTCAATGTTTGACAGCTCATTAACAGAAACTTCACATGAACATTGGCTAAAACAGCCAAGTGCCTACACTTGTGCGTTGTTAGTTGGTATGAGTGGACTAGGATGAGGTGAGTGTGAGGGGTGGCTCGTGAGATGGGGAAGTGATAAAGTAGATAGAGAGGGATGGGTGGAGGTGCAAGGTAAGTTGGTGTGAGTAAGGATGTTCAGGAGTAGGGTAGGGAAGGCAGAGTGATGGGGATATAGAGTGGCACAGCAGGATGAGGTTGAGTGTGGCGTTGCAGTAATGTTTCATGATCCACTGAGATCATTGAAAGGTTTGCACCACTGCAGCATGGTCCTCCTAACTACATGCCTGCTTGTGTCCTCCTGTGCAATTGCAATCAGACTGCATTGGTCTCCTGGGGAGGTCTCTTCCGCCCATGGGAAGGGAAGAGAACCTCTCTGCGTGCTGTGACTCCCTCCATAAGCATATGGAGGGAGTCATGGGGGAGCCTGGGTGCAGCCCTGCATCTCTGTGCAGTGCTTGTCAGTGTTTGCAGGACCTCAATGCTGTAGAACACTGACAACACAACTGTCAAAATAAATTTGCGCATGGTCCCTTTAAGGAAACCGGCTGATGTCGCGTCGTCAAGTGACGTCATCAGACCCGCTTCCTTCAATTGGCCGGGAAACGCGCGATGCGGGCTTAACAAGCCCAATCAGCGTAAGATCAATGTGGACTGTGGGCTGGAACCAGCAGCGGGGTCGTGACCCGCCACGTAACCCGGCTGCACCGGACCCGCCGAGGTAGCGGAAATCGCGGCCTGTATTTCATTCCCCTCACACTTGTCCTAATGGTACACTACTTGGCTTGTTGTTCCCCCTCCCCCGGGATAATTGGGGCTGTTGCTCTTCTACTGTCACTGTTTCCCTCAATCCTCTCATTGCCATACGTCACCAGCGGCAACTGTAACCCATCCAGTTCAAGTCTCCCGTGACTATTGAAATCAGCCAATGGCAGCTCTGTGCGTGCAGGTGCATCAGTTCCATTTCAAATTTGAGATTTATTTTGTCTTATTTTTGTCAATCAAACGAAGAAAGGCAATGTAATAGGCGGCAGCTGCAAAGAGGAAAGGAGCTGCTAGGAGGAAATAGTGAGTCACTGTCTTCATGGAGGAAGAAGAATATGTCAACCTTCGGAAACTATTAGGATTACCACTTATTTCCAGCAAAACTGAAACAGTTTGCAAACTCAGTTAAATATTCTGCACTGTCTAATTTTCCCCCATTTTCTCTCCTGCTGTCATCAAAGTGTTGACTGATACTGTAGTATAGCGACAAAGGTTCTGGCTGCCCTTTGGTGCCTAACCTCATTCACCCTCCCCCTGCGAGCCTGTACTTTGAAGGTTAGCAGTCTTGCTCTACCAAGGAGGGCTTCACAGGCAGAGCTGATTGTTCACACCCAATGTTGGCCTCCAGCTAGGATTTCAACCTGCCAGGATTATCCTGCAGTCACCAGGAATAAAACATTAATCTGGACACTGCTGCCAGCAATTTGGGAGAAAATCATAAGGGCCTTAAAAATATATTTTTTTTTTTCATTTTCATTTTACACTTTTGATTATTAGTTATAAAACTATTGGAGATGGGGTGGAAAAGGCTGTTTGACTGACAATCAGGCAGAGAACTGGGGCTGGCTGATCTACCGGGAACAGTCGGTGGGGGAGTCGGGGGCTGCGGGAGAAAGAGGGAGGCTCGGGATCAGGTGATTGGTGCTCATGTGGAGGGAAGGAGAGTGGGATGGCTGTGGGGACCAGTATTTTCTGCAGTGCCGGGACAGCAACAGCGGTAACATGGTGAGAGGGAGTGGCGCTGAGAGAAGTTTTCTACAGAAAAAATACTTGTGCTGTTTTACAGGGTCCGTGGAATTTTTATAACACAGGAGTGGCGGGGGGTGGGGTGGGTGGCGGGGCGGGCCCCAGAAGCAAAAAGGTTGAGAACCCCTGAGATAGACCATTACTAAACAAATAACACATTGTTAAAACTTAAGGCAATGATGACAGTAGCTATAAATTCATTATAGAAAATTAAAAAAACACCGTGGGGGAAAAATTGGGTTGCTTTGCGCCTCCCGTTAGCGGGAGGTTAGTGGCGGCAGTTGCCAGGAGCACCCCACGGCGCTGCACCTCCTGCGATGATATCATCGCCATGCACAGCGCCCTGCTTGCGCCCTGGCCACAAGCTTCAGTTGCGACCCCCGACATACCGCCAGACGCTATGTCCGACAGGATCAGGATGGTGTTTTTGTGGTCGCGGCGGCACAAATTAAAGGGCAGGTGCTGGGCAGCCATTTTTTGGGGCCGCCTGCCAGCACCTGCCCCCTTCCGCTTCCTCATGCGGGGTGCCAGCCACGATCAGTCAGCCCGGCATTCCTCTTGAGTGCCGGGCTGTTTTCCCTGCACCCCGCTTCCCGGTGGTCCAGCAGGGCCCCGGTGCGTGCAGCAGTAGGCCCCTCCCCTTTAATCAGGGGAGGGAAGCCTGTAATACTGCGGCGCTACGTGCCGATATGCATGGCACTGTTGCACGTAGCACTGCAATATTCAATGATAGCGCCTCTGGAAAGAGGGGGAGCGCTTCCAGTAGTGCCCCGCCAGCGTGGGGCCACTAAATTTTAGCGCCCCGATGAAGTTAGCACCCCAAATGGGGTGTGACCAAATTTTTCCCCTTTGTTCTTTGAACAAAAGAGAATGAATTAATTAAAGATGAATCATTGTGTGCTTTTATACCAGCATTAGCACCTGATTTAATCAATGCCCATCCTTTTGACCTGAAGCATATGACTTCAAAATACCATATTCAAAACTGTGTTGATGAAAGAAAGGTCTGATTGCAGGATCATCTTTAGTCAAACATAACCAGCATCAGAGCTACAAAGCCACCACAAACATCACAGACTGACATCCACCATAGGCAGAATTATCAGCTGATGAGGCACTGGCAGCTAAACTTAGTACAGTAAACGGTGCAATATGTTTACATTAGGAGTGAGAACTGGATTCGCTGACCTTTGTTATCTAGCACTGGCTAACTAATCAGCATTTTAAATATTTGCTGGTGCAAGTCCTTAATAGAAACTTTTTTTTGTTGCAGATATATGTCAATCTGTCCTGGTGAAAAATTGGTTATGGCTTACAGAGGAACAGCTAAGCACATCAGTTGGAAAAGATGGAATGGAAAGTGGAAATGGTTTTTCTTAGATCCCTGTCAAGTCCAAAATTATTTATTGATAAACATACTAACAGCCATTGTGTTGTAGTATCCAATGATTTGGTCCTTTATTTTAAGATAAAATCTAGAAATCCACCACCCCTTTCCCATCCTGCATTATGTAGATCTTTACGGCCTGTTATTATTGCTACTGAAAGGTTAAACCAGCATCTCAATGAGTGTTATGACTGCAAATATACCAGTGCTGACACAAAGGGGAATTTCCACGTGAGTTCTCCAAATTCCTGCCATTACGTTGGATGAAGATCGGCGGAAACCCCGGAGAAGTGGCCGAAACAAAGCTACGGCTGGAGATCAGAAGAACCGCCGCAGATATTCTACCCCAAACCTGTTTATATTGTTGTGCCAATGAGAGATGTTGCCCAAAGAGTACCGGAGCAACAAGTGGCATGTTGTGTCTCTGTGTTTTAAATGCAGTGTTTACTAGACTCATATATTGATGACTTTTAATAATTAATCACCTTCCTCTCTAAGCATGACACCAGTCCTTTCTGTGGTAGTTGCCATCTACCTGGTTTTGAATTACACTGTAACATTTTGAGAGAGAGCTGTTGGATATTTCTTAATTGTAAATTGAACATGAAGCTCTGCTTTTAAAATAAAACTGATTTTCATTTTTTCTTATAATGTGAAAGCATTAAAGTTTTTCTTAAATTTTCATCATTTGCAGAGCAAAACACGCTCCATGATCTGCCCTAATCTGCCCATTGTTTTGTTTTGGACTTGGGAAAGATGGGAACCTAATTGGCGGAGGCAACAAATAAAATCTCTGAGAATAATACCTCAAAATAATAAATTTGTATGATGTAGGTTATTGGTTGCATACGTGACATCAGAGATGAATGAACAAATATAGGAACATAAGAACAGGAGTTGGCAATTCAGCCCTTCGAGCCTGTTCTGCCATTCAATTAGATCATGGCTGATCTGTATCTTAACTCCATCTACGTGTCTTAGTTTCATGTCCCTTAATAACCTTGCCTGACAAAAATTTATCAAAATTCAAATGTCAATTATTTTGAATTCAAATTCTGACTAAAAATGTAGGGGTTGAATTTCTGCATGAGTTCTCCTGGTTGTCCTCTGTAACTTCAGCAGAAGATCCGCCGAGACAGAATTTATACCATTTCTGTCGTTTCTCCAGGGGTTTCTACGGATCTCCTACCAGAGTTACAGTGGAGGATTGGGAGAACTGCCGCAGAAATGCAACCCTGTCTTGTCATGACTGTACATGTCTAACAGCATTCATTATGAATTGTTACAATTAAACAGTTAATTAGAGGCACTTACCTTAACCAGTGGTGATATATCCATGGAAAATGATTCAGCCATTATTTTTAACACCAATCATTTTTGTCACGGTGAAATAACCATCTCTGCTACCATACAAGTGTACTATTTCAGCATGATATTTACCTAATATCTCACATCATTAAATCTTTTCACTGTCATCTTGCCAGGATTACAAGAGATTGTGTCCATCACTCAATAATTTGAGCCATGCTTTTCTTCAAGATCTACAGTTTGGGGTTCCAAAAATGCGGTGCTGCCGCTTCAGGTCCCACTCTACAAAAAACATGTCATGTTATGTTTTTTTCTCAATCCTCTCTGTAAGAACACTGGGGGAGAACATCCATTCACAGCCAACCATTTTACACCTGAAAAACAGGCGGCAGCTGGAAACTGGGGATGGGCCACCTTGTCTCCCCCAGTGCCGCCAAGGCCTATCTGATGCAACATTCAGGTGGGCCTATAAATGGGCGAACTGCTTGCTCACCTGAGACAGCTTAAAGATGGAAATCAGGGTCTTATGCCAGTTGTACGTCCCCGATTGCAAAATTCAGGTACAAACAGGTGGCAGATACTTAATGCATGCTCCACCTACATGTATCAGGTGCTGAAGAGGAAGAAGCCCCAAAATGGTAAGTGTTTGTTTTCAATGGGGCCAGGAAGGGCAGCAGTGCTCCACAATAATAATGTGGACCCCTGAAGCCCCAGGCTCCCCACTTATGCAGTTGGTTCTCCCCAGACCTAAATTCCTGATGACCAGGTCGGCCTCTGGGCTGCCCAATATTGTACCAGCCCAGAGCGGGCGAGCCTCATGACAGGTGGTAGGGCTGCACTGCCAACTTTGCACCTGTTTTGGACAGAATTCAAATTTCTCCCCCAATATTTTCAGTCCTGTCCTTTGGCTGCAGGACATCCTGGAATCGTTTTGGGATTCTCAGGGCACAGTAGCTCCATGGGCGGTGGGTTCAAAGGTCTCTGCTTTTGAGACAGACACGTTAAAGGCCTGTGGAAATTTTGGGTCCTAGCTATCTAAGCCCGCACATGAAGAATGTCATCATGGGCGAGGGCTGTTGGTACCAATGAAATTATAGCAAGAATCAGTACCTCAGGAGAGGAGGGGAAAATAAACATTTTCCATCATAAGAAGCAAGATCTGAATGTGACATGTACTTTTTGTTATGTGCTAGATTGCACTGAGACAGTTTTGAATGAGATGTCACAGGAAAGAGTAATCAAAAACTAAGCTGACTGAAAAGATACAGCCCAACATAAAGAATAACCTTTGTGGGGTTTTTTCTAATATATGCTAGACAATCAGAAGACAGGATAAGTAGTTTCTGGTGACAAGAGAAGAATATTAACTGGGAGATAACAAAGGTGTAGAAAAGTTACTATTATTCTAGAAAGTGTACCTGCTGTGCTGTCAAACTATTAACATATATATGGTCAAAGCTTTGAAGTTGACATCTGAAGTGTAGGTAAATCTCCTGTGGTTTTGCTCATAGTGAATCAGAGGATGCCTTATTGCAAGGGGATCCTAGGATGTGGAAGTGGGGAAGGAATCCATATCTCATTGGAAAGAAATATATGTATATATAAAATATTTAAAACTGGAAGCAGCTCCTTGGGGGGAAAATTCAGTTGGTTGCGCCTCCCGTTAGCACCTTAAGAGGGTGCCAAGTGGGGCGCAAAGCAACTAGCGCCCGGGCGCGGCGATATCTGCGCCTCTCGCGAAATTAACTAGACATTTTGCAGCGGTGCTAAACACTACCGCCATGATCTCCTGCGCCGGCAGATCGTGACGTCAGTCGAGTGCGCAACGCCCCGGTAGCGCCCCGGACTGGATATTGAGTGGCGCCCCCTGCCTTACCGCCTGCCGCTAGCAACGATAGGTTGAGGGGAGCGTTCTGCAGTCAGAAAGGGACTGGGGGAGCGCTATTTAAAGGCGACCACTTCCTGCCTTTTTTTGTTGGTGACATTTTTGCACCACGCATTCTGAGAGAGAGTGACTTCTGGAGAGATTCAACGCTGTGTAAAGGAGTTTAGGGTACTGAGCAGCAATTTGCAGGTTCATTTTGATTTGCCCTTCCTTGTATCGATTTAGAAGAGACTGTGGGGGCTGCACTGTGAGCTCTTTCCCTGGGTCTCTCCTTTGTTCTTTCCAGCAGATTTGATGTACAAGTCTCTCCAGGCCGAGATTCAAGGCTGCAATGAGCAGGATGTGGATGGAGAGCAAGCTCAACCCACCCCTTTAAGAACTGGCCGGTGCCATTGTGTCTGTGTTCCATTGCTGACTGACATCACATGAGATTCGCCCGCCCTCTGAGGTAGCGCCTCGCTCCTCGGCCTTAGCGCCTTAAGAGAGGTGTGTAGCGCCTGATTTAGCGCTCCAATCACCTCCAGGGGCGATAAAAGCCAAGTTTGCTGTCGGAGGCAATAATTAGCGCCAGGCGCTAAACTTTGCGCCCAAATGGGGCGATACCAAATTTTTCCCCCCTTGTCTTTAATGTCTATGTATTTACAGTTTTTATAGCAAAGGCCAAGAAATATATCAAACTTTTAAAAAAAGCAAATGTGCATCTTTCCTTTCTTACCAAATATCACTGCAACAGTACTCGAGCCCCAGTTTTAAGTCAAGGCAGGAATCAGAAGAGTGGGGGCCACAGCGGTTGGCCAACCGCCCTAACCTCAGCAGCGTGAGGCCTGGGAGATTTTAACTCCCGGGCCTCATCCTCATGCCCCCGGTCACTTTCCACCCGAAACCAGCGGGCAGCAGCAGCTAGCCAGTGAACAGGAGCTCAATGTCGGGAAACAGGAGGCCACTAGCTGTGAAGATGTACATCAGGCTTTACAGCATACAGCCCATCACCACAATCCTTGAGACCCTCACCAGACTATATTGCAAGATGGTGCCAGATCAATCCAGGTACATGAGGCATGCCTTCAACATTCCCATTGTGTGCACAATGGTGATTCTGGTCAATGAATGGACTAGGTTATAGTACAGCTAAACTGGGGGGCTGGAAAAACGGAAGAGTGACATCAGCCAAGGCTGCAGACGATAGTTTTTATCTCTGAGGAGCCACCCAAACACTAGTCTTATTGCCTTAAAGAATTCTGGCAACTTTATATTCCATAAAACAAAGGCATGAAACCTGCCACATCCAATTGTGAATGGTGGTGGATCATTAAACAACTAACAGGAGGAGGAGGCTCCATGAATATCCCCATCCCCAATGATGGTGGAGCCCAGCACGTGAGTGCAAAAGACAAGGCTGAAGCGTTTGCAAACATCTTCAGCCAGAAGTGTCGAGTGGATGATCCATATTGGCCTATTCCTGAGGTCCCCACCATCACAGAAGCTAGTCTTCAGCAAATTCGATTCACTCCACGTGATATCAAGAAATGGCTGAGTGCACTGAATACAGCAAAGGCAATGGGCCCCGACAACATCCTGGCTATTGTGCTGAAGACTTGTGCTCCAGGACTAGCCTTGCCTCTAGCCAAGCTGTTCCAGTACAGCTACAACACTGGTATCTATCCGACAATGTGGCAAACATCCCAGGTATGTCATGTCCACAAAAAGCAGGACAAATCCAACCCAGCCAATTACTGCCCCATCAGTCTACTCTCAATCATCAGCAAAGTAATGGAAGGTGTCATCGACAGTGCTATCAAGCAACACTTACTCACCAATAACCTGCTCACTGATGCCCAGTTTAGGTACTGCCAGGACCACTCGACTCCAGACCTCATTACAGCTTTGGTCCAAACATGGTCAAAGGAGCTTAATTCCAGAGGTGAAGCGAGAGTGACTGCCTTTGACATCAAAGCAGCATTTGATCGAGTGTGGCATCAAGGAGCCCTAGTAAAACTGAAGACAATGGGAATTGGGGCGGAAAGGCTCTGCTGGCGGGAGTCATACCTAGCACAAAGGAAGATGGCTGTGGTGGTTGAATGTTGATCATCACAACCCCAGGATATGGCTGCAGGAGTTCCTCAGGGCAGTATCCCAGGCACAACCATCTTCAGCTGCTTCATCTATGACCTTCCTCCAACATAATGTCAGAAATGGGGATGTTCGCTGATGACTGCACAGTGTTCAGCGCCATTCACAACTCCTCAGATAATGAAACAGTCCATTCCCACATGCAACAAGACCTGGACAACGTTCAGGCTTGGGCTGATAAGTAGCAGGTAACATTCACGCCACAGAAGTGCCAGGCAATGACTATCTCCAACAAGCGAGAGTCTAACCACCTCCCCTTGACATTCAATGGTATATCCATTGCCGAATCCCCCACCATCAACATCCTGGGGGTCACCATTGAACAGAAACTTAACTGGGCCAGCCACATAAATACTGTGGCAACAAGAGCAGGTCAGAGGCTAGGTATTCTGCGGCGAGTGTCTCACCTCCTGACTCTCCAAAGCATTTCCACCACCTACAAGGCACAAGCAAGGAGTGTGATGGAATACTCTCCACTTGCCTGGATGAGTGCAGCTCCAACAACACTCAAGAAGCTCTAGACCATCCAGGACAAAGCAGCCCACTTGATTGGCACCTCATCCACCACCTGTGTGTACCATCTACAAGATGCACTGCAGCAACTCGCCAAGGCTTCTTCGGCAGCACCTCCCAAAGCCGTGACCTCTTCCACCTAGAAGGACAAGGGCAGCAGGTGCATGGGAACACCACCACCTCCACGTTCCCCTCCAAGTCACAAACCATCCTGACTTAGAAGTATATCGCCGTTCCTTCATCGTCGCTGGGTCAAAATCCTGGAACTCCCTCCCTAACAACACTGTGAGAGTACCATCACCACACGGACTGTAGTGGTTCCATAAGGCGGCTCACCACCACCTTCTCAAAGGCAGTTAGGGATGGGCAATAATTGCTTGCTGTACCTGCATGTTAACTTTCAGCTATTCGCTTACAAGGCCACCCAGGTCCCTTTGAACACCAATATTTTCCAACCTCTCACCATTTAAAAAATACTCTGCTTTTCTATTTTTCCTACCAATGTGGATAACTTCACATTGCTCCATATTATGTTCCATTTGGCATGTTCTTGCCTGTCTATTTCTGTTGAAGCCTCTTTGCATCCTCCACGCAACTTACATTCCCACCCAGCTTTCTATCATCAGCAAACTTGGATGCATTACATTTGGTCCCCTCATCCAAATCATTGATGTAGATTGTGAATAGCTGGGGCCCAAGCATTAATCCTTGCGGTACCCCACTAGTTTCAGCCTGCAACCCGAAAATGACCTGTTTATTCCTGCTCTCTGTTTTCTGTCCATTAACCAATCCTCAATCCATGCTCGTATATCACCCCCAACCCCATGAGCCCTAATTATGTTTAATAACCTCTTGTGTGGCACCTTATCAGTTGCCTTCTGAAAATCCAAATACACCACATCCCCTGGTTCCCGCTTATCTATTCTGCTAGTTACAACCTCAAAATCTCTAACAGCTTTGTCAAACACGATTTCCCCTTCCTAAATCCATGTTGACTCTGCCCAATCCTATTATTATTTTCTAAGTGCCCTGTTACCACGTCCTCAATAATAGATTCTAGCATTTTCCCTACAACTGATGGCAGGCTAACTGCTCTGTAGTTCCTCGTTTTCTCTCTCCCTCCTTTCTTAAATAGTGAGGTTACACTAGCTACCTTCCAATCCATGGCAACTGTTCCAGAACCTAAGGAATTTTGGAAAATGACAACCAATACATCCACTACCTCTATAGCCACCTCTTTTAAATCCCTAGGATGTAGGCCATCAGGTCCAAGGAGATTTATTGGCTTTCAGTCCCATTAATTTCTCCAGTATTATGTTTTTTACTAATATTAATTTCTTTTAGTTTTTCATTCTCCCTAGAGCCTTGGTTCTCCACTATTTCCGGGAAGTTTTTTGCATCAGGTCATTTACAACAGACACAAAAAAGTACTTGTTTAATTTCTTTGCCATTTTCTTATTCCCCATTATAATTTATCCTGCCTCAGCCTGTAAGGGACTCACATTTACTTTCACTAATCTTTTCCTTTTTACATACCTATAGAAGCTTTTACAGTCTGCTTTTATGTCTCTCACTAGTTTACTCTCATACTCTATTTTCCTTTTCTTTATCAATTTCTTTGTCCTTCTTTGCTGAATTCTAAAATCCTCCCAATCCTCATGCTTACTACTCATTTTGGCAACATTATAAGCCTCTTCCTTTGACCTAATACTATCTTTATCTTCTCTTGTTAGGCACGGTTGGACCACTTTTCCTGTGGGGTTTTTGTGCCTTAAAGGAATGTATATGTGTTGTATATTATGTATTAATTCTTTAAATGCTAGCCATTGCTTCTCTACCATCATACTTTTTAATGTAGTTTCCCAATCTACCGTAGCCAACTCACCCCTCATACCTACGTAGTTTGCTTTGTTAAGATTTAAGACCCTAGTTTCAGATTTAACTAAATCACTTTCAAACTCAATATCATATTATGGTCACTCTTCCCTAAAGGACCCTTTACTACAAGGTTGTTAATTAACCCTGTCTCATTGCACAATATTAGATCTAAAGTAGCCTGCTCCCTAGTTGGTTCCTCAACATACTGATCAAAAAACTATCTTGCATACATTGCATAATTCGTCCTCCACACTATTACTGCAAATTTGGTTTGTCAAGTCTCTATGTAGATTAAAGTCTCCCATGATCACTGTATTACTCTTGCTACATGCATCTCTAATTTCCTGATGTATACTCTGCCCTACATTACAACTACTGTTTGGGGGCCTATAAACAACTCCCACCAATTTTTTCTGCCACTTGCTGTTTCTTAGCTCCACCCAAACTGATTAGACTTGTTGACTTTTGGAGCTAAGATACTGGGGGAGAAATTCAGTTGGTTGCGCCACCCGTTAGCACCTTAAGAGGGCGATAAGTGGGGTGCGAACCAGCTAGCACCTGGGCGTGGCAAAACCTGCGCCTCTCGCGAAATTGAGCGGACATTTAGTGGCAGCGCTAAACCGCAACGCCCGCTCAGCTGCGCACGCAGATCCTGACGTCATTTCAGAGTGCAACGCCCTTGGGGTGCCCCGGACCGGAAATTCAGTGGCGTCCCCCTCCTTTCCGCCTGTCACTCCTAACGACAGGTTGACTGGAATGGTTCCCAGTCGCTGTGGGGCTGGGGGGCGCTATTTAAAGGGGGCTCTTCCTAGCTTCTTTGTGGTAGCCATTTTTGGACCACTCCTTCTGAGAGAGAGAGAGAGATTTGCAGAGAGACAAAGGGAGAGAGATTTCTGCATTGAGTCAGCGCTCGCTGAGGTACTTTTGGCTTCTGACCAGAACTTTGTAGTTGCTTTGGTTTTTCACCGGCATAACTTTGAGTGGCCACATATTATTGGGGCTGCAATGGATGGGAACGTTGTGCTTCTCCATTACATTGAGAGGGCACAGAGACGCAGAGAGAGAGTGGCAATCATGGCCAGACGGAGGAGGGCCAACAGGCGTCAGCACACGAGACCTTACGCTCCCAGGGTTTTCCGCCAACAGTTCTCATACATCAATATGTCTGAGGAGCAGTGTTTTCGGGGGCTGCGATTCAGCAAGGAGATGGTCGCTGAGCTCTGCCACCTGCTTCAGCCAGATCTGCAGCCTCAACTGAGCAGCAGGACATCTCTGTTGGTGGCAGTGACAACGCAAAATCGTCGAGCAGAAACTGATAGCCAAGTTCCGCACCCATGAGGACGGCCTTAACCGAGATCTTGGGTTCATGTCACGCTACATGTAACCCCACCTGATGCAGGGTCATCCAGACTCGAGTCGACATTGGCTTGTTCTCTCTACACAGATGCGGCTGGACCTGCTGTGATTTCCAGCCAAAAAAAATGTTTTTTGTCTGTTTTTTTGTTTTTCATACAGACCCCAGCATCTGCAATATTTGACCCCTTGTGACCCCACCTCATTGTTCTTTGATGTAATGTTTCCCTGACTGACCTGTTTGGACACCATTCACACCTTTGACTGCTGTGATTATCTCTCTGCCGGGGTGCGATAAATGGCAGTTGGAAAGGTTACCTGTAAACATCTGACATGATTCTCTGACTATATAAGCTGTGTCTTTATGCATTTCTCCACTTCACCTGAAGAAGGAGCAGCGCTCCGAAAGCTTGTGATTTCAAATAAAGCTGTTGGACTATAACCTGGTGTTGTGTGATTTCTTACATTTGTCCACCCCAGTCCAACTCCGGCATCTCCACACGGTGGCAGTGAAGGTAACAGTGGCTCTCAACTTCTATGCCACCAGCTCCTTTCAATCCGCTACTGGGGACATTGCCAATATCTCCCAGTTCATGGTGCATTGCTGCATCTTTCAAATCACGAATGCCCTCTTTAAAAGGAGATGACAGTACATCTCCTTTCCCATGACCCCGGACAAGCAGCAAGAACGCGCAATGGGCTTTGCAAGAATAGTGGACTTCCCCATGGTGCAGGGCGCCATTGACTGCACGCATGTGACTTTGCGGGTGCCGCAAGAGAATGCCGAGGATTTCCGCAACCGAAATGGGTTCCATTCGTTGAACATCCAGTTGGTCTGTGACCACAGACAGCTGATACTCGCTGTCAATGCCCACTTTCCAGGCAGCAGCCACAACGCCTTCATCCTGCGCCAGACTTCTGTGGCAGACCTTTTTGAGGCCCCGGCTCACCCAGGAGGCTGGCTTCTCGGGGACAAGGGCTACCCTCTGTGCACCTGGCTGATGACCCCGCTCCATTCGCTCAGCACCCCTGCTGAAGAACGATACAATGAGAGCCATCAAGTTACCAGGAATATTGCAACACCCCCTCCCCTTTTACACCCCCCTCTGTCTCGCCTGAAGATTCTATACCCCGGAATATTGAGCTGCCAGTCCTGACCCTCCCTCAACCATGTCTCCGTGATAGCAACAATATCACGGAGACATGGTTGCTTCTGGGAAAGGTGGGACTTGTACAAGTCGGACGGTTTACACCTGAACCAGAGGGGAACCAATATCCTTGCGGGGAGGTTTGCTAGCACTGCTGGGGGGGGTTTAAACTAACTTGGCAGGGGGATGGGGTACAGAGTGGAGCTATAGTAGGGGGTGATTTACAGCCAAATACAGAGGGAAAAACAAGTCAGCTGGGAAGGCAAAGCAAATATGTGAAGGCAAAAGAGAATATGGCAGGGCTGGAAGGCATTTATTTTAATGCAAGGAGTCTTGCAAATAAGGTGGATGAACTGAAGTTGTTGTTGAACACATGGGAGTACGATATTGTTGCTATCACGGAGACATGGTTGAGGGAGGGTCAGGACTGGCAGCTCAATATTCCGGGGTATAGAATCTTCAGGCGAGACAGAGGGGGGTGTAAAAGGGGAGGGGGTGTTGCAATATTAATTAAGGAGTCAATTACTGCTGTAAGGAGGGATGATATATTAGCGGGTTCCTCTAATGAGGCCATATGGGTAGAACTTAAAAACAAAAAGGGGGCAAGCACTTTGCTGGGAATGTACTATAGGCCCCCAAACAGTCAGGGGGAGATAGAGGAACAGATATGTAGGCAAATCTCAGAAAAGTGCGAAAATAATAGGGTAATAATAGTGGGGGATTTCAACTTCCCCAATATAAATTGGGATAGTCAGAGTGTGAAAGGCTTAGAGGGTGCAGAATTCTTAAAGTGCATCCAGGAGAGCTTTTTGAGCCAACATGTAGAAAGTCCTACAAGAGAGGGGGCGGTACTGGACCTAATTCTGGGGAATGTAGCCGGGCAAGTGGTGGAAGTGTCAGTAGGAGAGCATTTTGGCGACAGTGACCACAATTCGGTGAGATTTAAGGTGGTCATGGAAAAAGACAAAGACGGCCCGGAAATAAGGGTTCTAAATTGGGGGAAGGCCGATTTTAATATGATAAGGCAGGATCTGGCCAAATTGGACTGGGAGCAGCTACTTATAGGAAAATCCGCATCAAAACAGTGGGAGACTTTCAGAAGGGAAATAGAGAGAGTACAACACCAACATGTTCCTGTAAAGGTCAAGGGTGGGACCAACAAGCAAAGGGAACCTTGGATGACAAGGGATATACAAAAATGCATTAGAAATAAAAGGGGGGCTTTTGGCAGTTACAAAAGACTAAAGACGGAAGAAGCCCTAGAGGAGTATAAAAAATGCAGGGGCATACTTAAAAAAGAAATTAGGAGGGCGAGGAGGGGCCATGAAATAACACTGGCGAGCAAAATAAAGGAAAATCCTAAGATGTTTTATAAGTATATTAAGGGCAAGAGGATAACCAGGGAAAGGGTAGGGCCCATTAGGGACCAAAGTGGCAATCTGTGTGTAGAGCCAGATGATGTAGGCGGGGTTTTAAATGAATTTTTTGCATCTGTGTTCACTATGGAGAAAGACGATGCAGACATAGAAATCGGGCAAGGGGGCTGTGACATACTTGAACATATTAGCATCGAGAGGGAGGAGGTGCTAGCGGTTTTAGCAGGCCAAAAAGTGGATAAATCCCCAGGCCCAGACGAGATGTATCCCAGGCTGCTGTGGGAGGCAAAGGAGGAGATTGCAGGGGCTCTGACACAAATTTTCAGAACCTCTCTGGCCACAGGGGATGTACCAGAGGACTGGAGAACAGCTAACGTAGTACCATTATTCAAGAAGGGTAGCAGGGATAAACCAGGGAATTACAGGCCAGTGAGCCTAACATCTGTGGTAGGGAAATTATTGGAAAAAGTTCTGAGGGACAAAATTAGTCTCCACTTGGAGAGGCAAGGATTAATCGGGGATAGTCAGCATGGCTTTGTCAAGGGTAAATCATGTCTGACAAATCTGATTGAATTTTTCGAGGGGGTGACTAGGGGGGTGGATGAGGGAAATGCTGTGGATGTGGTTTACATGGACTTCAGTAAAGCTTTTGACAAAGTCCCGCATAGGAGACTGGTCAAGAAGGTAAGAGCCCATGGGATCCAGGGTGCCTTGGCGCGTTGGATCCTAAACTGGCTGAGTGGCAGGAGGCAGAGGGTGATGGTCGAAGGTTGCTTTTGTGACTGGAAGCCTGTGTCCAGTGGGGTACCTCAGGGATCAGTGCTGGGTCCCTTGTTGTTTGTGATCTACATAAATGATTTGGATGAGAATGTAAAAGGTATGATCAGTAAGTTCGCAGATGACACGAAAATTGGTGGGGTGGTAAATTGTGAGGAGGAAAGCCTCAGGCTACAGGACGATATAAACGGGTTGGTCAGATGGGCGGAAAAGTGGCAAATGGAATTTAACCCTGAAAAGTGCGAGGTGATGCATTTTGGACGGACAAATAAGGCAAGGGAATACACAATGAGTGGTAGGACCCTAGGAAGTACAGAGGGTCAGAGGGACCTTGGTGTACATGTACATAGATCCCTGAAGGCAGCGGAACAGGTAGATAAGGTGGTTAAAAAGGCATATGGGATACTTGCCTTCATTAGCCGAGGCATAGAATATAAGAGCAGGGAGGTTATGATGGAACTGTACAAAACGCTGGTGAGGCCACAGCTGGAGTACTGTGTGCAGTTCTGGTCGCCTCACTATAGGAAGGATGTGATTGCTTTGGAGAGGGTGCAGAGAAGATTCACCAGGATGTTACCTGGGATGGAGCGCCTCAGCTATGAAGAGAGGCTGGACAGGCTGGGTTTGTTTTCCTTGGAGCAAAGAAGGCTGAGGGGGGACCTGATTGAGGTGTACAAAATGATGAGGGGCATAGATAGGGTAGACAAAGAGGAACTTTTCCCCTTAGTAGGGGGGTCAATAACAAGGGGGCATAGATTCAGGGTAAGGGGCAGGAGATTTAGAGGGGATTTGAGGAGGAACTTTTTCACCCAGAGGGTGGTTGGAATGTGGAACTCAATGCCTGAAAGGGTGGTAGAGGCAGGAACCCTCACAACATTCAAGAAGCATTTGGATGAGCACTTGAAATGCCATTGCATACAAGGCTATGGACCAAATGCTGGAAAATGGGATTAGACTGGACAGGGATGGATGGGCGGCGCAGACACGATGGGCCGAAGGGCCTCTTTCTGTGCTGTAAAACTCTATGACTCTATGACTCTATGAACATCGTTGAGCACACAATCGGCATGCTCAAGCAATGGTTCCGCTGTCTGGACCATTCCGGAGGAGCCCTTCAGTACTCACCTGAGTGAGTCTCCCACTTTGTTGTTGTGTGCTGCATGCTGCATAACCTTGTAATCCTCAGGACCCAGCCAATGCCACCAGACATTGGAGCACCAGCAGAGGAGGAGGAGGAGGAGGAGGAGGAGGAGCAGCAGCACCAAGATGGGAGGGAGGCACAAAGTGCAAGGGCCGTCCGTCAGCGGCTTATAGCAAGTCGCTTCTAGGCCCCCTCTGAGGGAATGGCTTCTGCCATTCAAAGAACCTGAATGGAACCGTGCTACAACCCCTAAGCCGGTCAAGGCAACAATTAGTTCAAAGAGCAAACATGCACATTCTGAAAAAAGACACTTCTTTATTTCACAAACTGTGTACCCTTCCCGCATGTCAAAGTAATAGAAAGAAACCCAAAAAAAAACAGTCAGTGACATAACTGGCTCTCACAACCTGGAGACAATGACCAAAACAGTAACAAAAATATGACCACAATCCTCGGCCTTCTATAAAACAATTAACAACATTTTGCCACACCTCCTACTTTTTGCCCTTCGAGGGTGATCAGCTTCGCTTGCGAGATTGGCCCCTTCCAACCCTGCAGCTCCTCCGTAATGGGACCCCAGTGGCTGCAGCAAGGTTGGGGGAAGGCTGCTGAGTGTCAGAAACTGAGACTGCAGATGCCCTTGAGGGACAGCCTGGACCAGCTCTGGGCCTGGAGGGCCCGGCTGCTGACTGCTCCAACTCTGCATGGGCGGCAGCAGTCTGTCCTACAGGTGGTGGCAGCTGCAGTGGAGAAGTGACAGTGCTGGCAGCAGGAATGCTGTCATCCTGAGAGAGGACAGCAACTCCCTGTTCAGCCGACACACTGGCACTCCCACGGGGCAGCACTGCAGCAAGCGGAGCAATCTGCTGGAGCACAGATTGCTGGCCTGCTGCGGCGCGGTGAGGGCCCCGGGGAATCCTGCCCAATCCAGCGAGGGTGGCAGCAGTCAGTGCTCATGTGGCCTTAATCTGCGTCTGCATGAGACCAGCCACTGGCTGCATTGCAGCACTTAGCAATTGCGTGGCAGCCGCCTGTGCTGCGCCGAAGTCCTGGAAAATTGATTATCCTTGCCTGTGCTGCGCCAAAGTCCTGGACACTCCTTGCCAGTGACTCAATGGAATCTGGCATCCTTGCCACTGCAGCCATGAGCTCAGTGTGCCTGTGCTCCGCCTGGGCGCTCATTTCAGCGAGGAGCCGCACCTCTTCTGCGCTCACTGTAGCAGGACTCGAGGCCATACTCTCCCTCCGGGGAGAACCCCCGAGCTTCCCTACGCCCCTCGCATTGCTGCAGCTCGCTGGGCCCCAGAGCTTCACCCTCTTCAGACCATTCCCCCCTGCTCCCCTCCAGGGAAGGCGTGTCCCCATTATGGCCATGGGCTGCCTTGGCTGAGGGTGGCACTGATGGTCCGGCTTCCTCCTCGTCGTCACCTTCAGAATCACTCACAGTGGCAGCTTGAGGGCCCGCCTCCTCACCCGGTGAATCAGCATCTGAAAGCAGGGAGGTACAAGAGTGGCTTTAGCGTGAGGACAGGGTGACAGCAAGAGAGGCATGAGTGCTGCGATGTACTGATTTGGCTCGAAAGTGGCAAAGGATGCTGGTGTGAGGAACAAGTGGAAGGAGAGAGGTCAAAAAGGTGATGACCTTACCGTTGCTGTCCATAACTTGGTCGGCATTTCCAGTGGCGACGGGGCCAAGCATCCGGCCTGCCATAATCCGTTGGACTCGCTGCTCCAGATTGGTCAGGGCTTGAAGGTGAGGCCGGCCTCCCCCGGTCCATTGCTGCTGCCTGCTATTATGCGCCAGCTTGCCCTGCAAGAGAAAGGATGGGGTCTGAGTGCAGTGTGCAGCCCTGATCTTGGCTGCAATGCCTCCCATTGTTGAATAGCCGTTACAGTGTGTGTGGTAAACCACTGTTCGTATTCCTGTTTGTCCTGTTTGTATTCCACTGTGTACATGCCTGGACATGCCTCGGCTGACTCCTCCCACAGGTCCTAGTATAAAGGTGACTGCTCCCCAGCCCTTGGTATCATGGACCGGTCGACCACGCGAGGCAGACCTCCATTCTGTTGTTAATAAAAGCCTTTAGTTACTCTTCTAACTCTCAGTCTTTTATGAGTAATTGATTGCGCATCAATTTTATTAACAACATTTTTATAATGGAGAAGATCCTCACACCAGCATGCCTGGACTTAGATCATCGGGAGGCGGACTCATCCACCAAGTTTACTCACTGGCTTAAGTGTTTCGAAAAATTCCTGACCGCCTCCGAAGCAATCAAATCGGACGAGGACAAACTGGATGTCCTGACCTCCAAAGTGAACCACCGAGTGTACTCGGTCATCCAAGACGCGACCTCGTACGCGGATGCTATCAAGCTCCTCAAGGACCAGTACACGCGCCCAGTGAACGAAGTGTACGCCAGGCACCTCCTGGGGAGTCGTAAACAACAACCTGGGGAATCGACCGTGGAATACCTTCAGGCACTGTCTGTGCTTGGCCGGGCCTGTGGTTGTAAGGATGTAAAGGCCGCCGTGTACACAGAGGAACTTATCCGGGACGCTTTTGTAGCGGGCCACAGATCCAATTACACCCGACAGCGACTGTTGGAGCAGAGTAACCTCGACCTCAACAAGGCCTCTGAACTCGCACTATCGTTGGATGCAGCCTACCAGGGCATGGATGCCTACTCCTCTGCACCGTGGACGCCGCGGGGAATGACAGCCTGGGACACGGTAGGACCGCCTCATAGCGCCGTGCCACCCCAGCCACACCCCAACAACGGCCCAACTACCGCAGCAGTGTCCCAAGGCCAGACAGCAGTGCCTCAAGGCCAGAAATGCTACTTCTGTGGCCAGGCAAAACACCCCAGAGCGCGCTGCCCGGCGAAAAACGCGATCTGCTCGGGCTGCGGGAAGAAGGGACACTACGCTAGCGTCTGCAGGGCCAAAGCCACCCCGAACCCCAGCAGCGCCGCGTGTGGGCCATGCGGGCCGCCATCTTGGACCTCCCCGGCCATGTGCGAATCACCGGTACAGCAGCCATTTTGGACGCCTCCAGCCACATGGGGATCATGGACGCCGCCATCTTGGACGACAGCCGGGACGCAGCAGGCCCCCGACACCGCCTCATCTGATACCCGCAGCGACACACCGACCCCTACGCTGGCATCCGTTACACTGGACCAAGCGAGACCGCACCAACTGGCCAGTTCCACAATGGACATTAAGGTAAATGGTCACGATACAATCTGCCTTTTTGACTCTGGGAGCACGGAGAGCTTCATCCACCCCGACACGGTGCGGCGTTGCTCTCTCCCAGTCCTGCCTGCGCAACAGCGGATTTCTATGGCCTCCGAGTCCCAGTCGGCGGACATCGGCGGCTACTGCGTGGTGACACTCGTAGTAGACGGGACCGTGTACGATCATTTTAAACTTCTGGTCCTGCCTGACCTCTGTGCTGCCGTCCTGCTGGGGTTAGATTTTCAGTGCCACCTTAAAAGTGTTACGATGGCGTACGGTGGACCCCTACCCCCACTCACAGTCCGCAGCCAGCAGCTTCCAAACTGCCCGCCGCACACCAGGTGCAACCTCTCCACACTCAGAGTCACCCCCCCCCACTGTTTGCTCACCTCACCCCCGACTGTAAGCAGGCGATACAGTGCCGGGGACAGGGTTTTCATTAAAACCGAAGTGGAGCGGCTCCTGAAAGAAGGGATTATTGAGGGCAGCACCAGCCCCTGGCGAGCCCAGGTTGTGGTCGTTAAGACCGGCGAGAAGCAGCGCCTGGTCATCGACTACAGCCAGACAATAAATCGCTACACCCTGCTGGACGCCTACCCACTCCCCCGTATAGCTGATATGGTCAACCAGATCGCGCAGTACCGCGTCTTCTCGACCATTGACCTGAAATCAGCGTACCACCAGCTCCCCATCCGCCCTGAGGACCGCCAGTATACTGCCTTTGAGGCAAACGGCCGCCTCTATCACTTCCTTAGGGTTCCCTTTGGCGTCACCAACGGGGTCTCCGTCTTCCAAAGGGAGATGGACCGGATGGTAGATCAAAATGCGTTGCAGGCCACTTTCCCATATCTGGACAATGTGACCATCTGCGGCCGTGACTTGCAGGACCATGACGCAAACCTCGAAAAATTCCTCCGCACCGCCCAACTCCTAAACCTGACATATAACAAGGAGAAGTGCATATTCCGCACAAACCGCCTCGCCATCCTTGGCTGTGTTGTGGAACACGGAGTCATCGGCCCCGACCCCGACCGGATGCGTCCCCTTATGGAACTTCCACTGCCCCACTGCCTCAAGGCCCTGAAGAGGTGCCTAGGGTTTTTCTCCTATTATGCCCAGTGGGTCCCCTACTATGCGGACAAGGCCCGTCCGCTGATCAAGTCCACCTCTTTTCCCTTGACGGCAGAGGCCCGCTTAGCCTTCCACCGTATCAAGGAGGACATTGCCAAAGCCACCATGCACGCAGTGGACGAATCCATCCCCTTCCAGGTGGAAAGCGACGCGTCTGACTTTGCCCTGGCCGCTACCCTCAATCAGGCGGGGAGACCCGTGGCCTTCTTTTCATGAACCCTCCAAGGCCCGGAGACCAGACACTCCGCTGTTGAGAAGGAGGCCCAGGCGATTGTGGAGGCTGTGCGTCATTGGAGGCACTACCTGGCCGGAAAACGATTTACCCTGCTCACTGACCAGCGTTCAGTTGCTTTTATGTTTAACAACAAGCAGAGGGGCAAAATCAAAAATGACAAGATCTTGAGGTGGAGAATCGAACTTTCCACCTACAACTATGAGATCTTGTACCGGCCCGGGAAGCTAAATGAACCCCCGGATGCGCTATCGCGTGGCACCTGCGCCAGCGCGCAGATCGATAGACTGCGGGCCCTCCACAATGACCTCTGCCACCCGGGGGTCACCAGGTTCTTCCACTTCATCAAGGCCCGCAACCTGCCTTACTCTATTGAGGAGGTCAGGACCATGACCAGGAACTGCCAAGTCTGCGCTGAGTGCAAACCGCACTTTTATAGACCAGACAGGGCCCACCTGATAAAAGCCACTCGCCGCTTCGAGCGCCTGAGCGTCGATTTTAAAGGGCCTCTCCCCTCCTCCGACCGCAATGTGTACTTCCTCAATATTATTGATGAGTACTCCCGTTTCCCGTTCGCCTTCCCCTGCCCGGACATGACCAGTGCCACGGTCATTAAATGTCTGAACAACCTCTTCACCCTGTTCGGCTTCCCCAGCTATATCCATAGCGACCGGGGCTCATCGTTTATGAGCGACGAACTCCGTCAGTACCTGCTAACTAGGGGTATTGCCACAAGCAGGACCACCAGTTACAACCCCCGGGGGAACGGACAGGTGGAAAGAGAAAATGCGACAGTTTGGAAGGCCGTCCTGCTAGCCTTAAAGTCTAGGGGCCTTCCAACCTCCCGCTGGCAGGATGTGCTCCCCGATGCGCTCCACTCTATTCGGTCACTGCTCTGCACTGCCACTAACGCCACCCCTCATGAGAAAATGTTTGTCTTCCCAAGGAAGTCCACATCGGGGACATCGCTACCGCCATGGCTGACGTCCCCAGGGCCGGTCCTACTGAGAAAACACGTGAAGACCCATAAAACGGACCCCCTGGTCGAGAGGGTCGACCTCCTCCACGCCAACCCCCAGTATGCTTACATCGCATACCCGGACGGGCGGGAGGACACAGTCTCCATAAGAGACCTTGCACCCTCGGGGGCCGCAGTAACCCACTACCCACTACCACCCCCCCCCACGATCCGATATCCAGCCCCAGCAGACGGCAGGCCTGGGCCCCGCGACCCGCTCGACATCTACGAGGACGACACGCCTGTGCCACAGCCTACGCTGGACTCGACGCCGGAAACTTCACTACCCCTGCCGTCGCCACGCAGATCACAGCGGCAGACAAGACCTCCGGAGAGACTCCAATACACTAACTTTTAATACACTTCACCCCGCCGGACTCAATTTTAAACAAGGGGTGAATGTGGTAAACCACTGTTTGTATTCCTGTTTGTCCTGTTTGTATTCCACTGTGTACATGCCTGGACATGCCTCGGCTGACTCCTCCCACAGGTCCTAGTATAAAGGTGACTGCTCCCCAGCCCTTAGTATCATGGACCGGTCGACCACGCGAGGCAGACCTCCATTCTGTTGTTAATAAAAGCCTTTAGTTACTCTTCTAACTCTCAGTCTTTTATGAGTAATTGATAGCGCATCAGTGTGCAGTGCTGATCTTGGCTGCAATGCCTCCCATGGTCGAATAGCCCTTACAGTGTGCAGCCCTGATCTTGGCTGCAATGCCTCCCATGGTCAAATAGCCCTTACAGTGTGCAGCCCTGATCTTGGCTGCACTGCCTCCCATGGTCGAATAGCCCTTACAGTGTGCAGCCCTGATCTTGGCTGCACTGCCTCCCATGGTCGAATAGCCCTTACAGTGTGCAAAGAGCTGAATGTGCGTGTGAGTTTCCTGAAAGGGCATAGGTGTTGGATGAGTGCTGGGCATTGGGGCTTTCAGGACCCTTTGGCCATAAAGTGAGGTCGAGATGCAGGGATGAAGAGGATTCTGAAAAGGGCACTCAATCTGACGACCCGAGTGAGGTCGTTGAACTTCTTCCTGCATTGCACAAGGGTCCTAGGCACCATGCTGCTGTAGGTCACTCGGTGAGCCACCTCCCTCCAAGCTTTTCGATAGTCACTGGGCAGCGGCCTCCTGCCACTGTCCGGGTACAGGAGAGATCGCCTGCGCCCCACTGAGCCAATCAGAGCCTCCAAGGCCCCCTTGCTGAACCGCTGTGCTCGATCCCTGGCCCTCTCCATGGTCCCTGGCTTAAGTATGTGGCAATAGGTCTGTCCAGGCCGAGATTCAGGGCTCCGATGCGCAGGGTGTGGCTGCAATTCAAGATCGTCCCTCCTCTTTAAGAGCTGACTGGCGCCAGCGTGTCTGTGTGCAATCGCTAACTGACAGCACCTGCGCTGCGCCCACCCTCGGAGGTAGCGCCTCGCTCCTCCAGCTTAGCACCTTAAGACAGTCATGCAGCGCCTCTATAGGATTCACAAAATTGGACTTTATATTAATAACGGTCAAATGGCAGAAGAGGCCGTGATTTTAAAGACTGTTTTAAAAGAAGCCCAGAAAAAGAGGCATACAAAATGGCCACCATACCATGTGACCAGCTTATTGGGACACTTTAAAATGGTTCCTGCGCAACCTCAGACAGCTTTGTGGATTCAACCCACAGCAAGTTCTGGAAGCCGTTTCTGAGAGAACGAAACCAGACCCACACGTATGCATATGGATTTGATGCAGATCCAGTCAAGATCGGCCTGGAGACAGAGGCCATCAAAATGTTGACCCAGACAAAAGGGGACAATTTCATATTCATGAGAACAGCACCCAGGACTAGATAACGAGATCAGCAGGACATTAAAAACAATGAAGGTCATTCCAGACCAGAGATGGGCCTTTACCGGCCATCGAAAAACATTTTAAAATATAATAACTACCCCGCTGCACTCCCAGCCCGCCAAAAGTTAAACAAAGACTAACATGATTTTGGGCGGGAGACGGAAGTTTCTGGAAGAAAGGTATATCTGGAAGACTTTTCGGCAGTTGGGGGCAAGCTTGAACACAGACACTGGAGAGAGAGAGAAGCTTGAATCCGGACACTCAGAAGAAGAAGCAGGCACTCGGAGGAGGAAGAAGAAAGCCAACATCAAGAAGGCCGTCTCGAAGCCGGCGTCCCACCCCGGGGAAACACATCGGGAGAACATCGACTATCCCCGGGCCGTTGCCGGAACGAAAGGCCATCGACCCAACTTGGGAGAAGAAACAAAAAAATAAAAACCCCAAGAGAAGAAACCTTCCAGCCACCCCAGTTGGAAGGAGAAGAGATAAAAACAAACTGAAGAAGCGATGGGAGCCAGCCCAAGCCTCCTCTGACCAGGGTCGAGCCGATGATCCTCGACCCCACCAACATCCAGGCCTGCCGGTGTCCAGCCGCCCCGACCCCCACCTCAGGTGAGAGGTGTGGCACAGCTCGCAGGGGCTCCATGATCCAGGTGGAGCCGAAACGCCTGAAAGGACCAAACACAGACTCGATTTCAAAACCTTGCACTTCCTAGTGGGATTGGTGAGCATGTTTCTGGCCCTTCACAATCAGATCTAGATACGTTTATTAAGGGGGTGGATTTAAAGGGTACAATTAACATGAGTTGTTGTCCCTCGTTGCTCCGTGTGTTTCCTTATTTCATGATGATCTTTGCAGAGTATAAGATGCCTGTATTTGCCTTAGTTAGTGCTGTGTCGTTATGATTTGTTTGTGTGTTTTTCCCTCCCATGTACTCTCTTATCTGCTTGCATTTGATTTGATATTTTTTCTTATGCAATAAAATTTCATTTTGTTTCATCAAACTTGGTCTACAAGAGTTTTCTCTACATTGTAGTTCCTGCCCCAAAGTCCAGAGTATAGAATCTAAGGGGCAAGTGGGTCGAACCACTCAAGGTTTTACTGTGCAAGAGAGAGAGGCCTCTAGAGAGAGAAACCTCAGGGACATCTCTCAGGGAAACGCCTTACACCTGTTTTAGCGCTCCAAGCACCTCCTAGGGCGAAGGAGGCCAATTTAGCAGCAGGTGGCAATAATTTGCGCCAGGCGCAAAATTTCGTGCCCGGCTGATACTTACGCCCCAAACGGGGCGATCCCGAAGGCCCCACAGCTCAGTGGCCTGCCTGTTTGGAAACTAAGAAGCGCCAGTACATTAGTCAAAAACTTGCTCCCTAAGAAGGAAGGGACGGAATCGTCGGCGAACGTATACATGAATGGTCACGGAGCCAGACGACAATATAAGAAAGCGAAGGTACAGTGACTGTTACTTGCTTTGTTCATTCTATTGAGAAGCTAAATAAGAGCTGCGGGTAAAATGGCCGAGGCCTTGCGGAGCCAGGAGCTTCCCTCAGCCAGAAGGATTGCTAGCCAAAAGAGGGAAACAAAGCTCACCCCAAAGGCAATGGAAGAGAAGTTACATAGAAGCATAGGTGCAAGGAAGGCTAAATTAGCTCAGATAACTGGAAAAATGAAGATAATTGATCGCCTCATGGAAGATAATGCTAATATTAAGAAAGCTGAAGACATAATGTATTACGATTTCTCCAAGCTGCATGAAGAATTTAATGTACTCAATGAAGATGTATTAGCACTTCTGTCTGAAGAAGAGGGAAACGATGATCAGCACAACTGGTTTGATCTTAAATCAACCAGCATTAAGGACTATATCAAGGCCACGGAACAGTGGATTTTAAAGATTCGTCAAGATGCTGATACAGCAGAGAAAGATAAAGTTGACGATGAAGTCGGACCAGACGATAGCATTTCAGAGACTTCCGCCAGACCGAGCAAAAATCGAAAAGAAGGTAGCTCTGTTTCTGGACGCAGGTCAGTCGCTTCCACCACAAGCTCGTCGCGACGCATGAGAGCGGAGGCTGAACAGGCGGCGTTGATGGCGCGCGCAGCATCTTTAGTGGAGAAGCAAGCTCTTGAATGGGAAGAGGCCCGACTGCAGGTCCAAGAGGCCCAACTGCAGGCCCAACGGGCCCAGGTGCAGGCAAAGAAAGAACAGCTGGAGATAAAAACAGCTATCGAGGTCTCAGACGCCAGGTTGAGTGCGTACGAAGATTATGAAGGCTCACGGGATGGCGGGAGCCACTGCCAGTCAACGTTGTCACATAGAGTTGGATCCAGGGCACCTTCAAGAGTTACAACAGAGCCCGAAGGCAATCCCCTGGCATTACAGCGTGGAAGAGTGGCCTCTTCACTAACAGGAGCACGTGATGCTACCCCAGACGTCAGACGGTCTAGACTAGACCCTGCTGATGACCACCAGAGGCCTGAAGACACAGGGAGAAGCCTATACCGAGTGATGCAACGTCAGAACGAAATTACAGAGATGCTTGTAAAACAACGGAATCTGTTTCGACTCCCTCAAAGAGACATACCAGTCTTCCAAGGCGACCCACTCAAGTATAAGCCCTTCATCAGATCCTTTGAACATGCCATTGACTCCAAAACAGAGAGCAGCAGTGATAAGTTGTACTACCTGGGACAGTACACCAGTGGTAAACCACAAGACCTGGTCAGAAGCTGTGAACACATGAGACCGGACCGGGGATACATAGAAGCCAGGAAGTTGCTGCAGGAGCACTATGGTAACGAGCTGAAGATAGCCACTGCATATATTGAAAAGGCTACCAAGTGGCCACAGATCAGATCGGAGGACGGAGAGGCATTGAACGCATACGTTCTTTTCCTCATAGGATGTCGCAACACCATGGAGGATGTTGAATTCATGGAAGAGATGGACAATCCTACGACTATGAGAATCATCATCTCTAAGCTTCCTTACAGGATGAGAGAACAATGGAGAAGAACAGCCCTTGAGATAATGGAGAGACGGAAAAGTAGAGCCAGGTTTGCAGACTTAGTGAATTTCATAGACAAACAGGCTAAAATTGCTAGGGACCCATTGTTTGGAAACATTCAGGATGTCAGCCCGACTACTGATGGAAGAGTGAAAGCCAAGCCTGTTGAATCAAAGACTCTCAGGAAAGGTGGTTCCAGGGGAAGCAGCTTTGCAACCATCGTCACTCAGGCCGAGGAAGAAAGGCCCCAGAACTCCTCTACCAAAAGGAGCAGCACAGGGACGTCTGCTGATGCCTTTCAGAAGCCATGCTTATTCTGCCAGAAGAATCATACATTGGATTTCTGCAGCGACATCAAAGCACAGCCACATAAGGACAGAATCGAATTCCTGAAGTGCAACGGCCTATGTTTTGGATGTCTCTCTCAGGGGCACCTGAGTAGAAACTGTAAGCAAAGAACAACATGCAGAGAGTGCACTCGGAAACATCCCAGTCTGCTGCATATCCATAAAGAAGAACAAGTCCCTAAGAAGAGTGAAGAAAACAATACCGACGAGACGGTTGTTTCAAGTGCTCTGGTGTCGCTAGAACCAGAGACTTGTGGACTTACTGGGCCGGTGACAGTGATTGTATTCTTGCCATCGTACCAGTAAGGATCAAGTCTAAGAGGAGTGAGAAGGTTGTGGAGACTTACGCCTTCATGGATCCAGGTAGTTCAGCAACGTTCTGCACAGAATCACTCATGCGACAGCTGAACGTTAGAGGCAGAAGAACAGAAATCCTATTACGCACCATGGGTCATGAGAAGGCAATGCAAAGTTATATCCTGTCAGACCTAGAAGTGTGTGGACTTGAAGAGAAGGACTTCATAGACCTGCCTAATGTTTTCACACAGAGGGAGATTCCTGTTAGAATAGGGAACCTAGCCCTGCAGAAGGATGTGGATAGATGGCCTTACCTAGAAAAGGTGCATCTCCCATACATTGAAGCAGAAATTGGCCTATTAATTGGAACCAATGCCTACAAAACTATGGAGCCATGGCAGGTGATAAACAGCAAGGATGACGGACCCTACGATGTCAGGACAGCCCTTGGATGGGTAGTCAATGGACCGGTAAGGAGAGATGATGGCCACAAGTCGAACAAGGAGGAACGACAAAATGTCACAGTTAATCGCATCTCGATCGCAAGCATCGAAGAGCTGTTGATACAGCAGTTCAACGCAGACTTCTCAGAAAGCAGCTGTGAGGAAAAGACAGAGATGTCACAAGAAGACCATCAGTTCATGGATTTGATGACAAGGTCTACACAGTTCATTGATGGCCACTATCACATTGGTTTGCCACTGAGAAGACAGACCGCGAAGATGCCGAACAATCGCTGCATAGCAGAGCAACGCGCCATCAGTCTAAAGAGAAAGCTGAACAAGAACCCTGACTTTCATGAAGACTACAAAGACTTCATGAGAAACATCATAGCGAAAGGCTATGCTGTAAAAGTGCCTGAGGAACAGTTGAACAGAGACGATGGAAGGGTCTGGTACATTCCTCATCACGGGGTGTATCACCCAAAGAAGAAAAAGATCCGTGTAGTGTTTGACTGCGCCGCCTCATTCAGAGGAACTTCACTGAATGATCAGCTGCTTCAAGGTCCTGATCTTACTAATACCCTCATTGGCGTCTTGACTAGGTTTAGACGAGAGCTCGTTGCCATGATGGCAGACATAGAATCAATGTTCTACCAAGTCAGAATCCCTGATGAAGATGCTGATCTTCTGCGTTTCCTTTGGTGGCCAGATGGCGACGTTAGTCAAGCGATGGTGGAATGTAGAATGGCCGTACACTTGTTTGGAGCCACATCATCTCCCAGCTGTGCAAGCTACGCTCTCAGAAAAACTGCAGAAGATGGCAAAGGCAAAGCACCATCAGAGGCCGTGGAGACAATCTTCAGAAACTTTTATGTCGATGACTGTCTGAAGTCCGTGTCAACAGAAGACGATGCCATCGCACTGTCAAGAGACCTTAGAACTCTGTGTTCGAATGGAGGATTCCATCTGACTAAGTGGATAAGCAACAGCAGAGCAGTTCTAGCTTCTATCCCAGAAAAGGAAAGAGCCACTGAAGTCAAAGATCTGGACCTGAGCCACGATGTCCTTCCTATCGAGAGAGCTCTTGGTGTACAATGGTGCATCGAGTCAGACACGTTCAACTTCAGGATAATGGTGAACGAAAGACCATCCACAAGACGAGGGATTCTCTCTGTGGTCAGTTCCATCTACGACCCTCTCGGATTCCTGGCACCACTCATTCTGCCGGTGAAGCTGATGCTACGAGAGCTGTGTAGAGACAAGAGAGGATGGGATGAAGATATCCCAGAAGGTCAAGCTCAGAGATGGCACAGATGGCTGACAGATTTGCAACAACTTTCTAGCTTCAACGTCAGTAGATGCATCAAGCCCGCGAGTTTTGGAGTTACAAGGACGGCTCAACTACATCATTTCTCGGACGCCAGTGAGGACGGCTATGGCACGGCTACTTACCTCTTGCTGACAAATCAACAGGGCCAGAAACATTGTGCCTTCCTCATGGGGAAATCCAGGGTGGCTCCGCTGAAGCAGGTCACCATCCCGAGACTGGAATTGACGGCAGCGGTTGTTGCAGTTAAAGTTGACCAGGTGATGCGTAAAGAGTTACAGCTCCCATTAGAAGAATCTGTCTTCTGGACGGATAGCACGACGGTGCTGAAGTATATAGAGAATGAGAAGATACGCTTCAAGACCTTCGTAGCAAACAGAATCTCATCCATTAGAGAAGCTACACAACCATCTCAATGGAGGTATGTAAACACCTCATTAAACCCAGCAGATCAAGCCTCACGGGGATTGAAGGCTGAAAACTTCACGAGGAGCGAAACTTGGATACAAGGCCCAAGTTATCTGCTGGAAACAGAGAGATCATGGCCAGAAAGACCAGATATGCCAAGTCAGATTGCTGAAGACGACGTCGAAGTCAAGAGATCAGTCACAGTAAATCTCATAAATACGAAAGAGAACTTCGACACAGTGAACAAGCTTGTTAACCATTTCTCAGGATGGCACCAGTTGAGGAAAGCAGTTGCATGGTTCCTAAGGTTGAAAGAGTTGCTGCTACACCGGAGCGGTAAGAGAAAAGAGTACCGAGCCACTATCAGTCAGTCTGAAAGTAACCCTGATAAGCAGAGAATGCTTCTACAGCAGTACATGCATCAGCACAAGACCACATTGGGCAAGAATTCACTGACCGTGGAGGATTTGGCCAAGGCTGAGAAGGAGATAGTTCGCTTCAGTCAAAGACAAAGATACCCAAAAGAAATCGAAGCTCTACAGCGAAATACTCCAATCAAGAAAGGTAGTCATATCTACAAGCTGGACCCTACACTGCAAGATGGAGTACTGAGGGTGGGAGGGAGACTAAACAAATCTGCTATGCCAGAGGAGGCCAAGCATCCTGCTATCCTTTTTAAGGACCTCCGGGTTGCTACTCTCATTCTTCAGCATATACACCAGAGTATTGGACACAGTGGGAGGAATCACGTGCTTGCGAAGCTAAGACAAAGATACTGGATTCCAGGAGCTAATTCCGTAATAAGAAAAATACTCTCTGAATGCATTGTTTGCAGACGGTTACACGCTAGAGCTGGGGAGCAGAAAATGGCAGACCTGCCTGAAGACCGTTTGTTACCAGACAAGCCCCCATTTACAAACGTAGGGGTGGACTATTTTGGGCCTTTCGAGGTAAAGCGAGGACGGAGCCTTGTCAAGAGATATGGTGTGCTTTTCACTTGTTTGACCATCAGAGCAGTTCATATTGAGGTGGCACACACGCTTGACACTGATTCCTGTATTAACGCCTTGCGGCGCTTTGTCTGTAGAAGAGGACAGGTGTCCATTATGCGTTCTGATAATGGCACCAATTTCGTCGGAGCGGAGAGAGAACTACAGGAAGCGATTGAAGGTTGGAATCAGCTTAAAATACAGGAAGCCATGATGCAAACAGGAATTAAGTGGATCTTCAATCCTCCGGCTGCATCCCACCACGGAGGTGTCTGGGAAAGACAGATACGCACCGTAAGAAAACTACTCAGTTCTGTACTGAAGCAGCAAGCGCTTGACGACGAGAGACTCCAAACCGTTCTGTGCGAGGTCGAAGCCATCATTAATGACCGACCGATAACTAAGACATCAGATGATCCCAATGACCTCGAAGCCCTGACTCCGAACCACCTGTTGTTGTTGAAAACACAGCCAGCCATGCCCCCGGGAGTCTTCAAAAAGGAAGATCTGTATGCCCGTCGGAAGTGGAGGCAAGTTCAGTATATGTCAGACCTTTTCTGGACCAGATGGACAAGAGAATACTTACCTCTGCTACAGGAGCATCAAAAATGGTCCAAAACAAAGAGGAACTTCATTGTCGGAGACATTGTCTTAATCGTGGATGATTCAGCCCCTAGAAATTCTTGGTTGATGGGAAAAATAATTAAGACCATGCCAGACTCCAGAGGCGCCGTTCGTCGCGTTTGTTTGCAAACCAAGACCAGTACCCTGGAAAGACCGATCACAAAGCTCTGCCTGCTACAAGAAGCAGCGTGAAAGGTTCCTGAACGAAAAAAGTGGACATTTATATTGTAAATATATCGAACTCATTAGTTTATGACTATTAAGAATGTTTGAGTAATTGATATGCTTCATGTACCTAGCCAATTAGGGGCCGGAATGTAAGAGCCATAAAAGCTTAAGAAAATACTTTAAAATAGTGGCTAAATGGCATAATACAGTTAATTTACCTGACCGACTTATTGTATTAAGAAGCCCCCTATTTTCTTGCTCCAGTAGTATAGTCCGACACCCCCTTCATTCTTGCCACAATGGAACAGTCCCTAAGCCACACATGGGTGCAGCCATTTTACAGTTTAAACTGCACGTGGTGAAAGAGGCAGAAGCTGTGAGGTTTGGAGCAGTACAGTTTTTGACCGTGTTCGTTTATACGTGTTTGCTTTGTAATTCCGTTTGTTAAGTGTTATAGTAAACAGTTTAAAAGACAAAGCTACGTTTGGGAACGTTTTATTTCGACACGCGTCTACTCGTTGTTAAAGGCCCCACAGCTCAGTGGCCTGCCTGTTTGGAAACTAAGAAGCGCCACTACACCGGACACTCAGAAGAAGAAGCAGGCACTCGGAGGAGGAAGAAGAAAGCCAACATCAAGAAGGCCGTCTCGAAGCCGGCGTCCCACCCCGGGGAAACACATCGGGAGAACATCGACTATCCCCGGGCCGTTGCCGGAATGAAAGGCCATCGACCCAACTTGGGAGAAGAAACAAAAAAATAAAAACCCCAAGAGAAGAAACCTTCCAGCCACCCCAGTTGGAAGGAGAAGAGATAAAAACAAACTGAAGAAGCGATGGGAGCCAGCCCAAGCCTCCTCTGACCAGGGTCGAGCCGACGATCCTCGACCCCACTGACATCCAGGCCCGCCGGTGTCCAGCCGCCCCCGACCCCCACCTCAGGAGAGAGGTGTGGCACAGCTCGCAGGGGCTCCATGATCCACGTGGAGCCGAAATGCCTGAAAGGACCAAACACAGACTCGATTTCAAAACCTTGCACTTCCTAGTGGGATTGGTGAGCATGTTTCTGGCCCTTCACAATCAGATCTAGATACGTTTATTAAGGGGGTGGATTTAAGGGTACAATTAACATGAGTTGTTGTCCCTCGATGTTCCGTGTGTTTCCTTATTTCATGATGATCTTTGCAGAGTATAAGATGCCTGTATTTGCTTTAGTTAGTACTGTGTCATTATGAATTGTTTGTGTGTTTTTCCCTCCCATGTACTCTCTTATCTGCTTGCATTTGATTTGATATTTTTCCTTATGCAATAAAATTTCATTTTGTTTCATCAAACTTGGTCTACAAGAGTCTTCTCTACATTGTAGTTCCTGCCCCAAAGGCCAGAGTATAGAATCTAAGGGGCAAGTGGGTCGAACCACTCAAGGATTTACTGTGCAAGAGAGAGAGGCCTCTAGAGAGAGAAACCTCAGGGACATCTCTCAGGGAAACGCCTTACACCTGTTTTAGCGCTCCAAGCGCCTCCTGGGGCGAAGGAGGCCAATTTAGCAGCAGGTGGCGATAATTTGCGCCAGGCGCAAAATTTCGTGCCCGGCCGATACTTACGCCCCAAACGGGGCGATACCGAATTTCTCCCCCACTGTCTTTATCGAATCCTTTATTATCAGGGCTACCCCTCCTCCTTTTCCATTTTGCCTATCTCTTCGAAAAGTTAATTATCCTGGCATATTTAGTTCCCAACCTTGGCCACTTTGCAACCATGTCTCCATAATGGCTATGACACCAAACCTGTTAATTTCTATCTGCACTATTATTTCATCTATTTTGTTGCAAATGTTTCGTGCATTCAGATATAGTGCCTGTAGCTTTGACTTATTCTATTTTTCCCTGATGTCACCTTAGTCACTGATGCCTTATCACCTTTGTTACTCTCTCTGTCCCTTCCTGGCCCACTCTGCTTATTTTTACCCAAAACTCTACTCTGCACTAGAGCCTTGGCATTTCTCTCGCTGCTTTTAAATTTACTCTTTCCTGAATCCTCCCACCCTCCCTTCATTAGTTTATAATCCCTGTTTACTGCCCTAATTATTTGGTTCACTAGGATAAATTTAAAAAGTACTTAATAATAACAGCAAAAGAAACTGAATACGTTCCTCCCTTTAAAGTTCTACCTTCAAGGAACTACCTAGCCAGTGTAATTGACAGGAAATTGGGCGGATAATCTCCCCACATCATTACTTACTCATTTACATAAGACTACCCAAAAATGGACCGGCCACTTCCACTATCCTTTATAATAGGTGCTAAATTAGCCGGGCATCCACCATAACAAATCCCTGTGCAATTACTGCCCACACGTGTCCAATTACTGCCCTAACATATGGAGTAATGTGGTGGAAAATCTTAGCTGTGAAGTATAACAATAGCATTATACAGCAACAGTAAGATGCCTTATTACGTCAAATTTGAATCTTGTATTTGTGCCTAAATAGCTGCCATTAGGAACAATGTATTATCATCAGTCAGTGGCTTCTAGATGGTGTGGTTCAAAAGTCAGTACATTGCTGTTATAAAACTGATAGTCTATATGGCCACTTCACAAACTGCACAATTATTTACAGAAAAGAAAGGTTAAACATAAAAATGAATTAGAAGGTTTTTGCAATACTCTCATCACTGGCTGTGCAAATATTGAGAAATGCCAACCAAAACAACAGCTGCACCAGTCCAAACAAAACTAATTCCACTCGATAAATATTAGATCTATGCAAATGTGTTGAAAGGAAAGCTTTGAAATAATGTGTCAAGAATGGCTCATATAAAGATTATTTATAAATGTTGCACCATCAATCACCTTGTTGAAAGAGTACAGAAATATATTTTAATGATCTACTAAATACTAAGGACTCTCAGTTTCTGGCAGTTTGTTGCTCCATTTCTCACTATCCCTAGTAGCTGAATGGTGATACTTATAAATTTAAGTGTCAACCAGATCTACAGCAATGTACTGTAGAATGATTTTGTATAGCATGGGGTTGCATGAGTTAATCCAACAGATATTCCTCAAAGCAAAAATAGTGGCTAGGATATCCTTATTCCTAATCATTAATTATTTGTAATATATATTTCTACAAATATTTATGGCAGTTCAAATTTTTTGACACGTTAAATCAGCGTTAAATTTGCCGATTTACATAATCTCGGCCTGAATTTCTTCGAACTTTTTGCCCCTGTGCCGCCATAATTTCATCGGATGTGCAACGTAAACCCCATTTGCAAGCATACTTATGACACAGTTACAGCGGGACAACGGCAGAGAGTTGGAGGAATTTAAGAGCCCTAATGCCAAATCTGCCTTGACAACATATAATAAAAACAATAATTGTTATGTTGGTTCATAACTAAAACTATAAAAACTTATGGTCAGATCAATGTGATGTGATGTAGGAGAGAGGAACTCTGAACTTAACAGAAGCTTCAAAAGATTTTATAGGGGAAACATATTATGCAGGTAACCATTTTTATAGTTGCCGTGTCTCATATGTGCCATGTTACCGCATAGACTTCAAAATCTCCTCTGCACTAGCCAGTGTTAAAAACAAATTGTTGTCAAGATAACAAAGAACCAGGGAAGCAGCAATTGGCATTGTAATATGATGTGTGTTACATTTAATATGTCTGTGGAACAGTTAATACAGTTTAGGATTGAATAGTAATAATGTATTTGATTTGAAATATTTCTTAGCAATCTGTTCCGGAAATGCCAATCAGTTACGAAAGGGCTGAATCTGAAATGGAAGTTGCATATTGAGAACTCGCTGGATATGATATTTAACCTACAAGCAGGCACAACCAATAAAGCATCAGTAACAAAGTTTATATTATGGTTAAAGACAGAAACAAATACATGTTAGAAAAAGACAAAAGAAGGAAGAGAGAGGTAGAGAAAAGGAGAGGTTTAGGGAGGGAATTCCAGAGTTTATGGCCTAGACAGCTGAAGGCACAGCCACCAATGATAGGGCAATAGAAATCAGGGATGCGCAAGAGGTCAGAATTGGAAGAGCGCAGAGATCTCGGAGGGTTTTTTTGGGGCGGGAGAAGGCTACAGAGATAGCGAGGCCACGGAGGGATTTGAGTACAAGGATGAGAATTTTAAATCTGAGGCATTGCTGGACCGGGAGCCAATGGAGGTTAACAAGCACAGGGGTGATAGGTGAATGGGACTTGGTGTGAATTAGGATATGCAAAATACAAGTTAGGATATGCAGAAAACAATAGACTGGACTTTCCTCTAAATTACCTTTTATTTTGGCTGGATTTGGGACAGTAAACAGAATAAAATGAGCCACTTCAAATCTGCCACTAAAATCTGCAGAAGAATTATCCTGCCAAAAATATCACCAGTCACCTTTGAGCTCCTTTTAAATGGAATCTAGGGGTGTGGCTGATCTATTCAAACCTCTTTCCCCAAATTACACCCCAACCCTACCTTAATAGTTACCACCATTATATAATTGGCCACAGGAGCACCAGTAAGGGAACCCTGAGTTGGATATTGTTGGAGAAGGCCAGTTGGTTTGCTACAACCGAAGGTTGGCACTAATTTGCCTGCATATTAACCTTTGTGGTGCTTTGGAGGTTCTGTCAGGACTTTAGCTGCTACTTTTAGTCAGCTCTGTAAAAGGTACAGCTTTGGATGGGAATATGGAATTCCCAATGGGAATCCCTCAATTCCTTTTTTAAAGGAAGGACCAGGAAGAAATGGAAGAGGCTAGATTGGAAGCTATTAGAGGGAAAAATGTGGTTGCTTAGCACCTCCTGTTAGCACTTCCGGGGGGCGCTAACGGGGCACTAGGAAGTTAGCGCCCGAGCATGGCAATTTTAGCGCTGCTCGCGAAATTGACCAGACATTTTGCGGCAGCGCTAAGCACTACCGGCACGATCTCAGATCGTGACATCAGCCAAGCGTGCAATACCCTGCTGGCGCCCCAGACCGGATATTGAGTCGCGCCCCCTGCCTTAGCGCCTGCCTTTAGCAACGACAGGTAGAGAGGAACGTTTTCAAGTCGGGAAGGGGCTGGGGGAGCGGAATTTAAAGGCGGGTGCTTCCTGCCTTTTCCTGTCGGCATAATTTTTGGTTTCACCGCTGTCCTAAGGAGTTTTGGCCCTCAGCACCAGTTTTGAGGTTCCTAAGCGCTAAGCTCTTTCCCTGGGCCTATGCATTAGTGTTTCCAAAACAATTGCTTTTGAGGTCACTCCAGGCCGAGATTCAAGGCTGCAATGAGCAGACAGTGGCTGGCCAGCAAGATGGTCCCTCCCCTTTAAGAACTGAACAGCGCCAGTCTGTCTGGCTTCCATGGTAACTGACATCGCCTGAGCTTCGGTAGCGCTCTGAGGTAGCACGTCGCTCCTCAATGTTAGCGCCTTAAGAGAGGTGTGTAGCGCCTGATTTTGCGCTCAAATCACCTCCAGGGGCAATAGAGGCGAATTTTGCAGTCGGAGGCGATAATTAGCGCCGGGCGCTAAACTTTGCGTCCGGCCAATAATAGCGCCCCAAACGGGGCGATACCGAATTTCTCCCCCTAAGAGTGGGACATCGCTGAAGATGTTTATTGTCTACATGCAGATACATACACGCCAGGGTTCACAAGAAGGCCTTACTTAGACTTTCCTGAATGGCAATTCCTTAAATGATTATGATTCTCCCCAGAGGCAATATGCAATCTGTTGGCTGATGACCTCCAACCCACTTCCACAAGGAGAAGAACATTGCCTGTACCACTCAAGGTCACCACTGCCTTGAATTTCTTTGCAAACAGATCCTCCCAGACTGCATCTAGTGATCTTTGCCACATAGTCAGGTAACAACTCACCACTGCATCAAGATTACTGATGCTCTATTCAGGATGGCTTTACAATTCATATCCTTCTCACTGAAACAGGAAAGAGCAAGAGAGAAAGAGAGAGAGAGAGAGTGAAAACAATCCAGTTGTAGAGACTGGCAGGGTTTCCACAGGTGCAAAGAGCAATTGATAAAATGCATGTGGTGCTGTAAGATCCATCAGATACAACGAAGCCACTTTGACACTTGTACTGTAGTTGCATGGGCCTCATTTAAATCTGCTATGTGGAAGTCTTACTGGTGTCATTAGTCATGGCTGTAAGGGTTAGCTCTGTCCGATCACCAAGATATCAGCGTGATACATGGCTCTGAGTAATGAGGGCTGGTATGGTATTACCACATGATAAAGTGTTGTGACAGCTTGCTGGATAGCAGGCATTCACATGCAGGATCAGCTGATTTGCATTACACACTAACTGCCCTGCAATAGAATGGCAACATTTGCTGTTAATAAAATTGAGTGTGTAGTCTCAGTGCTTCCCTGACATCCAGCTGATGACAGAAAGAGCGTATGAAAGGTAAGGAGGTGAGGGAAGGCAATATCCCAATGGCAGAGGATGTGTACTGGAACCAGTGCCTTGACTTACCTTGGCTGCCCTTGTGAGGTCATTGAAACTTTTCCTGTACTGTGCGGCGGTTCTTAGGTTGGTAATGATTTCACTGACTACTCTACCACTTCACACCAGACAGCCTGAACCAACTTTTTATGGGGCTTCCTGCTCTCCGTGCCCAACAGACAATCCCTTCTCATCCTGACTTCATCCAGCAACTCCTAAAGGCTACGCCAGCACTGTACTTCTTTTCCTCCCATGAAGAATGGTACTATCACTTCAAACTGCCCTACATGGGTAATGAGGGTCACAGGAGGAAATGTCAATGGGTTAACCCAACAATGGGAGGAGAATCTAACCCAATTCCTCCATAAAATGGAGATTCTGCCTCACAGGTGTTAACATGTGAGGTGAACAATGTAACCCATGTTCTAAGTAGTTTTAAAAAGTATGTGCCAGTAACAGAAAAACAAATTGACAGAAATCACTGATATTCAGATATCTGTGAAGAAATAGATTTATTCAGCATAATTTTTGGATAGTGAATATGGAGGATAGCATACAATCACAAGATAAATATGGATAAGGAAGAGCTTTCAGCCCATCCAGCTTATCCATCCAAACCAAACTACAGTACCTCAGTCCCATCGGAGCATCCGATTCTTTCTTAAATGATTTAAGGTTTTTTGCTCCACTATCCTAGCCAGAAATCCTCATGCTAATCACCTCTAATGTGAGGTTGTTTTTGACCTCAGTCCTAAATTTTCCTTGCACCAGTTTGGACCTGTGGTTCTTTGCCCCACTGTTGTCGTTTAACTTAAAATAAGTTTATTCAACTTGTTTGGATGACTCATTTGCTCACAAGAGAATATAGTGAATGTTAAAGCAGCTTCCACATTTATAACAGTCCTCCTTAGAACAAAATCAAAGGTATTTTAATGAACATTGATTCATTTATGGCAGAGTATTCAATGAATAGTATACAATTTTAATCCAGGATAATCATGTCACTCACACGGTGGGAGTACATGTTCAGAAAGCTCAGCTAGAGATACGGTTCTTTGGATTTACCGCACTAAGTACTGCACTCACTGATCTTCTGCCAACTATAGCTATAACCACAATACCAATAAACAATAATTACTGCAAGCTCTGAAACCCAGCTATTAACATATCAAATTTTCATGGACTATGTGCTGTTTACATCCCATTTTTAACAAATCTTATATTTTGCAAGTGGTTTATAAACAGATAAATACTTTTGCTATTTCTTCAAAAAGTAAAACGATTCAGCTGTGATGACAGCAAACATCTCTCAATTTGTCCTTCAGTCTCCACAAGTGTTTTGCTAGCCCTTGCAATAACTAAAACAGATGATTCCATCTCAACCTTTTCCTTTGAGCAGTAACTCAAATGCCTTCTTAAATGTTGCATACTGGAAGTAAAGAGCACAAATTGAAATACATCTTTAACATTTACTGTCTGCTGCACGGGTGCAGGGCGTCATCGACTGCACACATGTGGCCAGCAGGGCACCCCATCATCACCGAGGAGTGGTTGTGAACCACAAGGGCTTCCACTCCCTCAATGTGCAGCTCATCTTCAACCATAGGAAGATCATCATGCATGTGTGCGCCTAATTCCCTGGCAGCTGCCATGACTCTTTGGTCCTGCGCCAGTCCACCCTCCCTCAGCTCTTCACTCCTTCAAACAGACTTTCCGGCTGGCTGCTTGGAGACAAGGGCTATCCACTGAAGACATGGCTCATGCCACCCTTGAGGAAGCCAGGTACTGAGGCCGAGGAGAGATAAGAACATAAGAACATAAGAAATAGGAGCAGGAGTAGGCCAATCGGCCCCTCGAGCCTGCTCCGCGATTCAATAAGATCATGGCTGATCTGATCCTAACCGCCAATCTACTATCACAGAACCATCTCCTGAATCTAACAGAATTAGACACATGAAATAGGAGCAGGATCAGGCTACACGGCCCCTGGGCCCGCTCTGCTACCCACAGGGCCATGACCGATCCGAACCTAGACTCATGTCCAAATTCCTGCCCGCTCCCCGTAAAACTTAATTCCCTTTACTTCTAGGAAACTGTCTATTTCTGTTTTAAATTTATATAATGATGTAGCTTCTACAGCTTTTTGGGGCAGCATATTCCATGGACCTACCACCCTCTGAGTGAAGTAGTTCCTCCTCATCTCAGTTTTGAAAGAGCAGCCCCTTATTCTAAGACTATGCCCCCTAGTTCTAGTTTCACCCATCATCGGGAACATCTTCCCCGCATCCACCCGATCCAACCCCTTCACAATCTTATATGTTTCAATAAGATCGCTTCTCATTCTTCTGAACTCCAATGAGTAGAGTCCCAATCTACTCAACCTGCCCTCATATGTCCATCCCCTCATCCCCGGGATTAACCGAGTGAACCTTCTTTGTACTGACTCGAGAGCAAGTATGTCCTTTCTTAAGTATGGACACCAAAACTGTATGCAGTATTCCAGGTGCGGTCTCACCAATACCTTGTACAACTGAAGCAATACCTCCCTATTTTTATATTCTATCCCCCTAGCAATGAAAGCCAACATTCCATTGGCCTTCTTAATCACTTGCTGCATCTGCATACTAACCTTTTGAGTTTCGTGCACCAGGACCCCCAGGTCCCTTTGTACTTCAGTACTTTAAATTTCTTGCCATTAAGATAATAACTTGCTCTATGATTTTTCCTGCCAAAGTGCATAACCTCACACTTTCCAGTATTGTATTCCATCTGCCAAATCTCTGCCCACTTACTTAGCCTGTCTATGTCCCCTTGCAGGTTTTTTATGTCCTCCTCACTCACTACTTTCCCTCTCATCTTAGTATCATCTGCAAACATTGATATGTTACACTCGATCCCCTCCTCCAAATCGTTAATATAGACTGTAAAGAGTTGGGGACCCAGCACTGACCCCTGCGGAACACCACTAGTTACTGATTGCCAGTCTGAGAATGAACAATTTATCCTAACTCTCTGCCTTCTGTTAGATAGCCAATCCTCTATCCATGCCAGAATATTACCCCCAATCCCGTGATTTTTTATCTTAAGCAGTAATCTTTTGTGTAGCACCTTGTCAAATGCCTATTGGAAGTCTAAATACACTACGTCCACTGGTTCCCCTTTATCCACCCTATACGTTACTTCCTCAAAGAACTCCAGCAAATTTGTCAAACATGACTTCCCCTTCATAAAACCATGCTGACTTTGTCCTATTAAATTATGATTATCCAAATGTCCTGTTACTGTCTCCTTAATAATGGACTCCAAAATTTTACCTACCATAGATGTTAGGCTAACCGGTCTATAGTTTCCAGCCTTCTGTCTACTGCCCTTTTTAAATAAGGGTGTTACATTAGCAGATTTCCAGTCTGCCGGGACCTTTGCTGAGTCCAGGGAGTTTTGGAAAATTATTACCAATGCATCCACAATCCCTACCGCCACTTTCCTCAAGACCCTAGGATGTAAGCCATCAGGTCCAGGTGATTTATGCGCCTTGAGTCCCATTATTTTACCGAGTACCACTTCCTTAGTGATTTTGATCGTGTTTAACTCCTCCCCCCCTTTAGCCCCCTGTTTGTCCAGTGTTGGGATATTCTTAGTGTCTTCTACTGTAAAGACTGATGTAAAATATTCATTCAGTGTTTTTGCCATCTCCGTATTTCCCACCATTAATTTCCCAGTCTCATCCTCTAAGGGACCAACATTTACTTTAATCACCCTTTTTCTTTTTATATAACTATAAAAACTCTTACTATCTGTTTTTATATTTTTTGCTAATTTACTTTCATAATCTATCTTCCCTTTCTTAATCAATCTTTTTGTTATTTTTTGCTGTCTTTTAAAGTTTTCCCAATCCTCTATCCTCCCACTAGATTTGGCTACCTTATATGCCCTTGTTTTTAGTCGAATACTATCCTTAATTTCTTTACTTAGCCACGGATGGCTGTCTTTTCTTTTACACCCTTTTCTTCTCAGTGGAATATATATTTTTTGGAAGTTGTAAAATAACTCCTTAAATGTACACCACTGATCATGTATCGTCTTACCCTTTAATCTATTTTCCCAATCCACTCTACTCAATTCCGCTCTCATACCTTCATAGTCTCCTTTATTCAAGCTTAGCACGCTTGTTTGAGATCCAACCTTCTCACCCTCTAATTGAATATGGAATTCAACCATGTTATGGTCACTCATTCCAAGGGGATCCTTTACTAGGACATTTTTAATTAATCCTGTCTCGTTACACAGGACCAGATCTAAGGTTGTTTGCCCCCTGGTCGGTTCAGATCTAATGAAAGCCACATGTCCACCAGATGTGTCATACAGCAGACAATAGGCATGCTGAGAATGCGCTTCAGATGCCTTGACAGATCTGAAGGAGCCCTTCTGTGTGCAATATCAGGGTCTCCAGAATCGTAGTGGTCCGCTGTGCCTGCACACCATAGTGCAGCAGCGAGGATTAGCACTGCATGAGGAGCAAGGCACTGAGTGCACAGCCTCTTCAGAGGAGAAGGAGGAGGAGCATCAGCTGGAAGACAAGCAGGAGGAGCAAGAGGAACCTGCAGTCCAGATGCCACCAGCACCCGAGCACTTTACTGCCTGGGAGACCAGGAATGGCCTCATCATGGTCAGATTTACTTAACTTCAGACATTACACACATATGGCTGTCATATGCTGCACCAGGCTCCCAACACCCCACAGCAACACCATAAAGCATCCCTACAATGACCAGGCCATTCCTTTAACACTGATCACAATTGCTGGAGGTAATATTATGGGCTTGATTTTCATTGTGCCATGGAGTCAGGATTGGAGGCATGTGGGGGGTTAAAATCCTGAAATCAGGGGTCCAGACCCCATCCCGCACCCAAACCCGCCTCCATGCCAGTTTCAAAGGAGGCAGGTGCCCGCCCCGCACTGGGACCCACCTACCCGAGGCGGGAAGGGATTAGTGCCAATTAATTGCCTGCTAACAGGTAGTTAACAGGCAGTTTTTAGCCTAATCCCTATTTTTAAGGTTGACGTTTGGGATTCCCGACGGCTCCAAACCAGACCAAGTTACAGGAGGCGGGCCGTCGGGTTGAAGGTCTTGGAGGGGTCGAGATGTCGGAGTTCAGGTGAGTGATGTATGCATGAGTGCAAAGGTAAGTGTGTTTGGTGTGTCTAAAGTGATTAAAGAAGTTTTACATATCTTTTCTTACCTTTTCAGCCTTCCTTCCTTTAGGTCTCAGGAGTCCCTCATCTCACCGGCACAGAAAGCAGAATGGCTGCGAACTGTCAAATGTGACAGCCTGCCGCTTTCTGTGCAGGAGAGATTTCTAACTGAGTCTGTGGAGAAGCACACAGGTTAGAAGTAACACGATCAGTGTTTGACAGCTTCAAACACCTGTGAAACACTGATATTTCATCTGTCAAAACCTCTTGACAGATTACATTTCAGTCTGTAACATCACCTGTTGCTGGGTAGCCCTTAATTGGCCTGCTGAGCCCGCTGGGTGGGCTCAACAAGGCCAATCAAGTTAAAATCACGTGGATTGGCCGCATCTCGATGGAGGCGGGGCTACAACCCCGAAAGTTGTAGTCCCAACTCCAACCCGACTCCTGAATGAAAATCCTGCCCTATGTCTCACCATTCACTCCAACTGACTAAGCCACTTCCAAAGTTGCAGACGCATTTGGTATGAGCAGAAAGTGGTGAAAATATATTTTTTTATCTGTGACATCACATTAACAGAAACTTCACACAAACAGTTGTTAAAGCACTCAAGTGCTTACCCTTATGAATCTACTTGCGTGTTATCTTTCTCTTACGCATGCTTCTACAAGGTGCTACCCCTGAGGCTTCAGCAGAGGTAGAGGCAGCCTCCTCACTTCCCTGCTGCGACTGCATAGTCACTTTTGGCGGACGTCCTTTGGGTCGTGGAGCTTGTGATGGCCTCGCCAAAGTCTGTTCCTCCTGCAACTGTGCAGGGGCAGACTCGGCCATCATGATTCCAGGAGGTGTGTGGGGCTCTGACTGAGGAGCAGGCAACGGGAGAGGGCCTAATTGCAGTATTAGCGTACTCCTAATGTCATAATAGGCAGCAGTTAGGTTAATATCTAAAAAATAACAGAACATAAATTTGGTTAAATATATTTTAATTACGAGTGGAGCTCCCGTGACATTGCACACAGTAAGCTGAACAATCTGAGCCTCAAAATTAAACCAAGTAGCACCCATTTTTTGGAGGCTAATAACCTCCTAAGCCTCGAATATGGTGAGTGTGAACCGTATGCTCATTGCGAGCCAGAAGTGTTCCGCCCATCATATTGGTAAAGCCCTAAAAATCGGCTTGCACCTGAAAAAGGTGTTAGACCCTTTGCATATGTAAAAAAGGGGCCTAACGCTTTTTTGAGGCCTGCTGTACAAGATTAGTTTGCTCTAAAGCAGCTGGTGATTTAGATGTGGCCTAACAGGTGGTCCTTTAAAGTACGCATCGATAATGTGGAGTAGGGAAGAGCAGGAGTGCTCCTTCAGACCCCACATTCTAAGAACACTGGCCACTGCTTACCACTGCTCCCTAGCGGACCACCGCTACCGCCACCTCCCCCACCACCATCGCTACTTCGCCCCCAGTCGCTGCTACCTCACCTCCAGCCACTGCTACCTTCCAGCCTGATCGCCCGCCTCCCAGTCATTCCCCTTCCAGATCCCCTTTAACCACTTACCTGACAGCCGCTGCTGGTTTCCAAGTGGCTCGAACTTGCATTCCACTTTGTCGGTGACCTGCTTATTAGTGTTCGCAGGTCACCGGCTTGATGGTAATGAAGTCCGAGCTCCAATATCGAGTACGCTTTGGATATATCCCTGCACCCACCCCCCAGCCCAGGCACCCATACATGTTTCTTTTGCTCTCTCTATTTCTGTTTCTGTCTCTCTGTCTCTCTGTCTCTCTGCTCTTCTCCTTCTCTTCCTAATTCTTTTTGTTTCTCTCTCTGACCACTTCTGTTCTTCTCCCTGTCTATTTCTTTTCTTCCTTCCTTTCAGGTGGAAAGTGTTGGATGGCGTCTTGTCTTGTGGTGAGGAAAGGAGTCACCGACAGTTGTTGGCTATATTTCCAGTGGAGGTTGTGGTAAAAATGTGGGCCTCAAAGGCTCCCTTCCCATCCCCTCCTCCATTACTCATGTTATCCTTGCCCCCTTTCTTCCTTACCCATTCGCTTTCCCCTTCCTACCTTTCCCTCAGTCCCAATCAATCTCCTTCCTTCTTTCACTTTAAACTATTCTCGCAACCCCTTTATTCTCTCTTCCACCTTACTCCACTGTCATTTTCCTGACCCATAACCCTTCATCTACTCCCGCTTACTCCTCTCACTTCCTCTAAGGTGGTTGTGAGAATCCAGAGGCCCTCTTACCTCACCGTTATTCTCCTCTTCTCCTCCTACACTCTCCTCCTATTCATTTCCCTCAAAGAAAATGTTACTGCCATCAAAATTCAACTTAGTTGTTTTTTATAATAAAGGGATCAAATTAGGATGAGGAAAGGCAAAGGGCTGGATTTTCATTCAGAAGTCGGGAAGGAGGCGGCACTACAACTTTCGGGTTGTAGTCCCGCCTCCATCGAGATGCGGCCAATCCACGCGATTTTCACTTGATTGACATTGGTGAGCCCGCCCAGCAGGTGACGTCAGAGACTGAAATTTCATCTGTCAAGACGTGTTGACAGATGAAATATTAGTGTTTCACAGCTGCTTGAAGCTGTCAAACACTGACAGTCTTACTTCTAACCTGAGTCCTTCTACGCAGACTCAGTTAGCAATCTCGCTGGCACTGAAAGCTGCAGGCTGTCACTTTTGACAGATCACAGCCATTCTGCTTTTTGTGCTGGCTGAATGATGGACTCCCGAAGCCTAGAGGAAGGAAGGCTGTAAAGGTAAGTACAGGTAATTTAAACTTCTTTACAAACTTTAGGCATGTAGTGTATGTACCTTTAAGAGAGAACTATTTTTACAGCTCCTGTATACTGTAGTACTGGCAGTGACCACACCTGTATATAAGCCTTGAGCATGCCTCTGTACTGTTAGTCTTTAGACTACCCTCCTCCAGTAAACAACTGTTGATTGTTAATTTACAGCCTCCGTCTAGTTATTGGAAAACATCATACTTTAAGAATCACGGATTCAGCAAGGCACACCAAACACACTTACCTTTGCACTCATGCACCCATCACTCACCTGAACACCGACATCTCAACCCCTCCAAGTCCTTCAACCCGACGGCCCGACTCCTCTAACCTGCCGTGGTTTGGAGCCGTCGGAAATCCCACACAACCTTCAAAATAGGGATTAGGCTAAAAACTGCCTATTAACTACCTGTTAACAGGCAGTTAATTGGCACTAATCCCTTCCCGCCTCGGGTCGGTGGGTCCCAGTGCGGGGCGGGTACCCGCCTCCTTTGAAACTTACATGGAGGCGGGTTTTGGGCGGGATGGTGTCGGGACCCGCGAATTCAGGATTTTAGCCCCCCGCATGCCTAAAAGCCCGCCTCACAGCACACTGAAAATCAACTCCAAAGTCTATCTGCCTTTTTTTCTACCTGAGTCTCTCTATCTCACAGCACCACAGTTTTTTTTCTGACACATGGAAATACACTTAGAGGGAAATGCACAATGAGGTATTAGGTATAACTTTTCTGTAGTCTAATAATTTACTTCTAAAAATGTGAAACACTGACAATTCCCAAAGGAGTTGCTGGTAACTTTCCAGAATTTTGAAACTAATAAGAAATCAATTTAATGCGTTTGCATTTCTAAGACTACCATGCTCTGGATCCCAAATCTGCGATCCACACTTCGTTAAATTCCACTTCTCTGAAATTACCCCACTGCTGCATACACTCTCCGTATCTCCAACATCCTTCACCCATCTTTACTTATTTCCAAGATCTCTTGTGCATGATCCAAATCCCCAGCCTTCTGAGAACTCTGACCCTCGTCTCTTTTGCAGAGTTGCCCCCTGTGGTGATTATTCTTTGTTTAGTAAAAGTATTGTGATTGGTTGTTTGTTAACTGCCTTGGGATATATGTTGTAATCTCATTGGTAGTTGATGTCACATGATGTGTGGTGGCCACCTTAAATTCAGTTCTTTTCCAGCTTTGGTTGGGACTGGATGTGGAAAGATGTGCTGCAGATTTTAAAGTTAATAAAGCCTAGCTTTGGAAGGCAAATCTATTCTTTATTTCACCCCCTTCAACCTATCTGTCCCCTATTCTTTCCCTTAATCTGCCTCCAATCCCCCACAAAACTTCCAATTGTAATGCCCTAATGTGCTAGAAAATAACAATGAATGAATCTGTTAAATATTTTTTATTGCAAGGCAATCACAATTCATTTGCGACTCGATGTGAAATCATTCAGAAATGCTAATGTTGCTTACAGGATGAGGAAGTAAAGCTCTGTGTCTGGGACGGCCTACTCTGTGGGAGCCATTGCTGAGCATTAGGTCGGTTTATGGTGTGAGAGTTGCTAGGCCAAATGTTGTGTAGGATTCGCAAAATTGGACTTTATATTAATAAGGGTCAAATGGCAGAAGAGGCCGTGATTTTAAAAACTGTTTTAAAAGAAGCCCAGAAAAAGGGGCATACAAAATGGCCGCCATACCATGTGACCAGCTTATTGGGACACTTTAAAATGGTTCCTGCGCAACCTCAGACAGCTTTGTGGATTCAACCTACAGCAAGTTCTGGAAGCCGTTTTCTGAGAGAACGAAAACAGACCCACACGTATGCATATGGATTAGATGCAGATCCAGTCAAGATCGGCCTGGAGACAGAGGCCATCAAATTGTTGACCCAGACAAAAGGGGACAATTTCATATTCATGAGAACAGCACCCAGGACTAGATAACGAGATCAACAGGACATTAAAAACAATGAAGGTAATTCCAGACCAGAGATGGGCCTTTACCAGCCGTTTAAGACATTTTAAAATATAATAACTACCACACTGTGCTCCCAGCCTGCCAAAAGTAAAACAAAGACTAACCTGATTTTGGGCGGGAGACGGGAGTTTCTGGAAGAAAGTATATCTGGAAGACTTTTCGGCAGTTGGGGCAAGCTTGCAGCTTGAGCTCACACACAGCTTGAATCCGGACACTCAGAAGAAGAAGCAGGCAATCGCAGGAGGAAGAAGAAAGCCAACATCGAGAAGGCCATCTCGAAGCCGGCGTCCTGCCCCGGGGAAGCACATCGGGAGATCATCGACTTTCCCCGGGCCATTGCCGGAACGAGAGGCCATCGACCCAACTTGGGAGAAGAGACAAAAAAATAAAAACCCCAAGAGGAGAAACCTTCCAGCCACCCCGGCTCGGGAGAAGAGAGAAAGAAAACTGAAGAAGCGATGGGAGCCAGCACAAGGCTCCTCTAACCAGGATCGAGCTGACGATCCTCGACCCCGCCGACATCCAGGCCCGCCGGTGCCCAGCCGCCCCCGACCCCCACCTCAGGAGAGAGGTGTGGCGCAGCTCGCAGGGGCTGCATGATCCACGTGGAGACGAAACGCCTGAAAGGACCAAACACAGACTCGATTTCAAAACCTTGCACTTCCTAGTGGGATTGGTGAGCATGTTTCTGGCCCTTCACGATCAGATCTAGATAGGTTAAATAAGGGGGTGGATTTAAGGGTACAATTAACATGAGTTGTTGTCCCTCGATGTTCCGTGTGTTTCCTTATTTCATGATGATCTTTGTAGAATATAAGATGCCTGTATTTGCCTTAGTTAGTACTGTGTCATTATGATTTGTTTGTGTTTTTCCCTCCCATGTACTCTCTTATCTGCTTGCATTTGATTTGATATTTTTCCTTATGCAATAAAATTTCATTTTTTTTCATCAAACTTGGTCTACAAGAGTTTTCTCTACATTGTAGTCCCTGCGCCTAAGTCCAGAGTATAGAATCTAAGGGGTGAGTGGGTCCAACCACTCAAGGTTTTACTGTGCAAGAGAGAGAGGCCTCTAGAGAGAGAAACCTCAGGGAAACCTCTCGAGGAAAACCCCTTACAGTTGTGAAGGGGAATTTATTCCTAACATAAAGAAAATTAAAGAGATATTAAATCAAATTAAATAGAAGTAAGGTACACCTAGGAGTGAAGTACAAATGAAGACCTGTTCAATGCAGTTTGTGCCGTCAGTAAATCGAGTGTGTCTTTGTGGGTATTCTGGCATCTCTACATCTTTGTGCTATAAATTGAGTTGCAGGATTGTGCAGGTAATTTCTTGGCCATTTTATTCATAGGAGCATATGATAATACACTCAGAGTTCACAACAAGGTATATTGAGCATTCCTGCCCTCTCAGCAGGCAGCCACATTTGAAAGGAGAACAAGCACTACAGTGTGGCAGACTTATCACCAACCTGTGCTCCCTTCAAGCATGGCTTCTGTCTAGGAGCACATTTATCACTAAATTTATCTTAAAAGTTGAAGCAACGCTTGGTGGGAGGTGTTATGACAGCTGTTTCCTGGTGAATTTTCTTTTGCTGCAATGTGAGTTGTTAAGCAACCTCCTTTCTCCTATGGTTCACAACAGCACGTTTCGAGTAAGCACGAGACTTCGTAGTGGAGTATACGGAACTGACTTTATTGATGCACAGTAAAGGTGATCAGTCTTAACTGCATACAGAGAGTGGATATTCGGTTTCGGTATCTTTCGAGCCCACTCTGATAAACTGTTGAAAACCATGCTCCTTTATGCCCCATATTTTAACTACATCAAAGGAAAATGTCAAAATGATGCATCTATTGTCCAGATACTCTGAAAACAGGCTATCTATGTAAACAGTTTGCAATTGTTTACCTCAGAACCACTTCCCTTAAACAAGACTTCCTTTACCTAATGTTACCTTCAGTAAAAGGAATCAGCAGCCCTGTTTTATTACCCTAAAACTAAACCACACATTACTAACGCTGATTCCCTTACACAAGCACTTTACATTTCAGAAAACAAGCAATGCCTTCTCCTCACGACACTTCAAAGTCATCCTGTTTATATCGGAAAACCTGACAATGCAATCCTTTTACGACACTTCACTGTCATCCTGTTTATATCGGAAAGCCTGCTGCTTTAAGATACAGATAAGTTTGACTGTGAACCCTTAACTCTCCAAGGTGTCCAACATACATCTCTCCAGGATGTCTAACATAAGTTTTTTGGTGGATGTGATTGGGAAAAAAGACTATGATTAGTGAATAACAGCCCAGAAGAACCAAAATCAGTAATTAGAAATGGGGGAAACAATGAGACTTAAGTCATGAGAATAAAGAAAAAAAATAACCAATGAGGAAGAAGGCTGACACACATTCGATGGTTGTAACACAGATTGCAGATATGACATTTTATTATCAAGATATAGCAAAGATGTGCGGGTTAGGTTGATTGGCTATGATAAAATTGACCCTTAGTGTTAGGGGGATTAAATACTTGGGGTTACGGGGATCGGGTGGGACATGTGTTGGTGTAGGGGTTACGGGGATCGGGTGGGATATGTGTCGGTGCAGGCTCGATGGGCCGAAATGGCCTCTATCTGCACTGTGGGGTTTCTGTGATTCTGTGATTCTGTGAATTCAACCATTCAATACCTGTAGTCATACCATTATTGTGTATTTCTATATGCATTTCCATTTCAATAATTTTTGTAATTTGTTAGCCAATAAGAAGAACTAAGTAACTGATAAAGTAAGAAAATTCCTTATGTAAGATCAGTGACAGGGTTTTTTTGGGAGGAAACATGTTAGTAATGGCTAATGAATTTTATATTTTATTAACCACTTGATTCCCTGAGTATTAATTTCTTACATTTATTTAGTTCAAAACAATTTTAATGTGACAATTGAGATGTCATCCAAAATAATATACTGCCCAAGATTAATATCATTTGACGTTCACACAGATATAGTTGAGAATACCATAAATTCCAGCATCATTTCATCTTTTATAAAAGTTTTCACTTCATTTCACATTTCATTGATCTTGAGCAATTTGTTATGCTTTAGTGGAAGGAAAGTAATTCAATTAAGACAAATGAAAGGCTTGCATCTATAGATTATTGCATCATGTCAAAACCTCTCAGCTTGCTGCTTCACACAATGAAATAATTTTGGAGTATCAAGCCTAACGTTTCTGAGTAGGCAGCATCAGCAAGGAACACACCCACCACCAGTGCAGATCATTTCCTTGCCATTAATAATCCACAGAAGTTAATCAACCACGCAACTGGATGTTAGAAGACCCCAAGTAAAATTAAAGGGAACAAATGCTGAAACAAGGAAACATTTAGTCAAGAAAACTAGATAAAGCAAGAGCACCAACCAGAGCAGAAAAAAGCCCTGGATTGTATATGATTCCTGAAGAATTCTTGAAACAGCAAGGCTTGCAAAATTACCTTTTACGGCTGTCTAACTATATTTTCATCAACTATAAGAAACCGGAAGAATTCTTTAAAAGTTGTATCAAACCACGACCAAAGAAAGGAAATTTAAGCCTCACAATCAACTACAGGAGAATATCATTTACATCAACAGCTGCGCAAATTGACAACAGACTGTAATTGAATAAATGTCATCCACCAATAGAGAAACACTTGAGATGGAACCAGAATGGCTTCAGAAAAGGAAGGTCAACAATTGGTCACATACTAGCTTTGAAAAGTGGAAGAAAATGGACTATCCTGTGTCATTTCATTTATGGATTTTAAGAAGGTCTTTAACACCATACATCACAGTCAAATGTTCAAAAGTTTGAAGGCATATAGAATTCCATATAAAATTATCATAGCCATCTCACTGATGTATGACAATGGCCCAGAAATTCGGTTTTCCACGGACGAGTACGCACGGGGTACTCACCCGTAAGCCCAATGGAAGTGCCGGTTTCCTGCATGCACTGCGCATGCGTGGGAAACCGGCACTTCCGTTCCCCTGAAAGAAGGGGTTCAGAAGTCAAACGCGGGAGCAGGAGAGGCTGTGCGTGCGCAAAAAACTTACCTTTTTTTTGCAGGTTTTCCCGGGAGGGAGAGTCTCCAGAAGTTAGACATGTAAAAAGCAGTCGCAAGGCCTGCTTTTTACAAGGTAAGTGGTGAATGTAGGGGGTGGTGTGGGGTGGCGCGTGCGCCCAGTCAGTTATGCCTCTGACTGTTTATGAGCAGTTCGAATCGCTCCCACGCCCCTGGGTTCTAGACACCGGACTTAGGTACAAGACGGCGATACAGAAAAGACTCGAGTAGACAGGTGGTTGGATGTAAGCAGAAACAAGATTTTTATTGAAGAGGAAATTAATACAATCTTATGAAAAGGTTACTAGTATACACTTCTACAGGCAAAATACAAAACAAATAACTATACTTATACAGGGAATGGGGGAACACACGGCACATCGAGTGAAAACAACTATCTTAACAATCCCCTTCTCCTTATCCCACCCCCTATACCTAACTAGATTAAGCTATGAGGGGTCAGAACTTCATGCTCACCAATCAAAAGGGTCTGCTGAACTCAAAACAGCAGTGGGATTCGGGGTTCGCTCTTGGTGCTCTCTGGAGCCTGCCATCGTCACGTGGTCTCCGAGTGCTGCAAGGGCATTGTCCAGGTACAAGTACCCCAAAGTTAAAGTCTCTGCTTGGGTGCTTTACCTTGCAGGGATGGCGGTTCCTCTTCCTCGGCTGACAGTTTGAGTTTGCATGAAGATAGTCGCAGGTCAGCTGAGACTGAAGGCCTGATGATTCGAAGCCTGTCTTCAGTCATCTTTCTCGGGTCGTCTCTTCCGTCATCTTCCTCCGTTCATCTCGCCTCCTCGCCTCATCAATGCCTGGGCGATTCCGGATGGAGTGGGGAAAGGCACGGGCAAAGGCCGGGGGTAAGCGCGGGACGGGGAAAGAGCAGTAGCCACGAGGGCGAGGGGCTGGAGCCGGAGCAAGGCTGAGAGCAGAGCGAGAAGGTTGCCGGTGGGCATTCAATTATACTTCTTTGGATGGCCCTTATCTGCGCGCCAAATCAGGTTAATTCTTTGTCTTAATTTTGGCGGGCTATTTTAAATAACGGTGGCAACCTACTCTAACAGTTTTTAGATGGCCGGTAATCGCATCTACTGGCCCGATTATTGACTTCTTTTGCCATGGATGTACCTTGATGGGCCTGTCCTGCCTCGATGGCTTCCTTAATCTTTTGCCGATTATTTATGCAAACTGCTTGATGGCCTTAACTATAGGCCTAACTGGATCTAGATTTGTCTCCAATTTGATCTAATACATAGAGCAAGTTATTATCTTAATGGCAAGAAACTGGAAAGTACTGTAGTACAAAGGGATCTGGGGGTCCTGGTGCACGAAACTCAAAAAGTTAGTATGCAGGTGCAGCAATTGATCAAGAAGGCCAATGGAATGTTGGCTTTTATTGCTAGGGGGATGGAATATAAAAACAGGGAGGTATTGCTGCAGTTGTACAAGGTATTGGTGAGACCGCACCTGGAATACAGCATACAGTTTTGGTGTCCATACTTAAGAAAAGACATACTTGCTCTCGAGTCAGTACAAAGAAGGTTCACTCGGTTAATCCCGGGGATGAGGGTTTGGTCATATGAGGAGAGGTTGAGTAGATTGGGACTCTACTCATTGGAGTTCAGAAGAATGAGAGGCGATCTTATTGAAACATATAAGATTGTGAAGGGGCTTGATCGGGTGGATGCGGTGAGGATGTTCCCAATGAAGGGTGAAACTAGAACTAGGGGACATAATCTTAAAATAAGGGGCTGCTCTTTCAAAACTGAGATGAGGAGAAACTTCTTCACTCAGAGGGTGGTAGGTTTGTGGAATTTGCTGCCCCAGAAAGCTGTGGAAGCTAAATCATTAAATAAATTTAAAACAGAAATAGATAGTTTCCTAGAGGTAAAGGGAATTAAGGGTTACGGGGAGCGGGCAGGAAATTGGACATGAGTCTAGGTTCGGAATGGTCATGGCCCTGTGGGTAGTGGAGTGGGCCCAGCGGCCGTGTAGCCTGGTTCTGCTCCTACTTCTTGTGTTCTAATTCTGTGTTAGATTTCAGGAGATGGTTTTATTCCTGTTCCTGGCTGGGGTGGAGATCGCCTTTACGGAAGGTAAGTACTGTAGAAAATATAGGGACAGAGTGATCTCTTGGAAGAATTTCGATCGCCTAGATGGGTCGGAGAGGAATTTCCCAGATTTTTTTCTCCCAAATTGGCCATTGGGTCTTTTATCTGGTTTTTCGCCTCTCCTGGGAGATCACATGGGTTCGGGTGGATGCAGAGTGATAGAAGATTTGAGGTTAGGATCAGATCAGCCATGATCTTATTGAATGGTGGAGCAGGCTCGAGGGGCCGATTGGCCTACTCCTGCTCCTATTTCTTATGTTCTTATGTTCTTATAATTCAAAGTCCTGTTTGGTTTCAAAAATTCAAAGTCTCTCTTCACAGAAACTGCAGCTTTGGTTTCGATTTCTCCATGAGCTGCCTGTGCCGCAGAGTCCAAGTTTTAAAAATCTCACAGGCTTTCTGCCACGAGGCGCGGATGCCATTTTGGGTGCCCCTTTTCATTAAAATGTCCATGCAGGGTCCCTTTTAGCATTAATAACCTTTGGGGAAATGTAGAAATTTTGCGAATCTTACATGAATTAATTAAAATTAAAACATTTTTTCCACAGGTTTATTATTTTTAAATACTTTAAAGAAAGGTAAGTTTATTTTTAGCCCCATTAGAAAATAAAGTTATTTTTTTCAAAAATTTAAATTATTGTTTAAAATAGTTATTTCATGTAATTTATAGTTTATTTAAAAAATGTGATTTAAAAAGAAATTTATTTGAAGATTTAGTGATGTTTTGGGGCTTGTGGTATTTATAGGATTGACAGTCCTTCCTGTCAAACTTATGAATGAAGCATTCCCTGCTGCCATTGGCTCTCCATGGCCCACATGATCCCAGGGGACGCATCGAACTAACTGCGCCCCTGGGATACGCAAGCACTGCGCGCCGGCAGTTGGAGGAGGCCCAGGATTGGAATCCCACAGGGGATCTAAGCTCAACGTCCGGCGCACAAGGTAAGTGCAGGTCGGGGGCTTGCACCCGCGGGAAGCCCATGACCCGAATTTCTGGGCCATTACCACAACAATAGAAGAATCCCAGGATGTGCGGCTCAGAGCCTTATCCAATTAAAGGAGGAGTTCTTCAAGGAGATACACTGGGTCTCCTTTTATTTATCATCATGCTAGACTATGAAATGAGGAAAGCCGCAGATTCAGAGGAATACAAATATGGTTGTATTATCCAGTCAATAAGGAGGTGAAGATATCCCACAAGAAACATCATAGACTTTAATTTTGCAGATGCCATTGCTACCAGCAATGACACAGTAGAAGATGGACAGAAGTTATTGAACAAGGTGGAAAAGGAAGCAGCACACTTTGGTCTACAAATGAATGGAGTGAAAAGGAAATGTATGATGTTAAACTTCAACAAAGAAACAAGAGAATTGAGAATTGTGCAAAATGAAATCAACCACTATAGTTCCTTGGGTTTATGGATTAGCACAACAAAAAAGGATATAATCTCCAGATATAGGTGAGGCCTGGTCACCTTGCAATCAAATTAATAGTTTCTGCAAATGCAAAGAACTGGGCAAGAAAGATATGATCAAGATATTCAGAAGCACATTGGAGTCAGTGTTGACACTGGGATATTTACTGAAAACTAGGAAATAAACTAAGAACATAAGAGCATAAGAAATAAGAGCATGTGTATGTCATTCAGTAAGATCATGGCTGATCTTCTACCTCAACTCCACCTTCCCACATGATCACCATAGCCCTTGATTCCCTTAGTATCCAAAAATCTATCGATCTCTGTCTTGAATATACTTAACGGCTGAGCATCTACAGCTCTCTGGGGTAGAGGATTCCAAAGATTCACAACCCTCTGAGTGAAGAAATTTCTCCTTATCTCAGTCCTAAATGGCTGTCCCCTTATTCTGAGATTATGACCCCTAGTTCTAGTCTCCCCAGCAAAGGAAACATCCTCCCAACATGTACCCTGTCAAGCCCTTTAAAGATGTTATATGTTTCAATGAGATCGCCCCTCATTCTTCTAAACTCTAGGGAATATAGGCCTAGTCTAATCAATCTCTCCTTATAGGACAATCCCATCATTCCAGGAATCAATCTAGTGAACCTAAGGCAATTATATCCTTCCTTAGGTAAGGAGACCAAAACTGTACACAGTACTCCATGTGTGGTCTCAACAAGACCCTATATAATTGTAGTAAAACTTCTTTACTCTTATACTCCAATCCTTTTGTAATAAAAGCGAATCATTTGCTTCCCTAATTGCTTGCTGTACCTGCAAGTTAACTTTCTGTGATTCGTGTACAAGAACACCCAGGTCCCTCTGAATACCAACATTTCCCCGTCTCTCACCATTTCAATGGTTTGGGAAAGGTAACTCCAGAACACAATTTCAAAACAAAATTTTTCTTAAAGGTGCAGGTAAGTCTAGTCTCTTATTTCAAAGTACATATCCATTTTAGACTATAAAATGACTTACAGATACCTTGATTAACCGTAACTTTACAAACCACAATTTTCCTAACAACTGGGGGATCCACAAGGTTGGGCCAGATCACACCACAAGATCACTAATGGGGAAGAACCCCATGAATGCTGGAATAGCTCCATTAGAAGCAACAGAGTCTGAGAAATTCGATTTGCATCCAAAACAGGTAGAGAGTTAGCAGAGCAACAGCTCCACAAACAAGTCTGTGCTAGCCTGAGGCCCAAGCCAAATTCAGCTTCTTGTCTGGGGGAGTGAACACACTGGCTACTGACCACAGTTTTCTTGTGGGCCCAGGAAGAGCACTCCTAGTCCTGGGCCCAGAAAAATTAAAAGTGAAAATTTCCTGTGCCTTTTATTGAATGGCCTCCAGCGATCCCTTTATGGTTCACTGGCTAGCCTGCTCATCGCCTGGTGCAATCCAGCCGAACATGTGGACTGCAATCTCCCCCCATTTGTACCTGAATTTCACATTTGGGGTCCTGCAACCAGTGGAGTCTCCTGATTTGCATATGTATGCAATCAAGTGGGCGCCCTGGACAACTAAATGTCGACCAAGCTAATATAGTTTCCAGCGCAATTCAGGCATAGGTTGGGCACAGCAGATCGCATGCAAAACTTGGCGGTCTTACGCTGAATTTATGCCAGAACACCATAGGCCGTGATTTGAATTTCTTCCCCTTTGACTTTAGAGAAGCCTTAGAGCTGCTCCAGAACTGTGGCCATTGACAAGCTTGGGCTGCGAAATATGGCTCCTTTGCACCTGCCATTAGCTCCCCCGGGGGGTGCTAACAGGGCGCAAGGGGATTATCGCCCGGGCGGGGGCGCCTCCCGAGAAATTCGGCGGGGCGCTACTGAGGTGCTAGCCCCACCATGACCCCTTAATGTCTTCGATGGCCCACACTAGCTCACCAGGAGCAACCGCGTCGTGCTCCGGTGCTACCGGGCTTTGTGCCCCCGACATCGCCCCAAGAGGAAGTGGAGTGCCCAAGATAGCGTTCCACTTCCACGCCGGAGCGGTAAGCCGAATTTAGTGACCGGGGCGGTACTTCCGTGTTGGGCATTAAATCTCCGGCAATAATTCAGTTACCGCTCCCAAACGGGGTGTAACCGAATTTTGCCCCCCAATTGGTGTATATCTTCTCAAATGCAGTGAAATACTGAAATAAAGCTGATAAAGTGTTTTTGATAATTACTTGTGCATTCATTACATGTGTCCACTTAAATGCAATTGAGGCCTCCTTGCATTACTCTGTTTTAGATGTGTGGTTCAGAATTGAGAGAAAAATCAGCAATTACCCATACCTCAATCAAAATGTCTAAGTTGCTTATTTGTAATTTCTTGAGCTGTTTAATAATATATTCTAATTATATAGACATTTTTGTTTATAACATAGTTTTTACAACGGTTACATTTACAGAAATAAAACTTCAAAATGGATTCATTAAGCTACGTGGTTCATTCAGCTGTTCTTTAATATGCCAGAACATTTAAATCTTTCTGGCCTGTCTGATTTGTAATTTATATATCACAGGTGTTTTAGAAATGTTAAGACTGGCTTTCTGCTTAAATCGCTACCAGGTGACTTCTGTGAAAAGCTCGACCTTGTGCAGTTTGGATAGCAAAGAAAAAGCTTCTACAATGGCTTTTTATTATCAAGCATTGCTGTTATTGTATAGCTGATCCTAGAAAGACGACAACTTTAGTCTTAAGGCTGAATAGGGAATTACTTTTAGTTAGAGGGACAACCCTCATTCATGCACATTCTCTTCTTCAGTTATATCCTACCTTTTGATTTTGCTGCAGTCATGTTAGAAATAACTGTCAACGACAGTCTTTGCACACTGCACAGTTAATCGCACACATGCTGAGCATTCGCACATTCCTTTGTCAAATAACAATATAGTATCATAGATTGCTACAGCACAAAAACACACCATTAAGATCATCAAGTCTGTACTGCTATTCTCACGAGCTATCTAATTAATCCAACTCTCTACACCCTTTAATATACCTCTTTTTTAAAGCAACTAATTCCATTTTAAAAAGGTTCATGAGCTCCACTTTAACAAGGGTTTGTGGTAGAGAATTCTGCATTCCAATCACCCTCTATATAAAGAAATTCTTCTCACCTCCCTTTGAATTAATGTTGTAATTATCTTTCATTTGTGCCCTCTCGTTATCTTTGAATCTTTGGAATTCTGTTCCCCAGAGAGCGGTGGAGGCTGGGTCATTGAATATATTTAAGGTGGAGATAGACAGATTTTTGAACGATAAGGGAGTCAAGGGTTATGGGGAACGGGCAGGGAAGTGGAGTTGAGGCCAAGGTTAGATCAGCCATGATCTTATTGAATGGTGGGGCAGGCTCGAGGAGCCAAATGGCCTACTCCTGTACCTACGTCTTATGTTCTTATGTTCTTATGTTATTGTCTCGCTGACCAGTGGAAACGATTTATCACTACTCACTTGATTAGAACCTTTCATAATCTTGACCAACTCTACCAGGCCAACTCTCAACCTTCTCAGCTCAAGTGAACCTCACATTCCTGGCAACATCTTTTCCATGGCCTTCATATTGTCCTTCTAGTGAGCTGACCAAAACTGTAGATAACTAAGATTTTGTTAAAACTTAACATTATCTACTTGACTGAGGGAACAAAATCAAAATTTGCTGTGGACACCAAATTGAAGGGTATGGCAAATTGTGACCAGAGGGAAAGACTGCAGGAAGGGATCGATAGGCTAACAGGGTGGTCAGATAGACAGCAGACGTAGCTCAATGTAGAAAAATGTGAAATAATACATCTTGGAAGTAAGGACAAGGAATGGAAATACACCTCAAATGATAGGATTTAAAATGGAATGTAGGAGCAGAGAGACCTTGGTGTGCAGATATATAGGTTTCTAATATAGCAGCATATCTCCCTGTGTCTAAGTGGACAGTTCTCAAGATGTGGTCTAACCAGAAAATTATACAATTCAATTATTACATCGTCTGGCTTGTACTCTACTGTTTTGGTTATATAGTTCTACATTCTGTTTATTTTATTGATTGTTGTTTCACAGTGATTCAACATGTTGGTCATCATACCCACTAAAGTCTTGCCTCTTTCAACTTGGGATGCACCATTTGTAACATACCGCCAATCAGAGTATGTTCCCTTTATGTCTGTCTCTTACCTCTCAACCAATTTCCAACCCATGTCACAAGATTGCCTCCAATTCCATGCACTTTCATTTTTGCTAATCTCTTGTGCAGTACGAAACCAAATGCCTGCTGGAAGCCCATATAGATGACATCCCTTATCCACCATGTTTGTTACCGCCTCAAAAAAATCAACTAGATTAGGCAGATGTGACTTATTCTTCACAAATACATGCTGACTCTCTCTGATCAGCTCATAATTGTGCAAGTGCTCAGTCACTCTACCCCCAATAACAGATTCCAGTAACATCCCCACAACTGATGTTAAACTGACAGTTCTGTAGCTACCTGGAGGACAAGCAGCACAATCTTAAATTACAATAGACTAAAACTATAGCTTAGATTTGATTTAATGCATTAAAATGGAAATGATGAATGGGATTGTTCTTGAAAAGTGAATTCATTGAAAAAAAAGAATATTA